>NC_140524.1:87781471-89002305 GCF_964339955.1 Pipistrellus hanaki
AAATTCTCATGTATGAAAATCCTAAAATAACATTCTATTAATTTAAAAGCCTTGCATGAATAAGATGGTCTGATAGTTTTGTTTCCTGTTATGGCATATTTTCCAAAACAGATTTCTTCATTTCAGACCGAGGTCCAGTCATTTCTATAAAATGTGACTATTCAGTTTTACTTAGCCGAACAAGGTCTCTCACTGGTTGCTAAACTATTTTAATAGTTAGAGTAGTGTTATTTCATTGAAAAAAAATCATACATCTATTTATTTATCTAAGGACTCTTTTATTCCTCGATTTTGTTCTATCAATGAATAATCTAACAAAACAACTGGATTATCTTTGTATTCCCCCTATGATTAGATTGTTTTTTTTTAAGTGTTATTTTCCTAGGGTTCCGAAGGGCAGCATTGGTAATGAAATGTGCAGTCATGCCCCAATTTCAGTGCTCCCAGGCTGAAGTCAGCACATAATAGCTCAAACAGAAGTGAGTGCTGAGATGCAAGCCTGTCAAAGGCTAAACCATGGATTATCACAGCAATGCGCCCATCCCTTTGAAGAAGGCTCCCTTTGGTCGCTTTTCAAGCAGTTGCTTGGCTACCTTTTTCCCAATAATCTGAGTCCATCTGATCTCTCTTTCTCTCTGAAGGCACAAGCACTACCCTGAAAGGTTACATCCTATCTCTTTTTGCTTCCATATAAGTTTTGTCAATTATTTCTGGGGTGAAAAACACATTAGGAGGGTTTTTTTTGTTTGTTTGTTTGTGGGTTTTTTTTTGTTTTTTTTTTTGTGTGTGTGTTTTGTTTTGTTTGTTTGTTGTTTTTTTTTTTGTATATAACCTTTATCTGAATCACTAGCTATACTCATATACACAACACAGGACAGGATTTTTATTTTCCTTACTATTTACTGATATTAAACTAACCAAATTTTTATCCACTAAGATTAGAAAACATTTAGTACAAGTCACTCTTCTTATAATCACTGTAGTAACAAGGGACACTAAAGAGCCCTCCCAAGTTCCCTTGGCTAATTGATTACAAAGAAAGTATTTAAACTTCATAGGACACCATACTGGTCACTATGACATAAATATGCAGTGCTGAATCAAAACATGCCAAGCAATACAATTCTGTCTCTTCAGATATACGCTTCTATATTGAACTTGGGCAACCCCTTTGATGCCGGTGAGGAATACGGTTAGGAATTTATTGGAGCACTATGATCTCCTGTGTACTAAATGAGTTTCTAATTTGGTCAACCAAGATGGGATGGGCTGGCACTTTTATTATCAGGGCTTGCATCAGCAAGCTCTACTTGTTAAGGAAACTGCTTCTTCTGGTATTTAGAGTTTTATTTCCTGTGATTTTCATCAAGTTAAATTTGCATATATGCATCACTGGTACATATAGACACAAGTATAAGTTTTGCCAATAATATTTACATCATTTCCAAAACATTGTTTCCACCCTTTATATATTTTCCAGTTTCCTTAAATCAATTTCCATGTAAACTAAACAAATTCAAACTCCAAACCCTCCTGAAGGAAATGACACACAACATAACGATTCATAAATACAACAACGATTATAAGATAGTAACATTCCTCCTAATCCATAGAAGATTTAGTGCTCTGTTAGACACATAGTGAAGGCTTAATACATAACTGTCCTAAGAATATGTGTATGTATCAACAATGTAAAGGAAAAAAAAAACATGTTACATTCACTTTGGATTTAATTTATATCAGATAAATTGGGCTAAAGCTCTAAATATTCAGGTATTTGTGAGAGCAGCAGGTAGACAATCATACAGCTTTGTTGATGGTTGGGTACTGATTCATGATACCTGCCACAATTTTTACACATGACAGAACAGGACTTAGGAGTAGACAATAGCAAACTGACAAAAACTACATGTTATTTGGGTATTTGCTTTGAACTTGATAAACTCTAGAGCCCTTCAGAAGTATGCCATGGAATGGCTTGCAGAATTTTCAATTATGGTGTAGGGTTGCCCTAAGCCAAACAATGATTTTGTTCCAGCTGAGTGATAGGTAACAATTGCCATATGGTTGGTTTTCCCCAAAGTATCTTTATAACAGAGTATACTTTAACCCTGTCCTTTAAAGGTCTATTGGTCGTATATTTTACTACATTAAACTCAGCAAAAGCTACTGTAACTTCTTTGTAAATGTTCTCAGTTTTTAAAAGAAAAAAGCATTTGATCTTAATCCAAATCTGATAATATCTGCACCTACACAAATAATTATACAGATACCCTTTATGCATAAATAGCTGAAATACTTTAGTAAAAATCAAAGGTTAATATCCATACCACATTTCCAAGTAATGTTCTTATAACCTATTAAAAATGTGTTCATAAAAGGACTCAAATTAAAAATTATACATATGACAGTGATGGTGGGAAAGCAACATTTTATTTTCAGAGGGTCAAGTTAATAAATTTTTAGCAACATGCTATTATAAACATATTGATGATTGTGTGGCAGTCAATAATTTAATGTTTGGCAAATCTTGTTATAGATCTTATATTTCTGATTCTACCCTTTAAAATATCTGTTATGAGCCTAGCCAGCATGGCTCAGAGGTTGAGCATCAATCTATGAACCAGAAGGTTACAGTTAATTCCCACTCAGGGCACATGCCTGGGTTGTGTGCTTGATCCCTAGAGTGGGGCTTGCAGGAGGCAGCCGATCAATGATTCTCTCTCATCATTGATGTTTCTATCTCTTTCTCCCTCTCCTTTCTTCCTGAAATCAATAAAAATATATTAAAAAATAAAATAGCCCTGACACCAGTTTGGCTCAGTGGATAGTCCCGGGTTCAACTCCAGTTAAGGGCATGTACCATGGTTGCAGGCACATCTCACTAGGGGCTGTGCAGGAGGCAGCTGATCCATGTTTCTCTCTCATAGATGTTTCTAACTCTCTATCCCTTTCCCTTCCTCTCTGTAAAAAATCAATAAAATATATTTTAAAAATAATAAAATATCTGTTATGTGAGCTCTTATAAAGATATAATCTCAAAGAAAGTTTATTATGAATAGGTAGTCTTCACTCTGAATATTCCCAACAGATCTTTTGCCTCCTACTTGGATTGCTCAAACCAAAGTTGAGCCATAGCATTGCCATGAGAAGAAGTCAATGGCATATTAGATCCACTTATTAAATGGTAACAGTATAGATGGAGGCAGATGAACCATCTAAAATTAGGACTAAACAATTTAATAGCTGAGCAATACTCTTTTCAATAATGTGTCATTGCTAATTACAGCACCACTGCACATTCTCTGAAATAGCACAAAGACAATCAATGACTCAAAGAAATTAACAACTTCCTCTTAAAAATTGAGCTATATTGATCAGAAAAACCTAACATGTTCCTTCTAATGTCCTTTCCTGGGGAGCAAAAGCCTTCTGGTCCCTTGGACAATATAGATTAACTCTTATACAAATTAGGCAGGATATTCATGTCAAAAAGTATTTGCTCTGAAGAAGAATAATTGAGGCGAATCAGAGTTTCCTTTGAGTGCAATACACTATAACTACTGGTTTGTGTTAACAACATTGTGGAAAATATATTTTTTGTACTTTCAAGTGAAAAATAATGTTAACTCTTTCTGCTTGCATTTATATTAGAACCCATGCTTCTCTCCAACCTGCTTCAGATAAGAATGGAGTCTTGCCCAGGCAGTATGGCTAAGTGCTTGACTGTCAACCTATGAATTACTAAAAATATATTTTTTAAAAAAAGAATGGGCCCTTTATCTCACTCATAAATCAAATCCCCTTAACTCCTTCTTTGCTATTAATATGATTCTTCTATTTGTTTTCAGGTGAGGTTTCTAATTTATACAAGCATCCTTCCCTTTACTGTACATAAACATGCTTCCACAGTTAGCACTGGAAACAAAAATTAAAGCCACACTAAAAAATATCTAAAGCAGACTTCCAAGTTACAACTAAAATACAGAACAGCCATATTTCAGAACCACTTGAGTTCTCCCTAAATAGAATCCTTACAACCAGAGAATTAAAGAAGAAAACACATTGAGACTGGGGTAGAAGGGCAGAACAGTCCAGCCTGATACATATGTGGTGTTTTATTTAATTAGGAGTGATATCTCAGCTGAGGAGGCTTCCTGTGATTCCCCCAGATCCTGGTGATTACCCCAGATCCTGGTGATTCCCTGAGATCCTGTCCCACCAAATTTTCAACTCACCCAAGCAGTTTATAGGAGGAGGAAAGGGTCCCAGCCACACATCAGAACGATCAGCCCAGGGTTTAGAAGACCTGGGGGAGAAAGTCCTGAAAATTCGAACTGTAAAAACCAATGGGGATTGTGGCCGAGTGACATGGAGACAGCCGTAGACCTGAGCAGTTCCTCCAAAAGGGCCCACAGCCGAAACCAGTTTGGCTCAGTGGATAGAGTGTTGGCCTGGGACTGAAAGGTCCCAGGTTCAATTCTAGTCAAGGGCATGTACCTTGGTTGTGGGCACATCCCCAGTGAGGGGTGTGCAAGAGGCAGCTGATCAATGATTCACTCTCATCGATGTTTCTAACTCTCTATCCCTCTCTCTTCCTCTCTGTAAAAAAATCAATAAAATATATTTTTAAAAAAAGGCCCACAGATGGACTTACTTGGATTCACTTCCTCTGAGTTCCAGAGCTGAGGCAGCAACTTAAAGGATACAGGGACATACCAGGGGAAACTAAACTGTCTGGCATAACAGCAAGAACTGGGGGCCAGCAGATTTCTTCCAGACAAAAGTGCTGGCACAAATCATTGTACCTCTGCTGAGAATTCTCTCCAGCTCTCCCAGAACTGACTGGCAGGTGCCATATCTGAGTCTCCCTCAAACTGGCCCACACTGTTCTATTTGCCCAGCCCTGGTGATTCCCTGAGATCCCACCCTACTCAATTTGCAGCTCACCCAAGCTGTTTGTAGTGATTTTTCCATATGAATGGACTGTTCTGGCTCAGGATTCAGACTTTCCTAAAATCTCTCAAACAAGCAGCAGCTGGACTCAGCATGCACTATAACTCTCAATAAGTGGCCCAGTCCAGGCACTAGAAGCAGCTTGCCAAGGTTCAAAGCTTGACCTTTCCAGGCACCTTGAAGCCCAATACAAGTAGCAGTCATATAAAGGCAGGGCACAGGCAGTGGCTGACTTTGAACTTCCCAGGAGGACTCAGAGCCACTGCACCTAGTGAAAGCTTCAGACCATTCCAGGTTACAACTCTACCACATCTACGAGTGACACACTCAGGGGGCACCAAAGTCCCACTGAAGCCAGTCCTACTCCATAGGGGTGTCTCCTGCACAGCAATGCTATCATTGTAGTTGCAGCTGGAGCTCAAAGCCAGTTGTCCTGAGATTCAATTCCTCCCAGCGATGCCAATTGCAATCAAGGCTTAACTACAACAAGACTGTGCACACAGACCACACAGGGGCTCACTTAGAGTGCCCAGCTCAGGTGACTGAGGAGACTGGGCCACTGGGCCCTACAGTTCACCTGCTACAAAAGGCCACTCTCCCAATTCCAGGAGACATAGCAGCTCTACATAATACATAGAAACAAACACAGGGAAGCAGCAGCCAAAATGTGAAGACAAAAAAAAAAAATCATGTTACAAATGGGGAAAACACACACACACACACACACACACACACACACACACACACAAATATCCAGAAAAAGGACTAAATTAAATGGAAGCAAACAAACTAGTAGATACAGAGTGAAAATAATGGTTATAAGGATGCTCAACGATCTTAATGAGAGTTGCAAGGAAGTGAGAATTTTAAGGCTCTTAATGAGAACATAAAGGCATGAAAAAGAATCTGGCAGAAATGAAAAGCTACACTAACTGAAATGAAGAATAATTTACAGGGAATCAACAGTAAATTAGAGGATGCTAAGAATCAAATCAGTGATTTGAAACATCAGGAATTAAAATACATCCAATCAGAAGAGCCAAAAGGAAAAAAATAATAATTCAAAAACATGAAAATAGTGTAAGGAGCCTCTGGGACAACTTCAAGCATTCCAATATTTGCATAATGCGGGTACCAGGAGAAGAGAAAGAGCAAGCAATTGAAAACCTATTTGAAGAAATAGTTACAGAAAACTTCTACTGCCTGCTGAAAGAAATAGACACAACAGTCCAGGAAGCACTGAGCACTCCAAACAAGATGTACCCAAATAAGCCACACCAGGATGCATCATAATTAAAATGCCAAATGTTAAGACAAGGAGAAAATCTTAAAAGCAACTAGAGAAAAGCAGTCAGTTACTTATAAGGGAGTATCTATAGGACTGTTAGCTGGTTTCTCAACAGAAACTTTTTAGGCCAGAATGGAGTAGCAAGAAACATTACAAGAACATACAACCAAGATTACTCTATCCAGTAAAACTATCATTTAGAATTGAAGGTTATATAAAGAGCTTCCCAGAAAAGAAAAAGCTAAAGGAGTTCATCACTACCAAACCAGTATTACATGAAATGCTTAAGTGTTTTAGTAAGAAGAAAAATAAAATAAAATAGATGAACAATAAATGGCAAAATATACATATCTATAAAAAATTTAATTTAAAAATAAAAACAAATGAAAGAAAATATGATGAACAAAAAATTGCTGGATAAAATAGAACTAGAGGCATAGAAACATGAAATAGACCAAGGAATCTCAGAGGGAAGGAGGTGGAAGGCAATTAGAGATTAATCAAAGACCTTATATGCATATATGCATTACCCATGGACACAGACAGTAAGGGGGTGAATGCCCAGGGCAGGGCACTACCTGGGTGAATGGGGGTAATGGGGGACAAAAGAAGGGGGGACATCTGAAAAGCAAACAAACACAAACCTAAAGCAAAATATAAAAACCCTGAATATACCCTCTCTTCCCTTCACTCTTAGGGCTCCTGGAAGAATTTCTCATAGCTCTTTTATTGGCCTAGTCACCTCCTCAGGATGGCTTTCATTTATTTTCTCCAGGCCTCTAGTATAGATAAATAAGGAAAGCCATCCCAGAATAAGAACCTGTAGGACTCCAACATAATGAACAGCAAGCAGAGCAGAGGTTTGTCAATGACGGTTTTAAGAAATTAAGATAATTGAACATACCCTCAGCAAGATTACTGATGATTTAATATTTACATCCAATAGACTCTTTCACTCTCACCTTACTTGAATTCTGTGGAACACTTGGCCTTTCTTGAATCTCACCTTTACAATTAGCAAAAGGACATGTTTTTCCTTGATTCCTTGTCTGCCTTAACTATTACTTCTAATTCTTCTCTGATGGGTCTTTTCTGCCCCTGGCCCCCTAAATATTGGTATGAATGATGATGCATGTTTTTTTTTTTTTTACTCTCTGTCTTCTCTAAAGATATCATCCATAGACAACCAATAATTTCACTCCTGGCTACAGTTGATAAATCCCCAACCCACCCTTCCCTGCAAGCTTCAGTATCCAACTTCCTCTTACTAGTAAATATTTTCAGTGAAGTGTTCACAGTCAACTCACAATCAAATATCCCAACTTCATTTTTTATCTTCTCTCCAAATGAACCCCCCCTACCTTCCCAGTGAATTAAAAAAAGAACACAAACACACACACACACACACACACACACACACACACACACACACATCTAAGCTAAACAGCTGGGAACCATCCTTTACTAGTATTTCTCCTTTTCTCTTATACATATAAAATGTATAGCCACATTAAAGATACAAATGAGAAGGGGACAAAAATTGGTCATCTTTTTTTCAGGTTGTTCATTGGCCCTTTGACTTTCCTATTTCAAATATTTGTCTTTTGGTATTATAATTACTGATGTCGATAAAATCAATACTTATATTTCAATCTAAGGTCATGTAATAATACTATTGCATAGGCATGCTATAGACACTAAATGGAATAATATATATAAGCTTTAGCAGAATGTGTAACATTCTTATTAATAACTTAATAAGTAACATAACTTATTAATGCATTGATTTTGTTGTTTCACATGACTGCGAGAGTAATCTTTCCAAACTAAACAGTTAAGTCACCTTCTTATGTCATACACTTTTAATAGTTCCCTAGTACTTATACAAAATCATTAAAAAGACAAGAAATGTTTTTTTTTATGATTAGTCATTTGTGTTTGGCCCTGATCTTTGCAACTGTTTGAAAAAATATTATTACTTTTTAAAAAATATATTTTATTGATTTTTTTTTTTACCGAGAGTAAGGAAGAGGGACAGAGAATTAGAAATATCGATAAGAGAGAAACATCAATCAACTGCCTCCTCCACACCCCTCACTGGGGATGTGCCTGCAACCAAGGTGCATGCCCCTGACCGGAATCGAACCTGGGACCCTTCAGTCCACAGACCAACACACTATCCACTGAGCCAAACAGATTTCAGCTAATATTATTACTTTTTTACCAAGAAGATTCAAGCCTCGCAGTCTGTACTCACAAATGTTCTCTCTTTCTAGAATGATGCACTCTTCACATGTATGTACACACATATGCACGGGAACACACACATACACAGATATTCCTATACACATTCACCTGTCACTCTGGTGCCTAATAAACATATTAAAACTTTGCTTTTACCCCAAGTGATCTTTGTCCTAACCACTCATATCAAAATTTGCCCCTTTATTTTTACAACAATGTGAATGGTTTCCCCTGAAATAGTATAATACAGTGACTTCTATAATTTATTTTAATTACTTAGTTATCCACCCATCAGATGGCATGTGATGGCAGGATATATACTTCATTTATCTTAGTGACCCCAACATTTAGTCCCATGAGTATCACATTTGGTCCTGAATAAATATTCATTGCTTGAATAAGTAGATGATGGGTTTCTTCCTTCTGCAATTTAATATTTTTGATTATAGCACTCATATTCCTCCCATAATGGATCCTTGAAACACAGAGGAAGAAAAAAAGAATTTTGTTCCATAAAAAAAATAGAATAGCACACATTCTTTCTGACAGTTTATCAACAACAGTCAGTCATCATCTATGTCATACCTGTTCTTATGTAATGATGATCTATGCCACAGCAGTACTCCTTTGTATGAAAGTAAAAACAGGGTAAATATATCTTTAAATTTGGAACTATTTCTTCTAAAATACATTTTAAATTTACTTGAGGTGTTAATTTCACCCTCATTTTGGGGGAAAAGTATTGCTATACTCCTGAGTCCTGAAAGTGACTATTGTGTGAAAGAGCTATTAAACTACCGAGTAATAATATGGTTTGGAAAAGATAATAATTACATATATTTACATAACAGACCACAATATTTTCAAGGAATTATTGCCACAATTACATAAAATACCACATATAGCGTTTCTATTTACTTTATTCATGAGCTTTTAAAAATCCTCATGGTCCATCCTCAGTATAAAATAAATAATGGACTGTTATCTCTCCATGGAATTTTGGTAGAAAGTAAATTGTGATCATGAGTAAAATAAAATTTTGAAATTCATGGAGCAAAATGTGCTTCCAACTAGAAAACAGGCAATCTATGGGACACTGATTGGCCTTCAAATCTATCTACTAACTTTGTGGTTGTAACCATGTGTGATTAGGATTCTATCTGTAAGTGTATAAAGAAACAGGGTCACACTCAAATGGACAAAATATTAGTAACTTATCCTCAGTTATCTTAACTTTTTAAAACCACCATTGGCAAACCTCTGTCTCTGCTTGCTGTTCATTATATTGGAGTTCTACAGGTTCTCATCCTGGGATGGCTTTTCTTATTTATCTACACTAGATGCCTGGTGCATAAAATTCATGCACTGGGGTTTGGGGGTTTCCCTCGGCCCTGCGTGCAACATCTCCTAGTCCAAGACTCCTTGGAAGATATCCACTTACTGGTTTAGGCTCGCTCCCAGGGGGAATGGGGCCTTAGCTGGCAATCAGACATCCCTCTGGCAGTCTGGGACTCCTTGCTCCTTACTGCCTGCCTGTTCACTGCTCCTTACTGCTAGGCTCACTGTGCCTGCCTTAGAGCTGACACAGAGGCAGAGGTGGGAGAAGCTCCAGCTACCACTGCTGCACTTGCCAGCCATGAGCCTGGCTTCTGGCTGTGTGCTGCCCCCACTGTGGGAGCACACTGACCACCAGGGGAAGCTCCTGCATTGAGCATCTGCCCCCTGTTGGTCAGTGTGCATCATAGCGACTGGCCCTTCTGGCCCTTCCGTTGCAATTATTGCTTAGGCTTTTTTTTTATACAGATGCTTACTCTCCTCTCATTCCCAGCTCAGATTCTCCCATGGATTAGTCTATAACTCAGTGATTCTCAGATTTATTATCACCAACCCTCTATTTCTAAATGCCAATACTTCTCTACTCAGGCATTTGAAATGCAGCATGCCTCAGAGTGAACAGTAATCCTCCCTAGATCTATCCTCTCTTGTGATTGCTCCAATATTGTCTGTTGTCTCCCTCAGCCACCAAAACGGCTAGTAAGGCTCCTCAATATATCCTGGTTTGCTTCTAACCCTCTATTTCATTTTCATTCACTAGGAAGCTTTTCTTATCATTTCTCATTGGACTATTGCAACAGCTTTCAAACTGGCCTTTTTATCCATTAGTATTTTTCACTCAGCCAAATCTGCACAGTCCCCATAGAATAACCTAATTGTGCAGCTGTTCGACATCCTCCAATAGCTCTCCATAATCTGTTAGGATACAGTCCAAATTCCTGAAAGCGACTTTCCAGACCATTCATTATCATTTCTATATTTACAATTTTATTCACTTATCTCAACACTTCTCCTTTCTGAAGTTAAGATGTCCTGAAAAGTCTTTTCACACCCAGAACATATTACAGCTTTGCAAATTCTTTTTACATTACCTGGACTATTCCTGCCTGCCCCTCACTGATACCTCAGGATCACCTCATCCATGAAGTCTTTCCAAATCCGCAATGCAGTTACCTCTTCTTTTTTTGTTCTTTTCATTCCACTTTCACATGCTCAGAACATCTAATTTATCACATAGTAGTTTAAGTATATATGCCTCTGTCTTCTATGAAATCCTGCTTAAAAGGAGAGAGATGCTATGAATTTTTATATTCCCCATGACTAATGAAGTTTATAACCTATGGTATGTGATTACCATTAATGTTTAATGAATGAATGGATGAAGTGAAAGCACATCAGAAACACACACACACACACACACACACAAGGATAAGAGTGAGGTCTCCAACTATTAAGATGAGATTCCAAAATAAATAAAAGAAAAAAGTTCCTTTCCCAGTCAGAGCACATACTTAGGTTGTGGGTTCAAACCCTGATCTATCGCTCTCTCTCTCTCAATCTCTCTCCCTCTCCATCTCCCTCTCTCTCTCCTTCTCCCCCCCTCCCTCCATGCCTTTCTCTCCCTTCCCTTGTCTATAAAATAAATAAAAGAGTATTCCTAGGGTGAGGTTTTTTTTTTAAAGTTTAGAAATAATAATAATAATAATAATAATAATAATAATAATAATGCTATAAAATAAAACCCTACGTGCACTGACCACCAGGGGGTAGAAGTTCAATGCAGGAGCTGCCCCCTGGTGGTCAGTGCGCTCCCACAGGGGGAGCTCTGCTCAGCCAGAAGCATGGTTCACAGCTGGCAAGGGCAGAGGCTGGAGCCTCTCTTTCCTCCATGCAGCACTAAGGACCCCTTGGGGGATGTTCACCTGCAAAAGGGTGCAGGAACGGCTGAAGGGACACTCTCCTCCCCCCTCTCCCAGCCAGTACATGGATGTGGTGCAACAGACCTCTAGTAATCCTATATAATAAACGAGTAATATGCAAATCAACCGAACAGTGGCATGACTGGTCGCTATGACACTTACTGACCACCAGGGGCAGATGCTCAATGCAAGAGCTTCCCCCTGGTGGTCAGTGCATTCGCACTGGGGGAGCACCACTCAGCCACAAGTTGGGCTGACAGCTGGCGAGCACAGTGACCGGCCTCTGTGGCAGCCCTAAAGATGTCTGGGTAAGGATGTCCAACTGCAGCTTAGGGCCTACCCTCAGTCAGACATTCCCCGAGGGCTCCTGGACTGCAAAAGGGTGCAGGCCTGGCTGAGGGCACCCCCATCCCCAGTGCATGCATGTCGTACACTGGGCCTCTAGTAATAATAATAAGTTAGGTATACACAGAAATTCTTTTTTTCTGATCTTTTCTCCTGAGCATCTAGGTAGACACATTTTTAAATAAGGATATATGGAAGAAGATAAATTAATAAAAAAATTATGGGCAATATACAATGTTAATGTTGATTATCATGATGAAGTTGGAAACAACGAATATCAGAGAAGATAAGGTGCTGTCTTTTGAAAACCAGGAAGTGAATGTTTTCAAGATGGAAGGGATGTGAGGCGATGTGTGAAAAAGGTGAAGAGGGATGTAGTCAATAACACTGTGAAAAGTATAACAAGGTGATGAATGATTACTAGACATAGTGAGGTATTCATTAAGGTATATAAATGTCAAATCACTATATTGTAAACCTGAAACTAACATAATATTGTATGCCAACTAAAGTAAAAAGAAAACAAAATTAGGAAAGGAAGAATATTACTTTTAATCATTTCAAAATGATTTTAATAATTTTTCTACTTGACTCAATCCACTTGACTCAAACTTCATCTTATTATGCACTTTTGCGGAAAATGTTTCTGTTTATTTTTAAATTTATTGGTGTGACAATGATTAATAAGATTTTATACTTTTCAAGTGTAAACTACTATAATACATCAGCTATATATTTGATTATGTATTCACCAAAGTCAAAACTCTTTGTATCAGCATATATTGACCCCTTTAAACCTCTTCTACATTGCCCTCATTGCCTTAAATTTCACTCTGATAACCACCATTCTGTTGTCTGTATCTATGAGTCCATATTTATTTGTCCTGTTTGTTTATTTGCTGCTTTGTTTTGTATCCCACATATAGTGAAATGATATGGCTATTAAAGTTTTCCATCTGACTTATTTCTTATAGAAGCATTATCTATGTTTTTCAATGAATTATTTAGCAATTTTAGTAATTAGGCACACTTATTAAACTATGTGAGACGTACAATTTCAACTACAATCCAGTGAAAATAATTTTTAAAAAGCAAGATAATAGGGATCATGAACTTTTTATTAGAGGTATACCTAGAGAGATAGGGCCCTGAAATATACTAGTATACATATCAGATACATTTTTTTCCCTTCTGAATCTGTGCTGGCTATTGTCCAACTAAGGATAAGCACACTTATTTATTTCTTTTTAACTCTTTTTTTAAAAATATATTTTATTGATTTTTTACAGAAAGGAAGAGAGAGGAATAGAGATTTAGAAACATTGTTGAGAGAGAATCATCGATCAGCTGCCTCTTGCACACCCCCTCCTGGGGATATGCCTGCAACCAAGGTACATGCCCTTGACCGGAATTGAACCTGGGATCTTTCAGTCCGCAGGCCACACTCTATCCACTGAGCCAAACCAGTTTTGGCTCTTCTTAACTCTTAACAACAATGGAAAATATTTCAAAGATGACCTGTGTATCCAAATGCAAAGGCAATAGACTAATTTATACACATCTACTATGTAGAAACTGAACAAGAACATTTCATCCTTGCAAAAACATTACCCCTATAATATTGTCAAGATTGGTCTAAATTTGATGAGGAAATTCCAAGCCCATGCCATACACTGAACATTTACTAAAGTGCCTTTATTCCCTGATACCTTTCTCTTGATCTTTGGGATAGTATAGAGCTAAAGAACATCTTATTACAAGATTGGACAATTAAATATTCCTTCATAAGGAATGTATCATTGCTCTTTTTCAACCAAAGTAATTTTTGAGTAGTTAACCCCTTCAATCAAATAGGTATATTTCTCCTCAGGGAAATCCCTGTGCTAAACCTAGTGGGACTCACAAATGTTCTGATCATATAAACACAGAATGTAACAACTAGATGTAATAACTGGAAAGTCACAAGCATCATCAAAATCAATCCTTTAATTTCATATGTATAGAATCTAAAGGTAGTGTTTTATGTAAATCCTTAAATTGTTGTAAGAGAATTATAACGTGGCCATTAATTGAAATAAGAATCCTTAATAATGTACAGAATCTACCATATCATGTATACCTGGTTTCAAATATCTGATGAATCATCTGTTCTAAACAAGTAATTTTATTAGATTCATGTCAGGTTGATTTAGTTTAAAACTGAATATTAAGAAATTTAGAAGTTTTATACAATGATATGATATAAACATGAGTAGATAATCATAGTCACAGTTGAAGAGCAGCATGTTTCAAATATTGTAGATAAAATGTTTGGAAATAAACACCCAAGACCTACTTTATGATTAACTACAGACTTACCAGTGTTTTGTAAATAAAACTTTGCACAGTATGCTTGAATCGCACTGTAATTAAATTACAGTACTGTTAACACAATTTTAAATTATAATACTAGTACAGGGTATTAATGAAAATATAAAAAATAAATCTAAAGTACCACATAAAATAAAGCAATATTCCTATCATTCAAATCCATGTTTTTCTACATGTGCTTTTATTTTTAAGTCCCTATTCAATTTTGTTGAAAAAATATTTAGTGCTCAATGCTGCCCATTAGACACTGAAAGCTGAAGAAAAACAAGTAAATACATTCTTTTTTGTTGTTAAGATGCTTCTAATTAATTTTGGAGGAAAGATGTATATGCACAGAAAAGAGTAGACACCAAAAGTTATTATATAACTTCCATATGTTTTACAGACTGAATTATCTGCTGACCCCCTAGAAGAAAATATTGTTGTGGAGGGAGTCAGTTTCTTACCCCTAGGTCTAAGACTAGCCTCCAAAGACAGTCAGTGATGGCTACTTTTCATAATAAACAAAGGCAGGAGGAAGGAAGAAATTTAAGCGTTTGTCCTAAAGAAATTACAATAACAAGAAAAGAGTTTTGGGACTCAGCAGGCATAGAATTGAAAGAGAATACTGGATAAATGATGACACAAAATTCTACAGTGTCTTAAAGGTAAAAAATGATATAATCAAAGCAGAGCAATCAGAAGAATAATCTGGCAATAGGATACAAAATAGCCTGGTGTGGGAAGACAAAAAAAAAAAAAAAAAGGCAAGAGGCATTGAAAATTATTTCAATTAATCAAAGAAAACAGATTGAAGTCTTTGTGAGACTTTATTGATAAAGTTGATAGATACCAGAAAGAAAAACTCTAATAAAATTTCTTTAATTTCTCTTATGTACTGATAATGTGATAAGATAAAAAAAATTTGAAAACTATGAATGTGTTTTTTTTTTTTATTTCTTTTTACTGGTGTCTTGTGGGAAGAGGACAGGAAACAGATATAGGAGAGGAAGATGCATATCTCTCTTTTCCCTTCTTATATTTCAGTGAAGAGAAATATGTCCCATAAGTTGTGAAAAGTAGTGAGGACATTTCTGTCTCCATTTTGAACACTGGAAGGAAATTGCTGTTCAGGGTGACTGTAGAAACACAAGGGCTGCCCTAGCCGGGTTGGGTCAGTGGATAGAGCACTGGCCTGCAGACTGAAGGGTCCTGAGTTTGATTCAGGTCAAGGGCATGTACCTGGATTTCAGGCTCCATCAAGGGCCTTGACCAGGGCCAAGTGCTAGAGGGGACCAATCCATGGGTCTCTCTCATATCGACATTTCTCTCTCTGACTTTCTCCTCCTCCCTTTACTCTCTCTAAAAATCACTGGAAAAAATATCCTCGAGTGAGGGTTAACAAAAAGTAAAAAAAATAAAAATTAAAAAAAGAAACAAGAGCTTTTAACTCAGCTTACAAAGCAGACTGATGTGTTTAGACACAGAGATCACTTAGTTTGCCCTCTTAGGCCTTCCTCAGTTTTTATAGGCCAGCCACTGGACATATTTTAAAGAGTGCTTGGTAACCTTAAAATAGTGAAATTGCCTTTTCTGGAAAAAGAAGGAAGACAAACCAGGCAATTTCAGGGATGGTTTAAAGTGGCTGAATAAGCCAGGGATCTTTAACAGGCCGAACTGAGCTGAGAGATTCTGAACTATGAATTTTTCCAACTGTCAATTTCAATCAGCAGCTACCAGCAAGACACCCAATAGATAGATTCTGCCATTATTCCCAAAAAAACTGGCATGAGATGAGGCGATCCATTTCCTTTCAACGACACAATGCCATGACAGCCACTTCTTCATACCTCAGGTAGTATTTTAGAGAGAGGTAGAGAAATCTCAAGTAGAAAGCAATCTTCAAATGAAACACTTAAAGCTAAAGTGACTGATTACATTATAGGATTTGAATGAGTTTATATCAGATGAAATCAAAATTAGTTTACCTCATATCCAGCAGGATGGGTACATCAGAACAGTTACTGAGAAGAAAAGGAGTCTACATTACTCTTCTCAATTATTATTAAAGTGGCAGTAATGTGAAATTCTATTACTAAAATTGTAACTGCCATTTTTATGGTTAAGGCATAGTGACATCATAAACCAATAATGATTAGTCTATAGAACAATTTTCTTTCCTAAATGAGAACTCAGAGAATCCATGTAAGTGGGAAACATGGGTCCTTGATCCAGGTAAAGTTCTACCATTTTTGTCTATATTGCCTATTTTGGTCACTGGATGGGAGTCAAACATTCAAACAAAATTGGTTGGATTATAAAGAACAGAATTTCAGGTTGGTGATGCCAAGCATTGATACCTTGTAAGACTATACTGAATAAAATGTAAAGAAAGGGGTAGCATCACCTAAAGATAAAACTAGAAAACCTGGTGAAAGTACTTAAGGCAAAGAAAAAAGCAAAAGACAAAAAGACATAGCTTCCCTTCTTTAGTGTTCTAGTCAGCATAGAATGTGCCTACAGTGCTAAGGTATCTATAGCATCTTTTTATATTTATTTATTTATTTATTTATTTATTTATTTAAAATATATTTTATTGATTTTTTTTTTTTTTTACAGAGAGGAAGAGAGAGGGATAGAAACTTAGAAACATCAATGAGAGAGAATTATTGATCAGCCGCCTTTTGCACACCCCCTACTGGGGATGTGCCTGCAACCAAGGTACATGCCCTTTACCAGAATTGAACCTGGGCCAATGTTCTATCCACTGAGCCATACCAGTTTTGTCTATAGCATCTTTTTAGTCATAATAACTAAATTATCAAATTATCCATGACATTATTTCCATTTCTAGTATCAAAGCCCTATCTAGGTCTTCATTTCCACTCAACTAAAGTATTATGGAAACTTCCTAACTGGGATACCAAGCTCAAGTCTTTCAGATTTGATTCTAATAATTTGCAAAGGAGCAGGACCAAATTAGGTTTCTTGTCTCATCCCCTATAGTGTCCAGAACAAAAACTGAAACAAAGTGTGTGAGAGCTGTGCCCATACCCCTTTTTATTTAATCCTTGCCCAAGAATATTCTTTCCATTCATTTTTAAAGATAGAAGTGAGAAGGAGAGGCAGAGAGAATCAACTATGTGAGAGAGACAAATCCATTGGTTGCCTCCAGCATGCCCCCCAACCAGGGCCAGGAGCCTGCATCTGAGGTATATGCCCTTGACTGAAATAGAACCCAGAACCCTTTGGTCTGCAGGACGATGCTCTCTCCTCTGAGCCAAACCAAGCTAGGGCCATATTCCCTTTATTAATGATGCTGTTAAATGATTCCAGTGTTATTTCCCTCATAAGTCTCAGAACCACACACCATCTACTGTTTTATCAGTGTTGGCACATGTAATAAAATGTATTTACCATTTCTGGACTGACACATAGTGGGCCAAAATAAATGTTTATTGAATTGAAATACTGCACAGACCCAGAAATAGAAATGGGAGGGTGCATGAAAAGAAATTCTTAAAGAAGGTTAGGAATCAAATGCAGAAATACAAATATCTACGGGTAATTATTTCTAACCTTGATACCAAACCAAACCTACCTCTAACCAAATTATTTAGATTTATCTCACCTAAATATAGATTCCTAGTACAAAAACTAGCAACTGCAGTAGGAATAACAAAGCAAACAGAGAGAACTGTGGTGACAAAACCTACAGTAGCATTTGATTGTTTATGATCATTTGTTTCACTTTAGAAATTATTAAAAATATAAAAGGATTAAGTGTTCATCTCAGCAGGAAAGGAGTTCTGCATCCTGCTTCACTTGAGGGCAAAGAGAGAACTATTTAAGGACACAGAAAGAAGAGACTAAGGGAGGAATATTGCTCAGCAATTTAAAAATCAAACCAGTAATAAACAATGAGAAGCGACACCACTTCTCAATTAATGGAATCTGAGTGGTAGTTATCAACCTTGTGTTCTCAAGTTAGGGCCAGAGTTGTGCATAAGAACCAAACTAGGCCAATCAAATATTCCTCTAAAAATCTGGAGGGGAATTGGTATATCTTGATTTGAATATTCTAAAGAGCCTGTTCATAGGACTCTATTTTTTTTCCTTTCTTTATTGATTAATGTATTACCTATGTGTCCTTATCCCCCCATTTCACCCCCCCCCCCCCCCGCCGCTCATGCTCTCACCCCGCTGGTGTCTGTGTCCATTGGTTATGCTTATATTCATGCATACAAGTCCTTTGGTCAATCTCCCCCTAACTATTTTTATACTTCCTAGAAATATCCTTTTCCTAAATGTTCTTTAAATATGTGATGGACAGCAAACACTTCTGTGACTGACCCAATGTATATCTTCTTATATTCTATCTTCATTAAGGTAGGCAGAGTGCAGTTAGTTTTCATAAAACCCAAATACAAGAATTGATAAAATAAATGGAGAACTCACTAATGAGGAAAACTTTACAGAATTACCTTATGAGTTCTCAAGATCTGAAAAGTTTTAGTACTTCTTTTTCCAATCTTTATGCACCTCAAATCTGTTCAATACATGGTGATATGATTTTAATTTCATGATTTGTTTAATATAAAGTATACTATATGGACTGGTATTAATCTGTGATTTTTATCTGACATAATAATCCTATCTAATAAAATAGTAATATGCAAATTGACCATCACTCCAACACACAAGATGGCCGCTCTCATGTGGCCAGAGATGGCTGCCCCCATGTAGACACAAGATGGCCGCCACAAGATGGCCAGCAGGGGAGGGCAGTTGTGGGCAATCAGGCCAGCAAGGGAGGGCAGTTGGGGGTGACCAGGCAGGCAGTGGAGGGCAGTTAGGGGCAATCAGGACAGCAGTGGAGCAGTTAGGCATTGATCAGGCTGGCAGCGGAGTGGTTAGGGGGTGATAAGGCTGGCAGGTGGAAACGGTTAGGCGCAGGGGTCCTCAAACTTTTTAAAGTGGGGGCCAGATCACGGTCCCTCAGAGAGCTGGAGGGCCGGACTATATGAACTACTAATTCCTACTGTAACACCTCGGCTGCGCTCACTGCCCAAAAAACCTGGCGGGCCGGATCAGACTCCTCTGTGGGCTGCATGTGGCCTGCGGGCCATAGTTTGAAGACCCCTGCAGGGGCAATCAGGCAAGCAAGCAGGCGAATGGTTGGGAGTTAGAAGTCCTGGATTGTGAGAGGATGTCTGACTTCCCAATGGGCAGTTGGGCATCCCTGGAAAGGTCCCAGGTTGGAGAGGGTGAAGGCTGGGCTGAGGGACACACACACACACACACACACACACACACACACACACCCTGCATGAATTTTGTACACCAGGCCTCTAGTATTCTCTATAAAATTGCAGGACCCTGAATTTTTGTGAAATGTAGTTGATATGTAACTGAAGATACAAGTAAAAGCTTAAATATTAAGATAATAACTTCATGAGTCAATATTTTAATACTTTTTCTATATTAAAACAATTTATAGTATTTTTCATAATTTTACAAATTATCAACCACCTATTTTCCAGAGTGAACCAAGTATATAGCAAAAAAAATATTAATAACCCTAAAGCAGTCACATACCTTTCATACTTCTTTCTACCAATTACAACCTCATCCACAATAAATGTATCAGAAGGGCCAAATTACATGACTACTTGCTAATTTTGGCGCATTATACCTCAGGTTTGAGCAATGACCATGGCAAACAGGAATGAGGCCCTGAGAGATAGGAATAAGGATCTAGGTGAATTATTGCACAAAATAAATTTAGAAGAACCCCAAAGTGATGCAAGATAATTTGTGTCCGTCTGTATCAGATCCACGTTTGGTACCTTAGCCTCTGTTCCAGTTGTAGTGCTGCCAACTTTTCAAGTACAGAAGAGAAAGGTGGAATGTGTTAATGAGGATGCTGATATTTGATGTTTCCAATAAAATTATAAACACTCTAAAGCTCATATAGTAAAAACAAAAGTATAACTTGAAAGTTACAGTATAAGCAACACAACAGCACATTCATTCTGGAATAAATCTGTATCATTTTAGTGCTATTGACAGTTAAAAGCAGGATGTCCAAATTACATATGACAAAGCTTCTAGGCATGGTTCACACACCATGTACTTCAAAAACACTAATTCCTAAATTATAAGAGAAATTAACTGATATGGGGCCAGATGGTCATGGGGTGATCTGTTCTTGAGCAATGTTAAGACCTATTATCTCTAATAAAATTTCCTTCTTACTGTAAATTTATACACCCCATGTGTTAATTTGATGGTAACATCCACAATGGCTAGAGGAGCTGTTATTTGTAATGTTCAGGAAAACAGAACAACTTCAAAAGTGCCCTCCAGCATAGGAACAAAGGTAAGAAACAAAAATTAGTTGTTAAATATATATGTCATGATAGAAATGCATGATAGAATATCAGGGGTTTCTTTGAAAAATATCAACAATGCCAAGGAGAGGGGCATGTGTGTGTGTGTGTGTGTGTGTGTGTGTGTGTGTGTGTGTTCTGGGAAAAACATGAACAAAGTAGGGCATGTTGGGTAAATGTGTTTAGTGTGTCATTTACTGAACTTGGCACCAATCTGTAGCAAAAAAAATAACAATAGAATGGATTAGGAAATCATTTATGAAAAATATATAAATCCCACTACCAAATCAAGTGATTACCATATAATCATGAATCAATATATTTTTCTCATTAAAAATCTTTGTTTGGAAGATCTTGCTTTAAAACAACCTTCACATACATTTTAGTTCTCAAATATTTACAATTTTCCTCCAATTATTATGGCATTATAAACATAAAATTAACATTATTTTTTCTAAATATACATTACATTATGAAAGTAGAATATTATATCATTAGAAACATATCAACAATGCATTTCCCTACCTACTTCATTTTCCTCAATGCACTAAAATGCACAATTTCAATGGCATCTGATATATATTTCCCAAGTTGGAATATGCTTCCCTTACAATATGGGCATTAAAGTAATTTACCTAAGCTGGATAAGCAAACAAAACTGGGTGGTAGAATCTTAAGAGGTTTACCAATTTCATAAAATAAGACTAAATATATTTTCTGGGGTAAGGTCGGAAACACTCCATTACATGGAACACAAAAGCTGTCTTGTGCCTGGCTATTTTTATCCAGCTCTTACCTACCTTGACCTAGACCATCACAAAAGATATGCAAGCACCATGCACTTCAATCATTCATAATGCAACCAGAGTTACTATTACAACCAGTCTAGAAACCTAACTGGCCATGTCATTCTAACTGGTCAAAATCCTCTCTGGCTCCTCTTTGCCTGCAGAATGATACCCAAAACATTTGAAAAAAGAAAAGCATAAAAGTTCTTAACAACCTGCCTTTGACATGCCCCTTAGATCCCATCCTAGTCTCCTTCCTCATCCATGCAATGGGTTTTCCAAATACCCAACTTTTTAGCATCTCTGGAACAACAAGCTCATTAACTATTTTGTGCCTTTATATGTGCTGTTCTCTGTGGCAGAAATGACATTTTTGTGTCTATCTTAGAAAATTATTTACTGGCTTTGATAAATACCCTCAATGACTCCTTCCTGTCCTCTTTGATGCTTTTCCAGGGAGTCTTTGCTTTTTGTGTTGCTACAATAATTTAGAGCAGTAATTTAAAATCTTTTTTATTTCCTGGGACAAATAAACTAAAATTATATAGTAAACCAAAATGTATATTATATGTTTTGGCCAATCTGATGAAAAATAGGTATAATGTTACTTCATTCACACTGTACCACTACTGTTGTGTAGGCTATTGTCATTTTTTTTTTGGCTGTTGTCATTTTTTAAAATTGGACAAGCTAATGAAGAAGAGGTCAGTGCCACTGAATACATAGTCAGGTTTTGCATGTTTAAAAAAAATCCTTGCAACATACAGGTTGAAAATCACTGCTTTAGAGGTATCTCTCCAACAGCACCTTTCAAAATGTATCCCAGGGGTTTGCTTTCATGTTTCTTCCCTTTTCAGCTGCAAAAACAAAACAAAACAAAGACCCACCAGTTCTCACTCATTTCTGCATTCCAAATGCCCAATAGAGTGCCTGGCACAATAGAAGGAAATTGGGTAAAGTCACTCAATAAAAAGCAGATTGAAGAAAGCCTCATATAAATATTTGTCTCATTCCAGGTCTACATGGTGGGTATACACACAAAACAATTTGATTTCTTAGAGTAGGTGACTGATGGAAGTAAAAGATAGGTCCTGGCCAGGTAGTTCAATTGGTGAGAGCATCATCCTGATCCTGGTACATTAAAAATGTGTATTTGATCCCTGGTCAAGACATGTAAAGAATCAATCAATGAATGCATAAACAAGTGCAAAAACAAATCTCTCTCTCTCTCTCTCTCTCTCTCTCTCTCTCTCTCTCTCTCATCTCTATCTCTTTCTATCTCTCTCAAATTAAACAAAGAAGTGAAAGATATAAAGACATCCAGCACCAAGAGTTTCATTGTTTAGTTTATCTACAATACATTGAAAAAATAAACTTATGTGGACTAATATTTAATAAAAGTATTATGTATTCTTGTAGAGAAGAGATTATTAGAAATACATAAGGTTAAAGAAAAACTAATAAACTGAAACCAGTTAGGCAATTAAGAACAGTTAGAAAATTCTTGTGTATTAGTCAAATCTATACCTCATTAAACAATAAGGTTTGTAGACTTCAATTTTCTGTTGATTATGTCAAGCTGCTAAGGGGATAATAATAATTTTATGATTTCTCATTTTATTACCATATTAAACTTACTGTTTTACATTAGAGATTATTATTACACACATGTATTATTATACATCAGGAATTGCTTAGCACTTTATACAAATGATCGATTAACTATAATCCTCAAAATAACCCTAAAAGTATGTTCAATTATTACTTCATTTTTTAAAATTGGAAACTGAAGTTTAAAGTAATTGTTTCAAAGGGCACAGCACATAGTGTTGAAACCAAGATTCAAACCCAAGCAGTCTGATTTCAACATTATGCTAAGCTTTAAGAGTGAAAGTTGATGAGGGGGAGAAAATTATATAAACAGTTGTCCCTCCCACCGTGCCATCTGCATTATAAACACTGTTATTTGCATTCATCTTAAATTGAAGCAAGGCTCTTAACTGGTATGAAACAAGCTGTTTGGTGGAACATTTCAATGATGAAAGTGTTTCAGCTTAACAACCAGGGAATATTTTCTTACACTTCACTTAAACAAGGAAGCCCATATGCAATGGTGATTGAGAAGCTAGCATTTTCCTCATTTCACTAAAACATTAATGTTTTGTTTTGAGTGTATGCTATTCTTAATCTGAGTCAAGGATGTTTGAAAATCTTGTTATTTTTCTTACTAGTAGCATGAAACATATATAAATATTTAAAACTAAAGTTTTTTCAATAGTGTTTATACTATTAATGCAATGAGGATTCTAGAATGCCTTTCAAATCTAGCATGGAAGACCTCCAATTTCTGGAATGGCCATATGAGGATCTATCTAGTCTCACCCCATCCTTCCCCCAGGAAACAGCCCTAACTGGTTAAAATTATTAAAACACATGCAAAAAACTAACCTTGTAGGTTGTCCTAAGGCAGTGGTGGGCAAACTCATTAGTCAACAGAGCCAAATATCAACAGTACAACGATTGAAATTTCTTTTGAGAGCCAAATTTTGTAAACTTAAACTTCTTCTAATGCCACTTCTTCAAAATAGACTCACCCAGGCTGGCCACGGTATTTTGTGGAAGAGCCGCACTCAAGGGGCCAAAGAGCCACATGTGGCCCTCGAGCCACAGTTTGCCGGCCACTGTCCTAAGGGCATGATGCTAAATTGTCCTAAGTGGATAAAGCAAATAAAAAACTATATATACAAGAAACTCTTCTAGCCAGCCAGTGTTGCTGTTGCTTGGTGGCTGAGCATTGACCTATGAACCAGGAAGTCACTGTTCAATTCCCTGTTAGGGCACAGGCAGAGGTTACTGGCTTCATCCCCAGTGGGGAGGGAGATAGCCAATCAATGTAGCCAATCAATGATTCTCTCTCATCATTGATGTTTCTATCTCTCCCTCTCCTCTCTTTTCCTCTCCAAAATCAATGTCACAGGGGGTAGGGGGGGCTGAGGAAAGGTCAATGGAGGAAAAAGGAAATATCTGTATTACTTTATATAATACTTTAAACAATAAAATAAAATTATTTATATTTAAAGAAACTTTTAAATTCCAGTAAGAACAGGGAAAGTCTGTAGCAATTGACTCATCACATGCTCCCTCCCTTCCCCCACTTCCAATATCTTAGCATGATGGTAGATCTCCAGCTCTCTCCAGATCCCAGTTCTGGGCTATGTTATCTTTTCAAGATGTGCAGAACACCAGTATTTCTTATCCCCTATAGTTCTCTGTAGCAGTGTTACAGAGGCTAAATCCATGGTAAGTGCAGCTGAGAGACTGAGGGTCTTCTTTCTCGACTCGGCCTCCACTCACAAGGCAGAGGCTGTAGTGTAGGTGTGACATCCTGAGAACTTTGGAACTGGTCCCTGACCACCCTCACCCCATCGCATTCAGAGGGCAGGGGTTCCATTCTGGGAGAGGTAAGCTAAGAAGAACAACATCTACAGACTCTACCCAGCATATTGCTCACACTGCTACCGAACACTGGGCCTACACACAGCTCTTCAAATTCAAAGCTCAGGGAACAGAACAAGAGGTGCTTATACAAATTTTCTGAATCCATATGAATACAGTAATCTAAAAGCTTAGAAAGATAATAAGCACTTTAATTTTTTTTCCACAGAAGCCAAAGAGAATTTTAGAAAATGTCCTGATACAATCCATGAAATACTAAAATGCACAGACTTGGCAAAATGATTAAACCTCAGAGGGTAGGTAGAGAAGGGTGGGGTTACTGGGGAGAGATCAACAAAGGATTTGCATGCATGCATATAAGCCTAACCAATGGACATAGACAACAGGGTAGTGAGGGCATGAGGGTGGGTGGATGGAGGTTAATGGGAGAATAAGGACACTATGTAACATCTTAATAAAAAAATTTAAAAAAATATTTTTTTTTTCAATTTGCATCATTTTCTTTTATTAGTGTAGCTAGAGATTCACTAAATAAAAACATAAGGACAAAAAGAAGTCAAAACTTAAAAGGAAAACTGAATTAAATAAGACAAGAATGTGGTAAAATTGCAAAATCCAATAGATTGATGGAAATACACTAGAGTTGTTAAAGAGAATTTATGCAACATAGAATCAAATCGGTATAATATTTTATTGTTTGAAATTTTATTGCTTTTATTACTTCTTCACATTAAGCATACCTCCAAGGACCATTCATCATTACTTTAATAAAATTCTCCATATATTTTGCTTTTAATTTCCATTTCAATATCCATATACTAGAATTTCACCATCTCATAATCAAATCATTGAGGCAACCATTACCTGGTCTCATACATTAGTGCTTAATTACATACTATCTTGTATTTCTTTAACTGATGTATGCATTTTATTATATATAAAGCTTATGAGAGCAAATTTCATTAAATTAATATTTCATTATGACACTCTTCAGTGTTAAGAAAAAGTATCAAAACTAGAAACAAGTTTTTTTTTTCAGGAAAATAAAATGCAAGCACTTCTATGTCACTCAAAAGTCCACTCAAGAATTATTTTATTTTCAGGAAGAATACACCTGTGTTTGATTATGCACTTTTAATAGTATAGCACAAATTATTCAAATTACCTATAACCAATTAACTATGTTGAAGTTTCCTTTTGTACATGAAATTCAGTTCCATATTATTGCCTTCAACTAACTCTGATATAATACCATTATCTTCTTAGAAAATATAGATAACACTGATTATGCAGTGGAAATAGTTTCTTATCACATCACATACCCTTGTATTGAGTCCCTGCTACTATATATCTAAACTTCAAAGGGCTCAATTTTAAAACTGGAAAAGTTACAGTACTTAGCTTTATCTAAATCTATAAAATTCTAAGTTTTGTACACAGACTAACTTGTTTTTGTTTTGTTTTTAATTTTCTATGATACAATTTACCTTCAGTTTTTAAATGACGAGTGAAGAGCCTGGCTGAGGTGGCTCAGTGGTAGAATGGCAACCTATAAACCCGGAGGTCATGGTTCGATTTCCAATCAGGGCACATGCCAGGTTTGGGGGCTCAATCCCCAGTGAAGATGGGTGTGTGTGTAAGAGACAGCCAGTCAATGATTCTCTCTCAAGATTGATGTTTCTATCTCTCCCTCTCCCCTCCTCTCTTAAATCAATAAAAATATATTTTTAAAAGATGACAAGTGAAGAAGCATCACAAAATACTACCAACAAAGAGCACAATGGTGCCTTACCCATTTTTCAAAGGCTAGATATAATTTTAAATAGTTGAAATCGTACAGTTCCTTCATTGGCAGAAATATATAGAGCTTAGCTATCTTCATTATATGACTTGTAATTGCAAGGAAATCTATTCACTCATAACTTTAATGTGGTGTATCATTACACTGCATCTGTTCCATTTAAAACAAGCATGCTCATCAGACCAGGTGTTATGATTTCCAAATTGATTAGTAAAAGCACTTTATAGTTTAATATATTGTTTTATAGTTTGGAAAGCACTTTCAGAACTTTTATTCAATGGGTTAGTTAGCACAAATAGACATTTTAACTATTGCTTTTTAAAAAAATAAAAAAGCAGGGAATCGAGCCTACAACCTGGGCATATGCCACAAGTAGTAATTGAAATGTAAACTCTTGGTACATAGGTTGATGCTCAACCATTAAGCCATGCTGGCCAGGCTACCTACTGTTTTTAAGTATTATATAATAACATCGTACTAATGGATATAATTTAAAATATGAGTTAGCTTTCTCTAGAGAGGACACTAAACCTATGTTTATTAAAATGTGTTGCCATAGTAAAACATTTCATATATACAATATAAAGACATTTAACTCCATTATAAAAATCTAAAAACACTCAAAAATAAGCCAGTCTTATTTTCATTTCATCCTAAGTGAAAATAGCTTTATATAATATCTGTCTATTAAAAATAGTTAATATTTATAAATAACTATGATGAAAAATGGTTTAACATTAATATTTAATGGAGAGATATTGATAACGGCACTGTGAAATATAGCTATACTAAATGTTAAAATATTTTAACATCTTGTAGTTTCTTACTTAATCATCACAACAATCTGAGGAAATAAATACAGGAGGTATATATGAATTTGAGTAGGAAGAATTCTGGGAGATAACTTTCAAGTGAGACCATCAGATTTGGTCTTGCAGAAGAATATGATAGAATAAAATTAAGGAATTTAGCCCTGCACCATGTAGCTCAGTTGTTTGAGTGTCGTCCTGTGTACCAAAAGGTTGGTGGTGTGATTACAGGTCAGAGCACATGCCTCGGTTGTGGGATAAATCACTAATATGGGATTGGTGGTATACAGGATGGTTCCCTCTCATCAATGTTTCCCTCACTCTTCCTCTCCCTTCCTTTCTCTCAAAAATGAATAATAACATATGCTAAAAAACAGAGGGTTTGTAGGAGCAAAAATGCATTATTTCATTCAATCTCCTATTATATATTGAGAATTTTTTCACCACAAGGTGTGATAGATTTCTTGCATCTTTATTTTTATTTTTTAAAATATATATTTTTATTGATTTCATAGAGAATGGGAGAGGGAAAGGGAGATATAAACATCAATAATGAGAGAGAATCATTAATCAGCTGCCTCCTGCATGCCCCCTTCTGGGTACCTATCCAGCAACCTGGGTATGTTCCCTTGACCTACCAGGGATCTTTTAGTCTGCAGGCCAATGTTCTGTCCACTGACATTTTTAGAGTGAGAAGAGTAATTAGGATAGAGAGCTAAAGTACATTTAAGGGTCATATAGAGAAAAAGGATCAAATAAAATGAACTAAAATGTAAAGTCAGAGAGTTGAACAAGAGGGTCGGTTTAAGTCAAGGAATGATGCAATGATGATGGAGAAAATATGTTTCTTGTTATTTTCCTTCTAATAGATGGGGGAGATTTGAACATATTTAGATGCTGACAAAAAAAAGAACTAGTAACCATAAACACACAGACAGCAGTATGGTGCATATCAGAAGAAAGGGGGTTTTGGAATAGTGAAGTGTTAAGGAGATCAAATGTATGGTGACTGAAGGAGACTTGACTTTGGATGGCAAATGCTTAATGCAATACACAGATTATGTATTATAGAATTGTACACTTGAAAACTATACAATTTCATTTAACAGTGTCACCCCAATGAACTCAATAAAAAGTTTTTGTTTTGTTTTTATAAAGAGGGAAGATTTGGAGATGGGTTC
Organism: Pipistrellus hanaki; assembly: GCF_964339955.1. Classification (NCBI taxonomy): domain Eukaryota; kingdom Metazoa; phylum Chordata; class Mammalia; order Chiroptera; family Vespertilionidae; genus Pipistrellus; species Pipistrellus hanaki. Next base: position 87,810,335 of record NC_140524.1, read on the forward strand.
CATATCCGAGGCACATGTGTCAAACACAAGGCCCGCGGGCCAAATCCAGCCCGCCAGGCCTTGCAATGTGGCCCGCACCGCGCTGTCATCACTGCACTCCGCTGTCAGTTTATGACATTGTCAGTTTATGACTGTTCAGTAAACCATTCGGGCCGCGATTTAGGCTGGATTTTAGATTTTGGCCCCTTCTCTGATTGAGTTCGACACCCCTACCTGAGAGAATACCTCAGCTTCGCCTGGAGAAAATACATTAGAGGGGAGTGATAATGTTGAATGAGTGTATAGATCTGTGGAAGAAATGGAAAACAAAAACATCTTATAGTTTCCATTTTCTTTGATGTGTTAGAGTAGTGGTTCTCAACCTTTCTAATGCTGTGACCCTTTAATACAGTTCCTATTATTGTGGTGACCCCCAACCATACAATTATTTTTTTTGCTACTTCATAACTATAATTTTGCTACTGTTATGAAAAGTTTTTTAGGAGAATGGAAATGAAAAAAAAAGCTGGGGTAGCAATACTTTATCTGACAAATTAGATCTCAAAGTGAAGGACATAACAAGAGATAAGGAAGACCACTTCATAATACTAAAGGGAGCAATCCAACAAAAATAAATAACTCTGGTAAACATATAAGCACCGAATACAGGAGCACACAAATACATTTAAAAAAACCCAAAAACTCCTGGAGGATATCAAGGGAGAGACTGACAGCAGTACAATCATAGTAGGAGACTTTAATACACAACTATCACCATTAGACAAATCCTCTAAACAAAAAGTCAGCAAAGAAACATCAATCCTAAATGACTCACTAGACCAGATGAAATTAATTGACATCGTCAGAACATTTCAACCCAAAGCCACAGAATATACATTCTTCTCAAGTGTACATGGGTCATTTTCAAAGATAGACCATATGTTGGGACATAGGCAAAGTCTCTTCAAATTCAAGAAGATAGAAATCATATCATGCATCTTCTCAGATCACAGTGGCATAAAACTGGAAACCAACTACAATAAAAACAATCCACAGAAATCAAATACATGGAGACTAAACAGCATGGTATTAAAAAATGACTAGGTTACCAGAGAGATCAAGGAAGAAATAAAAAACATCATGGCAACAAATGACAATCAAAACACAACAATCCAAAATCTATGGGGCACAGCTAAAGCAGTCTTGAGAGGAAAGTTCATAGCTCTACAAGCCTACTGCAAAAAATAAGAAACAATGGTAATAAATTACCTAACACTATAACTCAAAGAGTTAGAAAGAGAGCAACAAGAAAAGCACAGTGTAAGCAGAAGGAAAGAAATAATAAAGATCACCATGGAGATATAAATAACATAGAGATCAAGGAAACAATACAAAAGATCACCAAAGCTAAGAGCTGGTTCTTTGAAAGGATAAACAAGATTGATGAACCTCTAGCTAGGGTCACCAAGAAGCAAAGAGAGGGGACTCAAATAAACAGTCAGAAATGAAAGAGGTGAAATAACAACAGACCCTGCAGAAATACAAATGATTGTTAAAAAATACTACAAACAACTCTATTCCAACAAATTGGATAGCCTGGAGGAAATGGACATATTCCTAGAAAAATATAACCTTACAAAACTCAATCAAGAAGAATCTAAACAGTTCAGTAGGCCTATAACTATGGAAGAAATTAAAGCAGTCATCAAAAAGCTTCCAGCAAACAAAAGCCCTGGGCCAGATGGCTTCACAGGGGAATTTGACCAAACATACAAGGAAGAACTAAAACCTATCCTCCTCAGACTATTCCAAAAAATTCAAGAGGAAGAAACACTTCCAAACTCCTTCTATGAAGCCAGCATCACCCTAATACAAAAACCAGATAAAGACAATACAATGAAAGGGAATTACAGGCCAATATCCCTCATGAACATAGATGCCACAATCCTCAACAAAATTCTAGCAAAGCTCCAGCATTACATCCGAAAGATCATACACCATGACCAAGAAGGATTTATCCCAGGAATGCAAGGATGGTACAATATTTGCAAATCAATAAACGTGATACATCACATAAATAAATTGAGAGATAAAAATCACATAGTCATATCAATTGATGCTGAAAAAAGCATTTGACAAAACCCAACACCCTTTCTTGATAAAAACTGTCATCAAGGTGGGAATAGAAGGATTGTACATCAACATAATAAAAGTTATATATGATAAACCTACAGCTAACATCATACTCAATGGGCAAAAACTAAAACCGTTTCCCCTAAGAGCAGGAACAAGACAGGGATGGCCACTCTTACCACTCCTGTTTGACATGAACTAAAAGTATTAGCCATTGCAATTAGGCAAGAAGAAGAAATAAAATGCATACACATTGGAAAAGAAGTAAAGCTGTCCTTATTTGCAGATGACATGATATTGTACATAAAAACCCAAAAGACTCCATCAAAAAACTAATGAACTTAATAAATGAATTTGGCAATGTAGCAGTATACAAAATCAATGCCAAGAAATCTATGGCATTTCTATGCACCAATAGTGAACTGAAAGAAAGAGAGACTAAAAAAGCAATCTGATTTACTATCACACCAAAAAAAATTAAGATACCTACCTTGTTTCCCAGAAAATAAGACATCCTCAGAAAATAAGACCTACTTAAAGGTTTCCTTCTGAGTGAAATATAAGGCATCCCCCAAAAATAAGCCCCCCCCCAGGCTAAACATGAGAGATTTGGTCCACTGATTCTGAAAGAAATGGAATCACAAGAAATTCACCAGGAAATTCAGGAATTGGATTGTTATGATGATGTTCCAGAAGATGATGACGTGATTGTCATTGAATAAATGAGTAAATTCTTGATACTGTAGGATTCACAGTTTGTCTGGTTTTGTGTTTACAATTACTGTACTACCATACCGTATAGAGGTAATAAATTTCCTTTATTTTCATTTAACAATAAATGTGTACCATATTCTTCTTCATGGAAAAATAAGACAACCCCTGAAAATAAGACCTAGCGCATCTTTGGGAGCAAACATTAATATAAGACACTGTCTTATTTTCGGGGAAACAAGGTAGTAATAAACATAACTAAGGAGGTAAAAGACATATAAGCGGAAAACTACAGGACACTGAAAAAAGAGATAGAGGAAGACATAAACACATGGAAGAATATACCATGTTCATGGATTGGTAGAATCAACATAATTAAAATGTCCATACTACCCAAAGCAATCTAAAGATTCAATGCACTCCCCATTAAAATATCAATGTCATATTTCACAGACCTAGAAAGAACTCTCCAAAAATTCATCTAGAATAAAAACAAAGATCCTGAATAGCCACAGCAATCCTGAGAAAGAATAAAGTAGGTGAGATTTCAATACCAGATTTCAAGCTGTATTACAAAGTCACTGTTCTCAAAACTCCCTAGTACTGGCACAGGAACAGGCATATAGATCAATGGAATAGAATAGAGAATCCTGATATTGACTCAAACGACTATGCTGAATTAATATTTGACAAAGGAGGCATGAAAATACAATTCAGTCAAGACAGTCTCTTCAATAAATGGTGCTGGGAAAATTGGACAGATACATGCAAAAAATGAAACTAGATCACCACCAACTTACACCATACACAAAAATAAATTCAAAATGGGCACAGGACTTAAACAGAAGACGGGAAACCATAAAAATACTAGATGAATCCACAGGCAGCAATATCTCAGATATATGCTGAAAGAACTTCTTCACTGATGCTGCCCCTATAGCAATGGAAGCTAAAGAGAAAATTAACAAATTGGACTTCATCAAAATAAAAATCTTTTTCACAGAAAAAAAAAATCAAGAAAACAACAAGAAACCCCACTGAATGGGAGAATGTATTTGCAAATGCTATCACTGATAAAGGTTTAATCACCAACATCTACAGACAGTTTATACAACTTAATAAAAGGACGATAAATGATCCAATAAACAAATGGGCAATGGACCTAAATAGAATCTTTTTGAAAGAAGAGTCACATGAAAAAACATGCTCAGAGTCACTAATTATCCGAGAGATGCAAATAAAAATGACAATGCAGTAGTATCACACCTGTCAGAATGGCTATCATCAACAAATCAACAAACAAACAACAAATGTTGGCAAGGATGCAGAGAAAAAGGAACCCTCGTGCACTGCTGGTGGGAATGCAGACTGGTGCAGCCAACTGTGGACAACAGTATTTAGTTTCTTCAAAAAAATGAAAAGGGAACTCCCATTTGACCTAGTAATCCCACCCCTATGAATACATCCTAAGAAACTAGAGACACCAATCAGAAAGGAAATATGCACCCATATGTTCATAGCAGCACAATTTACAATAGCTAAGATTTGTAAACAGCCTAGGTGTCCATTAGCAGATTACTGGATCCGAAAACTATGGTGCATCTACACAATGGAATACTATGCTGCCATAAAAATGAAGGAATTCTTATAATTTGCAACAGCATGGATGGAATTGGAGAACAATATTCTAAGCGAAATAAGCCAGTCAATGAAAGAAAAATACCATGTGATCTCACACATTTGTGGATAATAAATGACATTATAAACTGATAAACAAAAAGATAGATACAGAGGCAGTGAAGTATCAAACAGACTGTCAAATTACAGCTGAAAGGTTAGGGTGGGGTGGGGGAGATAAGAGATCAACCAAAGGACTTTTATGCATGCATATAAGCATAACCAGTGCATGCAAAACATTGGGTGGTGAGGGAATCTATGGGAGTCGGGTGGGGGCAATGGTAAGATATGTACACATATAATACCTTAAAAAATGGAAAAAAATAAAATGATGTAGCATCAGCATGTAGACATTTATCATGCATACTCTAAAGCAAGCAATTTATATAATAAATGTACATACTGGGTAAACCTGATCAGATTAAAGAGACGCTCTTGTGGTGTTGGTTCAATTGTTTCTAACAAAACTAGAAAAATTAAGAGGAACTTATTTTGCCCAAATACACTGGTTATACTATTGTATGTCTCATGGCATCACTATGATTGGATTTTACATTGAAATCAGTGATAAATATTATTAGGTGGTTAATGATGGATCAATGGGAGGAAAAGGGATATCTGTAATACTCTCAATAATAATTTTTTTAAAAAAATAACATGGCCTTTATTGTCAGTGCAAAGTGTAACTGCTTGTGGATTTATTTAAACCTACCTCTGAACATAGTTCTTAGATTTAAATCAATTTGACAAGCATTTATAGAGTCTCTCCCTTGTGAATGGCACTGTGGTTAGCACTGGGGATAACAATGTCAATAAGACCACTGTCCATGCCATCACGTATTTCCCAGTATAGGAGAGTAAACAGCCAAGACATAATTATTAAAGGTATACAGTGAACCAGAAAAATGGGCCAAAAGTGCGAGAACAAAGGGAAGGGTACAGACAGCTGTGACTTGAGTAATTGAGGCATCTAAGCTAAAAATTCGGACTTTTGAATACTGAGAAGGAAAAGGGGGGAAGGGAAATTGATCAATAGCACATGCTGGATAACTGTGTTATAGTTAAGATTTGTAATGAGGACAAAACTTTCATCTCCATGACATTGGTAGAAAACAGCTCTTGCTTTTAGTATCAGTTCCTGAGCTTTCCTTTATTGTAAACAAAACAAAACCCCGAGTAATTAGTGAAGCAGACAGAATACTGAAGGAAATAAATAGGCTACACTTATGAACACTAAAATGTTGAGGGGGATTGAGTATAATATAAAGCAATGATTACAGAGTTTCTGAGAGAAGAAAGGGTTGTTGCAGAAGACAATGAGAGACTGGCCCTTCAATCAATATAGGACCCTGGGAAAACACTAATGATGGCAAGAATATTTAAGATGTTAGCTGTGGAATGTGAATACTTCCCCTTGCTATCTTGGTGCTTAATTATGAGACAGATTAAATTAATTCACAATACTTTGTTTTACCCTTCTGATATCACACTGCTTCCTGGATCTTCATATAACCCAAAGACTGGGTCTAATGAAGCCTAGGGCTTATATGGGTTAAAAAACATTGCAGGGAATCCAAAGGGGAAGAGAGAAGAAGATGAACATGAATGAGTGAAACAAAATGTATGATTTTTCAGTGCCTTTTCAGGAAGCTCTTATTCTCCAGGTGATGGAAAATCATAAAAAAAGTTTAAGCATCAGTGATCATATGACCAGATGTGCTCTGTCTTTAATTCATATATAAGTTAGATGGGACACTGTTAATCATGATTCTGACAACAAAAAACATTGGTGCAATAGGATCAGTTCTTTATGCTATTTGATGTTTGAACTGTACTAAAAATAAAGGTGCTTTTCTAAATCAATGAATAAACAAACAAGTAAACAGCAGTGTGTAGGCTATAATAGAAATAAGAAAAAATAATAGAAGTCAGTTAGGGAAATGTTAGAAAGAAAAGGTGATAAAAATTCCGCATACATTTTGGAGGTATAAACAGCTAGTATACCAATAGATACTGTTTAGTTGGTAAGGGAGATAATGGAAAAAATGACTACTCCAGTGTTTCCAGATTAGTATAATTTAATATGAATGATGGAACATTGCAAAATTACCTTGATAAGTGGTTAGCCATAAATCTATAAAAATATTACTCTGCGAATGGAATATCCATCCACTAGCTGCTACTCAAGCAAATTTTATTTTTACAAAAAATTATAATCCAAAAATGTCACCTTATATTTCGCTGCATTTCCCAAAATGATAAAGGAGTATAAACTATCTTTGAAAAATAATTAAATAGGAAATTTCATTTCTTTTAATACTAGCCCTTGGGTTTAGAAAAAGTACAGATTAAAGCCTTAAATCTGGACATAGATTTCAAAATATTCATTTCACCCAAATTATCAAAATATCCCAACCCCTCATATTCAAAATTTCTGACTCTAATAGTTTATGAGTTAACTCATATCAACCACAAAGTTTCCACTAGTACCACATATTCACAAATCTTTACCTTTGTGTTTTTGCATACATTAATTTGCTCTTTAATTTAGCAGTCAATTAAGTGCAAATATCTGACACCATTGTGGAGTATTAGTGATCAAGAAGTAACATAGTAATGCAAAGACATATGAATAAATAAGTGAATGTAACAAATTATGAAAAGAAATGAGGAAATATAATAATAAGATTTGGTACCCAATTGAAGAGGTCAATAGTGGAAAAATAAGAGAGAATGAAGATATAGAAAGCATTAAAACATGCCCAGGTCTGGATTTTGTGGTTGATTTTGTTGGAGCATCACCTGTGCATCTGGAGGTCAAGGATTCAATCCCAGGTTAGGGCACATATCTGGGCTGCAGGTCTGATCCATAATTGATGCATATTTCTTTCTCTCTCCCTCTCTGTCACCCTCTCACTCTCTCCCTTCCTGACTCTAAAATATGCCCAGGATTATTGAGACTGAAACTTTTTAAGTGTAAGGTTCAGGTATTTTAGAACTTCATATCTTTGGATATCTGTTACTAACACTCAGGAAGCACTTTTAAATAGTTGAATGAGTAAATGTCTGCCTCTCCTTCACCAAACTAACAGCCTTTCAAAAAAGGAAGTGTGAATAAGTTTGGAATCTTTCACTGTACTTTTCAGTGTATGTTTGCTAAATATAAGTAAGATAAATCTAATTACTAGAAAGTTTTGGTATCCTTTTTATTTTGATAGTTTAGTTTATTACTTGGGCTTTCAAAATTACCAAAGTCATATTTCTATATTATTTTTTTAACTGGGAACTCCCTTTTAATGCCTTTTCTTTATAGGTTCATGTTTTATAGTATTTACTAGAGGCCCAGTGCATGAAATTCATGTATGGGGGGGTGTCCCTCAACCCAGCTTGCACTCTCTCCAATCTGGGATATCCCTCTCACAATCCAGGACTGCTGGCTCCCAAATGATCACCTGACTGTCTTCCTGATTGCCCCTAACCACTTCTCCTGCCAGCCTAATCATCCCCTAACCACTCCCCTGCCAACCTGATTGATGCCTAACTGCTCCCCTGCCAGCCTGATTGCCCCTAACTGCCCTCCCCCGCAGTCGTAGTCATCCCTAACTGCCCTCCCTTGAAGGCCTGGTCACCCCTAATTTAAGGTGACCAGACATACTGCTTTTGTCCCACATCCCACGGCATTTTAAAAAAGACCCGATTTTTCTTTCTAAAGAAGGCCTAGTCACCCCCTAACTGCCCTGCCCTGCAGACCCGGGTCCCCCCTCAACTGCCCTCCCTTGTAGGCCTTGTCCTTCCCAATTGCCCTCCCCTGCTGGCCATCTTGTGGTGGTCATCTTGTGTTCACATGAGAGCAGTCATCTTTGACCACATGGTGGCAGCCATCTTATGTGTTGGAGTGACAGTCAATTTGCATATTACTCTTTTAATAGATAGGATGTTTGTAGATTAGTTTTTATAAGCAGTGTGTGCAAATAGGTTATCAATCATTTGTAAATCAATACATTGATGCATTTCACTTCAACCATTGTCCATTGGACTGGCATTAGATGACATGTTATAACTTATTTATTGCATACATCCTACTGTTTCATGAATGCAACTGGTATAACTCTTCTATTTACCTTTTACAGTCACTGAAAAACTGACTATATTGATTAGAATTTTAAAAAATTAAAAGTAATAGTGAAGCTTCTAAATAATTTTGTATTAATTGCATAGGGATGGAACAATCAGTGAATCAGGACAATTCATAAACAGCTGAAGTAAAGCATCTCATTGAGGTCAGGGGGAAGACTCTAGTGAGCAGATCTAACCCCAGAGTCATTTTTTTCCCCCACTTAAACAAAAAATCTCTTCCTACTTCTAGTTAGAACAATTCTGATTGTCACATAATACTTTATATCTCAGTGAGATATTTTACTAGCTTGTTAAAAATTTGCCAATAGTCTAGCCCAGTGGTCGGCAAACTGTGGCTCACGAGCCACATGTGGATCTGTTGACTAATGAGTTTGCCAAACACTGACCTAGACTCTCTATTCCAGTAATTACAGGCTGTTTTTGTTCCTTGTGATTAAGTCCTTATCCAGTGGTCGGCAAACTCATTAGTCAACAGAGCGGCTACACTTACTCAAAATAATTGTATGTCTGTGTGTTTCTACATGAATATGGCTTCATGAACTGAAAAAATCACATATATTATAAAATGTAAAGTCATTATTAACTACTCAAATTGCCAACTGCTTATTCATTTGTAAGGTCTTATCAAGTCTATAATAATATTTATTCATATGCCTCTTCTTTTTTTCGCCCATTTTAACAACTAGACATTAGTTTCAATGTATAATTTTGTATGGGAAGATGAAGTATTTTAGTGGTTTTGTCACTGAGATAGAACATTATAAGTAATATTTAAACCACTTCTAGATTTCCACAAACAAGTTAAATTACTACCAAAAGAGTAATTTGAAATTCAAGGGTATAGCACACTAAAATCAGAAAGCAGTTAACCCTTTGTTTACCCTGTTAGTTTTTTTTTTAAAGACCATGGATTCTATTGGTAATAATAAATATCAATATAATCTTCCCAAATCCACAAATAGCTACGTTAACATTTTATTTAGGCCATTCATAGTGTGTTAATTAGTGTCTTTTGATTTTGGTAACTATTATTAAAGATATAAGATCAATACTAAAAGTCTTACCAAATTATGCAAAGGCATCCCAAAGGCATTCTATGAACAGGATAATTAAGTTTCTTTATGTTTGATCTTTCATTGGAAATCCCATAAGTTCAAATTCTAAACCTTTTATATCTTTCCTCAAAAATGTTTGTTCAACAAGCTTGAGATAATATTTCAGTGTCTTCTCAATAAATTATTTATTTGTTTAACTTTTTACATTAAGTTTCATGAAAGCAACTTTTAGATAGCTATGGATCAGGTTAGTGTGTGTGTGTGTGTGTGTGTGTGTGTATATATATATATATATATATATATATATATATATATATTTAAATTCTGAATGTTTGCTTCTATTTTATTTATTCTACTTTTTTCATGCAGTAAAATTATTGCAGCTACCATTTTGAGTGCTGAGGAGGTTCTAAAAATTACAGAAAATTCTGTTGGCTATGGAGTTATAGTTTAAAATATTTGTTCCGGCTTTCCATGGTATAATACACAAATATATTAAACTGGGAAAATACATTGTCCAATATTAAATCTATAGACCATAAATCAAACACAGAGGGGAAAAAGTCAATCTAATCCCTATAAACATAAAAGAAAATGATGGTAGCCTTTCATCACTGAGCTGCACAATAAAAATTTCCCTGTAGACATTTTTTCATAAGCAAAGTTCCTGCCCTGTTTGTGCTTTTCAAATAATTCCTTAGCATGATCACTGATGTAGTTATTTCACTTATCAAAACAGTCATGGACACAATTTCTATATTCTACTGTTCCCAGATTCAAGACTTGCCACAAGTTATATTGCAAGCCCTAAGAGAGTTGGTGCAAATCAAAGTAATAAAGGAGCTATCGACTATCTTTTTGACAGGGACACAAACTATAAGTCAAAGAGTCACATGCTGCCTAGATAGTGGAACAGCTGTAGGAGACATATGGAGCTGCTGTGGAAGAGAAGCTGCTTGGTTCATGGAGTGAGACCCTAATCAAAGTGATAGATGCTGGAAAAGATGCAGAGATTCAGCAGATTCTCTTCTGGGGATAGTCAGTGCAGATCAGTACAAAATGTTCTAATGAATGGGACAGGCTGTAGTACCTGCAATGCTCTGAAAATAAATGGTAGATTTACTTGAATGTTCTAATAGCCAGAAATCACTTTCTGCTCCTACTACATATATAAAACAATGGAAGTAATGATTTTTTTAAGTTTGTCATATTCAGAAATGCATATACAGAAGTGCAATTCATAATGCTTTTATCCAAATAGGTGATTCAATTAGAGCTGTGACATTTTACCATGGAAAGATGCAAATGTACTTTTCCTTCATATTTTAACGTCAACATTTTGGTCATTTTCATGGATAGATCACTCTTAATAGTTACCTCAAGGAAGATAATAATAACCATAACTTAAAAGTCCTAGTCACATATACATAGTAAACCAGATTAATTTATATGCAATTATATCAAAGCTCAACAGAGATTACGGTTTTGAGAATTATCAGGTAACATGAAATGTTGACTCTCAGTGTTAACTTTAATGCTTCTTCTGGCTTCTATTTCTATTACTACCTACCTAACTCTACTCAAATCTAAATCACTGTGAACTACCCATCCAGCGGGACATGCTTAATAAAAGGGAATCAGTCACAAAATTAGGCTAAACAAACATGATCTACTTTCTACTTTGAGCTATCACAATTCATTCCCAAGATTCTGATGTAGCCATTTCATTAGATTATATCACTACCCTTTCAGTCCATTAGTACAAATTATCAAAAACTAAATATATATATATATATATATATATATATATATATATATATATATATACACACACACACACACACACACACACACACACACACATATGAACCCAGGAGACTTGACTAATTGCATTAGGTAAAAATAAGCTATAAATCAAAAAAATAAATGGTAAATGTGCTATGTGAATACCATGATGAGATCATTTTTATTTTAATCATTGGATCCTGAACAGATATCAATAATGTGCCATCAATTTACTTACATATAATAACCAGAAATAAAATGAGAAATCTTTGGCACTTTAATTGTCCTAATGTGCACACAGCTGCCAGAATGGAAAATACCCCTTGAGTATTATTTTGAAACTTCAATTAACATTTTCAGATCGGTAGGGTAACACTTTCATACTAACACGGTCATTTATGAAAATGAAGCCTCCTTGCTTAAAAGAGTTAACATAATAATTTCATATAATTTACTTTTAAAAATAAAACTTAGTGCTCATGTTCATGGGATTTTGAAATACTCTTACAGCCTAAAAAATAATAGATAATTTCTAAGCTTCAGAATGATTAAACTGTCATGATTGCTAAGTAAATTTCCCCCATTCGTGATAATAAATAACAGGTTCACAAAGGAAGAAAAGAAAAATTATTTAGTGGAAGTAAAGTGTATTCTATTAAGAGGTGATATAAGTAGTTACTCTTCTGTTTTTATTAGTGCCCAGCATTACTCAAAGAAGTGTAACATAAACACTTACATTAGAAAGTTAAACCCAATGAGTACTAGTATTTTATTGTCATTATGCATTATTATGGTAACTAACTGCAAGCTGTAGAAGAATGCATATGTCAATACACAAATCTCTTATTAATATTATACTAGAGGCCCAGTGCACAAAATTCGTGCACTGTGGGGGGGGGGTCACTCAGCATGGCCTGCGCCCTCTCACAGTATGGGGCCCTGAGGGGATGTCCCATTGACAGCTTAGCCCAGCTTCTGGCTAAGCTATGCTCCCCCTGTGGGAGCATACTACAATAACTACCAGGGGGAAGCTCCTCCATTGACGGCAATCAGGCCAAGACCAGCTCTCCAACATCCCCCAAGGGGTCCCAGATTGTGAGAGGGCACAGGCCAGGCTGAGGGACCCCACCAGTGCATGATTGGGGACCCAGAGTTTGGCCAGTCCGGAAGGAACCATAGGAGGGATCCAGGGTGTGTCCAACTCATCTCACTTAGTCCCCACCAGCTGGACACCAGTAGCAAGCTCTAACCTATTGGTTGGAGCGTCTGTCCCCTGGTGGTCAGTGCACTTCATAGCAAATGGTTGAGCAGTTTTAGCATATCATTAGCATATTAAGCTTTAATTGGTTGAATGGATGATAGGACAATCAGACAACAGGACACTTAGCATATTAGGCTTTTCTCATATAGGATATGTATGAATATATTGTATATTACAAAATAATTCCCTTTAAATCACTCCATCATATAAAATAAATTATAAATTGATACAGACATTCAATATTAATTATCCTCTGCTAAAAGCTGTGATTCTAATTGGATACTGATCAAAATCCCATTTTTAATGAGCTTTTGTCCATATTGAAGCATCATTTTCTAAACACTCTTCTATAGTACCCAATATCCTAAAAGCCTTGCTAAACTGCAAAGAATTAGAAATAGCTTTATTTTGATAAAGAAAAAAAAAATTCTAGGTCAAATGGCAATACAAAGCATTAAATGATTCCTTGAGGCAAAGTTATTATTTATATAAAAGGAATGAACTTCTTGAAACATATAAATTAATTACTCAAGTGGCTTTACTCTAATTTACCCAAGGTAAAAAAAAAAAAATCTTCAATGTTATTATTTTTTATTTCTATAGCTTATTCCTAGAAATTCTAAAAGTTCATTTGGAAAGTGCCATTTTCTTTTTTTCATCTGTTCCCAAGCTTTCAGGGACTCTTAGGGTATCCAACTTTTCTTTATGTAGACATAGACTTCATTGCAGAATTAACAGAATACTTTCTTCATACCAATAAGGCACCTAAACAGAGTGCCAACACACCTCTTTTGAGAAATGAAATAAAGGGCAGAATCAACAAAATCTATAATTTCATATCTCCTTCAGGTTCACAGAACTAAGATTTTGCCCCTGACAAAACTGACTGACAAATAAGGGCAATACCCAGCAAAATGTTCCAGAAACTTAGTACTATTAATATATCCATATACTGTGGATAGTATTGCCATATTAGATAAGTAAAATTATTAATACTGTTTTACAGATGACTAATATGAAGCAAAAATATTGGACTATGGTAAATGGTAAGCCAAGATTCAAATGTCAAAAAGTTTTACTCAATATACCATAGTACTTATGAGTTCAGGGTTTATTACCAGACTCTCTGGGTCCAAACCCCGTTTCTTAACTTACTCAAAAGTGTCCTATATCCCAGTTACCCCATCTGCAAAATAAAATAATAATAAATCTTATAGGTTGAGAAAAGTTATTTTGTTACTCATAACCCTACTCTAGTTATGAGAAGAACACCATGCAAACCTAAATGAAAGAAAGATCTACAAATAACCAATAAGTCCTCAAAAGTGTCATAGACATGGAAAACAAAGAAAGACTGATGCAAAGGAGATATGATAACTAAAATCTGGACTGGATCCAGAATTTTAAAAAAAGGACATTAGTGAATAAACTGCTGAAATACAAATGAAGTATGGAGTTTAGTTAATAATATACCAAAGTTAAATTTTTAATTTTGGAAAATGTATCACAGTTGTGTTAGATATTAACGCTTGGAGAAACTGGAGGATGGGTATATGAGAACTCCCTATGTTCAACTTTGCTGTAAAGTTAAAATGAATCCAAAATATAAATATATTTTAAAGCAAATCAGTTTAATTTATTAGCATATGTGAGACAGATTAGTGCCAGGCACATAATGAATGCTAAATAAATATCAGTTCTTAGAATCAGTAGTGTTATGTGCTAGACACTGCACCCATAGCAGTGGTTAGCAAACATCGGGAGAAAGGAGACAAGAAAATAATTACAAATGATCACCAGAGGAAGCCTGGACAGTCGTTGTCCTGCAACTGGAGGACTGCATGGTCAATTACACAGCAAGTGGCAGGACCTAGGATCCCCATCTTCACTAATACATAGAATCATTATTATTGCACTGCACCTTTCTTACTCTAATTGTCTATTGAAATATATAGTCATACTCTATTAGATTGCAATCAAATATTAGTGGCATTGCCCAGATAGCATAGCTTGATGGTTGAACATCGACCTATGAACCAGGAGGTCACGGTTCAATTCCCAATGGGGGCACATGCCTGGGTTGCAGGCTTGATCCCCAGTGAGGGCGTGCAGGAGGCGGCTGACCAATGATTCTCATTATTAAGGTTTCTATCTCTTTCTCCCTCTCCCTTCATCTCTGAAATCAATAAAAATATATCTTTAAAAAATCTTAGAGGCATTGTAAAAATACTTGTTTTTTTGCTAGCTCATTGAAAGTCAAATGTTTTAAAGCTCTGGACAGCGGAAAAACTAACAAGGCAAAGATGTGATTTGTTAGAAAAAAAAGAGGAGAAAACATTATATTAATGTTGCTAAGTGTTTTGTATGTTTAAGATATTTAACTGTCTTTGGAGAGCAAACTGTTTTGAGTTAGTCTATCACAGGATAGACCAATGAATGCTATGAAAAATGCCCCAAAAAGTTTGAAAACTTTGTGTGAGAGCCATTACTTTCTGGAAAGCTGTGGCAGTACATATTTTGAGTGTGTATATAAGAAACAGATAGTGAACAGATCTTTACACGTTTATAAATCAGAGTTGCAGTGACAGTTCTTGCAAAGCACACTAGGCTTTACTCAGTTTTCTAGAAGACTATATGTCATGAACACCATATATATATATATATATATATATATATATATATATATATATACCTTTCAACAAAGAAGGATATCAATGTTTGAAGTATAGATCATTAAATATGCACTGAATAAGAACTTCTAAAATATCAGATTTCGTCTGTGCAAAGATCCACACCCTTAATCCATTTTAATATCTTTGAAATCAAAATATAGCTTACAGTAAACAACATTTTTAACATGGTAGTGTTTGTTTGTTTTTTTCTTCCTCTGTGGTTCATAAAATTGTGGTGCATTTTGAAAATGATGGTACTTTACACTTGAAAAACACTGGGTATGTAAGTTGGTACGGTTGCATTTAGCACTAACACAAAACCACTCAGGAAAAAAATGATTAATGCAAATTATACTTGTGAATGACTTCCACATGGATTGGCATCCTTCCCTAATTTTTCTCTCTACATTACAGTTAATAGAACAGCAAAGTTGGAATTGGTAAGTTATTTTGTAGAAGATTGAAGAAATACAATAAACACTCTGTTTTCTTAAGAAATAGGCTATAGGGTTAGATTGGAAGTAAATAAAAGATTTGTATACAAAAATTGGAATCACATTGAGAAGCATATGTAAAAGCCTGGGAAAGATTCCCTGAGTACTAGGAAACTAATATTCACCATCTGATACCTAAACTCTGAGATTTGGGTTAATTATCATTGAAATGAATCATTGATGAGTGCAAATTTGGGCATGAGATGCTAACAAAACATTAGGCTGAGAATCCCAGCACCCTATGCAAAACAATCCATATATTTTAGTAGGATGGTGGTTTTTACTCAAATTATAAAACTTAAGCTTGCATGACCTACTTCACTTGATTCCATGTAGTACGTTAAACTACATTACCCATTTAATTAATGACTTAATTATTTTCTTTATTCATCTCATGAGACATTAATATGAGAAAAGCCCATTAGTATGTGATAGTCATACATACTAGAGGCTTATGACACACACATACACATAAAATTTCATAAATATCCTCTTTGGAGAAGTGTCTATTCAGGTCTTCTGCCCATTTATTTACTGGATTGGTTGTATTCCTTTTGTTGAGTTGTATGAATATTTTATATAGTTTAAAAATTAACATCTTATCAGATGTATCATTAGCAAATATGTTCCCCAGCATAAAAGTGAAAAGTAGGTTCACTTTTCACTTTTATGCTGGTTTCCTTTGATATGCAGAAGCTTTTTAGTTTGCTATAGTCCCATTTGCTTATTTTTCTTTTGTTTCTCTTGTCCTAGGATATGTGTCTGTGAAAATTCTACTATTTGAGGTGTCTGATACTTTCCTGCCTATGTTTTCTTCTAGGATTTTATGTTTCCATGACTTACATTAAAGCCTTTTAACCATTTTGAGTTTATTGTTGTGTGTGGTATAATTTGGTGGTCTAGTTTCATTTTGCAAGTATCTGTCCAATTTTCCCAACACCATTTATTGAAGAGGCTGTTTTTACTACATTGCATGTTCATGCCTCAATTGTCAAATATAAATTGAGCATAATGGCTTGGATCAATTTATGTGGTCTCTCTTCTGATCTATATGCCTGTTCTTATGCCAGTACCAGGCTATTTGATAACGGTGGCTTTGTAGTATACCTTGATATCTGGTATTGTGATCCCTGTGACTTTGTCCTTGTTTCTCAAGATTGCTGCAGCTATTTAGGGTCGTTTTAAGTTTCACAAAATATTTTGGAGTGTTTGTTCTTGATTTATGAAATATGTCAAACAAAACAATCCGATAATTAAAAAAAAATGGGCACAAGACCTGAATCAACACTTCTTCAAAGAGGACATACACCTGGCCAAGAGACATGAAAAAATGCTCAACATCTACTAATCATCTAAGAGATGCAAATTAAAACATCAGTGAGGTACCACCTTATATCTACCAGAATGTCTATTATCAATACTTCAACAAACAACAAATGCTGGTGAAGATGTGGAGGAAAATTAACCCAGTAAACTGTTGGTGGGAATGCAGACTGGTACAACCACTATGGAAACCAGTGTGGAATTTCCTCAAAAAAATTAAAAATGGAGCTATTAGTTGATCTAGTGATCGCACTTCTAGGAATATACCCTAACAAGCCTAAAACAACTATCAGATTGAACATATGCACCACTATGGTCATAGCAGTGCAATTTCCAATAGTTAAATTCTCAAAACAACCCAAATGGCCATTATTAGATGAATGGATTAAAAAAAAAAAAACACAACAACTGTGGTGCATATACACTATGGAATACTAAGCAGATATATAAAGAATAGTATCTTACCCTTTGAGACAGCATGGAGGGACCTGGAGAGTATTTTCCTAAATGAAATAAGCCAGTCAGAGAAAGGTAAGTATAACCTGATCTCAATTATGTGTGGATGCTAATGAACAAAATAAACTGACAAACAAAACTGAAATAGAGACATTGAAGCATGCAATAGATTGGCATATTTCAGAGGGAAAGGGGGGCAGGAAGAGGTAAACCAAAGAATTTATATGTATACAAGAGGCCAGGTGCATGAATTTGTTCATGGGTTGGATCCGGCCAGCTGGCCTGCCCCGATTGGGGTCAGGGCTGATCCGGGATGGCCAAGGGGAGTGGCCGCAGGTGGTTGGATGGCCAACCCTGCCCTCTGGTAGTCAAACTCCTGGTTGAACTCCAGGTCAAGGGGACAATTTGCATATTAGTCTTTTATTATATAGGATATGCATAACCCATGGGCACAGACAATAGTCTTGGAAAGGCCTGGGGAGGGGGCAGAAGTAGGGTGCAGAGGGTCAATGGGGTGAAAAGAGGGATATCTATAATACTTTGAACAATAAAGATATATTTTAAAAATTCATAAATACAAGATTATTAAGGAATATGATAGAAGAGGGAGAGAGGAATGAAAAGCAAAGTGTGGTACATAAATAGTATGTACAAGGGTAGAATATTATGAATATGTAAAAAGATGCAGGTTACATTATATAAGAGATTAGAAGAGGAAAACTAAAAGATGATTTAAGTTTAATAAAAGGATGAAGCTTTAAGAAAAAGGTTCAATTTATACTGAAAAGGTTAATAGAGGGTGCTTTCATTAAATAACATTCAGGGTCAGTGGTCACAGGTAGTGTTAGGTGTTCACTGTCCACTATCCACATGTTGTCTAAGTTAAAAAATATTAGCTGACTTTAGCCTTATTCCCAAAAGCTCCTCCTTCCCATCAGCATTTTTTAGCAGCAAATTCCCATGCCATTTAGAAAATGCCGATAATATCTGCATCTGTAACTCTCAAGTGTTTCCTCTTAACAGTTGGAGAGCAAGATGAGGTTTCATCCATAGCAGCATTTGACAATGTGCTATGTGGTTTGTATAACTGCTATCTATGGTTAGTTTGCATTTATAGACTTAAGTATAATACTAGACACACCAGTGAATATCTAAGAAACTGTACAGTTGATTAAGTAGGAGTGACTTTCATGTGATACCATGTATTGTCATCCTTCAAACAGCTATGGTTTGGCTTGGAAAAGCTTCACTGCAAGGCTTATTTTGCTTAGTTGCCATTCATCCTTAAGGCATCACATAGAAAAGCCTTTCTATAGAATGTCCCTCTTGATAGATTAAGAATGTATCTGAAATAAAAGATATTCTGAAAAATATACAAAAAAGTGTTTTTTTTTTCCCTCTATCCAAAGGCATTAGGAAACAAGAAAGGATTATAAGAGCTCCATGAGGATGGCTGGAGATTATACCACAGTTACCATTAGGGCACATGCCTTCAATTCCCAGACTCTGCCACACAAAAATCATGTCTGCTTGAATACACCCTTTGATACCTCTTAATCTCAGTGGGTTTTTTTGTTGTTGTTGTTTTGTTTTTTAAATATATTTTATTGATTTTTTTACAGAGAGGAAGGGAGAGAGATAGAGAGCCAGAAACGTCGATGAGAGAGAAACATCGACCAGCTGTCTCCTGCACACCCCCCACCGGGGATGTGCCTGCAACCAAGGTACATGCCCCCGACCAGAATCGAACCTGGGACCTTTCTGTCCGCAGACCGATGCTCTACCACTGAGCCAAACCGGTTTCAGCCTCAGTGGGTTTTGATAACTGTAAAGTTATAGGTACTTTCCCACCTTATCTCTAAGTGGTATCAATAGCAAGACAGGATGATGGCTTTGATCACTTTACCCATTCTTGCCTCTTCACACTGTGAATGAATGTGTATCTTCCTTCTGCCATCAGCAAGCACCCTCCACTTTATGACAATCAAAGTTAATGATGATTCTGCAATTGTCATGCTGCAAAGATGGTAGTGAGATCGAGGATCTGATGACACCAACTTCTGTATGTGACAGGGCTGAACAAGGCTGAGGCCAATCACTAGTACTGGAACTTGGAGGTCAGAACAGGGTAGCTAGCTGACCGGACTCTCTGCCATCATAGCGCACAAATTCAAATCTCAGTTCTGTAGCTATGTAATCTTGGTAAGTTACATGGCTTCTTTTTTTATTGATTTCAGAGAGAAAGTGGAGAAGGAGAGAAAGATGGAAACATTAATGATGAGAGAGAATCATTGATTGGCTGCCACATGCATACCCCACACTGGGGATTGAGCCCACAACCTTGGCACATGCCCCGACTGGGGAATCAAACCTTGACCTCCTGGTTCATGGGTTAGTGCTCAACCATTGAGCGAGACCAGCAGGGCTACTTGGCTTTTTAAAGAGCTGGTTTTGCCATCAATAACATGGGGTGATTTACTGGACTTTTGTTGGGAAAATTAAGTAACAAAGTGCTGGGTCTGTCATGTTATGAGCTCTTAGTAAGCACATGCTCATACTCGCTCAGTGGTCACAAGTAGTGTTATCTGTTTGATCCTTGTTCCATGACTACATTACTTCAAAGATAAGACAGCAAATCAAATGACATGCCACTTGGGAACAAAAGTTTAAAATGAGGAGTAATTGGATTTTGGGAACATTTTAGATTAATATGCAATAAGGGGCATACTGAAAGCCAAAATTTAAAAAAAAATAGGAAAATTCAGCTGGCCTATAGTTTTAAAATGTGTTTTCATATGAATATGTGCATGTGAAAGGAAAATAAATTTAATGAAGAACAATAATTTTCTTGGCAATCACACATTCTACTAATAAAACAACTCATGTTAGTTTGCATTACTGTTTCATTTACTTATTCGGTTACTGTATCTTATGAATTTACAGTGAACTAAAAATTACAGTGAATTTTGAACTGGGTGGAAGGCCAGAGACCATAGCAGTTGAAGTATTAAAGCTTTAGGTTCTGTTTTTATTGATGTCCACTGTATGTGGCTAGGGCAAAGCCTTTGAGTATGGCCTGTCCAATTGCAATGTGGTCCACGTGAGAGTGGTAACTAAGTGAGATGCCTTGAACCATTCAGGTTCCCCTGCCTAAGTCTTATCTGCCATCTTTCATTTCTTAACATTGAATAATAGGCAGCAAAATCTCAGACGTATGCCAAAATAACTTCTTCACTGATACTGCCCCTAGGGCAATGGAAGCTAAAGAGAAAATAAACAAATGGGACTACTTCAAAATAAAAAGCTTTTTTACAGCAAAAGAAACCATCAATAAAACAACAATAAAGCCCACGGTGTGGGAGATCATATTTGCAAATATTACCACTGATAAAGGTTTAATCTCCAACATTTACAGACAGCTTATACAACTAAATAAAAGGAAGATGAATTATCCAATTAAAAAATGGGCAATGGACCTAAACAGAATATTTTCAAAAGAAGACAGAAGGAAGGCCAAAAGGCACATGAAAACATGCTCAAAGCCACTAATTGTCCGAGAGGTGCAAATCAAAACAACAATGCGGTACCATCTCACACCTGTCAGAATGGCCAACATCAACAAATCAACAAACGACAAGTGTTGGCGAGGTTGCGGAGAAAGAGGAACCCTCGTGCACTGCTAGTGGGAATGCAGACTGGTGCAACCACTGTGGAGAACAGTGTGGAGTTTCCTCAAAAAACTGAAAATGGAACTCCCATTTGACCCAGTAATCCCACTTCTAGGAATATATCCCAAGAAACTAGAAACACCAATCAGAAAGGATATTTGCACCCCTATGTTCATAGCAGCGCAATCTATAATAGCCAGAATTTGGAAACAGCCTAGGTGCCCGTCAGCAGATGATTGGATCAAAAAACTATGGTACATCTACACAATGGAATACTATGCGGCCATAAAAAAGAAGGAATTCTCATCATTTGCAGCAACCTGGATGGAATTGGAGAACATCATGCTGAGTGAAATAAGCCAATCAATGAAAGAGAAACACCACATGACCTCACACATCGGTGGATGATAAAGATCATTATAAACTGATGAACCAAGAGACAGATATAGAGAAAGTAAAGCAACAGGCAGACTGTCAAATTACAGTGGGGAGGGTAGGGATATCAGGGGGAGATAATAGATCAACCGAAGGACTTGTATAAATGCATATAAGTACAACCAATGGACATAAAACTATGGGGAGGGAGGGGATGTGTGGGAGGGAGGGAGGGGGCAATAAAAAAAATCAATAAAATATGTAAAAAATAAATAAATAAATAAATAAATAAATAAAAATAAATTAAAAAAAAAAAGAATAATAGTTTGTGCCTCCTCTATTGAGTTGCCTCTTCTATTGAGCTACCTCTTCTACTGAGCTGCCTCTAGAGGGCAAAATAATCCCAATCTATCAAATACCTAAGTGTTTTATTCATCACATACATAAATCCACACAGTGTGTTACAAATTGAAAAACCACCATGTATATGGTCTAGGAGATCTTATCAAATATGGTATAGGATATCTTATCAGTCTTGAGAGAAAAAAATAAATGCACTTGTTAATCATTAAAAAAAGCAAAAGATAGTAAGAGATTTTTTGTTGATATTAGTTCACAGCCACTACTAAACCTCCACTATATTATCATTTCTAGAATTATTTGTTTCCATTGTCCCATTTAAAAAAATCTGTTATCTGTGAATATCCCAAACACTGCCTACCTAATGTCCTCACATTAATTATGAAGATTAATAATACAATGTTGGGCAGCATTTTCCATTACTGTGAAGAAATAAGATCTGCAAATACAATATAAGGTTATTAATTTGCTTGTGCCATGGTTTGACTGAAAGATGCCCTGTTACTGGCTACATATTAAATCCTGAGAATTAAAAGAAAGCAATAAGCCAAGACTGGTTTGGCTCAGTGGATAGAGCATCGGCCTGCGGACTGAAAGGTCCCTGGTTTGATTCCGGTCAAGGGCATGTACTTTGGTTGAGGGCACATCCCCACTAGGGGGTGGACAAGAGGCAGCTGGTCGATGTTTCTCTCTCATCGACGTTTCTAACTATCCGTCTCAATTCCTCTCTGTGTAAAATCAATAAAATATATTAAAAAACAAATAAAAGAAAGCAATGAGCTATTTCTGGTTTTTAACTTGAAATAGGAAAAGTTATCATTAATATCTTTTAAATGGTTTCTGTAAGAAAACTTCTGATTCCTTAAAATAGCAAGAAAGTTCTTTCAAAGTTCCATCTGGCTGTTATTTTAATAAAAATGCTTTGTCTAATTCAACTTATGAAACTGTCTTAACAGTATTGCACCGCTGTAACCCAGGAGCTGTCAGAAGACATATTCCAAGCTCGAGAAAGATAACACTTAAAACATGATACTCTCTGAGCTCCCCTGAGATGAGCATCCAGCTTGACAGCTTACAAACATTTGGGTTTGTTTCCTTCACCAACCCTCTCTCTCTCTCTCTCTCTCTCTCTCTCTCTCTCTCTCTCTCTCTCACACACACACACACACACACAAAAAAAAAAAACCACAACACACATTCACACACACACACACACACACACACACACACACACACACACGGAAAGCTTACATTAAATAAAAGCCCTATTAAGCCCAAAGCCTAACACTTTGAAAGACTAGGTTTTAAAATCCCAGTGGGTATCTTGATAGTCAATAGTCAATTGAATAAGTATTTTTTTCTTTAATGAATTTCAGGAGGGTTCAGATTCATAGATTAGCCAGGCTAATGAAGGCCACTGGTGTTCTGGCCCAGTCATATTTTCATTAAGTAAAGGAGAACACTTGGGATGAATCTTCTATTCATGCCCAAATGAAGAGATGTTATGGAAAAAAGAAAGTTTTCGTAATTAGTGGTGAACTTCAGCATCTCCTGGGATGACTTCTGGTCAGGGCTTAAAATCCTTTATTAAGCAGATGAAAACTCCCAAGATGGACTAGGAAGATAACTAAGTGGCAACATGATGTGTTGGCCTTTCAAGACATAATTTGCTGGGTGTAAGGACATGATATAGAAAAGCATACCCTTGGAGATGGAGAGGGAGAGAGGGAGAGGGAGAGAAAGAGGGATATTACTTTGACCAGGAAAAAGAATGCAGTTTGAAAATTAAATACAGAAAATAGATTTTCAGAATAAGGCCAAGTAAATTGATCTCATAGAGAAAGAGATCACAGGGGTGAAAGATCTGATGTCAATATAAGGTGCCTTGGTGGTCACAGAGAAGAGTATTTTATACACAGAGATCTGGGTTCCCAGAACAAGGGTTGTGAAAGGACTTAGTGATCACCTCTGTTTCATTTTAATAGCATGCCGCCTACTAAACTGCTTTAGGGAGAAGAACAGGTGCCTGATGCCCATAAGAATATTTTTATCAATTTGCCTACTTCCACCAGGTAGGAAGTATATCCTAAAGCAATTGTTAGCTTTTAATTAAATGACTCCCGAGGGATTTTTTTTTGCTTTTGCTTGCAACACAAACCCCAATTAAAACATATAATTTCCCTAAGTATTCATAGATAGTTCAAGTAATTATGATTTTCCCCAAATTGATTGAATTTATTATACCAACAGTAAGATAACCTGCAGAAAATATCAATTTTAGTGTCTTCTGTAATATATACAAATCTAGAAATAAAAAAAGTCTTATGTCTCATCTGTTGTTCCCCAGTTCAGTAAAATGTTTACTATAAATAATAGCAATAATATCACAAATATAATAAGGGCTGAACATTAGTACCAGTCACTTTACTAGGCACTTTATATACATGAGCTTATTAAATCCTTAAATGGGTCTATTCCCATGTCATAAATGAGAATCTGTGAAAATATAGTTTAGAAATCTTTATCAAAGTTACAAAGTCATTGAACACATTTATACTTAGCTTCAAAGTCTGTGGGAAATTGTCTTCAATGCTCCTTAGGGTAATTATTACGATGGAAGTTGCAATGGGGATTAGAGAACAAAGCCTACTAAAGGTTAAAATACTTGTGTGAACAACTAGTAGCTGTCTTCCTAGAGGAACAAGTGGAAGGAATCCTTAAGACACGAGATCCCTATGGTGGGCTTTTATGGTGTGAGAACAAGCTGAACCATCAAAATATATCTTTCCTTCTTGTGGCAGAAATGGGCATGTGGGTCTAGGTTACATACAAGCCCTTGCTATTACTGGTTAAATGTCAAAATGAAAATTGGTATCATTTGCAGAGTCAAGGGGGGGGTGTGGAGTCATGCGTTGCCTATTCACTGAAACTACAAGTTGGATTCCACTTCTGACACTCTTCCAATAAATAATGTTAGGTTTCAGATAATAGTTTTTCCCATTTCCCTTTTGTCTACTTTTTAGATATGATTGAATCGAAGGAAATCAGAAACTGGTTGTTTCAGCTTATTGCCTTTTGACAGTATACAGATGGAATATAAAACTAAAAACAGAATGTCAGTGTTTCAGTGAACTGCTTGAGATAATATTCCTAAACTGTACCAGAAGCATACCATTATCATAAAACTATGATCTTCACGGTTGAACCTAGTATGTGCTCAATATATGTTTGTGGAAGAAATGAAGAACTGATACGCTGTTTTGGGGTTAATTAGAATTCCCATCACCTGTACCCCAGTGTAGTTTATCTTATCCTTCAGCACACTCTCTCTTACTAATTGCCTAATCTATACTATTTAATTCTTTTTTCCCCAGAAACGTTAATGAGGACAAAAGTGACAATGAATCTAGGAAGTAAATTCAAACAACACATATTATCATCTTTTAACTGGATAATTTTCTGCACAGTTGCTTGTGTAAATTGAGACAAACTAGACTCTAAGCACTTTAGGGGCAGGGTGTCTTTCTAGAGTGTTTAAGGCGGTATCAGTGGGTACACACACTGCCCAGTATAGGTAGAGCCCAGAAAATACTGATAAAGTTGAAATCTACCTGCAAGTGAAGAAAAACAGATAGAAGCATTGAAGATGAGAATAAATTCTCTCCAATGCACATTTCCCATGGGATCACAGGGAAAACAGATTTAGATTTGAGGAAGGTTTACAACTTTCATTGCATTATATGCTTTTTGTAAGTAAAAAAGAGTTTTTCCTTCAATACTCAAGGGTACAGACATTCACTGGGCTGCATAAAGACAAACACAGTGACAACAGTTATTAAAATATGTATTCTCTTTGAGGAACAATGGAACCACAGTTCACTGTAAGATGGATTCATGCACTGAGTTAGAATTCAATCTAAAACTCACACTTCACTTAAAAAAGAGGAACATTCCTATCACATTAGAAATGCTGCACCAGACAGATAATATAGTAAAAGAAAAGCAAAACATCCCCATTAGGCGTATCGTGTTTCTACATTCATACTAACCAATCACCTATAACTTCTATACTTGGCAGGTAACACTGAAAGGAGTCTGTGGCATTTAGTGATGTGAGCCTGGTAGGGAGACTGTTCGCAGGTGGTTTTCTCTGTTTGGAAATTAGCTTATCTGATCTTGACCACAAAAAGCTGACTCAGTTCCTGTTGTTCACAGGCAAAGACCTGACATGTTTAATGGTCCAGTGTAAATACATCTCAAACTTCATCTCTCCATTTAAAGTGATCAAAGGGTTTACAATTATTTTGTTAATTTTCCTTTCTTAGGGAATTAGTTATTGGCTGATAGATACATTTTAACAGCTGTAAATAGAAAACAACATTAGACAATGCAGACCTGAATTCCGAATGCCAAGAAGACAGAGCTGTTGAAAACGGGTGGATTTCTATTGTTTAAATCCTGGTTACAGAGTGTGATCCCAGGATCAGCAAGAGTATCACCAGCAAGCTCAAATGCACAGTCTCAGGCCCCATCTCAACACACTGAATCAGCACCTACATTTGACCTACTCCTCTTGCCCCCACCTCAGGCGATCCAATGAGAAGCAGCTGGTTCAAGCAAGAACACTACTTTGTGTTCAGGGGGAACAGCAAAGAACCTTGAAGGACACCTACAGCTAAATCAGAAAGGCGGGTGAACAGAGATACAACACTGAAGTGAGTTTCTTGTTTCTTCCTTGGTCTTGCTAGGACCATGCCAGGCTTGTTAATTCATGGAAAATCACGAAATGATCCTCCTTCTTCATAAATAGGGTATACCAGGGAGCTAAATATACCCACTGATTCTATTTTTATAGGAAGAAGAACTCCATTCATTCAGGAAGATGCAGTGTCCAACAGATGGTACTGAGTGATTTAATGTGCTGGTTCTCAAGAAAGCTGTTGAGTAGAAAACAGAACAGAGGACAGGGAACTATGAAACTAGAAGGACTTATCATGAATTGTAAGGAGGTTTTGAGAGTAGGAGCATGTTTTGGCAATAAACTTGATAGATTAAAGGATCTCTCCAATACATTACAATTTTGCATGCTTCCCTAACCAGAGAATTATCTACTAAATAACAGTTTGCTGTGTTTGTTCCAGAACTTTAGTAGTTTATTACATAATGTAACTATACAATTTTAAATTCTGCAAAAGGAGAAAATATTAGTGAAAAGGTTGTTTTTATGAAAATTAAGTTGAAAGTTTGAAAAGACTTGATTAAAGTAAGTCACTACATATAAGTGAGATCACACAATATTTTTCTTTCTATGACTGGATTATTTCACTGAGTATAATGTCCTCCATGCACATCCATGATGTCTCAAGTGGCAGAATTTCCTTCTTTTTAAAGGTTGAATAATATTTCATGATATGTATATATAACAATTTCTTTATCCATTCATCTGCTTATAGGCATTTACATTGTTTTCATGTCTTGGCTAGTGTGAATAATGCTGAAATTAACCTGAGAGTAAAGGTATCCCTTCAAGATTCTGATTTAGGTTCCTTTGAAAATACCGAGAAGTGTGATTGCAAAATAATATTCCTAAGAGTGTAGCATATTTATGTTTTACTCCATTAAAAAAAGCCAAAACCTTGAAATTGGAAGCTATAGATGATGCATTAAGAATAGCGTTTTTGTAAAAAAGAAGAAAG
Organism: Pipistrellus hanaki; assembly: GCF_964339955.1. Classification (NCBI taxonomy): domain Eukaryota; kingdom Metazoa; phylum Chordata; class Mammalia; order Chiroptera; family Vespertilionidae; genus Pipistrellus; species Pipistrellus hanaki. The sequence goes on from NC_140524.1 coordinate 87,838,117, forward strand.
AGAAGAAGGAGAAGGAGGAGGAGGAGGAGGAGGGGGAGGAGACAACTTAGAACATCAACATGAAATGTTTTAGGAAAAAGTCTTGGCCATACATAAAAATGAATACCAAATTTATTTGTATATTTTATTAAGCAAGGTATTTATTTCACATGTACAATCTATATTTATGATTTCCTGCTTTAGCCTAAGAGCCATTGGTCTCAATTATATCAGATAAGTCAACACCTCTCTGGGAAAAGCTTTAAGAAGATATTTTCAAACTCCGTCCACCCCTATTCACTGGCACCCGTGGCCTATTTGTGAGGACTGATCTAGCAAATTACAAAAATCTACCACTAGTAAATATAAATCAAAAAGGTTTTCATCTACACTTGTGTCATACTGCCAACAAACATAGAGTTCTAGATTAAAATGTTACTTTCCATAAATTATCAGAAGAATCTCTTTGACGCGTGTGTATTTGACAAGCCATGAAGTCTCCAAGTATCTGAAACATTCCCTCTGAGAAAAAAGGCACCATGTGAAAATCTTTGTGCAGAGCGGCTCTGCCCGGATCTTGTTCAATGCGAACAGACAGAGCTATCCCAGGGGCTGTCCTGAACTGACTAGACTTGGACACAAGCCAAAGGGAAGCCAATGCACTAGGATGCCAATTGCCTTTTTAAAATACCTTGATTTGAAAATTTGTTTTGTTTTGTTTTTTTAATATATTTGTATTGATTTCAGAGAGTGAGGGAGAGGGAAACATCAATGTTGAGAGAGAACCATTGATCCACTGCTTCCTGCACACCCCACACTGGGGATGGAGTCCATAATACGGGCACATGCACTGACTGGAATCTAACCGTGACCTCCTAGTTGATAGGTCAAACCTCCACCACTGAGCCATACTGGCCAGGCTGCAACCTTGTTTATCAGAGGTATTACAAATTGAAACACAGAAAACTGACCCATCATGTCTGCTGAATGGAAAAGTATTGGAGATAGATGAACAATGAGAACAAGGGTCACTGAGCTAATGTTATGTCCCAATAAGACAGAGCTATCATTTCTAGTTCTTCATGTCAGTTGATGCATAATCCTGTCTTAGAAGTATATGCCTTTTATCCCACAATTCTTAACTAATCTTAATTTGTACACTCCTTATTTGTAGATGTTGTGCCATACTAATTATTATAAGTGAATATTATCCTTAATTTTGAACACATATAAAACAAGATTCAAAAACATGGTAACTACTTTGCAAATTATAGAAATCATGATTTCATTCAAAAGTGAATTGATTATGAAAATAGGAAAGGGAATAGTTTATAAATGTATTTTCCCTGATATTTCCATTACAGTGAAATTCACATAAAAGGAACTCATAAGAAGTTATAAATAAATTAATCAATAGGAGAAAACTTCTGTGCTGTCTAGGGACTCACCTTTCCCATATCAAATTTTGAAAGCAGGAATAATCAAAACATATTAATATGAAAGGCACTGAAATAAAATCAGGCATTACTTATTAACTACGTACATGTACAATGGTGAGTAAGGAAGTTATCAATGATTAAAAGATTTTTTAAAAGTAATTACTATGTTTTACCTATATGAATTCCAAAGTTTACTATGCTAGACTTTATTTAGAAAGACTTTCCAAACCAAACAATATTTCCTAGCAATATTAAGAGATTAAAAAATATATAGAAGTAACCAAAACATTTAAAATAACTCTTCTTTAAACACAAGATAATTTTTTAAATATATTTTATTGATTTTTCCCCCCTCCCTCCTTCCCATAGATACCCTCCCTCCCCAGAGTTTTATGTCCATTGGTTGTACTTATATGCATGTATACAAGTCCTTCGGTTGCTCTATTAGTGGTTAGGATTCGGCGCTCTCACAAAATAACTTTAAAATTGTTTTCTATCTGTATTGATAGCTGTAAATGGATTCAAATTGCTCGTTTGCAAAATAAACTATTGGCTGCAGATTCTTAAATATTTTCAGTTATCTCAAAAATTGGTGTTTTGCCCTTTCTCAATTTCTGCAGGTTCCTTTTAATTTTTATTTTTAAATGTTTTTATTTATTTTAGAGGGAGAGGGAGATAGAAACATCTATGAGAGAGAAACATCATCAATTGGCTGCCTCCAGCACCCCCTCAACCCCCCTACTGGGGATCCAGCAGGCAATCCGGGGATGTGCCCTGACATGAAATCCTCTTGATTCATGAGTCGACACTCAACCATTGAGTGACACTGGCTAGGCTATAGGTTCCTTTTTAATTTTACAAGCAGAAAGACTACAGAACGTTAGTAATCATTCTTATGCTGTGAACACTGTGTAAAAACAGGAAAGGAAAACAGCATCAGATCTTTAGTTAAACATGATTTTTTCAAGTGTACCTGGACAAGAGTATGTCTTTTAACTAAATAGTGATCCTCTTTCACAGGCACTTAGATGCCAAAGATAAAGTGTTGACAGCTTCTGTCTCAAGTCTTCTTATAGCTAACAAGAGATTTGATGCCAACTTGGCAGCATTGATGCCCTATTGAATAGGTGACAAGAATCCCTGAATCTTGGTAAGAAATTTGGCCTGGCAGCTGGCATTAAATTCTATAGAAAGCAATCAAAGGCAGAACAAGGAGCTGCATTTAGAATTGCTAAAACAAAAACCTATCATTAAAATATGGCATGCATATTACAATAAAGATTACAATTTCCACCATGGAGTGTTGGCAATTTTGGAATTAATATCAGTAGTTCAAATATTTTAGAATAAGCTTGAGCTCTAGCCAGTTTGGCTCAGTGAATAGAGCACTGGCCTACAGACTGAAGGGTCCTGGTTTGATTCTGGCCAAGAGCACATGCCCTGGTTGTGGGCTTGATCCCCAGTAGGGGGCATGCAGGAGGCAGCCTATCAATGATTCTCTCTCATCATTGATGTTTCAATCTCTCTCCCTCTCCTTCCCTCTCTGAAATCAATAAATAAATATATATTTTTTTAAAATAACAAACTTGAAGGTTTATGATATAGTTAAACCCATTTGTCTTTCTCCAGAATGACTTACTTCCTTTGAGGTTATATTTTTAAAAGCATTTTTAATCCCAATTTTATATAACTATTCATCTAAAGTTTTCTCTAGTACTTCTGTAGTTTTAATTTTTATATTTACATCTTTAAATTTGGTATATGCTATATAAAAGGGACCCAACATTTTTTTTCTTTCCAAATGGTAATATGTGTCCAAAATGCCATTTGAAAAATAAACTATTTTTTACCCTTTGAAATAAAATCTGTACAAAATGCTACATTCGTATTTAAACATTTGCAGTTTGTGTACTCATTGTTCTGCCTGATAGTTGCATCTGATGTACCTGCCTATCCCTACAACAATACCTTAAACAACTCATTGTAGCTTTAATATGTATTTTAATACTAAAATATAAAACTGACCATTTATTTCTTTTAAAAATGAACACTTTACAAGGATTTACTCTAGGGTATTTTTTATTACATCTTGGGAATCACTAGGAAAAACATTCTCCAAGTAAAAAGTCTGGGTTTTGATCATTTTGACATCTTGAAAGGTTTCCAGAAACAAAATATTCAAAAGCCAATGAAATTCTTGAAAAGCACTAAAAAATTGAACTCCCAACTTAATTTGTGAAAACAGTATAAGTGTTATATTAAGATGATACATTTTAATCACCTATAGCCACATTCTAACTATTCTTGAAATCCCAGACCAAATTCCACCTACCTTCTCTGTGAAAATAGGACCCTAGCCGTATCTGAAATTTAAATTATTTCTCCTCACTCAGCTGGCATGGCTCAATGGTTGAACATTGACCTTAAGAATCAGAAGGTTGTAAACAGACAACCAAGGGATCCAGGCTGCCTGTCAATACTTGAGCTAATTAAGTGGAGGCAGGGTTGAAGCATATATGTGTTTATAACAATACTGCCGGCAGTATAGGAGAGCAGCAGGTAACCCACAAAAATCTGCTCTAACCATCCTTGCTGCTTGGATGGTTATATACACACATGAGAGAGAAGACAGCTACATGCAGCTCCGAGTTACAAATGTAACATGGAAAGGGGAGGGTAGAGTCTACAGTCTGGCCTTCAGAAGCTCAAAGTCTGACAACCAGGTGGCTAATCTATGATGTTAGACTAGCTCAGCCCATTTCTGGGACCGGAGAATGGTCAGGATTCCTTAGAAAAACTCCCAGAGGGGGTCAGGGTCTGGGCACATCAACCAAATCAAACCATGTCCTGCCCTTGGTCTGTTCTCAAAATGTATTTATTTTCCAAGTAATGGACCCATCTGGGTTCAAGGTGTCTAATGTTTTACAGGCCTGTCTCATCTTCCAGTTTCTTAGGGGCTATAGGAAAACTTCTTATCTATAGTTAGTAAGGTGGATAATTATTAACAACTGTGGCTCTATTCTCATTACATGTCCTTCCCCATTCTCAATTCCGTTTTACTTTCATACAACTGTGAATTAGGCCATATTTTTCAGTTAACCAAAGGGCCCCAAAGTAGCAGACTCAAAGTTCAAATCCAATTCAGTTTAACTTTAAACCTGTGTGTGTGAGTGGGTGTGGGGGAGGCACTCACACATGTAGAAGAAGAGGCAGGTATTAATCATAGCAATACAGAGATGTAATAAAAGTTACAGAAGAAATATCTACAATACAATATATACAAGCATCTGCTACTGTGGATCCAAAGAGTAACCAAGAAAGAAAGGCTTGGGTACTTTTTTTTTTTTTCTTGGCAAAGGGCACTGATCAAGGGAATTAGGAGAACAATGATTCAGGGTGTTTAAGAAAGAAGTGGGCAAAACAGATGAATTGTATGCTTTGTGAATCATATATTAAAAATATATTAAAATAATTACTGGGGACCTTTTAAAAATACAGATAGCCCACCTGGTGTGGCTTAGTGGTTGAGTGTCGACCTATGAATCAAGGAGGTCACTTTTCAATTCCTGGTCAGGTTACATGCCTAGGTTGTGGGCTCAATCCCCAGTGGGGGATATGCAAGTGGGAGCCAATCAATGATTCTCTCTCAACATTGATGTTTCTATCTCTCTCCCTCTCATTTGCTCTCTGAAATCAATACACACACACAACACACTCACACACACACACACACACACACACACACACACGCGCGCGCGAGGCCCCGTGCACAAATTTTGTGCACGGGAACAGGAGAGGGGAGGGATTGTTCCTCAGCCCAACCTGCACCCTCTCCAATCTGGGACCACTGAAGGGATGTCCTACTGCCCGTTTAGGCCTGATCCTGGTGGGATTGGGCCTGAAGGGCAGTCGGACATCCCTCTCACAATCCAGGACTGCTGGCTCCCAACTGCTCACCTGCCTGCCTTCCTGATTGCCCCTAACCACTTCTGCCTGCCAGCCTGATCACCCCCTAACCACTCCCATGCCCACCTGATTGATATCTAACTTCTCCCCTGCCAGCCCGTTTGCCCCCAACTTCCCTCCTCTGCTGGCCTGGTCACCCCTAACTGCCCTCCCCTGCTTGCCTGATCACCCTTAACTGCCCTCCCTTGCTGGCCTGATTGCCCACAACTGCCCTCCCCTGCCAGCCGTCTTGTGGTGGCTATCTTGTGAACACATGGTGTGGCCATCTTGTGATCACATGGGGGAAGCCATCTTGTGTGAGGGTGTGGCAGTCAATTTGCATATTACCTCTTTATCATATAGGCTAGGTTGAGTAAGTCACCTATGATCAGGTGGTACTTTATGCTGATATTATACACAGGAGCATGATAAAAGGATCCATATGAATGTATCACATTACTCTCTCACCATAAATATCATCTTCTTGCACCAATGACCAATATAGTTGTCATATATCATTTCAATACTTTAAACACACCATCACTGAGGAAACACTGTGTGCCAAACTCCTAAGGATAAAAAGAAAGAGCTCTGAACCTAGCTAGTTTTGTTCAGTGGATAGAGCACATGCCTGCAGATTGAAGGGCCCTGGCTTTGATTGTGGTCAAGGGCACAAGCTTGGGTTGCAGGCTCAATCCCCATTAGGGACCTTGCAGAGACCAGCTGATAGGTGATTCTCTCTCATCATTGATGTTTCTATCTCTGTATCTATTTCTCTTCCTCTCTGAAATCAATAAAAATATACTTTAAAGAAAAAGAAAGATCTCTATACTTTTGAGGAAACCTCAAAAGACCCAACTCATATATTAGGACAGCCATGTAAATGGTTTCATAAAAATCCTAAGGCCAATAAAATGTTCATTTTTACAAAAAAAAAAAAAAAAAAAAAAAGAAGAAGAAAGAAGAAAAAAAAAAAAAGAAAAGAAACCTAACTGATCCACAGTGGCCACTCTTCTCCATCTTCCTGAGAGAAGATGCTGCTTGCCCTGTCTTCCACTTATTCTTTACGTCACTAAGTAAACACAATACCACACAAAAAAGAAAAATATCTTTCAAAGACACACATTGCCATGGGCTTATTATGATTGCTTTTAAGTATACTTAAAATTTTTCTTGATTTGGAGTAGAACCGGCAATTATTGTGCTAAACCACTTATCTGAAATGGTTAGTAAAATTATAAAGGGAAAACAAGTAATTTCATTCTTACATCCAAGGGGCATTGGCATAAAAATAAGAAAGCATATTTCTGCTTTATCTTTATAAACTTTATATTGTTTTCCTGTTTTCATAAAGAATATGCTATTATCCTCTTAAAAGTAAACCATTTGTAATCAGAAGATTAAAAAGCACATGTAAATATTCTATGAGCTCAAAAAACAATTGAGGAAGTATTATTAATACAAAACCAAAGTAAAACAATTACCAGCTCTAAACACATTATTTGAAAAGCTAGGACTTAGCAAAAAGTTATGCAAGATGATAAAAAGAGAAGAAATTATGATGATATGATGGAGAGAGAATTTGAAACAGTCACCCAGAAACACTAGAGTGTCCCTTTCAACTCATCAATATTTGTTATAATATTCAACTTGTCATTGGTATTCACACAACACTTGGGAACCACATTTTTGCTCTTCAAATAGCAGCATTTCAAGGTCTCAACGGAATTATCATTGCACTCAATCTGGTCTCTTTTTCAAAGCTCTTATCACCAAACTACCACATGCAACATTTATATTCCACTCTCCTAGTAGGAGTTTTGAAATTGAAAATTCATAATATCAATTTATTTCTGACCTTTTTGCTGAGTTCTTGCCAAAAAAATGCAGTAAAAAAATAAAAAAGTATCTTAATCCTTCATTATGGAAAAGTTAGACATATTCAAAAATAGAGAAAGGTATAAAATAAATGTGCATGTACCTATTACACAGTTTTAAAAAATAAGTCATAGGCAATTTTGTTACCCCTCCACTCCCATTCACCTTCTCCTATATTATTTTGCTATAAGTCCCCATACACATCTGTGATCCAAAAACTATTTCTACTTATATATCTAAAAATCTAAAGAGGCCATTTTAAACATAACCACTATACCATTATTTCACCAAAATAAGTCTTGAATACAATCCCTATATGGTCAAAGTACTCTGAAAAATACAAGGTATTTGATGAAATTTGTAACCTATAATAATTACAGTTACATGAATAAAATTGTAATATAATTTCATATAAGTATTGGAAAACAACACTTGCTAGAGATGAATGATTTTCAAAGTTGATACAGAAAAAAAATTATCTTCTGATAATTAAATTATTTCAGTAGTCCTACTATCACTTGATTCAATATACTTAACTAAAGGCCTGGTGCACAAAATTCATGCACAGGAGGAAGGGAGTCCCTCAAGCCAGCCTGCACCATCTCACAGTCAAGGACTGCTGGCTTCTAACCACTGGCCTGCCTGATCGCCCTTAACCACTGTGCATGCCTGCCTAATCATACCTAACTGCTCACCTGCCTGATGTCCCCTAACCACTTTACCTGCCTGCTTGATCGCCCCTAACCACCTCTGTCTCAGCCCCCACCACTGTGGCTTCATCTGGAATGACATCTGAAAGGCTGTTCGGCTATATGGTCTACTTACCATATTAGACTTTTATTACTATAGATTTAAATTAAAGCAATACAGCTATAAAATACATTAGAGCATTTGTTTAAATGAGAAAGATGAGAGCGGATAAAACATTATGAGGATCTTACAACCTGATGTAGCAGGTGTGGGAGAGAGAAAAAAGTTATCAGAGAAGAATAAATTATTCTGATCTGGAAATAAATATTCAAAACAAACAGAATTTTTCTTTTATTTATTCTATCTCACTTCAGTTGGAGTAAAATATGTAAATGCAATAATGGACAAAATATCTCAATAAACTAAAAGATATACTGGAAAACTAACTTCAACAGACATAATGCTTACAAGAGCAAGTGCTGTTCTCTGGTTACTTATTAAATCTCAACATTTCTGCATGTAAGATAGAAATGAGTAATTTGCCATGCTCATTTCACAAGGATTTTGGAAAGTTTACATAAAATAAGCATCATGTAAGGAGACTTAGAATGATATATCAACAATGCTACTTGAAAAGTATATGGGTACCTCTCATGTTTATCTTTATTCCTAGGCACCCTATATGGTGAAATATAAAGTAGAAGTGCGTTTTTATTATCAAAGTACATACAAAATTTTAATTTTAATTTTAGTATTGATTTATTCTAATGCGGCCTAATTTTAAGGATGATACATGATGGTGCTACTTGTAATTGCCCAGTATTTCTAATGTGACTCAATATTCTTTCAATTCAGTCTTTCAGGGATTATTAGCTTCCTGTTCTGACAACACACACCATAAAGTAAGTTAAGGTTGTTGCCCTAGGTGCTCACAGTCTAGATACGAAGACAAACAATTCATCCACTATAATGGAATATGTTGTGGGCTATGATATGTGGTTGAAGAATGTTATGGGCTGGTTAAGAAGATAAATCTATTTCTTAAGGGGATGAGGCTTGAAGGAAGGGGTCTGTGTCTAAGAAGATTTCTCATAGCAAGTAATATTTCAGTTGAATTTTGAAAAAGATGGAGGTGTTATCATTGAATATAGAAAAAAAAAGGACAAAGGTGTAGCTAGAATGGAGGTAGCAAGTGACAAAATGATAAAACAATGATGTGAAATGATGATATAACTTAAAGGGACATCTAAAGAGTGTGGCCTACAGGGTAGCAAAGATTTTGTTTTGGTTGTTGTAAGGTATAGAAAGTAGTTTCTTAAGTGAAGGATATTATGAAGCTAAGTGGGGGATTTAGTCCCATTTGCTTTAAGAAATATATGAGCTGGACACATTTCTTAAAATGGAAAGAGATGGGTGCTATTTACTAAGCAGTTAATAAATTGCAGGTCTTGTTTCAATTATTTTATAATTTTTACCACATTTAATGGTCACAATAATCCAATATAATTGTACCTATTTTACAGATCATTAAATTGAGGCACAGAGCAGTTAAGTAATTTTCCTGTGGTCACATATCTAGAAAATGTCAGAGTCATAATTTCAACGAAGGCAGTCAGTCGGTGTCTACAACCTGTGCTATTAATCACTGCGCAATTCAACCTATCATGTTCTGTATAAAATAAATGCCTATCACATATCTAAAGATGAAATAAAAGCGATTTCACAAAAGTAGATCTCTCATCCCTAATTAATGTGCTTTAATGCTTAGGTGAACACACCTTATATCTTTCAAAGTAAAATCTAAGATGTTCCTTGAGAAAACATCCAGAGAAGCAGTGCAACCCTGCATAAGAGCTGAGATTTCCAAGCTAGACACACTTAGATTCAAATCCATGTTCTAGGACTTATTAGCTTTGTGGTCTTGAGAAGGATATTTGATTTATCTGTATGATAATATATACCTCACACTATTTTGATATGAGATAATACACAGTATCTGACATAGTAAAAAACTCAATAACAGTGACTTATTACTACGTGGGTATCAGTTTTTGTATCTCCTGGAGTATAACTATTTTCATGGTTTAACTTCTGATTTGCTAATTTTATGGGGATAACTGTAACTTAAGTGATAGGTAAACCGGGTTTATTTCTTATGTATTAGGTTTAAGGAAAAATCCTATACAGGAGAAATGTAATGCTACTAGATTTTGTAACATAATCTGATGGACAAAAATTACTTTTCTTTCCAGCTTAAATTTAAATATTCACCTAATTAATATAGATGTCATAGATTCTCCATAGGAGGTTCCAAGACATAAGTGGCAATTTAAGTCAAATAAAAGATGCTATAAATGCAATTCCATTTCACATCCAATGTAAGTAATATTGCTCTTTTGCATAGCACATCAGTGACAGCATCTAAAATTAAAATAACTGTTTAAAGGTTCATAAAGAAAGCCTTTCAAGATCCAAGTTTTTATTTGTCTAGAAAAAAAATGAGTTGAATGTTCTGTTATTTCCTATTTGCACATGCATAAAGCAATCACTTTAGAAAATGAACACTTTGTTAAATTTATAGCTGGTCTGTTCTCATTTAGACTAATCTATGCTGGCTCAGTTTAACTACTGGATTGTCAGTGCCTGTATTGCTAAGCACACCCAGCAAATTTCACAACAGCCAACCTTGTAATAATGCATTATATCTTTTCCAATCATTACATGTAGTTACACATTTTATAAAAGGAACAATAGGAGAAAATTAAAAAGGGAGCAAGATGCAATAAAGACGAATTTCCATTAACAGCCAGTCACTTGAACATTGATGTGGTTACTTATTTCCTCACTTGCAGATTAATGAAAGTGTTTTCTCCTTGATATTGACAAGGACATAATACATCCTGACAAATGATTAAAGAGGCTGCAGTCGAGTTTATTTCTTGGTGGTGTCAAATGCCCTTCCTTTGGCATGATGTGAAAAGCTTACATCAGCGGTAATTTTTAGTAAAAGCCTTCGGAGGGGTTCTCTTACAAGTTTATAAAATGAGCGTGATAAATTGATTATGCTAACAAGTGTGGGCTGCAGTGAGTGGTTTGCTGGAGATTGCATCTGTTTTCTAAATCAGAAGAAGGATGGCAATGTTATACATTAAAATCAATACTTGTGTACTATTCCTATAAAGCCTAAAGATTTGTGATAGTTCAAGATAACCTAGTCTCTTTTGTAATACTTGTTTCAGTATGCCTGTTGCATTAAATTATTGCTCAATAAGGAATCAAGTAATCAAATGAAGAGGAGTTGTGGATGCTAGGCGAGAAAGAATAACGGTAACTTTAAGCAGAAGCAGTCACTTAAAGAGGATCTTTGTATTTTGTGGTTTTTATTTGTTTTAGTTTCAAAAGAAGATTAGAACTGATAACTTAAAATAAGCAATGATAAGCTTTTAAAAACATATTTATTGAATGAATTATATATATTACTTTTCCTCCCATTGACCTCTTCTAGCCTGCCCACCCCTGCCCCAGGCCTTCACCACACTATTGTCTATGCCCATGGGTTATACAAATATGCATTCAATTTCTTTGGTTGATCTCCAAACTTTTAATACCATGTGGCATATTTGCATTTCAAGACAATTTAAAAAATATTTGAAACTAAATCTAAGAATTTCTGAAAAATCTTCATTTTCTCAATGTCCACTTTTTATTCTGCTTTTCTATGACCTGATCGATTAAATTCTTTATTTGAAGTGATATTTTTTTATGATCTACATTATAACTTGTGTTGAAGCAATCTCTTTAGCAAGCAAGAAATCTACTTATCTATAAAACAGTTTTAGGTATGTAAAGATTAAAGTTTCATAGGAATGATTAGTCAAAGTATTCAGGCAACAATAAGAGAAACTATACAGGGTTCAAAAGGGGACAAAACATTGCAAAACTGGTGACATAGAGGGGGTGAGAAGTGAGACTGAAGGGGTCTGAACAGGGAGGAAAGTGGAGAGGGTAAATATAAGTTACAGCTTTGTATACATAGACAAGAGAAGAAGAAGAATGAAGAGAACCATTGAGTGAGCTGGCACAGATGCTCATCAAATGCACATGAGGTGCCCTAGTTGGTTTGGGTCAATGGCTAGAGTGTTGGCCTGCAGACCAAAGGTTTCCAGGTTTGATTTTGGTCAAAAGCAAGTAGCTCAGTTACAGGCTTCTCCTTGGCTGGGCCCTGGTTGTGCAGGAGGCAACTAATCAATGTGCTTCTCTCACATTGATGTTTCTCTTTGTTTTTCCTTCTCTCTTCACTCACCCTAAAAATCAATGGGAAAATATCCTTGGGTGAGGATTAAAAAAAGCAAAAACAATAGCAATAGAAACAACAAAGAAGGAAGGATCAGGAGATCAAACAGCTAAGAAATTCTAAAAACCAGTCCAGGATATGAAGAATTGGGTGATTAACCTTCCTTCTCTACTTTTTTCCCTGAATTTCAAGGAGAATGGAGATCTATAAAATGCCACTAGATAGATAATAAAGAGATCACTGTATTTCAAAAGATCATTGTGCTACGCGAAATAAGCCAGTTGAAGAAAGATAAACATCACAGGATCTCAGTCATATCTATATATATAAGAGCCAAGCGACAGGAACGACAGAAGGAACAGAACAACTGGTCACTATGATGCATACTGTGGCAGCCAACAAGCCCAATCAGGGCCATGATTGGCCCCCGCACCCTGATCGGGAGAGGGGCTGGCCAGCCAACCTCCCATGAGCCTTCCCCTCCTGATGGCCTGGCCCTGATTGGCCCCCATTGGGGAGGGCCAGCTGGACCCCACCCATGCATGAATTCGTGCACAGGGCCTCTAGTGTGGGATATAATGAACAACATAAATTGATGAATAAAAATAGATCCATAGACAAAGAAACACTGAACAGACCATCCAACATCAGAGAGAAGGCAGGGGAGGGGGAATTAGAGATCAACCAAAGGACTTGTATGCATGCATATTAGGATGATAACCAAAGGACAGGGACCCTGGGGCAGTGGAGGCTCATCCTGGGAGGCAGGGTAGGGAGGGGTCAATTGGGGAAAAAGGAGACATATGCAATACTTTAAACAATAAAAAATAAAAGAGCCCTTAGAAAGTGTGGTTCAGTGGATAGAGGGCCAGCCTGTGGACTACAGAGTCCTGGGTTCAATTCCAGCATGGGTTGTAGGTTCGATCCCCAGTAGGGGGGCATGCAGGAGGCAACTGATCAATGGTTCTCTCTCATCACTGATGTTTCTACCTCTCTCCCTTTCCCTTCCTCTCTGAAATCAATAAAAATATATTTGAAAAAAAGAAAGGAAAGAAATCATAAGGATAAAAAAGTACAATTTAATGAACACTTGCAATCAATGACTTAAGGAGTGACTACATACTGAAAAAAGATTGGAGCAATACTTGTACACATAATTCTGGGTTTCTCCATCTTGAAAGGAAGAAGAGGGAAATTGGGAATATATAAAGTTCAGATAAAACTTGCTGAATATAAAAAGTTCAGATAGAACTTGTGTTGCTATTGTTGCACAAAGCAGAAAGTCAATCCTCTGCTTTTAGTCATAGACAAGGAATATACTGAGTAAAATGGATTTTAAAATTTTAAATAGAATAAAAGTAAGGGTCCTGGGAAGAATCAAATGAGATGAAAGGACAAAGTATTGTAGGAAAATGAAGAGAGGCACCTCTCTTTAACAGAAAAGTTGATTAAATGTGCGCATAAATAATGCATACTGAAATGGCTTAAAATGTAAGCATCTACAGCTGTTAAAACAAATACCTGTGGAACTTTTATTTCTATTATTTAAAGCAGAGATTTAATAAGAATAGCAAATGGGATTCATTACCACACATGAAATCTGATATGACATAAAATTCACTCTATGATCTGGCCCCTACCTAGTACTCTTGAGTCTCTCTTGACATCGAATGCTTCATGCATTAAGCTCTGCCAACACAGAATTACTAAGTTTTCTACATGTATAATGTTGCTCTTTCCCTCTTTACCTTTACTCAGTTCCCTTCATTGCAGAATGGCAGAATGTTCTCACCTAGTCAATGACCATATGTCCTTTAAGACTCAGTCTTTGATTATTGAAGAACCTTTTTCTGATACCCTAGGATTATATGTTCCTCCTGAATGCTATCAGAATATTCTTGAAGATATATGTGAAAGAATTTATCACATTATTTTATAGTTAAGTGACTGTTTCTTGCTCTCATAATACTGTGAGGTCTTTGAGTTTACATGACCACATAGTCATCTCTATTTCCCACGTTCTCTGCAGAATTCTTAGAATACAATAGCCCTTCCAAATGTATTTGCAAATGTATGAATAAATGAGTGGATCAATACATTTATATGATCTCAACTGAGGAGTAACTGATTGACTAAACTTAAACAATACTGGCCTAACTATAAAAAACTGGTCTGGTCCATGAAGCATTAAAACAAAAGACATAGATGAATTGCTGGAAAAGAATTATTTGGAAATCAACACACTGTGAATTCTCTTTAATCAGAAAATTTCAATGCAAGGGTAATCATGTATTAGAGATTGTTAATGGTGAAAATTATACTGAGAACTGAGTCAGAGTCAATGATTTCCATAATCATGCAAATTAGGATCCTATTACTTTATTATAAAACAATAAATGACATGTCCACATAGATACATTTTTAAATTTAATGAGTAGCAAAGCAAATTACTAACTTGAACAATCAACTAGGTCATAATTAGAAGGAAGGAGGTCTAACATTGTTAAAGTATATCAATTTTTTTTTAAATAAGCAACATACATACCGCCATTGATATGATAGGATAAATCTTCCAAGTTATATGTCAGAAAAAACTCCAATCCTCTATGAATACAACATTTCTTCAACCATTAGATAGTTTTCATTATATGCTTGCAATGCTAGTCATCCTTAATAAACAGATTGGTTATCTTTAAAATTTGGCTTTTTGGTTTCACTTATATTGTTTTTTCCCACTGCATATATTAAAGGTCCCTTCACTTTAACATCCACCATGGCTATGCTAACACTCAAAAAAATCCTAACAAAGCCTTCACACCTGGCTTTGTAAACATCTGTATTAAAACCTTAAAAAAGAAAGTACTTTGTTGCTATGGTAATGTCTAGTTCCTAAATGCTTGGGGGGTGGGGGGGAAAGAACTATTTTCTCTGATTCACCTGGGTCCTGTTTTTGCATTGCTGATTAAAGGAATTCTAGAGACAAAATATGCAGGTCTAGGAAGTCTCAGAAATAAAGACGTCCATAGGAGAGGAATGCATAGATGGAAGCTTGGAGATGCCACAATGTTTATTTTACCTGTACAAAGGATAGAAAAAGGTCACAGGATAAAGGAGGGAAGAATACATACATTCACAGAGGATAAAGAAAAGTCACAGGATAACAGAAAGTAGGAAACATATTTTCATAGAGAATAAAGGAATGTTGCAATACAGGGGAAGAGAAAGAGGGGGCACCATTTGGGTGGCCTTTGAAACTGATACTATGTAACAAAATAACCAATGAGAGCATGAGGGTCCTAAATTAATGAAAGGTCCAATTAGAAAGGGTCAGGTTCAAAGAAAGAACTACAGCATATATGAACTGGAGACAAAGGGACACAAGGCAGAATTTTTAAAATTTTTTCCTCTTAGAGCCTAAACCAGTTTGGCTCAGTGGATAGAGTGTCAGCCTGTGGACTGAAAGGTCCCAGGTTCGATTCTGGTCAAGAGCATGTACCTTGGTTGCGGGCAGATCCCCAGTAGGAGGTGTGAAAGAGGCAGCTGATCGATGATTCTCTCTCATCAATGTTTCTAACTCTCTATCCCTCTCTCTTCCTCTCTGTGAAAAATCAATAAAATATATTTTTTTAAAACTTCCTCTTAGAGAGAAAACAGATTTTTCCTTTGAGGACTCCTCTTCCCAGAAGACCCCTTTGGGGATACTTCTGCCCCAATGGAGTTTGTACATGCTTCCATTAAAGGTCTACATTTTTTATTAAATAAATCTGATAGTCCAGGAATTTATTCTTCATCTTAGATGAACAAGAACCCACTAGAAGAAGCCTGTACAGTGAACCCCACATTTCAGTGATATTTAGACAATTGGAGGTTTTTGAGAGGTAAGCATTTGTTCTAAGCAGGTAAGGACTCTACATATATTTTAGTCTATGGAAGCAGATTGTGGGCACAAAATAAATCCACATTGATTGAGGCAATATGCAATGTGTGGTACTGATTCACCACTCATTCATAATGCTTTTTCCACAATTTCTTTCTTAAAATGTCCTTGTGGAATTAAACACATCTTTTTTTTTCATTATTTTACCTGAGTCTAACATATTTACACTGGATCACATCATTTGGTCAGTTTATATAGAAGATTCATATTAATTTGGTAAAAACACTAAAAATACAGGAAAAAGTACAGCACTGATTTACTATCAAATATCATTTACAATCCCAATTATTTTTAAGAAAGTAAAAATAATACTGTTGCTTATTTCCATTTCATCATTGAGTCTTGCACAAAAAAAATAAATAAATGAACAAACATACGCTCTAGGTAATATATATCTTTCAAATAACTATTGTAAATAATATATATATATATATATATATATATATGCATATGAATTACTCAGTTTAAAATACATTTTAAAAATCACAATAAATTGTCCAAAACTCTGCCTAAATTATACTGATGCCATAGTAACACACACACATACAATGTTTTCTGAATAATTGATATTTAAAACCTTCCATAGCAAATGGTACATTGGCATGCTGAAAGGACCTACCATTTCTGAAATTGTACATTTTTTTTCCTTTTTTGTATAAATATACACATGAAACTTCTGATGCTGCCTAAAAATACAACTTACAATGATATTTACAATAACGTTTATTTTAAAAATTATTTTGAAGAGTGTATAAGGGCTGTTCTAGAGTAACAAATATTGGTAAATTTAAAAAGGAAATATATAAAATTCATTTATGGTGTTTTTACCCATGTGATTCCATTGGACTAAAAAAGATTTACATATGCTTTCCTGAGATAAGAACTATAATATAATAATCCTATATAATAAAAGCATAATATGCAAATCAACCAAATGGCCAAACAGTGGAATAACCATCTGGACGACCACCCGGGACCACACTATGATACCCACTGGCACCAGGCCAGCCAAGGTGGTTCTAATGGGATTTGCCGGGGGCCAGGCCATTGCGTCATGATTGCCGCACAGAGGGAAGCCCAGTCCACCGGCCAGCAGACTGCCACAGGTGGGCAGGGCCTCGCTCTGCAAGGGAAGCCCAGGTCCCAGGTGCTAGAGGGAAGCTGGTGCTTGCAGCTAGGGGAATGATGGCCTATTCTTGCTCGAATTACATGTATCGTGCCTCTAGTGTGGCATACATTAGAATATTACCTCTATTGTACTTCTTACTTTGCAGACACACCCTATATAATAGCCAAAGGCACTAGAAGTTCCTCAGGAACTTGCCACCTCTTCACAAAGGGAATGGAATACCTCTGCCTCTATATTCCATGTGAACCTTCTAGTATACGTGTTTATCTCCCACTTTACAGTGTAAGCTCTGTGAGACCAGGAACCATGCTTTAGGCATTTTTGATATTCTCAGAGGTACAGCTCAGTTATAAATATGTATTGAAATCATAAATAGTACTAAAAATAACATTTATCACAATTTCCTGTGTATTAGTATCAGTAGTATATGTCTAATGACCACTAAATAGTAACATGCTAGGGAACTGCAAAATTGTAATTAACATATTTGTATATTTTCAGCTTGGCACATTAACCAGGTAGGTGTTTGGTGAATATTAAATTTTAATTAGTGATGTATTAAATATAGGAGTAGTAAAAGTAGGAACCACAGAATGTCCTATTGTTGTTACATGGATTTCTTTAGACAGTAACAACTATCCTTTTGTCTGTATTTTTTTCCTAAGTTACAATGGAGAAATTTTGCCCCTGAAAAGCATTAGGCTTCTGATACACTTGGCTCTAGTTTCCAAGATGAGCTTCTTACTGAAGATAATACCTCTTGTCCTTTCTTTGGGAGACAGATTTGAGAGGCCTTACGGATAGACTGGATATGGCTCTATTTTGAAACCTTGGGAATATTCCCCAAATAGATTACAAGTCCTTTGGTATCAGTAGAGATTTAAATGTAATATAAAATCTTTCTTAGTCCTTGCCTTTAATTATCCTGTTGAGACATTTTCTTCTAATATTACAACTTTCAACTGAACCACTGTGGCATCTAATATCTTTAAAATTCTTCTATAATACAGTTCAAATTTTAAATAGACTTTTATACTGTTAACTGTGATATTTAGAAAATGTTTTAAAGCGAAGTGATATGATCAGAAAAGAATTTAAAGGTGTCAAAGTTCCAATGTCATATTAACCTCTGACACTTTAGAGGGTTATTTGTAAAAGAACATCACCACATAAAGTTGAAATAATAGCAACCATTAATTTTTTAGAATTCATATTAAACTACCAATATGTAATTCCTGAGATTAATAAAGACTTTAGAAATTCAGACACCAATCTGACATTGTTAGCAAGAGTCTTGAATCAAAGAAAGCATTTTATTTAGAGTTCAAACCTCACAAAGCCTCACGAATAGGTCAAGCAGACTCTAATATACTACATCTGCTTCTATGGTTGTTCCATTTTTTTAGATGAAATGTCATTCAAAGTGTTTCCCCTATTCCCTCATGAGTTCTTAGAATGTTCAGAAAACTCATGGGGAGAAAGAATAGTTATTCATGTAAGCAAGGTTTCTTTGGTCACCCTAGATTTGATTGGCATTAGCAACAACTATGTCTGACTCCAAAGATTTAAATATTCATTATAGCATAATCACGGCATTTAAATATCTAAGCACTAGAAATTTCAAAGTAATTTTCACTATGGAATAAATGCACTTTATTTTACATAAATGAGTAAGCATAATGATAAAGCATTATATTCTTGGCAAGTTAATGTTTGAGAGATTAAAATATATAATATTTAAAATTCTGTTAAAACATCTTACCAAAGGTTGCTTAGATTATTAACCAATTTTCCCTAAAAATTGTTAAGTAGAACAAGAAATGGTTCCTTACAATAATTGTATGCATATGCCTCTCTTTGAATGAATTAACTTTCCCTGTAATTGCAGACACAAATTGAAATTTTATGAGGGATAACTATATATAAAACCAAGGGTACTTCAATCCCTTTTAAAGAATGCTTTCATAAAGTATTCCACTCTCCACAGAAGTACAGTATAGATGTACATGAGATGGTATAGGTACACACACACAAAGAAATAATTATTTTCCTGCACTGAGCTTGCTGAAGTCTGTACAAAGCTGACACAACACAACTAACTACGATATATCATATAAAATATCACTTCCTCTATTTTATAACTTATTATGGGGCATAAATAATGTTTTGCAGATTGTAGAAATCTAATATGACAATTAGTTTTTAGTGAGGAAATTCCTATTGAACTCAAAATTAAATGCAAGCAATCAAACAACACAAGAAAATGTTACCTTTCTACATTAATCTAGTTTATGGATGAAATGTATTTTTTAAAATAGCTTTGTTGAATTATAGTTGACATGTAAATATAAATGTCATACATATAAAATTGGTAGAATTTGATAAGTTTTAGTGTATGTGTGTCCCCAGGAAGCCATCACTACAATAAAAAGAAAACATATATCTATCATACGCAAGTTTCCTCTAGCCCCTCTGTAATCTCTCTCTTTCCATCCCATCTCCACTGTCTCTAAATTGCCACTGATCTGTTGTCTTTCTCTATAGATTAGTTTGCATTGTCTAGAATTTCATCTAAATGGAGTTACACAATGTGTACTTCTTGCTTGGCTTCTTCCCCTCAGCATGATCATTTTGAGATTCACCCAAGTTGTTATCAAAATCAATAATTAATTCCTTTTTGTCACTGGGTTGTTTTCTATTGTTTAGATAAATCAACATTTTAAAAAAATCAGTTCACCTGCTCATAAATATTTGGCTTGTTTCCAATTTTAGTGATTTCAAGTAAAGCTGTTATACTCATGTGTACAACTGTGCATGGATATGTGCTTTCATTTCTCATGGGTAAACACCAAGGAATAAAATGGCTGGGTTATATGGCAGGTTTTTTTTTCTGCTACCATTAATACTAAATGAAAGTTATAAGACTTAACGTTCTCTTTACATGTGAAAAATTATGAACAAAGACTTCAGACTGTTTAGTAGGTTTTGTTCCCCATTTTTTTATTGATTAAGGTATTACATATGTGTCCATATTCTCCCCCGCACACACTCCACTCCATTACATGCCCTCACCCCCCAGTGTCTTGCGGGAGAGAGAAACATCAATGATGAGAGAGAATCATTGATAGGCTGCCTCCTGAACGCTCTCCACTGAGGATCAAGCCCCTTCCCAGGCATGTGCAAGAATTTAACCATGACCTCCTGGTTCATAGGTCAAGGGTCAACCACTGAGCAACTGCGACCAGGCAAGATGTGATTTTTAATATGATCACTGATATACTGCAAAAACCACTTGGTAGACTTCAGTTTGGTTCAGTGGATAGAGTGTCAGCCTGCGGACTGAAGGGTCTCAGGTTTGATTCCAGTCAAGGGCATGTACCCTGGTTGCAGGCACATCCCCAGTAGGGCGTGTGCAGGAGGCAGCTGATGGATGTTTCTCTCTCATCGATGTTTCTAACTCTTCTCTTCCTCTTTGTGGAAAGTCAATAAAATATATTTAAAAAGGGAAAACATGGTTTAAAAGAAAAACCACTTGGTAGAAAGGGAGCCAGGAAAGCAAATTATCCCACACTCACTCCCCTCACTCATCTTTGTTGCTCCTTACTGGCTATCCCCAGCTGAAAGAGGACAGGGAGCCCCTGGTATACTCCTTATAGGCCCTCCTCCTAGGGTACATAGCATGTTTGGGAAGAGTGGGAATGGACCTGAGACACTCTGAAAATATCCAAGATATCCCCTGTGAGTTTATAGCTGAAACATGACTATCCTCTCTAAGAGTATACTGTTAAAATTTCATTTGTTAAATTACAGTCCATTCACAAGATTTCATGTTAGTAAATTAGATTTTCTAAAAGGCTAATGTCAGGACATATGACTGTATATTAATGTTTATGTTTTTCCTTGTGAGTATGTATATTTTATTTATTTTGTATTTTAAACCTTTACTGTTGAAAGTATTATATATGTCCCACTCTTCCTCCGATTGAGCCCTTCAAGCACATCCCTAAACCACACCCAGGCATTCACCATCCTACTGTCTGTGTCCATAGGTTTTATATATATATACTTATAAGGTCTTTGGTTGATCTCTTCCCACCCACCCACCCCCACCTTACATTAAGAACCAGAATGGAAAGTATGAGTATTAAGAAACATACTAAAGAATGTTTTTAGCCCTTCATTTTTATTTTCCCACATTTAATTTAGTTGCATATTTTAAACATTTTAATTCAGATATGTCTTTATTCATAAAAATGGACCGATCCAATGGGAAAAAATGTGGACCATTTTTATTCCCCTAAGCATTTCATTTTTAAAGCTGTAGCTACTATAATAATGTTCAAACATTTTCCTTGCTGCTACAAGAATGTCGATTTTACTACTCTGTATCTATAATGAAAATTCTAGAGTTATAGAATTGCTTTCTGCAATTGCTTTTATGGAATTCTCAACACCCTAAGTTTACTCTTTTTAAAAGAACTGATAAAACATGACACAAAATACTCATTTTAAAAGGCCTTTAAGGAAAATATACTCATCCTCAACAGCACTAGGTTTGCTGAAATTTTAAGTGTGAGAAAAAAATATCTACATTCCAATATCATAAACTCTTCAATAATGTATACAGTATACATTTAGCTTCACTTTAAGGAATCCTTTTTATACATAAGGTGTGAGAGATACACTCTCACACATTATAACTTTGGCATTTTATCACATTTGTTTTATAACACTCCTAATCATGGCAAACTTGTGGGAAGAGATCACTGTTTATAAAAAGGCCATGTAAAACACCAACAATACATTATTAAATAGATCATATGAGTCAAGGCATCATTTTTGTATAATTAATTCTAATGTTGTTTAATGTACCAATGTTTTCAAGGGCATGCTAGTCATAATTTTTAAGTTGGTTTTCTCCATTTTAATGGGAAGAGGTCAAAAACTCAATTGATTTTAGATGGATAATATCAAATCACAGTTCAATACCCTTTTATAGCTCTAGTTGCTATGTCCTTAAACAAGTTCAAAATGTCAACCAGAATGCATTAAACAACATGATCTAGCTCACTACAATGTTTCACTGTTTCAACAAAATCAGTACCTCTGATACCACAAGGAGTAGCCAAAAGAGAAGTTGCCTAGGAATTTTCTCTTAAGGTTTGGTATATATCTTATGAGATTTATAAAAATCTTGCCAAAGATCTTAACTAAAATTGAAGGTGTTTTTGTTAGTAATGCTTCATGGATTATTTAATCCCTCTATAAGGCCTTTCCAGTGTTTCTACCAAATATTTAAGTTAATTTATTTTCTATTAATGCTCACTTTGATAAGATTTGAATCACATTCTTTATGTGTTCACTGTGTAAGAAAATTAGTTGTTTGTTTGTGTTTTTTTTTTTTAACAGATAAATCCATTGTAAGATAGTAAGTGTACTTTACATGTCAAGTCCTGTACCTTCTCTGGTTAACTTTTAGCACTTGAAGAATATCTGAAAGCACATTTTTTTCTCTTTCTACTTTATTCGAGTGTACACATAAAACCAATCCTATATAATAAAAGAGTAATATGCAAATTGACCCTAAAGGCAGAACTACTGGTTGCTATGACACACTCTAACCACCAGTGGGCAGATGATCAAATCAGGAGCTGCACCCTGGTGGTCAGTGTGCTCCCAAAGAGGGAGCACTCCTCAGCCAGAAGCCTGCTCATGGCTGGCCAGCTCAGCAGAGGTGGTGGGAGTCTCTCCAATCTCTGAAGCAGTGCTAAACTGTTAGCTGGACATCCCCCGAGGGCTCTCAGGCTGCCAACGGGATGTCTGACTGCCAGCTTAGGCTGGATCCCCCAGAGAGCAGGCCTAAGAGTCAGTCAGACATCACCCGAGGGGTCCCAGACTATGAGAGGGTGCAGGCCGGGCTGAGGGGAAACCCCCCCCCCCCAGTACAAGAATTTTTGTTTACCAGGCCTCTAGTAGATCTATAAAATCATTGATTTCTAACATCTGATATTAATTTAAAACCCTCTTAAAATAATGAACATATGCATCTTCATTTTCAAGCATGGTAATATGCATTAGTCATATGCATTTATTAAACCAACTAGAGGCTTCATGCAAGAGTAGGCCTTCCTTCCTCCAGCTGCTAGCACCAGCTTCCCTCTGGCACCTGGGACCCGGGCTTCTCTCCAGCTACCAGCAGGCACCTGAGATGCTGTTTGCCCTTGCAACCCCAGCTTCATCTGCAAGTATGGCTGGAAGGACATCTGTTCTAATTAGCATATTATGCTTTTATTATTATAGACTAAAGGCCCAGTGCATGAAATTCCTGCACAGGGGAAAAGGTGTCCCTCAGCCAGGCCTGCACCCTCTCCAATCCAGGACCCCTGTAGGATCGGGCCTAAACAGGCAGTTGGACATCCCTCTCACAATCTGGGACTGCTGGCTCTTAACCATTCGTTTGCCTGCCTGCCAGCCTGATCACCTCCTAACCTCTCCAGTGCTGGCCTGATTGCCATCTACTTGCTCCCCTACCAGCCTGATCGCCCCCAACTGAGCTTCCCTGCTGGGCTGATTGCCCAATAAGTACTCTCTCCTGCTGGCCTGATTTTGCCTCTAACTACTTCCTCCCCTACACTGGCCTGATCTCAGCCCTAACTTCTTGCTCCCCATCACCAGCCTGATCTTGCCCCTAACTGCTTGCTCCCCTGCCGGCCTAATCACCTCTAACCACCTCTGCTTCTGCTGCCACAATGGTGGCTTTGTCTGGAAGGAAGTCAGATGCCTGGAAGATGTCCAGTTGACCTGGTCTAATTAGCATCTTACCCTTTTATAAGTATAGATTATACCTTACGTAAGTGACATAGGGACTTCTTTCATAATACTCAGTTTTCTTTTTCCCATTTCCCAAATTAATAGGTATGATGAGACCTACGATATAAATTACCTTACTGTCAGGTATATTTTCATTTTCAATTAAGTGAACAATGAAATGTACTAAAGCTGTAGAATTAAATAAAATCACTATAGTTTTAATCTATATTAGAATATAAACATTTTGAGTAAAATTTGAGAACTCAAAAACATTTAAAAGCATTTCCCCATTATGTTTGTGACATACCATGTACCAAGTCCTAGAAAATAAAACCTCAGAAATCACCCTCATTGGCTTTCATGTCCCTTTTATCCATATCCTATCAAAATACAAGTTCCACCAATTTTATTGTCTCAGTGTCTCATACTTGTTCTGATCACTACAGCTATATAACCCTTCCCTTGTTTAAATTCTTCTTGAAAGTTCTTTCTGTTTTTGGCTACTTGCCACCTTGATGTTTCTCCCTTGATTCAAGTCCCACAGGATATCTGATTTTCTAAGTAAATTAAGCCCAAACTATTTAGTAAATCAGGCTCCTCCCAATCACTATCCACACTCTGTTTCCAGTAATAATCACTATCATGATTTCTAACCACATAGCTCTGAACTCTATATAAATGAAATCATACAATATGTACTCCTTTGACTCAAAGTTGTTTCATGTTTTAAAGTTTATCCATGTTATAGCATGTAGTGGTAGTTCTATCATTTTTATTTACAAATAGTTCTCTATTATGTGAACTTACCACAATTTCTGATTCATTTCACTGTCAATGCATGTTGAAATCATTTCAGTTTGGTAATATGAAGAATAATACTGCCAAATGCATTGTTTCAATAACTGATGATATTGGAAAGAATTTGCAATAAATGTCACTCTGAATAAATTTGCTAGTTTTCCATCAATTCACAAAAATATTTCTGTCTTTTAGATGAACTTATAATGGTCTTTTAAAATACATTATGTAAGCTTATTTTCTCAGGCAGTTTTTTTTTTTAAATCCAAGTACATTAAGTTCATGTTTATTTTATTTTTTTAAATGTTTTAGGGTGACATTGGTTAACAGAATTATATAGGTTTCAAGTGTACGATTCTATAATACACATCTGCATATTGTATTGTATATTCACCACCCCAAGTCAAATGTAAGTGTGAAAAAGATATGTATGCGCCAGAAAGTATTCGCTCATTTAAGCTGTTCAAACCCCACCATTTTTTTCCCCATGACAAGTCACACAATTAAAGACAAGTTCAATGTGAACAAAGACATGACTCACATGACTAATATGTGGCCTTTTAATTATACCACAAGATCTTGAATATATAACCACTGACTACTACTTGTGAGAAAATGGAGTAATTTCTTACCTACTATGAATCTTAGTTATATGCCAAGTAATCTCCCTGAGGCACTTTCTATAGCTCATATTCAAAGATGCTATTTCTTCCCTTGTTAAGTGAGGGCATCTTAGGAAGCAAAAATAACTGAAAACTTATTGAAAGAAGGATTTTCAAAAAAATACTCTTAGATTACAATATGATTTATGGGATTATCCCTGCATATGTTATGCTTCATTTTCCAGAGCATGCAATGCACATTATGGCCTATGTGACACTGTTCTTAAGGAGAAAGCCTTTAAAGTAAACAAAGATAAATGTATGTCTCGCTTGAGAAATGAGGGGGGAGAAAGTGTTGTTGATAAAAGGGTGCAGGAGGCTAAGAGGCAACGGTACCATGATGCACAGATCCTATGACAGCTAAAGGCATTCTGAAAAGAGGATATAAAGCTAATGAAAAGACACCATGGAGACCAACCTCTACAAAAGAGAATTGAACAACAACTATTTATCGACCATCATGCTAGGTCATGGGAATACTAGGAAATAGTGCCCATTTTGAAAAAAAAAATTCACAGTCTACTAAGAAGACAAGCTCTTAAAAAGGGAACTACTATAAAATAGGATTATTGTTCTCCATAATAGAAATATTATCAATGTATTTAAGATTAGTTCAAAGAAAAAACGATGAACAGATTAAATGAGTGAATAGCTGAGCAGCTTTGTTCACATGAATTCTCTGTCCTGATGTAAGAACATGCTATAGTATGAGTGGTATGACACTGGCAAGAAAAATCAGGATATAAAATATTTTTGTTAGAATAAAAGGAAATCAGCAGTCCATAATATTGACTAGTTTTCAAAATTGACACAATTCTGTTCAGCAAACAGTTATTAAATACCTGCTATGTGTAAGGCACAGAAATAACTGTAGGCACATAATATCTATATTCAAGGAGCTCAAAATTTTGTAGAAGAGAATCACCAAGCAATGGAAAAGAAGAGAGATATGGTTATATGTGTGCCAGGTATCTATGGAGCTTCTAGGGTGAGAACAAGAGAAAAATAATTGTAATTTGCAAGATAAAAACCATTTGCAAGCATTAGCCAGTTTGTCTCCGTGGGTAGAGTATAGGCCTATGGACTGAAGGGTCCTGGGTTCGATTCTGGTCAAGGGCACATGCCCAGGTTGCGGGCTCGATTCACCAGTAAAGGGCACGCAGGAGGCAGCCTATCAGTGATTCTCTCTCAACATTGATGTTTCTCTTTCTCCCTCTTCCTTGCTCTCTGAAATCAAGAAAAATATATTAAAAAAAAACAATTTGCAAGTTGAAAAAAAGAGTTATAAATAAAAATCCCTTTTAGCTTCACTAGTCTGTGCCTTTTTTACAATGGTGACACCTAATCCTTGTGTTAGTCAAAACAACACTCCAGAATGGGAAGGATGCTAAGCAGAATCCTGCACAATGGTGAGGGAAGGAGACTAAATTCCCAAATTCTTGATCATATTACTGGAAGATTCAGGATATGTTCTCTTTGTTTGGTCAATGCAAAGTTTTCAGAACCAATAAAAACAAACAGACTAATTCCTAAATATAATCTTCTCATAATAATCATCAACAGGCTCAAAACTCGCAATTATTTGCAAGGAATCTCATTTCCACAAGTACTCTGGAGCAACCAGAGGCTGCTGTGATTCCTGAAAGTTTAGAGCTAGTGATTCTTCACTTCTTCAAGTTTGCAAACTGATCTGCTTTGAATTACATTTGATAAACAGTGAATGACACTTATATAGACAACAGAGTAACTATCCCTTGAAAGAAGTAAATGAGCTAGAACAATTATTTTATTTAACTAAGGAGCCTAATATATGGTTGCTATTCTAGAGTAAAAATTTTGTAAGCGATTTAGGAGGAATGTACCCTCCTCCCTACAAAAAGACAAGAGTAGGATTACTAGGTGAGGCTGGTGTGAGGAGGATTGTGAAAGATGTTTTTAAAATTACATCTTGCCCAGCTGGCAGCGCTCAGTGACTGAGCATAGACCAATTAACCAGGATGTCAGGGCTTCCTGTCAGGGCACATGCCCTGATTTCAGGCTTGATAGCCAGTAGGGGGTGTGCAGGAGGAAGTCAATCAACGATTCTCTCTCAGCATTGATGTTGCTATCTTTTTTCCTCTCCCATCATCTCTGAAATCAATTAAAATATATTTTTTAAAAGTAAATCTTGATGGAAATAAATTTTGAGTTTGAGAAAGAAGATATTTCCATATTAGAGAGGACAGAAGAGAAAAGATCTATAAGCCTGAATGAGAGATCAGAAGAGAGATGACATAAGAACATGAACTGCTCAGATTAAATAAAGAAGTTGAATGATCTTACAACGGAAAGAGTCTTTGGGGCCTCAGAGAATGAAGTAACATACACCTGAGTTGGTAGGAAGAATATAAGAGAGAAAAAAATTATATAATATCCTGACAAAGGACCCCGTAGGCATAATTGAATCGCTTTGTATTAAGAAAAAATATGAGGCAAGAGTAAATAGTTAGCTTTAATTGAAAAAAAAAAACTTTCCTAGTGAAAGTATTACATAAGTTCCCCCTTTCTCCCCATTGACCCCTTCTAGCCTGCCTCTGCCCCCACCCTAGGCATTTACCATACCATTGTCTGTGCCCATGGGTCATGTGTATACTATTGGGTCGGCAACTAAGTAATTGCGGGTTTTACACATATATGGCTTCAGTTGAATTTTTAGGTTTGCAGACGTAGTACAAATGTAAAACACATTTTGTATTTGATAGTTGGCTATTCAGCTGTTAATCAGTAAAAAAAGTTTTTTGATCTGTTTTGTAGTTTTTGTTTGGCGTTCGTTGAAAAATGGAAAATCAAAAGGAACATTTTCGTCATATTTTGCTTTTTTATTTCCGCAAAGGGAAAACGCATCGCAAGCTCATAAAAAGTTATGTGCTGTTTATGGTGATGAAGCCTTAAAAGAACGGCAGTGTCAAAATTGGTTTGCCAAATTTTGTTCTGGTGATTTTTCACTCAAAGATGAAAGACGCTCTGGTCGTCCAGTTGAAGTTGATGACGCCCTAATCAAAGCAATAATCAATTCGGACTGTCACAGTACAACACGTGAGATTGCAGAGAAGCTTCATGTATCACATACATGCATTGAAAATCACTTAAAACAACTTGGCTATGTTCAAAAACTCGATACATGGGTTCCTCACGAACTGAAAGAATCACAGTTAACGCAACGCATTAGCAGCTGCGATTTGCTAAAGAAACGTAATGAAAATGATCCATTTTTAAAACGACTGATAACTGGCGATGAAAAATGGGTTGTTTACAACAATATCAAGCGGAAAAGATCGTGGAGCAGGCCAGGTGAACCAACTCAAACAACATCAAAAGCTGATATTCATCAAAAGAAGGTTTTGTTATCAGTTTGGTGGGATTACAAAGGAATTGTCTACTTTGAACTCTTACCACCCAACCGAACGATCAATTCTGATGTCTACATTGAACAACTAACGAAATTAAACAATGCAGTTGAAGAAAAGCGGCCCGAATTGACAAATCGAAAAGGTGTTGTATTCCATCATGACAATGCAAGGCCACACACATCTTTGGTCACTCGGCAAAAATTAATGGAGCTTGGTTGGGATGTTTTGCCACATCCACCATATAGTCCTGACCTTGCACCATCTGATTACTTTTTGTTTCGATCTTTACAAAACTCCTTGAATGGTAAAAATTTCAATAATGATGATGATGTCAAATCGTACCTGATTCAGTTTTTTGCTAATAAAAACCAGAAGTTTTTTGAACGTGGGATTATGATGCTGCCTGAAAGATGGCAAAAGGTCATTGATCAAAATGGGCAATACATTACAGAATAAAGTTATTTAGTTCCATGAAAAAATTGTCTTTGATTTTCTTTAAAAAATCCGCAATTACTTAGCTGCCGACCCAATAGTATGCATACAAGTTCATTGGTTAATCTCTTCCCACCCACCCTCCTCTGCACCATCCTTCTATGTTTCTATGTCTATTCCATGTGTCTATGTCTCTGGACCTATTTTTGTTCATCAGTTGATTTTTTTAATTAGATTCCATGTATGAGTGAGATCATGTGATATTTGTATTTCTCTGGCTGAGTTATTTCGCTTAGCACAGTGGTCGGCAAGCTCATTAGTCAACAGAGCCAAATGTCAACAGTACAATGATTGAAATTTTGAGAGCCACATATTTTTAAAATATTTTATTGATTTTTCACAGAGAGGAAGAGAGAAGGACAGATAGTCAGAAACATCGATGAGAGAGAACATCAATCAGCTGCCTCCTGCACACCCCCCACTGGGGATGTGCCCGCAACCCATGTACATGCCCTTGACCGGAATCGAATCTGGGACCCTTCTGTCCGCAAGCTGACGCTCTATCCACTGAGCCAAACCGGTTTCGGCAAGAGCCACATTTTTTTAAAACAAACTTCTTCTAAAGTCACTTCTTCAAAACAGACTCGCCCAGGCCATAGTATTTTGTGGAAGAACCATACTCAAGGGGCCAAAGAACTGCATGTGGCTCGTGAGCCGCAGTTTGCCGACCATGGGCTTAG
Organism: Pipistrellus hanaki; assembly: GCF_964339955.1. NCBI lineage: Eukaryota > Metazoa > Chordata > Mammalia > Chiroptera > Vespertilionidae > Pipistrellus > Pipistrellus hanaki. Next base: position 87,868,239 of record NC_140524.1, read on the forward strand.
TATAATATTCTCCAGATCTTGCAATGCTATTTAGAGTTAGATTTTGATTCTGGATTATAAAAAATAGACAAATAAATCTGTGTAGGTGCCTATGTGTATGTATGTGACTGCACACAAACATAGACATCCACAAAGAGGAGGAGTGAGGGTGGGAGGAATAGAAAAAGAGGATTTAGCAGTGTTTTAAGGTACATCTGTGTAATGTAGGGAGATTATTTTTCCTCTTTCGAACTTCAGAGAGCTCATAATTATGAATATGTTGTGCTATACAACTCTAACAGCCTGCTTCCTTCTACTTGGCTGAAGAGTCAAGTTCATTATGTCGGCAGCGACTTGGAAAGCTGACAAATAACAATGGTCATTAATCATGCTGGCCAAATTCCTGAGCTAGAGACAGGAAAGTATGGAAAAGTGTGAAATTCTAGGCTTTCCATAACGTTATTTTTACTTACTTTTTGTCAGATAAATTCAAGCTGGAGTTTACAATCTGCTGTTAAAAGAAGGTTTGGAATAGCACCTGCTTTGTCTTCCACACTATAAATCTCAACAGCACAGAACACTGCATGTTTCACACACAACAGAAAAGATACATCATAGCCATTAACTTTTTCCTTAGTTGCTGATAAAGTAAAATAGACCAATTCTTTACAGAAACAGTTATGTATTTGTTCAGATAAATATTCTGATATCTTTAATAAAGCCTATTATTTTACAACTCCAGGATCATTTTGCAAAAAACATTGAGTGTCATTAAAGTCCAATATGGTGGGAATGCAAAAATAACACCTTAAAGGCAAAAGCATGACAGTTAATTACATTTAAACTTATCACATAAACAAAGTAAAACTTCTCTCTCTCTCTCTCTCTCTCTCTCTCTCTCTCTCTCTCTCTCTCTCTCTCACACACACACACACACACACACACACACACACACACACTCTAAACCTCAAAGAATTAAATTCGGAATTCTCATTAGTAAGTTGAAGGAGATTTAAGATGACATATTGTTGCAGGAGGAGAATTGTAGCTGTCAAATGACTGAAGCTGGCAGAAATAATTCTCCTTTTCAATCTTTATGAATTCAAGAATTGTGCTGAAGTTCTCTTTCTCTTCTGGAAGAATGCCATATTTTTCCCCCTGAATAGTCTCAGTTGTTATTTCTGCTACTGGACAGGAAAGACATGCTAAGAGGTGAAAATATTTTAAAGGCAATTAAGCCATACTGCGATTTAAAAAAAAATTAACATTGGCTCATCTGTGCTTTTTTTTTTTTTATCAACTTGGTTCAGCAGAATTGGTTTAACATCTTGAAGTACAACAGACTTGCAAACGCCCAATGAAGAGAGGACACTCGCCTGGGAAAAGCCTTCCTTCAAGAAGCCCAGCTGCACTGAGGGAGAAGGGGGGTTTTCCTGCCATGACAACTTTCTCACTGCAGACCAGCTGCTTATGCCAAAGTAATCATCAGCTTTGTAGAATGGTCTGCACACCATCTGTTTCCCGTCAATGTCTTGGAGACCCTTCAAAACTGGCTTTAAAGTGAATATTTTCCTTTGCACACCAGGTGTATTTACTATGGCCCGGGATAAATCTGCTTAGAATGGTGGGAAGATAGAGTTCCTTGAGATCTTGGAAGAGACTCAAATGTTTCAAAAATAGACTTTAGAACCAGAAAATGGTTAGCATAATCAAGATCTTGGTTGCCATCATTTCTTTTCAGCTTAGTAATAGCTGTACAAATCTGTAGTTGCCCATTTGCAAATAAATTTAGCTGTCTCACTCTCTTGCTTGGCTAAGCCCACTTGTTACCATTTACTTAGCATGTTGCATAAATTCAGTATGACAGTATGCCAATAAGATAATTCCTTCTTTCTAAAGGACACAGAAATAAATAGTCATTAGAACAGGGGGCAAAATCTCCATTACATATCCTAAGTCTCATCTTGAAACACATTCCATTTAAACTGTGGGAACAGAAAGTACAATTTAGCTCTGAAAAATTACAAACCAAATATTAATGTATCAAATATTGGGCGTCTTAGTCTAAGCACATCCACGTGAACAAATGTGTAATAATACCTCACATTCAAACACTTTCCTTAAGATCATAATTTAAGAAAGATCATCTTCAAAGTACTCTCTAGGCATCTACAACAAAATAAATTCATATCCTATAAATTAATATTATACCACAAATGCTTCTATTATTTAACACATTCCCTCATGTGTGTTATTCAGAGATGGAAGTTCTCAAAGAGAAGGTTGTGAAAGTGTTCGCTTACTGTGCAACTTTTTCCACAATATCCTTAACATATAGACACCCAACCTAAATGTTCTCATGTCAAAAAGATGTCCTATATGCATATTGGGTAAGCCCAGCATGACCAACAGTTATATTTAAACTGATAGCATAGGATGGTTGAGATTTTCATGTTACAGTCATAAATAACTTATGAATGAATATTTTAAATTCAAACAACACAAATTAAAAATGGGCAAAATGTGTGAATACACATTTCTCTAAGGAAGATATACAAATGACCAATAATCTCATGAAAAGATTATCAAAATAACTACAAATCGTGCCTCTCAACATAACCATTATGGCTTGTTGCAGTTTAGGTTTTTACAAGGGTATTTCTTGGATCACATGATCTCACACATCTAGAGGAAATAATGAACAACATAAACTGATGAACGAAAACAGATCTAGAGAAAAAGAAGCAGCGATCAGATACTCAAACCTCAGAGGGAAAGTAGGGGCAGGTGGGGGTAAGGGGGAGAGATCAACCAAAGGACTTGTGTGCATGCATATGGGTCTAGCCAGTGGCCATGGACAACAGGGGGGTGGGGGCATATGTGGGGAGAGGTTTGGGATGGGAATGGGGGGATGAGGACAATTATGTGATACCATAATCAATAAAATTTAAAAAAATAAAAAACTACAAATCAAGGAAATGAAAATCAAAACCAAAATGAGATACCACTTCATACCCCCATGAGATCTGTAATAAAATAATGAAAAACTATGACTAGAAAATGGTGATGATTGCACAATGCAAGAGTGTACTTAATGCCACTGAATTATTTGTTTTAAAATGGTAACTTTTATGTGTATTTTACCACACAGGAAAAAATAATAATAATTGTTGGTGAGAATACAGAAAATTCAGAACCATAATATACAGGTGTTGGGAATATAAAATAATGCTGTCACTTTGGGGAACAGCTGTGGCAGTACTATAAATGCTAAACAAATAGTTACCATGTGACCCAGCAATTTCATCCCCAGGAGTATGCCACAAAGAAATGAAATCATACATCCACACAAAAATTTGTCCTAAATGTTCATAGCAGCATTACTCAGCCTGAATTAGAAACAACTGAAATGAACATTAAGTGATGAACAGATAAACAACATGTAGTCTATGCATGCAATGGACTATTAGTTGGCAATGAAAATAATTGAAGTAAGTACTGATACATGCTTCATTATGCATGAATCTTAAACACCTGATAGTAAGTGAATGAAGCCAGTCCCAAAGGACAACATGTTGCATGATTCCATTTACGCTAAAGTCCAGAATAGGCACATCCACAGAACCAGGAAGAAGATAGGCAGTTGCACTGGGCTTGGGTGGGGGTTGGGGAGCAGTGTTTCAGGTGAAATTGGGAGTTCCTGTTAATGGCTATGGAGTTTCTTTTGGGGATAATTAAAATTGATTGTAGTGATGGTTGCACAACTCTTGTGAATATATAAAAACAACTAAATTTTATATTTTTAATGGGTGAATTGTATGACATGTAGATTATATGTCAAACTCTTATTTTTTAAAAAGAGAATTAGTCCCTTCTGGTTCATAGAATAAGTGTTAGGTGGGAGCTTGTGCCAACATAAAAGAAATTTTTGGGGGGATGCAACTGCTATACTGATATTCCCCAAAGTTAGTATTCTATTGTATATCTCTCCTCTAGTTGAGAGTCTTTTTTTTTGCCACTACATACTTTTCATGATATAGTAGTCCTGTTCAAAGAAGAAAAGATCAAAGTAGGAGGAAATGGCAGTGTCAGGTATATGAACAGGATTGATAGTAGTATAATATTTTGCTTGGCATTCAGATATTCTAGGTCCTAGATTCCAGAATCTAGGATAACCTGAGATATACCATTCATCAAAGAGTGTGGTGAGTAGATCAGGGCATTTAATAGTTTGCATATCTTTCTAATTCCCTATGCTAGTGATTGGGAAATCACACTACACTGACAGCTATGAAGTGAATATAAGTTAAAGGATCCTAATTGAAAGCTTCAGAAGAAACTCCATTACTTGATCAGTGCCAAGCAATCTTAGGTATGTAATTTCTCCTCAGTTCCCTCTCTTTCTTCTACCTCTTCTTTCCAGCCTAATATATAGGTGCTTTTATAATCATTCCTATTCAAGAGTAGGATTTGAAATATTGTCCTTCACTCCAACCAGTAATCAAATCTCTGAACTTCTTTATTTGAAAATAAAAATAATCGTCTTGGTAAAGAGAGGTTGATAAAGATAAACAATATCAGATTTATTGGTTGTTCGTTTGTTGCTTTCATTTTAATATCCCACATATAAGTGAAATCATATGAATCTTAACTTTTTTTTTTTTTTTTACAGAGAGGAAGACAGAGGGACAGATAATTAGAAACATTGATAAGAAACATCAATCAGCCGCCTTCTGCACACCCCCCACTGGGGATGTGCCCGCAACCAAGGCACATGCCCTTGACCGGAATTGAACCTGGGACCTTTCAGTCTGCAGGCCTACGCTCTATCCACTGAGCCAAACCGGTTCCAGCTGGATCTTAACTTTTTTCACTGACTTATCTCACATGTATTATATTCTCAAGATCCATCCATGTTGTCACAAATGGCAGTATTTCACCTTTTCTTTTGGCTGAGTCATATTTTATTGTGTACATGTACCACATCTTCATTATCTAATTGTCTAAAGGACACTTCAGTTGTTTCCATATTTTGGCCACCATGAATAATAAACAAAAACACATAGATACAGACAATAATATGGCTATTACCAGAGGTAAGGGGATGGGCGAGTAGTATAGAGTATAGGGGGTCAAATACATGGTGACAGAAGAAGATTTGACTTTGGAGAGTGAGCACACAATGGAATATGTAGATGATGTATCAAGAAACAGTACACTTGAAACCTGAATAACATTATTAACCAATGTCATCCCAATAAATTTTAAAATAAATAAAAATAATTGTTATTTGAAATATATGTTTTATTGATTTCAGACAAAGGAAAGGAGAGGGAGAGAGAGATAGAAACAACAATCATGAGAGAGAATCATTGAGTGGTTACCTCTGGGGATTGAGTCCACAACCTGGACTTGTGCCCTGACCAGGAATCAAACTGTGACCTACTGGTTCATGGGTTGGCACTCAACCACTGAGCAACACTGGCCAGGGAAAAATACAAATAATTATTTTTAAAATAACAGTTTTTTTAAAAGTGTATTTTCATTAAATAATTGAAAATATATTTATATTTATAGGTATATTTTTATTTTCAAATAGCTAATAAATATATGAGAGCTGGTGTTATTGTCTCCATGCATTCAATAGGAAAACAGAGAGCACACAGCAGCTTGAAGACTGTCTCTGGTCACATTAACATGCAGCATTTGGTTCCTATACCATTTACAGTGTTTAGTGAAAAATTTCTAATCAAAGGCTTCAAAGATAATCCAAGTTAGCATTTCATGGTTTCATATATTTCCTTATTTCAGTGCTTAAAACTATGAAGTAGAAGAGATCTTAATTTTAGTTTTCCACATTCCATTAAAAGTGTGCTGATAAAGACATACAATCTGCTTTAAGAAAAAAAAAGCCCCCTGCTATGATCACTCTCCAATAAAAAAGTAACATTTTATTAAATTTACTACATGCTTAACTCTCTAATCTTTTTAATAATATCAATGTAATTAAACTATGTTTGATCTTCCAGATTCCTTATTGAAATAAAATTATTTTTGAACAAAAATTTTATAAGAGTTGAAAAATTCACTCTTCAATGCATTTAAGCCTAACAAGACATTATTCTTTAAAAAAATATTTTATTGATTTTTTACAGAGAGGAAGAAAGAGGGAGAGCTAGAAACATCAATGAGAGAGAAACATTGATCAGCTGCCTCCTGCACACCCCCTACTGGTGATGTGCCTGCCACCAAGGTATATGCCCTTGATCAGAATGGAACCCGGGACCCTTGAGTCTGCAGGTCAATGCTCTATCCACTAAGCCAAACTGGTTTCGGCAAGACTTTATTCTTATATATTAAATTCTTGGCAACAACTAAAAGAACAAAAACCAAAAACCACTTGAAATGTTATTCAAAGATCTTGTCCCCTCACTTGGTTTCTGATTACTTAGAGTCTACTGCCCATTGGCATCTCCACTTGGAAATTTAATAGGAATAATAAACTTATAAAGCCCAAAATGATCCCCTAACCATGCCCACAATTGAGACCTGCTCTTCCTGTCATCTTCTCCATACCCATAGATGGTAATACCATCTTTCTAGTCATTGAGGACAACTATAAGGTCATCTTTGAAACCTGCCATTCTTTTACACCTTATGTTCAATCCATCAGCAAATCATAGTAGCTCTACCTTCAAAATATGCACAGAATCCAAAAATTTCACACTTCCCTCAATTATTACCATCCTAGCTTAGATAATAATGTCTCTGACATGAATTACTAGAATACCCGAGCAACTAACTATCCTCTCCACTTCATCCCATGACACCCAGTGTTCTAGAGAAGGGATGGGGAACATCTAGAAAATCATTTGGTCTAGTTCTGTTAAGGCATTGGGGTTAGTTAGTTAAATGTTTGACCAAATATAGCAGGCTAATTTTTAAGTTGATTATTGTGTATGATGTGCAAATCTATACTAAGAAAAGATTAATATGCAAATTGATCAGTAATGACCTAACAGCAGGCTGCATGGAGCAACAGCATGGGGGCAATTAGCAGAGATCAGACCAACAGGCAGAGGCAATAAAGGGTGATCAGACTGGTGGGGGGCAGTTAAGGGTGGTCAGGCAGGCAGGTGAGCAATTAGGCACCAGTAATCCTGGATTGTGAGAGGGATGTCCATCTGCCAGTTTAGGCCTGATCCCCAATAACAGGACTAAACCGGCAGTTGGGCATCCCCTGAGGAGACTTGGGTTGGAGAGGGTGAAGGCTGGGCTGAGGGGACCCATCCCCCCTTATGCACAAATTTCATGTACCAGGCCTCTAGTAATGTTATAAATATCCAAATGAGCCTTGGCAGAGAAAAGGTTCCCATCCCTGGTTTATAGTATTAGTTTTAAGTCAGGCCAATCATATATTATTCTTCTCAAAACCTTTCAAGTTACTCAGAATAAAAGGCAAAGTCCTCATAGAGATGCATATAAATACCCTTATATCTGCCTATTTGCCCATTTCACTGACTTCTTACCGATCTGCCCATCCATTACTACGTCCACCACTTACTCTTCTGTCTGGAATGTTCTTTCAACAGTTATCCTCATGGCTTCTTCCCTCAATTTCTAATCAACAAGTTCTTTCCTAAGGGTCTTATTTTAAACTAAAATTCCTTCCACACCACAACCTCTTCCTTCCCTCATATTTCCAATCCTCCTTTTCTGCCTTATTTTTGTTCATATACTCATTATCATCTGGCTTAATAGTCATTTTACTTATATAACTTATTTCTCTTAAATTGTCTGGCTCACCTCTACTGGAATTTAAAACAGATCAGGGCATAAATTTTGGTCTGCTTTGTTCAGTGGTATACACTCATTGGTCAGAAAAGTGCCTAGTAAAAAGCAGCCACTCTAAAACTATCTGTTTAAAAATGAATTATAAATGGATGTAAAATTCATAAGAGGATTAAGAATATCTATTAATATTGTTAGTTGTCTTTTTTAATAAACTTCAGACTTTCATATTTTATAAAATGCGTTCAATTAAAAAGAATCTCAGGATGAATGTGAGAATACCCAAATGAGTTAATTTATTTATAGTCAATATGGCATTCATTAAGCTAGATTTGTCACTAGGCCTAATGGTTTTAAGTACTCATGAAAATACTGTAAATTGACTACATTTTCTTTAGTAACCTTCTTAAAAATTAAGAAAGTGTCATTATTTGTCAACCTGCTACTTCAACCTTTGCCTTCTCAATAAATCAAGCCAATGGCTCTGGCTTGAAATTTAACTCATCTGTGACTTCCTATTTCTGTCAGTCCCTCTTTCAAACAATCCATCAGCAAGCCTTGTCAATTACAACTTTAATATCTACTATCATGAATCTGCCCACAGTTCTTGCCACTACTACCATCATACCAGTCCCAGCCAAGGGTCACTGGAAACACATTAGTTGTCTCTTCTAACCCATTTCCAATACCATAGCAAGAACATTTTTCTTAAACACAAACCATATTACAACATTCCACTTATTCCACTATTTAAAATCCTTCACTTTGCTTTTATAGTAGGTCTAGTTACTTCTTAAAACTTCCATTTGCAAATATTTTCAGATTTATAGAAAAACTGCAAATACAGAAAAAGAAATCCTACCATATAATCTACATTCAATTTATCCAAATGTCAAGGTCTTATTTAACCACAATCTAATTTTCAAATCACACACTTTGAGAATTACTACTCTAGTCACATTTTATTTATCTTGGATATTTGACCACATCAAGCTCATTCCAGCTTCCTGGGCATTGTATTAGGGATTCACTCTGTCTCACACATTATTCCCCACATCTTGGCATGACTGGCTCTTTTAGTCACTCAGGTTCATTTGGGAAAGACTTTCTGACCATCTAAAGTAGTTTCCCTGATTTATTTTCAACATAGCACTTATCACTACATGATAAATATAGCCCCAAATCCTAATGTGACTATACAGCTAATAAACTATATGCACTAGTATTTCTCATCCTTGATCTTTCTGGTGTCACATAACTTCACTGCTAGTGGACCCTGCATATGGAAAGACTTCAATGAATGTTCACTGGCAGAATGAATTTCACCCAGTTTGATTTTTTCTCTAGCAGCTACATGGGTCAAAAGTGAGCAATGAGGGTGGAGGGGATAGTGGGAAACTTAAGCTTGAGATAACAGGATAAAAAGAAACAGTGAAAACTTGTCTATTTCATTAAAATAGAAAACTAATATGTCAAAAGATTTTAGATTAATTCTGATTTGGTGCAGATATCACCTATCCACATCTATGAAACTTTACTTGCCAATGATACTACTTCATGATTTAGCTTTAAGAAACTTCTGAGATCTAATACAACAAGATAAGTTTATCCTAGATATGATCTCGAAGGGAAGCTGGAGGATTTGGCTCAGAAATGAGACAGAATGAAACAAAGACAGAGAAAGTTTCAATATAATGCCCAAAGCAGATTAAAGTTATGTCCTCTCAGGATTGAAAAAACTGATCAATTGGAGAGTGAGGGTGCGGAGTTAGTGTGTACTGATCTATACAATTTTTAATTTGGTTTGACTCTGGATAATCACTCTGAGATTTTTAACTTTGTTTGCTTGCTTGGATGTAGGTTCAACACGTTGTAATTCAGAGCATAAACATCAGAAAAGACATCTGCTTGTTAAAACAGAAGAATTTACCAAATCAATAAGTGTCTTAAACATATCGTAAACTTGATTTGTTATACCTGACAATCACTGTTTTTTCTGTCATAACTGTTTAACATCATTGCTTAGGAATGATTTTTTTTCTAGCATAAACTTTATTACAATAAAGTTAAGCAATGCAATAGATACAAAACTATAACAACCATGACCCACTTTAAGAAAATGTTAGCTTTTACAAGCATAAATTTTATTCCCAAAATATTTACTACACACACAAAAAATGGAAAATTTCATAAGGAATAAGCATGGGATATTCTTATTTTCTGTTCTCATGGAAACACTGACTAAATTACCTGAGAAAAGAAATAATATTAGTTGTGTTTACAACTATGAATTATGGACATTTGAATCTATATAACTATTTTGATACAAAATTGAAATGTCATAGCCAATACACTACAACAAGAATTTCATTGAATCTTATATATGTATTAGGATCAGTACAAATATAATATTGTACAAAAACTATTAAGGTATCTTAATTTGGCATCTTGAACACAAATTAACACCTGACCTGTCTTTTCAAATTCAAAAATCTGATTTGTTTCTGTTAAGGCAACTTCTTATGTTAATAATTAAATTACATTTCCAAATTTATTTTTTGCCATTTGTGATCTTATTAGGACAAGAAAACAATGAAATATTTTGGCAAATATAAGAGCAATGAGTAGATAATGAACATAATATAAAGAAAATGAAGCCCAGCTGGCATGGTTCAGTGGCTGAGTGTAGACCTATGAACCGGGCAGTCATGGTTCAATTCCCAGTCAGGGCACAAGCCTCGGTTGTGGGCTCAATGCCTAGTGTGAGGTGTGCAGGAGGCAGCCAATCAATGATTCTCTCTCATCACTGGTGTTTCTATCTCACTCTCCCTCTCCTTCCTCTCTGAAATCAATAAAAATATATATTTTAAAAAGAAAGTGAAAGGTACATGGATTTCCTTACAGTTGATAAGAGATATGTTAGGATGGAGCCATAGGAACAGTCCATAAAATCATGGCCTTGCAATCAGCTGTTTCACTGGCCATAATTCTGTGAATGTTGTTCATCTCTCTTTCCACTATAAAAGTCAGTGATAATGCTAAAAGGATAATGAAATATGCCTTTGCAATAATTATATCAGTGATTAAATAAATCAAGAAGCCAACATCAAACCTAAAGCATACACACAGAAGAGATGGGCTTTCTTTGGCATGAAAACTATAATAAAGCACTTCCAGATATCTTGAACAATTGTTGTCTCTGTGTACATTTTTGGAATGCCTCGTGAAACTTTCTTTTATAATATTGCAGTTATGATGTAATATTTACATATGTAACCCACCCAGACAAAAGCACTCATTGATAAATGTGAAATACTATAATCCCTTGTACGTTAAGAGTGATAATATCTCTGAACTTTTAAATTTATCTTCCATATGAATTTACACACATTAGTGCTCCAAGATGAGTATGTGAATTACAGAGATTTGGCTTTTCCAATCTCCAGTCTTCAAATGCTGTGTAGTTAAAAATACAGCTGACCACATGTGTTCTGGGATTTCCTCCCAGGTCTCTTGATTGGCACCTCTTTCCACTAACCATCTAGCAATAACTTATATGAAGGTTGTAGGTGAGAAATCCATCTTGAAGTGGCTGCAACTTCATGAATACTCCCATGTCCCCAAGCTGTGAAATTCTCCAGCCTGCTCGCAGGAGGTCCTGAAGGAGCTATATGTGAGGGACAGTGAGAATGCCAGATGGCGATTTGTGAGAAAATCTGGGACCAGGGCAGGCAGCCAAAGACAGGAGACTGAATAAAAAGGATGATCACCAAGAATATGCCCTCTCCCCAACTACCACAAATGAATGGAAGATGAATTGTGTCTCTCTTCCGCATAAAGGTGAAAATCCTTCATGCAATTTTTCATCTGAGTGCAACAAATAAAACAAAATAATAAGCATTTTAAGGAGGATTTGTATTGTGCTAATTTACTATCATCTTCTTTTGCTTCATTAGTAGTAAACACACGAAAAAGGAAGCCCATTGATGAGGAATGTGCAGACAAACTTAAAAAGGAAGTATTTCAAAAATTTTAATTGCATCACCAGAAGTAGATGAGATTGCTTCAAGGGACCACTTTCTACTTGATTTGTAAGTAAAAGTAAGGAGGGTTTTGCATTGTATTGATTGTTGTTGTGTACCTTTATCACTTTTATTGTTTACTGTCCTACATTCCTTTGAAGGTCTGCCAAACCACTGTGGCTTGTGCAAAAGCAGGGCTGAATTTTAATTAAGCTGAGCCAAATAGACACAGAACAGTTGAACTTGATTAGACCACTTGTCCTGAAACACACACAGAGGGCATTCAGTGCACTTATTCCAGTAAGTGACAAAATCAGTTCATACATTTGGTGAAATTATCAAGATAAAAACCACCATTTGTCAACATATTACTTCTATGTAAGACGTCTGCTCCTCTATTTTAATCCAAGAGCAATCAAGAAGAGTTGAGAAGAGAAAGTAAGGTAGCCAGTGAGGAAAACATGTGTCATAAACAATAATATTCTATATTCCCTGGCAAGAATCAGTTATTAGTTTAGTAATTAGGATTCAATAGCACTATTCAAGTAAATAAATTGTGTATGTGTATTGATTTTATTTTCAAATACTTCAACCTGAAGAAAAGCTTACCACATCATTTAGTCCAAAAAAGGAGCAGGTGGGATGTCAGAATTTAATGAATTTTTATTTTTGATATTTCAAGGAGAACAAAGCATCCATGTTTCTGCTCTGAGAAAAAGAAATATTCTAAAATGTATTCCCTCAGTAATTTCTGAAAGCAGCCAGTGTAATTCCCACACAACTTGGAGAACTGAGTCTCCGATAGTGTTTTCTGCAAAGAAAACTACTGTATAAACCTACTTTACTGCTACATTACACTCAGCAATCTCTGGAATATTCTCCAAAACAACATTCCTGTGCGGGTTTTCAGACTTGTAGAAAAAGCTGCACTTTTCCTAAAGGTAAGGAAATGATCACAGGTATTATTTCAAAATAAAATGCACAAAGGAGATACTCTGTATATGTGCATCCTAAAATATGGATAGATGGATCCTAAAATATGAATAAGCTAATATTTCTTAAGGTATCATTGAAAATTTAAAGTTAAGGTTTAAAGTTGAAACAGAACATTGCATATACATCAAGGTGCAAATACATTGCAGAGTGGCTCTTCTCATAAATTCAAATCACTAAGTATTTAATAGAAGTTTGCACTTTAGTTCCCAACATCCTAATACCAATTAGCTATACATAATACAAAGAAAAAAATCCTCCCCTCAGGATTACCAATATAAAATTTCAGTAAATTTCTAAATATACTAGCAAATGGATGCCTTTTTTTGTGCAGGAAAGCAAATTTGATTTTAAAAAGAAAGTAGAAGCTAAAGTTCTCCTCCTTGAAAACAACAAGAAAAATTAGTGTATTTCAATGACTCTTTTGTCTCTTGCAGTTTCACTCTTCATTCTTGTCTACACAAGTTACAGAAAAACTCCTATTTCTTGATAATTTATCTAAAATCCCTAATAAATATACTTTTAAAAATAAGCCATCCAATAGAAAGAAGTATGGACTTTGAGCTTTGATGCCAGACCATTCTGAATTTGAGCCTGAATCATATATATATACATATACATATACATATACATATACATATACATATACATATACATACATATATATATATATATATATATATATATATATATATATATCCTAGATACATTATGTTCCTCAAGTTACTTAACCTGCATTTTATAAAATATAAAATTGGAAGACAGAACTTTGGGAACAAATCTATGAAAAACATTCCATTTAATTGCTACATAATGAAATTTGTGCACAAGTTTAATACACTCACATGATAAAAAGCATATTTCTGTTCCATGAGACACAGTATATTTTTAAAATACTCAATTAGGTCTTAATATGAAGGTACTCTGAGGATGATGTGATATTCACAGGTTGTAAGTATGTTTTGAATTTGCCATTATTTTTCTCAATGGAGCCCACTATCTACCAATGCATGTCTAATATGGTTAGAACTACATGAGGTTAATATCACATGCATGACTTTCATGTATCTATAGGATCAATATAAGAATTTCATTTTTCAATTGCTACTCATTTTCATAAAATGAACAGATAGCTTTTAAAATACAAATAATTGTTCCTTAGGCAAAGAGAGAAATGTTACTCAAACTCAACTGTTGAGTGACATTCAGAACCTTCATAGAATAATATGAGGTCTTCATTTCATACTTATTCTAAAGGTCAGACTGTGAGTTTACCAAAGGCCATATATGAATGGCAATGTATTTGAAAATGATAGCTTATACAAAAGACAACTATACAACACACTAAGGAAAATCTCTGTGCATATGTGTTACTCTGTATTTTATAGAGAACATATTTTCTAATGGCCATACATTAGTATAACATCCCTATCCTGCTACACTCTATCATTCAATACCATTCATATCTCCATCACAGTTATCACAATTGGAAATTCTATATTTACTAGTGGACCAGTTTATGGATTTGTGCACATTGAAAGAAAATTTATTGGAAAAAATATTTTAATATTGCTATTTGCCCTTTCTTTATAATAGAAGTGTCAACCAAATTCACGATCCACAATCACAGAATGAAACACACCTTGTGTGACTGATATATATATATATATATATATTTGCTTAATTAGCCCTGCTTTCTGATTTAGCTAAACTTGTTCCAGCCCAATGAAGCACCCCAACTTTTCTTTCAGGTAATTGCCAGCAACACAGCAGTAAATATCAACATGAAGCAAATTATTGTTGTAGATCATGCAGGAAGAACAAAGGGTAAAATATTTAACTGCAGCAGTGTTTGGACTATATTATGTGCAGTGAGAAAACCTGAAGTCATTTTAAAGTTCCACCATTTCTTACTTCTTTTCAGTCAGATCAAGTTTCTAAACTTCCTAAACCTCCATTTTCCAGCTAATGAAAAGAAAATAGGATTCTACCGAGTCTCCTATCTACCTACTCCAGGATTTCTGTGAGGATCAAATGAGATGAGGCAGGGGAAAACCCTTCAGAGATATTTGGTTAAAATGTGAAATGTTTGCACCTGGCTATAAAGCAAGAAACTCTAAGGAGGCTAGTCACTAGGAAGAGGAAGCCAGCCGTTGTTATGTGATGTCATTACCCGGTGCCCACAGTGACTGTTTCCAGGCTGGGTTGGGCTGTGGGCCAAAGGTTTGGCAGCATTAGCTGCGATTTGGTGGGCTGTTGCTCCAGGGTGGTAGCAGGGCCTGTGTCCCACTTGGGGGAAGTCGAGTGTTGCTTTGTCTGTCAGGTCCATGGTGACATTTTTCTGTACATGACCAGTGTGTTTCATGGCAAGTCCCACATTGAGCGTCTGTCCCTTTGTGGTCAGTGTACGTCATAGCGATCAGTACAACAGTCAGATACTTAGCATATTAGTTTTTTATATAGAGAGAATATTATAGGTTTTGCTGTTTTTTCTCTGCCTCCCTTATAATACCTTCCAGGCTTTATGTGGGCAAGAACCACTTTCATTTATTTATTAGCAATGTAAATTATTTTAAAAACAGTGCCTTACACATAGTCAAGGGTCAACAAATATTTGTTGAATTAATCCCAAATGAATAAAACCTAAATTCTAAAGGATAGTCAATTAAGGGAAGATGGAGGGCATCTGTTTGTGTGTGTGTGTGTGGGGGGGGGGTGGTCCTTATACTTCCTAATTACTTTCACTTACAAAGTAATGTGCACATGGATTTCAAACATATCCAGTACATTTATCACTCCATTTTCCACCAGATCAAAGAGGTGGAAGTGACCTTGAGATGTTATTCTTGCCTTGGGGTACTGCTACTACTCAAAGCATTCAGTAAACACTAGCTTTTCTTCAAACTCTGGAGGCCTCATGAAATTCAGATGAGAAATAATATTGCCTAGAGGGTAGAAACGGGGTGACATCTACAAATTATTCTAATATATAACCCAAAGTTAGACCTTACAAATATTTATTGTTATGGCAGATAGCAAACTTTGAACTTGCAATTACAACCTGCCCCATTCTCTCTGGGGATAAGGACTTTGTGTTTAATGTTTTAGCTCAGGGGCCTGTTGATGTGTTGAATGAGATAATGGTTATAGAGGCAGAACTGAACTAGAGATGAAGTGGAATGAGGAGGCCAGTGAAAGGGGGGAAGAATGCATGATATGAAAGTATTGGTTTGGGGGAGTATTCGGAAGGCAATGGAGAAGAAAGCACTGAAGCATGGTGAGAGGTATTTAAGGGGAGGAATGAAGAAAGGGGATCCTAAATTTTTAAAAATATATATTTTATTGATTTTTTACAGAGAGGAAGAGAGAAGGATAGAGTTAGAAACATTGATGAGAGAGAAACATCCATCAGCTGCCTCTTGCACACCCCCCACTAGGGATGTGCCCGCAACAAAGGTACATGCCCTTTGACTGGAATAGAACCTGTAACCCTTTAGTCCACAGGCCAACACTCTATCCACTGAGCCAAACCGGTTTCGGCAAGGATCCTAAATATTTTGACCACTTTTCAAAAAATTAATATCAAAATTGTCTTTGAATGTTTTTTTTTATTGTATATTTCTTGGTTGTGTTAAATATAAGATTTGTGTTTACAATGGTCTAAGAATCACAAGGTGGCCTACCCTTGTGAGTTACCATCTTAAGGGTGGTTTGGAAATTTCTACAGTCTCACTGCTCTGTCCCATATGGTAGCCAATAGCCACATGCAGCTACATACAATTAAATTAATCACATTTAAATAAAATTAAAAATTCAATCTCAGGTCACTTGTACTAACCACACATCAAGTGAACAACAGCCATATGTGGCTAGTGATCATGACTTCAATATTGGAAAGCACAGATACAGAAAATTTCCACCATGACAAAAAAATCTATTGGACAGCACTATTCTAGAACCTTTGGCTTATGTCACACATAGGGTATTCAAATGGTTCAGTTTTATTAGTAGCATAGAGAAGCTATTTTATATTTATTAATTCTACTTCAAGTAGTAAATGTGAAATATTGACAATGATGACATTTTTATGCCTTCAGTAGACTAATGTTCAGAAACCTCAGAGTTGTTTCTATTTCTGTTGTTGAAACTGTTATCACACAGATTTTGTGCCATATCCTTATTCCCTTCTATATTAATTAGCTACTTTATTCACTCAAGATTATAATTTGAATATATTAAAACATTTGGATACATTTGTAAAACTATAGTCAAAGTGACTCAGTAGATACAATAACTAGAAAATAATAACAATGTTTGGCGTCATGATTTTTGTTTATATCAGAATAATTTGATATGGAAGTAAAATGCAGTCCCAATGAATACATGAAAAATAGTTCGCTTTTTATCCACTCTTCTGATGATGGACATTTGGGCTGTTTCCAAGTCTTAGCTATTGCAAATTGTGTTGCTAGGAATATAGGGGTGCATATAGTATTTCTTGGTGTTTCAGGTTTCTTAGAATATATTCCTCGATGTGAGCAGATGAGTGGATATAAAAGCTATGGTACATTTATACAATCAAATAGTACATGGATGTAAAAAAGAAGGAACTCTTACTACTTGTAATAGCATGGAGAGTACTATGCTGAGGAAAATAAGCCATCAGAGAAATATAAATATCGCATGAGCACACTCATATGTAGAATCTAACAACATCTAAACCAGTGTTTCCCAAACTTCTCTCATGATGAGAATCACCTGGTGGAGTTGTTAAAACACAGATTCCTGAATCCCAACTAAGAAGTGCTAAACTAGAATTTTTGAGAACATATAGGTAAAATTGCATACCTAACTTAGTGCTCTGTATATAAAATCTGTCTTAGAGCACTAGTTAAGTATACAATTTTACCTATATGTACCCAAAAATTCTAGTTTAGCACTTCTTAGTTGGGATTCAGGAATCTGTGTTTTAACAACTCCACCAGGTGATTCTCATCATGAGAGAAGTTTGGGAAACACTGATCTAAACTGATGGACAAAATAGATACAGCACCACACAAGCATGGAACAGACTGATGATCTCAGAGGGAATGAGGGGGGGGTGAGAAGACAAATTAACCAGGAATTTACATGCATATATGCAGAGCCCATGGACAAAGGCAATAAAGTGGTGAAGGCCTGGGACGGGTGAGTGTGGGGTGGAGGGAGTCAATGGGAAAACAAACAAACAAGCAGACAAACGGGAATCAGTAACACTTTCAACAAAGATAGATTTTTTAAAAAGGTTGTTTCTCCAGCTACAACCTCTGGCAGATGTAAACCTATGGAAGGAATGGATACACAGCACCTATGCTGGACTTGTTGGATTTGGCACAGTGACACTGAAAGAACAACCAAACCATCAGCAACCCCATTAGATTTTAACTGCTCAGTTCTGGAGAAAAATTAAAATACAGCCCTCAAGTTAAGGGTATAGCTGATTTATCTCAATTCTTAAAAAAGAATCTAAAGTACTGTAAGCTTTTAATATATGTATATGCATAGACAGGGTGGGATGGGACAGGGGCAGGAGCCAGGTGGAAACCCAAAATCAGTCACAGAGTGGGGCTTGGGGATGGAGGCAGGCAAATTGAGAAGGAGGGCTATATGAAAGAGACAGCTCTACTGCTGGGCCTTGAATTATTAGCAGGGTTTGAAAAGCTGGGGAAATTAGGAGATGGATTGGGACATGTCAAAGCTAGAGAAGATCAGGCACCAATAGGACGAAGTCCAGGCTTCTCTTCAGTCCTTTCTCTAAACTGCAGTGAACACTGACTCTGGGCCAGGCCCCATTCCACCACTAGATAGCACGGCAGATCTATGCTTCCATCACATTCAGGGTGTAAATAGGAAGCAAAAGATGGAAAGAGAAGGAAATGCATCACAACATGGGCCATCATGCAAGGTGGACATGCTGCTAAGGAGCTTAAGAATGGCATGAACAGTTTGCATTTCTTGCCAACTAGATGTTAAGTGCCTTGAGAGAGGAACTTAATTTTTGAACAGTTTAAAAATGCCTTAATATTATATGTTGTTTTCTTTCATATAGCTAATAGCAAATACCGTATTTTTCGGACCATAAGACGCACTTTTTCGAAAAAGTCCCTGCGTCTTATGGTCCAAATATAGCCTACACATATACTGTAAAAAAAAAAGTTTTTTTACTTGCCCGGCTCTGTGTAGTCTCTGTGTGCTTGCCCGGCTCTAAAATGGTTCTAAATACTGCTGTTTACTTTACAGGGTTGATTACATGTGTTTATGACTGTGATGTTGGGTTTTAATGCACATAAAATATTTTAGGACACTATTTGTTTCAGAATCTTTTTTTCTTCATTTCCCTTCTCTAAAAACTGGTGCGTCTTATGGTCCGGTGCGTCTTATGGTCTGAAAAATACGGTAATTATTTTTGAAGCTGTATGGTAATAACAAAACAAGTATTGGTTTAGCAGTCCTGAAATATAACTGTTTCAATTCCCTTGTCTGTAAAAATCAAACAGATCAAAAGAGACTGTCACATTATTTTATGATTCTTTTCAGATGAAGTCATTAAAAATCCATGACTAGGATTGCCAATTATTTAACATCACAGTTAATAAGGAGTTCTCCTTTGAGGGGCAAGAAAGCACACCTGGCCTCTTGTCAAGTCAACCTCTGAGAAACCCAGCTCACTGTACCTGCAACACTGGGTTAAGCAGAGACTTTTATCAAGTTTCAGATACCTGACCCTTGAGTCTTAGTACCTTTGTTTGTGGAGTGGCTGGAAATAAGGAATATGCATGTTGTTAAAATAAATAAATAAAAAGAAAATAAAAAATAAACTACCCAGGCAACTCAGATGCACTTATCCTCAACCCAACTGGATATACCCTCTTAATAGAAAACTGTTTTCAATTTAAAAGTCAAATTGCCTGGCTGGTGTGGCTCAGTGGTTGAGCGCTGACCTATGAACCAGGAGGTCATGGTTCAATTCCAAGTTAGGGCACATGCCCAGGTTGCAGACTCAATACCCAGTGCGGGGCTTTCAGGAGGCAGCCAATTGATGATTCTCTCTCATAGTTGATGTTTCGATCTCTCTCTCCCTTTCCCTTCCTCTCTGAAATCAATACAAATATTAAAAAAGAAAAAGAAAAATCAAATCTACAAATCAATTACAATAATAATATGTGGGCAGTGTAGCAGAGGATGCTCAGGATTTGTACTAGGGGCCACTTAACTCCAGGTCTCAGCTATTGGATCAAGCGCTTCGGTGGGAGAGTCATATCATAAATATTGTAGTATTGTTAATACATGAAGAAAAAATTAAACAGAAAACACAGAACCAAATTAATATGATGAACTTCACATATGTTAAGAAACTTTTGACTTGCCATGCGATTGCCTAAGACTGGTGAGAAATATTTAGTGGAGTAGGAATATGCTCTACAGTAATCTGCAGTGATGTGCTAGAAGAGACGGCATCAGATGAAGTGGTGAAAAAATTGGAGTGGCAGAGAAATTGGTCTATTCACATGAATAGCCTGTGTAAAGGATTGGAGATAAGAGGAGAGAACTCCCTTCCATTGACAGTCATTCCCTCTCAATGAATCAGCCATGGCTCTCCTGAGAGTCACAACAATTTGCATATTTAGTGATTGATGTGCAGTGAGATTGTAAATCACACTGAGTCTTACTTAGCTCAAAGGCTCTGTCTGCTATCTCAGACGTAGAAAGATGAGCATTTGTACTCCATACCTCAAGAATTCACATTGTTCAAATGCACTATAATTTCAGGAATGATCTGAAAATACCCATCAATCTGCGCTGCTAAACTTGGAACACAGAGAACTCTATCATTCGGAAGCATTTACCACTTGATGGGGTAGATTGAGGGCTTCAGGTAACTTGTTACATACTTAATAGGCTTTTTTCTTATCAACATGCTGCATTTTCCCCATAGCAAGTTCCCTTAACCAAGGGGAAAACAAAAATAAGCACCACCACAACAAACTTGTTACCCAGGAGATAGGAATAGTGAGAAAATTGTGCACATATATATATATATATATATATATATATATATATATATATATATATATGGTTTTTTTTTCAATGTGCTGGTAATTTTTCTGACTCTCCATTTACAGAAATATAATTATTTTCCTTTTGCTTTAGGATTGCTGATTTTGCTTACAGATTAAAGCTAATGTTAGAAGTGAGATCACGAGAAACAAAATGTATTCTCCATGGAGAATAATTCTATTACTATTGCCCAATCTTATAGCTAAGAGGTATTTTCTTTCAAGAAGAAAAATTGCCATTATCCAAATACTGACTGCATATTCTATCTTTAAGTGTGGAAAGCAATGATGACACAATTAACCTTATAAACTGGTGAATTACAAAAAGCCAGTATAAAATAGGGCAAAAAGAAGGCTGCTAATAACTGCCTACATGTGAAAGTATCCTAAATAAAGTACACAAAAATGCATATTGTTGCATTGTTTAAAATGTTGTAAAGAGGAAATAGTTCCTGTGAAAGTATACTAGGAAGCTGTCCAAATGAGACCATGATGCCCCCTCATTCCCAAAGATTTCAGCTCCTGCCTCATTGTCAAACTCTTCAATATGCAACTCATCATAACTTATGGGATTTAAATGACCATTGAAAACAATGTTCTCATTATGTTGGCCTAGTAATTAATTGAAATTCTTGATTCCAGAGATTATCCTCCACTCTGCATTGGCTACTTATTTCCATGGTTACACCCTATAGTTTGTCAAAAATCACCTTTAAGCATCACATTTTCTAACCTCTACCTCCTATGTTACAAACTTACCTTATCTAGTGTGTTCAAACAATTCATTGATATCACCATGTCTCACAATTCATTCATTCCACTGGTTTTCCAACATTCATCAAACCCTTGATATCCTCACTTTTCTTCTTATCAAGCATAAACTCCATAGATTTTCATTATAAACACTTTTATTCATATACCCTCATATTCCTTTACCCCCTCTCATTTCTGGACACCATATGATAAATCTCAAACCCCATTACACCCAACTGCCCATTCATTCCTTGCTCACTCTCTTGTTGTTAAGTCTTCTATAAGAAAGCATATACTCATTCCAAGTCGTCTCATTTTAAATTCATGATCACTAACTTCAAGTTGCCTCTTAGCAAGGCCCAGCAGTCTTGCTATAGTTCTTAGTTGACACCTTCCCCTGTACTTCTAGATCAGTTGTTCTCAAATTTACTGGCATTTGGAGAAAAAAAATGCTAAAAATAGCCATCACTCCAAGATTCTGAGTTAACTGGCCATGGTTGCAGTCCAGACATTGGAACTTTTATAGCCCTGAAGTAATTCTAATGTGAAGCAACGTTCAAGAACTCCCTATCCTGATGACTATCTTATTTTCTTCTTCTTCAAACCTCCAAGACCTCCTTCCCCATTCTCAGTTGATGCCACTGGTTTTCATATATCTGAGAAAATTGAAGCTATCATTACAGAATCAATCCCCAGCCTCCTATTACTACATCTGCCCACAGGTTTAAACTAATGCCCAATACTGTGGATCACCAGTGGGTGTTCCTGTTAAAGACCCCACCTTAGATATTCTAGATTCCATCTATCCCCACAAGGACATAGCTCCAGCAATCAACGCTTCCCCCCCCCCCCAATTCTCTCCTCCATCACTAATTTTTCCCTCATTTCTATTGATAGATCATTCTCAAGAGTTTCCTATGCTATCTTAAAAACAACCTCTTTTTCCCACCCATGGTTAAGTTCCCATTTCTTAGTTCCTCTAAAAGTGACACTAATTTTTTTTTTTTAGCAGTTGTTATTTCCTCCAGTTCTTCTCGTCAATTCTCTCTTGACCTAAATATTTATTTCAATTATGCTTTCACTCCCAATATTCCTTGAAACTGCTCTTGTCAAGATCACTAAAAGCTGCCAAGTTGGTAAATCCAATGGTCAATTCTTAGTCTCATTTCTTTTGACGAATCAGCAGCATTTGATATAATCAGTAATTACTTCATCCTTGAAACAGTTTATTTATCTGGGTACTTGAATGGAGATCTGCAAACTACAGCCTGTGGAACAAATCAAGTGGGATCCTTCTTTGGTAAATGAAGCTTTAGTGGAACACAGATACACTCATTTTGTTTACCTTTTACCTAATGCTGCTAAAAGAGCAAAGTTGTATAGTTGCAAGAGTCCTTTTGGCTGGTGGAGATTAAAATATTTACTACCTGGCCCTTTACAGAATAATTTTGCCAATGATCCCTTTCCTCAGAACTGCTCTTCCTGCAGCATTACCAATTTCAGTAAATGACAAATCTATACTCCCAAATGCTCCAGCCAAAAATCCTGGATTGTTCCTTTAACTCTTTTTCTTCTTTCACACCATCCATTTAACGCCTCAGCAACTCGTGTCCTCTCTATCTTCTAAATATATTCAATTTCCAATAACTTCTCTCCACTGCTACCATTCTGGGCCAAGCCATTAATATTTCTTGCCTTAACTATTTAATGGATTTATAACTGGTGTCACTTTTCCTTCCTGTGTCCCTCACCTCAACAACTGCACACCCCCAGCTGGGGATCAAGCCTGTTCCCCGGGCTTGTACCCTGACCAGGAATCGAACTGTGACCTCCTGGTTCATGGGTCGACGCTCAACCATTGAGTCACACAAGCCGGGGTAACTAATACTAGTTAATCTTTCACCTAAAGTCAATCTTTCACCTAAAAGATCTTACATGATTTTTAAAAGTTATTTTCTGTTCCTCTTTCATCCTTCACTTTGTTCCCCAGACACTCATATCTCCTAGCTCTTTCTCGAACATGTCAGACATCTTCATTCCTCGAGGCCTTAGCATTGCTGTTACCTTTGCCTGGATGCTCTTCCCTGATACTTCCTGATGTCTTGATCCCTTATTACCGCCTTTCTCAAATATTACCTACTCTGATGTCCATCCTACTTAAAACTGCAATCCCTTTCTGTAGCCAGTATCCCACCTTCCTGCTTTATCTTTCACTAATGTATTTATCACCATGTAGAATATTTTATATTTTACATATTCATTTTAATGATTGTATGTCTCTACATTGAAATATGGTCACCATGAGAGTAAGATGGCTATATATTCTATTTATTGCTGAATCCCTGATGTCAAGAAGGTATGTAGGAGATGCTTGTGACGGTGTATTGATAGAATAAACACTTGGAGTTGAAAGAAGACATTAATTGGAAGGATGCTCAGTTTTTCTTTGTTGTCTTTCAACTTTCCCTCAATAAACTCCAAAACAAAAATACTTGTATCCTAATTCTTTTGAACTCACTATTTTGAGCTATTTATTAAACTCATTTTTGTGCCAAAATAACTTAGATAAATGCCATTTAATGTACTAGGACTGGGGTTGGCAAACTGCGTCTCGCAAGCCACATCCTGCTCTTTGGCCCTGTGAGTGTGGCTTTTCCACAAAATAACCCGGCCTGGGCAAGTCTATTTCGGAGAAGTGGCATTAGAATAAGTTTAAGTTTTAAAAAATTGGCTCTCAAAAGAAATTTAAATTGTCAAAATGTTGATATCTGGCTCTGTTGACTAATGAGTTTGCCGACCACTGTACTAGGACAACTAAAATACCATGATATCTAGGGAGTGTTCCATATAGAGAGGTCAAAAGAGATCAACAGAGGGGACAACTTATTAACTGTCTTCAAAGATCACTCAGCATTTCTCAGGACAATCCTCAGCTGGCAGAAGGGCAGAGTGAATATCACAGGGAAATAAGTTTAGGTATGAAACAATTACTAAGTACAATATTTCTATACAACTAAATCATACTACATGTTTGGAAAGAAAAGAAAATGGCAGGGCATGAAACTGAAGAAATTACCACTGACCAGATGACAAAAGACCTTATCTTAAAGATTTGAAGGGTGGGAATTTGATTTCCTTGAATGCAAATTAACTTGACATTCATGGTTAAATATCTATAAATAAACATATTTTGAGATGATATAGAAAACATTGGTGTTCAACTGTAATACATTTAAAATGTGCATGCATGTTCTATGTGTGATTTTTAGCTACATTTATATCTACACAAACATTTGTGACCAGTATTTCCATCTCCACCTCCCTATAAATATCCTATCCATATTATACTACATAAAGGAGCTGATCATTTTCCAGTTTTAAATTGACCAACATTTAAGGAAAAGAGGCAGAACGTACAATAGTAGGTATACTAAAGTCCCATGACTGAGCCTCCCATTTAAAAGCTAAATGGCACAGGTCAAGTCTATTAATCCTCTGTGTATTAGTCTCTTCATTTATAAGACAAGGGAAATATCAACTGTCCTCACAGAAATTGCTCTAAAAGTGAAATAAGTTAATGGAATAAATATATTAAAATGTAAATGCTATAAAATGATAGTATTTGTAGCAGTAGTACTAAAGGAAACACTACTTCAGGATTTTCATATATTAATTCTTGACAGAAGTTTTTTCTAGCTACAACTCAAAGTAGAGTTCAATTTTTACAAAATTACAGAGAATCATTCAATGTACAAGTTAGATATTTATAAAAAATAAAATTTCAATAAAAGGAATATACATGTAAAGCATTAGAGTAGCATCTGTGTTTATTTTTCATTCATTAATTAATTTGTCAAATATGTTTTGAAAATTACCCTTAATAATAAAACAGCCAAAATTTAATGATTATCAAATACCACATACTATTCTATGTTTACAGTAATTATCCGATTTAGTCACCTCAAAGTCCCTCTGTGATAAAAAAAAAAAAGTACTTTTATTTACATTTTACATATGTTGTGAAAGAGTCTCTGGTTTTCAGTAACTTGCAGGGATCACACAGCAGGCCTATCAAAATGTGAGGAGGCACAGCCAAATTTGATTCTAACACAAGCATCTATAAGGACTACACCAAGTTTTCTAAGCACATAACTTCTTCTGAATGCTCATAATATGCCCTCAAAATTTTTGCAGTTAAATGAAATTATACAATTATCTCACTGATCATAGTACAACCATAAAGCAAATATGAATTATCTCCATAAGACTTCATTCAAATTTTCAAAATGAATGTTTACTTGTGTTCTGTGCCAGATCTTAAACCAAAGGATAAACTGTGAGTTTCTCAAAAACTTGGTTCATCTTAACTAGTTTACATAAAATAGACACACAAAATTCAGCATGTCTTGATTAAATAAACGAGAGGTTGGCATAACCCATGGATATGTGTTTTTAAAACAGTCATCTAAACTACAATAATAAAAGAGAAACATGTAAATTGACTGCACCTCTGCTGCACCCATAAGCCATGCCCACCAGCCAATCAGGAGTGAGTATTCAAATTAACACAACCAAGATGGCTATGGCCACTGAGAGAGCAGGAGGCTTGGGTTTCCCTGGCCCTGGTCTCTACTCAAGGCTACAAAGTTTCAATTACAGAAGATAAATAAATCTTAACAAAATGGCAGCAACCATGGAGCTGGAGGAACAGGAGACATGGGTTTCCCCCAGTGATGGAGGAAGCCAAGCTTCCTGGCTGTCCCCGGCCTCTGCTCAAGGCTACAAAGTTTCAATTATAGAAGACAAATAAATCCCTACAAAAATGGTTTTGGCCACAGAACTAGTAAGAGCAAAAGGCTTGGGTTGCCCTGGCCAGCCCTGACCTCCACTCAAGGTTACGAAGTTTCAATTATAGAACATAAACAAATCCAAGATATCAAGGCCTCTGCTTGGATCACCAGGGGGCATGGCAAGCCTGCAAACTACCACAGGCCCTTTGCCCAGGCTGCCCCACACCCCAAGGGAATCCCCACCCTGATATGGGACACCCTTCAGGGCAAATCAGCTGGCCCCCACCTATGCAATAGCCCTCTATCCTATCTAATAAAAAAAGTAATATGCAAATTGACTGTCACTCAAACATACAAGATGGCTGACCCCATGTGGTCAAAAGTAGCTCCCCCATGTGGACACAGATGGCTGCCACAAGATGGACAGCAGGGGAGGGCAATTGGAAGGGCAGTTAGGGGCAATCAGGCTGGCAGGGGAACAGTTAGGCATCAATCAGGCTGGCAGGGGAGTGGTTGGGGGTGATCAGCCTGGCAGGGAGAAACAGTTAGGGGCAATCAGGAAGGCAGGCAGGCGAGCAGTTGGAAGCCAGCAATCCTGGATTGTGAAAGGGATGTCCGACTGCTCGTCTAGGCCCAATCCCAGTAGGCAGTCAGACATCCCTCAGAGGGTCCCAGATTGGAGAGGGTGCAGGCTGGGATGAGGGATACCGCCCCCCCACCCCCGTACACAAATTTCATGCACCGGGCTTCTAGTCCTATATAATAAAAGACTAATATGCAAATCAACTGAACAGTGGAACCGCTGGTCACTATGACACACACTAACCATGAGGGGCAGACACTCCATACAGGGGGAGTGCCACTCAGCAAGAAGCAGGCTTGAGGTTTGCGAGTACAGTGTTAAAGAGGTCCGACTAGAAGCAGACCTAAGCTGGCAGTCAAGACATCCCTCAAAGGGTCCTGGACTGCAAGAAGGTGCAGGCTAGGCTGAAGGACCCCTCCCCACAGAGTGAATGAATTTCATGTACTTCGACTCTAGTAATTACTATAATCAGTATGTAGAAATAAACTCTGGCTAGTGGGTTCTGCAAAATTACAGAGAATCATTCAATGCACAAGTTAAATATTTGTTAAATATAAAATAAATAAATAAATAAATAAATAAATAAATAAATAAATAAAACTTGAGCCAAAGACAGAAATAGTATCAACAGTGATGAACATAAGAAAACTAATTACGAAATGTGAGTCCAGTCCAGCTGCCATGACTCAGTGATTGAGCATTGGCCCATTAACCAGGACATCAGGATTCGATTCCAAGTCAGGGCACATGCCTGGGTCGTGGGCTTGATCCCGAGTGGGAAGCATGCAGGAGGCAGTCTATAAATGATTTTATCTCATTCATTTTCTATCTCTTTCTCCCTTACCTTCCTCTCTGAAATCAATAAAAATATTTTTTTTTAAAGAAATGTGATTCTAGCTCCAACCCTGATTACCTGATCAGGCAGAGAAGGGAGAATCAATCACATCCACTCAACTCAAGACGAGAATTAAAGGTTCTTTGCAGAAAAGCTAATGAGTTAGGGATCTGGCATTTGGGCAGGAAATAAATCTTAGAAATAACTAATTCTCAACTATTCTAGCACATGCAAAATTACACTATTAACTAACATGATGATAATTTTAGTTTAATTTTCTAAAGCGACTTGCAAAAACAAAAAGTGGTATATACATTTTAATGCCATTGCCACAATGAATTGAGTTGAGATGGACAGAAAATTCACTCATTCAGCAAATATAATGGGACAGTCACTGGGTTGTGAAAGAAAAATTAGGAAAAGTGCTCTGTTCTTAAAAAGCCATGGTACTTTTGAATACATAAATGAATAAGTGTAATAAAATGGGATGTGTACAATAATCAAAGTATGTACCATGTGCCCTGAAACATTGCAAGAGTAGAAGACAAACTCAATATGGTGAAAGAGACTTTAAGAGGAAGAAACATTTACATAGAACCTTGATGAATGAGTAGATGAAATCTAAATAAGCAATGACTACAGAGAAAGGAAATGCCAAGAGAGGGAAGGATATAATCAATGGGGGTAAAAGTGTCACAGATTTAAACCATAGTGGGTAGGTTGGAATGTGTATAAAATGTGCAAGAAGATGAGAGTGGTAAGAGATGAATGTATAAAGGTAGGATGGGTTAACTTTAAACAGAACTGTGTTGTAATGAAAACATATATGAGAAGAGGGGAGAGGGATAGAGAGTTAGAAACAAACGAGAGAAAAACATTGATCAGCTGTTTCCTGCACACTCCCTACTGGGGATGTGCCTGCAATCAAAGTATTGAATACATGCCCTTGACTGGAATCGAAGCTGGGACCTTTCAGTCCACAGGTCAACGTTCTATCCACTGAGCCAAATCAGTTAGAGCAGGACATGAGTTTTTGTTTGTTTGTTTGTTTGTTTGTTTTTATTGTTGAGAGTACTACAGACCTTTACCTAAAGGTCTGTTATTTTCCCCACAATTTGTCCCTCTCCTCCAGGCCTCAACTCCACCCTAGGTCTTCACCACACTGTTATGTATGCCTATGGACTATGTATAAATGCTTACAAGTTCTTTGGTTGTAGTTTGATTTCTAGTTCTATTCCTAACACCTGTTCTTGGAACTTGCAAATAAATTTAACACCTCTACGTATATCAAATCCCTAATTATCAAAACAAGAGATGACAATATTCCAGCTCAAAGTTTAGCTTAATAAACAATAACAATGGCTATTAAGTGCATCAGATCCATGCTAAAAGTTTTGGATTTCATTTGATAGACAACAGAGAGCTCTGTACTATTTTTTAATGTTATAAGTAGAATGAAATACAATAGAGCCTTTATTTTTATAAGATCATAGACATAGAGAGATCACATTTGCATTAAATTTGTTCACAGAATGGTCATTAAGTGGATTTCTTTGAAATGATTACCTAGACTATGAAACAGTCTCTCTAAAATACACTCACAATAGAGAGCTCCATACTATTTTTAAACAATGAAGTGACTGTTTAGGAAGACTTCCTGACACAATACTAATGATGGACTGAGGAAATTGACAGACATGCCAATTAGCAGTTTATTAGATCAATTCAGGAAAAATGACTTTGAAATAAGATGCCAGCAGTATGCATGGAAAGAGAGTTATAGACGAGCTATAATTTGATGATAGAATTAACAGGGTATGTGGACAAATAGCGGTGAGTTTAGAAAGTTGATTATCATTCCTAGAAAAAAAGAAACAGTAAACTGTTACAGAATTTAAAAACTATAAAGAGAGAACTGTTTTCTGTCTATCAGTATGTTCAAAGCCATGAGTACAAGTTTTATCCTTAAATACAAATAGGTCCTATTTGCATCCTCAAGCACAGATAGGTCCAATTAATTGATATGCTGAACTTGCAATTCTCTTTCTCTTCCTCTTCAAACATACACACACCCTTTCACTTATGCCTCATTGATTCTTCTGCCAAGTCCTAGGTTACATTTTTCTTAGAAGCCGAAATGATTAATGAATTCTTCTATGACTAATGAGCTCGATATAAGAGAGATCTAGCGTTGCTCAGTAATTTGGTACTCTACCCATGTATTAGTAAGAAAACACAGCCATGCATTGATTATTGCTAATGATATCAGGTTGCTTGAGCACCTGCAGTCCTTGTCTTGTGCGTGTAGGTCATTGGAATTTATAGATTTCCTGCTAGAGATTACAAAGGAGAACCCTGAATGGCAATGGCAGACTACTCCCATTGACTCCAATGTATTGCTTTATTGAGAATTCTGAATGTGTCTCACCAAAAAAAATTCACCTCTTTTGGTTCACGCATTTTAACAATATGGAAAAAAATCACTCAGGATTTTCTAATTGCTTGTACATTATGAAAACATTATACGGAACTTAGAGGTGAAGATAGGGCAGGAGGACAATATACTGGTTTCCCATGATGGTTTGCTTTGGTAGAAGAATATAGCTGTGCAGTTGGTGGTTGCTAGTTACTGAGATAGTTGTTAAATAGGCAATCCATCACTTCAGCCAAGAAAACAAGTTAAACCTGCATCTCAAGGGATTTTTCAAAATCAGGGAAAGCAGTGTAGCTTAACTATATTGAAAATTCTATGCTTTCCTTTTTGATTTGTTTTTGTTGTACTCGATATGCAAGGTACTTGAATATGTATGTATATTCCTTTAGACTAGCATTACATTGCTGAAAAATAAATAAGATGCCTGGAAGGGATGAAAAATGGTATATATAAATAGTTTTGATGAAATATGTCAGGATAAGTAGGGTATTTTTTAGGATAATTATTTGAAAATATTATCTTAAGGGCTTATAACTTCAATGCTACTGTTGCTGTTTATGTCATATCCATAAGTTTATATAAACAAATAGTATTTTAATGATTATAATATTTAAATTTAATTAGATTTTAAAATTGATTAAGGTATTACAAATTTATGAACCATAGAAGTTAAGATTAGTAAGAATACCAACAGACAAAATAATAAGGATTTTTATCTCCTACACAATACACATTCACTGTTTGCTGAATGATTTAACTAGCTTTTCTTAGTGTACCAGTTTGGTTAATTTCTAAATTCTTATGAAGGACTGAAACTTGCTTACATGGTTTAGATCTCTATTTTGGTAAAAACAGTTTTAAACAATTAATGAAAATAAATAAAGTGAGCAAAATAACTGTCTATTCAAAGTCCCAAATATAAAGTGCTAAAAGATAGTGTACACTCCTGATACCTGAGAATAAAAGTTCTAAATTTTATAAGGAAGTTAACACTGGAGAGAAAAACAGCTGATGCTACCACTGTGTGTCTAATAGCTATAATTTTTCCAACTGCCTTGCCAAAGCAATCCAAGATTATAAACGAAACAAACATCATCATAGAAATTAAAGCACATGAATAGGTGGGATTAAGAAATTGGTAAGTGGCTACTGAAGCATTATGTTCTAAATCTTCTAAAAACTGGACAAAAATGCCTAGACAGAATAAGAGTTTCTTATATAAAGGCAAGCCGGCTTATAACAATAACTTTAAATTCAATATTTTGCCTGAATAACTCAATTTACATTTCTAAATCTCTTGTGACTGAGACTATGGAGCATGTAAATTTAAGAGGGATACTCAGGAAGCCAGTATGAGAAACAGCTTGCTTTAAGGGTATACAGAAAATTCTACAGTACTAAAATTAATTTCAAACATACATTTTCTGTATAGGTTTTTCAGGTAAGTAACCTAACAGGTTTGGAAATCATTTTTTAATGAATAGATAGATAGATAGATAGATCTATAAATAAACCAGCATCATTTGCAGCAAGATCCAGTTTAAGGCACATTGGAAACTATATTTATTAAACTTTCTCCTTATTAAATCATATATTCTCAATTAGTTTGCTTGGCCATATAGTATATGGCCTTCATAAAAAAAAGCCAAAGTATGTTGGATAGATGGATGTATTAATGGTTAGATAGATAACTTTTATATTTTTTTAAATTACATTTCCATTAATAAAAATTACTTCTTTTTGTTTAGTAGTCAATAAAAGTGCATGCAATACCTAATCAGTTTAACAACCAATCCCTTCATAAGACACATATAAAGAAAAAAATAAAAACCTGTATTTCTACCATTATTACTAGTTGAGTATTGCCTCCTGAAATTTGTTTCTTTCCATGTGTGTACGCATGCATATCAATTTGCTTAACAATTGTAGTATTTAAAAATATATTTTTTGTTAAATTTTAAAGAGAGAGGAAGGAAAATTGAGAGATAGAAATATCAACATCAATTGGCTGGGTCTGGCACAACCACCCTTCTGTGGATGTGCCCTGACCAGGAATTGGAACCAGTGACTTCTTGGTTTATAGGTGGAAGCTCAACCACTGAGCATACTGGCCTGGCCATTTGTAGACTTTGGATTCCTGTATTTTTCATATAAAATTGAATTTTGAGTATTACCTTCATAATTATTATATACTTGAATGTTATTGTCCTTCTACATAACACTTCATTCATGTTATATTGTAGAAATACTTTGATTTATCTTGCTTTCTATAGAATCTTTTTAAAAATGTATTTTCGAATTTTATCTAAATAGCAGTCCTGTGAAGCAGACCTTATTATCCCCATTTTGCACTTCAGCTAAAAAGAGACTAGGGATATAAATGCCTGCCTGGGGTCACAGAGTCAGGAAATGTCAAGATCAAACCTTCCATACAATGCGTTATAGAAATGAAGAAACTGAAGATATGCATTTCTGAACTTTCACAAACTTGTTATACCTGGCATCACTTTGTATTTGAGCCCCATATTAATAATGAACTACAAATCATTACCTAACTAATACTTCTATACAGTAATAATTAACTAATGACGTATGGAAGTAATGGCTCCTAACTAATGGTTGTCAGTATTCTAAGTACATACAAAACAATCTATGGGATTTTTAAAAAACCAATAGCTTGTAATTCTACATTAGGTTTATAAAGGAAATATTTGCCTAAGAGACATTCAAATTATGATTTAGTTAACTCTTGTAAAGAAGAAATTTCTCCACAAGCAGAGAGCATGCCATCTGGCCCCACTTCCCTTAGCAAAACCTGAGAAAAGAATTCAGAAAGCCACTTACAGTAATGAAGGGCAGACACACCATAGGGACGAAAGGTGCCTGCCACTCTCCCCAAAGCACATGATTTTTGTGTTTCATCAATATTTTTTTTTTACTCTTTAAAAATTAAGATGTAAGTAAAGATTTTCACTTGTCTTATGGGTTATTTGAAGTAAGATTTTGAGTGAAGAGTATTTGTTTCACTATAACACAGATATATTGAATTTATTTTCCTTGTTAGTTTTAGGCTGTGCATGCCTACATTGCAACATTCTAAATTATGCATTTCGATATCTAGCCAGACAACCGGAAATGTTCAGTGAGGAGTTTGAAATTGGCTGTGGAACTCAGGAATGGTTTGAACTAGGTGTGTGGAGTCAATTGTTCATAGTGAGGTTATGAAAATAAATTCCCCCAAACAGTGTGCCTAGAAAGACAAGAAAGAATTTGGAGACAGAGGTTTGGGAGAAGGCCTTTAAGGGATAAGAAAAATTATGTATCCATTACAAGTAAAAGTTTTAAAAAATGGCTTTTCTCACTGGCCAAGGAAATTATGCTAAAAGAGTTTTGACCTAGCAAACAGAAATAAGAAGAAAGAAGAAAAGAAACTTAGATATAAACCTAAATGCCATATTTGATACTGAACATTTGTGTGGCTGATGAAAGAAGAATATGAGACTTCAGATATTGATTCTGGCCATTATGCTGTCACACTGTAGTGCATATATTATGTGTCTTCAATGATGACTAGTTGGGCCAAGTCCAGTTGGATGGAGCTACCAACTTATCTGTGCAATGGAAGTCTGATCTTTGGTAGAAAAACCCCAAATATTTTGAGTGGTTGAAATCAGAAACTATCCAAGCACTCAGGGAATTTTCCCAAATGAATCATTTTTCAGGTAATTGTTTTGGCCTAGTCTTACCCACTAGTGGTTGTGCTATTTCATAGCAACAATAAATTTAAAAGTCAAATGGTGAAACTTGCAACCAAAATAATACTGGTAAAAATTAGATACCTCCTAATTGAGTTGGCTACCTCTTGGGGAAACCATTCAGAAAACTTCCAGTAAGCTATAATCACTATACTATAATTACAACTGTTTTGTTGTGATGTCACAAATTACAGGTAAAGCAAGAAGAAATCATAATTATAACTAGGAAATATTACCAATTCAGGGGAGAAAATGAAAGTGTTCCCCTCAATCAGCTATAATTGTTCCAGCAAAACTTTTATGTAGATGTTCACATTAAAATTTAGATGATGATACTAAAATAAAATACTTGAGGAAAGCCATTTAGTATTCAATATCTGCAGTTATATCAATACTAGAGGCCGAGTGCATGAAATTTGTGCATAGATGGGGTCCCTAGGCCTGCCTGGTGGTCAGGTCCAATCAGGGCTAGGCCAATCAGAGAGGAGGTGATGGTCACCGGGCCAGGTGCAGAAGGAACGAACACCAACATCACCAGTGCTCCACCACCATGCGGTTCCACACTTCTCCCCCTCCTCCTTCCCTCACCACTGCACCACCACTGTGGTGTGCAGGCAGTGGGCTGATTGGGAACAGCTGGCCTGGAGGAAGGTACCGTGAGAGGTTGGCAGGAGGGGATGAGATGGGGAGAGGGACCCAGAGAGGTTAGTCAGTCAGGGGAGGTTGGCTGTGGGAGCACACTGACCACCAGAGGGCAGTTCCTGCATTAAGTGTCTGCCCACTGGTGGTCCATGTGTGTCATAGCAACTGGTTGTTCTGGTCGCTTAGGCTTTTATGTATATGGACTAGACGCTCGGTGCACAAGGGTGGGGTCCCCTCAGCCCAGCCTGATCCCTCTCCAATCTGGGACCCCTCAGGGTATGCCCTAGTGCCAGTTTAGGATTGGGCCAAAACCAGCAGTCAGACATCTCTCCCACAATCCGGGACTGCTGGATCCTAATTGCTCATCTGCCTGCCTGCCTGCCTGATCACCCCTAACTGCCCCCCCACACCAGGCTGATCACCCCTAACCACCTCTGCCTACTGGCCTGATCTCCCCCAACTTCCCCCCTGCTGGCCTGGTCAACCCCAACTGGCCCCCCATTAGACTAGTTACCCCTAACTGCCCCCCCCACAGTCCAGGTTGCCCCTTACTGTCCTCTGCCGGCCTGTTCACCCTCAATTGCCACCCCTGCTGGCCTGGTCACCCCTAACTGCCCCCCAGCCAGCTTAGTCACCCATTACTGCCCCCTGCTGGCCCATCTGGTCATCCCTCACAAACTCCCCTGCCAGTCTGGTCGCCCCAACCAACCTGCTGTTCAGTTGTTACTGTGATGGCATCCCAACTTGCATATTCCTCTATTATTAGTATAGATAACTTTCAGGTTTGCTAAATATATTAAACCATGATATTTATATAATATACTATCAAAGATCTTGAAATAGTACTGTGTCATATAGACCTAAACTTGCAGGGGGGGGGGGTGGGCACTGGGACAGAGCTTCCATACTGAAAGGCCACATAAGGAAGCCAAAGCATTGATTGTTAGAGTAAACACAAATTATTCAAGAAATAACAATGTTCTGGCTTCCAGAGTTTGGCATGCTCTCAGACACCCTTCTTCCCAGTGGTAGATGACATCTGAATAACTCAATATATTTTCTTTGTTGGAATTCTCATTCTGAAAGCTAACTGGAGAAGAAATAAGAACAAGATCAAAAGGCAAATGATTAATGCAATCTAATCAATAAGTAAAGTTAAAAAGACTGGCCAGTGTGTTTCAGTGGTTGAGCATCGACCTATAAATTAGGAGGTCAGGGTTCAATTCCCTATAGAGTACATGCCTGGGTTACAGGTTCAATCCCCAGTTTGGGGCATGCAGGAGGCAGCTGATCAGTGATTCTCTCTCATCATTGATCTATCTCTCTATATCTCCCTCCTCATTCCTCTCTGAAATCAATAAAATTATATTAAAAATAGTTAAAGAAGAGCAAGAGCAGTAACTTCTATTTCTAAGTGGCTAATAAAGAATATTGAATTATGCTTTTAAAAAGCACAATCATTTATTATTCCAAAAAATAAGAGAAACACAATTTGGTCATTGAAATGCTAAGAATTTGGTTATAATAGTCATTACAAGTTTCTTTGGAAGCCTAATTATAAAATAGCTGTTTTTGCTCTAAATTGGGATGAATTTGTACAGATGCTTGGGAACCAAGATAACTTATCTTAATCACCTTAATGTTTATTTACCGTCTCCACATGTCTCAAACACAAGGCCCGCAGGCCAAATCCAGCCCGCCAGGCCTTGCAATGTGGCCCGCACCGCTCTGTCATCACTGCACTCCGCTGTCAGTTTATGACATTGTCAGTTTATGACTGTTCAGTAAACCATTCGGCCCGCGATTTAGGCTGGATTTTAGATTTTGGCCCCTTCTCTGATTGAGTTCGACACCCCTAGAGGGGCCCCACCTCTTATCCCATTCCAAAGAATTATATGGGTTATGCAGGTTTTTTTTGTACATGCTTAACATAGTGCCCCAAGAATAAAAGGCTCAAAATAAATGTTTATCAAGAGAATGAATTGTTACCAAAGAGGTTATTTTTACATCATTCATCAAGAGAAAATTATATTCGAACAGGACTCTTTATGATATATGACTTTCCTAAACAACTTTATGGTATGAAGGTAAATGAAATCTTTCAAAAACACACAACTGCAGAGAGCACATAGACTGTTTCTTTTTGTTTGTTTGTTTGTTTGTTTTTACTGTGTTAGCACTTGCATTCCTGATAGGCTAATATTGCTACTCAGGCCCATATGAAAGTTAACCGGAAATCAATGTGAATCCTAAGGCAAAGAACTATAGGACTTAAAATGAAATCAAGTGCAAGCCTCTCTGGTGTTATGCCAGTTCAACGACATGTGAAGTTTTGAAGCTGTCCTTAGAGACTATAAATTAATTCCTAAGGATTATCTTCTCTGTTGGGTAAAAGGCAGAACTGAAAAAAGGGGGGGGTGGTGTTTGAGAGCTTTTTTCAATTAAGTAAATTGCTTTCTGCAAAAGGATAGTTTCCCCAGGCCTTCAGAGTTGTTGCCTCGCTTCTGAGAGGGAAAAGCTGACTTTCATTCCGTAAGCTCAACATGTTCTCAAATAAATGATCCAACTGGAACCCACCTGGATTCTGCATCTCGAAATGCAGGTGCAGATTTCAGGGTATTAAAAAGCACAGGAAAAAAATATGCACTGATATGTCCATTAACAGCTATCTCACAAAGTGAAATTATACTTCTTTCTCAACTCTAATTATCAGGAATGAAAGTTTTGTAGTTACAAATATAAATAAATTGCTGTTTAATACTCATTTGCCTATTACTTAATGGACTTTGAATTCTCAGCTTATGTAAAAACATGAGCCTGAGTTTTAATGGCTAGACTTTTTCTCAACATTCTCTTATTATTCTACACAAGTGGACAGTGCATATTGCCAAGAACAAGACAAACAAGCTGTCTTGTGATGAGCAGCAAGCCAAGGTATGCATACTAGGAATAGTGAAAAGAAACACACACACACTATTAAAAAAACAAAAACAAAAACAAAAAAACTACTGCAAAACAATAGAATAGGCCCTTACTGCAAAACTTAGAGGAAAAGCAGAGCTGTGGAAATTATTTCAAAACTACATGGCTAACTTAACAGAATATGAAAGACCTTGACCCCACAAAAGGGGAAAGTTTGAGATGCTACAATCAAAATATTAAAATTCACACTGTCAGATCAAACAAATATATTCGTACTATATAAATTAGTGCTCTGTCTTGGGAAATTTGGCAATATTTAGAAACATAAAATGAGTGTACCCTTTGTCCAAGAAAACTCATTACTATTAAATTTATCTCACAGCTAAATCCCCATGAGTAAGCAAAAGTATGTGTAAGTGTATGGACACCAGAGCATGCTTCATAATGACAAAAAGTATACACAAAACAACTGAAAAATATATCTATTCACTGTGTAGCACATAAAGAAAAAAACATATATATATGCATCATAACCCACAGACACAGACTACAGTGTAGTGAATTCCAAAGGGAAAGGCAGGGGGAGTGGGGACTGGGTGGAGGTGGGCAAAATGGGGAGGGAAATGGGAACATCTGCAATAATGTCAACAATAAAAATAAGTCTTTATATGCAGAGATAATTTATCTTATTATGTGAAAAAGAAGTGAATTGCAAGGCAATGTTGTGCAAATAAATAAGAACATATGTCTGCATATGGCTAGATAATTTATGGGAAAATAGACAGGCAAGTCTCAACTCTTTATTCCTGGGCAAAAAAATTGTAGTAAATGGGGGTGGAAGGTTAGGATGGCTTTTTCTTACTTCACAGCATTCAGTTCTGATGAACTTTTTAACCACTAGCATTTTTTTATAAAGTTAAAAGAAGTATTAACATCCTGTCAAAGTTTTCTTTATGTTATATTTTTTAAATATATATTTTAT
The DNA here is from genome assembly GCF_964339955.1 of Pipistrellus hanaki. Classification (NCBI taxonomy): domain Eukaryota; kingdom Metazoa; phylum Chordata; class Mammalia; order Chiroptera; family Vespertilionidae; genus Pipistrellus; species Pipistrellus hanaki. The sequence continues at coordinate 87,906,816 of NC_140524.1, forward strand.
TGATTTTAGAGAGGAAGGGAGAGGGAGAGTTAGAAACTTCAATGATGAGAGAGAATCATTGATTGGCTGCCTCCTGCATGGCCCTCCACTGGGGATCAAGCCCACAACCAGGCATGTGCCCTGACCAGTAATTGAACCATGATCTCCTGAGGTTCACAGTTTGAAGTTCAACCATGGAGCCATGCCAGCCAGGCTAAGTGATGTTATATTTAAACATATAGCCATGAAAAGTTTTCCTAGATATATAATTATGTCACAGCAAGACAGAAATATATGTAGAGTACAATTATATAAAACATGTGTGCATATATTTATGCACAAATACACAGAGAAAACTGTTCAGAACTGTACATACAAAAATGTCATAAATTGTGATAGAAATAACATTGTGCCAGAATATGGAGTAGTGTGGGTGGAGTAAGGTAAAGCAGGCTATGACTCATGTTCTATTCTCCTATACTTCAATATTTTGATTTTTTTATTTATATGGGCATAAAGTACTGCACTGTTTCTGTAATTCTGAAAGTTAAAGAAAGCACTGATAGGAAGGAATGCTTTGATTAAGCTTCTAAATCACAGAGGTGGCAAAAACTATGAAAAAATAAAATCAGCCCAGCTGCTATGGCTCAGTGGTTGAGCATTCACCCAAGAACTAAGAGGACATTGGTCCATTCCTGGTCAGGACACATGCTGGGTTGCAGCTTGATCCCCAGTATGGGGTCTATGATGTTGAAGGCAGACAATCTATGATTCTCTCTCATCATTGATGTTTCTCTCTCTCTCCCTTCCTTGTTCTCTAAATATTAATTTTTAAAAACATTTTAAAAAAGAAATCAGAGAGATGAAACAATGTGAATATACCCCACACAACAGAACTGTACCCTTAAAAAAAGTGTTAAGATAAGCACATCCAATGGACAAAAGACACTCGGGGCGGGGGTGAGATGAGGGCTTGCAACAGGGGCTGGGGGAGGCTGAGGAAGGTCAATGGGGGGAAAAAGGAGATATGTGTACTACTATATGTAATCATTTAAACAATAAAACAATTAAAAAGATGATACATTTTAGGTTATATGTATTTTTTACACAATTCAATTGTTTTTAAAAGATGGGAATGAGAAATAAGATAAGATAATAGAAGTGGTTGCACACAAAAATGAAACAACCTAATGATATTACAAAATTTTTCAGATGAGGCAACAACATACAACTGAAAACTCTCCAGGAAAAAAAAATGAGCTGAACATGTGTATGTCTTTTTGGTTTTTTATCCAGAACAGTGGTCTCCAAAGGGCGACCAGTAGATTCCTAGAGGTATTACTGATTAGTTGCTTACATGATAGAAAGGACATATTAGAGGTTGTATTTTCACTAATTTTAATCATTGATATGATTTATAGATATATTACAAGAACAAAATATGCACATGTTTCATAAATAAATATATTTATGGGCATGGTGAGAGGAGTATATAGTGTAAAATATTTGAAGCTCACCATTTGTAGGCAACATTTATGATAGGCAACTACAAATGGACATATTCTGGCTGGATATTTAAGAGGAAAAAAAGACTTCTGGGCACAAAATCAAGTTACATATAAAAGAATAAAAATCCAAACTGTCCTAATTTTCCTCTGAAACATTAAAAGTCAAATAATTTTGAAGCTATTCCTGCATTTTTTTTTCAGAGAGAACTGTTGTGATTCAATAATTGTATTTCCAGCCAAGAAATTACAGAAGAGAAATATATGTTCCAATTTCAGCACTTAGAAATTATAGTGACCATTTATTTTTTTCTTGAACAAAATACTTGAAAGAGTATTCCAAACTGAGGTAATTATCATAATTATCGATCAAAAATGCAACATTACAAAAAGTTGATGGGAGCTAATAAAACCAAGGATCAATATATATAAAATTAAAATCAAATGTAGTCCTTGGGAGAAAAAAATTAACAAAAAGTCTCAATTACAGGATCTGAGTTTTAATTTCTAATTAAAACTTAGAAATGGGAAACGGGAGAAAGCAAAATGTAAAAATATACTAGTACTCCAGAAAATGAAGCTAAAGCTAACAAAAAAAGAAATTTTTGTTTGTAAAATCTATGAATAGTAAAATTATGAATGATTTCATTTAATGATTTGTCCTGACTTTTCTATTTCAAAAATTATATTGCATTATTTATAGCTTTTTGCTATATTTTTGTGTAAACTCCAAAGAGGAAAATATAGGTTAATTTTAATTTTAGAATAGCTGAAAATATTTACCTTCAGATTTTTCTCTGTAACAAAAATGACATAGGATAATAAACAACATTTATGTTACCACTTTATTGCCAGATAGACTTCTTCTAAACCACTTTAACCATATTCCTTCATAGTCCTTAAAACAGATGGTGGCCTGTTCTACTACTCATCACTTCTTTCCCCTTTATTTCTAAGGCACAAAGTACTGGCATTTTATAGCTCACCTTTTTCACTATAGATGTGTGTGTCCATAGAGTTTTGCAAGGAAAGGTTACCACCCAAGCATTTATATATATTCAGACTTTTAATCACACACATAGGAAGTGAAAAGACAATTATAATGAAAAGTGTACAGCCTCATAAAATTTACAAGACAATAGGGTGGTGAAGGCCTGGGGTGAAGGGTGAGAGGAGGCTGGAAGAAGTCAATGGGGCAAAAGAGGGACATATGTAATACTTTCAACAGTATGTTTTCAAAATAATATTCTGTAAGTAGAGATCAGCAATAAACTCAATCAGTGATATATTAACTCATTGTGGATGGATCACGGGAATTCTTGCTTCATATTACACAGTGTTTTACAAAGTATCATACTTTAAAAAGATATTAGTTTGTAAGAACATGTAATAAATAACTTCAAAATGCAATTGGTATTTAATTTTAAAGTGTGCCTTTAACATTTATATAAAATGTTTTTGCACTCATCCAATAGAAACTTATCTGGCCAGTAGGTAAACCTAGCAATACAACCAATTGTCCACAATATGTTAACAATAAACAAAATGAACTAACAAAAAAAAATATTGACAGATTCATAGATAAAGAGTAGACTGACAGCTGTCTAGTAGGGGGAGCTGAGGCAATGATTCAATAGTGGGGGGAATGATCAAGAGACAAAAAAGGGAAAAATAAACCTCATGGACACGGGGGGAGGGGAGAGTAGAAGGAGGTGGAGGAGGGTAAAGGAAGGATAAATGGTGGTAGACAGAGATGGGATTTGGGGAGATGAACACCCAATAGTTTACAGATGATATATTGTAGAATTGTACACCTGAAACCTGTATAATTTTGTTAACCAGTGTTACCCCCAATAAATTCAATGAAAAGGGAAAAAAGAAAGATGGTTTTGTAGAAAAGAAATAGGAATGAACATTGAAATGAGCAAAAGATTGAGGAATAGGTATAATACGTTCAAATAATGGTTACATATTTAATAAGGATCTATAATAAAATAAAACTTAACGATATCTTAAGAGAAAGAATAGATTAAAATAAAAAAGGTACTTAATGTCAGTTATAGTTAATGAAGACTAAACTGATATGTCAGGTGGGAAATATCAATAATCAATTTAATATTAGGTTTCATTATATAAAATTTTCACTCTAATAGATCAAAATCAATTGAATGTTAGCAATTTCAAATGATTCAAACTATTATTTTGAAGAGCTAGATTAGACAAATGTCTAATATATGTGAAGTGCTTTAATAAAAATCCACAGTGATTGTAAAACAAGTTGACAGCTCTCCAAACTATCACAAAAGAAAGAAGAAGAAACAATTTTCAAGGGGAAAAAAGTACAAAGTTGGAAGTTGTAGTTTAATATCCTTATTTCATTGTTAAAACCACTCTATGGTCATACATGAAGTTATCACTTCAATTACAGACATTTTTCATTATCTCAATTTAAACCATTTTGATCACATGTTGGATGAAAATATTTGGTTACTGGGAGTCTGTATTTCATTATTTAAATGATGAAAACAATAATGCCTATAGGGTAGTCCTAGTAGCTACATAACAATCTACCAAGGTTTCTTCATAATATAGAATATTTAAAAATAAATTATATTTAACATCAATAATAAGCTAATACGTTTTGTTAATGCATCCATTTATATTTTTGTATGGTATACAATGATACAACGAAGTTTAATTGCAATGACAATATATTCTACTATAAATAAACCAAGAAAATACATGAATGTGGGATAAATGAGGACATGTGAACTGATGTTTACATCTTAAGTGCACTTCTTTCCATTTTGTTATAAATAGCCATTTTTAGATATCTTAGGCACACTTTCTTTCTTCATCATATTGTTTTCCATTTTCTTTGAGGATGTGTTCTCTTAATAAAGTGTAAATTTGACAATGAGATTGTACATATTTAAATAATATGAGCATGGCATGTTAACTTATTGTCAAATAGCTGAGATATTGCTGTAGACACAGTACAATCTTTCTTCTGAAATAGCCAGCAACCTAAATAATTCTGCTAGAAGGTGAGTGAGAATGTATTGTATATAGTTAACTACTGATTCAGGTTTAAAGTAAATATTATTTATAGTTAATAATCAGAAACTGAGAGTTCAGGTAGCAATGGATTTCTTTAAAAAATAAGAATGTAATATATGCAAATAAGAATATAATGTAAGCATTCTGTAAATATGTGAATATGTAAACTCGTTATATAGTCACAAGAACTTCACATAATTTAGCAGACCTACTGTTTGAGAAAGATATAATACTTGAGAAAAATAAAGGGAGAGCAATTCAATCACATACCGTACCATCAAATCTCAGTCAGAGAGAAAAATTAGAAATTATACAGGTCTCTCTCCCTATAATAACAGCATTTCACTTGACATAATTCAATTTCTTCTTTATGATTCATTAGGTACTTTCAAATCCTGAGATAATCTAATGCCAATTATTTTAAATATTGGTTTCTTTAATCTATAAATGTGCGGAAACTGTAAGTTGACAGGCAGTTTTCTTGGATTCAAAATGCATACATTTTCTGAAGATGTACTTTTCATAATAAAAGTCTTTAAATGGTCTAGTAGCATTAAAAATAAATTCTCTTGCCCTAGCCGGTTTGACTCAGTGGATAGAGCATCAGACTGAGGACTGAAGGGTCCTAGGTTCCATAGCCTGTCAAGGACACGTACCTAGCTTGCCAGCTGGATCCCTGGCTAGATCAGGATACCTGTAGGAGGCAACCAATAGATGTGTCTCTCTCACAATGATGATTCTCTCTCCCTTCCACTCTCTCAAAAATTCAATGGAAAAATATCCTTGGGTAAGAGTAAATAAATAAACTTTATTTTTTAGAACGGAAGATTTGAGCTCCATATGTAGCAAAAACAACAACGGTTCTAATTCAGGAAGGTGGAACTCTGTTAGTATAGTGCTTTTGTAATGGGTACTAAATAGCTCAGGACAACTTCACTTCTGAATCAGGTTTTTTTGTTTTTTTTTGTTTTCCAAAACCTGTTCTTAAACCCTCATTTATTTGTTCTTACATTGTACTGTGTGGATTTTTGTTAAGAACCTAACATCTATTCAGGAGCAAGGCAGATGTATGAATAAATAGTCAAGCAAGTAGTAAAAATCCAAAAAGAATGCCCATTTTCTTGGGTCTTCATAAGTTCAGAAATATCTACTACTCTAAAGTGATATTATTCCCAATAGAATAAAACATCAGTTTGGTCATCCCAATGTTAGTGTAATTGTATGCCATACAGATTAATAAACTTAAATTCCATTTCTTCTCCCAGGGAAATCTATTAAAACATGATTGGGTATCTGATTAGCCCAAATGGTTGTAATACAAATTATTATAAGATTTTTCTTGAATATGGCTAAAATGTTGCACATAAAAGTTTAATTGAATAGATTTGAACTTCCCTTGTATTATTCATAATATGTAAACATCATCAATTTCACATAACTGGCTGTTCTATTCCATATTTAAGAGTCCACACTGAATAAGAATGAGCTTTACTGAACAATTTAATATGCCCACACTACATTTTTTAAAGTATTAAAATAGTACTTCCATTTTTTGTAAGAAAAATTGAAACTTACCAAATGAACTAAATTTTCAACAAATTAAATCATAGTATTGGCCTTTGATTATTGTGTACAATTATTTATAATTCTATAAAAAGTACACCAAATTTATTATGGCCCTTGCTTTATCCTGATGCAAACACATCTATGCATATATTCCTGTTAACACCAAGTTAAGGGCAAAACCAAAATAAAGATGTAAATATATTCAATATTTGCCTTTGTCCTTTTTGAAAAATAACACCAAATATATTTTATCCTAAAACTGTGAGCCCCGATACGTTTCCATGAACAGAGTTTTCCTTTTTTATTCAAAAGATAGCCGTAGTCAAAATATTTGTGTTTTCTTCAAATCAAGTATGTCAATATTAGTCCCCTTGTTTTTAGTGATACTATTAGCAGATTGTATTCCTTAATATGTAACCTGTATTTTCTCTAACTGGAAAAGTTTACAAAAATAATAACTTCTTTTAAAAGTGGGTTAGCCCGGCCAGTGTTGCTCAGTAGTTGAGCATCGACCTAAGAACCATGAGTTCATGGTTATTCCTGGTCAGGGCACATGTCAGGGTTGCAGACTCAATCCCCAGTAGGGGGCATGCAGGAGGCAGCTGATCAATGATTCACTTTCAGCATTGATGTTTCTCTTCCTCCCTTTCCATTCCTCTTTGAAATTGATTATATGAGGAAATTTGTATTCTATATTTCCAATTATTTTCTTGTGAATGGTACAAGGCTACCCAACATATCTAAAGAAATAACATTTCTGAGTGTTTTAAGTGGGTTAGAAATGTTGAGAAGTAATATTTCAGACTATTTGTATGCATGTTATATATTTTTATGTGTACATATAGCCCCACAATACCTAAATGTGAAATTTGAAGCTGCCTGTTAAGTAGTCTAAAATTTCAGATTTCCTTCAGATTTTGAACTGAAATACAATAAAAATAGAATATTTTAGGTTTAAATAATTATTTAATGCATCAATATTCATATGGATGTTTTCAGTTTTTATAGGCTGTCTCAATGTAAGGAGAGAACTCTATGATTTTGATTTTTTTTTCTTGTAGCTATATCATAGCCATTATGTCATTATGTGTAGGTACTCCTGAATTGGACTCTCTTCCTAGAGGCAGCTGATCAATGATTCTCTCTCATCATTGATGTTTCTATCTCTTCCTCTCCCTTCCTTTCTGAAATCAATTATATATATATATTTTACAAGGAAGACAGACAAAAATTTGAAATTTTGTTTGTAAGAGAAAGTTTGAGGAAAGATAACTAAACACACTAAAAACCACATTGGCCAAAATTTATAGGCTGTATTAATTCTCAAGAGTTCCTAATGGGCAGTTTAAACAACACTACAACATAAAAGTGACCATGCTGTATGAGTGCGGATGTTATATAGAGCCTTTCATATTTTCCTCACAATAATTCTTGACATGACTGCTTTTATGAAAGGATAAGTAAGTCCCCGCAGAGAATAAGTAGTATAACTGGGATCCAGTCTCAGATCTTCCTGACACTGATTTTATCCTTCTGAACACTTGCCATAAACTGCCTCACAGCAGCTCATATAATAAATGGCATTAAAGGCGCCAGAATAAGCTTTACTTAATTGCAGCAACTGTTATACTTTCTATTCACTCATGATAAAAAATTATTTCACTTATTTCTCCTTTACCATGTAGCCTGCCAAAGTTCAGAGGGTCAAAAATAGTGAACTACTATTTTCCTTATCAACTATAATTTGGTACTTTTTCAACTGCCCTAAAAAATAAGGCAAGACAACCTAATTGAGACCATGGAGCAAGTGATAAAAATAAACTTAGAATCTTGATTTCTAAAACCTACCATGATATTCACTCTAAGGAGACTAAGTAGGTACCAGCTGTGTCCCTTAAATACCCAAAGCATTAAATTGAAGTAAAATTGTGTTTAACTTAATAGTGATAATATTCAATATTCACAAGTATCAGCAGTAGTCATAATATGTTGCTATTCTATAAGACACTAACTTTTAAAATGTTATTTATTTAATTTTGATTGGAGTGACATTTGTTAATAAATTGATATAGATCTCCACTGTACAATTCTATGATACATGATCTGTATATTGCATTGTGTGTCCACCATCCAAAGTCAAATCATCTTCTGATACCAGATATTTGCTTTTAAAACACTGATTTTTTTTAACAAGGTGATTGCAAAAACGTTTATTAGTAGTTGGCAAACTTTTTCTGCAAAGAAGCAGAGTAAGTATTGGCCAGTCATACTGCCTCTGTCAACTCTATTGTAGCGTGGATGCAGCTACAAACAATATATTAACCAATGAGCAAGACTGTGTCCCAACAAAACTTTACAAAAACAGGCAGGGAGCTAGATTAGATTTCAGGCCCTAGTTTTCCAGTCCCTGGCATATTCCACATATACTGTATTGGCTGTCTAAGTACCTTCACACAGACACAGCAAATTAAAACATACAAGGCTATTTCATGTTCAGCAAAGAAAAAATATTTTACCAATTAATTTTCTCAGCTTTTATCTCTGAAGAAGCTTCATAAAGGTGGATACACAAAATAGTTCAAACAGTTTGTGCGTTTTTTTTTTCTTTCTATAAAATTTATTGGGGTGACATTGGTTAAAAATATCATGTGGGTTTCAAGTGTACATTTCTATGATACATACTCTTTATATTGTACTAGAAGCCCGAAGCACAAAGATTTGTGCTAGAATGGGCTTTCCTTTCCCTGGCTACCAGCACTACTTTTCCACTCCGGTCCAGCCCTTTTCCACTCAGGCCTTGGAGCTGCCTCTTTTTTTTTTTTTTTTTTTTTAAATATTTTATTGATTTTTGTACAGAGAGGAAGGGAGAGAGATAGAGAGTTAGAAACATCGATGAGAGAGAGTCATCGATCAGCTGTCTCTTGCATACCCCCTACTGGGGATGTGCCCGCAATCAAGGTACATGTCCTTGACCGGAATCAAACCTGGGACCCTTCAGTCCCCAAGCCGACGCTCTAACCATTGAGCCAAACCGGTCTCGGCAGAACTGCCTCTTTTTACTCTGGCCCCACTTTCGCATGCTTCCCAGAGGCCCTGGGAGACCATGGATGGGGCAGTACACCATGGAGATGACAAAAGCATCCCACCCCATACTCAGTGCCTGTGTATGCAAATTAACCACCATATTGGTTGGGTTAATTTGCATATTACTCCTGATTGGCTGGTGGCATAGGGAAGGTATGGTCAATTTATATGTTAGTCTATTATTAGGTAACATTATGTTTTCAAGGCTATCTTAGAGAGTATCTGTTATAATGTTGTGTTCATTTGTAACCCTGACTATTCTGGTATTCAATAAAGATCTATTAACTAAAGCCTATTAGAGACTAATTATTTCACAAATTGGTAGTAGTAGTAATAATAACAATAGCAACTTCCCTTTAGATATGTGTTGAATGTTCAGAACATTATTATTAAGATTGTTTAATGTTAGAACTGCTATACATGTACTATCTCAAATTCCACTAACAATTGAAGTAGATTCATTCATATTCCATCATTTCTAAATGAGGAAATTAAACATACATCAATACCATGACCAATGCCACCCAGCAAGTAAGTGCCAGAGTTCAATTTCACATCCCAGTCATATCTTGCTCTGTGTCACTCAAACTTCTCTGTTTCCTGAAGATTAGAAAAGGGAACTTGGTTCCAGATCAGGCCAAGGATATTCAATTTTTTTTTTTAGAGGTTGGGGGCAGAATGGGTCTGAGAAAAGGTCAAAAAAAGCAAAGTCACTCATTCTGATATCTGAAGGGGTGAGTAGGCAAAATGAAGTTTATGTGCTTAGAAATAGGATTTTAATTTTAGAAAAATTAAATGGAAAATGTAAATCAACTAAATAATTGTAAATAAATTTGAAATCTACTCTAATGGAAAATAAAACTTCAAAGTGATAAAAATTAAAACCCCATTCCCTAGCAACCTAGCCAAATATATTCTTGTACACATATGTACGTGCACACACATGCATCCTTAGCATTTCTATGAGACTCCTCTCATCACACAAACATTAAGTTTGAGACATGCAAAAAAAAAGGAAATTTTATGTAAACGAAGTATCCACCTTTGCATAGTAAAAAGAAAAATGAAATGACTTGATAACCTTGGCTCAGATTCATGTTTACTTGGCCTGCAGTTCCAGACACAACTTTATCAAAGGTTGTTAGTGCTTATTAGCATTCATAATTTTTCCCTTACTGGTCCTCGGTGTTCAAAATGGTTAAACAGATAACAGAATTGGCACCATTTAAATACTAATTGAACTAGTATTGGCTGCCTCCACATGTTCCCTACTGGGGATGGACTGGACCCCCCAAGCAGTCATGTATTCTGACCTAAAATCAACCATAATATCCTGGTTCATAGTAGATGCTCAACCACTGAGCGACTCTGCCCAGGCCTAATTGAACTATTTAGAAGAAAAGAGACATAGTGATACATAAAGCAAATGGCACTGGGCTTTTATTAAATGTTAACACCCATGCTATTTAATACTCAAAATGCTGCAGATTACTAAAACATATGGGCCCTGCCATCAAGGTGTACACTAAATTATATAAAATTGATAGTGGAAACCCTGTCTTACAAATATATATATATATATATATATATATATATAGTTGTTGTTTCAGAGAGGAAAGGAGATGAACAGCAAGAGATAGAAACATCAGTAAAGAAAAAAAAATCACTGATCAGCTGTGTCTCACACACCCCCTCTGGGGATCAGGCAGCAACTCAGGTATGTGCCCTTGACCAGAATCTAACCCAGGACCTATCATTCTGCAGGCCTACACTCTATCCACTGAGCCAAACTGACTAGGGGGTTATTCATTTTATGTTCCTAATTGAGCACAGTGACATGAATATAAGGGGGACCTAAGGAATACTGTTTGGGTTAGAAAAATCTATTGGATATCTGTTGTTCCAGAATTATAATCCTCTGAAAGGTAACTTCATTCTCTCTAATAATTCTGTCTAACCCAAATGCTTACAAGGTACCAGCCATTCTCTAAAGCAGTTTATATAGGTTATCTCATAATATTTTCACATATTTTAATTCTCACAAAAACAGATGAGAAGTGAGGCATTGAGAAGGTAATTTACCCATAATTGCATAATAAATTAAGTAGTGGAGCTAAGATGTCAAATAAGATAGCATCATTTCAGAGAACATACTTTCTTTGAAATCCTTACATGAGGATATTTTGCCAGGGGTTTTAGAAAGAGTGAAAGAGAGAGGGGAAAGATAGAGAGAAACATTGATGATAGAAAAAGCATCAATTGGTTGCCTCCTGCATGCACCCTGACCATGGCCTGGATAGGGAGGAGCCTGCAACCCAGGTACATGCCCTTAAACAGAATCCAGCCTGGGATCCTTTGATCCACAGGCCAACACTCTATCCATTGAGCCAAACCAGCTAGGGCTCAGAGAGCATACTTTTAATCATTATTCTTTGTTGCTCACTCTTAAAAACTTTAACATACAAAGAGAATATTGTTTCATTAATTAAATATGGTAAATAAATTATTAAACTTGTGCACACATGGAAAATATAACATAAAAATGACTGTTAATGATCCATGAATCAATCTTTAGGAATGTGAATAAATATTTTTACAAAATATATGAATTAATGATCTACCATTTTGTATTCATTCAAACCATTTGTGGATTAGAGTAAGTCTATTCCTCAAATTTTATAAAATCATAATTGGTATGCTATCTATTTCTGTATCATACTCCATCAGTTAGAATGTCCTTCTACCCCATTTTCCATTTCCAGAGCCTATCAATTATTCAGACACTCTTCATTTAAAAGTACTTTAGATATTAAAATTCATTTTTTATACTTACTAGACAAATATATGCATTTAAATACCTGAAAATAGTATGTATGAGAGTGAACACACACACACACACACACACACACACATATATATATATATATCCTATAATTAGCATTCAATACTTCCAAAAATCTAGATCTTCAATGCTAATACAGCCTACAGCCTACTTTAACAACTTATCATGTTCAGTCAAAAGCCTTTCATAAGCAAGGGGGATTTATAAACATTTACATATATCAATGCCACATACAAACTTAAGTGAAAATTCCAATCACATACTTTGAATATGACTGGATAATAATGATTTTTTAAAAGACCTGCTGTGGATTCTATAATTGAATATATTAAAAACTGCAGTCAGATTAAAAAATGGTCTGCTTTTGTCTTATCTTAAAAAATAAACCCTTCTATCCCAACATTAAAAGTATTTTTTCCATTTGAAGGTTTTAAATAAAAATCCCATGAAATTTGCTTTTAATTTGTATTTTACCTTCAAATAAAATTCCAAACATACTAAATGTTAGATGTAGACATAGACATATTTTCTGTTGGATAAATTTACACTTTTAGCTACAATAATCATTTTTTACACAATTGGAAACAAAATAAAATCAAAGAAGTTCCAGAAAATTCTACTTTATCGCTGACACCATAAAAAAAACAATTTTCAATTATATGCAAACTATTTCTTGCTATTTGTCATCTGAACACATAATGTACTGACTAGAAGCTAAAAACAAAGTATATTGTAAAGTCATTTAACTTCAATTGTGTTCCCAGTGGACAGAAGGCGTACTCATAAAAAATGGTGCAGGGGGCCAGACATAATGAGATTTTCTTAGAAAGTTTGAAACAGAATGTAAAGATGACATAAAAGAGAACTTTCAAACCATTATCCCAATGTCTCATTATTTCTGACACCAGACATGAAAGTATCATAAATCATCACATAGAATTTACGAAATCTTAACTGATCTGAGCAGTCTGTTATTTTTTGTCTTGTCAACGATTATTTCAAAATAATATCAGGAACTTCTGCTACCATATAAAAAAGCACAACTAAGTTAGCCATGATTTACAAATAATAAAATTCTGAAGTTCTTTCGCTATACTTAATGATAAAAACAACTTAATTGACTTTTATTTACAATATATGTCCACAAGTTACCTCCCTCCTTTTAATTGTTTCTGTATATTACTGATGAATTAATCTTACTTTTTAAACTTACTGTCCTGATCAATACTTCATAATAGTGTCCATTACCACATTAAAATTCTTCAAAATGGCACTCATACTATTTCTTAAATGACCTAACCTTTATCTTATTTCTGTCTCCCTATTCTCTGCCAAGGTATCAGTTCCAATCAGTTGAACTACCCAGGCAGAATCCCTTTGCTATAATGAGTCAAAAACTGTTATAATTATCAATCCTTCCACTGTCAAATATATATTATGTATGTAACATGTCTGAGCAATACAGAGAGAAACAGATTCAACCAAGAAATGAAAGGTAGTTAGTTCTTCCATTTCTGAATTCTAAGTCAATGCTATAATACAAAGTTAAACCTTATGCATGTGAAGTCATTACAAAATGTAGTGATCTATAGAAGTAAATTTTAAGAACCTTGAATATTAAAGAGAAAAAAAACCTAAAAAAATTAAGTAGCTCCCTGTGTATTTTACTCACTTCCTTGACTTATTAAATGGCATACAATACTCAATTTAGTTTTTTTTTTTTTTACTACACTGAAAATCACAATAATTTAGAGATTACTGTTATTAATATCTCAAAACATTTTTGGATGTGTTCTACATGGGTTTTTCATTTTGTGCTTGAAAAATTTCTGGTAAGGGAAAACTATTTGAAGGAAAATATATTTTCTAAGAAAACACAAATGTTAAAAATATTTTTCATATATTCAATAGAAAATTGTATCTCTTTCAGCTTTAAACCCATTATTCCTAATTCTTCCACCACACAGAACAAGTTTTCTCAAATACCTGATGTCTCTCTGTCATTGTAAATCTTTCATTTTATTTAATTTTGAATATTTTTGCTATCTAATGTCTCATATTACTACTATATGGCCTAGTTCCCAATAAACTTTATTATGGTCAACTTTTAAGTTTATTCAGACATGAAAAATAGATAACCATGCATGTAAAAATTATATGTAATTTAAGTAAAAAACCTGAATAAATAATTGAGGGCTACTCATGAAAAATTAAAATTTGGCTTCAATGATACCCTATGTGTTTATTTTCAAAATCTTAGCTCAAAAACATTAAAATTGTTATGACTAAAATGACTTGGAATAAAATGTTACATATATTTTCTATATATGCTTTTATGTTTATAACATATATTCATACAAGCATAAAACTGTTATAATACAGGGTATGGCAAAATAGTACAGTTGTTTGTGTAGAAAATAATACAATAATAAATAAATAATAATACAAGAATAAAATGTTTCTTGTACTCACAACTGTGAACCTATGTTTGCACAAACTTATGCTTACAATAGAAATTATGTTATTACATTTCATTTCTTTATAATCAAGCATCAAGTGTATCACATTTCAATTAGATGATTAAATCCTCTCTAGAAAAGTCCTCTGAATTCTTGTCCAGGCTGACTGAACACAGCATGCCAACACTTCCCATGACAATTCATTATGGCTTTGAGCACATTAGAATTCATCTCAGCATAAAAATCCTCATCTATCATCCGATTCTCTTCCCCAACCTCTATTGTATTTTACTCTGAATCTTTAGAGAATTTTTTCTCTTTTACTATATAACAGTCCTTCAAATTTTGCAGACTCGAGTATTTAGCCTCTGGGACAACCAGGAACAGAAGTTACTACTACTTCTAATTAGATTTATTAAAGACCCATTGTTTGCAAGTTGAGAGAGTAGTTATTCTCTAAAAACTGAAAAATTATAAAGCATGGTATTTCCCTAAGTAATTTATACGATAGTAGGGAGAAAGGGAGTTTTATGAAAATAAAATAACCATACTCTTAAGCAAGAGGAGGAAACATGTGATATTGATCTGAAAGGTTAAATGGACTCAAACTAAATAGTCTGGTTACTTCCGAAAATTGTAATAAGCTTTAAACTTTAAAAAATAAATTGAAGCACCATCCTTAAAAATTTTACTAATTTATGCCCAATCTTAATAGTGCATATGTTAAGGTACAGATGTGTTTGCTCAGTATGGAGCTTTACTACAGTCAATCTGATGGAGGCCAGTTGAGATGAAACTAAATTAGATAGGAGTGCCAAAAAAGTGATACCAAAAGGTGAAGTAAGAAGATTCCAAATCATCAACTCCTTATATATTTCTTTAAATCTTCCAGTTTCATCCAAATCTAAGTAATCATCATGCAGGGAGTTTGTAACAAGAGATATAGTAAAAAACAAAAAGCACTTACCCCTACCCTTTAAAAATGCTAAGCATTCCCCAGGGCTTTGTACAGCTATGTATACAAATATGAATATTTGTTGAGTAGAAAGAAATAATACCCCATCGATGTCTAAGGCTAGCATACACCTAAGATTGTTCCTTGGAAGATAAAACTAACCAATGTCATATTTTCATATTAGAATGGTACTCCTAATATTTTTTTATTTAAAGCTATTCAAACTATTAATACTTGAAATATTGCCCTGGCTGGTATGCTCAGTGGATAGAGCATTGGCTTACTTACTGAGATGCCCCACATTCAATTCTGGTCAGGGATATGTACTTTGGCTTTAGGTTCCCTGGCCCTGGTTGGGGTGTGTGCAAGAGGAAGCCAATCAATGTGTCTCTCTCACATCCAAGTTTCTCTCTGTCTCTCCCTCTCCTTTCACTCTCTCTAAAAATCAATGGGAAAATATCCTCTAGTAAGGATTAAAAACAAAACAAAAAATACTTTAAATATCTGTTTGAATCAGTACCTTAAATAAACTTGAAGTAATACTATGAAGGAAAGGAAAAATATTAAAAAAATAAAAACAAAGAGAAAAATTATAATGGCTGATCTTTTCCAAAGTGGGGAAATTCAGTCCTCACTCCTGCTCAAATCAATTATCCATTCATCAATTAAGGAATTTATGGAAAATCTCTGGTATAATGATTGACCATGTCATGTCAATTTTCATCACCTACAAATATATCCAAAAAGCAGTGGGTAGGTTTAATATGACACAGTGGTGATATTTACCTGCTCCTTCAAATGGCAGAGCAAGGGCCAAAGGTGAGCACGCCATACAATCAAACGTGACTGACAAAAATAGCATTATCCCGGCTGTGGTTTTCCATTCCCTAAGCAGGGCATAATATAATCAACAGGTTATTTTTTTCCTTAGATATTTCTAAAACATTTAAATCAACCACATCTTCATCAAGAATGACACATAATGACATATTCTAAAACTTCCAGAAAGAAAACCATCTCTGATATTGCAACAGTTTTATGTGATAAGACCATATTCCAAACTGTTCATAAAAAAGGGAACACTTCTTAAGAGAACAGGGAAAAAGTATCTTAGAAATATGTAGGCTTTTATCAATAAATCATTTTTATTTACAGTGGTTAAAAGAAATCAATTCAAATGAGTTTTGAAATCCTTTGGCCAAATGCTACTCCATATTTTTACTATCATAAATATATGCCTTCTTTGCTCTTATTACTAAACTTCACAATAATTTACTGTTTCTCATTTTACCCTTATGAGAACAGTACCTTGAGAGTCACATAAAATGAACATTTCAACTGGTTTCATCTTTTCTGCAGAGCTGAGGAGAAGGTAATAAGAGGTATTTATGTGAATGTAATTTTCTTTGCATTTGCTGAGCATATTTATCTTTTTCCGTTATTTCTGTATCCACATATTAAATATAAAAATATTATCTTTTAAAGTGATTCTTTACCATGTATATTGAATACATGCTGTGCAACTGAACCTGCTTTAAAGAGGAAGACAGACGTCAAAATGCACGTATATGCATAGTCAAACCTCAATCATTATGGGTTGATTAATCAGATAATTTAGAGAACTATATTGCTATTTGATGAACCTACGACATAGTCTGAAATATGAGCTCTGTGGTTCCCTGTGTAAATATGCCTTTGGATACAGAAATTTGTCTGAAGCCCAGACACTTCAATGGCATAATTCAATCTCATTTCAGATTCAAGTTAAGCAAAAAACAAACAAACAAACAAAAAACTCCAAAATAACATTGATAACTTATAAAACTAGAGGCCCGGTGCATGAAATTCATGCACAGAGTGAGGGGGTGTCCCTCAGCCCAGCCTGCACCCTCTCAAATCTGACATCCCTCTCACAATCCAGGACTGCTGGCTCCCAACTGCTTGTCAGTCTGCCTTCCTATTTGCCCCTAACCGCTTCTGCCTGCCAGCCTGATAACCCCCAACCACTCCCTTGCCAGCCTGATTTATGCCTAACTGCTCCCCTGCCAGCCTGTTTGCCCCCAACTGCACTCCTCTGCTGACCTGGCCACCCCTAATTACCCTCCCCTACAGGGTTGATCGCCTTCAACTGCCCTCCCTTGCAGGCCTGGTCCCTCTCAACTGCCTTCCCTTGCAGGCCTGGTGCCTCCCAACAGCCCTCCCTTGCTGGCCATCTTGTGGTGGCCATCTTGTGTCCACATGGGGGCAAGATCTTTGACCACATGGGGGCAGCCATCTTATGTGTTGGAGTGATGGTCAATCTGCATATTACTCATATTACTTTTTTATTAGATAGGATAAAATATATCCCAATTTCAAAGATGTTAAAATACGAGGGAGAAAGTAGATCTTAGAATCTATGATATACATGTGTCTTCTTTAGCCTGAGGAATGTGTGTGATGGTCCTAATCATGCATTTGTAACAGATTGCAAGGTAGCATTAATTTTCTTCCTGTTATTTGAAATATGCTTTTAATTGATTTTGAGAAAGAGAGAGGAAAGGAGAGGGATAGAGAGCTAGAAGCATCAATGAGAGAGAAATATCATGCCCGAGGGGGTTCCGGCCCCTCCTCTCTGCACTAACCAGGGAGAGGGGATGTGGGAGGTTGGCTGGCAGGCCCCACTCCTGATCAGGGTAGGGGAGCAATCAGGGCTGGGCCAGCTGAGGGGAGGGCACACAGAATGTATATTAGAGGCCAGGTCCCCTCAGCCCAGCCTACACCCTCTCCAATCGGGGATCGGGCCTAAACTGGCAGTCGGACATCCCTCTCACAATCCTGGATTGCTGGCTCCTAATTGCACACCTGCCTGCCTGGTTGCCTCTAATTGCCCCCACCCGGTGGCCTGATTGCCCCTAACTGCCCCCCCTGGTGGCCTGATTGACCTCACTGCCTCTGCGTGCCAGTCTAATCACCCCTAATTGCCCGCTTCTGCCATCCTGGTCACCTCCAAAAGTCCCCCAACAGCTTAGTTGCCCCTCACTGCCCCCCCCCCCGTCAGCCTTATCACCCCCAACTGCCCTGCCTGCTGGCCTGGTTGACCCATGCAACCTGCTATTCAGTTATTTGTCATCCCTCACTAACCCCCATGCTGGCCTGGTTGCTTATTCAGTTGTTTGGTTGTCCCTCACTAACCCCTGGGCTGGCCAGGTTGTATGCAGCCATCTTGTGAGGGTGTGAGGGTTAATTTGCATATTATATATTTATTATATATTACTAGAGGCCTGTTGCAGGAAGATTCCTGCAAGAATAGGGCTTCCTTGGGCATATTCCTGAAAGAATAGGGCTTCCTGTGGCCTGAGCAAATCAGAGAAGGGAGTGAAGCCTGCTGAGGTAGATTCCGCTCCCATCTCTGCTGCCTCAGCTCACTCCCTTCTGCAGTGTTTGTCTTCCTTCTATGCTGTCTTCAGTCTTCGCTCCGCCCCTGCATATGCAAATTAACCACCATATTTTTTGGGAAAATTTGCATACTTGCTCTAATTGGCTGGAGGGCATAGAGGAGGGATGGCCAATTTGAATGTTTCTCTTTTATGAATGTAGATTGTTACCCATAAAAAAAAAAGCAGTATCCAGTATCCATACCAGTAATTCCTACTTGTGAGCACTCTTGTTTTTTAAATATCAATAGAATATTTTGAGGAAAAACAACTAAAAAATAACATGAATTGTTTTGCATATAATTTGAATCTCAAGTAGTTTTATAATTCTCAAAACAGCGTGTTATGTTTTGAGAAGTTTAATCTTTAACAAATGGAGAAAATCCTGGGAGAATTGCTAGCACTTGAGAATAAAGCTGTTTAATAGAACTCTTTTTCAATAATGGAATTGCCTTTCTGTGCTATTCAGTACAGTAACCACTAGGCACATAGGGCTATTGAGCACTTGTACATGGCTAATGTGTAAATGAATTTTCTATTTTATTTAATTATACAGTATATTTAAATGGTTACAGGTGGCTAATGGCTACCACACTGAACAACTCAGCTACAAAATCACCTATCTACCACTAGGTGTTTGCTAATTATTTGTAAAGTAAAGAGTTTAATTATTCAAGTAACTGCAAGAGCCTCCCTGGCTTGGCTCAGTGGTTGAGCTTTGACCTATGAACCAAGAGGTCAGGGTTTGATTCCAGATTGGGCACTGCCCAAGTTGTGGACTCTCGATCCCCAGTGAGGGGAACCCAGGATACAGCCTATGATTCTCTCTCATCATTGATGCTTCTATCTCTCTTTCCCTTTTTCTCCCACTCTGATATTAATAAAAGGATATTTTATAAAACAAATAGCTACAAGATAGATTTTATTTTGGTTCATTAGTTTAGCTTTGTAGTTCTAAAACTTCAGTTGACTTAATAATTACTGTATAGGGCTGTACATACAGAAACCATAGCTGCTCAAACAGGCAATTTATAAGATTTTCTATGTCAGTTTTAACTATTGGAAATTTTCATATTATAAACTCTAAATTGACAATAACTTCTGCTTCTCCACCCCTTTATTGATATTACTATAAATTCATGCTGGGATTTGACAGAAATATTTGGCAAAAATATATGAATCAGGTGGACAGCACTCTCTTGTACCAAGAATGACTTAGATCTACAAATTATAAATACATAGTTAATTGTATATAATTATTTTCTCATTAGGGAATTTTAAATATTCATTCAATGTATTAATATGCTTTATCTTTTGTATTAAATTTTATATTTAAATATTAATGTTTCCTTCTAGCTATTAAATTATGTGAAAATTTTAAAACACCATAATAACACTTAAAATACAACAAAAATCCAAGCATTTGGTGGACCTGCAAGTTATGTTTCTTTTTTTCAAATATATATTTTATATATTTTTATTGATTTTGGAGAAGGGAGAGGAAGAGAGAGATAGAAACATCAATGATGAAAGAGAATCACTGATTGGCTGCCTCCTACACACTCACTCTGGGGATTGTGCCCACAAAACAGGCATATGCCCTGGGCAGGAATCAAACTGGTGACCACTGTGCCACATCCGCTAGGCACAAGTTAATTTTCTTGTTCACACTAATTGTGTAAATTTTCCCATAATGTACATAATAAAATTAAAAAGTTAACACTCCCCGTGTGGTCTACTAAAAGTCAAATTAACAAAAGTAATGTGTAGCAATATTTGTAATGATAGACAAAAGAAGTCTAACTAATTTCACTATAAATAAAACAAAAAAATGAAATTACCTGAAAAATATTTCACATGCCTTTGCTTCCTTTAGCATAAAAGTAATCAATTTCCCTCATTTGAATATTCCAATCAAATAAAAATTATTTTTCCATTTATGTTTTCAGGTTCTTCCTGTAAAACCACTGTATTCCCAATATATAATATATCTAATCTCTTACCAGGGGGTGTTTCACATAAGTAGTATGAATTTTGCCCTTATACTAGTATATGTAGAAGATCCTATTTGTTTTTCAAAATCCTGATTTGGACTTGTTTGGAAACTTTCTAGAAAAGGTTTCTGTATAAGGCAAATCACCAAAATTGTGCTTATCAACTTGGTAGCCTCAGGCCTTCTCTATACATTTGGGCAAACTTCATGATTCCCAAAATTCCATATGTCATTCAGTATTCATAGAGAAAATAAAAATATAGTTCACCTGTAGTTGTTTTCACATGGACTCTTCCTCAGATGTGTTAACCAGTATTGTAATCAGTGACATTCAAATTAGGTTTTTTTGTTCTTTTGGGTTTTTTTTATATTTTATTGATTTTATACAGAGAGGAATTGAGAGGGACAGAGAGGTAGAAACGTCGATGAGAGAGAAACATCGACCAGCTGCCTCTTGCACACCCCCCACTGGGGATGTGCCCGCAACCAAGGTACATGCCCTTGACCGGAATTGAACCCGGAACCTTTCAGTCCGCAGGCCGACGCTTTATCCACTGAGCCAAACCGGTCCCGGCTCAAATTAGTTTTAAGTGGTACAAAATTTCCTTCTTTATGGATTCCCTCCACTTATGGATATTAAAATTTAAGCTACTAATATGTATAATATTTTTAGAAATTATTAGTAAAATCCAATCATTAATTTTTTAAAAATTGGTAAGCCAAATGATGTACCACCAATTTCTTTTCAAATGTCATAGCAAATGGATTAATGCCAACATGTAGCATATCTATCATATCTAATGAAGAGGAGATAGGCAAATTGACCACCACGCCATAACAATATGGCTGTGCCCACAGTGGAGGCAGGGATTCTATAACACAAGATGGTTGCACCCACAGCAGAGGCTGAGTTCCCACAACAAGCCTTATTGAGCAATCAGTAGGGACCTGAGGCTGCACCTCTGCCTTGTGGGGCTTATCAGGGGGCCTGAGGCCATGCCCCCAACCATGTGGGGATTGACAGGGTACCTCAGGCCACACCGCGGGCCCAGCACTGAGCCAGGAGATCTGAGGCCATGTTCCCCCATCCAGAGGGGCTTGACAGGGGTGGAGCCAGCCAGGTCTGTGTCTCCTGTGATTTCCAGGCACACATGGGTGGGCAGGGACTTGACTCCGGTTCCTGTGGCACACCCCAGACTCTGAAAGATTTCCATATACATTTTACTAATTTTCTTTAATCTCTGACACTTCTATTATAGAGAAAGGGCAAAGAGCAATATTAAAATATTTCCTCTAATTAATTGACTTTTGATGTGCACAAATTTCATGCACAGGGTAACTAGAGTGTGTGAGTGTGTGTGTGTGTGTGTGTGTGTGTGTGTGTGTGTGTGTGTGTATAAAAGGCTAATATCCAAAGAGCCCTCTTCACAGTAACACCAGGAGGCTGGGAGTTTGATCACTAACTATGCCATGCACTGACCACCAGGGGGTGGCACAGAAGGAAGGAAGACCCCAGCCAGCAGCCAGGAAAGGAAGGCCCTA
Source organism: Pipistrellus hanaki (assembly GCF_964339955.1). Lineage (NCBI taxonomy): Eukaryota > Metazoa > Chordata > Mammalia > Chiroptera > Vespertilionidae > Pipistrellus > Pipistrellus hanaki. The sequence goes on from NC_140524.1 coordinate 87,929,217, forward strand.
GCCAGCACCTGGAAGGCCCCAACTGGCCTGATCACCAGCCAGGCCTAGGGACCCTATCTTTCACGAATTTCATGCACCAGACCTCTAGTGTAGTATAACTCCATTTTAGCAGGATTTCAAAGAATATGGCTATGCTTTTGTTGTTTTTAGTGAGGAGCAACGAATTGAAGTCTTGTATCTATGAGTCATTGGAAGAAGACCAATAATAAGAACAGTGCCCAGTTTTAACTTCACTTGTTGGACTATTACATAACCTATTAACGGTACCTTCCAATGCTCTAGTCTGGATGTGAAGTGACCATGTCATTTAGAAGTTTAAGTCAATTATCCTCAAAACATAAATGTAAAGCAAATTCATAAACATCACCATTTTACTGACAACCTTTTCATTGCTTAATTATCTCTTAAAACTCAATGGAAAACTCATGACTCTAAAGATAAAGCTGCTTCTTTACAGCTAATTGAAAATTGTATTGAAAATATCCAAGGATGTCTAAAGCATTAAAGAAAATATTCAGTAACAAGTGACAGGTCCATTAATAGCAGAAACTAAAGAGCAATATATCTTGCCCTAGCTGGTTTGGCTTAGTGCATATAGTGTTGGACTGCGGACTGAAGTGTATCAGGTTCAATTCAGGTTAAGGGCACATGCCAGGGTTGAGGGCTCGATCTCCAGTAGGGGGCGTGCAGGAGGCAGCTGATCAATTATTCTCTCTCATCGCTGATGTTTTTATCTTTCTCTCTCCCTTCCTCTCTGAAATCAGTAAAATAATATATATATATATATATATATATATATATATATATATATATATATATATATTAAAAAGAACAATGTATCTTTAAAATTTAACATATTGCACATCTTAAACATCAATGTTTAACAGTATTTTTTTGTACTTACTTAAAAAGATCATTATTACATGCTTTACAGACAGCAAAACCAAAAACTTTTGTGAGTGTATGGAACTGTTATGAAGCATGGATACTTACATTACTTTAATAGTTTTTATAGAATCACTAGAAGCCTGGTACATGAAAATTGTGCTTTTAGGGGGGTTCCTCAGCCCAGCCTGCGCCATCTGGCAGTCCAGGAGCCCTCGGGGGATGTCCGACTGATGTCTTAGGCCCACTCCCTGTTGCACTTGCCAGCTGTGAGCCCAGCTCAGGGCTTCTGGTTGACCACCAGGGGACAGCTCCTGCATTGAGCGACTATCCCCTGGTTGTCAGTGCAAGTCATAGCCACCAGCTGTTCCACTGTTTGGTTGATTTGCATATTAGCCTTTTATTATATAGGATAATTAAATAAGTTTTAAGCTTTTTCTCACATTGAATTAGGAAACTTTTCAAACATATATACAATTTGGAAGATTTATAAAGTAAACACCAGTATAACCATCATCTAGATTGTACAATTAAGTGTATTAAACTTGCTTTATCATGGATAAGTATAATAATCTACCTATTCATCCTTCTATCCAGTGGAAGTTTCAGACATCAGGGTAGTACTCATCACCCTTAAACACTTCAGCATGCATACCATTATCTAGAATTCAATATTCATGTTTTAAACTGCAAACTTAACATAAGACCAAATACATAAATCTTAAATGAATCAATAATTCTACAAATGTTCAGAATCCAGTATAAGTTTTATTCATTGGCATTTGGTTGGCATATAAATCAAAGTAAAAGTTAAAAGTAAATAATATTGTTATTAATCTGTTATTTTCACTCCTGGGGTGATCCAAATGTTCTCACAGAAACTGCAAGCAAATTTACTCTCAACCATTTAATTTAACAGATTTATAGGTCACATTTACCATAGAATACTTAAGAAATATATAATAACCACAAGAAGTTCTTTCAATGTTTAGTTACAATTTTATTTTTCAAAGGTCATGAATTTAAATTCTAACAAAATTCACTAGATTAACTTTCCAGATACAGATTTCAGGGTTAATTGAATCTTCTTATTTAAGTACTATGTAATATCAATTTTCTCCTTCAAAAGGGGACTGTCATTGTTTGAAATGGTCTTTTCTGGGTTTCCAACTCTTAAGAACTGATCCAACTGAGAGTGTTACTAAAACTTTGAGAGCAAAGAGCCAAGATAGTTGGAAATGATCAATTCCTGGCTAATTATTTTTTTCAATTCCAAAGAAATATAAAAAAGATAGCCCATTTCTGAATTGAATCAAGAGGAATTTTTACCTGGAAAAGGAATTAGGTCTTTGTAATTGAAAACTGTGAACAATATTTTAAATTACAACCAAAATTAAGACTTCAAATTCTTTACATTCTTGGCAGTGTGTTTAGGATGGAAGCTTCCTATTTGGCTTCATTTTAAGGAGTCTCCATATTGTCATGCATAGTGGGTTCTATCAGTTTACATTCCCACCAGCAATGAATGATGATTCCTTTTTCTCCACAACCTCTCCAACACTTATTACTTGTTGATAGTAACCATTCTAATGGGTGTGAAGTAATATCTCATTGTAGTTTTGCTTTGCATTTCCCTGATAGCTAGTGAGGTTGAGCATCTTATATTTGTTGGCCATTTACACTGAGTGGTCAGATTATTATGATCTATGAACAAATAATGATCTGGCCACTCATTGTATATCCTATATATTAAAAGGCGAATATGCAAATTGTCCCCTCAACCAGGAGTTCAACCAGCAGTCAGGCCGGCTAACCACCTGTGCATCCCCCATCCCCCAGCCAGGCTGGCTGGACCCCACCCATGAACAAATTCATGCACCGGGTCTCTGCTATACACACACACACACACACACACACACACACACACACACTCTGAATGGCCAGATTATTATACGTTCAGAGATCATAATAACCTGGCTACGTTCAGAGATCAATATATATATATATGTATTCTTGGGAGAGATGTATGCTCAGTTCCTCTGCCCATTTTTCAATTGGTTTGTCTGTTTGTTTGATGTTGAGTTTGATGAGTTCTTTATAACCCCAATAAATTAAATTTAAAATATTTAAAAAATAATAAAGTGAGTTAAATAAGTTAAATAAAATATATTATTTTAAAAAGAAGGAACATGCACAGTAATTTTACATTAAATGACTACACCACACAAATGAAAAGCATTGAGTTTTTCACCTTTGTAGACTTCTGACCATTTTTGTATTGAAACTTGACACTAGCTTTCTGAAATGTGTAAATGACATCATGGGTTTTGATTCTCTGGATTCCACCATGTTAGAATGAAACTTGACAACCTGGTTTCAAAATACTTGTTATACAAGAAACTGAGATTGTGAGGGCCTAGTTACTCAAAAGGGTAACTCCTCAGATAAGAAAACAATGGTTTCCAATCACACCAGTCTTTTTGAGAGTTTTTTTCTTCTGTTATGCTTAAAAAAAAAAAAAGATAGTTGGGCATTATATCTTAAAAACAGCAAAGGCATAGATACCATATGTGAGACTTTTTGCTTAAAAAGTAAATATGTACAGAATAGCTGTCCTGTACAAGTATTGTGCTAAGCAGGAAAGGAGATATAAAAATGTTTAGTGCCCATATTTAGGTGGAATCAAATGCATGCATTAAAATGCAAGGAAGTATATATAAATATAACAACAGAAAAAAGTATAAAGGAATAAAGATTAAATGCTTTCACAGAGGATTTAGGGATTTCAAATTCTATTTTATAAACAAATAGTACTTAAACTTGAATACAATTTACATCCAATGTAATCTTAAGAAGGGTGTAGACTTAATCAAATTTGAAAGTCTAGGCACATTTAAAATAACAAGTCTTTAATAAATGCAGTGTTTTAAAAATCTTCTTTAAAATATAACAGATTAAGACAGTTTTATTTTTAAAAACTTTACATATTCTGGGCTATACCACTCTCTTAACAAAAGTGCTATATTTAACCTAACATTACATTCTTTCCCATATTAAACATGGAAGTAGGAGGAAAGTAGAGGTGGAGAAAAAGCAACTCCTAGTTTCTTTGTCATTGACCATTACATTAAAATCTAAGGCAAGGTTTCTTCACCAAAAATCAACTAGCATGACCACAAAATAAAATGTCACAAGTGCAGTAAGTCCTCACTTATTATCAGCACATTCTGTGACTTAAAGCAAAACGACTTATAATGAAACCATGGACTGATATGAACAGGAGTTAAGTTCCTATGGTCTCTCATCAACTTTATAATGAAATGGCTTTATTTGAGAACCTGCTGTATAAGGACTTATTCACTCCAGACCAAGATTTTTGCCTTAGGAAAATTGTTAACTTGTGCTAATTGAGCCTAATTCGATATATCAGTTAGGTATTAAAATGCCACAAATTCCAAACAAATCAGTTGCCTCTTTTCACCATAGCCAACAGTGCTTCTTTATTTTTGACTTTATAAAGTCAATCAAAGGGTTAAATGAAAAGAATTAAACACACAGAATGTATCTAAATATGCTGTTGGCAGAACACTTGGCCAAGAGTAGGGAGGATAATATTCTTAGTTAATGTGAAAACTGCATTTTTGCCCCCCCACGACCACCACCATGTTTCTCCATACTTGGAATGGAATGCTAGCTTATTCCTAAAGCATATGATTTCCTTAAATTAGATGACCACAGCAAAAAGGTTTTTATTGAGAAATGGGAGGAAGAGAGTACAGGGAGAACGAGGAAATGTGGCTCCCACCAGACAGAACATATAATTCCTAGTAATTTTAGAAATTTTTCACATTAACCTTGCAATATCTTACAATTCCCTTATTCTAAGAATTATTTTTATTATTTTCCCATTATTATATTTTGAAAATCAGGTTGCATCTTATAATTAATATCTGCTATCTAATGTGATGATTATTTCCCTTAAAACTATAAATAAAATTATGGTGTGATCTAGTTAAAGAACCGTGGGAATTCAAATTTAGTGTTTAGATTACAGTATGTCTCAACTCCATAGCATTTAGAACTCTACTTTTGTTGTTAAATTTTTTTGAATATTTTTATTGATTTTTAAAGAGAGAGGATGGGAGAAGGAGAGAAAAAGAGAAACATTAATGTGAGAATGGAACATTGATAGGCTGCCTCCTGCATGCCCCATAAAGGAGATGGATCTGAAAATCTGAAGTCAAATCAGCAACCTTTTGGTGCATGGGATGATGCTCAAACAACTGAGTCACACCAGCCCAGGCTATTGCTCTATTTTTTAATCCAGTCTCTAGGTTAATCCACACAACCTTTAGTTGAGTGGATAGGAAACTTTCTGCTCCTCTCTTCTCATTCTAGTCTCAGTCCCACCCTCAAACAGATTACTTTGGCTCCATTCTTGCCTGCCCCCTTTACTTTCTTGCCTGCCCCTCTCAAAAAGGCAACATACCTATTCTTATTGGTCAGAAAATGACATTCAAGGAACAATAATTTATTACTGTACTGGGTTAGTTTTTCTCAAAGTAAGAACCAAGCCAGGGGATTTCTCTTTCCGAAACACAGGCAAGGAAGTGCCCCTGTGTGTGAAAAAGTACGGATATCTCCTCATTCCAGTTTGTGCTTTATCGTCAGCCACTGCTAGCTGGTTTTCTTCGATTATTGGACAGGCAGCAGAAGGCCTTATTTTAGGCTTATGCAGAGCAGATTGCACTGGATCCAGCTATTGTTAAGAGAGAGAGTCTCGCATTCTGGTTTGTGTTAAATGACTGAACACATGAATAAATTAAGTGTTTTGGTCATCATTTACCTATTTGCTGTTTGTATATAAGTTTTGAAGGAAGAATAGGTAAATCTCTGCCTGGAACCAAAACACCCAAAATTACAAATGATGCCAAGTTTAGTGGGACTTATTTTTTTATTTTTTTCTGCTGCTGCTACCGGAAGAAAGAATTGTATAGACATTTATAGCTCTGGCTGAGAAAAATAGTACATTTTAGGCTGAATGATGTCTGAAAGGCAATAGGGTTTCTGCCTTATTAGGAGCGACTCTACTGCAAACACCCACATCGTTAAAACTGTCGTCAATGGGACAACCTAGGAAGACTCAGAGAAGCAATATAGGTCAAATGACACAATCAAAGCAACCCTCAACTATATAGAAAAAAAGCTGGCTTCCCGGTTTAATAGAGTACCATATTTTAATCTCACTTAAGCAAGATTTGTATTTTAAAATATGGATGTTTAGAAATCTGTTGAAATTTATTTTAAAAAAGGTTTTTTTTTAGTTTATTAAATTTATTGGGGTGACATGGTTTAATAAAATTATACAGGTTTGAAGTGTACAATTCAATGATATATAAACTGACATATTTATTAGGTGCACAAAATCAGAGAAAGCAAAAGAATTATCTGATATTTTGCACTGAATATCCAAAAAGAATAGGTGTTAGAATCAAATTATCTTTTTTTTCTTCTTCACATTTAAGTCTAATAATATGCTTGACAGTTCATTAATACAATAAGATAAATTTAAATAAATGTACATACACATCTGTAAAGCTAACCAAACGAAGAGAACTACATTTAAAGTTAATATATTTTCTTGGGCATGAAAATCTAATAGTCATGCTTGTCCCTAGTATACTTATACGTTCATTTAGATATATTTTATAAAAATAACTTGCATTATAGACTTTAAGCATTTTGGGGCATCTCTTACTTATTAACTGTTTTATGTGTCAGTCACTAGTCTAAGCTTCCTTTAAAAAATATTTTTATTGATTTCAGAAAGAGGAAGGAAGATGGAGATAGAAAAATCAATAATGATAATTATTCATTGGCTGCCTCCTGCACGCCCTCCCCCCACTGGGGATCCAACCTGCAACTCAGGCATTTGCCCTTACCGGGAATCCACTATGACCTCCTGGTGCAACCATTGAGCTACACCGACTGGGCTGAGATTCTTTTTTTTTTTTTTTTTGTATTGGTGGCTTTAAATGAACAACTTTACAAGGTAAGTGTTCTTATCCCTCTGGGTTTAGAAAAGATGAATACTTTAAGTTCAAATGACTGGTAGGTGGCAGAGACAGGATTCAAACACAAGTATGATTAAAAAGCTTCTTATCTATTTTTCAGAGATAAGATAAATGTTTTAATTTTTGCATTCGTAAACTATGACTACAGAGAGCAGCGGGGTGTTCCACGCTCATACAAAGAGCACGGCAGCATTGAGTGAAGGGCTCACAGTCAGATATATAATGCCTTATGAGATAAGTTAATAAGGGTTGAAACACTGTATGCTTGATGAAATAAATTTCCTAAGGGCAACAGACATTAACAGCTGTTCAAGTATTGTTAATGTCCCTGTAGGCAAGTATATCACTCTGTCAGTTACTGAACACATGCAGTGTTCCTGTAGTGTCTTTCATCTCATTTACACCGAGAGAGTAAATAAGTATTCCTTCACTTCTGCAAGAACTGTCTAACTTTAGCTGTATAAACATTCTTGCTTCATATTCATAATTTAGTATCAAAAGTTACTTTTCTAAAAATATAAATTAAAATAGGTTCATTTCATGCTTAACATATTTCAGTGGTGCCTGGCCAGTGTGGCTAAGTGATTGAGTACCGGCCTGTAAACCAGGAGGCCATGGTTTTATCACCTGGGTTGTGGGCTAGATCCCCAGTGTGGGATGTGCAGGAGGCATCTGATCCATGATTCTCTCTCATTATTGATGCTTCTACCTCTCTCTCCCTCTACCTTCCTCTCTGAGATCAATAAAAAATATTAAAAAAATATTTCAGTGGCTTCCCCTTGTACCTACAAATCCAAAAAGTTTAAAGCCCTCTACAAGATTTTACATGATCGACCACCTTTGTACCACAGACCACTTTCTCCTTCCTGAGCCAGCCTTTGGCCCTACTTACTAGCCTTTTGCTGTCTTCCTGACTCAGGGCTTTGGATCAGGACTTCTGTTTTACCAAGAAGGCTTCACCCTTAGCCTTTACTTGGCAAACATCTATTTAGCATCAAGTCTTGGTTCTAAAATTCAGGGAAGTTTCATTGACCTTTGACAATTTGCTGGAAGCCATGATGAAAGGTGAATCACCCATTTTCATTTTCCTAGCATCCTATATGTTCCCCTACCAGAGTCTACACAAACCGCAGTTGAAGAGGAAGTGATCATCCCTTCAACTAACTGAAAGAGTTCCTCCAATAAATTAACAAATACTTTAATTTCATTACTCTGTAATTTTTTGGGGGGATCTTAACTTGCAAGGGGGTATTGAGCCTGTCACTTTTAAGTTCCCACAATTTTATTGGTAGGATCCATACCAGATGAAAATATATTCATTTTATTTAATTTTAAATTTATTTAATTGGTTTGGCCACTGTAATTATCAAGGAAAAAGAATGTGTTCCTTTCTGAGTAAATGCCTTTAGTCCTCTAATTTTTTATTCAATAAGATTTTTGTGAGAATTATTAGTCAAAGAATTTTACATTATTTGTGTTAAAATGAGATATTCCATATAATAAGATATGATGAGTAATACTAGTATTTGTACAAAGAAGAAAATTACTCACGGAAAAGGTGGCATTTGCCAAAACTGACAGCTTGTCAAATTGAATGTCAATGTGTTGAAATAAAATATTCCTATAAAGTGGAAGTCACGAAGAACAACAATAGCAACACAAGAATCATATTTTTGAAAGTGAATTTTTTTCAGTGCTCCCAGACAGATAAATTTCAATTCTACCATTTAAAAAGCAGTCTCAAATTTACAATATGGATACATTTAACTGAACATGAGTAACAAACTCCAGAAACAAAGAATCTAACTGGGGGGAAAAAAGCTTTAAAAACAGTTGTCAGTTCTGGATATGGATGGTGGTGATGATTTCACAATACCATCAGTGTACTTAATGCCATAGAACTGTGCACTTAAAATGGTAAAAAAAAAAATGTGTTATTACGTATATAATACCACTATAATTTGTTATTATCACATAACCATTTGGAAAAACATACAGAATTCTAACCAAGGTGCTATTTATATGAAACACAGGGTTGGTGAGGTAACCTTAAGGTTAGGGTTAGGGTTAGGGTTAGGGCTAGATCACAAGTAGTGCTTTCACCTTTGAAAAATCTTGAGAGATTACCTGTGCCTCCTTTTCACCCCTACTAAGAATCACTGTACTTGAACCTCATTACAACTGACATGTAATATAATCAAAGAGTTACTTGGTCTCAATAAATTTCAAGCAGACACTAGGTCTACACTGAACTAAAATTAGAAACTTAAAATATTGTTGCCCCAAATTGTTACAAATCATGTACTATATCACAAACGAGGGATTTAATCTGATTCCCAGATAAAATAAGTTGGAATCCAAAATTATGATTTATATTGAAAAATTTTTTAAAAATGTAAATAAATCCTAGCTGGTCTGGCTCAGTGGAAAGAGCGTTGGCCTGCAGACTGAAGGGTCCCAGATTTGATTCTGGTCAAGGGCATGTACCTTGGTTGCAGATACATCCCCAGTAGAGGGTGTGCAGGAGGCAGCTGATCAATGTTTCTCTCTCATCAATGTTTCTAACTCTCTATCCCTCTCCCTTCCTCTCTGTAAAAAAATCAATAAAATATATTTAAAAAAACTGTAAATAAGTTGTGTTACCATTTTTTCTTTGCAACAATAATATTTTAAAGAGTTGGCTTATGTGAAGCTGATTTTATATTAATGATACTGTGCAAAAACAACTTTTTATTATCTTTTCTATATGAAGAAACGAAGTACAGAATACTATGCAGCAATAAAGAGGAAGGATCTCTTGCCCTTTGAGATAGCATTGAGGGATCAACAGAGCATTATGCTAAGTGAAATAAGTCAGTCAGAGAAAGATAAGTATCACATGATCTCACTTATATATAGAATCTAATGAACAAAACAAGCTGATCAACAAAATAGATACAGAAACCTAGAAGTACAGAACAGACTGTGGAACCTCAGAGGGAAGGTGGGGGTGGGTGAGTGGGCGAGAAGACATTTGTCAGAGAATGTATATGCATATATGCGTAACCATTGAACACAAAATAGTGTGGTGAAAGTTTGCAGGGATTGGGGATGGGGGACAAAAGAGGGGTCAATGGAGGGAAAAGGGGGGCATATGTAATACTTTCAACAGTAAAGCTAAATTTAAAAAAAGGAACAAAGTACAATGCATCCTCCCTCAGGCAACGAGGAGAGTCTTGATAAAGTTAAAATGCATTCTGAGGAAGTTACGATCTTGGACTCATGCTTCAATATTTAAGTACTATCATTTCATAGTGGGAAAAAATAGTGGTTTTATCAGAGAGGCCTCAAGATAAAGGAGTTTTTCAGTAGAGAAACAAACTCCAAATTCTATTATTTATTCTCTGTGATTTCAACAATAATGATGAACACGGTTGATGGACCTGAGAACGCCAATATACATACTATGAACCATTTTAAGAAAACATTTTCCATATCTCAATTAACATAAACTAGAGGCCCGGTTTATTCTGCACGGGTCCCCTCACCCCAGTCTGCACTCTTTCCAATAGGGACCCATCCAGGGTATCAGGCCTAAACCGGCAGTTGGGCATCCCTCTCACAATCCTGGACTGCTGGTTCCTAACTGCTCACCTGCCTGCCTGCCTGATCACCCTAACTGCCACCCTTGCAAGCTTGGTCGCCCCATGCAGCCTTTTGTTCAGTCATATGGTCATCCTCACTAACCCTTCTGCCAGCCTGGTCACCCCACTTAGCCTGCTGTTCAGTTGTTTGGTCATCCCTCACTAACCCCCTACTGGCCTGGTCACCCCATGTAGTCTGTTCGGTCATCCATCCAGTTGTTTTGGTCGTGATGGCTCTTGGCTTGTCCTATTTATGAAAAAAGATCCCTGAAATGAAAATTATAACTTAAAAAACTGAACAACACACATTAAAAATATAGTGTCTAGGCTATGAGAATCAAGACCAGAATAATCTTGGAAACTCCTTATAGATATGTGAAACCCACCGAGGAAATGCATCATCTGGCTTTAAAGCTTGCCATTCAAAGTATTGTCTGGTGACAAGCTCATGGACATTATCTGATAATTTGTTTAAATGCAGAGGGCACTGTCCCCACCACAGGCCATCTGAATCACATCCTCATAACAAGCTCCCCAGATGCTTCCTATACAAATTAAAGTGTGAAGAGTACATCTCTAGCACAGCTCCAAAGAACACACACAGAGTATACATTAATAGACTGTTAAGAGTTTGAGAATGAAGGTCTGCCCTTTAGAGTGCTAGAGGTAGTCTCTATCTCCAGATTTGGGGCACAATGGCTCCTGATCAGGTTGAACCCAGATGAAGAAGTGGCCCTAGCTAATTCTGAGTTTGTTACCATTCTCTTTAAGCACACATTCATACATTGTTAATTTACAACTTCCTGAGTGGTGACATAAGCCCTGATAATAAAAATCCATTGGGCTCATAAGAATTCAGCTGTGTCCTCATTAGGGATTGTGGGGGCCAGAGTGTATGCTACGTCTGCTCCTGCTCTCTGAGGTTATTCTTGATTTCATACTCTTGACTTACTGAAATTAGAAACTTCATCCAATTTAACACTGTTAGTGAGCAAGAAATATAGTGTCTTCCACACTAACAATCAGCCCATCAAAAACACTATATATTTTAAGTTCTAATTTGTTTAATGTTTTCATTCTACTGATAAATAACTAATTTCATATTTATTAATTACTTGAAACTAGCAACTACTATAATCTATTTTTTTTCTTGCACTGTTCTGAAGTTACACTAGTCTTATCACTAGGAAAGTTGAAAAAAATATATATCTTGACCAAATATAGGTTTGGAATATATCACTGTAATCATATTGTTGAGTGTTTGTAGGATGCTGTTGCATTATTTATTCATCATCTATTGTTTTAATTCTTAAAAACTTGTAAAATAGACATATAAGATTTATTTTGTGGATGGCAAATTGAGAGGAATGGTGTAATGGAAAGAGCACAGGCCCTGGTAAACACTGTTGGGGTCAAATCTTGTCTCTACCACTTGTTAGCTGAGTTATCACATCTATCAAATAGGGACACCAGTGGTAATTGAATTCTAGCATTTCTGGGAAAATTAAATGACCCAGATATGTAAGGCATTTGTAACAGTGCCTGGGATATATTATTGGCATTCAAAGAGTACCGTCTTTAAGCTACTCCTCTAAGGAAGCATCATTAATACTGGGGCCAGGATGCAACTGGAAGTCTGTTGCACTTTGGAACCTCAAGGCTTAAAATGATATTGGATCACCTACATTTCCCTATCTCTTTGTAAAACACAATACCAGGGAGCTAAAATAAAGGAACAAGAATATACATTTACTGTACAGCAGGATTGCCATATGCCTTTTGTTCAGATGCCTAAATGTATGACAAATGAGATAGAAGAAACAAACAATAGACTCCTTGGTAAGTGATTAATATTTTTCAAATTTATTTTTATTGTTGGAAGTATTACATATGCCCCCTTTTTCTCTCTCATTGCCCTCTTACATCCAACTCCCCGTCTCCCAGACCCTCACCTCACTATTGTCCTTGTCCATATATGAATATATGCATGTAAGTTCTTTGGTTAATATTCATTAATAGAAAATTCACAATGTGAATATTTAAAGAATATATCTTACACATGTTTTCTTGGCAGGCACCTTCACTGAAAACATCCATATTGACTTTTGGTTGGCTGAACTTAAATAGTATCCAGTATTTGCTTAGTGTTTTATAGTTTCAAATTGTTCAAGTAACAACTTGTTATATAGGTGATGTAAATACTTTTATCCCTATTAAGTAGATGAATACATGAAGGCTCAAATGTTGAAGATAACCTAAAAATTTCAAATAACATAGTGAGAATCAGAAGCAATTCATTTCAAATTTCATTTACAGCATGTCCCTTATTGCATAATAAATAATAAGATATCAAGTTGGTGGAATTATGTAAGGCAATTTGGGAAATAAAGTAACTTAACAATGATAAGACTTGAGACCATATAAAATTATTTTATGGGAGATGGCTGTACAATGGACAGTTTTCCTTTTTCAAATGATTTATGACTATATTAGTGCTGCATTTTCTATTTTGCTATGTTCATTCTGTTTTATTAGGGTAGGGACCATGTTTACTTCACTCACTTTTGTGTACTGATACAGAACAATACCTAAGTATTGAGTTACAATTCATTGAGTTTCCCAAGTATTCATTCAGCATATAAAAAAAATTGCAAAATACTGCAATTTTTAATAGCCTCAACACTAGAAATGACCTCATTCAAATTACTCCTATTTATTTTTCTATTCTACAATTTTCTATCTATAAAAATTCAAAATAGTATTTGCCAACTAATCATTAGTATATATCACAGTATAGTATTAGGAAAAATAAAAATAGTGATAACATTCTAACTGCTTACAAAAATATATAAATTTCACTTTCTCATAACACACAACTGGTAAACTGTATGACTGTCACTATTTATAGGTGAGGAAACTGAAGTTAAATGCTTGATCAGAACTAGACTATGCCATTTCATCAGATTTTCCCCCTGAGTTTGATGGGAACAAATACCCCCATCTTTCTATGCCACTAGAGATGTTATCATTACCAAATATCCTAAGGATTATTTTTCTCTGTATTCAGCTTATCATTAAGCATTGTATAGTGTACAGATATTTGCAGGAAATGCATATAGGCCATCAAGGAGGAATTTGCCATCAATTTGAAGAAATAAGCCATGCTTACATTGAAACTGAAATATCTTTTGAAGGCAACACATTACTAGGCATGAGATTATGAGGTACTATATTAAAATATATGTATGATTCAGCATACATTGTTCCTAGCCAATGTTCTAGAGCTGCAGCTCACGAATTTAAAAGGATGAATAAAATCATTATACATGTTCCCTTCTAGTACTTTCATTGTCACCATTCTAAAGTGAAATAATCACCTCCAAAATATTTAGTGATTTTATGATTTTTATACACTATCCTTACAGTCAGTTTTCATTCATTAACTCCCTTTTATTCTCTTCCTATATCATTACATTGCTCATTAGGACCTGTCATTAGAAGAGGAAAAAAAGGACACACAGTGTCAGAATTAGCTATTTTTAAAGATTTGAAGATGTCTGTCACCACAAAAAGAATCGGATAAAATATATAAATGTAAATAAAAAGTTTAATTTTAATATAAAGTAAATAAAATAATAAAATTCCCTTTTAATGGAAACATTCTGGATGGTAAAATAACCATAATATTTTACTAATAATTCTTATTTTTCAACCTTATCTATGAAACAAAATTGAGGAGCCTGTGGTGGTAATTCCCTTTACATGCCCTCATATGGCTATCACAATTCTAATAGAATTAAAATTTAGCAATATAAGTTTTTATACACATTCAAATTTATTTTAAATACTAGTGGTCCAGTGTACAGATTCATGCACATTGAAAGGAAATGAATTAGAAGAAATATTTTAATATTGCTATCCGCCCTTTCTCTATCATAGAATTGTCAACCAGATTCACGATCAACAATGACAGATCGAAACATGCATGTGATAGGTGCCAGTGAGAGCTTTATATATATATTGTCCATGCACCAGTCAATGTTTACTTTAAAATTGCCAGTGTGTATCATATGTAGCAGCCCATAGGTCGGATGGACAGACAGTCCCTAAGCCTTTTATATATATAGATAACAACTTTATATGGGAATCAATTATCTATTTCCAACTTCAATATCACACTAAAACCTTGTCACAAAATTTCAATCACCTGCTCAAGATCCATATATAAATGTTTCACTTGTCAAATGCAACAACATATACCTACATACACACACACATACAGATACACACAGATATTACTATAATACTATATAGTGTATATATTGTGGTATGTATTTTTCTCATGCATTTTAGTACCTTAGACTCTCCAACGTGGCATTACAGAGGCAACAGAAAATCCAAAATGAAATCCAAATTGTGATACTTTGTAACTGTGGGACTTCAGACAGATTTATTCATCTCTGAGAGCCTTATCCTATATAATAAAGAGGTTATATAAAAATTGACCATCACTCTAACACACATGGGGTGGCCCCCATGTGGTCAAAGATGGCCACCTCCATGTGGACACAAGATGACCACCACAAGATGATCAGCAGGGGAGGGCAGTTGGGAGGGACCAGGCCTGTAAGGGAGGGCAGTTGTGGGCAATCAGGATTGCAGAGGAGGACAATTAAGGGTGACTGGGCTAAGAGAGGAGGCAGTTGGAGGTGACCAGGCCTGCAGGGGAGGACAGTTGGGGGTGACCAGGCCAGCAGGTGAGGGTAGTTAGGGGCAATCAGGCTGGCAGGGGAGCAGTTAGGCATTGATCAGGCTGGCTGGGGAGTGTTTAGGGGGTAATCAGGCTGGCAGGAAGAAGCAGTTAGGGGCAATCAGGAAGGCAGGCAGGTGAGTGGTTGGGAGCCAGCAGTCCTGGATTATGAGAAGAATATCTGACTGCCCATTTAGACCTTTGGGATCAGACCTAAACAGGGTATCAGGTATCCCTTGATGGGTCTCAGATTATAGAGGGTGCAGGCTGGACTGAGGGACACACACACACACACACACACACACACACCATGCACCAGGCCTCTAGTCTTCCATAATGCTAAAATGTATGTGTAATATTGATTCACTGCACAAATATCATAAAGGTATTCCCAACACCAATATCTCTTATGTCAGGGTTGCCACATCATCTTCAAAGTGAATTGCCTTAAGTATTCTAACAGGTTACTTCCCTCAAGTCTTGCTATCCTCTAAGTTTCTTATACATACAATATAGCAAGTTCTGCTTTCCTTTTGTCAATCTACTGCTACAAATTCTTGGCTCCCCAATTGAGTAAAGAAAAAAAAAAGTTGTGTGTTTTTTTTTTTTAAATCTAAATTCATGATGATTTGAATACAATATACATTCTAGTCTCATTTTTCATCTCTCTCATATATCCAAACATTTATTGAGTTTTATGTTTAAAGCACTGTTTCTGACCATAGGAATATAACTGAACAATATATTCATGGCACATGCCCATGGGAAGCTTTCCTTTCCTTTGAGTGATAATTAACAAAATTAAACAACTAATCTTTAATTTTATACGTGATAAGTACTAGATAGAAGTGGTAGAAGTATTGTTTAGGCCCTGACCTCATATGAGATTCTGAGAATGCTTCCCTGAGGAAGTGATATTTGAACTAAAATTTAAAGATGAATGAAAGGAGAAAAAATGAGGGGAGAGCTTTTATAGCAGCAAAAATGGCACAGTACGTGAGACTCACAAACCTTACACTTCAAGCCAAATAAATTACTGATGTATGCAAAATCTGTCTTTCTCTGCTCCTCAAATTTGTGCACATGGATTGTTAACCATACCAAAGACACTCAAATATGACCCAAATCACTTTCAAAAACATTGATTTATTTTTACTGAAAAATACTTTTTAATCACATAAGCAAATGATGATTTAATAATATGTGCTACTGTGCTAAACTGAAAGTCAACTTGCTCTATAGAAGAAATATTAATGATTCATAGGATTGTTCTGCTAAGGACCTTCTACTTCATTTCAAATATTAATCATCTAGTTTTAGTATAACATTCATTCAATTCAGAATCCATCTGCATTTTCTTTGCTAAAAACTAATCACCCATTAGTATTCTGTACTGCCTTTAAGAAATCCTTGGTGTATGGCTGTGTCAAGTGATTGAGCATCAGTAAGTAATGTTGCTCTCTGAAATTGCTCTGAGAAAGACATTTTGAGTACTATCAGATACCCTTTCCCAATAAATTGTATAACCTTTATCAAAACTAAATTATATTTTCCATTGCCAACATGCCAAAAACAAGACAGACTGTGTATTTTAAAAGCGTGCACATGGTTTTTTAATGTAGCCACATTAAAGCTATTAACCACTGGACAGTGATGAATTAGGGTTACACATAAGCACACTTAAGCAGCAACCATTATCTATATTACTCATCTAAGGATTTCCAGGGTAAAGTTTCTCAAAGACAAGTATAGTATAGTAAGACTCATTGCACAAGCTTTTAGAAATATTTTCACTTCTTAAATGAAAAAGTTTTTAATTTAAAAATAGTGAACTTAACAATGATGATTAATTCTACCTTTTTGAAACTAATCTTCTGACCTTGTGCCACTGTATTTAGAACCTTAGTATATAAAGAGCATTATCTTTTTTCTATACAGTAGAAATTTAATAAGTATTTCTTGCCCTATAAAATAAAAAAGAATGCAACAGATCATAAGATTCCATATATTACTAACATCAGATGAGATTTTCTGGTTGAAATAATGACAAAAACCCTAAGGGATATGTGTTCAGACTAGGTTGACAAAGGCAAAGATGTCAGTGATTCTCAGATCAAAAGAAGTAAATCCCTTGAAGAAGGTGAAATTTAGAGTTTTGCAAAGAAAGGCTCCTTTTCAGGTTAGAGGGCCAAGAGAATTATGCTGAAATAACAACATTCTGAACAGTCTAAATGATTACTCTCTGACCTACACATTATCAAACCTTACAGAATGGAGATAACTATATGTATTTTATTTATTAGTTTTTTCTTAAATAAAGAAATTGATACTGAGTTGACAGAATTGATTATATTAACAGGGTTAAAATACAATAGTTCATTTTTTAGGTAGTCATGTGAGTTAAGAATAATTTTAAAATACATTAACATAAAAGAAATCCAGATGAAGTTAATACAAATTTCTCAAAAACAATCATTCTTTTAAGAATTCAACAGCAACATTTTGTTACATCTTTGTGGTAAAACAGATTGAGGACTTTTAGTGAGTTTGCAAATCTGTGAAGAAAAATGAACCAGCTTTCTTTATAAACAGAGAAAATTTCCCTAAAACCAAAAAGCTGTTACTGATATACATCACAGTACTTTAGAAAAATCCTTTAAACTCAAAATATGAATAATTATATTTTATAAAATAAAAGCATTAAAACAGTATCATTCATCACTTCGAATAAGTATTATCGGGTAGTAACATTTTTCAAAAATTGATTATCTTCCTAAAAGGTTTGATTAGCCTTTCAAAGAAATTCAGAAGTAACTTAAATGCTTTGTTTAAAATATTAGAATTTTCATACAAGAAAATAAAGCAAGGTTATAAAAACCCTCTAAGTTGAAAAAGTTTCGAACTGACAGAGATAGGCTAAAATTGTCAGAAAGCAATGCTTTATAAATTATTTCCATGTTTCTGCATGGACAGAGCTTTTTGAGAAAAGAAAACTGGAAGTTCAAGAAAGAAATGCATAAAGAGATCTTCATATATCTCCCTTGGAGCCATTAATTTATATTCCAAGGAGCAATAAATCAAGGGACTTTTTCTTCTGCTCCCCAAAGAATAAGTGCAATGAATAGAAAATAGTTAAACATGATAGATATTAATCCAACTGTGTCAGTAATTACTTTAAATGTGAATGATCTAAGTATACAAATAAAAGACAGAAATTTAAATAGTAGAGCCAAAAAAAAGAAACCCACCAAAAAACCCTCAAACATATGCTGTCTACAATAAAACCACATTAAAGACTAGGTTAAAAGGAATGAAGAATGACATATCATTTTAGCATTAATTTTTTTTAAAGCTGGACTAACTATATTAATTTTACACAAAGCAGACTTAACAGGAAAATTGTCTAGAGTAAGCAAGGATACCACATAATGATAAAATAAATTCTCCATGACATAGTAATCCTAAATGCATATGCATATAATGAGTGTCAAAATACATGATATAAAAAACTTATATACTTGAAATAAGAAATAGACAAATCCACTAATAAAGTTGAAGGGTTCACTTCAATAATTGTTAGATCAAGCAAGCAGAAAATCATTAAAAAATAGTTGATCTGAATAGTACCATCAATTGATATTTGTGGAATATTCCATCAAACAAGAGAAGAATACACAATCGATTAATGTAGGAATGGTATTCTTAACATAATTACACATTTTGGCAGTTATTGCAGAAATGCAAATTCATTCAAAATATTCAAATTCAGAATTACATATGGTAAAAAATAAAATGCATTCTGAATCTACCCTTCCACTACCATCCTAACTAAAGGAAAATCATTGCTCAACATTTGGCAGATTTCCTTCTATCTAGTAAAACACACACACACACACACACACACACACACACACACACACACACAATCATACTGTGATTTTATTCTTTTGTTGTTGTTATTAAATTCTCTGGCTAAGGGAAAATAATATTTACATATCTTATGTTCATAATAAAAGCCTAAGCAACCATTAAGGCAGAAAGGCCAGAATGACCGGTTGATATGATGTGCCCTGACCACCAGGGGGCAGATGATCAATGCAAGAAGCCAGGCTCATGGCTGGTGAGTGCATCTGTAGTGGTGGGAGCAATGAGCCATGCAGTAAGCAGCAGCAGGCAGGCAGGTGATAAGAAGCCAGGGGCCCTGGATTGCGAGAGGGTACAGGCTGGGGTGAGGGATCCCCCTCACCTTCAGTGCACATATTTCATGTAACAGGCCTCTAAATAAATAATAATACTAAGATTAAGGCCCTCAGCAAAAAATAAATAATCATATGATTTTTTTTGAATATTCACTTAACTAGAAGCCCTTTTTACTCATCACAATTTAAAAAAATACAACTATACACACTACTATCAAATTACAGATTAGTGGTGACAATTATAATATATAGAAAAATGGTACTTTGTAACTTATTTTTAAAGATCTAATCTAGTGAAGCCTGTTACATTTCTGTAATAAATTAAAGTGTAATGGAAGAGAAATGATCTGAAACTAAATTTAAGAATAAACCAAATTTCAAAGAAGTTATGAATACTTCAAAGCAAATCAAAAGAATATATGAAGGCAGCAACTATATTTGTTTAATTATTACATCATTTAGAAACAAATTTAATTCCCTAAATCACAATACATTATTTTACTTAAATGGCAAGTATTAAAAATCTAAATTGAATGTTTATATATATATATACGTGTTGAAATATTATGTGTAAAATTAGGTATTTCTCTTTTGTGTGTGTGTGTGTGTGTGTGTGTATACATTAATATGAATGTGATATATAATATTTATTTTATATGGTTTATAACATTTAATAGTATATATTGATATATTATAGCTATACTAAAAGCCCAGTGCACAAAATTTGTACATGGGAGGGGGGGCAGAGGGCCACTCAGCCTAGTCTGCACCCTTTCATAATCCAAGACCCCTTGGGGGATATCCAACTGCCAGATTGGGCTTAAACTGGCAGTCAGACATCCCTTTCACAATCCACTCACCTGCCTGCCTGCCTGATCTCCCATAACCACTCTGTGTGCCTGCCTGATTGCCCCTATCCACTTGCCTGCCTGCCTGATCACCCCTAACCACTTGCTTGCCTGACTAATCACCTCTAACTGCATGCCTACCTGCCTGATGGCCCCTAACCACTCTGCCTGCCTGCCTGATCACCCCTAACTGCCTCTGCATCAGCCCCTGCCCCCTGCAACTTCATCTGGAATGACGTCCAGAAGGTTATCGGCTGTCCAATTTAATTATCATATTATACTTTTATTATTATAGGTAACATTAAATATTATATATTTATATAAAATACTTATTTTCTTTTTTTTTTCTCTACAGGTCTTCAGGATTTAATGCAATTGAATAACCCACTGAATAAAAATCTTATAATAATTTAATTTAGCCTTATATAAAATTAGGTTTGATTATGAAATGTTAAGTAGGCTGGGTGGTGTGCTCGGTGGCTGAGCACTGAATGAACCAGGAGGTCACAGTTAGATTCCTGGTCAGAACACATGCTCAGGTTTGGGCACATGTAGAGGGCATGTAGGAGGCAGACAATCTGATTCTCTTTCATCATCAATATCTATATCTATATCTATATCTATATCTATATCTATATCTATATCTATATCTGTCCCATTCACTCTCTGAAATCAATAAAAACATTTTTAAGAGAACACATGCTCAGGAAAGGAAGCAAGAGGAGGAATCTTTCTCTAGACCTTCCTAAACACCACATGCAGAAAAAATAAAGGCTTTGAGGATCTGTGTTAGTTAGGTGCCAATGACAATTTGTTTGTATTGTAAGTTTGTGACTAAAGCTGACCTCACTACTTGGATATTTCACCTAAAGGAAGTATAGGTGACAGAGTTTATTTCATTCATTAAATAAATATATTTGGAAATTGCTAGAGGGTAAGCTATGAGTAATAAAAGTGCTCCCTGCCCTCAATTTCTTTCAGTCTTGAAGGGTAGATAAAACATACGTTATTACTAATTTATCAAATAATTATTGAAAACTAGAGGCCCAGTACACAAAATTCGTGCACGGGAGGAGGGGATGTCAGCCTGCACCCTCTCCAATCTAAGATCCCTCGAAGGATGTCAGACTTCCTGTTTAGGCCAGATCCCGATGGGATTGGTCCCTCCCAACTACCCTCCCCTGCTGGCCATCTTGTGTTCATATGGGGGCAGGATCTTGTACCACATGGGGGCAGCCATCTTGTGTGTTGGAGTGATGGTCAATCTGCATATTACTCTTTTATTAGATAGGATAGAGGCCTGGTGCATGGGTGGGGGCCAGGTGGTTTGCCCTGAAGGGTGTTCCGGATCAGGGTGGGGGTTCCCTTGGGGCGTGGGGCAGCCTGGGCCAGAGGCCTGTGGTTGTTGGCACACTAGCCATGCCCCTGATGACCCAAGTGGAGGCCCTGGTACCTGGGATTTATTTATCTTCTACAATTGAAACTTTGTAGCATGGAGTGGAACCAAGCCTCCTGCTCGCTCCTAGGTGGCAGCCATTTCTGTTGAGATTTATTTACCTTCTAATATTAAAACTCTGTAGCCCTGGAGTGGAGGCCTAGACTGGCCAGGGCTACAGAAGCTGGGCTTCCTCCATCACCGGGGGCAACCATGGCCTCCTGCTCTCTCCAGCTCCGTGGCTGCCAACATTTCTGTTGGGACTTATTTATCTTCTATCATTGAAACTTTGTAGCATTGAGTAGAGGCCTGGGCCAGCAAGGGCAGGCTGAAAGCTTGGCTTCCTCCATTGCCAGGGAAACCCAAGCCTCCCTCCTGCTCTCTATAACCTCAGCATCTTGGTTGGTTTTATTTGCATATTCACTCCTGATTGGGTGGTGGATGTGGCTTCTGGGTGGGTATAGTGGAAGTATGGCAAATTTGAATATTACTCTTTTATTAGATAGGATAATGTAAAGATGATAGTAGTCAAAACTTATTTACTACAAAGTCTCCACATGGATGTCTTACAAACAAAAATTAGACTTAGAGAACTACTATTGCCTGGATGCTTCTTTAGCTTCTCTCTTTGGGAAACATATGGGTTAAGGGTGAAGGATGGAATTTGTGAGTTCTCTAGGAAGTAGGAAGAAGTAGAAGTTCCAATGACTACTTCTGATGGAAGACAGAGTGTCACAAAGTAATAAAATTAAAGAGAAAGATGAGATGGTATAAAGTAGACAACAAGAAAAATGCCATGGAAGAAGGGAAGCTGGAGAAAGAATTTTTTTTTTGTGGTGACATGAATGTAGAACTTTGCAAAATCTTAAGAGTAAAATATTTCTGATAAACTTTCTGCATGTCATAATATAATCTAGCAAAAAGAAATACACATTATATTTTAAAATCAGTAGATGCAGCTTTTTATTTTTTAAATATATATTTTATTGATTTTTTACAGAGAGGAGGGAGAGGGATAGAGAGAAATAATGATAACAGAGAAACATTGATCAGCTGCCTCCTGCACACCCCCTACTGGGGATGTGCCCACAACCTCTGCCCTTTACCAGAATCGAACCTAGGACCCTTCAGTCTGCAGGCTGATGCTCTACCCACTGAGTCAAACTGGTTAGGGCTAGATGCAGCTTTTTAAATGTTATTCTATATAGAGTTAGGGCTATGTGGGGTGGGCAAAAGTAAGTTTATAGTTGTGAGTATGCAAAACACAGTTTATTCTACTATTATTAATTATTGTATTATTTTCCATATGAACATACTTTTACCCACCCCTGTATATATACCTTGGTAACATATAAATTAACCCAAAGTCCTTTAAGAGTCAGATGAAGGAAATCCTGCACAGCTGAACTCACCTTGGAAAGTGTCACAAAGGTGGCCTTTGCTCTATGCATGAAGGGCTAAGCAGTATTTCAGCAGGTGAAGTTGGAAATTGTCATGCTATTCATGGGGGAGTTTATCAATGAAAACAAAGTAAAACTTATATAGTGAGTTTGTATAAATGGGTTATATTCCGAATGTGCATGAATGTAGAGGTACAAAATGTAAGACTGAAAGGTTGGTTGTTGCCATCTTTTAGAGAGTCTGGAATTTCATCCATCACGGTTTCAGATGATATTCAAAAAATACTCACAAAAACGATGTTCTTTAAGATTTCAAATGGCAATGTGAAGAAAGCGTTAAAGAAAGTGTCTAAAAATATATAATACAGAGATTTTAGAACACAGTCAACAGTGTCATCAAAAAATAATTAAATGTCCAAATAGAGTGATAAAATAAATTGAAAAGCAAAATGGCAACAATTATAAGTATATTTTTTTTCAAAAAGAACTGCTATGTAATTATTTACATTAATATTATATATTAATCCTATTTGAAGTGACAGGTTGCTTAATTCATGAAGTTATATTTTAACTTTGCTAGCTGAAAAAAAAGTAACAATAAAACAAGGCAACATTAAATTTAATTTTATTAAAGCATTATTTATTTTTACCTTATTCTTTTATTTCTATGGTGTAAAACCAGTTGGTGTCTGTTAAACAAATCCTAAATTGTGGCTATATGTTAGTGTTTGGACATGTAAATCAATGTTTTATAGTTCTTTAAATCCATTTGAAAAAACACACAAAGATTTCAGATATAAGCAAGCTGTGGCCTGTTGTTTTATTATTCACTATAATTTCATTAAACTATTAAAGTAATTAACTTTTATTGAAACCAAGACAATTGTCACTGGCTCCATTGAGAGTTAGCAATGGTGACAGAAATTAAACCCCTATTCAGAAGTCATGTTAATATATATCTGAGGTTAAGCATATTCACAGGTTAGAGTGATTGTTAACACAGGAGACTCAAGTACACAGATACCAAATCATTCTGCTGTTTAGACAGAAGATATTTTAAGGAAAACAGCAGTGCAATTTGCATATTTGCATTTAAGTCCTTTCTGCACTCAGAAACCAATTCCAATCTAATATTAGCATCTTAAGAGACTAATTTTTTGTTTGTTTGTTTTTCTACAAATTTCAAGGCAACAGATTCCTCACAGAAGGATTAGCTGGCATTGATTTAATACAGGGATCCCATTTCTTTTTTTCCTTTAAGCATCTACAAAGAATGGGCAAATTATTGTTCAAATTTAAAAGCATTGACAAATAGCAGATAAATCAATTCAAATATTTTCTAAATAAATAACATACCAAACTTAGGCTTAAACCCTAACTCTCCCTTTAATGACAGGAGAACTAGGATGTATTTTTAAATAAATTAATCACACTAAAGAAAAAATTGACTTCTTAGTTAATTTCTAGGAACATTATCATTTAAAGAAATGCCAGCCCTGGCCAGTATGGTTCAGTTGGTTGAGCATCGTCCTAAGCAATGAAAGGTCACTGGTTTGATTCCCCTTCAGGGCACATACCCAGGTGGTAGGTTTAATCCCTGGTCGAGGCCTAACAAGAAGCAATCAATCAATGCTTTTCAGTCACATCAGTATTTCTCTCTCATTCTCTCACACTTTCCTTTCCTCTTTCTCTAAAACCAATCTGTATATATAAAGGGCTAATATACAAAGTATCATCTCAGGAGTTTGATCACTCACTATGACATGCACTGACCAACTGACCACTAGGGGGCGATAGGGAATGAAGGAAGGCCCTGGCCTGCAGCCAGCAGCCAGGGCAGGGGAGCCCCAGCCAGAAGCCAGAAGGCTCTGATCAGCCCTGACTGCTGGCCAGGCTTAGGGACCCTACTCATGCACCAGGCCTCTAGTAAAAATATACTTTAAAAAAGAAATTACACCAAATTGTTGAACATTTTTTTTTAATATTTATGATATATAAAGCCAAAATATATTAACTCAGGGGCATATTTTCTCTGTCCTTTGAAAAAAGTTAATAATTATGATGCTGTCACCTGCACTTGAGAGAAATAAATTACTATGCTAATCTAGTATTGTTTTTCCCCCTTGGTTTGAAAAGACTGACAAGATCTTTCAGTTGTATTAAACATTAAATTTTATTGTACTCTCAGAACCTACAACTTCCTCTTTCACTTTGATCAACATTTTAATCATTTTTATATTACATATCCCACATTTATATTCTATATTTTGAGTCTTCTATACATTTTATGTAAATTACCTTTAAGATTTTAACTCTACAGCAAAGGCATGTACAGTCTTATTATTATGTGAAATTGATTTTGTATAGCACCAAGTTGTATAGGTAAACCCATAAAGCCAAGAACATAAATTTTTATCTCTAAACCACTGGTAATTGAAAGTAAATGTTTTCAGACTTAGGATCCAACATAACTTACAAGCTGTTCATGTCTCTTTACCTCTAGTTTATAACCAGCAAGTACCAGTTTTTGGAATCTCAGCTAGTTTTCATTATCCTTTTCCTTGAATAAAAGTAACAAAATAAAAAACTTAATGGGAAGAGCGAATAACAAATTGAACAAAGACAAGCAGATGATATGATTATTAATTTTGATAAAACTTTCCATAACTTCAAGCAAAAAAAATGGCAACAGACATAAATCGGGTCTGATTCCTAGTCATGACACATACCTAGGCTACTGGTTTCATCCCCTGTTGAAGTGTGTACAAAAGGCAATCAATCAAGGTTTCTCTTTTTTTTATTTTCTCTCTCTCTCTCTCCCTTCCACTCTCTGTAAAAATAAACGAACAAATCCTTGGGTGAGGATTAATATTAATGATGGTATTATCCTGGATTCTGAAATTGGGACTAATGTAATCACAAGGGGCCATAAAAGGAGAAGAAGATGAAGGCAGAAGAGAACCAAGAACAAGGGCAGAGTGATAAAGGCTAGTCTGATATTGCAGGTTTTGAAGATGGAGGAAGGTAACCACAGCCAGTGAATGTAGGTAGACTCTAGAAACCATAAAAGACAAGGAAATAAAACGCCCCTAGAGCTTGCAGAAAGAACTCGGCCTTCTGATAACTTGATTTTAGTCCATTTTAGGTTTTGGATGTCCCAAACAGAAGATAATCAACTTCTGTTGTTTAAGCACAGTGTCTGAGACTTTTAGTTATAGCAACAATAGAAATTTAATAAGTATTTTGTTAACTAACTAGAAGCAGAATGCTAATGGTACAAATACCTAAAAATTTGAAATTGGGCAGATGGAAGAGTCTAGATCAATTTTATGAACCATAAAATATATCATGTATCATTTGATGCTTTTTAAACATTATAAAGTAGATCATTGCACTTTTATTCTTAATCATCTTACCTAATAATATACAAACATGTAAATTGACCATACCTCCACCACACCCACAGCCAATCAGAGTGAATATGCAAATTAGAAGGCCAAAGATGGTGGCCACCCAGCTGCTTCAGGTGTGGAGTGGCCAGGCATGGCAAAATGCCTGCTATGAGAGGGAGGGTGGGAGGCGAAGGGATCTACAGGAGTGGAGTGCCTCAGCGAAGACAAGATTGCAGACTCTGGAGTCTGCAGCAAAGATGAAGATGGTAGACTCTAACCAGAGCAAAGGCCTGGGTCCCGGGTGCTGGAGGAAAACTGGTGCTGGAAGCCAAGGGAAGGAAGGCCTATTGCATGAATCTCTTTGTGCCACAGGCCTCTAGTTTGTAATAATTAAACATAAATGTAATGCTAAGAAAAAATTTACTCTCTCCTAACAACCTAGTATGTCTTTTTATATTTACATATTAAGAGTGTTTAAATTGATTTTGTTTCCCTTTCTATTATGTTTGCCAAAAAGCTTATAGATAAATTTTCAACCAGAGTAACCAGTTTTAGCCTAGATTTTGTAGAAAAACTATGTTCTCTTTCCTTTAAATGTCTCTTATTGTATCCTTAATTTAATGGCCCTATTATACTTGGTTATTTATATGTAAATCAACAGAAAATCTTTTCTTGAAGTAGGAGGGGAGGAAAACTAATATAGACTCAGCACTTACACTCTATTCCAGAAACAAAGTAATTAAAATGTCTCTATAGAAGAGCTGTTATTCTCAGTCTATAAATGAGAAAGGATCCAGAGACTCAGTACCTTACCAGTGACTGCCCACTCCAAGGTTTTTGTGATGCCATTGTCATTAAGCTACTTATGAATAACCAGAAAGGGGTAAAGAGAAAGCCAAATATTATAGGCATGTCATTTGGGCAGCTTCACCATGAAGCTACAAGTTTACACTCCCCAGGGGTCCAACAAAGTGAAGATAGATACACGCCCAGTAAAGTCTTCGAGGACTAGAAAAGGTGCTTGATGTCAGTCAGGAACAGGTAATTGGCCGGAATAGGCATGGCCACTACAAGGGCACAAAATTTGGGAGATTTATCCCCCTAAACTAAGGAATTTGTTCTGTTAGCATGTTGAGCTTGACTCCTGGCTTGTGGGGCTTGCTCACTCCTGTTTCCTAGCATTTGCCCACACATAGTGGACTAATGGACTGCAACTAGCCTGATGCTGAATGGGACCCAGCTCCGACATGGAAATGAAACTCTGGACACTGGCTTTGCTTCTAGCTCTACTGAAACCCTAGCTATACTTCTTCTATAACTGGACTAAGGGAAATGTGACTTTGGAAACCGAGATGTAATTCTATGCAAATAAACAACACTCATCCTCCCGTGCAAGTCTCAGAAAATTATTTTTCTCACCATATCACAAGGACCCCATCTCCAGCACTAATGGGGAAGAGGACACCCCAATTTCCTGGGACATTTGCACCAGGACTACCTGCATTACAATAAGCCCATACTGAAGTCACACAAGCTATTCATTATTGCTAAAGATGAAATATGAAGGAGAGATGGTATTCCAGGAAAATTCTATTTCCCCTTATCAAACCAGAATTACTGTCATTTGAAGATTTTCTAATTATTATTAATTGCCATTTATTAATTCTCAAATTTAAATGTAAAAAAAAAATCCCAGATGTCTCTGAAATAAGAAGATTATTCATTATCTGACTAGCCTAAGACCCTCTTCTCTGAGAGCTGCCTCCAACAAACCTACCCACAACAAATGGTTATAAGAGCTGAACACCTGGCTCCAATGTACCTAGCCAGATGATCTCTGCTGCTTAATGAAAAACTCAAACTTAGTGATGCTATTTGACAAATCTCAATTTATGGCTTGACACAATAGAATATTATCTTGAAAGTAGTGGAAAAGTTATAGTCTCCCATATACTAGGACTAATAAAGAAAGTCATTCCTCAGGTGAGTCAAAGCAAATGCACACTTAGAATTTATTTGCAATTCCTTGTTCAGTAGTTGTCTATTATCTTGCTATTTAAAATACAGTCCGAGGACGACATTCAATAGCATCATCTGGAAACTTTCTATTAGTGGCTCAGGGCCACTAATGAAGCAGAACCTGCATTTTAACAGGAACCCCAGGAGATTACTTTTTCACACCTTAAAAAATAACAAATAACATACACACATAACCCATAGACACAGACAACAGTATGGTGATGGACAGAGGGAAGGGGGCTGGGGACTGGGTGGAGGGACACAGGCAAAGTGAGGGGGGAGGTCTGTAA
Source organism: Pipistrellus hanaki (assembly GCF_964339955.1). Classification (NCBI taxonomy): domain Eukaryota; kingdom Metazoa; phylum Chordata; class Mammalia; order Chiroptera; family Vespertilionidae; genus Pipistrellus; species Pipistrellus hanaki. Next base: position 87,958,132 of record NC_140524.1, read on the forward strand.
CAGTGTCAACAATAAAAAGGGAAAAAAAGCACAAAGCTGGGAAAACTGAATATGCATATATAAATAAATGAAATTGGACCCTTTCCTCATATCAACCACAAAAATTATCTCAAAATTAATTACAGAATCAAATGTAAAAACTAAAATTCTTACAAAGAAATTTAAGATAATTTTTTTATGATCATGGTTTAGGCAGTCTTCTTAAAGATTAACTAAAAGCACAAGAAACAAACAAAAAATGCATACATTGGACTTAATCATAATAAAAATTATTGTGCTTTAAAGACCATCATCACTCAGGCAGTGAAAAGACAACACACAGAATGAGAAATATTTTTACATCATATATACAAAACACTCTTAAAATGCAACAAGAACACAAATAACCAAATTAAAAAAAAAAAAAAGGCCAGAGCATATGAATTACCCCTTCTCCAAAGAAGATATACAAATGGGCCAATAAGAACATAAAAAGCTGTGCCCAGCCAGCATGACTTAATGTTTGAGTGTTAACCTATGAACCAGGAGATCACATTTTGATTCACTGTCAGGGCATATGCCTGGTTTGTGTGTTCGATCCCCAGTGTGGGCATGAAGGAAGCAGCAGATCAGTGATTCTCTCTTATCATGGATGTTTCTATCTCTCCATCCCTTCCTCTCTGAAATCAATAAGAATATATATATGTGTGTGTGTGTGTGTGTGTGTGTGTGTGTGTGTGTGTGTATATATATATATATATATATATATATATATATATATATATATATATATTAAAGAATACAAAAAGTTATTCAACATTATTATTCAGTAGAGAAATGTGCATTACAACCAAAATGGCATACCATTTTATACTCACTAGGATGGCTAAAATAAAAAAGACCAAAAAATGTTGGCAAGGAAATTGAGAAATTGAGACATTCATATAATGTCACTGGAAATGAAAAATACTAGAGCTTCTTGAGAAAAGTCTGACAGTTCCTTTAAAGGTTAAACACAAAGTTACAATATGAATCAGAATGCTGCTCCTATGTATATACCCAAAGATAAATGAAAACACATCTCCACACCAATAACTTTCACATGATTTTCATAACAATATTATTCATAAGAGCCAACATTTAGAAATAGCCCAGATGTTCATTAGCTGATAAGTAAAATGTGCTGTATCCATACAAGTATTAATTTACAATACAAAGGAATAAAATACTTTGTATATGTTATCCAGTCACAAAAGATCAGATATGATTCCATTTATATGAATTATCCAGAATATCCATGATGACAAAAGCAGATTTGTGGTTGTCAGGTGTTGAAGAAAAGGGGAATAGAGAGGGACTGCTAATAGGTACAGAGTTTCTTTCCTGGATAAAGAAAATGCTCTCAAAGTGTTTATGGTGATGACTGAATGAGGGAGGAAGAATAATTTTTCTTTCCCATAGATTAACAGCAAAACAACCACATTTATTAAATACATATATATGGGCAATCTATAAGAATGTGATGTCTAAGGGCAGATCCAGAAAGTTAAGGCTTATATTACATCTTGAGCTAAAGAGAAAGGAGGCATTGAGTTTTGGGACCTCAAAGGGCAGAAAGACAATTCACAAGGAGATGGAAAAGCAAATGTTTGACAAACAAATGTTTGCTGGGAAATCTTTAACAATGGCACACAGAGAGAACTTTGATCAAATGGTCCTTGCTAGGTTCCTCCTTATCTGCCCCACACTAGTTCATATTTAACACTTCTTGGAACCGATCCTCTATCTAAGTTCCTTTAGGCTGTTGAGGGAAGCTCAGTGACTTTCCTGAGTCTTTTGTTTCTTAAAAATAACTAGCACAAAATAATCAATATCCCAAAAAGACCTATTTTCACAGTGTCAAACTCTGCTTAACAACAGTTGCACAATTCTGTACATATCCTATATAATAAAAGCCTAAAATGCTAAGTGTCCAGTAATCCATTCAACCAATCAAAGTATAATATGCTAATGATATGCTAAGGCCACTCTATGGCTCACTGGCTCACTATGATGTGCACTGACCACAAGTGGGCAGACACTCCAACTGTTAGGTTAGCTTGCTACTGGGGTCCAGCCAATCAGGACTGAGCAAGACAGGCTGGACATGCCCTGGTTCCTTCCCATGGCCCCTCCCCACCAGGTGACAGATGCAGTGAGCTGAGCCCTAAGGAGCAGTGAGCAGGTGGGCAGTAAGGAGCTAGGGATCCCAGACTGCAAGAGGGATATTTGACTGCCAGTGATTGAGCCTAAGCTGGAAGGTGGACATCCCCTGAGGGTTCCTGACTGTGAGAGGGCACAGGCTGGGTTTAGGGATTTTCCCAACCCAGTGGACAAATTTCATGTACCAGGCCTCTAATACTAAAAATGACTGGATTGTAGACTTTAAATGGGTGAATTGTAAAGTATGTGATTTACATATTGTGTGTCTTTAAGAAATTAATTCTTGCCAAAACCGGTTTGGCTCAGTGGATAGAGCGCCGGCCTGCGGACTCAAAAGTCCCAGGTTCGATTCCGGTCAAGGGCATGTACCTTGGTTGTGGGTACATCCCCAATAGGGGGTGTGCAAGAGGCAGCTGGTCGATGACGCTCTCTCATTGATGTTTCTAACTCTCTATCTCTCTCCCTTCCTCTTTATAAAAAAAAAAAAAATCAATAAAAATATATTAAAAAAAAAAAAGAAATTAATTCTTTCTTGTTCTATGATGTAGTTCCAGTATCTAGTCCAGGCACACGGTAATTAAAAACAAAACAAAACACAAAAAACAAACAAACAAAAAACATTTGTTCAATAAACACATGCATAAAAGGATGAATAAAATCAAGAGACCAAATACCCCTAAGACCAGATCGAGTGTTCTACCTCAATTCCAGACACCATTCCTATTCCACCTTGTCTTCCTTATGAATCCTACTTGTGTTTACTAAAATTGGATTCCATAGAATAACCACTAACCTATTATTATAATGAATGTTAATTAAGCATTTTGAATTGGTTATTCACAACTGTCACCTAAAGGTATTTAACCTAGATAAATACAACTCTCTTAATAAATGCTATTTGCAGAGAGGTGATTCTGCGAATGAGTGCTGCCCACTATGAATAAATTACCTTCACTATTTTTCAGATTTATTAATTACAAAATGAAATACTATCATTCATTTGTAAAAAAATAAAAAAAATAATAGCTACCACAGTGCCTGCCATGAGTTTACAATGATTATCTGTTCATTGATTGATGGACTAGAATATTTGGACTTAAACTGATGATAATTTTTAACTCAACTTCTCCCCTGAGGGATTTCATTATAAAATAATTAAGATGCACCCTGCTCAGGTTGCTCAGTTGGTTAGAGCTTCATCCCCCTTTGTGAAGGTTTTGGGTTTGATCTCTGGTCAGGGCACATAGAAGAATCAAGTAATGAATGAAGAAATAAATGGGTCAACAAATTGATGTGTTTCTCTCCCTCTCTCTAAAACCAATAAAGAAAAAGTAAAAAGTGAATAAAAATTTAAAAATAAAATAACTAAAATGCATATGTGGACTTAGCTGGTTTGGCTCATTGGATAGAGTGTTGGCCTGCGGACTGAAGGGTCCCAGGTTTGATTCCTATTAAGGGCATATACCTTGGTTGCAGGTACATCCCCAGTGGGGGTGTGCAGGAGGCAGCTGATTATTGTTTCTCTTGCGTCGATGTTTCTAACTCTCTATCCCTCTCCCTTCCTCTCTGTAAAAATCAATAAAACATATTAAAAAATAATAAAATGTTTATGTAAAAGTACCAAATGATTCACCAATTATTCAGTCATGTTTTCAACACATTTTGATGCAAAATATGTGAACAGACATATTGTTCAGAATTGTTAAGCTAATGGAAAAACAAGTAATTTTTCACAGTCATTATATAGTAAGTACAAAAATAAAGTTTACCCAGTAGAAAAAGCAAGTCCATCCTGTATTACAGGACTTCAAATCAATAATAGAAAATTATTTTCTACTAGAGGCCCAGTGCACGAAATCATGCGAGTAGGATCCCTAGACCTAGCCTGCTATGAGGGCCATCTTCTACCTGTTCACCAGTCCCCAGGCCAAACACTAGCACTCCTGCTGGGGCAGGTAGGTCTTGGGCAAGCCCAACAGCTTCCATCAGCACTGCAAGCCCCAGCAGCAGCTGCCAAGGTGGTGGCAATGCCCACGTGAGCATCCCCCAGGGGGCAGTATGTTCCATCAGTGGCCGGCCTGGTGCAAGCACATGTAGGTGAAGTTGCCAGCACCTGCTTTCCCTCTGGCCTGAGCCCCTGAGCAGCAGCATGTACATGAAGGTGAAGTTGCCAGCACAGGCTTTCCTGCCAGCCTGAGCCCCCGAGCAGCTGGGGATGAGCTGGGGATCCAGTGGCTTGACAACCAGCCTGGTCTTCCTGCCATCCACCCCTGTTCCCCCATTCACCATGGCTGATCCATCAAAGCCTGAGGGCCAGGGAGAGGGACCAAGAGTTCACCAGTTCAGCCCGCTCGCTAGTCCCCAGTCCCACCCCACCACCATCCATCCACTTCTCCATGGTTCCTGGTTCATCTGCAGCCTAGGGTGGGAAGGGGGCGGGGACTGAGAGGTGGTCAGTGTACCTCATGGCAATTGGTCGAACAGTCATTATGGTAGCTATGCTTATGGTCCCTGGCCTTTTATTATATAGGATACTTTTCCTTGGTGCTTTGAATATATGAGAAATTTAAATAAAATGAATCAGCGGAAACCAGTTTGGCTCAGTGGTAGAGCATAGGTCTTGGGACTGAAAGGTCCCAGGTTCGATTCCAGTCAAGGGCATGTACATTAGTTGCGGGCATATCCCCGGTAGGGGGTGTGCAGGAGGCAGCTGGTCGATGTTTCTCTCTCATCGACGTTTCTAGCTCTCTATCTCTCTCCCTTCCTCTCTGTAAAAAATCAATAAAATATACTAAAAATAAATAAATAAATAAATAAATAATATAAAATTAATCACTTTCCCAAATAAAAGTAAAATATTAAGTGTAACAAATAGTTCTATATTGAAAATTACCTGGTAAACCCTTGAAACTCAATTATACATAATATGTAACTGGAAAAAATGTAGATGCATATATTTTATTGAGAAACAAAGTGGTAATACCAACTCTGTAATTCTAACATACTCTTTGACAATGTATGATCAGAAACAAAATGTATTCTAAAAGTGCCTGAGAGTTTCAAATCCTACTCAATTCAAGATTGTGGACAAGCATTCACAGACACCAAAGTACTTAAATATGTTAAAAAGTGGCAAAGACATTAAAGCCAAGATGTTTGTTCCAAACTGAATGAGGATTTCATGGCCATGCAAGATTTTCTTTTATCCATCTTTCCCCATCACTTCCCATTAAAGCCTAGCAACAGAACAAAGCACACAAGAAAGGCAAATTCTCTTCAATCAACTATCAACGTTTTTTATAGAGATTAGGAGGGGGAAAAAACCACTCACAACTAAATTCAAGTACCGTGGCATTGGAACTGAATTCCTAATATAATCTGTCCTATTTAAGGAAATATAGAGGATTTATATAAAGCCGTGGGAAAAGAGAATAGGTGCTGATAAAAGGCTTCTTTCAGTGAGGAAATATTTAGCCTAAGAAAAAAGGAGTCGGATCTTACTGGATATTGTGAAATCCCTGCAGAAAAGCTTTGTTACAATGTCTCCTTTAGAAAGGTGAACTTATTAGGAAAGGTAGAAGAAACTGAAGCCAAGGTATTATAAATTTTCAAGAGATGGTTTCTCTCTTAGGCAATCCAGGTAATAACTTGAAAAATGTTGGGGAGAGGAAAGAAGCGAAAAAAATATATATATTTAGGAAAGGAAAAAAAGAGTACCAACTAGCTAATTTCTAGTCTAGCCTTTCAAATTCAGATGGATATGCTTCACTTGCAAATATAAGTTTCTTCTTATATACAGTGATGCTGTGCCTAAAATCCCCAAATATTTTAGCATTAATAATGTATATCATGTCCAGCTGGCTTGGCTCAGAGATTGAGCATCAACCTACGAACCAGAAGGTCATGGTTTGATTCCTGGTCAGGGCATATGCTTGGGTTGCTGGCTCAATCCCTGGTGGGGGACATGCAGGAGGCAGCCAATCAATGATTCTCTCTCATCATTGATGTTTTTTTCTCTCTCTCTCTACCTCTCCCTTCCTCTCTGAAATCCATACAATATATATTAAAATAATGTATATAATTATTAAAAATTCTGTTCTCCATTTCACAAAATCATTTATTTACCTCAAGCTTCTAGGTGTGGAATTTTCAACATATATTCTCATTATTTGGATATAATTTTGTCTTACCATCTGAGAAATATTAGGATTTGTAATAATATGCTCCTTATGCAAATAAAAAGTCAAATATATGTTCTAATATCTATAGGCAAAATAATTAAATCCTCATAATATAAAATTATTAGCATAGTACTAATGATATAGTAAAATGACATAGTGTTTTATTTCATGTTCTTGAACCCAGAAAACACCGGAATATGAAAATTCAAACAGTACCTTTTCTGTATAATTAAAAACAATAAAGCTAATAGAAATAATATTAATTTTTAACCTAAAAGTCTTAATGTAAATATACTATAAAAAAGACACCCTGTATAAAGATTTCTTGTTATTTTATAAAATAAGAATGCATTTGTCAAATGGTAAATAAAATGGAGATTTTTTGGGAAATAGAGCTCTGTTTGTTAACTCTTTTTGTCTGGTTTCCTTTCCATGACAACATCACAATCACTACCACATAAAACTCATGTCTGAAAAAAGAAAAAGCAAGTCTTAGTTATATTATAATACAACAGAAATATCTATTGTCACATTAGTATAGAAACATGATTGAATGTTACCAAAAAAATTGAAAAAATTGCCTAGAAAGAAATGACATATTCTGTTAAGGATTTTTGCATAATGAGTAACATAGATGAATAGCCATGACCGGGATCTATGATATCTCCAAAATCTCTATCTCTACAATCCCAACATGCTTACTCCCATTCATGATGGAACATGGTGGATGACCAAAAGAATAAATGTTCTCTCTCTATTGTATTCACTTTAGCAATTTAATGTGCATTCTTTTGCATGCTTATTCCCCTCCATATTATAACAAGACCGTATATGGCATGCCAATCAGAAGAAATTAGCAGCATATACTCTCCTCAAACATTTTGTTTCTCTACTTGTGAAGGCTAAGATGAAGTAAAGACCAAATGGCCAGAAACATTTTCTGGGCTGAGGTTCAGGCTGGCTAAAGGCCTGGCTTTTGAGAGATATCATTATGATTAACTTGTTTTTTTGTTTTCACCAGTGTGTGGCCAATTGAGATGACACAACTCATTAGACAGGGTACTTAGGTACATCAGAGCAAGCCACTTCATCATGATTGAGACCAGAACATCACTGGCAATCTCCAACCTATTTTGCAAGTTATCTGCCTGACATCATTAATCAATACTGATAATCTAAGTTTTCCTACATAATGTATTACCTCCAAATTAAGTAGAATTGAGATAAACAGCACCTTACTACTGAATCAGTACATTACTTACATATATTAAGTCACTAATGCAAAGGCAATTGGAAAGTTGATTTATGCTCATATTAAATAGGGATATTTCTTTCTTGCTTGCTAACTGGTTCATAATAAACTTATTTTAATAGTCCCAAAAGTAATTATAATTATTTGAATATTGTTTAACTTGGGTTTCTCACATTATTTCTATGTTTAACAATCCTTACCAGAAGATATGCTCCAACTGATTTTTAGAGAGAGAGAAAGGGGGGAGAAAGAGATAAATATCACTGTGAGAGAAAACCACTGACTGGCTGCCTCCTGTATTTGCCCCAAACAGGGATCAAACCCACAACCTGGGTACGTCCCCTATCTGAGATTTGAACCCACAACCTTTTTATGTATGGCATGACATTCCAACAAACTGAGCAACCCAGTCAGGCTCTCACCATATTATTTCAATTTCTTGGACAGATGATAATTTGATAAATGTACACGAAACAATGGAATATCACCTAACACTGATAATGAATAAACTAGAGCTACACATATCAACTTGAATAAATCTCACAAGTACCAAGAACCAAACAGATGTTACAGAATACCAATTTTATCATACTATTTATATAAAGTTCAAAATTTCAAAACAATACTACATTTATTTAGGGATATACACCTATAATTAAAAAAATACAAATGCATGGAATGATGAACACCCATTTTGTAGAAGGTGAAGATGCTGGCAACAGGGAAGACTAGATGAGTAGGCTTATTAGAAAAATTATGCCCTGGCCAGTTTGGCTCAGTGGATAGAGCATCAGCCTATGGATTGAAGGGCCTGGGTTCAATTCCGGTCAAGGGCACATGCCTGGGTTGCAGGCTCAATCCTGGGGGGGGGGGTGTGCAAGAGGCAGCAGATCAATTATTTTCATCATTGATGTTTCTATTTTTCTCCCTCTCCCTTTCTATCCTGAAATCAATAAAAAATATGTTTTATTTTTGTAATCTAGTCAGTTAATAAACTGTTAATACTTTAAAATAATAAAAATAAAAAATAGACACTTCTCCAAAGTAGACATACAGGTGGCCAAGAGACATATGAAAAAGTGCTGAAAGTCACTAATCATTAGAGTCGCAAATTAAAATGACAATGAGAGTTATCACCCCACACCTGTTAGAATGGCTACCATCAATAAATTAAACAACAAGTGCTACAAAGTATATATTGATAGGGGGGGGGGGGAATATATTGCTGGGAATGCAAACTGGTGAAACCATTATGGAAAGCAGTACAGAATTTCCTCAAAAATTTAAAAGTCAAACTGGCATTTGACCCAGTGATCCCACTTCTAGGAATATAGAATATAAGAATACAGAAACACCAATCAGAAAGAATATATGCACCTCTATGTTCATACCAGCACTTGTTTTTTTTTGTGTGTTTTTTTTTGTTGTTGTTGTTTTTGTTTTTTTACAATAGCTAAAATATAGAAAAAGTCCAAGTGCCCATCAGTAAATGAGTGGATAAAAAGCTGTGGCACAGCCTTAGCCTATTTGTCTCAGTGTACAGAGTGTCATCCCGCAGTCCAAAGGATCTCAGTGTTCAGTTCTGGCAAAGGGCCTTGGTTGCAGACACCTCCCCAGCCTGGGCCCTGGGTAGGGCGAGTGCAGGAGGCAACCAATTTATGTGTTTCTCTCAGATCAATATTTCCTTCTGCCTTTCCCTCTCTCTAAAAATCAGAAAAATATCCTCAAGTGAGGATCAAAAAAGAAATGGCTGTGGTACATTTACACAATGGAATATTACACAGCTATGAAAATGAAGGTCTCTTACCTTTGAGATAGCATGGAGGAAACTGGAGAGTATTGTGCTAAGCAAAATTAGCCAGTACGAGAGACAAGTATTACATTATCTTACTTACATGTAGAATCTAATGATCAACATAAACTGATAAATAAAATATGCCCAGAGGCACAGACTGAGGAATATCAGATGAAAGCGGGGGAGGGAGGGAAGTGGTCAGAGACCAACCAAAGAACTTGTATGCATATGTGCATAAGTCATGGGCAGAGACAATACTGTGAAGGCCTGGATGGTGTGGGAACTGGGTGGAGGGAGGCAATGGAGGGGAAATGGGAGGCATCTCTAATACTCTAAATCACATGTGTCAAACACACGGCCCGCGGGCCAAATCCAGCCCGCCAGGCCTTGCAATGTGGCCCGCACCGCGCTGTCATCACTGCACTCCGCTGTCAGTTTATGACATTGTCAGTTTATGACTGTTCAGTAAACCATTCGGCCCGCGATTTAGGCTGGATTTTAGATTTTGGCCCCTTCTCTGATTGAGTTCGACACCCCTACTCTAAATAATAAAGATAATTTTTTTAAAAAAAATTAGGATACTAATTCACTAAAATATTCTTAAAATCATTATTTTAAAGGATGCCTTCAAAAGTTCTCCTTTTTGATTTATTAAATTCAAGTATAAATAGTCCTGAAGAATGTAAGATTGAAAGTGTTTATCAGAGGAATATCATTTTTAATAACTCCTTTTCCACCAGGTTTGTTTCTTTTGCCATCAGAAATATCTCCATGTTGCAATCTTTAGATCTCCTCTGTCCAAGGTGGCCATGTGTGGCTCTTTAAATGTAAATTATCCCAGTTTCTCAATGGTAAAAGCCACATATCAAGTGCTTTATAGCTAAACATAGTTAGTCATTATCCTATTGGTCAGTACAAATAGAAAATATTCCCATCATCTCATAAAGTTTTATTCACCAGAGCTATACTAAATCAATCTGTATTATCAATATTCAACTTTAACAAGAGTAAATACCAATATTTTCACTCTAAATGGTATTTTAAAAAGGAGCCTTCAACAGACTTGTGGAAAGAGATAATCTTCAGTAAAATGTAAAACCATGATTTGTATAGATATAAAAGTATATATGTGTTCAAGATCCTACTTATAATTGTTCAGTAAGGAAACCTGGCACATATAATAACTAATTTTCAAAACCATCTTCTATAGGTATTGTCTTTATGGTTATCATGGGGATTACATAAAAGTTGCTCATGGTTCAATTTCCCATCAGGGTCCATGCCTGGGTTGTAGGCTCAATCCCCAGTGTGGGATGTACAGGAGGCAGCCAATCAATGATTCTCTCTCTTCAATGATGTTTCTCTCTCCCTCTCCCTACCTCTCTGAAATCAATAAAAATATAATATTTTTAAAAACAGCTATCCCCAGATTTGAAATATTCTCCCAATGGAAATAAGCTGTAATTATGTGATGGGATGGAGGTGTTAGCTAATGTTATGATTTCAATCATTTATATAAACTCAAACTTATACAATGCTATGTGCCTAATATATCTCAATAAAGCAGGAAAAACCTCTTTCTGTTTACATTTCTGCCCCTAGTTTATATAATCAATGACACAAATTTTATATTTCATATTATGTATCTATTATGTTAAATATATGTTTTAATTAATTTTCTTTTAAAGTCTATTTCAGAATTAAATGTACCAACAGTAAAATGCCGTAGTCTATATATGTCTCTCTATATATGTTTTTTTAAATATATATATTTTTAATATATTTGATTGATTTTTTTACAGAGAGGAAGGGAGAGAGATAGAGAGCTAGAAACGTCTATGAGAGAGAAACATCAACCAGCTGCCTCTTGCTCATCCCCCACTGGGGATGTGCCAGCAACCAATGTACATGCCCTTGACCAGAATCGAACCTGGGACCTTTCAGTCCACAGACCGACGCTCTACCACTGAGCCAAACTGGTTTCGGCAGTTGTTTTTTTGTTTGTTTGTTTGTTTTGTTTTAATATATTTTATTTATTTTTTACAGAGAGGAAGGGAGAGGGATAGAGAGTTAGAAACATCCATTAGAGAGAAATATTGGTCAGCCACCTCCTGCACACCTCCTAGACTGGAATCGAACCTGGGACATTTCAGTTCACAGGCCAAAGCTCTATCCATTGAGCCAAACCAGTTAGGGCTATGTCTATATATTTACCTTTACTAGAGAGTTTTATGTTGTCATATGCTTTAATGTTACTGTCTAGCATTCTTTTCTTTCAACTTGAACAACATGCTTTAGAATGTCTTACAGGGCTTGTCTTGTGGTGATGAACTGCCTCAGCTTTTGTTTATCTGGCAATGTCTTATTTTCTCTTTCATTTTTGAATGACAGCTTTGCCCAATACAGTGTTCTTATTGGGTAGTTTTGGTTTTCTTTCAGCACTTGAATATATCACTCCCACTCTCTCCTAGTCTGCAAGTTTTCTGATGAGCAAACCAGCTTTGTCTTTATAGGAGCTCCCTTATATGCAATGAGTCACTTTTTTTCTGGTTTTCAAGAATCTGTGCATGATTTTAACAATTTGATTATAATCTGTCTTGAGTCTCTGGATTTATTGTACTTGGATGTTGTTGATCTTCCTGATTTTCTACATATTTCTTTATTCAAATTTGGGGAGATTTTCACTATTATATCTTCGAATCAACTCTCTGCCTCTATTTCATTCTTCTCTTTGTGAGACTCCTGTAATTTACATTTAGTCCACTTATGTCCAATAACTACATCAGGCTCTCTTCACCCTTATCCATTCTTCTTCTCCTTTGACTTGATCATTTTAAATGACCTGTGTTTAAGTTCACTGATTTCTTTTTTGCTTCTCCCTGGTCAAGTTTGTTGAATGCCTATAGTGATTTTTTTCCCCAATTCATTTTATACTTCAACTCCACAATTTCTATTTGGTTCTTTTTTTTTTTTTTAATAATTTCTATATCTTTGTTGACATTCTGATTTTATTTACACATCACTCTCTTGATTTCATTTAGTGTTGCCTGTTTTCTTTCAGCACATTAGGCATATTTAAGATGATTATTTTTAAGTCTTTCTCAGGTAATTAATAAAAATCTCTATTTTTTTTTTTGAATTGGTGCCTGGAGGTTAATACTGTTCCTTTGATTGGCCATGATTCTGTTTCTTTGCATGCCATGTGATCTTTGGTTGAAACTTAGGCATTTGAAAGTTAAAAAAAGTAGCCACTTCTCTGAGTCTTTATGGATAGGCTTCATACAGGGAAAGACCTTCATCAACTAGCCTGATAAAAATTCTGGGAACCTCTGAAACCTTTTCTAAGGATGCATCTTCTCTGTGCCTGTGTACGGAATTTACAACTTATAAAAGTTTTCTCATTTCTTCTCAGGAGCCTATAATCTCATACTCTTCCTGGTGTCTTTATGCAGTACTAGCGTTTTTCTAGGGCTGTAGCAAGCCATTGTACTCTCCTTTCTTTATAGCAACCCAAAACCTGGTGTTTAAATTGATGTTGCCCAAAGTACTTCTACCAGATAAGACAGTATCTGCAGCCTGCAAAAAGCAGAACATTAGATGCATGTTCTACTTTTCTTCTTCCCTCCTGAGGGGTTAGCCAGGAGTTGGCGGTTTCCCTGTCATTCCAGAAGGTAAGGGACTAGGGCATGCAAAACGCCACTTCTTATCTACTTAGATGCAAGCTCTTCTTGGCTTTGTGCTCACTTCAAATGCTGCTACCTTTTAATTGACTTTAAAAGCTCCACAAAAATAATTTTGTCCCTCTATTGTGTTTAAGTCAGTGTCTCCATGGAGGAACTTTCTATTCTACAACTTTTCTGCATTCTTACATAATTTGAAACATAAGTAGAAGTAATGCTTGCAATTCAATCAACAAACCTCATACATTTAGGAAGAATTCACCCATGTAGAATAATTGATGTATACATGCATTGTTTTTAACACTGATAACTCAGAAAAAAACCAAAGCTTATTCTTAGTAAAGAAAATTAGTCTATATGCCTAAGATTTACCTAAATTATGTGAAATTAAAATTTTAAAGTATCTCAACTAAGTTTCTGTAAACAAATATTTTGCCACATTGAAAGTATTAGAGGTTCATTTTTTTTAATTTCTGGGAATTTTAGGAATATTCTATTTATACAACCAATTGTGTATCTCTAAGTCAATCATAATAGATCTCCTTTAAGAGATTTTATATTCTAATTTTGGAATACCATCCAGAGGTAAGAAACTAGTACACATTCACATAATGAGATGTAAACGCCTTTCAGAGCTAGTGATGTAAACTTGCAGACACACAGAAAAAGTTTATGACTTCAACTCTAAATGTTCAGCTCTGGTTCCACCATAAACATAAATATAGACCCACTCTCTATATCCATTTTCTGGTGGGGATGACATTTAGACACCAAACAAATAGAAAGGCCTTTACAAATCAGATTCTCTGCCACCTTGCACCCAACAGAAATAAGATCTCTATAAATCATTAATGCATTTACATACCTCATAGAATGATAAGAATTTCAAATCCAATTGAAAAGATTTTAGAGACTAGAGAGGCAGATTAGGGTCCTTGGGAGAGGAATGCATATGTGATATGCAGATATGACTCCAAGTCATCAGATTGTTTATAAGAATGTTACAAGATCAGGGGAAGAAGAAGAGGGGGTCATCAGATGAGCTTTGAAACTTTGAAACTGATATCATTCAGGGAAAAGGGAAAAAGTGGCCAATTGGGAAAAGCACAGGGAAATAAAAAATGAGGAAGTTCCAATTAGAAAGTAACATGTGCAAGACAAAGAAACTGCAAGACAAAGAAACTACCAGCATTTATAAACCTGTAGACAAAGAGACTCATTGTATTGGTTTTTCCCATTTTGGAGGAGAGAACAAGGCTCTCCCAATTGGGGAAAACCTCCCCAGGGGGAGTTTGTATACATTTGCAATAAACTTCCATGCTTTCGCTTAAAATGTTTTAGTACTCAAATTTTATTCTTCAAACTTAGTAGGATAAGAACGTGCAGTGAGAGTCCCAACTTGCCATTCAGGGTATCACAATTACCAACCAGTATTGCCAGTGGTGGCAAATAACTTCACTATAGGGCCAGATCATAAAACAAAATCCCCCACCTCTCCTGCCAGTAATGGAGGATATAACTCACAGGCCAAAAGGAAACCAAACACAAAGTTAGCAGAGCAGAAAATTCAAAAATAGAAAAGGAAAGAGAAAAAAAAAGAAAAGAAAAGAAAAGAAAAGAAAAAAGAAAAGAAAAAAGAAAAGAAAAAAGAAAAGAAAAGAAAAGAAAAGAAAAGAAAAGAAAAGAAAAGAAAAGAAAAGAAAAGAAAAGAAAAGAAAAGAAAAGAAAAACAGAGCATCAACAAATTTCTACTGCTGCAAAGGATTCACCTTTGGGAGCCTGGATTTAAATCAGCCTTAGGATACCCTTCTCTAGTGAGGAAATGTACCAGTTTCTGGTAGGTGAACCCACTGGGCATCTTCTTGGAAGACATTCCAACCTTTTAAAAGGTAATTTTCAGGAAAAGATAAAATGATGACTAATACAGATATAAAAATGAAAATGAAGTCATACTAAAAATTTTAGTTTTACTCATTAAATGAGAAAGCCACACAGATTTTATACTGGTTTGGAGGAAAAAATGAAAAAGCAGAAATTCCTACAGAGTAAATGATTTGAATTACAAATGAAGGTAAAACTGGTTAGTTTTGTTTGTTTGTTTGTTTTGTTTTGTTTGTTTTTCTACAATTGGGAGGGAAGTCAGTGGAAACTCCCTGGAACAAGACAGAATTTACTTTGACTTGTACAAGAATTCAAAAGCAATAAAAGGCCAAGAACCTATGCTATTTTTGACAGTGCATATCTTTCATTGAAACATGCATTCTGCCTCCCTAAAATTTATTTTGCAAACAAAATTAAATAGGAAAGACCTGTGTGGCAGACATTATGTTTTATGAGGAAGCAGTATTAAGACTCACTGAATAATGAATGAATGAGAGCAGGATTAATTCTGTCCCCCGGAGCTGGTATTCAATTTGGAGATTATTTGATATTCTGCATTTATTTTGGTTGTAGATTTCTAAAGCAGCAATGCAAATAAAATACTCCTACTTCACTAGACAGCTATATCTCAATCCAGCATGAGAACATTTTCAACAATTAGGGCTATTCAAAAACGAGATGGCCCCTGGAGTGAGATTGCCAACACTAAAGATATTCAAACTGCACTTGGATGACTAGTTACTAAGAATCTTTTTACAAGGGAATTCCTGCACTGTGTGGGACATTGGATTCCATGACCCTGAGGTTTTCTTGCAATTATAAACTCTATGGTTAGATGAGAGCTAGATGTTCTAAGATCACGTATTACTCTCCTTAAAAATAATTTCTTTTAAAGTTACATTTCATTTTGTTTTAATGCAACCCATTCAAAAACGTACACTGGCAAAAATACAATCTGTAGGTCCCAGGTGCAATATGCTCATTCGTATATGAATTGAATAATTTCAAATCCCACTACAAATGTCCCTTAGCAGACTGCAGAGAGAACTTCCCCAGCATGATCTCACAGCACGGTCCAAAGGAAAAGAACAGAGCCTGCCATAATGTTTAAAATCAAGAGAATCAGAGTTCACTTGGGAGGTGAATTCCTCTATAGTCAGGCTTTTCTAAAGAGTTCAGCCTTGGGGTTCTGTTCATTTGTGTCTCCCTCACTCAATCCTGTATTTCAGAATACAAAATACATATGTTTAAGATTGTATAGAGCATTTTTTTCTCTGCCTCAAAGTGTAATCAAATAGTATCATTAAAGATTGAGTGCTTTTTCTTAAATATATATTTCACAGCCTACATTTGACAATGTTGAACTTTACTCAAGCCATACAATCCTGGAAACCAGTGATGGCTTAATAAATCTCCCTATGAAAAGGCCACAAAGATACAGGAATACTCCAAATTTCCATTCCTTGTCACATAAATGATTAGTTGAACTGTTTGTACTTACTGGCAAACCTGGAAAAAATACCTACTACCTTGGTTTGACTAACCTAGTTAAAGCTTCTCTCCTTCTCCCAGGGCTCTGAACTTTGACACATTCTCAGCCTGAAAAGCATACAACTATTCCTTTGTTAAAAGTATATTTTTATTGATTTTAGAGAAGAAAGGAAAGGGGAAAAGAGATAGAAACATCAATGATGAGAGAGAATCATTGATTGGCTGCCTTCTTGCATGTCCCACACTGGGGATTAAGCCCACAACTCAGGCATGTGCCCTTGACCGGAATCAAACTGGGACTCTTCAGTCCACAGGCCAATACTTTATCCACCTAGCCAAACCAGCTAGAGCAAAGCAAATGTCTTCTTAACACATGTGGACCAGTAGTTTTACTGCTAGCTTTACCCAGTGGCCAATACTAGTAAGTTTCTATTGAACGAGTACAAAAAAACGTTTTACATAAATGTTAAAGGCATGCTTTAAAATTAAATACTCATTGCATTTTGAGGTTATTTATTACATGTTCTTACAAGCTAATATCTTTTTAAAGTATGATGCTTTGTAAAACACTGTGTAAGATGAAGCAAGAATTTTCATGATCCATCCACAATGTGTTAAGAAAGAAGAGACATTGTCATATACACTGAGTGGCCAGATTACTCTGAACACATAATAATCTGGCCACTCAGTGCATTTATAATAGAAGTTATAAGCCTGGTGCATGAATTTGTGCATGGGTGGGGTCCGGCCAGCCTGGCCAGGAGGAGGGGACATGGGCCGTTATGTGGTCTGCCTGCTTGTCGAACTCCTGGTCTAGGGGACAATTTGCATATTAGCCTTTAATTATATAGGATATATACTGAGTGGCCAGATCATTATGCGTTCAGAGATCATAATAATCTGGCCACTCAGTGTAGATTCCTCTAATTAGTGGCTTCATAATTGAAATTTCCATTGTTTTCTAACAATCATTTTAACCCTAATTACCAAATTCAAAATGTGATTTTAAAATGTATGTCATGTTTTATTACAGTGTTTTAAAGAAAGAGATTAGAGCAGGCAAACAATTCTTAGTTACAACATTTCCCCCATTCATTTGTTATATCATATACTAGGATAACTATGGCAATGGGATCTGGATGCATTTAATATGACATTGTGACAATTATGTTGAGTGACATAAGAGTAATGGCAGCATGAGAGAGGCTGTTGGCTTCTCCCCCTGAAATTCCAACAAGTTAACCAACTATAATTCAAAAACCAAATCCTTGCTCAACACAGACGCCAATAGATATATGAAAAGATGTTCAACCTCACTGTCAATTTATGGAACTGCAAATCAAAACTAGAATGAGATACTACCTTATACCTGTTAAGAGTAGCCATTATCAATAAGACAAACAATAACAAGTGTTGGAGAGGCTGTGGAAAAAAAGAAACCCTCATTCACTGCTGGTGGGAATGCAGACTGATATAACCACTATGGAAAGCAGTCTGGTAATTCCTCAACAAATTAATAATAGAGCTACCATACAACCCAGCAATCCTTATTCTGGGTATATACCCAAAAATCTACGTTATTACATTGTTTACAGATAGATATACTTCTCTTGTCCTTAACATGAATCTCTCAGGAAAATAAAGATAGTGCAAGTTTGTTCTGCTCCCCCTACTTAAAGTATCAAAAATGAATTACATATGGAAAATAAAATCAGTTTCAGTTTTAAGGACCAGCACAATAAAAAATCTTGTAGAAAATCTTGATTTAATATTTGCAGCTTTTATGTTGTCATTCCTTCCAACAAGAAAAAAATGAGTACACATTTCATTCAATAAGTATTAAATGAGACATTGATAGACAAAGGGGCTGCAACTTGTAGGTCATGCTACTGCCAATATTTCTTTTCTTTTTAAAAAAATATATTTTATTGTTTTTTTAGAGATGAAGGGAGAGAGATAGAGAGCTAGAAATGTCAACGAGAGAGAAACATCAACCAGCTGCCTCCTGCACACCCCCTACCGGGGATGTGCCTGCAACCAATGTACCTGCCCTTGACCTGAATCAAACCCAGGACCTTTCAGTCCTCAGACCGATGCTCTATCATTGAGCCAAACCGGCTTCGGCATACTGCCAATATTTCATTCAGTCTGACCAGAGAAGCATTATCCATGTTTGCAAAGCCACAGCTGCTAGTGGAGGAATTGAGGTCAGTGTAAGCTCAGAATCGGTGGCTCTAGGATTAATTATGTTTGCTAAGGTGGGATGCCTGGATCTTTGCTCTGACAGTTAATGTATTCCTCAGATGTGGTAGAGATATATAATGCTCTTCTTAGTCTGATTATTTCCCCATTCTGGCCACAAAAGACAATTGTACTTATTTGCCACCTTGCCCACTGGCAGGACTGTGAGAATAATTCTGGCCAAAGAGTTCTGCACAGAAGTATCGCAGGTCACTTTTGGATTACAGCGTTTAATTTAACTGCAGAATTTTTCAGTCCTGCCTTTCCTCTTGCCACAGTCACTGGGAGCATGCCACTTAGAATCTTTGTCTGGCATGAGTCTGAATGAGGCCAAAATGCAGGGCAGTCCATAATCCTGTCCCTACCTGAAAAGGACATGTAGCCAGAGCCAAAAGAACAAATACATTTTTGGTTATTTAGTTTTAGCCCAATGATATATGGGGACTATTTGTTTCTGCAGCATAAACCAGACTATTCTGACTGATACAGCAATCTGGATTGGTAAAAATCTATTATATAATGCAAGGTATCAGAAGCACATGTATCTATTTTTGGAGTATTCATCTTTACTTTTATATTTTTGGGGTATTATTATTATTTAACTCTTTAGAGGAAAAATGAAACTAAAAATAAATGCCAGCATAAGAACTGGAAAATAATCATATATGCCAAATTATGAGTTAAAGCCAAGGTGTTCTTTCTTACCACATATTGCATTTTATACATTACTCATAATTTTAGTCAACCCTATTTCTAATAACTGCATGATTAATAATTCTTAAAAATTATTTTCTAGGTTGAATGAAATTCATAACGACTGAAAATCCACAATCATCAATCTATAGGAATACCACCATCTCTTTTTCCTGTGACTCCTTAATCAAAGTATACACCCATCAATAAGTGGTGAAATCAACATGGTGCCTTCTGATTACATGCTAAGAAATTTGCCTTGATGTTCAGATATAGAAAATACTTACATCTAGGTAACCTTAATGAAAACTGATTAGAGTTCTGAAATTTTCCCATTCTTTCCCAAGAGGTATGTGATAAACAAATTTAACACAGGCAGCAGATTCCTATTTACTGCTAATTTATGCTAACTTGGAAATGAAACCAAGAACATCTTAAATCTAAATGAAAGCATGAAATGAGAAAGCACAAAGCACCACTTGTATGGCTAGCTTTGTTAGAATAACTCCATGCTCATTATAAGGATGCTGGTTCATTGAAAAATATTGCAATGGAAGAAACATTACTTAAAAGTGTGGCTTACATACTAAACATAGGGTTCTCACATATTCTCTTAATTTTGGCACAAAAGAATTAGTAAGCATAATCTATATGCCAAATTATGAGTTAAAGCCAAAGTATGATTGTCAACCAGATAACTGATGATTCAAAGCTTTTCTAATTTACCATCATTTGCATATATCTGAAACATAAAATTTTATTCTGCTAGTCATACAAATTATAATTTATGAAAGTAATACCTGTAGAAGTCTATGTTTCTAACTTTTATATTTAAATATCAGTAGTATGTTAAGTAAATATTATGCAGAATGATTCAGATTATAATACTTTTTAAAAGATGTCTTTATTTTTTAATATATTTTTTAAAATTTTTAAATGTTGATATCTTGACAAACTCAACATAGTCAGAAAATAAGTAACAAAGAAAAAAATAGTTAATATTGTTGCAAAGGACATAGGTTTGCATATATCTCTTTGAGATCATGATATTATTTAGGATTTTTAAAGTTTTGTGTTTAATACTTAGGTCTATTATCTACTTTCAATTATCTTTGAGAAGTGTATAAAATCTTTATCTTGACTCTTTTTTTTTTTTGCATGTCAAAGTCCACTCATCCCAGCACCATTGGTTGAAAAGACTATCTTAGCTTCATAATGCTCTACTATTTTGAATACTTTTATTTCCATGGTAACCACAAAATTCTACACATTTCATCGATGACAATGCCTTCATTTGAAGTAGAATAAAATTATTTTAAATGGCAATGTAATAAGGCTTCAAATATGAAAATCTCAATCATTCATTGGTATAAGTTGACAACCCACCACTCCAAAACACATTACATATCTGCTGTGTCACATGACTTATCAATTCTTGAGTTCCTCTCTCTTAGATTTTCAGAAATTGTGTTTTAATGTTTTTCCTTATACTATATTACTTTTTTTCTCCTTCTCAGACGGAAAAGCAATAGTTACAGAACAGAGAAGAAAAAAATCTGAATGGAGAAGAAAGAAACTAAGGGGACAAATACATCCCAGGCTGCAATTCAAATCTACTGCCCACAGTCTTAAGAAGATCCTCTTCAATAGTATTCTTAATAATGGTATTAGACAATAATAACTGAGAGAAGAAACAAATTGTAGATGCATTATCTCATCGCTTCACAGCACCATGAAGAAGTAGGCACTAATAATGTCTTTATTTCACTGATGAAGTGCAAATAAGTCAAATAATTCTCCTTTCAGAAAAGTGGCTGAACAGAAATTCAAAAAGAGGTCTGTCTGGGTTGAGAGTCCAGGATTTTCATCTACAAGATGACATAATATGAAAGAATTAACATGGCACATCTCTTTCCTCTTGTAGAAATAGACTTTTTATTGGAAAAAAGTAAATTTTAAAAGGCAACATAATGAGGTTTTCCATGAAGAAATTATTAAGAGAAGAAAAATGTTATATTTCTCTTATGTAGATAACTCGTCTTATAGACAATGGTATTGTTGTCACGTTAGAGTTACAGTTTAAGTAATGTTATTGTCCTTCTCTTGTATGTATTATTTCCCAATGCCTTTTAGCATGAAACAGTGCTAACTGATACAATCAAACTAGTAAAAACAACAAAGACAAAATTACATAATTTAAGGACCTTTTCACACACAGGACAAAACTAGCCAACAATCAATAATCAATGCCTTCCTTTCCATGAAAATCCATTTTTAAGAGTAATTAAAGAAGGAGACAGTTCTGAGTATGCTGATAATATTGTAACCACTTATATTATTTGTTCTCTTAAATTAGCATTACTTAATAAGAACATTTATTAAAAATGTATTAGCTTCAAATTATGTAAAATTGATTATGTTTCATCATATAATCATCACAGGCTGGAATGATCGTATAATTTATAACCCAAATTTGGATCATTTTGAGAATGAAGATGCTATTAATAATTGGCAAATACATAACCTGTATTTTTTCAAGAAAATATGAATATGATCACCTTTCATCTCAAACTTTATAGCTCAAGTAAATGAAAGTTGAAAGAATTCAAGTGGCTTGTCCATAGTTATATCAGGCTGGAAATATTTAGTAACTGGCCATTTAAAGAGTTTGCCAGCCCCTGGTTTAACCTAATAATACCAGGCCTGGTGTAATTTTTCATGTGCAAGTTGTTCATATATACTACTTGGTTGAATGGTTTTACTAGTGTTTTGGAGGTAACCAGAAACTCGTTATCAGACACTACCTTTTGGTCATTTTACATTGATAGCTTTAAAGCTAGCCAAGCCACTTGAACATACAGAAGGTCAAATAGTTTAAAGAAAGCAATTTTTTCAGTTTTAATAATTTATTGGGCAAGGCAATGTATTCCTCCTGGGAAGTAGGCAGCTCCACTGGAGGCTGACCTGTCCAGTAGTTGGTGTCTGCTTTACATATCTGTGTACCACTGGTACTTAGTACATTACATGTCATGAAGCTGGAACTCTATGAATGTGTGGCAAAAAATCCACCAAAATAGGAACTCTTTTCTCTGTCCAATTAACTATCGTATTGTACAACTGAAGATTACACATTATAGCCTATGGTTCTCATGCTCTTAAAGCCTGCTTATAAATTTCAACCCAACTGAGCTTTTTAAGAGAGGACTTCATTTTCTATAAGTAAAAAGGATTAGTATGGCACAAGCCTTGAGAAACAAAGACTAGTTGCTGCTAAAGTTGATGGCATTACACAGTATCTCCTATACATCTTCACATTCACTTCCATAAAGATATTTATAAGCATAAAATCAATTGAATGAAAAAAAATATATATATGGCTAAGTGACTAGCCAATAGACAGACTGGCAGGTATGATGCACACTGACCACCAGGGGGGGGCAGATGCTCAACACAAGAGCTGCTGAACAACAGCAACTTTGTAGAGTGCTTTCTTGCACTCCAGGAACCATTGGGGGATGTTGGACTGCTGGTTTTGGCCTGATCCCCGCAAGCCAGGCGGAGGGATCACACCTGCCAGAGGGACCCTGCTCAATCCACAGAGGCCCTTCAAACCCTGCCGCCACCCCAGGTGAGGCCAGCCTGGGAGGGACCAATGGAGGTTGGCTCCAGGGCATGTTCAACCCATCTTGCCCAGACCCGCCCCCCTGGCCACCTTCTAATTAATTTCCTTTCAATGTGCTCCAGGACACTAGATGTAAAATAATGTCCCTCGAAGTAATAAAAACCAAAGCTGTTGGTTAATCAGATTGTTAGTGGTTTTTTTAAAAGGCTTATAACATCTTAGATATAAATTATTGTTCTAAAATTATTTCTTCAAATGTTCTTCTTGGCCTTTATATTTCAAGAGTATAAAAAATTAATCAGGCTTAGTTTTTTTTTTAAATAAAAAATTATTCATTAATTGCATTGCTGCAGGGTACTGTGAATTTTGCCTGTCTTTGCCAAGCCATTTCTAACAAATTACATTTAGAAAAATGCCCTTTTTGAATATAATTCCATGATTTAGGTCAAGGAGTAAAATAAACAGAAGGAAAAAAAAAGAGAAGGTTAGCAAATGCTAACACATGAAGAAGATCTAAAACCTTAATAAATGAAGTTGGAGAATTCTTTGAGAGTGTGGAAAGGGCTGAAGGAAATTGTTCATCTTTATATTTTTTTAAGTCCTAGCGAGGATATGTGTGAGGAGAGATGGAACAAATAATCTCAATGAAAGTAATGGGTCCATCCCCTCAGCTGCCTTCAGGGTGCAGGAAATCTGGATGTTCTTCATTATGTTTCTATTGTTTTCTCTTCCTTATGTAACTCCCAGTGATTTCACTTTAGAGACCACCACAGTACATTACAAGGTACATTTCTCCTTGTAGACTGAAGTGTCCTTCCAGCCAACCATCACAGTCTGAGTTTATTGCTTTAAATACCTAATTTTTTTAGCTCAAAAATCCAATTCACTTGTATTTTTAAAAAGAATTTACCTTTATTGTTGAAAGTACTGCAGATGTCCCCTTATTTTCCACATGTAACCCCCTGACCTCCCCCATACTATTCTTTGTGGCCATGGGTTATTCATATAAGCTCTTTGATTAATCTCTCCTCATCTACTCCTATATTCCCTTTGAAATTCATCAGTCTGTTCCATGCTTCTATGTCTCTGCATCTATTTTGTTCATCAGTATATTTTGTTCATTAGATTCCACACGTAAATTCTATGACTTATTTCATTTAGCATGATACTCTCCAGGTCCCTCCATCCTGTCTCAAAGGGTAAGAGACCTTCTTTTTCACAGCTGTATAGTATTCCATGGTACAAATATATCATGGCTTTTTTTAATTCACTCATCTTCTGATGCACAATTGGGCTCTTTCCAGATCTTAGCTATTGTAGATAGTGCTGTTATGAACATAAGGGTGCATATATTCTTTCATATTGGTGTTTTGGTTTCTTCAAATATATTCCTAGAAATGGGATCACTAGGTCAAATGGTAGGTTCATGTTTAATTTTTTGAGGAAACTCCATACTGTTTTCCATAATGGCTACACTAGTATGCATTCCCACTAGCAGTGTACTAGAGTCCCCTCTTCTTCACATCCTCACCAGCACTTGTCATTTTTTTTCTTCTGCTTTGATGGTTGCCATTCTGAGAGGTCTGAAGTGACACCTCATTGTCATTTTAATTTTCATAACCCTGATGATTGACTTTGAACATTTAGCATATTTCTTGGACATGTGTATTGTCACTTTGGAGAAATTTCCATTTAGGTCATTTGCCCATCTCCCCACCACCCCCCGCCCCCGGACTTAAAAAAAAATTATTGTTTAACGTATTACATATAGTAGTACATATATCTCCTTTTTTTCCCCCATTGACCTTCCCCCAGCCTCCCCTACTCCACGTCACATGCCCTCATCCCACCCTCCAGTGTCTTGTGTCCATTGATGTGCTTATATGCATGCATACAAGTCCTTCGGTTGATCTATTTCCCTCCCTCCCCAACCCTCCCTAGCCTTCCCACTGTAATTTGACAGTCTCATGCTTTGCTGCCTTTTTGTTCATCAGGTCATTTATTTTCCATAAATGAGTGAGATCATGTGGTATTTTTCTTGATATTTGCCCATTTTTTAGTTGGACTGCTAGTCTTACTTTTGTTAGGTTGTATATAAGTTTCTTAAATGTTTTGGAAATTAACCCCTTATCTAATGTATCATTGGCAAATATGTTATCCTATATAGTTGGCTCCTTTTCATTTCTTTCATGGGTAGATTTTTATTTGATGTAGTCCCATTTGTTTATTTTATCCTTTATTACCCTTGCCCTTGTTTGTTTCATTAAACATATTCCTTTGAGAGATGTATTTCCACTGTCTATGGTTCCTTCTAGTATTTTTATGGTTTCATGACTTGCATTTTTAGTTTATTCTTGTATATAATATAGGTTGGTGGTATAGTTTCTTTTTTCTTTTTCATGTATCTGTCCATTTTTCCCAAGAGTCTGACTTGATTCCATTGTATGTTCTTGCCTCCTTTGTCAAATATTAATTGAGCATAACTTCCATTCCAGTTAATTATATGTCTAATTTTTTAACAGTACCAGGCTGTTTTGATTACAGTGGCTTTGTAGTATAATTTGATATCCAGTTTTGTGATTCCTCTAACTTTGTTCATCTTTCTCAAGATTGCTGGGCTATTCAGGCTCCTTTTGGTTCCATATAAATTTTTGGAGTGTTTGTTGTAGACTTGTGAAATATTCCATTGGCATTTTAATAGGGATTGAGTTGAATATGTATATTGCTTTTGGTAGTATTGACATTTTAATGATGTTAATTCTAACAATCCAAGAACACATTATAATCTTCAACTTGTTTGTATCTTCACCAATCTCTTTTTTAAATATCCTGTAGTTTTATGCGTACAGGACTTTAGCCAAATGGTTAAGTTTATTCCTGAGTATCTTAATTTATTGTTGCAATGGTAAATGGGATTGGTTTTAGTTTTGTTTTGACAATTTTCCTTTCTGAAAATTCATTGTTGGTGTACGAAAATAATATCAATTTCTGGGTGTCTTTTTTTTGTATCATGCAACATTACCAAATTTATTTATTAAATCTCCTAGGCTTTAGGGTTTTCTACATATATCATGTAAAATGAGTATAATGATAGTTTTGCTTCCTCCTTTTCCATTTGGATGCCTTTTGTTTTCTTCTTTGATTATTGTGGAAAGGATTTCCAATACTGTGTTGAATAATAGGAGTGAAAGTAAATACCCTATCTTGTTCTATTTCTTAAAGGGAATTGTTTTAGTTTTTCCTCTTGAGTATTGTATTGGCTGTAGGGTTGTAAAATATGGTCTTTATTATTTTGAGGTATGACCCATCTATTTACACTTTGCTGAGAATTCTTAGCAAAGATCAGTATTGGATTTTGTCCTATGCTTTTTGTGCATCTAATGATATGACCATGTGATTTTTGTCTTTCAATTTGTTTATGTGGTGTATCATATTTATTGATTTGCAAATATTGTATCAGCTCTGTATCCCTGGAATAAATCCCTGTTGGTCATAGTGTATGACCTTTTTAATATATCAATGGACCTTATTTGTTAATATTATGTTGAGGATATTAGCATCTATGTTCATCAGGAATATTGGCCTGCAATTCTCTTTCATTGTTATGTATTTATCTGGTTTTCGAATTAGAATAATACAGGCCTCCTAAGAAGAGCTTGGAAGTGTTCCTTCCACTTGGATTATTTTGGAATTGTTTTAGGAGGTAGATGTCAGTTATCCTTTTGATATTTGTTAAAACTCCTATGTGAAGCCACCTGGACCAGGGCTTTTGTTTGCTGGGAGTTTCATTAGTTGTTATTGGCCTATTCAGGTTTTATGTTACTTCGTGATTCAGTTTTGGAAAATTTTATTTTCCTAGAAATTTGTCCATTTCATCCACATTGTCCAGCTTTTCAGCATGTAATTATTCAGAGTATTTTCTTTTTGAAAATATATTTTTATTGATTTCAGAGAGGAAAAAAGAGGGAGAGAGAGAAACATCAATGATGAGAAAGAATCATTGATTGGTTTCCTCCTGCACACCCTCTACTGGGGATTGAGCCTGCAACTTGGGCATGTGCCCTTGACCAGAAGCAAACCTGGGACCTTTTAGTCCACAGGCCAACGCTCTATTCATTGAGCTAAACCAGCTAGGGCTTCAGAGTATTTTCTTACAATCCTTTCTATTTCTGTAGTGTAAGTTGTTACTTCACCTTTTTAATTTCAATTTTATTAATATAGGTACTCTTTCTTTGGTTCTTGATGAATCTGGCTAAGGGTTCATCAATCTTGTTTATCTTCACACAAAAAATCTCTTCCTTTCATTGATTTTTTAGGAATATTTGTTTATTCTCTATCTCATTTATTTCCACTCTGATATTTATTATTTCATTCCTTCTACTTACTCTGGGCATTTCTTGTTGTTCTCTTCCTAATTGCTTAACTTGTAGGGTTAGACACTTTAATAATATTTTTCTTGATTTTTGATGTATGCCTATAGTGCTATATACTTCCCTCTCAGGAGTGCTCACAGTGTGTTCCATAGATTCTGTGTTTTGTATGCTCATTTTTTTTCTTTCTTTCCTGGAAGTTAATGAATTCTTCCTGGATCTCATTGGTAACCCATTCACTGTTTAATAACATGCTATTTAGCCTCCATGTATTTATGTATTTGAAATGTTTTTTAGTGTTTTTAGTGTAGTGGATTTCTAATATGCCAATGTGACCCCTCATTCATGCCCTCACACACACCCCCGTGTCTGTGTCCATTGCTTATGCTTATATGCATACAAGTCCTTTGGTTGATCTCTCCTTCTTACTCACACCCTCCCCTTCCTACCCTCTGAGGTTTGAGCATCTGATCGATGCTTCTCTATCTCTGGATCTACTTTTGTATTGTCTCCTTTTATTTAGTATAAATCTATTTGTAAGAAATGTTCTCAGTAATGCTGCTGGCATAAGAAAATATTATTTTGAAAGATAGCATTAGCTACACTAGAAACTAACTAACTTCATTTTAAAGGCAATAAAAATATTTCTCCTTAAGGAAACAAGATAGCCACTTAAGACGTAACTGAGTAAGGAAAAAATGTCAAAAAGGCTCTCAACATATCTTCTCGCAGCATAAAAAGTGAAGATCACTGTTACTTTCACAAGAGGCTCTCTGGAAGAGAAGACTGTATTAATAATAATGTCAGGAATCCCATGTGGTTATTTACACTCCTTATTTTTCTGACTTTCCCATTGATTACCAAGCTAGGATGCTTGACCCATGGCTCATATTAATGATGACTAGAACACACCATAAGAGGGCAAAGCATGGAGGGGCCTATAAAGATAGACCATTTCAAATGTAAAATAATTTATTTCAAGAGGTGTGAGTTGGGGGGTAGGTTTTCAGAGAGACAGAGACCCAGTGAGCCTGAAGCAAGTTCTAGTGGAGCAAGGAGACAAAAGAAAGAACCCCAGAATGAGAGCTACTTATCAGGAAACAATACAGATAGCATCTTTACATATTATGCTCTAATGTTGCAAAATATGGCTAATGTAAATGTTAAAAATGTTATTGCTTTAAAGTATATCTAGATTTGACAGGAGGTATAGCTGTCTCAGTCAAAATGAGCCAAATTAATAAGGTCTCCAGGACAATTAGGCTAAATATGGGCTATTGCCCACTTTGCAACACAAACAGAAAAAAAGAACCAATAAGTAATTAGTATTATATACTCTTTACTTAAAAAACTACACAGATTGAGAATTTACAATATGCTAAACACTGTTATAAGAAATCTCCATGTTTTATTTCTTAACCCTCAAAACAACCTAATGAGCGATGTAATATTATTAGCCCCATTTGACAGATGAAGAGTAAAGCACATCAGTTAAATAACTTGGTCATCAGCACAGACATAATTTTATCTTGATCATTTTCCACCAGTGCCCATGCTTTTCACCATTATATTAATAGTCTGAATTATGTTTTCTGCATTATAAAAGACTGGAAAACAGAGATGAAGTAATCATAATTTGAGCAAAGCAATTTAGGTTAATATCTAGCTAACATCAGTATCCTAAAGGGTAATTCTTTGAAAGAAATACACAAAAATAATATGCCACAAGTGGTACCCTAGACAGAATACTTAAATAATTTAAAAACATAAATATCATAGATTACTCATTTAACTTTATATTATAAAAATAAAGTAAAATGGATGCCAGGTAATTAGAGATTTGGAAATATATTTAAACTAGAGGCCCAGTGGACAAAATTTGTGCATGGAGGGGGATGGGGGTGTCCTTAGCCTAGCCTGCACCCTCTCATAATCCAGGACCCCTCAGGGGATATCTGGCTGCCAGTTTAGGCAAGATCCGTCAGGGACATCTCTCTTGCATTCCAGGACCACTGGATTCTAACTGCTGGCCTTCCTGCCTTCCTGATTGCCCATAACCACTCACCTGCCTGCCTGATCACCCCTAACCACCTTTGCCTGCCTGCCTGCCTGCCTGATTGCCCCTAACCACCGTGCTTGCCTGACTGATGCCCCTAACTGCTTGCCTACCTGCCTGATCACCCCTATCTACTCCTCTGACTGCCTGATTGTCCCTAACCCTCTGCCTGCCTTCCAGATTACCCCTACCCACTTGCTTGCCTGCCTTCCTGATCACTCCTAACTGACTCTGCCTTGCCCCCACCTCTGTGGCTTCGTCCAGAAGGATGTTGGAATGATGTCTGGAAGATCATTCAGCTGCCTGGTCTAATTAGCTTATTATGCTTTTATTATTGTAGTTGAGATACTTTTGTAGCACATAATTTCTGTGTATAATACCTCCAGTATGGTTAATTAGTACTCTACATTTAAAATTCATTTCTTTGGACTATAAACTACATAAGAAATCAAATCTAACTAACAATGAGGGACAATGTCTACCCTTCACAGAATGGTTGGCTTTTCCAATAGAATTTGAAAAGCATGGGTAAATAATATTAGTAAAGATGACATAAAGGTTTCAGATCCTATATATTATATCAGGGAAAATGTTTAAATGATCACTTAAGCATAGACAGTTTCCTCCCAATGATTCATGTAGTTTCAAAGACCAGGCAGATAGAACAGGATATAGAAGTATTTTCTGCATATAATTTTTAAATATTAAAAACATATATTTAAAGGTACTCTACATTTTATTATCACTGTGTTGACAATTCTAAATACTATGTTTTAATTATTCCTCCTTTTAAAAAATATATTTTATTGATTTTTTACAGAGAGGAAAGGAGTGGGATAGAGAGTTAGAAACATTGATGAGAGAGAATCATCAATCAGCTGCCTCCTGCACACCTCTTACTGGGGATATGCCCACAACCCAGGTACATGCCCTTGACAGGAATCAAACTCAGGACCTTTCAGTCTACAGGCTAACGCTCTATCCACTGAGCCAAACTGGTTTTAGCAAATTATTCCTCCTTGAAAAAATACCCTTTGTTGCCCCAAGTTCTAACCAACTGCTTATGTTCCTATTAATAATATTTATGTAAGTGTCAAATTAGCACATTTTAATGGCTTATCCTTGAATAAACATTGAATTCTTCGTGGAAGTTAATTTTGAGAACTCCTAGTGATAAACCCAACCTCTTCTACATAATACATATAGATTTAGCTACTCAGGTTCATTTTAAGAATAAGTTATTGACTAT
This sequence comes from Pipistrellus hanaki, assembly GCF_964339955.1. Taxonomy (NCBI): domain Eukaryota; kingdom Metazoa; phylum Chordata; class Mammalia; order Chiroptera; family Vespertilionidae; genus Pipistrellus; species Pipistrellus hanaki. The sequence continues at coordinate 87,988,824 of NC_140524.1, forward strand.
AGCTATGTATGTACGGTGCCAGGTGGTTACTTGAAATATGTATGTATGGTGCCAGATGGCAACACTTTGTAAATTATGGCTAACAAATATGCTGTACATCTGAAACTAATATAAAGTAATATGGAATGTCAACTGTAGTTGAAAATACAACTTAAAAATAAAAAATAAATTACAATAAAAATAAGTTCCTAATGGCTCAAAATTGGAGTGACTGAAGCTCTCTTTGTGTACAGCAGCTGTCTCCAAATTCTGGTTATTAATCTTATCATTAAAATTATATTTAAAATAAATAATTATCTTGACATGACTGTGATAACCAAAAAGCAGAATTTGAGATACTTCACTGCTGAACCTTTATGTGGACGTTTGGAGATTTTGTGTTTAAAATTCTTTTGACTCTGGAGACATGTGAAAGCCACTAGAATTTTTTTTTCCAAAGAGACAAAGACATGGATTGTATTGCAATTTCTAGAATCTATTGTGAAGTGGAATTTTAAAAATGTCTGAAGCTTACTCTTACAGTTAAGAATTTTCCTTACTACGTATGTGAGTATCCATTGTTCATGTGAAAAATGCTTTTCAAAACTAAAATTAATAAAGAGGGCTCTTTAGACAAAGTCACTGGCAACTTTACAGAGTTAAGGCTTGAAACTAAAGCCATAATGTTATTATACACTGCAACAGATCAATAAGTAGGTATGTATTTTTGTCTTTGTTCAGAAAATACATGAATATAACTAAAAGTATTATTCCATTACTTTCCCCTTTTTTGCTGTTCTCTAGTTTTTAATTTATTCACTCATTAATATTTCCTGGAATAATATATATCATCATATTTCTTTGTGGTCATTATTATTACTTAATTTCATGATACCACTAAAATAATTAGAGGAGAGGAATAAAAATTAATATACTGTGTATGCGTGTGCCATATACTTTAAGCATGGCATTGCAAGATAAAATGATCTGAGAAAACTTCAAAAGTGAGGCCATCAAAATAACTGCTGATGAGATCAGATGAGATCGAGTGCATTCAGAGTGGTATGGCTGTAGACTGACTTAGTGATCCCACTTCTATGTCAATATCCCAAGAAACCAGAAACACCAATCAGAAAGGATATATGTACCCCTATGTTCATAACAGCACAATTTACCGTAGCTAAGATTTGGAAACAGCCTAAGTGCCCATCAGCAGATGAGTGGATTAGAAAAATGTGGTACATCTACACAATGGAATACTGTGCTGCTGTAAAAAAGACAGAATTCTTACCATTTGCAACAGCATGGATGGAACCAGAGAGCATTATGCTAAGCGAAATAAGCCGGTCAGAGAAAGATAAATATCACATGATCTCACTCATTTGTGGAATATAATGAACAACATAAACTGATGAACAAAAACAGATCCAGAGACAGAGAAGCATTGATCAGACCGCCAAACCTCAGAGGGAAGGAAGGGGAGGGCGGGGATAAGGGAGAGAGATCAACCAAAGGACTTGTATGCAGGCATATAAGCCTAACCAATGGATACAGCCACTAGGGGGGAGTGAGGGCATGAGTGGTTGGGTGGGGGGCAATAGGGCGATAAGGACACATATGTAATGCTTTAATCAATAAAGGAAAACAATAAATAAAATAAATAACTGCTGAGTTCTGTGTAATGAAGAAATCATTCACTTGATGTCATCTTCTACACTTACTGACAACACTTCCTCTAATCTCTCCCTATTCAAGCATGGCCATCAGATTTGTGCCTTCTGCTCACCAGAACTGGTCTTGTCAAGGTAACTAATGACCTTATTTTATTTAATTTAACTTTAGTATAACCCTCTGTACCTTTGATTTCCATAACTTTGAATTCTCTTATCTATATTTTCTCTTACTTGCCCTCTCTGCACCCCCAATTTATGCCCTTTAAGTTTACGGTTTCTTGGATTTTCTAGTTGATCTCTCCTCTCTCCATACATTATCAGTGTACTATCACATGTATTCTTATTATTTTAGCTATTAATTACTTGCTGAAATTTATATATAACCCATATCTTTTGAATTCACCCTCCATCCATGATAGCTATGCCTAGGTGTCCCACAGGTTTCTTAAATATAGCATAAAAAGTAAAAATTACATTTTCTCCCTTAATTATTTCTACTCCCTAAACAAGAAAACCTAAAGGCACCCCAGATCTCTTTATTTTCTTCACCCTGATGTACTGTTGATGATTAAATGCTGTTGATTCATTTTTCATATTTTTTTTGTATTCCCCACACCATCAACTCCATTCCACTGCTATTACCTCAGCCTCATCTTCTCTCACCTGAATTAATTGGCATTTCCACATACAGGCTCAATTCCTTTCAAAGGGACTTTTCACTATATTCCCAAAGTAATCTTACAAAGTGCACATCCTATCAAATTACCTTTATGGCTTTGGCTTCACACCATTCACTGTAGAAAAAAAAATCAACACTCCTCGGTAAGGCATACAGTCAGACTGATCGCACCTTATCTCTTGTCATACCACTGCAAAAGCCCCATACTTTACTTATCTGAAATTATTTAGAATTCTCTGAGTGATCCTTTATGTTTCATATCTTTAAGTGTTGCTTAAACATAAACTTTCCCCCAAAAAAATACCATGTCGTTTCAAAGACCAGGTAGATAGAACAAGAAATAGCAGAAGTATTTGCTACATTCTGTCCATGACCTACTATTGTTTACTCCAGGAAAACCACACTATTCTGATGATCAGATAAAGTGGTATCTTCTCTTTAAAACGTATAGTATTACACTTTGAAACTTATATTATTATATCTTTTAACTCTTTCTGTACTAAACTCCCAGGGGACAGCTACCCTATCTTAGTTATTTTTATATCTTTAACATTGAGTACATTTAGTAGGTAGTTGATGAATAATTACTAAATTAAAAAAAAAGATAAATCACTCCTGTTCGCCTTATTTTTCTAATTTTAATCTTTATTTTCCTCATATAGGTTAACTCTATAGCATTATTTCATTTCCTCACACTAATTGTAGGCTAACAAACATATATTAAAGCTGCCTTTATTTAACAGTTACTGAGAATCTTTATTATACCAACATACTTTTGTTAGGTGTACACTGTGTGTCTGGTGTGTGTCTGGTGTGTGTGTGTGTGTGTGTGTGTGTGTGTGTGTGTGTGTGTGTGTTGGGGAGGGGCTGAGTACAAAGGTATAACATTTTGTATCAAATCTTTGCTTATTAATCTTGGCCCTGCCCCTCATGGCCTCTATACACTTATTCCATAGACAAAGTGAATATCTTCAATGGGGTTAACAAATACCCTTTCAATGGTAGATTTATTGAAGCCAACCACACATAAATTTCAGTGCCCTTTCACAAGCATGGGCCCTTCCCATGGAAACTGCAGCAGTTAAATTCATAATTAATTTTATGCAAAAGCATTGAAGTTGCTGGAGGCACTTTGCAGCCATAATTTTGCTTCCTTTTTTATAAAGCGCCTATCCCAAATGCACAAGCTTCAGAGACTTAGAAAAGCTGGATCTATCTCTTGCCTCTATTTTTAGCAGAAGCTATTATTTACTGAGTGCTTCCTATGTGCCAAGCACTGTTCTACAATTGATTTTATATATATATATATATACTCGAGGCCCAGTGCACGGATACATGCACAGGTGGGGTCCCTCGGCCTGGCCTGTGCCCTCTTGCAATCCAGGACCCCTTGGGGGATACCACTGCCTGTTTTGGCCCAATCCCCTCAGACTAGGCCAAGGGACCCCACCAGTGCATGAATCCATGCACGGGGCTTCTAGTATGCATATAAGATCTTTGGTTAAATTCTTCCCGCCCTCCCCACTCCCCCCTTCCCTCTGAGCTTCATCAGGCTGTTCCATGTTTCCTTGCCTGTGCATTAAGGGTCTCCCCCCTTGTGGTCGGTGTGTGTCATAGCTACTGGTTGAAAGATCACTTAGGATTTAAAAAAATATATATATATATATATATATATATATATATATATATATATATATATATATATATTTAGCAGCCCATAATAATAGTTCTCAGTGTACCACATATATTGTGCTAACTACAATTCAAACATCAATACAATGATTTCTCACACACATCCTATGTGGAGGTGTTGTCATTGTCTCCTTATTTAAAGTGAAAAAAAAAAGGAAACAGAGAGAGATTAAGGAACTTGCCCCAAATCATCCAGCCAGGATCTTAAGACAAGCATCCAGGCACAAACTCTGCTTACTTAACCATTACCTTAGATAGCTTGGGTCATAATCCAACCTCTCTGTGGTTTTTGATGAATGTTAAGTCCAACAAAAATATATATATTTTATTCCTTCAGTATCTTACTTGAGACCTCACATATAAATATACCTGAGCAAGTACCACACTGATTTATAAAATAAATGCACACAAATTACGCCTGCGTATTAAAATGAAGAGAATGGGAAAATGAATAACATGAAAATGTGGAATGAATAAAAAGCTATAATGCAAGCTTTGCCAACTTCATCATATTAAGTAGTTTTGGTCCTGAATGTTGAAAACTGCAAGCTGTCAAGGTTAATGTGGGAGCAAATCAAAGCTTTGTGAGACCACACAGAAACTGTCTGCTGTGAAATACAAATTTGTTATAAGGATATAATTTTAGGCAATGTATTGCGAATATCAGATGCTACCATTTAGTGACTTGACTTCACAGGTATGGGCTGGTTTCTGCTTGGGAATAGAATATTTTAAATGATCATCAATGATATGTGTGTGTGTGTGTGTGTGTGTGTGTGTGTATGTGTGTGTGTGTGTGTGTGTGTATATATATATATATATACACACACACACACACACACACACACACACACACACATATATATATATATATATATATATATATATATATATATATATATGCTTAATATGCAAATTGTCCCCAAGGGAGTTCAGCCAGGAGACCAATTGCTTAATATAATGTGCACTAAACACCAGGAGGCGATGCGAATGAAGGCAGGCCCCAGCCAGAAGCTAGGGAAGGGAGGCCCTGGCCAGGAGCCAAAAGGCTCCAATGGGCTCTGATTGCCAGCCAGGTTTAGGGACGCTACCTGTACAAGAATTTTGTGCACCAGGCCTCTAGTAGATAATATTGTCTTAATAGCCTCATTTGTATAAAATGACATGCTATTGTCCATTCTAAAGTTTGTTTGTTTTCTTTGCCAAAAGTCTAGTAGCATTTATTTCTTAAACTTAGATTCATTTCCAATTTTACTGAAATCCTTGTGTGCAAGGATTCGCTGTTGTAAGTAGCTATTGCAATTCCAAAGGTTATGTGTAACAACTGAATGGAACAAAGGTTCCCAAATACCTCAGATTGCCATTTTAAGCAGATGTCACTAAATAACTATATTTCCAGCCAGCTCAGTGTGTCAGATTAAAGGAGATAATTTTCTTAAGCTATAATAGAATTTTCATTGGGGTAATTTGTCTTCAATGCATGAGATGTGAATTGCTCAGCTAACTCCAGATCTGAGAAATCAAGCAAAGACACTGTCAAATAGCAGCTTTGACTATTTTGATCAAAGGTAAAATGCAATACAATGATAGTGTCATTTGGGGGTCCCATTTACATAAAATAAATTTATAAGTGATATGCCATTTGTGGTCACTGAAGTTAATGGACCTTTTATAAAACCTCTTCTTAATAACAATGCAGTATCATTTTTACAAGACTTAATGCTGGAAGAATTAATGCACCTCATAGCATGACATTCAACTGCTCCTTTGATGGTGACTACTGTATTGTTTCATTCTGATTCTCCATATTTAAAGTTGACATTCTAAAATCAGCAGTCTCAGAAGCTTTTTATAAAATTGGGGTATTCATTGTGAATGGATAGAGTGGGCTTTTTAGTATGCAGATAACACTTTAATAAGGAAAGAATTTTCACCAAGGTTTAGATAATACTCAACCTCCAAAGCACCCATGTAATTTGTATTGATATCCAGGTGCTAGAAATGATTGTTAAGTCATCACTATAACTGATCTGGGAGGCTATCTTAAAACAAAATCTCTTTCTGCAAACTAATATGCAGCTAAAGCATTAATAAAAACCACCTCCCTAAGATCCTTCACAAAGATACATACCAAAATGAGATGCAGTGGGATGGTAAATATCCCATTGCCCTGATCATGTACAGACACAGCAAAACAAAGCCTGGACAAATAGCACGGTGTCAAGCCTCTTCCTAGGGAAGTGAGAGTCATTAACTCAAGCCTCCTTTACAAAATTGGGTAACCGAGTCTAGTAGCCTGTGAAATGTGTTTTCCAACAAATCAGCATAACAGGAGACATGGCAAAGGGTCACCAAGTCATCTTGATTTGCCAAATAAGATAAACAAACCTCTTTTGACTGGCAGATACGAGAGAAACTATACTTTTCTATACTGGTTGGCAGAGTTCAAATTGAAGGGATGTGAATACTAGGTTTAAAGCAAATAAATTCAGATGATGTTCAAGTTTATCTAATAGTTCATGAATGTTCAAGTTTCTCAAACAGTTTCTGAAAAAGTAGAGGGTTATATAAGTCTATGATTAAAGATCAGGCTTTAAAACTTGAGATCAGATTTGTAGGAGAGGGGGGTTGTTTGTAAATATATTTTTATTTATTTTTTACAGAGAGGAAAGGAGAGGGATAAAGAGTTAGAAACATTGATGAGAGAGAAACATCAATATTGATTAGCTGCCCCCTGCACGCCCTCTACCGTAGATGGAGCCTGCAACCCAGTCATGGGCCCTGACCAGGAATCAAACCCGAGACCTTTTAGCCCATGGCCCAATGCTCTATCCAAGGAGCCAAACCAGTCATGGCGAGAGCAAATTTGAATAAAGGCGCATAAATGTGCAACTACCTGAGAAAAAGCATTTTTAATGTATCTGTTAATTCAGGCACCCTAACGGAGAAGCTGACACAAAGATGAAATTAGACAGGTAAAAATTATGAAACCTGCGAATGTAACTTTACATAGAATTAAATAATATTTGAATATGTAAAAAAAGTTAATCTTGAGATGTGAATGTTATCATACAAGTGGTCAGAAATGCAATAACATGTATCCTTGTAAGAGGGAGGCAGTGGGTAATTTGACACACAGAGGAGAAGATGGAAGAATGAGTTTGAAGATGATGGTTGAGATTGTTGTGGTGTGGCCACAGGCAAAGGAATGCTGGCAGCCATCAGAAGTTGGAAGAAGCAATAAAAAGATTCTCTTTTTGGGCCTTTGGACAGAGAATGACCATGTCTACACCTTGATTTCATTACAGTGATACTGATTTCACACTTCTTGCCTCCAGAATGGTGAGATAATAAATTTCTTTTCTTTTAAGCCACAAAGTTTGCAGTAATGTGTTATAAGAGCCAAAAAAAAAAAAAAAAAAAAAAATCCAATGCACATGGGAAAGACTTAAAAAAAAAAAAAAGCCTTATTTTTTACCTGCTGAAAACAACACAGGTTAGCTGATAAGAAGAGTTATAATGCCCTAGCCAGTTTGACTCAGTGGATAGAGTGTCGATCTGCAGACTGTATGGTCCCAGGTTTGATTCCAGTCAAGGGAACATGCCAGGGTTGTGGGCTCAATTCCGCCATGGGGGACTTGCGGGAAGCAGCCAACCAGTGATTCTCTGCCATCATTGATGGTTTTCTCTCTCCCTCTCCCTTCCACTCTGAAAAATCAATAAAAATATACTTAAAAAACAAAAAAAGTTATGTAATGCTACCTGGAAAGACTACTGAATTAGTCATTTGGAACACATTCTACTCATTTGTTGCAATCTCTATATAACCACTAGCTTGAATCTAAGACCTAATATATTATTTTTCCTTCTTTTGTATCTTACCTGAATCAGTATAAAATATATACTCTTTGCATCTATCTAGTTTTGCCTAACATTTTTTACGTTATCTTATAGTGTCACATGTAGTACTAGACTCTTCTTATTGAAATATATTATATGTATTCCGCCGAGACCGGTTTGGCTCAATGGATAGAGCGTCGGCTGGGGGACTGAAGGGTCCCCGGTTCGATTCCGGTCAAGGGCATGTACTTTGGTTGCGGGCATATCCCCAGTGGGGAGTGTGCAAGAGGCAGCTGATTGATGACTCTTTCTCATTGATGTTTCTAACTCTCTCTCTCTCTTCCTTTCTGTAAAAATCAATAAAATATATTAAAAACAAACAAACAAACAAACAAAAAAGAAATATATTATATGTATTCCTATTGCTATGTCATGATACCACAAGTACTGTATTTATCTACTGGTGGTCATTTGGATTGGTTCCACTTTTAAACTATTATAAATACCATTTCTCTGAACATTTTTAGAAACAAAAGTAGTTATTACTGTTGGGTGAGCAGTGCCTGGGTTGAAAAATGCTGAACAATCGGGTATACACATTTAGAACAGATGATTTTATAAAAAAAAAAGTATCATTTCAAAATGATCCATGTTTCATTATGCAGATATTACTCAATTATTTTTTCTATTCTTTGACCTTCCGAACAAACTAAGTGCTTTGATTAGATGTTCTTAGAGAAATTGGCTATGCTCTGAAGTCTCAGTCTTATATTTATGTTTATCATTTTTAAAGGTCACCTTAATATAGTGAAGTAATTTTTAAAATCAGGATAAAAAACTCAGACTTGCTATTTGTTGCTTTTGAAGCTTCGCTTTCATATGATTTTCTGGGAGAGAGAATATCAGACCCACAAAAGTCCTTAGTAAAGGTGACATGTTATCCCTAGAGGAGCATCCAAAGCATCTTGATCATCTTGCAACTCTCCCTATAGTCCAAAAAATGTAAAACTGCCTTAAAATACATGTTCTCAGACTGGAATGGATGCAAAAGATGAAAATATAATTAATCCAATTGTGTTCCTTTGGGACATTTCCAACACTTCCTGCCAGCAGAACAATGGTAATTTTTTTCCCCTTTCAGCAGAAATAGGTTCTTTTTTAAACATTCTACTTTGAATATATTTTTGGGTATTTTGAGGGGGGGTTGCCTTTTCCTCCTCCTCCTCCTCCCTAGAATAGTAAAGCTCTCAGCTCCATACAGGGTTGCATAAAGGAGTTTATAAAACACAAAATGTTAAAGTTACAAAGAAAAGAACGAGGTTTTAGACTAACACAATCAACTTAGGGCTGAAAGAATAAGAGTTCTAAAGGTCTGCAGACTCAGAATGAAAGCGCACACAACACCTAGCTCTGGAATTTAGGTCATGTTAACAGAACCATTTGACTGCTCACTTTGCATCTGAAAGTCCAATATTTGAGGAAATATGCTATTTTAATGGCAGGCTTGTGTCAGCAGTTATGAAAATGAGGCGGCCTGATGCACTGAAAATAGTCCCTTTCCTGTTGTCTTTGCCCTTCTAACTATTCCAGATTGAGTTAGAGTTTCTGTCTTCATCCTGCATCTTACTTCCCATGCAGCAGTGGGCCCTAATTCAGAACTAATTTGTAAAGGTCAAACTAAAGTCTGGACACATCCCAAAGAACCCATGATTATGCACCAATATTATTTTATTGAGGATTAGTTTAAGAATACACAGCTTTTGGCTCAGTAGAGGGGATTTTTTAAATATACAAGTTCAGTAAAAGGGAAAAATAAAATAGTTGAATCTGTTAAGTAAGAAAACACACATTAAAAACAAAGACTCTTATTGATTGCTTTCTCTAATGTTAAAGTACACAGTTGAGAAAAAAATTATATAGCAAATACTTCCCTATTATTTACAATTTATTAGAAATAGTTCATTCCATCAATCTACACTCTTCCAGGCATTGGGGATATCAAAAATAGACAAAATCCCACCTCCCTCCAATGAAGCTTACATTTTAAGTGGAAACAGATAATATATTATGTCAATAGTGATAAGAGCCCAGGGAAATAGTCTGCAGTTTTAAATAGGTGGCCAGAGAAGATATCACTGAGCATTAATATGTAAGCAAATATCTCTGAAGGAGATAACAGGGTGAGGGGGCTGAGGGATGGGGGTGAGCCGGGAGTCTAACTGCAGGGAAAGTATCCCAGGCAAATAAAATAGGTGGCCCTAGCCAGTTTGGCTCAATGGATAGAGCGCTGTTCTGCAGACTGAAAGGTCTCAAGGTCGATTCTCACCAAGGGCACATGCCCAGGATGCAGGCTCTATCTCCAGTGGGGGGCATGCAGGAGGCAGCCAATCAATGATTTTCTATCATCATTGATGTTTCTATCTCTCCCTCTCTCTTTCTCTCCAAAATCAATAAAAATCTATAAATAAATAAATAAATAAATAAATAAATAAATAAATAAATAAATAAATGAAATAATATAGCTACTGGTGGCCAGTACTGATGTGGGAAGAAGAATATAACAGAGGATCATTGTGCCCTTGAGTGGAGCAAGTAGAAGGAAAGTATTAGGAGACAGCAGCAATAAAGAGCCAGATTATTGCACAGATAACTTTGAAAGCAACTGTGGCAACTTGGAATTTTAGTCTTAGAGAGATGAAAAATCATTACAAGTAGATTTAGGACACAGGGAGATTTCATACAATTCGTATTGTAAGAAGTCGTACTTCCTGCCATGTTGAGAGAACAAAAAAATGAAAGGAAACAATGGTGAATGTAGAGAAAACAATTAGGAATCTAATGAAATAAAGCAGGTGAATAGCTAGAGGGCATGGACCAAGATGGAGCATGAGATGTGCTGAGAAGTAGTCAAATTCTGGGTCTATTTTCAAGGCATGATTGACAGAATTTGCTGATGGGCTGGAGCACATGAGAAAGGGGCATGAAGCAGAATCCAAGGTTTTGAATTTAGCACCTAGGAAGGAATTACCACTGAAATTGGAAAGAGTTGGGAATTAGTTTAATATTAGCCAAGTATGATGGGCCTATTTAAACTAAAAGTAAATAAGTGGATGAGACAAATGCCTATATGAATCTGGAGCTCAAGGGAGAAGCCCAGGGTAGTGATGAAAATCTGGGAATCATCAGCATTTATCATAGATGGTATATAAAGTCATGGTGTTGGAAGAGATCCCCAAGACAGTACATGTACACAGAAATGATGTCAAAGGATTGAGCCCTGGGGCCATCCAGTGTTTAGTAGCATACAGTTTTTCTGGAAGCCATGACAAGAAGTATTCCACAGACGCGCTCAAAAGAAATCTGATTGAAACAATCCCTTAAAACAAAATGTTGTAAAGTAAGTATCATACACCGAGTTGTGATTTTAATAGGATGCTTTCTTAAAATTCTTTCCAAGAATTTTCTTTCCAAGAAGAAAAAAATAAAAAACAAGAAAATAGCCCGTTTTTAAAAGTTCAGTGAAATATAGCTTTTGGCTAAGATCAAGTGTGGTAAAAGTTCAATGAAACAAAATTCTATACTGTACACTTGGAACCATATCCCAGTAATCCTCATTACCACCAAATGAGTGACATTCATACTTCCAAGTTTTTACTAAATGGAAAACATCAGATTTATAATATAGCCAATTTAGTCTATTCATTCAACAGCATTGAGTGAGAGTCCACAATATGCAAAGTTAGGTATGTATGGATTAAAAGTAATTGTCTTTTGTGATAATTAGGGGAAAGAACAATAGAGCACTTGCTGATTGTCTGCCATGTGTTAAACTATATTGGAGATGCGGTTTAATTTCTCACAGGAACCACAGGAGGTTCAAAAGTTAACTAATTTGCCCAAAGTCACAGACAAATGTAGCTGAGCCTGAATTAGAGCACAGAACTATACATTGTCAACAACTATACTTCTTCTACTGCAGCATATATATTGTATTTATGTATTTTATTGATCTGAGAGGATGGAAGGGAGAGAGGGGGAAAAACATCAATATGAGAGAGAAACATCCATCAGTGGCCTCTTACATGTGCCCCAACTGGGGATCCAACCCCCAAACTGGGTATGTGGAAACTGAACCTGACACCTTTTGGTGTAAAGGACATTGCTCCAACTAACTGGGCCATCCAGGCCAGGGCTGCACCATATTTTTAATATATGTTGGCCAGTTCGTAGAGGTAATAGAAATTATTTTTATATAGCTTTTAACACTGTATTTTATATTCATAACATATCACATACCTGACAGCTCTGGTTACTTCAGTTCAAGGCTCCACACATGTCAGGCCCCTTCAATAACACGATCATAACATATTTATCCTTGAAGTACATCAACAGTTAAACATAGAAAGTTGCAAATTATAGCTAGAAAAGCTTTACAATTTTTCTAATTACTGAAAAATATCACGTGAGAAGTGACAAACCAGAGCAAGTTATCATGTTATACGATCAGCTGAGAAAGCTTTGGGAAATCAGACTACCTCTCTCCCTGCATTATCCACTTTTCAATCCTAGAGCCACTGCTCATTGGTATGTCTAGAACCCAGCATTTAGCTAGTTCTGATTACTACATCACTGTACATTATTTTACTTATATACTCATAAGAATATTTATTGAAATATATAATCAAAATTAACTGTCTAAAGTCAAATAATTATAACAGTTTAGTAATGTTTTTAACTTTTAGGTCATCAATAAACCAATCCTAGAAAAAATACACTATACTACCAATATCTTTGATAGCTTCTCCCTCTCCTAGAAAAATAAGTGTTTTATCTTATAAGTTTTAGACAACCACTTAATAGGTTTTACCTGATGCATTCTGAAATCATTCCCAGGTAATTAATTATGTGCACCAAAGATAAAGAACCTTGACTTATATGATGAATGTCAACTGCATTGTCATTTCCTTTCTTTTTAATGTATATTACAAATAGAGAGTTTTGTGAGCATAAGGCTTTTCTATGTCTATAAACCAATTTTAGACAAAGCATTCTTAGTAATATTCTACTAACGTGTTTGCACTAAAAAGCTTTTTCTATTATCTCTAAAATGTGTCTCTGTGATTTCTAAATTTAAATATGTAGAACATAATTCTTGGTGATAGTTTAGTCTATGAGTTAGATTTTTCTTATGTAAATTATTCTGTTAAGTTATGCATTATGGTATAGAACTTATAAGAAGTTCTCAATCTCCTAGTCATAAAAGCCTTTGTGGTAAACATAATAAGTGTAAATATATCTACTGGTAGACTATTGGAATATTAAGTATTGCATACTATGCTACAATAAAAATTGGAAAGACATTTTAAAAAGATTTATAGTTTCCCTTCAAGCTTAGGATATTAGAAAATTCAAATAGTCACATTTTGACAAACATTGACAATGTTTTTCATATTACATTGAAAATTATTCTCCTCCAAAATCATCTGCTCACATTCAAGACTTAATATTCAGTATATGTAATATTATACAGAAGTAGATTTGTTCAGAAATGGACTACTGTGCCAGAATACATATAAAACATATTTCCATTGTAAATAAGGTTCTATGCCAGTTGCCATTAAGAAACAGATTTGGGGGACATAACCTAATGTTTCTCTACCCCGCCTATTTATCTGTCTCTTTATAGCTTCAGTGGTTTTAGTCTTGGTGATGACCCCATTGGGAAGTGCAACTTGGACACAGCTGCTTAAACCTTCCCAAAACATGGAAAAAAGAGATGTAGTACAAATATATTATACTATCTATTCAAAGGATTAAAAGAGAAATATGTGTTTTTATAATAAAACAAATTCAATTCAATTTAATTCCCCCCCACATATGTAAAATAAGATCACTAAACAGGATTTTTTAGAAATCCTTTAAAAGTTCTGGTTTAAAAATATGTGATGAAATCTGAATAAGGTCTGTACTGAGTTAACAGTACTGCACCAATGTCAATTTCCTGGTTCTTATAATGTATGATAGTTAACAAAAAATGTTATCATCAGAGGAAAATGAGTGAAGGACATAGGATGATTTTAATAATTTTTTATAAAATATGTGAATATAATAGTATAAGCAAAATAATATTTAAAAAGTGTTTGGTGAAACATTCCAATATATAGTTGTTTCCATACTTTTCTATTGTTTAAGAATTATATATTAAGAAGTCGTCTTCAGGTGATAAATAATCAGGTCTCTAGTAGCCAATATCATTTAGGTGCAAAAAGATATAATTAGAACTTCTTAGTTTCTATGTGTTTGTGGTTTTGTTTGTTTGTTTGTTTTCTTTTGAAGCAATATTTATAAACAAATATTTACCAGTTTTAAACGCTACTACATTTTGTAAAAGGCCCTTTTACTTAGTGGAGCTTTTCAGAGGTTTATTTAATGGAGACAATTGATTTCAGCTTTGCATCCTCATATTTTCCTAATGAGTTAATTCATCTGTCTTTGCATGAAAAGACTTATATCCTGAGTTTCCCTTATGAAAACCAGTTATTGAAAAAATGAAATATAAAAATAAATAAAACCATCAGAGGAAAATGAGTGAAGGGCACATTTAAATATCCGCCCATTTAAATAGAAAAATCATTAGTTAAATAAGTATATATTGGCACTTCATATTTAACATCATCATTACAGATAAATCCTGTCTCAACTTGATGTCTAGATATAGCTTCTAGCACTCACTGTTGACATGGATGTGCTCTATGATTTGAACACTGCAGTTGTTCAATAAACATTTTATATACAATTTAGTATTGCGTATAATTAAAAGTTGTTTAAAAATATTATTTCAAAAGTGTGTCTGATTATTTATATTTTATTTACTCTCTTGGATAATACTTTACAGCAATGCTTAATTTCATCTTGATAATTATGAAATTAACTTCATTTGTTTTTAATAATTAAGATGGCATAATACTGTAAATAAAAAATATGAGTATACTACTTTACTTCTAAGCTTATTTTCTGCCTACAACTGCCTAGCATATGTGCTAACATATAAGACACAATTAAATTTTATTAACATTATTTAAATTCAGTAAAGCAATTCATTTATCTCCTAAAATGTGCATTTACTAAAAAAAATCTTCCCTGGTTTATATTCTGTGTCATTATTTTAAAACACAGATAAAAACTACATGTGGTTGCAGAGAAAAACAAGATGTAAAAAAATAACCCAAATTCTTTGTCCTCACTTTTATAATCAACTAGAGGCCCGGTACATGAATTTGTGCACCAGTAGGGTCCCTTGGCCTGGCCTGCAGAATAGGACCGAAACCAGCTCTCTGACATTTCCCGAGAGGTCCCAGATTATGAAAGGTCACAAGCCAGGCCTAGGGACCCCACTAGTGCACAATCAGGGCAGGGGAGGGATGAGGGAGGTTGACCAGCCAGGAAGGGACCCCTAGAGGGCTCAAGGGCTTGTCCAGCCCATCTTATTCAGTCTCAATCGGCTGGACTCCAGCAGCAAGCTAACCTACCAATCAGAGCATCTTCCACTTGGTGGTCAGTGCATGTCATAGCAACTGGTCAACTAGTCAACTATCTGCCCCCTGGTGGTCAGTGCAAGTCATAGTGAGTGGTTGAACAGCCTTAGCATATATCATTAACATATTACTCTTTGATTTGTTGACCAGATGACTGGACGACCGAATACATATCATATTAGGCTTTTATTATATAGGATGAGATCACTTGATTTATTTAAAATGTACTATTCAAGTTCAGGATTACCATAGTACCACAGGAATTAGAGACATGAACTCCATCTGAAACAAGTTATGATGATTTGAATCATTAATCAATTTACTCTCAAAATGAGTTTTTATCTCTGAGTGTGCCTGCATTGGAATTACCTGAATAACTGGGAATTTTTTTTTTAATTTTGTTTATTGTTTGAAGGATCTAACTGGGAATTTTTTTAAAGAACTTTTGAGTAGAATTCAATGTCTATCCAAACATATGAATAAAAAATATGTGTTCATTTGAAGCTTACATATGTATTATTGAACATTAATCACAACTGTAACAATTATTTAAAAGAGAAATGTTTTAAAGGACGAATAATTTACCATTGTCATTATTTGGAATAAGCAGGGCATAGTATATAATAACAACAGAAAAGTAGAAAATATTTGAGTTGATTTGGTTTTCATTGTTTTACAAAAATAGCACCCCCCTTTATTGCTGTCCTTTCACCCAGGCTTGGTACACAATGCTATAGTGAACCATATTCTCTTCCTGAAAAAGATAGTATTCATTTCTCTTTTCTGCATCTTTACTTTGCCTAATTCTTATTTGGGAACTATTTACCCCTTTTATTTCTCATTACTTCCAAATGTCAAAATAAGATTTTTCAACTTTGTTCAAGTTGTTCAAATATTATAACTCATTGTTAGTCTCTGTGTAGTATTGTGGAAACTATTTTGGATACATAATTATAAGAACTAATTTCTAGTACTTCCTGTCGGAAAAAAAGCACATGCTACTGTTTACCAGATGTGCAAACCCTCTGGACCCAAATTTCTAGAATACTCCATTGAAGAATTAACTCTAGCTTGATTCTAAAATCTTTTCAGGCTTTGTTTTTAAATTGCATTTCTATGATATAACATCTGTCCTTAAAATATTTTACTCTTCTGGCCAGATGGCTCAGTTGGCTCAGTTGGTTTTTGCACACCAAAGGTTGTGGGTTCAATTCCTAAACCACATGTGGGAGGCAATTGTTTTGATTTATTTTTCTCTCTCAAATCTCTCTCTCTCTCTCTCTCTCTCTCTCTCTCTCTCTCTCTCTCTCTCTCTCTCTCTCTCTCTCTCTCTCTCTCTCTCTCTCAAATAAAGAAAAAAAATTATCTTCTTTCCACACAGTAACTACCAATAATTGTGTGGAAATAATGAATTCTTCCTAGAGTGATTCCAGGGCATTTGCTTCTGATGGTGAAGTAGAACTAACAATAGGAATCTATGATTACCTGAGGATACATAATCTACAGCTGGTGATTTGATGAAGACAATAACACCTAAGAAATGTAAGGATGAGAAAGCCATAGTAGTGTGTGAACAGTTCATTGGTGAGAGGGAAGTAGAACTGAATCCAAAAAGAATGGCAGAGTTTGAGGAGCCAGAAACGGGACCACAAAAAACAGGTAGTGTGTGCTCTTAGTATGTGGGAAAGAAAGGAATGGTAATGAGCAGGGATGCTGGAGTGGGAGATAACGGGAAAAAGAACAATTTGTAGTGAAAATGGACACTTGGTAAAGCAAAGGCTTAGTAATCAAATAAGTCTTGAAAAAGAAAATGAGGTGAATTTTCTATTAATGGTGGTAGCACTCTGTGAGAGAACAGTGACTTATGATCCATTGGGCTTCCCATGCTGCCACTGGAAACTCTCATCTTATTACCTGCTAACTTTGAGGGGCAGGGCATGAGGACACAAGAATAATATTTCCCATCTGTTCCCTGTCCCAACTGTAACACTCTAATAAATCATTTCAGCTATTCCCAAACTACAGTTTATTTTCTTTAAAACAAACAAACATGTGTTCCTGAAACACATTTAGAAATTGTTAAGGACTGATAAATAAGCCATTTGTTACCACTTCATACCCCTTTTGAAAAAGTGTGGCCAGCACTTTGAAAATGGGTAGTGTAAGCCACCCTCTCTTTCCAGCTCATGCTTAAGAAGAAAAGTGTAAGTAGGTTTAAAACACTGTAACGCACAATAATCACATAACATTTTTCTAGGTCTCCTTCCCCACACCCACCACCCAAGGAGCCAACCACTGGCAAAATTAGTTTAAGATATTGGTCAGCAAACTCAACAGAGCCAAATATCAACAGTACAACGACTGAAATTTCTTTTGAGAGCCAAATTTGTTAAACTTAAACTTCTTCTAACGCCACTTCTTCAAATACCAGGCTGTAGTATTTTGTGGAAGAGCCACACTCAAGGGGCCAAAGAGCCACATGTGGCTCGCAAGCCACAGTTTGCCAACCATGGGTTTAAGAGAATAATATAATTTTCCCATAGCAAAATTTGAGGTAAGATACTAACAATCAGTAAAGAGATCTAGCAGAGTGAAAATTAGATGAGATGCCAGGCAAGCATCTTTTGGGTCATGATAATAATAACTGGGGATAATGATGATGGTGGTGGTGAAAATGATGCTGCTGATATCACGACGAACAGGTAGCGAAAGTGTGCCATGTGGTAAGGGTAATATTTCTTAAGGATCTCAATCCCTCATTAGGAAATTTTCTTGAGTTTTTTGTAAAAATGTATTTTATTGATTTTTTACAGAGAGGAAGGGAGAGGGATAGAGAGTTAGAAACATCAGTGAGAGAGAAACATTGACCAGCTAGCTGCCTCTTGCACATCTCCTACTGGGCATGTGCCAGCAACCAATGTTCATGCCCTTGACTGGAATCAAACCTGGGACCTTTCCGTCCGCAGGCGGACGCTCTATCCATTGAGCCAAACCGGTTTCGGCTTCTTGAGGTTTTTATTTTTTTCTTACAGATATGCCACCTTGGTAAAACATAAGCTTCCTTTATTTGAAGACTAGCCTTAGTTATGAAAATTAATAATCTATAGGTTTATTTGATGCTGAGTTAATATCCTGTAATTCAGGGAAATCATTTCAATATTATTTATTTTAATTTATATTCATGTGTTTATATATGTAATATATATGTATGCATAAACTGGGAAGGCATCTTATAACTTTTGAGCCCTTTGGCATACTTCCGGGAAGTCTCAGTAATGACTATAGTTACTCTTAATTGCCTTCAACACACTTACATGAATGCTACATTCAGTTGAGTTATTTCCTGGATTCCCTCTAATTAATCTGATAGCAGCTGTTTTCAGGCCTGTGCTGATTAACAGTTGCAAGACAGCTAAATGCCTAGTACAAGAAAAGCTCTCTGAAGCTTACGCATGTTCATCCACATAATTTTGTCTTTTAAGCATCAACACTTAGTAGAGGATCTTCTATTTTTAGTTAACTCTATTATTTGTTTATATAACTCAAATGCTTTCAACCTAACATACAGAAACATCATCTCAATATATTTAATAAATATTCTAATATATTATGGAAATGCAACATTTCAGAAATAATTATAAAAAAGATGTTTTAAAGATTTAAATAAAACAGAGAACACAACAACCGAGGAGGTATTACTAGTCTCCTTGTCCTAATTCAGAAATTAAATTAACTTTACAAATAATATGTCAAATGAGTGATTAAAGTAAAATTCTTCTAGGCAAACCTTTAAGGTCAAAATGTACATACTTGTTGATATTTTATTCCCTTTGACCCACAAAACATGGCAATTTGATGTGTTTCAACTACATGTTCAGTTCAAATAACCACAATTGAATGGCATTTCTGCCATTAGCTATTTGTAGGCTACATTTTCCCTGTTAAAAATTAAAGGTCCTCTATATATGCATTCAAGACACAAGACTTCCTAAAGTACTGAGGCCGGACCTCACAGTCTGGCATAGCCCTCCTCTCCATCCTGGCCTTTGGCCAATGCAGATTATTTCTGCATAATTCCCATTCCTTGAGTTCTTTCATTCAGTTGTACTATTTCCTCATTCAGCCTGGAAGAGCCTGTTAGAATCCTTCGAAGGAAAGCTTAAAGCCACTTACTCGAATAGCTATGTCAAGATTCATAAACTCAAATGCCTCTCTGGAGGAAGCATAAGTAAGTTATCAGGGCTGGTGGCAGGCCCAAGAGAGGTACTTCTAGATCAATGCAGTAGGTGAAGTTTTCAGATATCATGATTTCATGGAATACTCCAAAAGTCTACAATTTAATGTGTGACATCCTGATTTTTAAATGTTGGCTATAAATAAAATATAAACTCCAAATACTTTTCAGGTCAAACAGTTCACATCTGCTGACTGGCTTCTACCTCTTAACAGCCAGTTCAGTTTGTGACCTCCGCTGCATATAATCCTCTGAGGAGAAAGTGACCTCTACATGTATTCAGCTTAAATAAACATGGATTATCTACAATGTAATATAGGTGTGTGTGTGGGGGTGTGTGTACATCCCACTGATTCTAGGCATACAGCACCGTTCAATAAACATCAACTATTAGGAAGAAGCAGCCATAGTATAAGGTTTGCCAAACAAGATGGGACAAACAAAGAGACAGCCAAAACACTTAAAAGAAAAATATGGAACAATAGATAGATAATAGATAGATAGATAGATAGATAGATAGATAGATATAGAAAAAAAGTGGAGAATAAGATGACCATTGGCAACTTTGAAAAGCCATGACATATTTCAAGGGAATTATTAGGTTATATGGATGTATAGGGCTATGTACATGCCCAGAAAAATTCTCTGGCTGACCTTGAGTTTCTGCATAAGCAAGAAATGAAGGCTAAGGCAAAGCTGTCAAATGCCAAAGGACTAAAAAT
This sequence comes from Pipistrellus hanaki, assembly GCF_964339955.1. Lineage (NCBI taxonomy): Eukaryota > Metazoa > Chordata > Mammalia > Chiroptera > Vespertilionidae > Pipistrellus > Pipistrellus hanaki. Next base: position 88,009,178 of record NC_140524.1, read on the forward strand.
TTTCCCAACGCAATGAAGGGGGAGGAAGGGAAGGAGGAGGGAGAATGAATGGACCCCTGGGCAAAGACTGAAAGACTTATTGGTTCAAAGCAATATTTAAAAATTATGTCCAATCTATATCTGACCAAAAAGCTAACCAAGCAGTCTTTGGTGGAACATATGAAGAAATAACTAAATTTGATGAAAAGCATTAATCTATATAGCAGTAATTTCAACCAATTCCAATGATGATAAGCTCAAAGATATTCACACCTAGGCATGTTAGTAAAACTGCCAAAATTCAATGAGTAAGAGAGAATTTTGAAATTAGGAACTGAAAAACAACTATCACATGCAAAGGGGTTTTAGCAAGATTAACAGGACTTTTCATCAGAAATCATAGAGGCCAGAAAGCAGTGAGATGAAATATTCAAAGTGTTGAGAGTAAAAGAAAGTTATGTAAGAATTCTATATCCAGCCCTAACCAGTTTGCCTCAGTGGATAGAGTGTCGGCCTGCAGACTGAAGGGCCCCAAGTTTAATTCCTGTCAAGGGCATGTACCTTGGTTGCAGGCACATCCCCAGTAGGGGGGTGTTCAGGAGGCAGCTCATCGATGTTTCTCTCTCATTGATGTTTCTAACTCTTTATCCCTGTCCCTTCCTCTCTGAAAAAAAAATCAATAAAATATATTTAAGAAAAAAGAATTCTATATCAAAAAAATAATTCTTCAAAAATCAAGAAAAATGAAGACATTCTCAATTAAACAAAACTATCTGTACAAAAAAGAAATACTACAGTTCTTTGGGCTAAAATAAAAGGACACTAGACTGTAGTAACTTAAATCCACATCAAGATTTAAAGGAAATGATTAAAGGTAACCACATAGGTAAACATAGTGGACAATGTAAGTGTATTTTTGCTTATAACTTTCTTCTTCTTCAATGTCATTTGAAATAAAACAAAATTAATAAAGGGAGGGAGGTAAAAAAAATAGACACACACACACACACACACACACACACACACACACACACACAAAGACAATTCAATGAGGAAAAGAATGGTCTTTTCAACAATGGACCCTATCTCCCATATCATACAAAAGTTAATTATTAATGAATCAAAAACATAAAAATAAAAGGTAAAACTATAGAACTCACGGTAAAAAGCAAAAGTGTACATCTTCACAAGTTAGGAAACGGTTTCTTACATGTAACACAAAAAGTACAAGCAACAAAAGCAAAAAATGAAGTGGGTATCATCTAAATTAAAACCTTATATTCTTCAATGAACACCATCAAGAAAGTAAAAAGACAACCCACAGATATATAAAAAGCCCTTTCTAGTCAACCCAAATAAAAAATTGTCAAAGGGCCCTGGCTCAGTTGGTTGGAGCATAGTACCATACACTGAAAGGTTGTGGGTTCAATCCCCAGTCAGGAGACATGTGGGAAGCAACTGATCAATTGTTCACTCACACTTTGATGTTTCTTTTTCTCTCTCTCCTTTTCCTTATCCCTCTCCCTTCCTCTTTCTCTAAAATTCAATAAAAAGTATGCCCTCAGGTGAGAACTTAAAATGTATTTTTTTTAATGGGCAAAGGAATTCAAAAGACGTTACTTCAGTAAACATTTCTTCAGAAAGAAGGTACAGAAATGACCAGTAAGACCATGGAAAGAAGCTTTTAATATCTATATATATAAAAAAGCCTACTGTAAGCGACCAGTCAACTGTTCACTATTATGCACACTGACCACCAAGGGGCAGATGCTCAACACAGGAGATGCCCCCTAGTGGTAAGTATGCTCCCACAGGAGGAATGCAGCTCAGCTGACTGATGGGCATCAACACCAGGCCCACACCTAGAGAGCACTGCTGCAGCTGCTTGAGCCTCTCCCACAGACAATCACCCTGCATGCCTCTCCCCAATCTGAACTGGAACCAGGATCAGGACCAGCACTGGGACTGACTGGGCAAGAGCCCACAGCTTATTCTGGGTTATGGGCCCACAGTATCAACCTAGGACCAGTGCAGAGATGCCAGCAGAGCAGCAGAGAGCCTACTGAGCAGCAGCAGGTGCAGCGGGACCAGGATGAGCATGAGCAGGTGAGGTGCCCGGCCTGGGCTAGGGCTCCTCCCTGGCCACTTGCTACTTCTTGCACTACTATATCCTTCAGAGGATTTGGATTCCGGTTTCAGCTGGATCCCCACAGGCCACCCCAAGGGACCCCACCACTGCAGGAATCCTTGTACCAGGCCTCTAGTTCTTAATAATTCTATGATGTTGGAAATGTGTTATATTAACAATTACTTGAAATAAAAGGAGTACTCATTAATTTGCAGTACTGTATTAGATTTTTCACTCTGATGGAAACCGGTGTTTATAAGGACTCATGTTCAGATTCTATGATCTTTTTTAAAGGTGTTAGTTCAGCCCTAACTGGTTTGGCTCAGTGGATAGACCATTGGCCTGAAGAAAGGTCCCAGGTTCGATTCCAGTAAGGGCATGTACCTTGGTTGTGGGCACATCCCCAGAAGGAGGTGTGCAGGAAGCAGCTGATCAATGTTTCTAACTCTCTATCCCTCTCCTTTCCTCTCTGAAAAAAAAAATCAATAAAATATTTTTTAAAAAAATAAACGAATGAAGGTGCTAGTTCACTTTTAATTTCCTTACACTAAATGCTGACCTTGACTGATCTCCTTGTGTGAACTCATTGGTTGATGATCTGAAATGACTAATTCTCTGTCAATCTCTCAATTTAGAAAAATGAAACCAGTACACAACTCTAAAAGTAGGAAATGATTTGTATCAGTAAATGTACAAACCAACCTAAGATCTAGTTACACGCTCAAGTAGACAAGTGACCTGGTGAAGACATATGAACACTGGAAACTCCCTGGGCCCCTGAAAAATTATAGTGTCAAAGACAAAAAAGCTGTACATGTAAAGGAGTTATTACAGAAAAAAAAATGTGAAGCACTAAATGAAGAAAATATATATATATATATATATAATTTACAGGTAAATTAAACTTTTGGAATTACTAAAACATACAACTCTTGCTCAAAAGAATTCAAGTCTTAATTAAGCTAACAAAGAGATACTAAAATGTTAATGACATTCAATATTTGTAGGAGAGCAAAACAACCCACATCTTAATTATTTTTCTAACTTCATCTTTGTTGCAAGTATTAATAAATGAGTAGATTTTTTCAATACCATTGACAGAAAAAATAATTAAATGTACAAATAGCTAGCACATAATATAAATCCTCTTCTCTTCAAAGCCATAGTAAGAGAAGGCAAAATTAAATTGTTAAAATGTCAGGGGGAAAAAATACAAAGACACTAGGGGGTTCTTTATGTAATGATAAAATAAGTTAATCAAGTCTGAAGATAATCTTTTCACAAAGGACATCAAAACATCTTCCTATTTCATATTAAACTTGTTATTTGTTTATATTCTATTTTTGGTCCCATCAATGATATTTTATAATGAGTGAACACTCAACTTAGTCCAATATAGTTTTGATTAGACTAATGAATCCAAAGCAAACAAATTTTCCTATATATGCTTTCAGCTAATCTAGGTAAAATGAGATTAATTCAGGTTTTTAGATAATATAAATATTTGAATTTAAGAAGTGGGGGTTATTTAAATAAAATATGTAGCTAAATATAATATTTATGCTCCAAATATATTTCTACTGAGTATGAAACTATGGCGGATATAAAAATCTTCTTAGAAAGCATCCTAATTAATGATTTTTTTAAAATTTTTGCACAAATAGCAACTTCAACAGCCAATGTAAAAACTACCTAAGCTCAAATAATTTCAATTTAATTATCCACACTGCTCTTCTCCAACATTTACACAGATAATTAATCATTTTCTCAACCAATTTAGGACCCCAAACCTGCTTCTCCTGTAACTGAACTGCCTCTCAAGCCACTTGAATATGCAAAGAAACTTGTCATGAAAAATATCCCAGCTTCCTCTCCTTATCCCCACTGCTCTACTATTATGGTGAAAATAAACGTGTCTCCATTACTAATGGGACTAAATTATCCATGCCTACATCAGCTATATAGTATCTGTGGGCAAGAGTACTGCTGCTACTTGAAGAGTGTTACAAAACCAGTGGAGTTATTGCCTGAGGAACTTGGCCCCATGTCAAAATTTTAATATGATGGAACCTTCCCAGAAGGACACTCTAAATTGCTGAGGTATTGATTGTGGACTAGATATTTCAGATAGTCACCAAAAATCAAGACATTTTTTTTTCTGTTGCAAAAGAGTGAGCAGGTCTCAAAAATTATGGTCCTTGAATGTTGTCAACTTCAGAGTAGGTCTAGGAAACTAAAATGTGGATACACCATATACTAAGTATAAACCAATAAGGTATAATGTAATTTTCACATACAATGCTTATATGCAAAGTACATTATCATTTACACACACTATACACTGTATTTAAACATAATGTTCTCCAAGTTAAAGATCTTCACATGTATTTTGGGCAATACCTATCTTGCATGGAGCCAGTGATCATTTATTAAATAGTAAACAGTCTTAAGTTTAAAAACTAAGTGCTATTCCTTATAATAATTAAAAAAAGGAAATCTAGGTTAAATACTCCTGTGACATAATTGTATAGCCACAGTACCCACACACTGCCTTTGATAGAATCTACCCAAAGAAACAAAGTTTATTTCATTTGTTCATAACTCTCTTCACTCTATAGGCTTTGTGATGGCAGATAGTTTTATTTTGTACATCTAGAGATGAGTACTGGTTTATAGGACCAATTCAATAAGTAATTCATACACTGAATCCCTTCAAAGTTAAGCTACATGAGTAAACAGAAATAAAAGTTCACATTTTAGTACCAATGGTTATTCTTGGAATTTTTATAAGTTCACTAATCTATATTTTCAAATGAAATGAAATACATTTAACCTATAGAGATAGCCAAAATGATATGAATTTTCTTTAGTAACAGAAGGGGCATAACTAATGTATTTTTGCATCTGACAACTCAAATAAGATTCTACTTTCTGAACATTCTTAAGCACATATATAATTTTTAAATCAATAAATTTAAGTGGTGATTTTTATGACAGCTCATATTGGTGATTTGTGCCTATATATATGCAAACTCATTCTCCTTCAGCATTCTCTCTCTCTCTCTCTCTCTCTCTCTCTCTCTCTCTCTCTCTCTCTCTCTCTTTTCGTATTTTTATGATGGAGCATAGTACTCAGAGAAGCTAAAATTTAAATGTCTTACTATATTAAATTTGTGTCACTCAATTCAGCCTTAGCAATTCAAATAATTTACAAAAAAAATAATACTTGAAATATCTACAGGTTTACAGGAATGCAAATAAACCCATTGACTCACTGTCATTATATTCAAAATAGTGCAATAATACAATCAATTATTTATTCATTTATTGTTATCAGAAAGCCAGCATGGTTATTCAAAAGTACATTTTCAATATATGAGGCTATATTTGAATACATACTATATATTCAAATATAAAAATTATTAAATATGCTGGTGTACACTTTCAAATGAAATGTCACCACCGTAATAACTTATTATCTTGAGTGGAAAGAATAAAATGTCATTCTTGAACAATAAGAGGAAACGAAGATAATTATGAAGTTTGGGGGGAAAGTAATTTACATTTACTTATTTGTCAACACAAGAAGTGGCACATTCCAAAATTTGAATAAGATATTCAAGTTTTAGGGGCAATTAATTTTTCCAACATTCAACTAATACTGAAAGCACCAGAATGATACTACTATATTAAACATCTTTAGGGAAATCTTTCCCAGCTCCCATGCTATTGTGCTATTCTTCATCAATGGCACTGCCTGATCAGAATGCCCACTGAGAAGCTTACAGCAGAACATAGAAACAAGCATGCCTTCTGACAGCAATTTCACTTCTGGTAAATATCATATAATAAAAACATTTTAAAAGAGCCGAGACTGGTTTGGCTCAATGGATAGAGCATCGGCTTGGGAACTGAAGGGACCCGGGTTCGATTCCAGTCAAGGGCATGTACCTTGGTTGCGGGCATATCCCCAGTAGGGGGTGTGCAAGAGGTAGCTGATCAATGACTCTCGCGCATCGATGTTTCTAGCTTTCTATCTCTCTCCCTTCCTCTCTGTACAAAATCAATAAAATATATTAAAAAAAAAAAACATTTTAAAAGAAATATCCTAACATACATCAAGTTCTCATTGGCCTCACCAAAGCATTTTTAGTATTGTAAAGAAACTGGGCCCAGCCAGTGTGGCTCAGTGGCAGGGAGGGAGGGAGGGAGGGAAGAAGAAAGTGAGGAGAGGGAAAGAGAGAGGGAGAGAGAGAGGGAAAGGCAGAGGGAGAGGGAAAAAGAGAGGGAGAGGGAGAGATAAAAACAGTGATGTGAGAGAGACACATCAACTAGTTGCCTCCCACACATGCCATGATCAGGGCTAGGGATGAAGCCTGCAACAGAGGTATGTGCCTTGACCAGGAATTGAACGCAAGACACTTCAGTCTGTGTGGCCTACACTCCAACCACTGAGCAAAACAGGCCAGGGCACCACCACATTTATTTAATAAATAAATGTCAGAACACCACTAAGCCATCCTAGAAAGCAGCGAATGATATCTAAATGAGGCTAGGGCTAGTGAAACACAACTACTGGGGGATTTGAAAACTGAGAAAATCTTAAAAGGATTAAATGAGATGGGCTAAAGAAAATAAAGTATAATGAAAGAGAAAACACACACTGACAGTATGACTGTGTTGGCTGAAGTCAAAGATGCTGCATAAAACACACACACACACAACAATGGCAGTTTGTAGAAGTGGACCTGAACCACGATGCTGAGTCCTAATGATAAGTCTTACCAGCAACTATGTCCTTGGGCAAACTCCTTCTATCCCTTGGCTTTATCCCCACTATTATAACAAGATCCAACTGAACCAAGTGCTCTCCAAAGTCCTTTTAATTCTCAGATCCTTTAAAATTGTTGAGAATGTTCATGTCATCTCTCTGGACCAACCATTTCCTACAAGTCTTCCCTTTCCTAAATTAATGAAATCTCTCCTGGGAATATCTCATCCTCAAAAAAAAAAAAAAAAAAGAGAACCCTTGGCCTAGGAGAGCAGATGGAAAGAACTGTTTAAAGATGAGAATGCTATGTAGAAAGAATTGCATTAGGCACAATAGGAATGTGTCAGAAATAAAGGAGCATTTTTTGGATCTCAAAGCAGCCTTACGTAGAGGTTGGCGAGTCTTTGATATAGAGGGCCTTACAGTAAATATCTTAGGATTTGTTAGCCATGTAAGGTCTGTGTCATATATTCTTTTCCTTGCTTCTACAACCCTTTAACAAAAAACAAAACAAAAAACAATGCTAGCTCATGGGCTACACAAAAACAGGCTGTGGGCCAGATGTGGCCTACAGACTACAGTTTGCTAACCCCTGCTTAACAGGCCATTATCAATGTGTACACAGAGAACAAACATAAGATTTAATATAAAGGTAGTTAAGGGAAATGTAGACACGCTACTATGGGACTGCAGATGAATCTTCACAGAAGGGTTTCGCTGTTTGAAGAAATTCTTTCTGTGTACAATGTCGTATCTTCCAAGTGAATGTGTATCAACCCAAAATAACCCAAATGAGTGGTGAGAGGGGAAAGCAGGGAATAGAGCCAAAACAATCATAGGAATAAAGCTGGAGAACTAATGCTATCAAAACGGCTGGCTCAAAATATTAACCATGCTTAAAGCCTACCCTGCGTCTGTGCGTGTTGGTTAAATAATAAATCTTCTCATTCCTGTCATATTTTAAGCCAGTTTGATTGGGGTTGTCTGTTTCCTTTGATCAAAATCTTGTTGACTGATACAATGTGAGAGCGATGCCTCCTTCCATCACTAAACCACATGTAATTTCTGGCCCTCATTGTGTGGCGCATGCCGTCTTCAGATACATAACCCATCAATTACCTTGTCCTGGGGCCTAAGAAAGCCAGGGGTATGGTGAAGCTTAGAGGTAGAGCAAGACTGGGAAATATCCTGGCAATATTGCTTGCAAAGGAAAAACAAAACAATAATACATTTATTTTTGCCTAGGTAAAACGTCTCAAGTCAAAATAACCCACAATTAAGCATTTACAATATACTGCTTTATCATACAGATCTGGACTTCTGTGTACATTCATGAAACTACTTAGAAGGTTAGTCCTCTGAGAAATGTCTGTCTTTGAAAAAAATAAGACTTTTCAATTTTTGAGAATAGTATGGGAACTACAAGTTCTATAAAAGGCTGGGAAAGAAAATGGCCTTCAAATATGTCCCCATCCCAATCCCCAGAACCTGTGAATGTTACTTGAATAGTATTTTTCATTCAAAAAATGCAAAATGCTAAGAACACAAACAATAAGAAATACAATGGAACTTTTTAGCTTTTACATGTAAATAGCTAACCTTTCTTGTTTAGTTAGTTTTTAATCAGGTTAAATGTCTCAATTAATCCAAAATTCCCTGTTTTTGTTTTTCTCATTTTGAAACAAGTCAGGGCATAGTAGTTAGCCCCATTTCTTTTTTCTTTTCTTTTTATTTTTTCATTTCATTCAGATTCTCTTTTTTAATTAGATTTTATTGGGTGACATTGGTCAGGGGTCCTAATATGAAGTGACAGGAGGAGTTCTGACTTTGGGTGGTAGGCACGTGGTGCTGTATACAGGTTGCGTAACCTATTTCTTTGTTAATCCTTTACTGAGCACCTTACTGCTTTCGATGCTTTAAGTGTCATCGGTTTTTGCTGGGTTGTTTGTTGCCTATTGTTATCATCATCATAGTGCCTTTGCACTTTTCACTGTTATTGAGAGGAAAACTATTCTGGAATAACTTTCCCTCTATATTCCAGAGTTGATTCAGCCAGAGGCTCTTGAACTTTACTAGGAAGTTGATGAGAAGGATAGACAATTAGTCTCCATAGCAGTTACAGCAAAATATGATGACACATGTGGAGTCAGAGGGAGTTCCTGAATGGTTCTTCCTAAGGTGCACTCATAACAAGCAATGGTTTTCCTCCCTTCCAACACTCAGATTTCCCAGATTCCATGAATTCTGTCTCAATCCTCCAATGGCCTTACAATTCTCCTATTCCCTGAGTTAAAACTCTTGCAATTTACAAAACCTAGGGTGTCTTCCGCTTTCCTGATGAAACCCATACTAATGCAAACATTTACTGTATTTATCAGCCCTTTGAGATCATGTTTTGTTGCTATTTAAATAACAAAGCAGATCAAGCAGGGAGTGGTGTAACTCAACAGTGCACTAGATCAGCGTTTTTCAACTGCTGTTCCGCGGCACACTAGTGTGCCGGGAGATGTTGCCTGGTGTGCCGTAGGTGCAGACAAGACAAGAATTTTATAATTTTTCACTATTTTGTTTACTTAATATTTCATAATAAAGTAATTATAAAATACTTTCTTTGTGTTTATTTGATTCCTATTCAAGAGAATTACTTTATATATAGTCAATATTGGCACAGAGTTAAATTTTTTAACATTTTCTAGTGGTGGTGTGCCTCGTGATTTTTTTCATGAAACAAGTGTGCCTTTGCCCAAAAAAGGTTGAAAAACACTGCACTAGATAATATATATCAGGAACACTTAGGTGAAGGGCAAACATAGAGATTAGCAGTTAATTCTAACCTAGGCTGTGCAACTGATTAGTTGCATACCATTAAGTCACTTCTTCAAGGAAGGGGCACAGTTTATGTCAGCGATTTCCAACCCATGTGTCTCAGGAATGCTTAAAACATATAATACCTGACTTTCTTGATGGGCCCTGACCTCTCTTCCCTTAAACTGTCAAAAAAAAAAATACAAAAACAGTCAACACAACAATAACTGATATGAATGAATCAAAATTATACCTATTTTTGTCAGATCAGAGAAAATATATTTTTTGGTATGCCACAGAATTTCAGTAATTAGTTAATGTGTGCCATGAGATGAAAAAGCTTGAAAATTGCTGGTTTATCTCAAGGGTCATTTCCAGGAATAATAAAAAAAATGTATATATCAGCAATATGTCAATGGCAAAATCCTCTGGTTCCATTGGGGAAATAAACTATCCATTTGGGCAAAATAAAAACACCATCCCAAACTTATTTGATATTTTCATTCATTTTGTAGATTTTGTTAAGTTATTGTGTTTAAACTGAGACTACACATGAGCATAATTTGAGTAAGTAGTAGTTTATCAAGTATACACTATCCACTGATAAAGTGCCTTAGTTCCATTAACATATTTTTATTTCTAAATATACAATCTACATTACTATGCTTATGTGTTAAGTCTAGTGGTAAAAGTGAAGTTGAAGTCCTTCAATCATAAGAGGAAAACCAAGGAATAAAATTTAATTAAAGATGCTCCAATCATTTCCCTTCATATAAATCAAATTTAGTAAGTGATAACTACTGAACAATAATGCACAACTATTATTAAGGTTCCAAAAAAGAAAAGAATGCATCACAACATATAGATAGACAGACAGACAGACAGACAGACAGATAGATAGATAGAGATATATATCAAAGTAATTTTAAGATAATCAACTTGTTTAGATTTATTTTCTTTGGGTCACTACAGTTGACTGAAAGGCACAGATATTGCAGCATGCTCACATGGCTTCTGCAGAAATCCTGCAGTTTGAGGTAAATAGTAAGGAGGTAGTGAATACATCTACAGCACCTCATTTTGAAATGTGTGCATCGATCCCTTGATATAAGGGAACTTTGTACATACTCAGTCTTATCTTCAACAGAAAAAGTCAAGAACTGTATGAATTCATCATATGTGGGTTATAAATGAGAAATCAACAAAAGAACAAAAAGGACAAACAGAAACTCACAGACACAGACAACAGTATGGTGGTTAACCGAGGTAAGAGGGTTGGAGAGTAGCAAAGGATAAAGGGGATCAAGAATATGTTGATAGAAGGAGATTTGACTTTGGATGGTGAATACACTATGGAATATACACATGATGCATTACAGAATTGTACACTTGAAACCTGTATAATTTTATTAACCGATGTCACTCCAATAAATTTAATTTTAAAAAATTCAAAAATACTCAGTCTATAATTTCTCAGAGAATAGTAAAGAGTATGGGGAAAAATTGAATCTCAGAAGGTAGAGGTCATACTCAAGACATCAGTCGGAATATAAGCCAGAAGAAATTTAGTCTTATTTAGCTCAGGAACTTAAATGTAAATCTTATAATTGCTTTAAAAATTCCATGAAATATTTGAAAATTAGCCTATACTACATAGAAAATTATTATAACCCAGGTATAAATCATTAGCCCTAAATCATATGAGAAACAATAAACTTCAAATAGGACTCAGAAATTGTCAAGCATCAACCAACTTTCAGAGTCCGCAGGCAAGTATGCATGATGTATCTGTGACCATACATTCCCATATAAAATACAACTAATGTATTAAATGAAATAAAAATTTTGTTTTAGCCACTCATTTTGTGAAATTGTTTACAGAAATATGGCCATGCTTCCCCCAGTTCTATAACATATAATAGAATAATTAGTTGTTATCAACCAGTGTATTTCTATGCCCACAATTTGGTTATGCTACAAATTACAAACTTAAGATGACATAACCCTGCCTTCAAGCTCTGAAATTTGTGTTTGCCACCAAAATATTAATTCTTTAAAAGGGAGACTTAAAGGTTAAATGTCCCAAAACAAGCCTTCACAAAATAGCAATCCCTCTTGTCCTTAAAGTTTTGTAAATCCAAAATCAAGCCTTCAAGTGAGTTCTTAAACAGGTACAAACTTTTCTTTCACAAACCTTTCCCATTTCTTTAATTCCACATCCCCTCTCAAAACCCAATTTTCAGCTTGCTGGCATGACTAAACTATGCCTCTGGCATCATGATTTATCTTCCTACCACTGGATTTGTAATTTAGGCGTCAGCAGTTGAAATCATGATCAAAAGTGAAAAGTTGCCTAGAGCTTTCAAGCAGTCGTGATAATTATGTACATTACTAAACTGCTCAATCATAACTAGACCAAAAATCCTGTCACCATTTACAAGTCCGATGATCTTAAAACTCTTCCCCACCAAGAGAGAAAATTGCCTGCCAGTAAACGATATGTCCATCATTCAGTTATATGTCAGCTCGACTTTACAAAAGGTCATCTTCTCGGGGAAGCTTAGTGGAACCTCTCTGGTGCAAATTAATTATTTAGCTACCCACCTAAATCCTAAGATGAAGTGACTAGTGATGTGCACTTGGGAAAAAAAGTCACAACACTTAGACAAGGGTACTCAAAATAATGCCAAAATGGACCTTTTCCAGTTTGTATAGTCTTGTTTAAGACAACATGTCTCCTGCTTCATGGTAAGTGTTCACATTTCTTTACATAGCTTGTGCTGTGTGTGACAGATAAAAGCACTTTAGAGATATCTCCAAGTACATTATACATGATGCTGATGTTGCTATTAGTCTCCTGTTAGTGTTGTTCCAGGAGATTATGGCAACCTACTGTTCTCCAAGCATGGAGGCTGCTAAACACACGCACACCCTCCTCCTATCCATCATTTTGAAGGATCTGCCTAATATATGGGTGACCCACTACAAATAAACTGATATTGGGAGTTCATGGTTACTGGCTCAAATGTTACAGAATATGAAATCCAGTATCTAAGGTCCCAGAAAGGTCTTAGAAATGATAGAGTGAGAGGATAAAAGGTCATAAAAAAAACTTGATTTTGTCTGTGTCTTCCTTACACAATTGTTGCCCATAAAACATTCCTAGAAATATCACAGAGTATATACAAGGAAAGAATGATGATCTCTTTAGTATCATCATGATTCCAGATAAGATGTTTTAAGTTTAAGAACGAGCTAGCTGATCAAATTCCAAATATGTATAATTAAATAAATGTCTCTACCTTATCTTAGGTTTAAATATCAAATATTTTACACATGGATTTATGATTAAATTATTATTATTGTTAATTTTATAATGATTAAGACTTACTGAGCTCTGAATATGCATCAATCACATACTGTGCTATATGCTTTATTTGTATTATCACCATGCTGTGAGAGAAGTGCCATTATTCTTCTTACTTCACATACACGAAAATGCTATAAACTATGGAGTCTAAGTAACTGGTTGACTGGAGCTTCAAATTTACATATTTTAATTAATTGTTTGTTTATTTGTTTTAATGAAGGTTCTAGGTTAAATTTTTAAAAGATAATAGTTGTCAGCCCTGGCCAGGGTGGCTCAGTTGCTTGAGCTTTTCCCTGTGCAAGAAAAGGTCACTGGTTGGATTTCCGGTCAGGGCACATACCCAGATTGTGGGCTCAATCGCCAGTAGGAGGCATGTGGGAATAAAAAGATATGCCTGTAAACTGTGCAGAGAGAGAGAGAGAGAGAGAGAGAGAGAGAGAGAGAGAGAGAGGGAGAGAGAGAACGAACCACTTCTGGGATGACAGTATGAAGAGCTCTGTAGACCTTTCCCTAGTGAAGCAAGCAAAAGTATCTGAAAATTTCCCTGAAGGAATACAGCAAATGAAGAAAGGTCTATTCATGAAAGAGTACTAAAACTCCATAAAAACAGCAAGAATCAATGGCATTTGAAAAATAAACTACTTCCTCCCTCTCAAGTCTCTTCCCTTCAGCTCAGCTAGGGTGGTGGTGTTCTATTCCAGATGGGTGTGGCCAAGAAGATTGTGTCCCCTCCCTCCTCAGCTCCCAATCAAAGATTACCATCGCTCTGTGGGAGGGGCAGGCCACCAGCATTTCTCATTCTTTCCAATTCCAATATAAAGTGTCTGAATTGTGTGTTAGTACAACTGATAGGTTGGGGTAATCCTTTCACCCATCCCTCCTCCTCTTAGAGAGAAGTGCAACATATAAAGAACATGGTGTCCTGCCTAGAACAAGTGGCTCAGTGACTGAGCATTGACCTATGAACCAGGAGGTCACTGTTCCATTCCAGGTCAGGACACATGTCCGGTTGCAGGCTTCATTCCCTGTGTGAGATATGCAGCAGGCAGCCAATCAATGAATCTCTCTAATCATTGATGCTTACATTTCTCCCTCTCCCTTCCTCTCTGAAATCAATAAAAATATATTTTTATAAAGAAAAGGCTGTCCTTATCACTCTTGACCCAGCTCATTCACAGGAAAGATTCCACATTTCCTTTTTTTCTTGGCATCCTGCAGAAAGAGTAATGCGCAAACGGTGGTCTCCTCTCCAACCTACAGTTGTAACTTCTCTTTATACCACATATAATTCTCCTAAACAATTCACACTATCTCTGATAGTTTAACCTAGTTGGCCACACTAAGTCATTTCACCTCCTGGGAGAGTTATACCAAATGACCTCTAACATTCTAGGCTTCAATATAATTTTGTTCGACGTGTTCTTTAGGTGATTCTTAGTATGTTTCTGTTCCTCTCTTTGCTTGCAGTCATCTATGACTTGCATATCTCAGCTCATTTTATTTTCACTAGGAGAAATTGATATCCATTATATTTGGTACATATGTGGGTCTAAATGTATTCCTAATTATTTTATTCCTCATCATTAGGCTTAACTTACTCACACATAATTATTATATTCAGTTCATCTAATTTTTCATTCATGTCCTCAACTCAAGCCATGTCTTTATTTCTCTATTCTGTCATCTTACCTTGATCTGATCATACAAGTCTGTCTGAAGCCCTAATTTCAGCCTGAATCTTCCCACAGCCATCCTAATCCCAATTTTAACAATCCTGGCATTAAAAATATTGGCAACTGTCTGTGCAAAATTAATAGACTTTTTACCTTAATCACATATTTTCTATTTCCTTGCCAGGATAAATAATGCTTTATAACCTGTCAAAGGTACACATTATTAATTAAAGTAGGCCATACCTTTTCTATTATTGTCATTATAATATTGGAAGCTTTATTATTCAACAGTACACAACATATTCTAGACTTATTTTACATGCATTCTGAGATTAAAATGCATTTGCATAAAATTTAATGAATAAAATTGAGAGAGGGTTATTATGTTTTTGGTTGAAATAATTCAACTAGGTTAAACCTCTACTTTAGTGTTAAATCACAATGTATCAATGTGGTACACTTGATTGAATATTATTTAGGCTTTAAATCTAAATGAAAGAAGTTTATTTGGGATTGAGGAAGTTGCAAATTGTGCTTATTATCTGCACTTATGAAGAAGGATGGTGATTCATTTCATTGTCTGAACATTTCTAATTTATGAGATTTGTCCAGTTGATAGAAAAAAGTAGCCCCCCCCCCCCCCCCCCCGTCAAATAATCATTGTGCTTATCAGAAGTTTCACATCTGATTTCATTAGACGCAGGTGGCAGGAATAACTAACACAGCTTTTCATTATATAATAGATTAAACAGCACCTTGGACCTGAGGAATAGACATAAATTTCAATAAATTTGATGCTAACTAGTTTTTTTTTTTCCTCCCTAAAATAGTTTGAGCAATATGCTTCTTCTCCTCGCTTCTCCTTTTTACTTATGTATTGGCCTTGAGCTATATATTGATAGTAGAACATATTAACCTCCACAAGCATATAATATACAGTAAGGAATTTAAATTTGCTGCATTGTTACACCAGTACTACAAATAAAACTTCTAGGCTGGCTACCTTGGCCTCTACCTAGCCACCATTGTCTACTTTTCTCACACACTTATTTATTACTTTTCATTACTAATCCTATATAATAAAAGCCTAATATGCAAATTGTCCCCTCAACCGAGAGTTCGACCAGGAGTTCGACCACTCACTACTTCGGAACATGGCAGGCATGGGCGATGTGGTACTGGCAGCAGGTGGCAATGGAGGCATTGCTTGCCTTGATGGGCTCCAACAAGAGCAGGACTGCTGTGGGATGGTAGAGCAGGTGCGTGGGACCACCAGGCCAAGGTGGGTGCGAGCAGGGCTTGATCACCACCCCTCAGATGGCGACCAGTTGTGGCAGTGGGGGGCGGGGATGCTGCCCAGCTCCCAGGCACTGAGGGAGCTGGGCAGAGGCCCAATGACTGGGGCAGAATGGGCCACGTGGGGGCCCAGAGGCTTAGGTGCTGCCCAGGGCCCAGAGGTCAGCTGGGAACTGCCCTTCCATACCAGACGCTTGCACTTCCATTGCTAGCCAAGCCTAAGGACTGCACCTGTGCATGGATTTCATGCACCAGGCTTCTAGTAGTTGTATATATGTCCAAACCCAATAGTACTCTATCATTATCATACTCCATTTTTCAGCTCTATTCAGTACATTTGATTTCATCTTCTTGAATCACACTGGGCTCCCATGAAATCACTCGTTTTCTCCTTTCTCACCTTCTTGAATCTCAGTTCCCTTTGCCAGCTCCTTAAATGTTGAAACACCCTAGAGCCCTGTCCTGCAACCTCTATTTTGTATATCTACTTATACTTAGTTTGAGTGATCTCATCCAAACAAGTGGTTTTAAATCATCCAAGCAAGTAGTTTTAAATACCATTTACATGCCAATGACTTCTCCCATTCTAGATATCCAGGCTTGATCTGTCCACTGAGCTGTGGGCAGACTCCTTGAAACAATCATGTGAATTCTGAATCAGAATTTTAAATTTAACATGTCTAAAATAATAACTTATTGCTGTCCTAATTGGCCCCATCTCAGTAAACAGCTCCACCATGAGACCAGTTGCTCCAACAATTAAGAAGTCATTCATGGTTCAATTCCCAGTCAGGACACATGCCCACATTGCAGGCTCCATCGCCAGTGGGGGTTGTCAAGGGCAGCTGATAAATAATTCTCTGTCATAATTGATGTTTCTATCTCTCTCTTCCTCTTCCAAAGCGGTTCGTAGAGGCCCAGTGCACAAAATTTACACACTCAGTGAGGGGGGTTGTCTCTCAGCCTGGCCTGAACACTCTAGCAGTCCAGGAGCCCTCAGGGGATATATGACCAACAGCTTAGGCCCGCTCCTTGTGAGATAGCAGTTGGACATAGCACTGCTGTGGAGGCAGGAGAGGGTCCCGTCACTGCTGTTGTGCTCACCAGCCATGAGCCTGGCTCAGGGCTTCTGGCTAAGCAGAGCTCCCCCTGTGAGAGTGCACTGACCAACAGAACATAGCTCCTGCATTAAGCATCTGCCCCCTGGTGGTCAGTGCAAGTCATAGCAACCAGTCATTCTGCCATTTGATTGATTTGCATATTAGCCTTTATATATATATATATATATATATATATATATATATATATATATATATATATATATATATATATATAATGTAGTATATATAGCATATAGTATATAGTGGATTTTATATAATGTATTCCTCATATATTTCCCATTCCCCACATCCAATCCATTAAGTGCTGTTTGATTCAATGTCCAAATTATCACCCAAACCAGTCTTTATCTCTACATCTTCCATTGATTACCCTAGATCTAGTAAGAGTTATCTTTTGCAAGGATGATTTCAATAGCATCTTATGCCAGAGCAAAGTTAATCTTTTTAAAAATATAAATCAGATCTTGTCATTCTTTCATTTACTAGATTCTAGTGGTTTCACATTACACTAAGAACAAAATGCAAATTCCAAATCATGTCCTTTAGGGTCACAGTTTATTCTCCAGCATTTCCTACCACTTAATTCCACTCATTGCTCTACAGCCTTTGAAAACTCCGCTGTTTGATTCACAGTGAGTTTTGTTGACTACCTGTCAGCCAGTGAACAAAAATGTTCTTTGGCATTTACTATTGCTTCTGTTTGGAATGAGCTTTTTCCAGATTTTTAAAATATCCACTTCTTAAAATTACCTCTCTGACTTAAGAGGCTATTCAAAAACTAAACAGCACCGACTAAAAACATTCTACCCATTGATTCTATAATGCTGAAAGTAGTGAATATCCTCCTTCTTCTACAAATAGTAATTGCAAAGGTAATGTAACCTCTTTGTTGGTTACAAAGTAGGGTACAAATTTAAAAGCCCTTACACTTACACACTTCCAATGAATTCCAAATTTGTTTTTCAGAAAATATTAAACTTTCTTTTTTATTTATTTTTATTTTTTTAAAATATATTTTATTGATTTTTCACAGAGAGGAAGAGAGAGGGATAGAGAGTTAGAAACATCGATGAGAGAGAATCATCGATCAGCCGCCTCTTGCACACCCCCTACTGGGGATGTGCATGCAACCAAGGTACATGCCCTTGCCCGGAATCGAACCCGGGACCTTTCAGTCCACAGGCCGACGCTCTATCCACTGAGCCAAACCGGTCCTGGCTAAACTTTTTCTTTTTTAAAAACACAGCTTTCTTAATACCCATTCCAATTCAAGTATCATATATATACATATATATATATATATATATATATATATATATATATATATATATAAATTATTTGCATAAAATAGTATAATATGCATTGCCATTCATATACACATGAAAACAGATACTCATGAACTCCTCGTTTATTAATGGAAGTTCACTTCGTTTTTTATGTTTGCAATTCCCAGAGATGCAGGCATCTAAATTAAATATAACCATGAGTTTGAATAGAAGTTTTAATAATTTGTCATTTAACATTCATTTATAGATGGTGTTGCATAATCACATGGCAACATGAACTAAGTGTTCTCTTTTCAAGTTACCCTCAAACTGCATCTAGATGTTTTCCTTAATTCAAAACATCTGGTTGCAACATCATTTTTCTGAGTCTTGAACTTCTTCTCAAGGTTTCTTCATGAAAGAAGCATGTCTGATGTAAGCCATGTTAGCCCCTGACATTTTCCATTCTCTTTTGCATAATTCCTACCTCATTCTACTGTGAGGAAAACTGGCTTAAATTTATGAGAAAGTTGTGTAATGGCGAGGTGTGACACTAGGCACAGAAAGGAGAGTTTGGAAGATATGGATCTCCAATCCATGCTCATGTGTTACTTGATACTCTGCCTCAGACACTGTCCTGACTCTGTGCTCTCAGCTGCCTCCTTCTTGAGAATCTTCTCCCTCCCTAACATCTGATGGAGAGTTTTCCTACAAATTTGTCAGACATCATCAGAAATTTTGTAGAGAGGAGAGAATGGCACAAGAGAGTTTTCAAGAATACCTTCCAACAGCATCCGAAAGGTGTCAATATGATTCTATTTCCCCCACTCACTAAGCAAAATATTATAAAGTATAAGTGAAATGTAGGAAGATAACAGAACTAATAGTATGCATCAGTAAAGTTTAAATATTTTATTGCAATCATACTAAACCTCACTTATTCAAGGTAGGATGGCATAAAGTCTGCATGCTAAGTTACCACGCTTCAGATAATTCTTATTTTCAGGGCATGAAATAACAGATTTGGCAAAGCATAAACAACATAAAACTAAAACCGAACAATATTATCAAAAATTAAAGTAAGTGCACAAATGCACTTCATTATATGCAAGATTTGATGTGAGGCATCAATTTAGTCATGTTCTTGTCTAATTGAGAATATGTCAGCAGTGTAATCATTCAGGTGGTGATCATAAGGAAATGTGATAAATAGTATTCAGATGCCACCAGCTGTAATTCAGAACACAAACATTAAATTCCAAAAGAATTCAGTATCACATGCAGGTAAAGCTCAAAGGGATACAAGCTCATTAATAACAGTTAATTAATGCCATATTAAAAAATATAGATGTGGATTTAGGAACATTATGCAAAATTTGAAATGAGTGTATATATGTAAACCTAAAGCCTGAACCTTATCATTGGAGGATGAGTTAAAATTGGGGAAAAAAATCCTTAAAAGTACTTAGTACAGAAAGGAAAGATGGACTAAAAAACAAATAATGATAGCAAAACAAAACAAAACAAAACAAAACAAAAAAAAAAACTCCAAAAGCAGCACAAACAAAAATAAGCAAAGCTATTGTTATAAAAACCCCATGCATGCTGTAGAATGAGACTCTCTCCAATTAGCTTCTGTAGATCGTCTCATCTCAGACAATTAGAGCTAGTTGCACAAAAATTGTCTCATTCAGAACATGCTTTGAGAGGGTTTACAAGATCCCAGTGGAGCTTCCAAACTTGCTTTGTTTTCCTAATTGAAAACTTAGAAGGTAATAACCCCCTCTCAATCCAAAGAAAGCCGGAAACCCTAGGATACAAAGCAGTTTTCAGAGAAATTTAAAATAAAATCATGTATCATTAAAAATTGAACAAAACAAACCAAGCACGTCTTCCAGGGAAGCGACAACATGCCTTTGAAACACCACTGTTCATTGCAGTAAGTCACCACTGTTCATTGCAGAGTGGCATGTCAGTTACAGAGTGGCAGAATGAATGTGCAAGTTGCCAAATTGAACTAATTCATGTTCTGAATTAAAATAAAACACCCACAATGTTGTAGGCCACTTCTATTCACCAGCATTCCTAGGGTTTGCTGTGATCTGCCTTGAGAGACATGGAGGCATACAGCAGCTGTTTGGCTCATGCCCCACTCTTGGCAGGCACACTTCAATGCAGGATTCCTTTCTTGCATCTAGTCCTCCTTCACTCCTTCATGTAATGACCTACATATGCACATATGTGTCAAAAATAATAAAGATAGGGAAGAGGATAAAGCTGTGCAATCCCCATTAAAATGAAGTAATGGAAAAGCTGCCCTTTTGAGCAAAAGAACTGTCACCTCAACATCTACTTCCCAGGGTAGCTATAGTGCTTCTGGCTTATGCTATTCCAATTCCAGCAGAGAACATATACAATAGCCATGAATGGTCAGGTCATCCTGACAGCTAAAGATAAAATATAATCCCCTCTTTGCAGAGAAATGTAAACTCTGATAAAAGTATTTATGTCATGTAAGTTAAATTCATTCATTTGCTCATGTAACCATTCATCACAATGGTATGTGTAAGGCCCTGAATGAGGGCTTATAAAGGTTATGAAGTTAAATTACATAGAGATAATTCCTCAAGGAGTTTCCAATACTGGAGAAGAGTTATGACATGCACATAAATTGCCACAGGAAAATACAGTGTTGTGATGAGATTCATCAATGTTCTTAATCAAGAAATCAAATACAAATATGTGATGAGCACTGAATATGCAATGACTCTTCTAAACACAGTGATTCTAGAAGACATACATAAACATGTATAAGATAACTTCAAAAAATATATATTTTATTGCTTTTAGAGAAGAAAGGAGAGGAGGAAAAGGAGAGAGAGAAGCATCAATAATGAGAGTGAATCATTGATTGGCTGCCTCCTGCACATCCCCTATTGGGGATAAACCAACCCAGGCATGAGCCCTGACCAGAAACTGAAGTTGGAACTCCGGGTTCATAGGTCAATATTCAACCACTGACTCACACCAGCCTGGCTATATAAGATATTTTTATACTCAATGAGCTTATACTAGGTAGTAGGGTAAATAAAACACAGATTTTTAAAAAATGCAGCAATCACATGCCCTCATGATTTTTGACTCCCCAGAAATTGGCACAGAGTGGCTCATTAATAAATGTGTTTTGTGAATTAATAGTTAACTCTATGTATATTTATATGTATGCATATATGTATATGCACATAGGTATGTGTATATCTATCATACATTACACTACATTTCAAAAGAAGCCTGACATCTTTTTAAATGTCATTTCCTGTGTTTGAGGCATTTCTCTGAAATTAACTAAAGGAAGACCCATGATATTATACAATCTTTCATTATAAGCACACATGATAGAAGAAACTTGAAAGACCTCTAAGAAGTAAAAATGTACTTTAGGAAAATGCTCTGGGTGAGAAATCAACTGCAAGAGAGGGATTTTGCCCTGCGAATTTTATGTCAGGTGTACAGTGGGCCACTCTGAACCCAAACCACAAAGGACAAATCATACTGAAAACCTAAACATGTATTTGTCCAGGAATAAAGTAGAGGAGAAATGCCACATTAGCTATTACTGCTCAGCAGAATTTTAAATGTAATAAAACCAACTGGAATTACCTTTCACTTTTCCCTCTTTCCACTGTATAATCAGCCACTAATTTTTATTAATTCTGTATTGTAATCCCTTTCGTTCTATTTCTAATGCAATTGTCTCAATCCAGGACTTCCTTGCTTGGACTATGGGTCTCATTTCCCGCCCTCTGGTGTCAGGGCTCTCTCCAACCTATCTGGTCAGGCTACCCTGCTATACACCTGCTTAAATTTCTTCAGTGGTTCCTGATTTCCTAGTCACATTTCTTGTTATATTATAAAAATCCTTTTGTAATGTGGCTCCCATCTATGTTTTCACCTTTTCTTCTAAGACAGTGATCGGCAAACTGTGGCTCACAAGCCACATGCAGCTCTTTGGTCCCTTGAGTGTGGCTCTTCCACAAAATACCACGGCCTGGGCGAGTCTATTTTGAAGAGGTGGTGTTAGAAGAACTTTAAGTTTAAAATAACTTATAACAGCAATATGAAACTAATACATTACATTGTATCTCATATCTCTTATTTATGTTTTTCCAAATCTTTGACAGTAGAGATGGTAGATAGTTCATCTTTTCAATTCCATGCAGAATTATTTCCAATTGCTTGTTTATAGTCTGTTTTGTTTAATAATATTTGCTAAATATGAAAGAGTAACTAGAACTGACTAGTAAATATGACTGGACAATGCCTATTACAGCTACGGTTTTAAAGTTAAAACAGATACATGGGTTTTATAATGCAAAACAAACATGCAGCTGCCCTGTCAGGGTAGCTCAGAGTGTTGTCCCAATATGCCAAGGTTGCAGGTTCAATTTCAGGCAGGACACATACACAAAGCAACCAATGAATGCATAATTAGAACAACAAATTGGATCCTCTTTTCTCTGAAATCAATCAATAATTTATTTAAAATTTTATTTAAATTAAAAAAACATGCAGCTACCAATATAATACACACACACACACACACACACACACACACACACACACCATTCCATAACTTTCCAAAAAAAATAATTACCAAAGCTATGGGGAAACAATATAAATAACTTTCAGTATATAACTCATGGATATGGAAAACAAAGAAGGAAGTTACCAAACCTAAGAAAGATAAATCATTTCACTCTGTTTCTTTTACTAAAACTGCCAAAATTTTGTTTCTAATAAGGAATTCAAAAGTCAAATATCTACAAACATTTTACCCTTTAACCTACAAATATTTTAATCTTTTTCATATCCAAGTATAGCTAATGTCAGTCAATATTATTGAGCACTTAGTACAGTAGGAATTAAATAAATGCTTGTTAATAACTGTATACAGACTCTATTAATATGTCCTTTGGGAACATGCAGGAGCTTCCATGTGACATTAGGTCAGAATTGCAAAAAAGAAAAAAATACCCTAAAAGAAACTCACATAAACAAATACAGCTGTACACATTATACGTATGTAAGCACATATAACTGGAAATAATCGGAGACTCTGCTCAACGTTTGGAAAGACCATTAGCATGTTAGTATGTTAGCATGTGTGTGTATATGTGTGTATCTGTATCATATGCCATGTATTTGAAAAGATATAATATCTGAGACCCTTTAGAAATGTTTCTTCTTTGAAAAATCAAACATTGCCAACAAAGAATTTTTCTTCAACTTGCACCTGATTCGTTTGAGATATACAAATAATGGCGATTGCTTTCCAAGGTAATTTTGCTTGGTGACTAATGCTTTACATTAGCTTGATTATCCTCAGGGCCCCTCACTTCATATTCCAGGCCCAGTCCTTTGGCAGGAAAATCTAAGTGGTTTAGCACAGATCGATCCTCACTTATTCTTCACTTCCATATTTTTACCAGCAGTTCTTCCTCAAAGTAGTGAACAAATGAAAAATCTTTAATGACTTTTTCTCCTATTGATACTTGAATCATTACCATGAATACTTTTAATGGCACCAGCACAATAAATAATTTTAAAAATACTTTATATGATGAATGGACTAGTCTACATAATCCAAACTCCATTAATACAGGGCTAAAAACTGACATGATGATTCTATCATAAAAATAAATAAATAAATAACATTTTTGTATCTTTAAAATTGTCAGTGAAATTTTCCATTATAATTTTTTTAAAGAATAGAACATATACTTTTTAAAGCATAGGCCAATAATTTGGAGACAATGGTAGGAAAATATTAGGGTTAATTAAAATAATTTCTGAACAGTAATTCATGTTTATTTCCTCTCTGCTTTTTGTATTTATTACTGCATTTTCACCAACTCTGAAAAGCCACCAGATGGCATTAAAGAGTCCAATTATTTTACAGAACATATTTCTAGGAAAAAAACCTCTCTTCAAGTCGAAGTTGCTCTTTTTTTCTTATATGCTAATATGTTGAATAAAAGAAATTAACTCATCAGAGTATAGAGATCTTTCCTTATCATTGATAAAAAAAATTCCTTTATCTTTCACAACAAATTTATATGACATTGGAAATACGCTTTTAGAGATCAAAATAAAATATCAGTGATAGAACTTTACTGAAATCAAGTTAGTCATATGAATTGGGAAATATTTTAGTACATTAGTAAAATATAAGTGAGAATTGAATGGTGTTTAG
Organism: Pipistrellus hanaki; assembly: GCF_964339955.1. NCBI lineage: Eukaryota > Metazoa > Chordata > Mammalia > Chiroptera > Vespertilionidae > Pipistrellus > Pipistrellus hanaki. The sequence continues at coordinate 88,033,839 of NC_140524.1, forward strand.
GATACCCACAAGAGATTTACTGACACTTTTTAAAGAAATGTTTATATACAATAACCTTCGGAGATTTTAAAACTTGGCAAAATTATCTATTGTCATTGCCCTGGGCAACATTTTCCATGCAAGGCAACACTCTAGCTGTCTTAAGAGACTATAACTCTATGAAAGGAAATTTGTTATAAATAAGCAAAAACAGGCTAAAACACAGTTTATTGTATTGAACTATCAAACCTAATTTCACTTAGACACCTCACATGTGCAAGGAAAAGTACCTTATTTTTACTCTAGTTTTATAACTATATAGCATTTTTTTAAAAAAATAAGACTAATATATACATATATTTAAAAGATCAAACTTCTGTTTTAAACCGATAACACCCTCTGATCTGTGGTGTTGGGACAAACTGTGCAGCATAAAGCTCATTTTAGTCAAGGTTGGGCCTCAAGAAATCTGGCTATAAACTTCAGCCATCTCAATTTGATCAATTTGCAAATATGAAAAATATTTTTCAGAAGGAAGTGTCAATTTGTGTACTGAGTATTCATTGGAGGTGTTCAATAAATGCTTATGAGATGAACAAAAGGATAAACTTGTATTTCTACTGACAATGTAGTTCAAAACGTTTGCTTTATGAAAAGGGAAACTGAGGTCCTGAAATGTTCAAGGACTTTCTCCAAACAACAAGGCTTATGAGGTGCCTGATTGAAACTCAATTTTCTTAGTTTCTTATTCTATGGGTTTCATAATACTCACACCACAACAAACCTAAACCACTTTGGAAAAATAACTCAAATGGTGTGTTTTTGGCAATCATCACTGTATATAAAAGTTTACATGTCAATATTAATTGTTTGTAGAAATATCCTGCCAATTTATTATAGTCAACATGAGTATTAGCCATGGCAAATTTTAGTAGACTGTAATCCACCTTTCCCATCTGTTTGTATGAAGAAAACAAAAATGTAATCAGTATTCCCCTACTTTCAGGAGATTAGTTCATAGCAAATATATTTTAAAATAATCTTTGATTGGAAAAAGCTTTATCCTTTCTACAGTACAATTATTCTCATTATCACGGATGACCAAGAGTTTTACCTAAGTAAATAATAATAAAAGTAATAATTTCTAATAGTTAAGCAAACTTTAAAAAGTAAAAAGCCCAGCTCTAGCTGGTTTGGCTCAGTGGATAGAGAATTGGCTTGTGAACTGAAGGGTCTTGTGTTTTATTCCAGCCAAGGGCACATGTTGTGGGCTCGATCCCCAGTGGGGGGGCATGCAGGAGGCAGGCAATCAATGATTCTCTCTCATCACTGATGTTTCTCTATCTCCTTCTCCTTTCCTCTCTGAAATCAATAAAAAAGAAATATATTTTAAAAAATAAAGTAAACAGTGCTTATACTGATGTATAATATATACTTTAGAAAAGCTGACTTCTTTCAGATATCTAATGAGATCACACTGGATTATCAAAGTAGAGCCTAAATCCAATGTGTCTCTCTTTATAGAACCTCACCCGATTAATATGATTTTACTGATTTTAGAAAGAAAGAGGTAGGAAAAGAGAGAGATAAACATCGATGTGAGAGAGTAACTTTGGTTGGTTGCCTCCCTTATGTGCCCCAACCAGGAACAAACCTGAAATTCTTCAATGCACGGGGTGATGCTCTAACCAACTGAGCCACACTGACCAGGGCCAATGACAAGCGCCTTTATAAGAGAAGAACAGAGGGAGATTAGAGACACAGAGAAGACCATGTGGAGATGGGGGCAGAGATTGGAATGATACAAATACAAGCCAAGGAACACCTGAAGCCAACAGAAGCTGGAAGAGGCAAGGAAGGATTCTCCCAAAGAGCCTTCATAGGGAACATGGCCTTCCCCACACCTTGATATTGGACTTAAGGCCTCCAGAACGGGGAGAGAATAGATTTCTATTGTTTTAAGTCGCACAGTTTGTAGTGATTTGTTACTGCAGCCACAGGAAATGGAGGCAACTCCACACCAATGAATCCATCAGCTAAATATTTCCAGTGATTGCCACAGTTCATACATTCCAAACTGAATTCATTCCATCTCCTCTGCCTGAACAAACCACTAGCCCTCTTCCCTCTGCAACTGGTAACACCATCAATATAACTTTTCTTCAAATTATTTCACAACCCAGCTCCAAACATTCATTCCATCCCAGTATTCTTCTTCAGAAACATGTTTTCAGGCCCTCTGATTGCTTTTCTGGCCCTGAATATAGCTAATATATTTATTGAGTCTCTGACCAATCACTCTGAAATTCACTAGTCTTTCCTTCAGGGAATTTATATATACAAAAACAGATCTGGCCATGCTACTGTCCTGTGTGACCCTTTACAGCTTGACTGTGTGTGACTTTCTTTTGTTGTAAAGACAGCTTTAAGGACAAACCGATAAAAACATCTGTGAAGCACTATCGCATATATACCAAGGAGTTTCATATTTATGCTGTATAGAAGACACCATAATGAACAGATTTGCCAGCTCAGAGCCCCAACATCACAGACCAAATTTTGTACGAAAGGAATATGCAAAGTAATTAACTACCTCAGTCAATTTTTTCCTCTGCAAGATAGAACTGGAAAGTTCTTACAAAAATGAAACCCTTTTCACTCTTTGCCCAATCTCCATTTTGGGCTTTGTCTTACTCACAAAGACCTACCTACTGTTCTCTTTAAATAAGTGGTTCTTTCAAGTTTATGTTCTTTGTGAACCTTTGACATAATTGATGGCAGGATTATTTTCTCCACCTCTTTTTTATTTCTTTCAAACATCCCCATCTAATCATCAAATTCCATGGATTCTAACTTACAGGTGATCTCTGCTCTGACTTCCCTTTTCTCACTACTGTTACTTTGAATCAGGAAATCATTTTTATCAGAGATTTTTGTTGTTGTTGAAAGGAGCACAGACCCCTTTAGGATAGCACAAGGAAAGGGGGATATTTTTAAAGGGTATCTGTACAGTACAGATGAATATTAAGTTACCAAAACCCAAAGCATTCTTTGTGTCTGTTTCTTCTTTTTCCTTCCCTGAATCCCTTACCTCCGCTTTCTCAGCCCTGTTTGCTTTTCCCTTTTCCTCCTTTTTGTCCAACTCTTCTCTGTCTCTGTTTTTAAATCAGGTACCACAGATCACAGAGTCCCCTTAGTAAACATTTTTAACTTCCTTGATGTTATCTCTCCCATTTCTACCTAGCTCCTCTCTAATCTCTAATCCAAATTCAGTCTGTTTGTCAGTCTGACTTAGCCAATTATTAATTGTGGTAGGAAGTATAATGCACTTATCTCCCCAAAGATTCCCACATCATAATTGCTGGAATACATGACTATGTTATATTATTAATATATGTCAAATTATAATTTATATCTTAAATTATATATGGAATTTTTCCAATGTTATATTATATGTTACAGTTTTTATTATTTTAAGGATCTTGAGATGGGGAGAATTTTCCTGGATTATCTAGGCAAGTCCAGTGTAATCACGGGGCCCTTTTAAAGGAAAGGGGGAGGTGAGAAAGTCAAAGCCAGAGAAGGAGATGTGACAACAGATTCAAAGTTTGGAGTGATAGGGGACAGGAAGCCTAAGAATGCAGTCAGTCACGAGAAAGTGGAAAAGGCACTGAACAGATTCTCCCCTAGGGCCTGCATTAAAAAATAAAAAATAAAATAACAATGGGGAGTGGGGAAAGGGCAGAAGGTGGGGTGGGAACCTGGTGGAGGAGAGCAATGGTGGGGGGGGGAGGAACATTTGTAATAATATGAACAATAAAAACTTATTTAAAATAAAATAAAATAACACAGCACTACCAACCTATTTCAGATATCTGATCTCCTGAAGTGCAAGATAAATTTGTGTTACATTAAGCCACTAAATTGTTGGTATTTTGTTAAACCGTGATAGGATACTATTACAACAGTGCCCGTAATTTCCAAGTCACCTTAAGGATTACTCTCAAGATAATAGCAAGACTGTCCATGGATCGGAGTTTTCATCCTCTGGTCCAGCAGTGATCACCTGTGCTATCTCTAAAATGAATATCAATTCCTTAACATAAGTTAAAATGTCCACCAATGACTGGCTCCATACCACAGCCCTCTACCCCCTCACCTCTCCCATTAAATATATAGAAGAATATATATTTTATTACCCCCATGATACACTGTCACCACTATATTTATTAACTTGAAAAATTCCACTCCCTGTGGAATCCTATTCCACTTGCAAGATGCATCCATATTGACTTTTTTTCTCCTTCTCCAGGTAAATTAACCACAAACAAGGCATCCCTATGCAAATTAATGTTAATCTACAAAAGTGTACTGACAACTAAAACGGAACAAGTATGTTTACAGTGAAATTCGTACTTATATTAAATGATTATTAAATGACAATGTTAGATTTTTTTTTCATTTGTCAGGAGTAAGTTCTATCGGTTTGTTATACTTATTCTAATGAAATATATCACTTCGAATAGATATTAAAATTATTCTAGAACTAATGTCACAATTTATTTTTAAAAAACTAGATACATAGAAGAGAGGAATTTTTTTTCCCAAGAAAAATTAAAGTGCATTTTATTTTCACTTTAAAACCTAAAAGAACAAAGCCTCAGTATTTTGGTCTTGTAAGCTCTCCCAACGGAGACCCTCTTCATATTTCATGACATTTTTGACAAACTGAGAACAAACACCTGGTAACATAATAAAAGGCAGATGCTGGGGGACTAGGTTGTCTCTTAATCATATGGAATTAGGCTCATTGACTTCCAGGAATGCCCGAGAGAGTGCATGCACATAAATCACATTGGCATGAGATGGGAGCACCCCACTAGCCTTTCTCCCTCCTGTTCCGTTGAATCTCACTTTCTTTACACACTAGCATAATTTTTTTAGGAAAAGAAATTATGATGCAGAAATAACAAATACAAATATTATGATCTAAAGCACCCTTATATATTGGTAATTTAAGAGAAACTATTGTTAGTAATGTTTCCTAATCGTTACAAGTCCTTACAGCCATGGCATTAAACATATAATAAACAAACCCTTCAATACTTATTTAAGAATAGGACATTTTTCCTAATGGCTAAAGTAAATTATTTTAACAATTCAAATCATTTTCTTCTTGTCTTATTCTTCAAAAATAACAAACACAAGATTAGAACCTAAACTACCTTATCTTTATAAATTATTTTGGCTCAGAGTTACGAGTTTGGGATGTCTTGTGAGAGCCTTGCCTTCCTCTTGCTGTTGAGGAGAACTACATCTAAATCATTTTACACAAACAGGTGTCCTTCATCAGATTCCGTAACAAAGAAAATATCAACCCCCTGTGGTAACCCTTTAACTCTCTAAAAGCTGCCTTTTTAGGTAGCTTTTATGTATCTTAAATAACTTCTAGAATAAGAGGTACTCTTTGATTTATGTAATACAGCCACTTTTTTTGTAATGTGCTCTAATAATATAAATACTTTTTTCCTATACTGAAATAATTTGTTTATTTATTGTGCATCAGTAACAATGAATGACGCCCTTTTCATCGTGATCTGTATTGACCAATATAATTAAAACCAAAACATATGCAAATGACAGAACTTCTTTAAAGCAGCAGTAAACACAGTAAAATTGAATATAGTGACATCTAAAGTATAATTTTTCTTTCCTTCTAACAAGTTTTGAATTGCATTTCAAATTCATGAAGGCACTCATGATTTACCTTCATATAAACCCTTACAATCCTTAGATACTGCTTATTCCTAATTTATATATTTCGCTTCAGTATTATACATTATGCTAATTTCCATTCATGATTTTTTTTTTCTTAAATGTCTACTTTATTTTACTTTATTTTGCTAATAGGGTGTTGGTTTTCTAGCATCCTCACTCATGTAACCCAGCCTGAACATTAAAACCACTCACTCATTCATTCATGTACTCATCACCTCATTTAGACATTTCGTGGAACCCTGACTCTGAAACACGCATCATATTTGGCACTGTAGAGGTTATAAGCGTATATAAATTAGGATTCTTGCATTCAACAACTAGGTGTGGATATGAGAGCAAAGACAAACAGATAAAGCGTCTTGATTTCTTTCTCTTTCCTTACCTCTACATTCAGAGCCCTCTAGCTTCATTTCTTGTCAGTGTCCCCAACTCTTGGGCCAAATCACAACCCACACTTTAGTTCCCAAAAAGTAATATGCTCACACTTTGTAAATAATAGGCTCTCAGCAGTTTACATTATTTACTTGCTCCTGAATCCTATCCCAAATTCTCTTACCTACACAAAATAAAAAATAAATATTTTATAGCCATTATTAACAGAGACTGTACTATCCACTAGGAAAGACCTTGCAAACACATAGCATTCAATGATCTTTAACCCTTCAAATAATGTAATGTCAATATTTTTAGTTTAAAAAGTTCTACCAAGGCACAATGGAAATATTCAACATAGATTAATTAATTTGCATACAAAAACACTAAGTAAGAAGAAGGAAGGAAGAATGGAAGAGAGAAGAAGAGGAGAGGCAGAGAATAGAAGAAGAGAGGAAGGAAAGGAAGAAGGGAGAAAGAGAGGGAGGAAGGGAGGCTCAAAGAAACCAACAAGAACATTAAGGTAAACTTTCCTAACTGGCTGTGATACAAAATTTTCCAGGCAAGCATTTGTTTTACATGTGGTTTTTATACAGAATTCTATGAACGACAGCAACTCAAATGTTTACTTACTGAATTGCTACAACGCTTCACACACTGGAGGAGAATAGGTAATATTGATAGTCTGCCTTTCTCTTCCGTGCTACTTATAAAAACTAAAAATAAAGTATATAATTGTTTCAAGATGAAATCCATTATATAATAAAGGCTTAATATTTGCTCCCATAGATTAAAGACCTTGATTCTAAATTTATGTAAATTTTAGACAATTACCTGAGACTAGAGTAACAGATTCAACCCTTAATTTTTATAATGATGTATCAATATATACCTGAAGTGATATTTAAAACAAAGCATTATAAAGTTTAAATTTTTAATATTTCAAACAAGAATGTTATGATGATTTAACTGCCTTATTATATTTAATTTGTTCCTTAAATTAATAGCAATGGGTGTACAAGTCAATAGGATAAAAACAATAATATTTTCCAGTTTATGTATCAATTGCTCCTATTGCTTTCAAATTAGTTCTGTTAATAAGAAAAAATACATACCTACTCTTAAATTTTTATGGAATGACTATATATGTTTATCTGAAGTAAATACTATACACAATTAGCATGCCATAAAAATGCAACATTACTGTGTGCATTATAATCATAGTTAATGTGCTCTTGGTTATTAAAATGTCTAGTGCTGGTTTTATAGTGGTCACAGTAAATTAAAAATAATCTAGAAAAACATATGAAAAGCATTGGCATTTGAATCAGATTTAGTGATTTTCAAAAACAAGTTATAAAATTGAAAATAAAAAGAATTAAATGATGATAATAAGAAGGATAAGTTACCCTCTTGTTTAATATGCAAGATTAGATATCAAAGCTTGATTTTACTTCCTGGCCTTGATGCCCCTGGCTTTATAGGTTAGGCTGGGCATAAAGATTGAGCCATTAATCTCATAAGATGCCAAGTGCACTCCTCTTCTATTTGATCTATGGAGATCGGTAATGATGCTCTTTGCAAGCTACATATCTGCTTCTCTAAAATAAAGGTGCCATGGTAACAGGCATCAGCTACAATGAGTGCAGGCTATGATAGTATATGGGTAAAGCAGTATTATTTATTCCCAAATTGCACACTTAATATTCTCAGTACCTGCGTTGTCGTTTTTACATTTCCATACAGAAAGCCATAGGTTTGGGAGGTATATGACAACCATATTCATAAATAGAAAAGAGCACAATCTCAGAACTTCTGTCAAACTTAGGGCAGCATTTTATTACCACCATCCTAAAATAATTATATCATTAAAATAAAAAATTAAATTTGAGACAGGTCACTGACTTTTCTCAAGTCTCTGGAGCTGAAGGAGATATGGATGTTTCAACTGCTCCACATTTCTAGCACTGCTCTCATTTTTCTCAAACATACACAGTCAGTCCTAATTTAATAAAATATTTTCCCCAAATTGGAGTCTGTATAAAATGAACCTGTCACCGCTACTATGTGATGATGGGAAAAAGTCACATTTGCATTTTATAAATAAATCATATATTTGACATACACAAAAAATGGGGAAAAACAATTTTATGTAATCAAGATAATAACCAGAAAAATAAGGTTTTTAAGAGTCAATCAACATTCCTATTTTGGATAGTTTGTATTATAATTCTTGGACAGATAAGTATTTCTCTTCTATGTGGACAAAATCTCAAAAATCCATGTTAAGTACTTCTAAAGTAAAGTAATATATTCTAGAAAATATTACTGTTGTAGAAGTTATCAGCTTTCATCACAATTTACGCCCCTTCTACCTTCTCATGAGTATGCTCAACTTTCCTTGCAAGTAGCAGACAAAGAAATCAAGATATCTGCTATTTGCCAGTAATCTATTCAAATTACAACACACACACAGACACACAGACACACACACACACACACACACACACACACACACACACACACACACCACAACCACTATATCATAATCCTGCCCTAGGGTTTTCTGTCATTCAAAATGATCCACCAAGAGAAACAGATAAAACAATGCCTAAACATAGAAACACTATTTTTTCACATGGCCTACATCCATATCAATGGCACATACATCAGATAGAATGCACAAAAACGTTCTAGAGCCAATAGCCTTAGTAAAACTCCTTTTACTCTTAACCCTGCACCCCTCCGTATATGCATAAAGTATTTCTCAACCCCTCCCCAGACTTACTCCCAAGTTGGGGCTCACGAGAGCAGACTTGCTCTCTACTTCCTTTATATGTGATCATTTTCATTATATAATCAATGTGCGTCCCGGGCCTCGTGACTTAAGGGACTGAGAATCATTGCTACTGCTCCATCTCAACCCTTTCATTCTGCCTCCTTCCTGAATTTCAGATACTTCTGTTTGTGCAATTCTTAATATCCCGATACTTTGCAGTTGCTTTCTTGCATATTACCTCTTGATTTTCCCCTCACTGTCTCTCTAGAACTTATAGATAAAACAATCTATATAGTTCTAGCAACTACTGTATTTTCCGGCGTATAAGATGACTTTTAAAACGAAAAAAAGTCAACCAAAAATCGGGGGCAAAAGACCAAAATTGCACAAAAATTACCTGCAAATCTTGATGGCAAGGTAAGTTTTTTCTTTGAAGTGGGGGGTAGTCTTATACAGCGAATATAGGCCTAAACCTATGTTTTAACTGTAAAATTAGGGGGTCGTCTTATACGCCGGAAAATACGGTAAACACAATGCATTTTTTATTCCTCTACATTAAAAAACCTATAGCTTCAAAAATTCTGTAAGCCCACATTAAATTGATTATTTTCAATAACTTATTGTACAGTATACAACTTCATGTTAATAACAGTATTCATTCAATTGAATTGTACATTTCACTAAATCCAAGTATCAGCAGTAAACTGAACACCAAATTGTGAGATAACATGTAAAGTTTTCCACAAGTTTCAACATTATTCCTTTTAGCAGCTCCTTTAATATCACCATTCCACTTTACCTCTATATTGCCTACTAACATATTAGCATGTTTCCCCATGACATTTTCTTCAATAATGCATGTGCTTTCTTTAAATACTTGCAAAATAATTCAGCAAATCAATTGAAATGCAACCCTAAAAGGAGTCTGGTAATCATAGAGGGCATTGAAATAGTAGCAGTCAAAATCAACATAAAAAATCATATTTCCACATAAAAATTAAAATGGCACACTTTATAAAATGTTGAAAGCCATGCAATAAAATAAATAAACTGCAAGCTTTTGGATTGAAGCCATTTCAATTCAGAGTAATTAATGAAATAAGCCACCGTTTTTCAACCTATTCCCACCTTTTTAATTTCCTATGAGTATGCTCTACTCATTTAAAGAGATACCCAGAATATTTACACAATATGAATTCCCATTAATTCTCAATCCTTCCACAAATGGCAAATGTGTGAATATGACACCATCACTTCAAGCCATAAAAGTGAGAGAAAAGGAAGAAATGCTGCTTACCAGAGCCTCTTTTGGTCACAACCTTCAAACTCTGAGTAAAAGTAGCATATAGGAGAATCAAGTGAGGAATTGGAGGTTTCATCTTTCAGCACTTAAAGGCTGTTCCCTATAGCAAAGATAAAAAAGAAAAATATACATTTAAAAAAATAAATACCAACATTATAATATTTTTTAAGACTTCTGATCATGCACAATTGGGGCAACCAATTTCACTAAAGGGTAGAATATGAACAGGATCTGTTTATTCTATGTTCCCATATACTATGGCTACTAAGTTAAATCAAAACCAGTAATGCTAAAATTATATCTCTATAGGAGCTCCAAAATGTTTTCTAAATCTTATAGTTATTTAAGTTTTAAAATTTATCTTTGTTTAGAGAATCTAATTGTATTTAAGTAAATGGAAACAATGCCTTTAAAATTAATATTTCACTAACAATTTATTTTAATATAAATTACCAAATACTGACATCTTAATGTTCTATACTGCAATAAAATGTGCCTATATTCAGTATCGCTCTTTCTGATGGAGAAGAAATCATAAATTCTATGTCTCTAAAGATTTCATCATAATTTTACAATTCTCTTTCAAAAAAAACTCTATAAGATACTTCAGGAAAATTTAAGACTGTGTCTCTATTGAAAGAAAGTACACTGTCTATGAAAGCTCCAGGAAGATACATCATTTCTTCCCCTAGCAAGGCTCTCAGAGGGATACTAGAAGGGACAGTAGCTTAGTGTTTGGATTTCAAAAGGGGATACTATTTCATTTGAAATTAACTGAAATGAGCATTGTCTTCTGCATAAAAGCATCCCTCTTTATTTGTTAAAAGACTGAGATAGTAGAGCTGAATTTCAAAAAGTATCAAGTCAGAACACAGTTCAAACATATTGTCAATCCATGACAGTACAAGTTTCTTTGCAAGAAACTTGAAGACTGATCATATTCAGCTTTCCTTCGCTATGACTTTATTAAAGATGAGAAAGGAGAAATGGTGATTTGACAGTCATACATTTTTTGCTCTGCTAGAGCCTCAGATACCTCTGAATATTTTTAAATGATGAACCCATACACATTAATGAAAGTCTGTTAAAACATTTTAACACACAAAACAAAATCAAAATCCATTCACTTGTTATAAAGTGTTGCCATCATCATTTTAGTTAGAAAGTTAGTGAATTGGTGCATTTTCAAGTAATGAGGATAAGCTATTTTAATTCCCATTCCTTTAAATGATGATAACCTGCTTCAGTTTTCTAATCAAGGACCCTGAGTTCATATAAAGTCATCAACAAAAACTAGTCCGAAAGGCCGAATCATCAGCCACATCTGCCAAAGTTCCACGCTGAAGTGCAAGCCTGATTCCTGGATTCCTAAAACCCAAATCCCATTTCCCAGCCACTGCACTAACTGGAGCTGCAGGAAATCTTCAAATTGACATCTTCAGCCTTCAGGTTAGCAGTGAGAATTGGTTCTTCTTTTAGTGTGAGTTTAATCAGTGCTGCCCAAGAAACTCTAGGGTGCAACCACACACTACAAGACCTTCCAGCTTAACTAGCTTACTACTTTACTTGTGTGTAGTGTGTGTGTGTGTGTGTGTGTGTGTGTGTGTGTGTGTGTGTGTGTGTGTATTTCAGAGAGAAAGGGATAGGTAAAGAGATAGAAACATCAATGATGAGAGATAATCATTGATTGGCTGCCTCCTGCAGGCCCCACATTGTGGATGGAGCCTGAAACCTGGGCATGTGCTGGGAATCCAACCATGACCTCCTGGTTCATTGGTCAACACTCAGCCACTGAGCCATACCAACCAGGCCGATTACTTTACTATTGTTCAAAACACTATTTCTTTACTTGTTTCATTTCTATAAGGCATACAGGCTAATTTGTAATTCAATTTCTTAAAATTAAATTGGTTTGGAAAGCATCAATTTGGTAACATCAAGATCCATACTTGAATCTCTTCCAACTTTGTGTATCAGGAAAAACAAAAAGGAATTACATAGCACTTCACAGATTTAATGCCTTGGTCAATGTACAATCATCTTTATAAATCTCTTTGAGGAAATGTATTTTACGTTGAAAGACAGATAGATTAAATATGTCTAGTCATAGACATCCTACCTTTACTTCACTTGTCACAACTAAAATTCTTACCCAGATATCAAAATGCAAACTATATATAAACATTTACTGAGGTTCCCATGTGCTTTCTTAGTGTCACACACTAATTCATACTATCAATGACATAATTTCAAGAAGCTTTCATTTCTAGGTGAATGGACATGGAATAATATGTCTAATTCCTGTTAAGAATACCATTCACCAACTGGCTTCACATAAACCACTACTAAATCTTATGCAAAATGCCAATGGCACAGTAGTTATATGCAATTAGTATGTCTGGATTCTTATGTTTTAATCCTCACTCAAGGATATGTTTTTTATTTATTTTAAAGAGAAAAAAAGGGAGAGAAATGTGAGAGGGAAACATTGATTGGTTGCTTCCCATATGCACCCTATGTTTTGCCATCTATGACCTGCGTCATTGCGGATCAATAACCTCTCTGTGAGAAGCTCCTTCATTTACAAAGTACTATTGTAGTACATATACCATAGTGCCTAGATCAGCATTGGCACCAAGAGCAAACTAAATGAATGAAAGCTACCATTATGGTTTTTATTTATTGCAGGTGATTGTTGCCAATATTATTACTATTAACACTATGATAAACTCAACTCACATTGCCACACCTGTGAATCTCTCTTTCTCTCTGTATATATATCTACTCTCTTTACATTCTACCTCACACTATTAGCTTATGTGTTTAATTATGTCTTTCTCTTCTACCAGACTTGAAGTCCCTCCAAGATAAATGTGTGTTTTATTCATCTTTTTATATTCAATGCTCAATAAATATTTGTTGTAAAAAAATGAATGGATGAAAAACTGAATGTGGCTGCTATTATATGCAGTTGAATTTTGGCATTCAAACTCATCATTTGATAAACACTTATTAAGCATATACTTCCAAGAGGCTGTGCTATGGTGTAGTGGGGACACAGAGATAATGTAATGCACTCTAACAAAGAAGGCTCCCAGGCCAATAAAGGAGACAAATGCTTACCTACTTAATTAGACTGACCCTGTTGCCATATGGTGAGTATAATATGCTGAGGGAGTTGAGGGAGATATTAATTCTGCTCCAGGTTGGGTCAGGTGAAGTATTAGGGAAAGTCCTTCAGAAGAAGCAGCAATTCAACTTGGTCATAAAGGAAAGACTTTCAAAGGGAAAGAAAATAATAGGTTTAGGACAAAGGATGAGTGAAATTGTAGCTCTGGTAAGAGAAATAATGTCCACTGCCAAACATGTCCATATCTGAATTTCTAGATCCTGTGAATATGTTATCTTACATGGCAAAGGGACTTTGCAAATGTGGTCTAAGTTAAGGATTTTGAGATGGGAGATTATAATTTGCATGGGCCCAATATAATCACAAACATCCATGTAAAAGGGTGGTAGCAGAGTCAAATTCAGAGAGAGCAAAGTATGAAAGCAAAGATCTGAGGCTAAAGTGATGTACATCATTTTTTATTATTTTTGCTATTTTATTTGTTAATCCTCACCCAAGGATATTTTTCCATTGATTTTTAGAGAGAGGGGAAAGAAGGGGAGGCAGAGAAACAACCATTTGAGGGAGACACATCAATTGGTTGCTTCCCACAGGAGCCCCAAATCCAGACCAGGTCCGGGGATCAAACCTACAACAAGGGTACATGTCCTTGTCCAGAACCGAACAAAATTATGTTTGGGGCATGACAAATTTAAATTGCTGGGACCCTTCAGTCCAAGGGCCAATGCTCTATCCACTGAGCCAAACCGCCTAGGGCGAGTGATGCACTTTAAATGGGGAGGCACAGGACATGTGCCAAGGATGTTTGTGGCCTCTAGAAGCTGGAAAGGTAAGGAAGAAGATTCTCCCCTAGATCCTCCAGAGAAATACAGGCTTGTCAATGCCTTGATTTTTAGCTAAGTGAATCCAATGCATTTGGGACTTTTGACCACCATAACTTTAGAAGTAAAAATTAAAGTTGTTTTAAGCTACTCAGTTTTTGGTAATTGATTACAAAAGCAACAGAAAACTATGACAGGAAGGAGATGAAATGGCAAGTTTCAGGACAGTGTAAATAGACCACAAGTTGAGGGCTTTAGTGACAGAAGTTGAAAATGTCACTGTAGGATTGTTAATAGTAAGATATGCTAAGTACTTAGGACTTTTCCCTACAATGTTTTTCACCCATATTCTAACTCCATCATCCAATAATATTTTATGCCTCTTCACTTTCTTTACCTTTTTCTAATCATGGAAAAAATACATGTCTTGAATACATTTCCTCAGAATACACATAACTCCCCCCAACCCCGAGATTCTAATCCACCCCTTTCACACAGTCCAAAGATTATTTGCAGTACAGACAAATAAAGAACAAGTGGAAGTTTATAGATGAATAATATAAACTGTTTTAGTGAGCAAAGTTTGAAGGTGGAAGAAACTACTTAGCAGCCAGTGGTATATAGACAGATGACAAAGAGGGTCAGTCTTAGTGCAGGAATGGTGAATACTCAGAGAACAAAATACACTGAGTGGCCAGATTATTGTGATCTCTGAAAACATGATGATCTGGCCATATCATAATGATCCTATAGAATAAAAGGCTAATATGCAAATTGTCCCCTCGACTAGGAGTTCGACCAGCAGGCAGGCCAGCCAACCGCCCATGTCCCCTCCCCCTGGCCATGTTGGCTGGACCCCACCCATGCACGAATTCATGCACTGGGCCTCTAATACACACAAACACAAACACATACACATACACTGAGTGGCCAGATTATTATGCATTCAGAAATCCTAATAACTTGGTCACTCAATGTAGATTTGGGAATAAACAGAGATTACTGCTAGTTTTTAAAGTGGCATTAGAAGGAATATTTGAAAATGGATCTGAGAAATATGGTTTGAGCAACTAGGTCTATTATAATACTATTTATCAATATTATAGCAATAGAGAAGACATTTTGGACAATGAGGGTAGAGAAATATGCAAAATTATATTCGGGGTATGGAAATTTTAAATTGCCTGTGGAATTTGCTATTAGAACTATCTTGTAGTTAATTGAAATTAGTAGCCAGAAGCTCAGTACAGACATGGAACATAACAACGCTGTAATTGTAACTGAAATTAAATACATAGATTAGGATAAACAAGAAAAGAAAGCTTACACTTTCAACTCTGGAGCCTACAAATATTTATGAGACAATGGAATCAAAGGGGAGAAATGGTGAGAAAATCAGACATTAAAGGAAATATGAGTCAGAAAGGAATTGGATCAAGGAAGAAAGCAAGGATTTCTAAGGATACAATCAACACAGTTTATGTATTGTAAGGATAAAAAAAACTGTTTTAGAATTAAGATGCTGCTGGTAATATTGGCCAGTCTTTAAATTAGACAAATAGGGGCATAGTCAGAAAATTTAAGGAGAAAAATTAAGGTTCATTTGCTTGTTTCTGAATGGTAGGTACTTTTGGAAGTGAAATGGAGGGAATCTGTGCTCATTTGTTTTATTCCACTTACATCATAAAACAGAATTGGTTTTAGAATGAGAGTGAACTGAATTAATAGTCTGAGTGAATGTTAGGTTAGGCAAGTGGTCGTCAAACTTATTAGTCAACAGAGCCAAATATCAACAATACAAAGATTGAAATTTATTTTGAGAGGCAAATTTTTTAAACTTAAACTTCTTCTAACACCACTTCTCCAAAATAGACTCGCCCAGGCTGTGGTATTTTGTGGAAGAGCCACACTCAGGGTGCCAAAGAGCTGCATGTGGCTCACGAGCCTCCATTTGCCGACCAAAGATACTTCATCTCTATAAGTCCATTTCTCATCCATAAAGAATGGGCATAAGTATGTGCCATATTAATTTCATTTCTGACCTATTTCCCCTCAACATATTAATGTAGTAAATACCTATTTCAAAGGTTTACAATGTTTAAATAAAACAAATGTCATTATGGAGTCTACCACAGTATTTGATGACATTTAACTGTAAACATTTTCAAATGCTCGCTCTTTCCATTCCTGGCTGGTATGTAATAATTTTTTATGCCCCAAAATTGATCCATTATATTTATTTAATCCTTGAAGTTTTTGCATTACTAAATTCAAGATTATGCTAATCATTTTCTTCATGATAATTTAAAAACACACTAAAGTATCCATTTGTGAATGAAACTAAGTATTTTACCAAGTGCGCAATTTATATAAACCAATAATATTAAAGTTGTGGAATATATTCCATACAGAGAGGATAAATAGTGGCTCTTACACTGCCCTAACCAGTTTGGCTCAGTGGATAGAGTGGCGACCTGCAGATTGATTCCAGTCAAGGGCATGTACCTTGGTTGCAGGCATATCCCCAGTAGGGGGTGTGCAGGAGGCAGCTGATCAATGATTCTCTCTCATTGATGTTTCTTACACTCTATCCCTCTCCCTTCCTCTCTGTAAAAAAAATCGAATATATATATAATAAAAAAAAAAACAGTGGCTCTTACAGACTGCAACTAAAAGTTACTAAAAATGTATGATATTTAAAATTAGTCCCAGGAAAACTTGTTTTTTATATTATTAATCTATGACAATTATCTTAAGGAAACTCAACTGCTCACAAATTATAAAAACATCTACACATTTACTTTAAAATATTTTGAGTAACTACCATGTTTCACGTGCTGTTCTAAGTATTGGGGATATAAAATCATTAGGGAATGGTTATTGTGGCCAAGGATCACATGGAAAAGAGACATGAAAATCAACAGTTTTAGCAATGGGATAGATGATAGAAGAATTCTCAAGTCTATAGAAAATGTTCAGTGATGCCTGGAGAGGGCATGAAATCATTCCACTTGACAATATATTCATTACAGGTTGGTAAGTAGGAGGGTATATGTTTAGATAATAAAAAACACTTTTTGGTAAAGATAAAATTTTTGAACAACAAAAATACATCAAATACATACCTACCAACAAGTGAATCTAAAATTCAAATGAATAAGAAGTCTAAAGAACAGAATGGACTGGTGAATATAATGGAATCAGGGACATAAGGAGAGAGTGGACTGACAATTCTCAGGGGATAGGGGGTCTGGGGGTGTGGTTAGAGAATGAACAAAAGTCTTACACCTATGGATGAAGACAGTGGCGGGGGAAGGGTATTGGGTGGGGTGGGGAATCAGGTGGAGGGGATCTATGGGGCAAAAAAAGGGGGGAACACCTGTAATAATCTGAACAATAAAGATTTATTTTAAAAAACACTTTTTAAGTCACAAGGGTAATTTTTTTTTTTTTACAAATTGATCCAAATACAGCTATAGTTTTTATTTGTTTATTTGTTTAACATAATACTAAACAGATCATTCATACCTATACAGCTAGACTGGCAAGGGAACATGAAGGTTCCAGATCTTTATAACTGTATTCACTGATTATAATAAAGTTAGTGAATGAATTATTTGAGATAAAGAAAATCTTTTTTAAGCTTAAAGAAGAAATTACAATAAGCTACCTTTGGTTACATTTTGTATTCTAGTGAGTGCTTAGTATTATATCATGGTGTTTTAATCAGAAATCATATGAACAACAATATAAAGATACCTTTGAGGCAGTTAAATAAGAGATCAGTGGACTTGCAAGGATGCAGAGAAAAAGCCTACTGCCATAATATCATCACCAATAAGAACTAAATATATTTTGACAAACTAGGCTTTTCTCTCAGCTTTGGAGCTATCTACCCAAATGTAATGGTGGCTTGGACACAGCTTGCTAGAAGAAGGCTTCAAGGTTATTTGAAATTTATGCAGTCATTCATTGCAAATTCTAGAATTGCTTAGTGTAACCAGCTATAGCTTAGAAAGTCCTTGGCACTAGCTGATGCTTGTCTAAAAAGACAGCCATTTAGCCCAGCCAGCAGAGCTCAGTGGTTGAGCACTGACCTATGAACCAGGAGGTCAAGGTTCAATTCCAAGTCAGGGCACATGCAGGTGTTGTGGGTTTGATCTCCAGCGTGAAGCATGCAGGAGACAGCTGATCAATGATTCTCTCTCATCACTGATGTTTCTATCTCTCCCTCTACCTTCCTCTCTAAAATCAATATAAATGTATGTTAAAAAAAATACTGTAAAAAACAAAACAATGATAGACCTTTAGAGATGTATACTGAAGGTGGTTAAGTGCATACACTCAGGACTAGAACTATATATATTTAAATCCCATTTCAACTTCTCACCAGTTGTGCAAACTTGGACAAAATAATGAAACCTTATATATCTATACCTCTGTTCTCTAATCTTTAAAGTGAGCAAAGATATAGTCTTCCCCTCAGAGGATTCCTGCAAAAATAAAATATAATAATGTAAGATTAGCAGTAAACATTAGTGCTTAGATGGGTGCATATTACTCTTCACTTTTATAAAGCCACTGAACATTTCCTGGGCTGTGTTGATAAGTGTAGCCTTAACTAAATTAACTATTCTGAGCTGAAATGACTGGGAATTATTGGGGCCATGGAAATATTCCATATGCTAGCAAAAATTCAATAAAACTCAATATAACTCACATTTATTTGGTGACAGGAGAAAATCCAGTAAATGGATGAACCTGACCAGCTGAAATGGAAAGTGCACTGTGCACCAGAATAGAGAGCATAAATAAAAACACTACACAGTTTCCATCTGCCACTTTTCTAATTCACCTTTCTTACACCTTTCGTATTCATCATGCCTTCCACTGTAATTCAGCTGCAAAAGCTCATAGCAAAGAATTTTTTTGGGTTCCACAGTCAGCAGATTGGATGAGGCAAGTGACAAAGCCAGGGAGGAAAAGCAAATATATCCGATCATCACTCTTGTGGGCTGCAAACATGATCCCAGCTGAGAAGATCTGACCTCCTTTGTGAGTTCTCCCTGACAATATATTTAACAGAGAGTTGGGTAAACCTGTCCCTTATTGCATTTCTGTACATTTAAAATTCAACATATCGAAGAAGCCTACTGCAATTCTGAAGAAAAAGTGACTTTATGTCAATTAGCATTCCAATGTTTGATGATTATTATATGTGGCAAAGAAGTCTTTAAAAGTTTTATTTTTTCCTGTTAAACTCAACATACCCACAGCCATAACAACTTTTTATTTATTTACTTTATTGATTTCAGAGAGGGGGAGGGTGAGATAGAAATGTCAATGATGACAAAGAATCATTTCTCCACTGCCTCCTCCACACCCACTACTGGGGGTGGAGCCCACAACCTGGGCATGTACCCTGACTAGGAATCGAACCTGGGACCCTTCAGTCCACAGGCTGATGCTCTATCCACTGAGCCAAACCAGCCAAAGCAGATAGTGCTATTAATTTGCACAGCATGTGCTTAGAGAGTACATGCATGAACTGAAATTCTTTCCATGTGATATTTATGTGGTTTTCAATTAGGCATTTGCTACAATAACTCAAAGATTTTCACTATCTGAGAGCCCTGCTTCTTTATGGAAGGGGTTGCACTATCTCCTCAAAGAAAATAAATTGCTTTATGCCTGTCTAATCTGCTTGCTTCTTACCTTCCCAGCACTTAGCATATACCTTCCCTTGCTTGGGGGTCTTCTAAGAATTGAATTCTAAGATTGAGTATTCTTCTTCTTACCACATCTAGAAACACTACACATAAATTCTTGCCACCTCTACAAGTTTAGAATAGCAAAGATAAATCAACATTTGGTATCAACTTCTTTCCAGAATCTATTTAGCAGTTCTGTATATCATCTTCATCTCTGAGGTTTCAATGGGTATATAAATCCCTTTACCAACACATGCCACACACTATCCTAGACATTGGAGTCATAAAAGGAAACAGATAGTTTAAGATCCTTCCTGCATCAAGCTTATGTTTTCCCCAGACAAAATACAAGCAGACAAGTAAGTAATATATTTCATTTAAGGATAAATTTTATGAGGAAAATGAAAAACAGACTACAGAATAGGGAGTTATGTGGTAAAGTTTCTGTTATGAATGTCTCCAAGGTTTTGCCTATTGTAACTTGGGATGTAAATCGTGAGATGGAGGCAGTGACATGTAGATATGGGTGGAGGGAGGAGAACAGCCCAGGAAAAGGAAGAACATGCAGACGCCATGTGACCAGAAGGTACTGGGTTAGTTGTACAACAGAAAGATCAAAATGGGTGAAGCAGATTGGACAATAAGGAGAGTGGAACTGAATTAGTAAGGCCTGAAAAACAGGCTTGAGCCAATTCAAGCAGGGATTTCTATTTTATTTGTAGAAAAGTAATTCGGAGATTAAAGGACTGCTGTAGGTTGAACTGTGTCACCCAAAAGATATATTGAACTTCTAGCCTTAAGTACCTATATCTGGCCTTACTTGGGAATAAGGTCTTTGCAGATGTTACCAAGTTAAGAAGAGGTCATACTGAGTTAGAGTAAATTTAAGTCTGATTTCTGGTGTTCTTATAAGGAGAGACACACAGGGATAGGGAGGAAGACCATGGATTGATGAAGGCAGAGATTGTAGTGATGTGTACACCAGCCAAGTAAAATAAAACATTTCCAATAACCATAAGAAAGCAGAAAGATTCAAGAAAGCATCCTGCCCTAGAACTTCAGAGACAGCATGGCCCTGCCAATACCATGGTTTTAGAATTCTATCACCCAAAACCATGAGAGAATTTCTGTTGTTTTAAGCCACTCAATTTGTGGCAATTTGTTGATGCAGCCCTAGGAAACTAAAACAGGTACTAACAAGATTATATGCATTATTGAAAAGTTCACCTTGACTACTATGTGAAGAATGGACTATAAAGGAGCAAAAATAGAAAAAGGGATACTAATTAGGTTGGGGGATAACGAAGTAGTTCAGAAAAGAACTGATATTGCCTTACTCTAGACTTGTAACAAAGGTACTGATGGAAAACCATCAGACTTGTTGTACAACTTGAAAAGAAGAGCAATAGACATTACTAATGTATTGGGTGTGGTCAGTAAGTGTATATGAAATCAAAGTCACTTCCAGGCTTGTTCGGAGAATAGAGATGTATTTTGCTACTAGTATCTAAGACAGGAAAGAGCAGGAGAATACCAAGTTTGGGAAATTGTTACGAGGATGTTATCCTTTTTGGATACCTTAAGTTTCAGATGCCTAAAAAATATACAACTTAATAGCAAATCTGCCCCTTGCTATTCATGACCTCATGTAACTGCCTTCTTTGGAGTGTATGTTGGACCTAATGACTCGCTAATAAGGCAAAAGTAATGGGATGTCACTTCTGAGTTTAAGTTACAAAAAACGGATTGATGATTTGCTGTACTCTCTTACCACTCACTTGGATAAAGCCAGCTGCCATGCTGTGAGCTGCCCTATGGAAAAGTCTGTGTGGCAAGAAATTGAGGGTGGCCTCTGGCCAACGGTAACAGAAAAACTTGGTCCAACAACTTTTAAGAAATTGAATACTGCCCTAGCCAGTTTGGCTCAGTGGATAGAGTGCCGGCCTGGGGACTGAAGAGCCCCGGGTTTGACTCCAGTCAAGGGCACATGCTCAGGTTGTAGGCTTGATCCTCAGTAGGAGGTGTGCAAGAGGCAGCCAATCAATGATTCTCTCTCATCGTTGATGAGATTTTTATATCTCTCCCTCTCCCTTCCTCTCTGAAATCAATAAAAAACATATTTTTAAAAAACTGGATCCTGCCAACAACCATTGAGTGATATTGGAAGAAGATGCTGCTCTGATCACACCTTGAAATGACTACTGCCCAGGCCAACATATTGACCAAAACTTGTTGAGAGACTTTCAGCCAAAGACCCAGTTAAGCCATGTCCAGATTCCTAATCACAGAAACCATGAGATAAGGTTTCATTTGAAGACATTAAATTTTAAGTAATTTTTCCATAGCAATAGATAAACAAATATAGATGGGAAGAATATGAGGAATATTTGAGCTTCAGGCATACTTAGGAGTTATCAACATATAGATTTTATCTCAAAGGAACTGAGGTATGGTCGCCTCTGGAGAGGAGCTAGAAAAGAGAGCTCATGATTGAGGCCCTGAACTACAACTAAATAAGACCAAACAGAAAAAGAAAATCAGCAAAGCATACTAGGAATTAATGAGGTAAGGGGGAAACCAAAAGAAACTATTTGAGATGAAAGTTATGGCAAACAGGGTCAAATTAAGCAAAGGGGTCAGGTAAGATGAGAAAGGAAAATTGACCATTGTATGTGGTAATAGCTTTCATTTGTTACCTCAGCATAGTCATTTTGTCAGAAATAAAAACCTCATTGGATATGGCTAAGAAGAAAATGGAAGGTAAGATAGCAGAGATTCTGAATACTGAAAACTGTTTGGAGTCTTTCTGTAAAGCCAATAGAGTCATAGCTCAAGGGAATATTTTCCTTAAGATGTGTGAATAGAAGCTATATTTGTAGGCTCATGGGAATATTCTATATTGAGAGGTATTTTGGTGGTGTAGGAGAGCTAACAATTGAAAGATCAGTCTTTGGGAGAGTACCATGTATTTGAAAACATAAATATCGGGGTTGGCTTTAGACAGAATTCACCTACTCAAAGTGGAGGGAGCAGTAGGCTGTTAAATTCTGTGATAGAAATATAAGCCTGTTCTTAATATACTCTTATTGATTTCAGAGAGGAAGGGAGAAGGAGAGAGAGAGAAACATCAAAGATGAGAGAGAATCATTGATCAGCTGTCTCCCCACCAGGTATCGAGCCAGCAACCTGGGCATGTGCCCTGACCTGGAATTGAACCGTGACCTCCTGGTTCATAGGTCGATGCTCTACCACTGAGCCACTGTGGCCTGGCTATATCACTATTTTAAAAAAGAAATGAAGTAGGTGGAAAAATAAGCTGAGTGTTTCACAGCTGAGTGTAAAAGATATGGCAAGAGAGTAGAAAGTTTAAAGATAGAGTTGAATGGGCAAAATAATATCTCATAGCATAGTACAGTAAATGCCCTATGTGGGGTGCAACTACAGTGTTTTGGACAGGTTCAAGCCTTGGGCTAATGAGAGGGCACAGTCCTCTCATGGCCACGTGCAAGTCGCAGCCTGGAGGGCAAAGCCCTCCCAGCACAATTGTAGCCAACAGCTATAGTGGTAAGCTTGAAGCTATGGTCTGAACACTTGGCCCCACATGCCTAAGTGATATAGGCTGCAAGTAAACAAAGCTTGATCAGGTGCATGTAACTGAGTAGGATTGAAACCCATAAGAATGTTGTAAACATTTTGACCACACCCTTACTTTGCCTCATGGCATCTGACTATAAAATAGACATGACTCGTAGTCTGTGGAGCTGCTGGGTCTCCATCAGGGGAGCAGCGTCCCACTGGGAATCAGCTTTCCTTCTCTTGTCTATCTTTTCTCAATCCTTCATCACCCCCACTCGGGTTCACTGAACCTGGCTGAGCTGGTACAACACACAAGGCGCTGGGGCTGAGTATGCTGTGCTAGCTCCCCACAGTCCTAAAGGAGGAGGATTGGACAGCACTATTGCATGTCTACTGGGGCTATGTAATCATAAGATTAAGTCAGGCCTGACTGGCATGGCTCAGGGGTTGAATGTCGACCTATAAACCAGGAGGTCATGGTATGATTCTCAGTCAGGGCACATGCCCAGGTTGTGGGCTCTATCACCAGTGTGGGGTGTGCAGGAGGCAGCTGATCAATGATTCTTTGTCATCAGTGATGTTTCTGTATCTCTCTTACACTCCCCTTCTTTCTGAAATCAATAAAAACATATTTGTAAAGAAAAGACTTAAGTCAGAAAAGTAGTGTGATTTACTTCACCAATGCTCAACAATTTGGTTAAAGGCAGGAAGCAGGAAAACTCAGTTTGGAGTTTTTTCAAAGTGAGTATAATAGGAATATAGAGAGACAAGGGTTTTAAGAGTTTAGCAGGTTGTAATAATGTTGGACCATGAAAATGCAGCAATAAATTGTTGTTGTATATGATGTCCATGAAAAGAAACAGAATTTTTTCTAATGTTTAGACCTGCCAATACGTCATGCTAATTGAAAGCTAACTTGTTCAAGTAGTGGCAAAGAATGGTTTCTTGATTATGATTAAGAGGCAGACACATAATTTGACAGACTGAAAAGATCCAGTTCCCTTTAGCCACCTGTGTTTTAATTCCCTGGGTAATATACTCAATGCTTGCACTTATGAAAAATGCTTTCAGGCATGATGGGGTCTAAATACTCTTCATACTGCCTGCTTGGAAGCTAGTCTACTATTCTCTCTATGTTGACTTCAATGCAAGCTATGGGTTTGACATTGCAATTTAACAGGATTTACAACTTCTTAGAAAAATAGGCACAAATTTAAACTCAGTAGGTATTCCTGCAATCATGCTAGCAGAAAACCTAATTTTGAGAAACCTATAGGTGTCATAGAACATAGATCAAAAATAGTTTCTCATCAACATCATGCAGAGAGCCATGCCATCACCTATTTACTAGACAAAATATGTACCTGAAATACTGTATGGTGTGACATGATGAAAAACCACATGATATTCTCATCCCAAATAGCAGGATCTCACCTTCCCTGTTAAGGACATTTCTCAATAGACTCTACCATCCCTATGTTTTCCATCTACCAATAATTAAATGCTTTGAGCCAAAAGGGTAGAAACCTCTCTTAATCCATAGTTGTCAGTTTCAGTAAAACAGTTGTTTTTTCACCTAGCATTTAACTTTTATCTTCTTTTATTTTTAACATATTTTATTGATTTTTTTACATAGAGGAAGGGAGAGGGATAGAGATTTAGAAACAACAATGAGAGAGAAATATCGATCAGCTGCCTCCTACACATCTCCTACTGGGGATGTGCCCACAACCAAGGTACATGCCCTGACCGGAATCGAACCTGGGACTCTTGAGTCTGCAGGGTGACACTGTATCCACTGAGCCAAACTTTCCAGAGCAGGCTTTTATCTTCTTTTAGTATAAAAGAACTTTTATAAAGTTCTTTATACAAGCTAAACTATATTGCATAAGCAACAGTCAACACTTTTTTAAAAAATGTGTTTTTATTGATTTTTAGAGAGAGAAGAAGAAGAGGGATAGAGAGATAGAAACATTCATAGACTGCCTCATGCACACCTTTTACTGGGGATCAATAGAATAGAACTGTTGACTTCTTGGTTCCTGGGTTGACTCTCGACTGCTGAGCTACACCTACCAGGTGATATTCAACATTTTAAAATGGAAGACAGACATCACATGATCTCACTTATTTGTGGAATCTAAAGAACAAAATGAATTGACCAACAAATAGGATCAGAATCATGGAGGCATGGAACAAACTGACATAACTCTATGTGGGGATTGGGGGGACAAGAAGAGGTAAACCAAAGAATTTATATACATATATGTATTGCTCATGGACATGGGAAATAGGGTGGTGAACACCTAGGAAGGATGAGTAGGGGCTGGGAGGAAAGAGGTAATGGAAGACAATTGTAATACAATCAACAATTTAAAAAATACAATCAGAGAGAGAAATCAATATGGTGGCATAGGTAAACACCTAAACTGCTGCCTCACACAACAATATCAAAACTAAAACTAAAAGACAAAATGGACACCATCCAGAACTACAGGAAAGCTGGCTAAGTGGAAATTCTACAACTAGAAGGAAAGAAGAAAGCACATTGAGAATCAGAAGAGCCACAAAAGGCCAAGATACAGAGACACGTAATTGGACAGGCAACTGATTGCACAGGTGGCTGAGTGTGTGACAGGCTTTCCAAAGAGGGAGGGAGTCAGAAGCTTCCCAACTATGCTTAACTCTAGTTCCAGGTAAGTTTCTGGGAACCCAGATTCATTCAGGGAGAAACTGGACTGTCAGGGAAAGAGAAGCACACTGAGACTCAGGGGAGTTGTGGAGGCAGAGATTCAGAGGCACGGTTGACTGCAGAATGCATGGGAGGCTGAGTGCACTGCTGGCTTTCTAAAGCGAGAGGGGGTGGGATGCTCCTGACTGCACTCAACTCCAGTTCTGGATGAGTTTTTGGGAACCCAAACTCATCCAGGGAGAAACCAAACTGTCTGGTAGCGGGAAAACTTGAGGGCATTTTTCTCTCA
The DNA here is from genome assembly GCF_964339955.1 of Pipistrellus hanaki. Lineage (NCBI taxonomy): Eukaryota > Metazoa > Chordata > Mammalia > Chiroptera > Vespertilionidae > Pipistrellus > Pipistrellus hanaki. The sequence continues at coordinate 88,060,269 of NC_140524.1, forward strand.
GAGGAGCTTGTAGTGATTACAGAGGTACACTGAGACCCAGGGGCCTCATAGGGCAGGGCTGACAGGAAGCCAAGGCTGTCTGCTCCATCATGAGACTCTGCCCCATCCAAGCTGAGCACAGAGACTGTTGCAATTTTGCAAGTCTTGTCTCATAAGGGTGTCTCTAGCCCAGAAGTTCTCCAGTGTAGACACAGCTGATACTCACAGCCAATTGGCCTGGAGGTCAATTCCTCCCAGTTATACCAACAACAATCAAGACTTAACTACAACAAGGCTGTGCACACAGTCCACAAAGGGGTGCACCAAAAGTGTCCACCTCAGGTAACTGAGGGAGGCTGAGCCACTGGACCCTATAGAACACCTACCACACAAAGCTACTCTACCAACTCATGGAAGCAACGAAAATGCAGAGACAAAGAAAAGATCACAAATGAAAGAAATGGAGGAAAGCAAATGACTGGATATAGAGTTCAAAACCATGGTTATAAGGTTTTTCAAGAATTTCCTAGAAAAGGGCAATAAATTTAAAGAGTCCCTCGAGGATATGAAAAAGGACCAACTAGAAATTAAACATACACTGTCTGAAATAAAAAAAAATATTATACAGAGACCTAACAGCAGACTAGAGAAATGCAAGAATCAAGTCAAATATCTGAAATACAAAGAAGCAAAAAACACCAAAGCAGAAAAACAAAAAGAAAAAAGAATCCGAAAATTTGAAGATAGTGTAAGGAGCCTCAGGGACAACCTCAAGCATACCAACATACAAATTATGGGGTGCCATAAGAAGAGAGAGAGCAAGATACTGAAAACCTATTTGAAGAAATAATGACTGAAAACTTCTCCTACCTGGTGAAAGAAATATACTTACAAATCCAGGAAGAGCACAGAATCCCAAACAAAAGGAATCCAAAGAGGACCACACCAAGACACATCATAATTAAAATGCCAAGAGCAAAAGACAAAGAGAGAATATTAAAAGCAACAAGAGAAAAGCAGTTAGTTACCTACAAGGGAGCACCCATATGATTGTCAGCTTATTTCTCAACAGAAACTATGCAGGCCCGACAGGAGTGGCAAGAAATATTCAAAGTGATGAATAGCAAGAATCTACTACCAAGATTACCCAGCAAAGCTATCATTCAGAATTGAAGGTCAGATAAAGAGCTTCACAAATAAGAAAAAGCTAAAGGAGTTCATAACCACCAAACCAGTATTATATGAAATGCTGAAAGGTATTCCTTAAGAAGAGGAAGAAGAAGAAAATGTAAAGATAAAAATTATGAACAACAAATACATGTCAATAAACAAGTGACTCTAAAAATCAAGTGAATAAAAAAATCTGATGAACAGAATAAACTGGTGTATATAATAGAATCAGGGGCATAGAAAGGGAGTGGACTGACAATTCTCAGGGGTAAAGGTGTGTGGGAATGCGGGAAGAGACTGGACAAAAATCGTACACCTATGGATGCGGACAGGGCGGGGGAGGTAAAGGCAGAGGATGGAGTGGCAACCAGATGGAGGGGAGATAAGGGGGGGGGGGGCAATTGTAACAATCTGAACAATAAAGATATATTATATTAAAAATTAAAATTAAAAATACAATTAGTTATGTTACTTCTAATCTCTATATATAAAAGGCTAATATGCAAAGTGTCCCCTCCGCAGTTCAACTGGGAGACCAGGAGTTCAATTGCTCACTATGACATGAGCTGACCACCAGGAGACAGAGTGGAATGAAGGCAGGCCCTGGCCAGTAGCCAGAAGGAAGGCCCCAATTGGCCCTGATTGCCACTCAGGCCTAGGGACCCTATTCATGCACAAATTTCATGAGCCAGGTCTCTAGTTATATATATAATGCTCAATTGTATTATCCATTGACCTACACTGATATTAATTCAAATGGTATACATATTAACTTGCTTTTAAAATCTTATTTAACTAAGAGAAAAGCCTTTTAAAACATCAAGTCTGACTAGGAAGGTTTAAAGGTGCCCTTGGAAGGTGTTTTCCAAGATTATTCTAGCAAAAAAAAAAGCACCCCCTCTGCTTCTTAAAGTTCCTCCATTAAAAAAATGACAAGTTTGGGAGAATTCCAAATATTCTGTACTATGATATGCATGCTTTGTTCCATCCCATTCTTATTTTTCAGGCCATTTCACTTAAAAAATGTAATTCATGGTGACGGACACTCCCACTAAAATTGGTCTGCAGCTAATATATTCTAGCAGCTACTATCGTGCTTCCCTTCTCTTCTATTTGCTCACTTGGACTTTCTCCCCTAAAGACATCACTTGTTAGAAATATGCTGGGTTGACTCTTTTCCTGCCAAAAGCTGCAGATTCTAATTAAATAACTCACAGAAAAGCAGTCATAACAAAACCTAAATTACAAGGTCTTGGGAATGCAGTTTTTTCCAAGTAGAGAAGGACAGTGAGGATGGTATAAACTTCTGCCGGCCTTTAGGAAAAAACAAGAGTCTCATAATGAAAAGCCTGTCACCCTTTGTGTCCTAATCCTGGGCTTGAATCCCGGCTACATTACTTCAGGGAAAATAAGTTCATATCCTGCAGTTGATTTTCTTTACAAGAATAGGCAACATAATAACAGCCTTGCCTATCTCTGAACACTCTGCAATGTAAAATAATGCCCGTATTTCCTCTGTGTCTATCATGCATTCTATGCGTGGCATATTAACACTGGAAAGTGAATGAAAATGCTATTTTATATATGCATCATTCCTCTGAATACTTACATTGATCCCACTCATAACAACCCTTTTCAAGGGACATAAGATGGTACCCTCATTTATCATCATACTTTAAATGAGGAAACTGAGGTCAAATAATGTATAATTCCATGGCTTCTAAAAATAAGCAAATACACAAGATTGCTTTAACATCAAATTGGTGCATACGTCTTTGGCCTTCATAGACTAATAGCTCTGCTTCCCACCTAAATATTTGTAGTTAGAGGTTTTTAACAAGTGGAGCCACATTGTCTTAAATCACTATAAAATGAAGCATCATATTTCTTAGAGCTATCAAGCATTACCTGAATTCCCTTGCACATGATCTCACATATAAGCAAAAAAGTATTTAAACCCCATTGTAAATGTTGAAAAGACATCACCTTAAGTCCAGAAAAAAGATTACCCTTCAGTAACAACTTTGTCTGAAATAGCAACATGTTTTTCCAAAACTTCAATCACAGCTCTATTATTCCAATAAAATGAATTGATTAACCACCAGAGGCTGATGTGGCAGGAGCTTGAGGGCCCTTAAATTATACAGGCCTCTTTTAAAGCCCTGTAGAGTAAGTTTCCTCACTTAGCATCATTGATAGGTTCTTGGAACAACAGCAAAACAACGTATAACAAAATCAATTTTACCATAGGCTAATTGATATAAACAAGAGTTAAGATCCTATGGCATCTCATCAATGTTATAAAAAAATGATGTTGAGTGAAACATTATTTGGGTACCCACTGTACTTTTGTATCTTTTTAATGTAATTTTGCATCTTTTTTTTTCTTATAGAGTGAGGCCAAAATTGTATAAACTTCATGGCTCCCCAACACTACATTCTCCCCAGCTCGCCAGATGTACATAAATTACTATCATACTTCTGTCAGGTTGACTAAACATTTGTACTTTTCTAGGGACCCAAAAATCACTGAAGCTATCCTATATAATAAAAGCCTATTAGGCAAATTGTGCCCTCAACCAGGAGTTCAACCGCTCACTATGACATGTGCTGAGCAACAGGGATGGCACAGAACATGGCGGGTGTCAGCAACGCAGTGCTGGCAGTGGGCAGCAGTGGAGGCACTGCAGGCCCCGATGAGAGTGGGACCATGGCAGGATGGTGGAGCAGGTGAGTGGGTCGTGACAGCCAAGGCTGGTGTGAGCAGGGCTCTCAGGCACGGAAGGAGTTGGGTAGGGCCCAGGGACTAAGGCCGAGGGGATGCGCCCAGGGCCCAGAGGTCAGCTGGGACCTGTCCTTCCATACCAGATGCTCACACTTTCATTGCCAGCCAGGCCTAGGGACTGCATGAATTTTGTGCACCTGGCCTCTAGTAATAAGATAAGCTATGACTCAGTATTTGAAGAGGACAGTGCTTCAGAATTTGGAAAAGGACTGTCAATGTATGGAATAATGGAAGAGCAATGACTTGGCAGTTAAGATACCTACATTCAAGTCCAGAATGGGCTACACCAGCCAGCAACAAATCACTTAACTTTTTCTAAGCTTTAGTATTCTTATCTTTGTGATGAAAGAATGGATAAAGTTATCATTACAATGTCTTAGAACATTTAAAATTATATAATATAGTAATATTTTTCAAAGTCATATAATTTTGGATTCAATATCACATTGTAAAAAACAGATATCATGAAAATAAGGAATTAATTCTCTCTTCTTAAATGCAGGCCTATACTGGGAACTATCCTTCCAGAATGGTAACTTTGGTCTGTCTGCATCATCAGCTTGAAACATAAGAAGACACACTTACTGTGTTACATTACACTTCATCAGATAGTCAAATATTATCTCTATGTATTACTTTACTTATGGGGATAAGTGAGCAAACATAAGTTATTTTCAATGTTTCTATACTTGCACTCATGATAGTAGTGATATTCGATATATACAAGTATCATTAAATAATACATCTTGAATAGATTATTTCTAATATGATTGTCAATTTCATCCTTTCTACATGCACATATCATTCCTCAATTGAGATACAGAGTCTGTCCCTCCACTCCTCTAGCATCCGGGCTGCCCTTGTGGGCTCATGTAATCAGTAGACTGCAACAAAAATGACATTCTCTGTCCCACATTTTGCATCAGTGGGTAACTAAAACATGTCTTCTGTTAAACCAAAACTTTTTTCTAAATCTAGCTCTATAATATAAATACAGGTTGTAATTCAATTCAGATCCTATTCTGTCATTTATTTTTACATTGGATGTAAAGGAATAGGTCTCTACAGTATTTCACTTCACAATCAATGAGCTCATTTAAACATTACAGCTTTTTTTTTTTTTTTTTTTTTTTTACTACGAGACTCTCAATTCTTTTTAAGTTTTTATTTCTTAAATATTTCTTAGGCCTAACATCTTAGCCCCAGGTATACAACAAACACATAAATATACAAATGTTACACTCAAAACAAATCTGTGATTGACTGCCATATATTACAGAGAGCCAATTCAAATAGGTTACAAAAACTATCTTAAAAGCAATGTTACATTGAATAGGAATTTCAATGAATTGATTATTTGACATACAGGCTGCTGTCATGCAATTCCTAATCACAGTATAAAATTGATATTGACACTCTAGAATTGAAGGAAATATACAAACAAAACAAAGACCACCTGTTTCTCATTCAATTTCTAACAAACACCATTTCATTCTATACATACACTGACATTAAATGAGAACAAAGGGAGCTTCCTTCATGTAGCTCTTGGAATTTTTCATAAGGTTTATGACTGGGAAGTGCTGACAAGAGCACACAGTATCAATTCTGTGTCACAATTGTTCTTGGAAAGAGAGCCAATTTTAAAATAACTACTATCCAAGCAGCAGATGTGTTTGTAGATCAACATATTGACTTTAGTATAACACAAAATAAAGATCAAAGTGCACAAAATCAATGTAGTCAAGATGGCAGAAATAAGAATTTTGTAAAACGAGATCTACAGTTAGAACTCCAACTATATCACTATATTTTCATGATCATCAAATCAAATATGGTAAATAAAAATCTATTATCACATGTTTATTATTCATGGACTATTTAGGACACTCAAGAAATTAAAGCCTGTGTCTTTTTAAGTACAGAAAAGACTTCATCGAGGGATTTGTTCAACAACATTATCATTCGCCAAAACTGGTTTGGCTCAGTGGATACAGCATCGGCCTGCGGACTGAAAGGTCCCAGGTTTGATTCCGGTAAAGGGCATGCAATTTGGTTACGGGCACATTCCCAATAGGGGGTGTGCAGGAGGCAGCTGATCTATGTTTCTCTCTCATCAATGTTTCTAACCCTCTATCCCTCTCTCTTCCTCTCTGTAAAAAATCAATAAAATATATATTAAAAAAACATTATGATCTTTTATGTAACAATTCTCTTCAGCTAATTCAAGGTTAGTTAAATGGGCGTCCAAAAGAGCAAGAATTGATCTAATATCAGTGATTATTTTTTCATATTTTGCACTGTATTTTAGATAACTTCAGAGATATAAGGAATTTTATAGGTCATTGCATAAAACCCATGCTTATGTCCTGAATATATGTACACATGTATGTGCAAGTGTGTTTGCACACACAAGATTCAGATTTTACACACACACACACACACACACACACACACTCAATCAGTCCTTAGTTCCTTCCACTGCACCCATATTCTCTGGAAATTCAACTGAAAAGATATCCAAAAGTTCATAGAATTATTCAATTATTCGTGTATTTTTTCATATCAGTCATATCAGGTATCATTGCAAACAAGTGTCAAATTGGGCCACTGATAAACAGTAAATTAGTAGAAGAAAGGCTATATCACTTATTACACTTATTACATCAACATCAATGACGTTGTTATACTAAAGTCAAGAATGGGGCATTTGCTGAAACCGGTTTGGCTCATATGATAGAGTAGGGGTGTCGAACTCAATCAGAGAAGGGGCCAAAATCTAAAATCCAGCCTAAATCGCGGGCCGAATGGTTTACTGAACAGTCATAAACTGACAATGTCATAAACTGACAGCGGAGTGCAGTGATGACAGCGCGGTGCGGGCCACATTGCAAGGCCTGGCGGGCTGGATTTGGCCCGCGGGCCTTGTGTGTGACACATGTGTGATAGAGCGTCAGCCTGCTGACTGAAGGGTCCCAGGTAGATTCCAGTCAAGGGCATGTACCTTGGTTGCAGGCACATCCCCGGTGGGAAGTGTGCAGGAGGCAGCTGATCGATGATTATCTGTCATTGATGTTTCTAACTCTCTATCCCTCTTTCTTCCTCTCTGTAAAAAAACAATATATGTATATATATATATATATATATATATATATATATATATATATATATATATATATTTTTTTTTTTTTTAATGGGGCATTTGTGCCCTGCCTGGTGTGGCTCAATTGGTTGAGCATCGTTCAGATGCACCAAAATGTCACTAGTTCAATCCCAGGTCAGGGCACATACTCAGGTTGTGGATTCAATCCCCAGTATCACATCAATGTCTCTGTCTCTTTGTCTCTCCCTATCTTTACCTTTCTCTTCCTCTTCCTCTTCCTCTTCCTCTTCCTCTCTCTCTGGGCCACTAGTACTTTCAATAATAAACATATATTTTTAAAGATATTAAATTTTATTAAAACATTCTTAAAATAAAGCATCTCTGTTCAAATGCAAAAAAATAAAATAAAATAAAATAAAATAAAATAAAATCTTTGGAGTTTCCTTTTTTTTATGGATGTAAGCTAGCATCCAATGATTACTGAACTATGGATTCAGTACATCTGGGTTTGAGTCCACTACCAATTAGTGTGATCTGCCAAAGTCTAATAAGTCCATTTGTAAAATGAATATAATAATATATAACAATAGAACCTACCTCATAGGATTGTTATAAAGATTAAATGAGTTAACACAATTATAGTTTCTGGCACTTGGTAAACACTCAGTATGTGTTAGCTGCTACTAGCATTTATTGCTTTCTAAGGAGTCATAAAATGTCTTCCTGATATTAAGTCACTCATACAACTTCCCCATATTAGCTAAGCAAGATAACTCCCTTATTTTTACCGGAGTTGATATATTTTCCTTCAGTAAATGCTTTGTTCTCCTACCTATATTCACCTCTTAACATATTATCAATCTAACAACTGTGTAGCTCTATTTCTCAGGAGGTCAGTCCTAATCCAATATCATACTCTCCTACCATCATGAGAGAATGGACTTCGCTTGTTGAAAAGATGGTTGTGTTTGGAGCTTGGGAGAAGAGATGAAAAGGTGAACCAGAGTAAAGGAGAATTTTTTTTCTTTACTCTAAAAGAAAAACTTTGTCATTTGTGTCATTTTATTTATTTCAGTTTTATTGAACTATGTGCTTTGTTTATAAAATATATTTAAAGGGGCATATTGAAAATTATGCCTTACTTCATTTTTTATTTTTCAATTACAATTTTCATTCAAAATTACTTTGTATTGTTTCAGGCGTGTAGCATAGTGAGTAGATAATAATATACTTCACAAAATGATCCCACTGCTATTTCCATTACTCACTTGTAGCATGACTTATTTTAAAAGTAAATCAGTTCTTACCTTTACTACTTTAGAATTATAAAGTATCAAATAAAATGAATTATTCATTAGGTAATTTTAGTTAATTAAATATTCTACTGAAGCAAGCCCACTTTACCTCCAAAAAGAATTACCTTATTAGAGCCATCTACAAAGGAAAAGGACACCCTAGGGTTTTATTATAGATGCTAAGATCATACTATGGGTCCTACACAAAACTTTTAAAAGGGCAAACTAACCTTACAAACTAGAGATGGTGGCTACTAAATGCTACTTTAGAGTGAAAAAATTTATGCAAAAATTTTCACAATGTAATAGTGGAATCAAATTTGACTTTGGAAATTAAATTATTTTAAAATATCCAGCATACTAGAAGTATTTGTACGGACCTGAGCTAAGGTTGGGTAGATTAATATGATACATTAAAGAATAAGATTTTTTCTAAAATTTTAAAATCATTGTAGCATAATGCCATAAGATGCTACAGTGTTTATGAGGATCTGATCCCTTGAAAAATATATCAGCTTTGTTTATATTATTGTTCTAGGCTTCAAGGTGAGAAGAGAGGAGCAATGTTATTTTCCATTTATTTAGGGAAGTTGTAATTTAATAGCATTCTCACTGCTACTACTTCATAAAAAGGAAATGTGACTGGCAACACATATTTGTTAATTACATTAACTAGTTCTTTTTCTTTCTATTAAGTAGATATTTTTAAACCTACTTTAAAGAGTTTCAACCCAGAATAAAAAAGGATGGGATGAAATATAATTTTATATACTCTGTAGTGGGAATATAAATTAGTATAAATTATCTTCTTATTATTAAGTAATATAGCAGAGTTATATCTTACTTGTGGAGTAGGCTTTAAAGTTGGTTTGGAAAGTAAAGAGCAGGCATATTCAAAATTATCTTTGAGAAAGCACTCAAATTAGAAAAATACATAGTATGGCGATTTGATAAGTGTAAGTCAGCCAGGTTTTCCTCGAACACAGTGCTGCTTCTTTTTGTGGTCTACTAGATTAAGTGTTTGGCATGCGTTTAGGATCCATGTTGTACAAAAAATATATCTAACTTTAATCACTACAATAAAACTCAGCTTGATACAATCTTATATTTTGGGAGGCATGTCAACAATGAGAAATGAGACTCTTCAGACTAGAAAGTCCTAGCTCATGCTGCTCCCTTTCAAGAGTACCGATAAGTTCACTGAATTTGAGGTAAGTACAAACCAGCTACTGAACTAGGTTTTACTCTTCTTACTTTTATCTCTTCCTCGCTGTCTTTCTCCACTATTGCTTTCTTGAATTCTCCTGTCATTAATTATTCCTGATTAGACATAGTTGAATCTGGATAAGTGCGTGAATGATGTAGCTCCAACCATTTATAAAAAGCCCAGCGTTGTACATGTGATTGGACAATATAATTTCAATTCTAGTAAAGTATCCTGAAAAAATGAAACCAATAAAAATTCCAACAAAGCTTCATGCACAAGGACTGTCTGTCATCATAATAACATTAATTATAAGATGACATGTTAGAAAAACCTAAATGTCCATCAAAGTAGAAAAGGTAAAATGAATTATGGGGTATTCTCACTGCAACAATCAAACATTGTTTTTTGTCTTCTGAATATTTTTCCATCCTCTACTTATCGTAATAGACATTATAGTTTGATTGATGCAATATGAGCTATTTCCTATATACCTCTGGCCATATAATTGATCCAGGAATAAGCAAGTGACTCAAATGTCCAACAGAGGTCTACCTGAAATACCTCTAATTAGACTTATAGAAGAAGGTATTTTATTCCCTTAATATGGAGGCACAAGGATGCTGAACTGGACTTATTTGTGTCCAGGTTCCCTGCTATACCAGGAAAAACCTGTCTAAAAATTTGGAATGAAAAGTCAAATCCAAAAATGGTGACCATTGATGTGCTGTAGTCCCTCTTTTCTGTAACTCCTAAGGTCTCTTCCATAATGTCTTCCCTCTGCTTTGGTTACATAAATCATACTATACTCTATATTTTTGAAATCTAGTTCAAGTTGAGTTTCAGAAACTTTAAACCGGAAATCTAATTGATATACTAATATTCTGTAGAGTCAAAAAATATTTTGAAGACTAATTCTGAGACAAAACATTGATGAAACAATGCAAAACCAAGCAAAATGTAGATAGGATGCAAAGCATGTGTATATGCATATGTACATGTATGTGGATGTGTCTGAAAGAGACTATCAGGTTTAAACAGTGGTTACCCAGTTTAAAGGGTGTTTTTTCTTCTTTGCATTGTCTTCTGAATGTTATTTGGCACTTTGTATTTCTTGTGTCTTTTTCTTTGTGATTGCATATGTTAAGAGATTTTCTATTCATACCCTTCTATTTCTATTCTGATTTAAGTTTTTCATACTGATTTGTAAAAGTTTATAATATATTTAGGATATTAAATATTTGTCAGTTTCATTTTAATAATATTTCCACTTAGACATTTTGTTTTATATTCAAAAGTTTTTCCTATCATGTTCTTTTTGTCTTCTATTTTTATAATATTCTTTTCTCCTCATAAATTCAGCAATCAATAATCAAATATTTCTACTAGATTATGTTTTATTTTAATTATTTTTATTTTTTAACTTATTTAGAATTCACTATGATGATAGCTGTCAGTCATAAAGTTACTATTTTAAGTGTTATAATGTGTTAAGAATTATGCTAAGCCATTTGCATATAGTTTTCATTTATTTTGACATCTGATTAAGAGTTTCCACCATTATTAGGATCATTTTATGGATGAGGAAACTGAGGCATAGAGATGTAATGTGATGACTTGCTAGTAAGAGACAGAGCCAGGATTCAAACCCAGGTACTACAAATTCTCACAAATGTCTAGGCTATAATCCAACTACCCATTCTTTACCTTCACAAAATTCCCATTTTAAATTATGAATGTTGACCTGTAGATTTTCTGAACGTACTGAAGTATACTTAAAAGAGAGGTTTTCTTTTTATACAGTTTATTGTACTTTATTTATAAGAATTATTCTTGTAAAGCTAAACTGAACTGTCCTACATTACTGGTTTTCAGATTCATCTGTATGAACTCATAAAGGGTTGGTGCTACCAGGGTCTGGAGAAAGCTTAGGCGCTTTGGCACTCACCAACCTAAAGTAAAGTCTGTTCTTTATTGGATAGTATAATGTTTTATAGCTGAGACTTTTGGTTGGTTGCTCTGCCAATTTTCAACAACCTGGCCTCCTATTCAGTTTTCCGGGATTGCTGAAGAGTTGTTGTATGATCCAGTAAGAACCAAGGACAGTTGGGGCTATATAATAGATCTAAGAGTATACATTCCAGTATTTATGTCGGTTTCTAATTATCAATCATTCTAACTTATAAATATTTGGTTAGACGAATATTCATACATAAACACAGCATATGTTTTTTGGGTTTTTTTTAGTTTTGCACTAAATAATAATGAGAATAAAACTGTCATAAGCCACAACTACAAAGTAAAAGGCAAAGGAAACATAAAGGGCCAAATAGCATTCAAAAGAGGATTAATATCAGAAGAGAAAAGTATCTGTAATCTTAACCCGTTTCTAAAATATATTTATTGATTTTTTACAGAGAGGAAGGGACAGGGATAGAGAGCTAGAAACATCCATGAGAGAGAAACATGGACCAGCTGCCTCCTGCACACCCCCTACTGGGGATGTACCTGCAACCAATGTACATGCCCTTGACTGGAATCAAACCTGGGACCTTTCAGTCTGCAGACTGATGCTCTATCCACTGAGCCAAACCGGTTTTGGCTTAACCCTTTTTATTAACCATTTGAATACTTGTGATGCTTTAAAAAATGTGAAGTTAACTTTTCTTTTCTTCATTATGACCTCATAGTTCTCATTCTGTAAATCCACAGAGTAAGGTGTTTGTTTGTTTTATTGTTGTTGTTTTTTTGTTTGTTTGTTTTTTTAAATACTTCTCTTTAAAAATTATTTGTTTTATCCATTTGAGTCCTACAATCATAGAAGAGAAATTTTTATTAAATTCCGCATGAAAAGTTGAGTAAGGGGGCTAATTAAGCAATAATAAAATATCTAGCGGGCATTTTGTGCTTTTTTAAAATGGACAAAAATAGCCCAGCTGGCATGGCTCAGTGTTTAAGTGTCATGTAGACCTTTGAACCAGGAGGTCACAGTTCAATTCCTGCTCAAAACACATACTCAGGTTGCAGGCTCGATCACCATGTGTGGGGCATGCAGTATGTATTTGATCAATGATTATCTCTCATCATTGATATTTCTGTCCCTTTCTCTATCTCTCTTCCTCTCTGAAATCAATAAAAATATATTTAAAAAATAAGATAAAAAATAAAAATGGGCAAAAATACTTGCTAGGTGCAAGACAAGGCCTCATGAATTCCTTTATTTATGTTTGTACCACCTTCTTGATACCAAGATTCATCAGTGATTCAGGAGGTTTCAACCTGATCCCTCCATGTTCAAGCAACACATCAATCTTTAATGTTGTTGATCATTTCATTACAAGCTGCAAAGCGGTGATATTCTCTCAGGCCTTCTGCATTTATTAATTGAAACTATTCTTCAAAAATATGTTAAGTTTTCCTTCTTTCCAATACAGTAAGTCTAAAACACAGTTGTTACAGAAAAGGTAAGTCACAGGTGTTTTTTTTCACTTTGTCTCTTTTCAAAATAATGAGATGGGATCCTAGTAATCTCCTATGATAACTAACAAGGTATTTTTAGCATCTTATGAGCTGATGAGTTTTTAAATATTTGACGCATCCCAATTCACTGTAGTTGTTACTGCTATTGATGCTCAAACTGCCTCAACTTATGCTTTGCCCTCATTTTTAATTGAAAACAGAGAGCATTGCATACAGAGCTCCTTCCCCGCAGGAGATAATGAGGTGCTGATGAATCTATGTGATGCTTTAAAAAAAATTTTCTGCCTTGGTGGATAAGGAGAATGTATATTTTTATACTTATGTGGTGTGAAAGGCCTTCCTTTTAAATCTAACCTCTCTATTTCATAGAAAGAGGTCAGGTTAGAAAAAGAGGGCATTTGGAAATCTGTATCCAAGGAGAGAAATAAAAAGATGTTTTGGGTGGACTCTCTTAAAATGAGAAGTTCTCATGAGGGCTTTAATTTACAGTAAACAGCAATATATAATAAAAATAAATTAAAACAAATCACCAGGGGATGAAAGCAGTACATACTGCAATACTCCTGAACATCCTTCTTTCCCTAAGAACCTCTGTCTTTAAAACATATGCTGGCTAGTCAGCCTCCTCCTCCTTACCTACAGGAGTTCACCAACATGTGCACTTTGACAATGCTAGCCTCTCTCTTTCATTCTTGAAGAACTATATCCCTTTCACATCTTTCAAAAGCATTTCTATTGAGTTACCTGTTATATTTTATTCCATGTCTAATTTTACTTCTAATTGCCTGTCCCATCTTTCTATCACATAGATGATTTTTTCCCCTAGAAGTTCACCTCTCTCTTCAAATATGTTCTCTTTGTAATCTATACTTTCTTTTGTTAATTTCTCCTGATGACACTATCATCATACAGTTATCTGGACTCAGAAACTTTGTGTCATTTTTATTCTCCTTGTTCTTTTCTAGTCAACCAACCACAAAATTCTGCAATTAGTGTCCTCAGAGAACCCCTTATATAAACCAGATCATCTCCATTATAAAGTTGTGGTCTGCCAGCCCAGGTTCTCCTGGTCCCATGCAATGACACCTGCAGTAGCCTGAGTCTTTCATCTTTAGTCTAACTATCTCACATGAACAAATAAGCTCCCTTAATTATATCTTCCTGCTTATAATGTATCAGTCATCCCACAGAGCTTAGGATGTAATGGCATGCATTCATGGTTACCAGGCTTTTCAACAGCTTTATATGCTTTTCTTTTATCTTCCCAACTAAACTATAAAATTATTTTTTATATGATGAAAAGAAAAACAAATAGGAAGTTGAGGGGGAAAGAGTGATAAAAAAGATAAGAGAATACAAAGAATTAGAAAAGGAAAAAAATGCGCTACATACATTCTTTCATTTGTTCTACTCAATGGCTCTACAAGACAGGTGGTAATACTAGCTTAATATAGATAAGCTGTAGAAGAGGATAAAGGGGGCATAAATGGTGATGGAAGGAGACTTGAGTTGGGGTGGTGAACACAATATAATTGACAGATGATGTATTATAGCAGGGGTGGGGAATGTCCAGCCCACAGGCCTTACAAGGCCCGCAAAAATATTTGGCTAGCCCTGCCAAGTTATTAAGAGTTAGATGTTTGACCAAATATGGCAGGCTAAGTTTTAGGTTGATAATTTTGTATGGCCTGTGAATGGTGTTATAAATACCCAAATGGCCCTTGGGAGAAAAGAAAGGTTCCCCACCCCTGTATTATAAAATTGTACACCTGAACCCTGTATAATTTTATTAACTGATGTAAACCCAGTAAATTCAATTGAAAATGAGAAACAGAGACAGGTTGTGTTTAATGGTGAATAAACTATAAAGCAGACTGTGTGTGTTGAGTTTTCGGGGCCAGTGAGAGGCCCTGTGGTATCTTGGGGCAAACTGGAAATAGGAGCCTCTCTTAAGGCAATGCTGAGGCCATCTTAATATCTAAAAAATCGGTGATGTCTCCAAGGTGGAGGCACCTCTTCAGACTGAAGTGCACCACCTGAATAGCCCTGAACAGCAGCCCTTTTCACACTCTATGATTATGCTGTCATTGCTAAGTCATGTCTGTCATTTGGATCTCCCTTTCCAAACCTGTAAAAGAGGCACGGTAATCCGTACTCTAATCGCTTTACTTGGTTATTGCAAAGATAACATTGACCTGAACTGGTGTGGAGTGCACACTGGAGAGAAATGAAGCTATGATAAAAACAAAACTTTAAGAACATTTGGAACTGGAACTGTGGGAATTTGAAAGTCCTGAAATGTCATTATATTTGGTTTTTTTTGTTTGTTTGTTTGTTTTTTCATTGTTTTATGTAGTGGTAAACTGATTATGAGTAAAGAGGCAAATGTTATAAAAGCTGAGATATATGAGGAAAAGGAAAAAAATAATAGAAAAGTAAAAGAAATATTAGAAGAAAATTTTATTGCAAATTTAAATATTGCATCCACTGCAAAATTAAAAAAGAAAAAAGAGAAAAAGAAATAACTTTGCTCATGGGAAGATATGATTATATAATAATATTAGTAATATCCAAGATTTACTAAGCTATAGATAAACCAGATATAATGCTAAATCTATTCTTTCATTTGTTCTACTCAAAATTCTACAAGATAGATACTAATATTAGCCCATCGGGTAGATTAGCAAAATGATAAGGAGAAGCAGCATGTAAAAACATCTTTTCTCACTCTAGAGGCCCCTCTTTAAAAATACTAGATTGTATCCTAAAATGATGTTTTACAGGGAAGAAGTATTAAAGTCTAGCAAGAAATAAAATTGTTATCTGTTTATTGATTCAATTGCAACTAACCCATGGTTCATAAATGCATTAATTCAAATGCTAGGAAGTATAAAGCTTGATGTAAGATCCATTTCAGTATGAAAATAACACTTTTTAGAGACTATACAATAAGCAAAAGGGTCAAGTTTTAGGAACAAAAGAGAGATGCTGTGGTATTATTTTTTTTAAAGGTTAATGAGTATGAGCCCAGTCAGTAAAAGATTGAAATAGTTAGATAGGGGGGTTCAGAACACATTGGTAAGCAGATGACAAAGTGGGGAGGTACTGATTATCTGCCAAGAGATTTTCATTAAGTTACAGAGGAATATTATTACTACCTCATGAAAAACAGCTAAATACTTGATATAGCTGTCACTTTTTAGGTCACTTAAGTGTAGAATACAATTGAGAAACATAGTTTCAGTCTGGAATACAGGGATACCACAGTGCTTTCTCATAAAAGAACCATGAGTAAATTTAAAAAGTAGCCCTAGCCTGTTTGACCTAGTAGACAGAGCATCAGCCTGCAAACCAAAAGGTTCTGAGTTCAATTCCAGTCGAGGGCATGTATCTTGGTTGCAGGCTCCTTCCTGGCCTGAGCCCTGGTGGGGCTCATGCAGGAGGCAACCAATCAATGTCTTTCTCTCTGTTTTTCCCTCTCTTTTACTCTCCGTAAAAAATAATCAATGAAAACATTTCCTTGGGTGAGGATTAACTAAAATACAATTTAAAAATAAATAAAAAGTAAATGCACAAGGACATATAATATTAAGAAAATTCTTCACTGTGAACAAACATGTTCCACCAAATTACTTGTTAAAATTTGTATAAAGCATTGCTCATCACATATGGTTACTGTAGGTCTTTATTTGGTGTTAATCATTGTTTTTAAGAAAACTATAAATCCTTAGAAAACATTCACTTGTGAATTTTTGCCTAACAGAAAAAAGTCATATTCTGTCCAACTTCATCCCTTCTATTCTAACTAGAGTCCCGGTGCATGAAAATTCATGCAATGGAAGGGGGGTCCCTCAGCCAGGCCTGCCTCCTCTCAGAGTCTGGGAGCCCTCAGGGGCGGGAAGCAACCCGGAGATCTGGGGAAGGCAATAGCCCATCACACCTCTGCTGCTGCCACTGTCGGTCGCACAAGCCTTGGCCAGCCATAGTTATCTGAACCTCAGGCAACCCTGGGCTGCTGGATAGCTGCCATCTGCAGCTTGCAAGCACCTCAGCCAGCTTTGGGTGGCTGGGGGGCTGAGGGGACTGAGGGACTCCAGAGGCAGGTGCGTGGCAAGCGGGCCGAGCCTTGCCACACACCTGCTGCCTAGGGAGGGTTGAAGGGACTGGGCACCGCCATCTTGTGGCTGTGGGCACCACCATCTTTGAGGGTGTGGCAGTCAATTAGCATATCCCCTCCTTATTGGCTATGGCACCACCATCTTTGCAATGGTGTGAGGATCAATTAGCATATTCCATCTTTTTTAGATAGGATTCTGGCTTAAAAGGATTTTTTAGAAATATTGCTTATGAAATAGGATATCAAAACTAAATCTTTAGAGATGTACCACTCATGAAAATATCCCGGTTACTTAAACAGCCTATTGTACATCTATTGTCCATGAAATGCACCTTTTCAACCTATTCTACCACTTGTAGAGACCTATTTATCACTTCTACATAGTTTCATAACTTTAGTCCCACTGGATAAAATGGAACTTCCTTTCATTTTGTTTTCAATGTAATTCTTTCAAGCCTCAAAGAGTGCTTCTTAGTTCTAGTATTCTGATTTTGGTAAATACATTTTATTTTATTTTATAACCTTTGATCATATCTTCACTTAGGCCCCAATTTTTAAAAAGGTGTTATTTCTTTAAAGTTTATCTTAGTATAGAAGTTTTGTTTTCTCCACCAATATGTTCAGTCCACTTTATAATTTAGTAGATTATTTCCAATTATAACTTTTATTTTAGTTAAATATGTAGAACTTCAATAGTTTTCTGTAAATAGTGTTTTCCAGATTATTTCTAAGATATTTCATGTCAAGAATTCTGAAACTCCACTACTATTAGTCTGCTCTACTTCAAAAGGTTCGAGTGTCTAAAGGCTCTGACTTAAAATCACTTCTATTTGTTGTCTACCTTTTCTTCCTTGGTAATTTCATTATTCCCACTGTTCTAAACACCATCTTTATGCTGATAACTCCCAAATTTATATTTTTAAAATAAGCTTCCCTTCCCAATTCCAATCTCATATAGCCAGCCAACTGCCTTTAACATCTACATGTAAAAGACTAAAATTTCTTAAACTTCTCATGTCTTTAGAAAAAAAAAAAGAAAAAAAAAAAAACCTTTTTGTTCCCCTCCTATAACCTGCTCTCTCCATGCCATTTTCCTATCAGTAAGTGGCACCGTGAGCCAACAGGTAACTCAAGCTAAAAACCTAGGAACCATCCTCAATTATATTCTACCCTATGTATTCTAGACATTGCTGTAGAATAGTAGTCTCAACCATGTATATTTCATGACACATAGAGTAAACTAAGGAGGCTCCAGAAGGTTGGAGTTAACCAGTCTGGGAGGTTGGACTGCCTCAGTCCCACCCAGCCACCCTGAGATGATCAGAATCATGGTGCCCAATTTACCTGTTTATTGCCACCAGTTGAGAAACTGTTGTAGGCTTTACATACAAAAGACATACTGAACGTAACTCCTTTCCCCCATCTTCATTGTAACCACTCTTATGATCCCCTCCTCCAGTTCAAGTATCTCAGGAAGCTGAGATTCATTGGGAACCCCAAGTATCAGTGCTAAATAGTTTCTTGATGTGCTCTGATGTTTTTCCTGGGTACGTGTTTCTTAGAGCTATGATCCTTATTGTGAAATATCCAGACTTCAATTTTTGGCATTCCTAGCAATGCTGTGAGCTATCTAATTGACTTTAATTAGTATCCTTTTGCTTTAACCAGCTAGAATGACCTTCAAATACAAAGTTCTCAGCTGAGCAGCCATTTATGAAAAGAAGCCTCCTGACCACCCAAACCAAAGTAAAAAATCCAGTGAATCTATTTCAGTACCATGATTTATTTCATCATAAGACTTGTCAGTACACCATATTTTCTGGTGTATTTTTTATTTTGCTATCTCTTGTCAACTATATGAATATAAGAATATTTTCTATTTAAAATATAAGAATATTTTCTGTAAGAAAATAGAAGAATATTTTCTAATGTTTTCATTATTGATCTCCAGTCCTTAGAAAAGTGCCCATGAATCCTTGTTAAGGGAATTTATATTAATTGTTATTAGCAGTTTGAGCACTGACACACAATAGGACCATCTTTTGAGAACAGTATCCAGTATCATAAGGATCCTTTTTCCATCTGCATAAGTATCAGTGTAGTTTGGTGGTTAAAAGCATAGGCTCTGATGTGAATGTGCTTGGGTTCATATCCTACTTACAAAATGTAATACTTGTGTGAACTTGGGCAAGTTATCAAACATCTCTGAGTCTTCATTTCTACATCTTATAGGACTGTCATATAGACTAAATGAGTTAAGATAGGCCAAATCCTTAAGTGGGGACTACAGCACTAAACATGGTAGCATCTTCTTTTTTTAATCCCATAGCACAGAGACCATTAACTAATATTGATTCACCCCTGTATGTCATAAGTATATGGGAATAAATAAACCCATTTCACCTTTCAGGAAATTACACTATACTATATATCTACATATATAAAGAGCCAGGATTGTAATATCCCCAAGAACCAGAGGCTCTGGGAGAGAGAGAGAAGCAGAACTGATCAGCAGCAGCAGTGGCTACTGGCAAAGACCAGAAAGAAGCAGGATGATCATAACCTGCTTTTATCTCCAGGCCTCACCAGCAGCCAAGCCTCTCTCTCTCTCTCCCAGAGGTCAGCAGTTCAGCCCACTCACCAGCAGCCTGGGCCAAATGCCAGGCTTTGCACAAAGCAAGTGAGCAGCTGAACTGCTGACCTCTCAGAGAGAGAGAGGTGGGGCTGATCAGCAGTGGCTGCTGGTGAGGCCAGAGAGAGAAGCAGGATGGTGAGACCCTGCTTCTCTCTCCCAGCCTCGCTAGCAGCCAAGCCTCTCTCTCCCCCAGAGGCCAGTAGCTCAGCCTGCTCACCAGCAACCTGGATTGGCTGATGATCAGCCCCACCTCTATGATCAAACCTGGAGATGATGACTGGCCTAGACCCCAACCAATCAGAACCAAATCTAGGTGAATAGTGAGGAGCCAATGGCTGCCTAGGAGGTGGGGCTTTTGACACTGACTGGCATAGAAACCTAACAATCAGTACCATATCTGGGTGGAGTGCGAGGACCTAATGTCTGACTAGGAGGCGGACCATTTAAATCTGAGTGGAATAGAAACCGACCAATCAGAACCAAATCTGAATGAACTGTGAGCAGCCAATGGCTGTCTAGGAGGCGGAGCTTTTGACACTGACTGGCATAGAAACCGACCAATCAGAACCTACTCTGGGTGAACTGCTAAGGCCAAACTGAAGGTGGGGGCTGAGGAGGGGTTTTAAGGGCAACAGCTGTTTGATGTAAGGCACATGTGTCAAACACAAGGCCTGCGGGCCAAATCCAGCCTGCCAGGCCTTGCAATGTGGCCCGCACCGCGCTGTCATCACTGCACTCCGCTGTCAGTTTATGACATTGTCAGTTTATGACTGTTCAGTAAACCATTCGGCCCGCGATTTAGGCTGGACTTTAGATTTTGGCCCCTTCTCTGATTGAGTTCGACACCCCTAATGTAAGGTGTAAGAAAGTGATTCAAATTTTTAATGACCAGTATGGCAGAATAGTGCATAAGTCTGGCTATCAGTCCAGATATAGGGATTTTGTGTTTGTGTCTGCCCAGAGCATCTCCTCTTGCTGAAAAAAGGCTTCCCCCCCACAATGAAGCAGTCCTAGCCTATATAATCTAGCTATACTAATAAAAGGGTAATATGCTAATCAGACTAGATTGACCAGCCATCTTCCAGATGTTCAACTTCCTTCTGGAGAAAGCCATGGTGGTAGGGGCCAAGGCAGATGCAGTTAGATGTGATCAGGTCAGCAGGGGAGGAAGGTTGGGGGCTATATCAGGCAGGCAGGGGAGGGCAGTTAGGGGCTATCAGGCAGGCAGGGGCAGTTATGGGTGATCAGACAGGTAGGCAGAAAGGTTTAGGGTGATCAGTCAGGCAGGAGTCAAGTTAGGGGCAATCAGGCCAGTAGGCAGAGGTGTTAGGGGCGATCAGGCAGGCAGGCATGTGAGTGGTTAGGAGCCAGTCATCCTGGATTGCAAGAGGGATGGCTGACTGCCAGTTTAGGCCCGATCCCTGTGGGAGTCCCAGATTGGAAAGGGTGCAGGCCTTCTGTGCATGAATTTCATGCACTGCACCTCTAGTATGGATATAAGATATGTATTTTGAAAAGAAATCTGAAATGAATAAATGAATGATGTAAAGAAAAGAGAGGTATAAATGAAAAGGATTTAAAATGGTTGATAGTTTAAAAAAACAAAAAGGACATCTGTAATACTTTTGATAAGAAAGATAAATTTAAAAAATAATAAAATGGTTGATAGCTAAAAGTAGTCAAAGTTGAAAGGAGTCACATATATTGAGCATATTAGGAAATATTGGGACTTGAAGAATTAATAACTACTCAGATAATTATAAAGCAAGATACTGTAGTTCACCACGACAGCAAGTAAATAGGTATAGGAAATTCAGAAAGTAAATAAATAGGATGGAATAAAGTTTCAGCAAGTAAATAATCAGTTATAAAAAATACTAGCAAACTTTTGAAGTTATTTGGAATAACAAAGGGGTGTTTGTATATCATCTCATCAATGATATGCCACTGAAAGTTGTAAAATGAGGCAGAAATAGGTTGTAGAGGTACAATTTCAGCATTCCTCATACCCAGGCAACTGAACCCTATGAGAGAGATTCTATTATTCACTGATAAGTAAGCTAAAGTACAACAATTGAATCACTAGTTCCAGGTCTTTCAACTAGTAAGAAACGGGGCTTAGCTTTATGTTGACATCTTTATCAGCATCATACACATGTTTTCTGCAATATAATGAAAACAACGTGTTTTTTTTAAGAATCATTTTAATGACTATATGCTTAGTGATTTAAAAAGCAAGAATCTACAGTAATGAAGATTTATTACTATTGTAAGATTTTAAAATATTAAATAAGTACTTAAACTAGAGTAATACTCATGGGAACCAAGGTATGGTTGGAAGAGAACTAAATTAGAACTAATAGAAAATCATAAATTCTAGTTGCGAAATATATGTTTTTTAGGGTTTGAGATTCAAGAGTTGATTCCTTAGGCTGAAAATGTAAGAAGCAATATTTTAAAAGGTCCATCAAAAACAAGGAAGAAATCACAAAACAATTAGGATGCTCATTAATAATTACAACCTAGTAATTTATGTTACTAGGATAGTGCTTTATATTGCATTATTACATTTTATTTATATCCATACCCTAAGGTAAAGAGATTGTTGTACCCATTTTATAGGAAAAAAAATTGAGGCTCCTAAGAATTAAGTAATGACAAAGAAGTAATAGAATCCAGGTCTTCTCACCCTGAAATGGTCTTTTGTCACATTAAAATACTTCTGCCACTTAAATTGTGCTATTGTTTACCATTTGGTGTTATAGAATCCAATTTTCCATCTATAGAAGTGAAATTATCCGAACACATCCAATCTCCTTATGTTTCTATTGAACACATACGATTAACCTATTATTCCTTTCAGCAACAGCTAATTGTAATATGTACTCTATTTCTTGGCAAAAATATGCTATATATATATATATATATATATATATATATATTTTGTTCATCATCTCAAAAAATAAAAATAAAGACTAAGACTGACTTCACTAACTACCATATTTTTCGGACCATAAGACGCACCGGACCATAAGACGCACCAGTTTTTAGAGAAGGGAAATGAAGAAAAAAAGATTCTGAAACAAATAGTGTCCTAAAATATTTTATGTGCATTAAAACCCAACATCACAGTCATAAACACATGTAATCAACCCTGTAAAGTAAACAGCAGCATTTAGAACCATTTTAGAGCCGGGCAAGCACACAGAGACCACACAGAGCCGGGCAAGTAAAAAAACTTTTTTTTTTACAGTATATGTGTAGGCTATATTTGGACCATAAGACGCAGGGACTTTTCTCCCCCACTTCTGGGGGGAAAAAAAGTGCGTCTTATGGTCTGAAAAATACGGTAAATCTGTAACTTCCATTGTGTTTTCTACTACATACTGGAGACCATCTGATTTGACTACTTCAAAATAAAATTTGAGAGTAGAAATGTTTTCCAATGAATACAACAGAAAATAAAATTAGGAAAGTACATTTTATCTTTCTATTCCTTGTATCAAATACACTGCCAATACAAACAAGTACTTAAAATCTGTTAACTTTTATGAACTGGGGATCTATTGTCTCCTTATCCAAATAGAATATGCACTAAACAGTTTTATTTCTGATCCTACCTTTGGCTGTCATCTTGTCCAAGATTAGCTTTGAGAAGGTTATTATGGATTTCAGTGCACTGTAATGGTATTTTAATTGTTTTAGTCCAATAAATCTTAGTTTAACCATCATCTGTTAGTTGTTAGCTGACTTTTTCCCACAAGCATAGTTTGCCATTTTGCAAAATCTTACTTTCAGATCATGTTCAAATAAGATGTTCTGCCAGTCTCTGTGTAGAAAATTGAAATGTGCTATTTATACTACCTAACCTAACTATTCACATACACCAATTTTATTTCATTCTGAAAATTCTATTCACATAGTCTAAAGAATACCTCCATTTTGGAAACAAATATAAATCCCTTATTCAAAAAGGAAATGTAGAAATTCAGAATTATAAATTTGAATAATAGATTTACATAATATTATGACTAGAGTCCTGGTGCACAAAATTCATCAAAATTCATGCACGGGGGAAGGGGTCCCCTCAGCCCAGCCAGGACCCCTCAGGGACAGTCAGACATCCCTCTCACAATCCTGGACTGCTGGCTCCTAACTGCCCATATGCCTGCCTGCCTAATGGCACCTAACTGTGCCCCTGCCAATCTGATCACCCCTAACCTCCTCAGCTTACTCCCAACTGCCCCCTCTGCCAGCCTGGTCGCCCACAAATGCCGCACCCCCCCGCCTACCTGTTCGTCCCTCACTAACCCTCCTGCCAGCCTGGTCACCACACGCAGCCTGCTCAGCAGTTGTTTGGTCATCCAGACTAACCCCCCTGCCGACCTGCTCATCCCATACACAGCCTGTTCAGTCATCCATCTGGTCATTTAGGTCATGACAGTGCATGGATTTTTATATATTACTAGAGGCCTGGTGCACAAAATTCTGCCCTGTTGGGGTGTCCCCTCAGCCCTGCCTGCACCCTCTCACAGTCTGGGACCCCTCACTCCTTACTGTCTGCCTGCTTGCTGATCCTTAACATTCAGCTCACTACTCCTTAGCGATGCCACAGAGGTGGGAGAGAATCCTGCCACTGCTGCTGTGCTTGCCAGCCACCTGGCTTCTAGATGAGCGGTGATCCCCTTGTAAGAGCAGCAGGGGCCAGTTCCTGCATTTACCATCTGCTCCCTATAGGCCAATACGTATCATAGCAACCAGTGGTTCTGGTCATTCCACCATAAAGGTTGTTTAGGCTTTTATTATATAGACTAAAGGCCCACTGCATAATATTTGTGCAAGAATAGGCCTTCCTTCCCCTGGCTTCATTCACAGCCACCTGGGAGCCGTCAAGTTCCCATTTCCCACTCCTGCCAGGAGCCAGCAAGTCCCTGTTCCCCGTTCCTCCCAGGAGCCAGCAAGTCCCCACCCCCCAGCCGCTGGGAGCTGGCAAGTCCTGGCTTCTGTCTGAAGCACCACTCCATAAGCTCCCTTGGCTGGCCCCCTTGCCCTCATAGCAGGCTTCACAGGGCTCTATGCCTGCATATGCAAATTAACCCCCATCTTTATTGGGTTTATTTGCATACTCACTCTGATTGGCTGTGGGCATAGCAGAGTGATGGTTAATTTGCATGTTCCTCTTTTATTAGGTAATATATTTAACTGAAGAATAGAGTCAGTTTTACCTAACATGAAATTATGAAAGAGCCACTTAGACCAAAAGTCTTTGCTTTATTTTGTTTTCTGACATTCAACAAATGGAATAAACAATGTTTTGGCAAATCGTTTTACTAGAGTCTATTTACCCATCTAAAATGATTGCATACACTTCAAGATCTGTGAGGGGGGGGATATATATATATATATATATATATATATATATATATATATATGTTTAAGCAATCATTACAACCGGTAAACCAAACAACCAGTTGACTGGTCACTATGATGCGCACTGACCACTAGGGGGAAGACACTCCAGGAGCTGCCTCCTAGTGGACAGTATGCTCCCAAAGCCAACCCCGATGGCTGGCAACCTCTCATGGTCCCTCCCCACATCCAGCAGGCCCCAATCATCCCTGATCAGCCCCCACTGGGACTGCGAGAGATGGCCAAATCAGCCCTGATTGCCAGCCAGACCAAGGGACCCTGCCCATGCATGAATTCATGCATCGGGCCTCTAGTGTCTATATAATTAATGTAGGCACAAAATATGACTCCTTCCCAAAGACATCTTCCTGAGCCATTCTAGAAAACTGCAACAACCTAAAATCCTACCCAAATACTCCTTTATTATCTCACTTCCTTTTTTTTTCTTCTGTCCATAATAGCACTTATCACCCACTAATCTACTACATACTTTACTTATTTTTAAGTAAGATCTATGAGTTCAAGGGTTTTGTTTTATTTTCTGCCATAACCCTAAAAGAGTATCTGATAGACACTTAATAAAAATATTTACTAAATAATTATAATAATGTAAGCATGAACCAGATTTCTGAAACTATGTTTTTGAGCCAGATTTGTATGTCTTATAAGACATCTTTGCTACCACAAATTAATTTTAATAATGTTCTAAAATTTTATTTTAAATTTTCAGATATTTGGAAGAGTTACATAATTGAAAATATAATGTAAAAGAAATGATATATGTGGAAATAATTTTCTGTCTATAAAATGCTCCTCAAAACATGTTTTCTTCTACTTTCTCAATTACCTAAATACACATATTTCTTTCCTTCTTTCTTTTATTTACCTTACTCTCTGTCCCTTCCTTTCCATTTTGTCTTTAAAAAACTTTCTTACACTTCTACTTGACTGTGAAATATATGAAAACTGGAACGTAGTCTGATTCATTCAATTCGTATAATCAGTGACTGGTAGAATGTCTAGCAGGAGGCATTCGATGCATTTTTTAAATTAGTTGTTTTGTAATGAAGGAGTTATACATCCAATTTTCAAAATTACATATTTTTTGGATCTCTCAGAACAGAAAAAAATACTAAAGAAGTAATCGCACATTTTCCCTATTAATCTCTATCTTAAAACAAAATGTTAAAAGTTTAAAAAATATTGAGATATAACCGTTTCTATAATAACTTATTAAGTTCATGCAATATTACTCTTTAAATACATTGTTCTCTTAATAGAGAGATGCTCTCTCAGAGAAATGAAAAGAAATCAGAAGCAATGAATGTTCAGCAATCTCCTCCCTATCCATATCTCTTCAGTTTCTCTAAACACCAGGTCTCTTTTGTTAAGTGTTCGATAAAACTCCTTCATCATAGTCAAAGAAGTTAATGGGATAGAAGAATACACGACACTTGGTAAAAGAAGAATTAAGAAAACATCTGGTAGATATATATCACAAAGTAGCATCCATGCAAAAGTCATTCCTGAAGGAAAAAAATAAAATTGAAATTTTCTCTGTAATCTATGAAATATAACCTGACATCAGCCAATGTTCAGATATAAATATTTTCTCTATTTTTTTTCTCCAGAGATTGTTTATGCTTCTGGAATACTGAACAATTGTACAGGTTGGCTTAACAGTGATGGTCATTAGGTACCATAGGAGAAGTTAATGGTGTACCAAAGCACAGACTTTATTTGGTTTTGTAAGTTTGAGACACAAACTAAGCAAATTTAAGGTTTAATGTGCATATGTTCCATGAAATTTTAGGAAATGTACTGTGTAAATTAAAAGATAAGTAGAAGTGTGAGAAAGTAAGCAAACCTATTCATGAATCTCCTCTATGACCATTTAATAAACAAGGATTATACACATTCCAATTGGCCATCACTTGTTTCCTGTTTTATTATTTGATTCAGCAAATACATGAATTCTTTCTTGTCATATAATGCCTTAAATTTATTCTAAAAACATAAAAGGGCATATTGTATGGATAACCAGTAGTTAATATTTGTAAAATCCTCAATAGAAAGTACTTGATATTCCACATTGTTTACCCAGAAGGAAGTAGACATGAAAGAGAAAATCTTTTAAAGAAATAATTTAACAAAATTTCGAAAATAGTTTCCTATTATGTATTATATTTTGTTTGGGATATTATTTATTTCAGGGTTTTTTTGTTGTTGTTTTGTTTTTGTTTTGTTTTTTGTTTTGTTTTTTGTCTCTTAGGTAATTTACTCCCAAAAATTCTGAGGAATCTTCCTGAAAAAAATATGTCTAAGTTAAACTACTAAGACAAATAGATTGAAGCATGAAAACTTAACATTGCTTTGCCAGAAAGAAGCATATACTGAGTGGCCAGATTATTATGATCTCTGTACGCATAATAACCTGGCCACTCAGAGTGTGTGTGTGTGTGTATGTGTGTGTGTGCGTGTGTGTATATGATGCCAGGTGCATGAATTCATACATGGGTGGGGTCCGGCCAGCTGGCCAGGGGGAGGGGACATGGGTGGTCGGCCAGCCTGCCTGCTGGTTGAACTCCTGGCTGAGGGGACAATTTGCTTATTAGCTTTTTTATTATATTGGATATACACTGAGTGGCCAGATTAATATGCTTTCAGAGATCATAATAATCTGACCACTCAGTGTAACAGATTATTTTGCCATTCATGACATAGAAAACTAGTTGAGGAGATAGAACTTATTCATATGAAACAATAAGACTTAATAAAAAAGTGATGGCTAAATTGTATAGAGAGAAAATAAATGTTATATCAGTTCTGAGAAACTTGAAATCACTGGCAAAAACAAAGAAGGAACACTTCAGGGTTACACAGAGCTTAAAGGACAGGCAATGTCTAATGAGATTAAGAGTAGACATTCTAGATAAGGAGATCAACACTGAATATTGTGCTCAGGAAATTTCATGTTCAGATATGCCTATTAAAAGTGAACATAATAGACAATGCTAACTGTTATGGCATCTACGTATCTTGCATACTAATAGTGTCTGCATTTATGGAATACCCTCTTCAAAATACTACTTGTAAAGAACAAAAACCAGCAGAATACTATTCATTCTTTCACTCATTCATCCAACATATATTTATTGTTTGCCTACTGCATGACAGATACCAATCTAACGAGTAAATTAAAAGTGTTCCCTTCCCTAATGGAGTTTACTTTCTAATGGGAGAAGACACAAAAATAACAGACATAATAAATAAATAAATTGCATATGATGAGAAAAGATATATTAAACTGTAAAGCAGAGTAGCGAAATGAGAGTGGTAGAAGTGGGAATGAAGGGTTGAAGAGTTATAGTTTAAATTAAGAGGATGACCAGTGCACAAAATTCATGCACAGGATGGTGGGTCCCTCAGAACCACCTGCAACCTCTCCAATCTGGGAGCCCTCATGGGAAATCCTACTGATGGCTTAGGCCTGCTTCCCGTGGTTCTCTGCTCTCTGCAGACCTGCCTGCTTGACACCACTGCAGTCCCAGTGTCTGCTCTCTGTGGGGACCCTGCAGAGGACTGCCTGCCCCTCACTGCCACAGCCAGGGGTAAGCAGGGCCCTGTTGTCTGCTCATTCGCTGCAGGGGACTGCTTGCCCCTTGCTGCTGCAGTGAGGGGCAAGCAGTCCCCCACAGTCTTCAGTCTGCTTGCTCACTGCGGGGGACATTTCCATCCTGCCCCCAGCCGCTTGCGCACACGCTATCTCAGAGTGCCTGGGTCCCAGGGATGTTTCTATCCTTCCCCCAGCTACTTAGTACCTCCGCACATAGGCCTGGAGTGACAGAGGAGTCATTCCAGAGTGGCCTTGGTCCCAAATATGCCCATCCCAGGACCCAGTCTGCTTGGTGCTGGGGCAAGCACAAGCAGCCACCCCACCCCCAGCCACTTGGTGCCTGTGTATGCAAATTAACACATCTTTGTTGGATTAATTTGCATACTCACTCGTTTGGCTGGTGGATGTCGTGGAGTGATGGTCAATTTGCATTTTTCTTTTATTAGTGTAGATATGGGACAAATGTTTTAAGCAGAAGGAAAAGTAAGTATAAAAGGAGGGAGCATGCCTAGAATGTTTTATCAACAGAGAAGGCACTATAACTATGGTAGCATGGATGATAAGGAAAGGATTAGGAGAGAGCATAAAAAGAAATGGAGGCCAGTTCATACTAGGCCATGTAAGTCATAATAAAGACTTTGGCTTTTACTCTGAGTAAATTGAAACCCACTTCAGGGATTCAAGCAGAGCTTGAAAATCATTGACATGATTTTACTGACATTTGTCTTCAGCATTAAGAATAGATCAGAAGGAGGGAAGAATAGAACCAAGCAGACCAGATATCACTCTAGTAATCCAGGAGAGAAATGATAGTGATTTAAATCAGGATGGAAGCAGTTAAGGTAGTAAGAAGAGGTCACCATCTTGATCTATTTATTGTAAAGGTGAAGATGGCAAGGTGAAGGCTGATGTGGAGCCTGGCAGAAAGAAAGGAGTGAAGGATAATTCAAATGTATTTGTCCAGAGTAACTGGAAGGGTATGAGTACAAAAGCTTTAAGGGGAATATCAGCTATTAAGATTTGGGACATTTTAATTTTCAAGTGTCTAATAGTCCCCCAAAGGAGAAGAATCTCAAATTTGTCAAAGGAGTTGGAAACAGATATATTGATTAATCAGTTGCCAACAATATGGTATTTAAAACCAACTATAGTACTAGGAAAAATGACCAAGGAAGTGAGTTGAGAAGAAAACAAAAGAATGAGCCTGACTTATTTTATCATTGAGATCTACAAGATGAGACAAAATGAGCAAAAGAGCGACCAATGAGTTCAGAAGGAAACTGAAGAGAACATGATTTCTGAAAGATAAATGGAGACAGTGTATCAAAGAAGTAGTGATCAACTGTTGAGACAAGTAAAGGAAAAATAAAATGGGGAAACTGGATTGGATTTAGCAATGTGGAGGCCATTGTCAATGGCAAGAACAGTTTAGTTGAAATGGTAGTTCTGCAAACCAGATTGGACTTGATTTAAGAGAGCCTGGCCATCGTGGCTCAGCAATTGAGTATGGACCTATGAACCAGGAGGTCACAGTTCAATTTCTGGCCATGGCACATGCCCAGGATGTGGGTTTAACCCCCAGTAGGGGGCATACAGGAGGTAGGAGGCAACAAATCAATGACTTCTTCTCATTATTGATGTGTCTATCTCTCCCTCTCACTTCCTCTTTAAAATCAATAAAAATAAATTTAAAAAAATATTTTTTAGAAAATAAAATAGATTTAAGAGAAAGAGGAAGAGAGCAAGCATAAGCAACTCCTGTTTTACTGCAAAGTGGAGTTCAATAGGAGTTAAGAATTGTATGTGAAAATATTAAGATCATTATTAAGATTAGAATTGGATTGTTAGTACTATTATTAGGAGTATTGTTAATATACAAAATATTGTTAGGAATGCTAATAGTGCCCTAGCTGGTTTGGCTCAGTGTATAGAGCATCAACCTGCAAACTGAAGAGTCCCAGGTTCCATTCCCATCAAGGGCAAATGCCTGGGTTGTGGGCTCACTTCCCAGTAGGCGTGTGCAGGAGGGAGCCAATCAATGATTCTTTCTCATCATTGACGTTTCTCTCTCCCCCTCTTCCTTCCTCTCTGAAATCAATAAAAAAAAATGTTTTTTTTTTAAATAATGCTAATAGTTATAAATATTTAATAAGCAATTTCTGTTTCTGTTATTGTCCTAAGCATGCATGTGGGTATGCATGTGCATATGTATACTAGAGGCCTGGTGCACAAAATTTATGCATCGGGGGAGAGGTTCCCCTCAGCCCAGCCTGCACCCTCTCCAATCCGGGTCATCCCTCTCACAATCCGGGACTGCTGGCTCCTAACAAGTCACTTGCCTGCCTGACTGATCGCCCCTAACTGTCCCTCCCCCCGCCAACCTGATCACCCCTAACAGCCAATGCTTGCCAGCCTGATCACCCCCAACTGCCCCTCTGCTGGCCTGGTCACGCCTAACTCCCCCCTCCCGCCATCATGGTCGCCCCTTAATGCCCCCCATAGGCCTGGTTGCCCCCAACTTCCCCCCTCTGCCAGCCTGGTCATCTCTCCCTAAACCCCCCCTTCTGGCCTGGTAGCCTCACACAACCTTGCTGGTCAATTGTTTGGTCATCCTCACTAACCCCCCTACTGACCTCGTCACTCCATGCAGCCTGGTCAGTCATTTCGTCATCCCTTGATAACCCCCCTGCCAGACTGGTTGTCACATGCAGTCTGCTGGTCAGTTGTTTGGTAGTCCCTCACTAACCCCCCTGCCAGCTTTGTCACCCCACATAGCTTGCTGTTCTATTGTTACTACGGGTGTTGTGACCAATTTGCATATTACCCTTTTATTAGTATAGATGTGTGTGTGTGCGCGCGCGCGCGCGCGCGTAATAAATTGTTACATTTTATGCAATAGGCACTACTGTTAGCCCATTTTATTTCAGAGGAAAGTGAAACACTCATGCAGAGAACCAGTCTCCTCACATAGGTAGAAAATTGCAGAGCCAGGATTCAGTCTAATTTGGCTTCAGAATTTGTCTGTTTCAAACTATACCATCCTGCTACTGTATTATGAAAAAAATTATTAATACAAATGAGGTGTCAGACAGGATACTTAAACCATGTAGGATATCAAATTATTCTAATTGCCTGAATTAAGTAAACAGGTGTTTGCAAAACCCTTCTGATACACATTATACTTATCTGTCAAAAAACCTCTAAGACATACTGCAAAGATGTTCACACAATATCAAAGGTTAACCTGACCCACTTTATATGTTTACTAATGGCCTCATGCACAAAGTCCGTGTAAGAGTAGGCCTTCCTTCCCCCAGCTGCGGGCACCGTCTTCCCTTTGGCACCTGGGACCGGGGCCTCCCTCCTGCCACTGGCAGGCACCAGGGACCCGAGCTTCCCTCGCATATTATGCTTTTATTATTATAAACGAGCAAATTTTACCTCTTTCAGAATGTTCATGGATTTCAAATGTTCTTTCAACAGTCTAAATGAGGCTGTACTACACAACATAATGCAAATTAAAATTTGATATATAAAGAACTATCCTAAAAATAAAAATTTCAACAAAATCTAAAGAGGGAAATGTTCTTGCACATGAATACTTAATTTAATGACCTCTTCATAGTTCAGTATAATTACAATTTCTTGTGTACTCAGAACAACTTCCACGCAGACAAATGTAAACTACTCTTGGGCCTCCTGAGCTATTTCCCCTCCAGTCTCAAGTCTGGCAGTTGAAAAGATCTTTTTCTATGTAGGTCACCCTCTGTCTTAAACCTCTTTACCAGCCTTGCCTGTTTTCCTGCCTCAGACCGCAGTTCCTTATGATTATCTTCAGGGCCCTCATCCCTGCCTGTAGTGTTGCTTTGATTCTTGCCCCAGTTTCTCGGGCTTAACTTCTAAATAGTGCCTTTATCACCTTCCTCCACTCTGGACTCATGCTGCCCCTGTTCCTAGTTCAACAATTTCCTTTGACATCATTCTTGAAAATTATATTTTCTTTGACATCCTTCTTGAAAAATCTTTTTACTAGGAGAGTTGCCTGGGGTAAGGAGGTAGAGGAGAAGGGAGAAAAGAACATAGACAGGGGACATTTGGAAAAAGGACAAAGGCTCTGTAGTATTCTTGGCTGTGTAACTCCTCACTTAGCAGCCACCTCACGCTCTCTTGATCTGGGACTTTGCCTCTCACCCTCAGCCAAAAACCCTTCATATACTGTTATGAAATGACTGTGCCATCAATTTGGCTTTTCTAACCATTCAGCTTCATCACTTCAACTGAGCTTGTTAACCTATCATTCTGAGCGTTAGGAGCTCTTCAAAAAATAATAAAAGTAATAGCATAATAGAAGTCCCTTTTTCCTTTCTTTTCCTTCCAGATTTCACCGTAAAAGTAGTGAAGTTAACATGGCCACAAAAGCAGACTTCATTAATAGCAAAGAAAATGGAATAATACTAGCCAGTATTCAGTCATTGTTGTTGCATTTTCTAATACAGGCACTTGATTTTCCACACCCAGGCCTACCAATGCAGTTCAATATGAATATTTCAAAGTAAAAGTAAAACAGTTGTATGCTTCCTCTAGGAGATTTTTGTTTTTTTTCAATTATGAAAAAGAAAAAAAAAACACTAAAATTAAATAGAGGACAAATAAATGTGACACATACTCTTTTGAAAGATTATATGTGCTATAATAATTGTATACAATTAAAAGCTTTGAAGTTGGTGGTCCTATTTGGAGACCTCTTAATATGGAGATATTATTATTACATCAGCCACCTATTAGCTGATCACTAATACACCAATTAATCTTTCTCATGGTAGGCACCCTTACATCTGAGTCACTTCCTACTTGTTGTCATTTCGCCAACCCTTAAATTGATATCTGTGGCCCTAAGATCAATTACACTTAAGCTAATGTGTAAAGCCTGGCATGTTAATTAATTAGAATCAAATTTATACTTCTGTAATTGAGACTAATTATTTGTTTGGTTTAACTACACTTTTAGGCATCTATTCAAGCCATTGGTCATAGGCCTTGAATAAACATGGTTTCAAAGTCTATATATGTTAAAACATCAGGCCTGGGACTTCACAGAAAGGAAGTCTTTCTGAATTGACATCTATAAATAAATCTTAGGATCTTACTCAAATTCATACACGGATGTAAAATAATAAAAATTATAGCACAATTTAACATTTCCATAATATAAGCATCACAAATCACATCACAGTTCATTACATATAATTCATTATCCAATAAATTGGAAAGTATCATGTGTTTTCTTTGTTCATTTTATTTATACTATAGTTTTCTCAACAAGACATGCTTATCAGATAAGAATATTTATTCTATATTAGATAGTATTATAGAAAATATAGCCAAAATCTATTTAAAGTTATTAATTCTGAAATACTTTGAACACGTAAGTTACATACCCAGTAAAAGGGGGAGAAATAATAATTTAAAAATTAAAAGTTTTTATAGCCCCTACAAACAGTGTAAGAGACACCTATATTAAAAAATTGATACTTCGTGTCATCTAAATTACT
The DNA here is from genome assembly GCF_964339955.1 of Pipistrellus hanaki. Taxonomy (NCBI): domain Eukaryota; kingdom Metazoa; phylum Chordata; class Mammalia; order Chiroptera; family Vespertilionidae; genus Pipistrellus; species Pipistrellus hanaki. The sequence goes on from NC_140524.1 coordinate 88,094,614, forward strand.
GAGGCAAATGTGGGCTGATTAAGTAAAGCAGGAAAATCTCCAATGATAAAAATTGTCATTATTATGCTGCAATCTCAAAGTTCTCAAAGGAATCGCTGAGAGAGTAACGCAAACTTCAGCAAATAGAATAACTTCCCAAAACATAAATGTATTTAACTTGATTTACAAATGCTACAACAAATATAAAGCTGGTATTTTTAAAATCCCTATATATTCACGTTGACTTCTGTCACCCCAATCAATTTTTAAAAAAAAATCATAATTGAAACAAAAGAGGGAAATGATCTATTAGAAACTATCATAAATCAATGTCAAGTCATGGCTGTGTAGTTTTTTTTAAAGAGAAATCTTAAATAAAATAGAATAATGCCTATCAATAAAAGTAAAGTACTAAGATGTATCACTACTGCAGTCAGGGGTTGACTTTCATGTTTGACTTTGAAACAATCCATCCTCTGGCACATTATATAATCTCAACCTAAAATGACTATTTCATATGCCAAATTTAGATTTTCATATATCAGCTGAAGAACAAGTATTTCAAGCCATGGCTTGCAAGCCCTACTTACCCACAGATAATACCATAGCTAGTGTTGCCATTTTTACTTGGAAAGTGATGATTTATAATCGCTTGCATGTTTTATCTCAGTGGTTTGCAACCTATGACCTACTGAACATTGGAATTGCCTCTTGGGGGAGGGGGGGAGAAAGCCAAGTTTGAGGCCCCAAAAACATATTTTATATAGATTACTAGATGCCAAATGCACATATCCCTTGCCCTGACCTGCAGGGATTGGGCCAAAATCAGCTCTCCAACATTCCCAAGGGGTCCCAGATTGCAAGAGGGTGGTTCTCGGGTGACACAACCCAGAATCGGGCTCTCTCCTCTCTGGTTCCGGGTATGTCACCCGAGAACTGCAGCTGCCAAGTTATGGAAGCTCGGAAGCTTCTGTGTTGAGTGCCTTCCTCCTGGTGGCAGGGTGTGTAAAACCTACCAGTCAGTCACTTAGCCTTTTATATATTGTATATAGAATAGATGCTCAGTGCATGAAATTCATGCAAAAGTAGGCCTTTCTTCTGCCACCTGGGACCCAGACTTCTCTTGCAGCCCTGGTTTCCTCCAGAAGGACACCCAGTCTAATTCACATATTACACCTTTATTATTATAGACTAGAGGCCTGGTGCATAGATTAGTGCACTGGTGCAGGTCATGGTCTGTGGGGATTGGCCTGCTGTGGGAACACCACTCATCCTGGTCAGCTGAGTGGTGATCCCACTGTGGCAGTGCACTGACCACCAGGAGGCAACTCCTGGTGATCATTTTGGCCATTATACCATTTGGTTGCTGAGCTTTTAGATATATAGATATCACCCTTGCTCTGTGAAACTTATATCTACAAAGACTTTCTTTAAGGAAATTATTCCATGGCCTTAAAAATGGAAGAAAGAATTAAAAAAAAAAAAAAAAAAAGGGAGTAGGAGAAAGAAGGGAAAAATAAAAGCCAGAAGAACTGGAAGGAAGATAGGAGGAAAGAGATAAGAAAGGACAGAAGGAAAAAAGATAAGCAGGAATGGAAGGATTTTAAAGGAAGTCAATGGTTTGTGTGTCATTTTCGTGCATTTATAATGTTAATTAGGCTATGTAAAGTGTACAAATGCTGTCTCAGTGGTTGAGCATCAACCTATGAACCAGGAGGTCACGGTTCAATTCCTGTCAGGGCACATGGCCAGGCTGCTGGCTTGATCCCCAGTGTGGAGCATACAGGAGGCAGCCGATCAATGATTCTCTCTCATCATTGATGTTTATATCTCTCTAGGTCTCTCCTTTCCTCCTTGAAATTCTATATAATAAAAGCCTAATATGCTAAGTGCCCAACCATTCATTTGACTGTTTGACCAATTGCTATGATGTGCACTGACCACCAGGGAGCAGACACTCAGACCTGTAGGTTAGCTTGCTGCTGGGGTCCAACTGATTGGGTTGGACACACCCTGGAGCCCTTCCGCGGTCCCTCCCTGGTCCCGATCAGACACCGGTGGGGTGCCTTGGCCTGGCTTATGCCCTCTCGCAATCTGGAACCCCTTGGGGGATGTCGGAGAGCCAATTTTGGCCCAATCCCCACAGGCAAGGCTGAGGGACCCCAGGACCCCACCAGTGCACATGCACCAGGCCTCTAGTCAGTGTGTGTGTGTGTGTGTGTGTGTGTGTGTGTGTGTGTGTGTGTATATATATATTTTTTTTTTAAAGAAAGTGTACAAGCAATAAGATACATGTCTTATAAATTTGCTTTAATTCACTCACTGATTTACTTAGGTTTGTTTATTTTGGCACTACTCGGCATAACCCTGAAGGGTCATTCTAGCTCCAGAGCATCCTGTAGAGCTGGCTAAGGTACTCTTTGAGCATTTTAGCATGCACTGTCATCCCCTTCTCTCCTCTGCTGCTTCCTTTCCCTCCTTCTCACCAATTCTGAACCCCAAAATCACTTTCTAATCAACATTCTGCACAGTAAACTCCAATTTAGAATCTGCACTCTGGGGAACACAAGCTAAAGCATATCCTTTACATATAAATAAGCACATATATAACTCTTTTTTCAGAGTATGGGTTCTACTAATATTCAGAAAACCTTTTTTTTTTTTTTTCAGGATGACTCAGGTTAACAATTCTTCAGACAGAGGCAATATTTTAAATTGTTCCAACTACTATTATGTGAACAATAACTAATCAAAACAGACTGCAGTATTAACAACAATAGAGCCCTGTCAGTATGCATTCACTGATCACCAACTCTGCCCTCGGCCCTTTTATAGGCAGGAACTTAAACTAGGTGCATCTTCTGAGTCTAGGGTTCAAGATAATCACATACATGAAGAAAGCCAACCCCTGGTTGTTCTGGTCTATCTGGTCATGTTGTACACAGAGCTTGTACGTGTCTGGTAATGATATCCTACACACAAACATATATGAATAAAAATAGTATATGTCTGATGTATAATGAATACCGCCTCCCCAAAGAATTTTGGTCAGTCAGAGAAACTCTTTGGTAACTGCAAAATAAAAGTCAGACACTTCAAACTTGCACAAATTAAGTTTTGAAATGATATAATTACAGTCATTAATGTAAAACATTTGAGATGAGCAAATTAGAATACCTAATTAGGTGGCTAAATTGAGCTGTAAAGTTGTTTTTAAGTTAAAAAAATAGAAACAATAAAAATAATACATGAAAACTTCCTTAATGCTTATTCAAGGAAAAATATTTTTGGAGCAACAAATACCCAAATATATATAAAAGCTATAATATCTGCAAGAAAAGCACTATAATGCACTAAGGAAGGAAATGATTCCTGGGAATCTAAATAAGTTTTATACTTAACTTCTTTGCATCTCAGTTTTTTCATCTATAAAATGGGTCTATTCATTATATAAATTAAAATTTATTCTGAAACGAGGCACTATCAAAGGAAGGTTGCAATAAATATACACTATTGTAATAGTTTTGGCAAATATATAGGTGGATATATTGTATTTTACTTTCTACAAATATTATATAATATCTTTTGCTAAGGCTCTACATGTTCTTTTTATGTTTGAGGTTCTTTTTTATTTTCTTAGAATAAAACAGAGTCATGAAGTTTCCCTTTCATAAAAGATCAAATAATTTCCTCCAAAGAAACAAGTTCTTTTAGAAATGTCATCATTGTAAACAGTTTGAAGTTCCTAAATAAGGAACCTACATCTCCAGACTGCATGGTGGGCTGCGGGTGGGTGTGCAGTTGATAACTATAGAAAATAAATTATCCTCCCTCCCTCTATAAATAAAGGCATTGCCAGCAGAAATGTGCAGAACTACAGATATCAATTCTATATTGAGACTTAAGAGTGGTTTAGCAAACTATTGAAAGCATAATCTCTCTGCTTACTTTGAATAGTCATGGGAATATAAAGTTCAACATATGAAATATAGCCAATAACATTGCAATAAATATGTATGGTATCAGGTGGGTAGTGGAAATATCAGGGGAAACACTTTGTGAAGTATGATTGTCTAACCACTATGCTGTACATCTGAAACAAATAAAAATAATATTGAATGTAAAAAAATTAAACATAAAAAACGAGTCGTTAAACAGAAATTGATTTGTGAACATTTCTACACATAATAGAGTAATATTCAACAATAACCGCGTAGCCTTATCTTGAACTGACCCAAATAGTTACATCTGTTATAATAGGAAATTCTAATCTTATATAGACTGTAATGAAAATAATTTTCTTTATTAAGGGATTAGGAGAAATAAAAAGAATAAAGCTTATCAGTGCCATAGATAATCCATAAAATAAAACTGAGGTATAAGTCTTATGGTCACATGACTCCTACTTCCACAGAGCTGATCTAGGAATGTTTGCAATCAGATTCTTGTTTCTGCAATAATATTTCCCCTGAAGAAGCAATACAGGTCAGCGATTACACATGTGGACTATAGAACTCCAGGTCCAACTCACACCCTGTCATTTACCAATATCTGGAGCTTGTGCAAATTGTTTATTTCCTCTATACCTCATTTTTTTTTCATCTATGAGCTGGGGAAAACAACAGCAACTACTTCACAGGATCACTATCAGGATGGCATGAGGTAATTACTGCAGAGCACATGGGACTTTGCCTCGTTATGGTAGCACATCAATGATCTGCTACATGGTAAAATTTGCTAAAATACTGTTTAAATTTCAATTTCTAGTTTTACTTATTGTGGGGGAGTTTTGTAATAAGCTTTGCCTTAACATTTTAATTCCATCACAATGCCCTCAAATAACAGGCATTACAAAAATATTGGTTTAATGAAAGAATGCCATCACCAAGCATCACAGTCTCCATCTGGAGTAAATGAGGTGCACAAAAACGTGTGTAGTGATATTAATCATCACATAATGCATGTTATTAAATAGGACCAAGTTATTATCCTTGATTTCCCTTGCCCCTATTGATTTCTTGAGCATAATATCAATATGTGCATAATGCCAAAAATTTGGAGTCATCTCAGACCCCATTTTACATGAGAACAGGAAAACCCATGGTCACTTATACCATGGTCCTATCCTAAGTAGAATGATCACATCAATTGTTTTTTAAATTCATTTAAATGCACTCTACAAATATGCCCAATTCTCTTTTCCCAGTGTTTCCAACAGTGAATCAAAATACCTCTCTGAAGCTAATATTAACTATGTTTTCCTCACAAATCATTAAAAAATGAGCGAATTGCAACACTGTGAGCATTAACTGTTATTTATTTAATATAAATAACTTTTAAAATAAGCAAGGATTTTAAAGAAAATGACCACCTTACACAGGGATAACTTTTCTCTTTGTTTCTTTCCTACACTTTGCTTTACTAAATAAAAGAAAATGCACAAATGGTCTCAAACTTTTAAATGTTCTTTTAAAACAGTCATAAAGAAGGTTGCCAGAGTATACCATCAAGAGGCCTATCACCATACAGACTATTTCATAATGTCACAGCCATCATAGTTTACTTTTGCTCAAGATTTATTCTTAGAATAATCTACCCCACTACTTTACCTTGCTGATTATCTTCGTGTTAGCTTTTCCACCAACGAATTGGGGGTTTTCTGACCCCATAAGTGATAAAGTAATAAAATGGAGGCTCTTGTAAGAGTTTTCAACCTTTAAAAAATATGTGTAAAATTATTCTCAACAAGAAGGTTGTTTGGGAGTGATCCCATATTGGCATGGAAGCTTCCAATTATTCTAAAGGTCCTATCTACTTCAATGACTTCTTGGCTTTCTGCAGTTCTTTGTAAATGCTTATGTATCTGATTGTATTATTAAAATCAAAACTCATTTTGGATCATCTAAGCAACTTTTGCTTTCCTCGGAACACACAGAGATGGAATCACATGCCAAGTTATGTTCCATTTAACAGAAATTTAGAAATAAGTGTTAGATGGCTTTGTATAGAAAAATCAGCAGTTGACCTTTTCATACATATTTTTAGTTTTTTAACAGAAGCATGGACGAGTCACCAACATTTAGTATTCTGTATTGTATATGGATAAAGCAATATCTCTAAACAGAAATTAAAAGATATTGTTTACACTACCAAATAGGTCATTTGGTGTGCTTAAAATGCAGAAAGGTAGGGAAAGACTATAGAGAAAAATATGTGACTGGCAAGGTATTACTAAATTCCTCTATTTCTACAAAACCAGCAAACAGATATAGCTACAACTATTATAACACCAGCATTGTTCCCTGTGTTAATTTTACTAATGGATACTTAATGCTGACTCTCCCTGTGGACTATAAAATATAAATCAACAGGAGTGTATGTGAACAAGTTAGTTATCTTGGAGACAGCTTAGGTTGGACAAGAAAATTCACTTCTGGCCTGACTTCATACTTCATAAATATGCATCTTGCAATTACATGGCAGGGTGGATTTTTTTTTTAAAGAGGTAAAATAAAAGATAATGATTCCAGGTGCAGGGATTTTATTACAACAAATGAATAAATTTCAAGAGTTTAGGGGCAAAGAAAATCACAAATTACCTAGAACTATGCAGAGCTATTTATCTTCTTTTTTCTTCAATAATTTTTCAACATTTTTTTTTTTCCTCAAGTAGCTTATGCTCACTCAGTAGGGAAAAAAACAAAACAAAAAACTATGATCAAAGTCACTGGATAAAACTGAAATCATGCCAAGCCGGCATGGCTCAGTGCTTGAGCATCAACCTATGAACCAGGAGCTCATGGTTTGATTCCCAGTCAGGGCATATGCCCACGTGTGGGAACAATCCCCAGTGTGGGGTGTGCAGATGGCAGCTGGTAAATGATTCTATCTCATCACTGATGCTTCTCTCTCTCTCTCCTTCTCCCTTCCTCTCTGAAATCCATAAAAAAATACATTTAAAAAAAATTGAAGCCTAAATAACAATATTTCTAATATTATGATCTCTCTTGATTTTCCTGAACAAAGTAGACTAAAAGTTATTCCCTTCCTTTCTCATGTGTGCTAGAATGTTCCTATTAGAGAGAGACACATCTGGCATGCTGGACTGACCTTTAATCTGCTCCACTTGGCAGCAACAAGATGTAACACCGTTCTACTTTTCAAAAAGAAACAAACTGGCAAAATTGAACTGCCTCTTGTTTGCCTTTCCCCAAGAAGCTAATAATCAGCCCCGGCCAGTTGGCTCAGTTGGTTGTGCCTCATCCTGTATACCAAAAGGTGGCAGTTTGATTCCCGGTCAGGGCACATGTATATGTTGTGGGTTTGATCCCCGCAGGACAAAACTGATCAATGTTTCTCTCTCATATCTGTTTCCCTTTCCTTCCTCTCTCTAAAATCAATTAAAAAACATTAAAAAACAAACAACAAAAAACACAAACTTCAGCTGAACTTTAAACAATAAACTAGTGGCCTGGTGTACGAAATTCGTGCACATTAAAAGGGGGACCCAGAGTCAAGTCCCTGCCCACCCACATGCACCTCAAAATCGCATGAGACCCAGACCCGGCCGCCCTTCCCCCACCCCAATTGGGCTAGATCCAGACATGACCAGTCCCACCCTGTCAAGCCCCCTGGGCAGGGAGCATAGCCTCAGGTCCCTGGACTAGCACCAGGATGGGGGCATGCCTTGAGATCCCCCATCAAGCCCCACCATGTGAGGTTCACAGCCTGAGATCCCCTGTCAAGCACTGCTGAGTGGAGGGCATGGCCTGAGATCCCCCAGCAAGCCCCACTGGGCAGGGGGTGCAGCCTGAGGTCCCCTGTCAAGCCCCGCCAAGCTGAAGGGCACATCCTCAGGTCTCCTGGCCTGGTGTTGGGACTGGGGTGCGGCCTGAGGTCCCCGGACCTGGTGCCAGGGTGCAAGGCACAGCCTGAAGTCCTCTGTCAAGCCCCACTTGGTGGGGGGTGTGGCCTAGGGGTGGGGGAGGGTGTAGTCTCAGGTCCCTGCTGATAGCTTGTTAAGGCTCCTTAACTGGTTAAGGCCCCTCAACCTGGGCATATGTCGTGGCCAGGAATGGAACCATTACCTCCTGGTTCATAGGTCAACACCCAACCACTGAGTCACACTGGCTGGATCAAACAGTTTTTGTTTTTTGTTTTTTTCAGTTATTGCTTCAAGTTTATAGTCCTTAGTTCCCCAACTAGAGGTTACACATGGAACCAAAGTTTAATCCAATATTCTGAGTATTATTCTCAAGCAAATACCTAGTCGGTGCCTAATAATAACATAAATAAAATAATGATTATTTCCTAATGAATCTTTACTATGAGACAGATCCTGTGCTAAACCCTCCTCATTTTCATTATCTTATTGATTCCTATAACTCTGTGTATTAAATATTAGTATATTTATGTGATAAGTGAGAAAACAGAACCAAAGACAATAAAAAACAGAGCATGAAGGTCCACAGTAAGTGGGTGAACCTTTGTTAAATCCAATTCGATCTGATTCAGAGCCTCTGTTCAAAGGCATTATACGAACATTTCTTAAATTCCTGTGAGCATATAGCATATAGTCCATTTTTTGTGAAAACAAACAAACTTAAATTATGTCTGATGCCACCTCCATGCAGAAAATAAAGAAAAATTTGACTGATCTTTATGAAATGCATTCAGCTATTTTAGGGACTATTTTTTGCAAACAAGAATGGAAAGGATTCTCGTTCTTGGTTCAAGAATATTGTGAAACCTAGCACATTAAACACTTATAAAAGCCCACCTGGATGCACCAATAACAGATAAGCAAATTTTACATATTTATATCTATCCATTCCTCTATATCTCCATGTTTTTTTCTGTGTTTGCAAGGACCTACTTGTTCATTCACTTAAAACCCAAATTGTTCCAAGTCAAACAGACAACAGAAGATTGTTTCATGGTTAGCCTGATATGATGAGAGATGCTACATTCATAATATTTACAAAATTCCAATAAATAATCACTTACAAAGGTAAAGTTTTTCTAAATTATTAAAAAAAATGTGTCTCTTCAATTTATTTCAGAACTTGCTATAACTTCCCCATGGCAAAAAGTTTTCCCAAAGAACAATGAAAAAGCTTTTGCTTACAAAGAAATTTCATGAATGGATTGGCCATCTCCTGTTTGCGATACTCTATTAACTCGAATGTATTGAAAAATCTCCAGTTCACATACATCCAAAACCGTATCTTATAAAAAATAAATTTAAAGGACAATGAAACAAATTCTGTCAGAAATTATCAATACCTAAATTATTTTTAACTTTATACATAGATTAAATTAAACTCATTTAATTAATTTAATTCATTCATAATTTTATAGGATAATTAAAAATATGAGATGTAACAAAAACCAAAATCATCAAGAAGGCAATTTATAAATGCTATCGATTCAAAATCATGCATTAATGCATTTCACCAATGCATCTCAAGCATCTCAACAGTACCAGGCAAATAGTAAGTGCTCAGAAAAATATTTATTGAACAATTCAAAGCAATGAATGATTTCTCATTCTCTTTCCTGTCATTCCTGATTCTATTCTATTTCTAAAGAAGAAGTTTTATATGAGAGTCAGGGTTATTTAAATTTACTTAGTGATTTTCTCACATGCAGTTTTTATTATATTTTGAAAGAAATAATATTAAATATATTGTATTTAACACTGACTCATCATATGAATTTATTAACACTGTCAAATAACACCACCAATTCAAGTTCATTTCAGAAAATGCTGCATTAGATTATTTTGCCTCTAGATGTAATGGAACGCAATTTAAAAATTCTTTGAAAGTATTTTGAAGCTCAATGAATGCCTAATTATAATAAAAAAAAGGGGTAGGAAGGAAATATTTTCTCAGTTATTGCTACTTTCTCAACAACTCTGAAAAAAACCCTCTAACCCAACACTTTAATTCTTCAATTCTGAGGCTCATGTATCAAGATTTTGTGAAGCTCCATGATGGATTTTATACTAATATCTAATGTTGAAGCTGACAGGCATATGGGGAAACCATGTGCAGGATATTTTTGTAAAATATCCCCCTTTTTTCCTGAAAATCTCAGGCACCCATACCACTAATCATATCTTACACCTTACTGTGCCATGTGCAAAAGGTATTGCTTATTTTCTGTAGGTTTGACTGGCAATGTATTAATACTAAGTTTTCTATCTGTAAAACTGCTCATGGGGAGGGTCTTCCTTTATGTAGGTTATTTCTGAGTAAACTAAAACTCCCACCCAAAGTCATTATATAGATATTTGCACATTTTAGTGTGTGCTTGTGGGTTTGTGTTTGGTCTGAGCATCTGATTTTTAAAAAGATATTATACAGAATATTATTTTTAAGTATATTTTTATTGATTTCGGAGAGAAAGGGAGAGGAAAGAGATAGGAAAATCACTGATGAGAGAGAACCATTGTTTGGCTGCGTGCTGCATGCCTCACACCGGGGCTGGAGCCCACAACCCAAGCATGTTCCCTGACTGGGAATCCAATTGTGACTTCCTGGTTCATATGTTGATGCTCAACCACTGAGACACACCAGCCAGGCTACTGTATATAGGATATATATATCCTAGGTGTACTGGTTAATAATGGTGGATTTTGTAATCAAAGAAAACAATAATTTCAAAAGAAACATCAAATGTGCTTTATTAAAAGTAATGTCCATCACTAGCTACACATTTCCCCCCATCTTACAGGTAATCTGTGGATACTGTCCCAATATAACTTTTCTTGTTTTGAGGCAAAGCATTCAGAGATCCAACTTTCCACTTCTTCATATGTTTTTAAGTGCTTCTCAGAAAGTGTGTGTGCCATCGATAAGGAAAAGTGGTAATCTGAAGGAGCAAGGTCTGGTGAATATAGTGGGTCAGTTAATACTTTCCAGGCAAGATCTTTTCATGTGTCTTAACTGTTTTTGAAGTGTGATGGTGTGTTGTCATAAAGCAAAATTAATTTGCTCTGTGTTCTGGCCCATTCTGGTTGTTCCACGATCAAAGTGTGATTAAAATTGATTATTTGTTGTCTGTAGCAATCAGTATTAATAGTTTCACCTGGTTTTAGAAGCTCATAGTACACCACGCCTCCTGATCCCACCAAACGCAGAGCATTGTCTTCTTTCTGAAGCAATTTGGCCTTGCAGTTGATGTTGATGGTTAACCTGGATCAACACATGATTTTGTGCAATTGGGATTCTCAAAATAAATCCACTTTTCATCACCAGTCACAATTCGATGCAAAAAAAAAAAAAAAAAAAAAAAAAAAGACTTTCATGCTTTTGAAGCAACATTTTAATGATGACTTTTCAATTTTCCATTTGTCTTTCGTTCAGTTGATGTGGCACACATTTTCCTTCCTTTAAAATATTTCCCATTGCTTGTAAATGATCAGAAATTGTTTCCTGTGCAACGTTTAATCTTTCTGGAAGTTATTTTTGAGTTTGACACACATATTCATCCAATAATGCTTGTAATTGTTTGTCTTCAATTTTTTTTTCGGTTGACCTGGATATTCTCTATCTTTCACATTGAAATGATCACTTTAAAAGCATTTAAACCAGCGTTCACAAGTATCTTGAGAGGGAACATGTTCACCATTAGCTTCCCGAAATATATGATAACTTTTTTTCATAATAAACTAATGAATTAAAACTTCCCATAAATGCTCTTATTTGGCACAAAATTCGACATGTTTAAGCATAAAAATATCTATGGTGTTAACTGTAGGGAGCAGCTATAGGGTCAAGCCTCAGATTGACCTGTGGCAGGGCCACAAACAAGTCCCAGCTTGGAGGCAGAGCCCTCCTAGCATAATTAAGCTTGACCTTATAGTCCTCCCTGGTTCCTTCCTAGGTAGCTAATGGGCTGCGTCAGGTGCAGCAAGTGCTGCCAAAACAAGATGAAACTTGTAAAAACATTGTAAACATGTTGACCACTTTCCTCAAAGTTTCGGCTTATAGGCTGTGTCACTGTGTCCTCATCCAGGCACAAGTGAACCAACCTAGCCCTACCTGTTTTCTCTTTGTCTGTCTTCTTTAATCCTTCACTGGCTCTCCTCAGGTTCACCCCTGGCTGTGCTGGATGCGGTTCAGTTAATAGCTTCTGCCAATTTGACATATGAAGATTTGAAGCTTGTTGTAAATACAACCAAATAGCATACATATCAAATTGCATCTATATCAATATATGTGTAATTCCATCTATTGAAAAAAAAATCCGATTAACTGGTAGACCCAGTAAATGGCTAATATGCTAAGTGATCTTCCCTCCATTTGATGGGTCACTATGACACACACTGACCACCAGGGGCAGACACTCAAAGCAGGAGCTGCCTGTGATGCACAGAGAAATGGCCCCATGGACCTGGTGCCCACAAAGCAGCATTCAGCTTCCCACAAGTGGGACAAGGGGCCCGCCACCACCTCGGAGCAAGAACCCACCAAACTGCAGCCAAGACCCCATGGTGCAAAATGCAGCCCACAGCCCAGCCCAGCCCTGAAAAGGTGGCTGTGGGTGCATGATAATGACGTCATGCAGCAATGCCCAACTTCCTCTCCCTAGCAATCATTAGCCCCCTTGCTGTTTCTTCAGCCCAGGAACACAGGTGGAAACATTTCAGATATTAACCACATGTCTATGAAGCATTTTCCCGTGCCTCATCTCATTTGATCCTCACAAAAGTCATGGAGTAGGTAGATAGGAGACTTGGTAGAATCCTATTTTCTTTTCATTAGCCAGAAAACAGATTTAGGAAGCTTAGAAACTTGACCTGACTGAAAAGAAGAAATTGTCAAACCTTAGAGCAGTGGTTCTCAACCTTTCTAATGCCATGGCCCTTTAATACAGTTCCTCATGTTGTGGTGACCCCCAACCATAAAATTATTTTCATTGCTACTTCATAACGTAATTTTGCTACTGTTAATGAATCATAATGTAAATATCTGTGTTTTCTGATTTTCTTAGGCTCTATAGCAGAGGTTCTCATCCTGTGGGTCATGCTTTCCCTGGTGCCAATCACTCACATGTGTTTTGATCTGTCACTGTCAATCGTGAATTTGGTTGACACTTCCATTATAGAGAAAGGGTGAAAAGCAATATTAAAATATTTCCTCTAAATAATTTCCTTTCAATGTTCATAAATTTGTAGATCAGGCCACTAGTATTATTATAAAAATATGAGGCATTGAAGTTTCTCTCAGATATAGAGGTACAATTTCTTTCTTCCTTCCAAAAAATTTTTAACTCTATACTTTGCCCAGCTCTCTGCATGTTCTGGGCATATACAAACATAAGAGACTAAATCTGTTCTTGAGTTTCATAATAATCAAATACGGGGGGGGGGGGGGGGAAGTATCCAGAATGTTAGGAAAAACTGAATGTCCCAGAAAGGTGCCTTGGGTTCTAAAGGAAGATGAGCCCTAACTGGTTTGGCTCAATGGATAGAGTGTTGGCCTGCAGACTGAAGGGTCCCAGGTTCCATTCCAGTTAAGGACATGTACCTTGCTTGCAGGCACATCCCCAGTACTGGGTGTGCAGGAGGCAGCTGATCAATATCTAACTCTCTATTCCCCTTCCATCCTCTCTGTAAAAAAATCAATAAAATATATTTTTTAAATAAAGGAAGAGGATGCAGAGTGTAAGCTGGAAAAAAGGAGAAAGGTTTTAAAACAGTTAAATAGGGATACAAGAATTCTCAAGCAAAATAAAAATTAGAAAGAATATAAAATCACTGAGAAAGTTCAGTATATTTTAGTGGAGCATTCATAAGATAATCATAAAAATATAACACTATAGCAATAAAATTAGGTATGAACGATAATACTGACCTACTTAAAATGCGTAACAATACTATTCAAAAATCTATGCAACCTCCATGAAATTCACCTTTACAAGATATGTCTATTAAGATGATATTGGCATTTCCAACTGTGTACTTTACTCAGCTTCTTGGAAATTGAAATGTTACATTTCAATCTAGGTTCATCTTCAAATCACTAGAAATTTATAGGGCATAGTAAGAATGTGAAGCTCTCCCCATTCGCATTGCTCAGTGGTTGAGCATCGACCTATGATCCAGGAAGTCAAGGTTCGATTCCCAGTCAGGGCACATGCCCAGGTTGTGGAGCATGGAGGCGGCAGCCAATCAATTATTCTCATTTGATGTTTCTCTCTCTCTCTCTCTCTCTCTCTCTCTCTCTCTCTCTCTCTCTCTCTCTCTCCCTCTCTCCCTCTCTTCCTCCCTCCCTCCTTCTTCTTTTTGAAATCAATAAAAAATATATATACTTTTTAAAAATGTGAAACACAAACATCTTTTATTTGGGGGGGGGGGTAGGCACTTTATATTTACTCTATTATCTAGTGTAATTGACTGTCTTCCTTATACTACTCTTTTATATGTGGACTAGAGGTCCAGTGCAAAAAATCGGTGCACTTGTGGGGGGGTGTCCCTCAGCCTGGCCTGCACCCTCTTGCAGTCCAGGAGCCCTCGGGGGATGCCCCACTGACAATGAGTCAGGAGAGGCTCCTGCCACCACTGCTGCACTCACCAGCTGTCAGTCTGGTTTCTGACTGAGCAGTGCTCCCCCTGTGGCCAGGGTGGAGTTCCTGCTTTGAGTGTTTGCCCCCTGGGTGGAGTTCCTGCTTTGAGTGTCTGCCCCCTGGTGGCCAGTGCATGTCATAGCAAACGGTCATTCGCTGTTTGGTCAATTTGCATATTAGCCATTTATTATATAGGATAGGATTTCCTTCCAGACTCTGATTAACCAAAATAATAAGTATGAATTTGGGAACAGAATGTCTTGTACTCATAACTATTCTCAATCTTAGCTCAAGGAAAAAGATATTTGTTAGAAAATGAAAAATCTTTGGCAATGAAATTCTAGGCCCGATCTCCTTTACTTTTAGTTGCCATGATTCAGAACCCAACTTATATAACATTTCAAGGCTTTAGATTATTTTTCCTCCACAGAAAAAAAATAGAAACAATATTAAATTAATTTATCAGAGACATATGGAGCATACATCAAAATTATTTCTGAAGCCAAGGTCATTTTTTCATAAGATAAAATATCTACACCCTTATCTAATTAAAAGGCCATTAGACTAGACATATATTTAATAAACAACTATTTTTATAGAAATTCTGGTAAAAAAAAATTTTTTAACCTCTTTGGATAATAGTCAATAACAGAGAACTACACTCTTAGATAAATATTATTTTAATGATAGGAATTTAATTATAAAATAAGATAGAATTACTCAAGAAGCATCATGTTATTTTTAGAAAATCATAAAAAGCATTTAAATACTATTAAAATTGGGAAACTTATAAACATGCTTTAAAAAAAAATACCCTCACAAAAAAACTATGGCACATCTATACAATGGAACACTATGCAGCTGTAAAAAAAATAAAGAACTCTTAATATTTGCAATAGCATGAATGGACCTAGAGAGAATAATGCTAAGAAAATAAGCCAGTCAGAGAAAGATAAGTAATACACTCATATGTGGAATCTAATGAGCAACATAAACTGGTGAAGAAAAATAGACCCAGAGACATAGAAGCATGGACCATACTTCAGAATCTCTGAGGGAAGGAAGGGGATGGTGGGTGGGTGGGAGGTAATCAGCCAAGAACCTTGTATGCATGTATGCATGGCCCATGAACACAGACAATAGGGTGCTGAAGTTCTGGGGTGGAGGGCAGGGCACAGGGGTGGGCTGGAGGGGTGAATGGGGGGAAAATAGGGGCATATGTAATACTTTCAATAATAAAGAATTATTTTAAAAATACCCTCACAAAATATATACAGCTAATCTATTATTTAATACTATAAACAGGATCTGGTATTATTTAACTTGGGTTCTTATTATTCCTAGTAAGTAACTTTAGACACATATTGGAGCCAAGGGTAAGAATTAGTTCAGACAGCAGGGCATCTTAGATGTATACTGAGAATGAAATAATAGACAGAGAACATGGTTTTATTCAGTAAATCAAATTACTCTTCTCAAAAATATTCAATAGTTCCCCAACATCCATGTAACATAAAATATCAAATTCCCTCATGCTGCCTTTCAAAAAAAAAAAAACAGCAGCAGCTTATTTCTTCTTATTTCTTGCTCACACTGCATGTCCATCACAGGTAGGTAAGGTGCTCAGTTCTTCAGTTACTCAGGATCTTGGGTGGAATGAAAAAAACTGCCAACCAAGAATCCCGTATCTACAAAAAATATCCTTTACCACTTTCTTCAATCACCAGGGCAGAGAGAAAAGGGGTAAGTGGATTTCTTGGAATCATCCCCATATTCCCAGTGAAGTTCCTGGAGCAAAAGTCCTCCCCACCATGACTGTAGCCCAAATGAGTAGCATACACTCAGCCTCCAGCAGTTCATCGGAATTTCCAGTTAATGTTACTTACAGGCATCAGTGGCCTCTGGAGGCTACTGTACCAGGTAAGCAAATGCCTCTGCTTGTGTCTCCTTCCAGGCATCTCCCTTTCCAGGTTTTGGAACAGACGGTTGCCCCAAAAAATAAGTTTTCTGATGGGTCCAAGAAATAGATTGATAACCAGTTTGTCGAGTTTTTCTCTTGTTGTAAGGGCAGGAGTGATAAGTCCTCAGCTTCTGTACATGTCCAAGATGAAACCGAAGTTCTCTCTAGACTTAGCATATATTTAAATCTCAAAATTATTATGAATTTATGATACAGACTATACAGTTAGATATGGGAATTTCCCTTTCTTTGCCAGGCCCATGAAGTCCCCCTACTTAGTTATAAAGATCACTATCAATATACTGTAAATCCATCAGACTGGTCTTGTATCTCATACTATTGGGAAATTGCAAGGCACAGCCCTATTCTCAAACCACCCTCACTCTCTTGATGATCTTATTCAATCCTTCTGCTTTAAATATTTTTATTTACGCTGACAGCACTCAAATTCTTATCTCCAGTCTAGATTTCACTCCCAAATTCAGAATCATAAATCCAACTGTCAACTCAAATCTACTTGGAGGTCTAAAAGAAATCTGAGACTTCAAGTTTTCTCATCTAAACCTGCCTCACCTACAGAATCATCATTTCAGGTTAACCTCCATTGTTCCAGTTACTCATGCTAGACACACCTTGATATCAGCCTTGATACTTCCTCTTCCTTTACAAGCTACATTTAATCTGTCAGAAAATCATACTGGCTCTATCTTCATAAGAAATCTAAAATCTCACTTCTCTCAATTTCCACTATTAACATACATGTCTGAGTTACTATCATATGTTGCCTGGATTCACACAACACCTTATTTGCTTCTACCGATGTTTTCCCTCTCTTTCCCCAACTTGGATATTTCTCAACACACCAAGCAGAGTGATCCATTTAAAATATAAGATAGCCCTAGCCCAGTGGTCGGCAAGCTGTGGCTTGCAAGCCACATGCAGCTCTTTGGCCCCTTGAGTGTTCTAACGCCACTTCTTCAAAATAGACTCTCCCAGACCGAAAACCAACTTCTGCACATGGGCCACAAAGTTTCAAGCACACTGTAAGTGCACGCCTGCACGTGGTATTTTGTGGAAGAGCCATACTCAAGGGACCAAAGCGCTGCATGTGGCTTGTGAGCTGCGGTTTGCCAACTATTGCCCTACCCAGTTTGGCTCTGTGGTTAAGAGTGTCAGCCCATGGACTAAAGAGCCCCATGGTTCAATAAGTGCATGCACCTTGCTTGCAGGCTTGATCCTGGCCCTGGTCAGCGTGCATGTGGGAGGCAACCAATTGATGTGTCTCTCTCAGAGCAATGTTTCTCTCCATGCCTGTCCCCACCCTTTCACCCTCTCTCAAAAATAAATAGAAAAAATATCCTCAGATGAGGTTTAACTATCCTATATAATAAAAGCCTAATATGCTAAGTGTCTGCTTGTCCAGTCATCCATTCAACCAATCAAAGCATAATATGCTAATGATACGCTAAGGCCACTCAACTGCTTGCTATGACATGCACTGACCAACAGAGGGCAGACAATCCAATGGTGGGTTACCTTGCTGTTAGCATACAGCCTATCAGGACTGAGCAAGATGGGCCAGACATGCTCTGGAGCCCTCCCATGGTCTCTCCCCAGCTGGCCAACCTCCTGCGCCTCTCCACAGTCCGGATTGTGCACCAGTGGGGTCCCTCGGCCTGGCCTGCACCCTCTGGCAATTCAGGAACCCTCAGGGGATATCGGAGAGCCGATTTCAGCCCAATCCCGCAGGCCAGGGAGGAAATATTTTAATATTGCTATTTGCCCTTTCTCTATAATAGAAGTGTCAGAGATAAAAGAAAATTCGGAAAATGTATATGAAAATCTCCCTCCTGTCAGAGTCTGGGGAGCACCACAAGACCCAGAGTCAAATTCCTGCCCACAGGTTCACCTGCCAGAGGGAAGTTTGGGTCCTGGCTGCTGGAGGGAAACCGGTGCCAGCAGCCAAGGGGAAGGAAGGCCTACTCTTGCATGAATTTTGTGCATCAGGCCTCTAGTTATATATATTTTCATCAAATCACTTTTTTTCACTGCACAATAAATCACAACCATCTCTCAGTGTCGATAACAATAAATACTCTATGGTATGATAAACTACATTCGAACAATTTTCTTTCTGAAAGTCATTTATGTCAGTCATTTCCCCATTTTCACAAACACTACAATATAAGGACTTCTTATGCATTCCTAGATGTAAAAAGGCTGAGTTAAAAGCCACCAACGTTTTAAATTTCAGGGATATGCAAAACTGCTTACCTAGAAACTTGTATCACTCTGTTCTTACATACCATCAACTAATCTCCTACTCAAAATTGCCTAAATTAGAGTCACTACTCATTCTTCCACCCACATATACACCTAATATGCCATGTTAATTTCCACCTTCAAGCTGCTGCTTGAAACATTATCACTTTTTACCGTTTCCTCACAATCCCACCCCCAGATCCACATGCTCACAAGACCCCACCCCACTCCCCTTTCATTCATCTACATCACATCCTTCATTCAAGACTAGGAAAAGTCCTTCCTGATCTGAAAAAAAATTGGCAATTCTCTTCTGTGTCAATACAAACAATTGTTTTAGGCACAGAATGTAAAGTCAGATTCCTTGGGTTCAAATTCCTGCTCCATGGTTAAACTATGTGACCCTGTGCTTGATAATCACTCTATGCCCCCATTTTCCACATTAGTAAATAGTCATCAAGAGTACTTTCTACTGAATTTGTAATGATGATTAACTTAGGGCTATTTTCTATGAGTATGCTAAATGTATTCTATTTTATTATAACAAACTTGATGCATATTGTTAATTTTATTCACAAAGTTTTTAAAAATGCTCAGATAATTTCAAATTCCTTAAGGATGGGGATTAACTCTTTTAATAAAATGTCTGACAACACCTAACACTTCATCATACATACCTGGTGATCAACTGACTAACTTGCACTATCTTTATTTTTTTATTCTTACCATAAGGATGATGCCTTAAGGACCTTTGTTAAGTAGTAAAAAATAACACATTTTTACACATGATCAAAACTCTTAAATAATTTCCAAGGCCTTTTCCTATGGAAAGACATGTTTTGTAAGTAAATATGAAAATCTGGGAATTGAGACATTTTACCCAGCAAACAAGCAATCCAATGGAAAATTTTTCATTGCTGGGGCACTTCTCACATTCTCTTTCAATTACTCAGAAACTTGCAATAGTTCCTCAATGTTTTAGGATGATCACATTTCTACTAAAACTGGTGGGAACTTTGTGCTCCCCAGCAACAGGCTTTCTGAAGAGCACTATTTTTTTATTCCAATATTCACTGAGACTTTAGGCTAATTCTTGATGTTTTAAAGATGATGTTCTGCCAACTGCACTAAAGCATTTAGCCATACACACAACTCCTTAAAGTCAGTGAAAAATGTGATCCAGAAATCTCTATTCATGGCACCACATTCTCTCCTCACTATGTGCATAGCATTCCTATTTATACTAAGTCAATGGAGAGGAGGGAAAGACCTTTAAATACTTCTCTTTTAGTCATCAGCTCAGATTAGTTGTTTCATAAAAAGCCTTCTTTTTTTACTTTTAATTAAATATGAAGCAACATACTGTAGTTAACATCATTTGGGTCAAGCTCATTCACAGTGATGTCACCATTTCTCCTTGGAAGCATTGCCATCAAGGTAGATTTTTCAGGTGCTTTCTGTCTGAAATTTTAACAGTTGGAAAAAGAGCAGTCAGTTATGATCTGTTCTATATACTCTGGGTGAGCCTATGTAAGTTTGAAGAGCTTACTGTAAAATGCTTATAATTTAAGAGGGGAGAAAGGATACACGTGATAGAAGTTGGGAAATTGCCTCAATTCATTAATTACCAAAGAAGTCTATAAAAGCAACATGTTCTGTGAAAAGCTGGAGGAAGCAGCAGCCAATTTGGCCTCAGTTGTTTGAGCAACGTATCCAGATATGACCCCACACCTGTCAGAATGGCTATTATCAACAAGACAAGTAATAACAAGTGTTGGAGAGGTTGTGGAGAAAACTGAACCCTCATTCACTGCTGGTGGAAATGGAAACTGGTATAGCAACTATGGAAAACAGTCTAGTGATTTCTCAAAAAAAAAAAAAAAAAAAAAAGAGTTAGTGTTTAACCCAGCTATCCCTCTCCTGGGCACATACCCAAAAAACTCAATAACATGTATTGATAAAGATAAATACACCCCCATGTCCATTGCAGCATTATTACCGGTAGCCAAGACATGGAAACAACCAATGTGTCCTATGATAGAGGACTGAATAAAGTAGATGAGGTACATAAACACAATGGAATGTTAAGAAAGGATGAAGTGTTGCCATTTGCAACAACATGGATGGAACTTGATAACATGCTAAGTGAAATAAGTCAGACAGAAAAAGATAATGACCATATGATTTATGTGGTATATAAAACTGAAAATTCATGGACAAACAGTATGATGGTTGCTGGAGGGAAGTGGGTTAGAGTGAAGGGGGCTTTATATATGGTGACGGAAGATGATTTGACTTTGGGTAGTGAGCGAACAGATCTTGTATCAGAGAAACCTGTATGATCTGATTAACTAGTATCTCCCAAATAAATTTAATTTAAAAAATATAACAATTTGTAAGTCCTGCAGGAAAAACTATAATGAAAGGAAAAATAATGTCATCCTTCTGGACTTTAAGGATTGTTGGGAGAAACAAAATGAAGAAGACAAAGGCCACAATTGGGGTGGTAGCAGTTGGTCTATATAAAAGAAATGGTGAAAGAAAAATGGAACAATGGCCTTTTTTTTATTAGATGTGGAGATTAAGTTAAAGATATGGGAAGTGGATAAGTAGAAACGTGATTGTTCAGTTGACCCACATAATAGGGAAGTGGTTCAGGGAAGATGGGGGTACTCTGAAGGGTCAAAAAAGTATGTCATGAAACATCATTTTGAACCATAAAAGTGAGTGAACTTTTCATTATCCTGGAGTTTAATTCTTCAACCTATATGTGATTAAGAATAAGTCTTGAATGGATGGACCTGGAGAGCATTATGCTAAGCGAAATAAGCCAGTCAGAGAAAGATATATATCACATTATCTCATTTATTTGTGGAAAATAATGAACCTCATGAACTGATGAACAAAAATAGATAGAAAAAAGCACCGAACAGACTGCCAAGCTTCAGTGGGAAGGTAGGGGATGGGTGAGGAATGGAGATAAGAGATCAACCAAAGGACTTGTATGCATGCATATTAAGCATAAGTAATGACACAGACATATGTAATACTATAATATATATAATACTTTAAACAATAAAATACTACTTTTTAAAAAGTATGGCTCAAAAAAAAGTAATAAATCTTGACACTAACCAAAATGTGGCTTTCTTTCTCATATTCTCTCTCCTCCCCCCCACCCCCCCCTCTCTCTCATAGGTGTGCGTTACTTAGAAGTTACTGAAATAACCTTAGTCTAAACAGTTCTTACCCAGGGCAATTTTGTATCCAAAGGGAAATTCAGCGATGTCTGGTGACATTATAGGTTATCACAATTGGAGGGAGTACTAAACCAAGGTACCATTGTCTATTGCTTGTCCCATTGCAAATGACTCCTTGTGGGAGAAGGAGAGGGTGAGGGAGAGGGAGAGGGAGAGAGAGACATTAATTCGCTATTCCACTTATTTATGCATTCATTGGTTAATTCTTGTATGTACCCTGTGCCCTGACCAGGGACTGAAACCATAATCCTGGCATACTGAGAGGATGCTCTAACCCAGTGTTTCCCAACCTTCTCTCATGATGAGAATCACCTGGTGGAGTTGTTAAAACACAGATTCCTGAATCCCAACTAAGAAGTGCTAAACTAGAATTTTTGAGAACATATAGGTAAAATTGCATACCTAACTTAGTGCTCTGTATATAACATCTGTCTTAGAGCACTAGTTAAGTATACAATTTTACCTATATGTTCCCAAAAATCCTAGTTTAGCACTTCTTAGTTGGGATTCAGGAATCTGTGTTTTAACAACTCCATCAGGTGATTCACATCATGAGAGAAGGTTGGGAAACACTGCTCTAACCAACTAAGACACCTGGCCAGGGCCCATAGGCTACTCTTCTTGTCCACTCCAATCTGGTCTCCATGAGACACCCAGAGTGATATTTTTAAAAGGTACATCTGACAATATCTCTCCTCTGGCTTAAAAGGATTTTATTCAGTTTGCCATTGCTCTTTGCATAAATATTAATATCTAAGTTTCTAGCATGGTCTACATGGCTGTGTATGAATGGGACCCTACCTCTATGTCCAGCTTCATCTGTTTCAACCATTTTCATTACTCCCTTTACTGCCACCTCATCTTGTAAAAATGTAATGCTCTCTCCTATTCACAGACCTCAACCCTGCTATTTCCTTCAGCTGGGATGCCTTCACCTAATTAACTCCTACTCCACCTTCAAATGTCACTTTTTCAGAGTAGCCTTCATTAAACCCACAGCCTTGACTTTCTATTACAATTTTTTTACAGCAAACTTTCTTTTCATCTACAGAATTTATCAAGATATATTAATGTGTTTTAGCTCGGGTTTCCCTAAATTCCATACAGAGACAATTTGAATTTACTTGGGAAGTGATCTCAGACAAAATTGTTTAGGATTAGAAGTGAGCCAGAGAAGGCAAGAGAGTCAATAAAGGGTGTCCTAACAAGCAAGTCATCACCATGGGCAACTGGAGCCTAATCCCTCTGGGAAACTCTAGGAGAAAAAACACATCTCAAAACTATCCCAAATGAAGGGTGAGGAAGATGGGGTATTTATCCACCATTCACCATCCATCACTATTTGATGGCGGCTCTCAGGGTTATGAATGCTTCAGCATATACGGTTTATCATGTGCATGGGCCAAGTGTGTTCATATTTCCAGAAACAAAGTCCTGTGGGCAGAAGTAAACAGCTTTGCTTCATAGAGTGCTAAGGCATGTGGATGAGCAGAGAGCATCTACTATACTACATACTTACATAATTACTAGTAGCCCTGCACATGAATCCGTGTGCCAGTAGCTCTCTGCAGGGCCTGGCCCCTCTGCACCCACTGCCCAGAGGCTCTCCGTGGTCCAGAGGCCCATTCACGGCCAGGTGCTGAACGCTTGCCTCATCACTGGGACTACAAAGCAAGCATTCCCCATTCCCTCCCAGCCACTCCATGCCTACTGCCCAGAAGCCCTCCAAGGTCAGGTGGAACACTTGCCCCGTTGCCATGGTGACAAAAAAAGCGTTCCACCAGGCCACTCACACTGCCTGCTCTCAGCAGCTGCCCCTCCCCCACCCCCCACTGGGACTGGGGGACTCCAGCTGGGTTGAGGACTGGGTGCTACCATCTTGTGGCTATGGTCACCACCATCTTTGTGACAGTGTGCTGGTTAATTTGCATATCACTGTTTTACTAGATAGGATTTCATGAATATCCATCTTTCCCACTGGACTTGATAAGTCTGTTTTGCTAACCAAGGCATACACTGAAGCTAGCACAATGCCTTGAACAAGGAAAACACTTCGTAAATATTTATACATAAGCAAATTATTTTATGAAGGGAATTCTTGCACTTTTACTAGTAATACCAATCCTGGTTCAGAGATGGGTGTTTGGCCCCCAAAATCTTATGCCACATTTGTAAATCTGGTCACAGTTTATAATACTTGACAGACACTTCACACACATTATGACAGCTATTACCAAAATGACAGTAAAATACAGCGTAAGGTAAATATGTGGAGGAATTAGAACCCTTATGCATTGCTACTGATAATGTAAAATGGTGCAGCTGTTATGGAAAATAGTATGACACTACATAAAAAATGTTTATTATAAAATCTGGGTTTTTCAGAGCTTTTCCAGGTTACACAGAAAGCCATGTCTTACCTCTTTCATCATTACATTCACTTCTTTATCAAAATTTGACTAGTTGCAGCTATTGGATCATTATGACTGTGCAGTGATCCATGCTGTTCTTTTTCTCTGGAATTCCTGTGCCCACCAGTATAGGTGACAAATTCTTAGGACCCCATGAAAAAATAGTCTCTGCCCTCTGAGATACATTGGAGTGCTTGTTTTGCTGTTTATGTTGGCCATCCAATTTCTTATTAGGATAAGAAATCCTTGAGTATAGGGAATGTACTTTATTCATATTTATATCACATAGTCTTTTAGAGTGCCTATTTCACAAGTCTATTACGTTGTTTTCTTTATCCAATAATGCATTTTTAAATGGAATCATATAATTGAATAATAATTCCTTTTTTTCAAAATATCAATAATTTGCCTTTACAGAAAGGCCTACTTAACCACCAAAGCATGCCAATAAGTTTTATAGAAATTCTTGCAGACCTTTTGAAGGGTATTTATAATTTCAAATGTTTTTAAGGTTGACTACACTGCTTTTGTCTTGTTTTTATATGGTAAGAATTTCCATTCAACACTTAAGTTCCCTATCCATGAATCAAATTTGTCAGTAGCACTATGTTAAGGTTTATCAAATACAATTAGGGTAATTCTCTTGTACAATATTATAAACACAACAAACCTTCAGCCAGTTCCATTGGCTATGTCATCAAACTATAACCTGGATGTGTTGATTTCTCTCTAATTGCAATGTCATCTTATCCAAGAGAACTGTAATAATCGTACTGTACCACATCTTACCATACCCACTCTGGATTGCTATAAAACATTTTTTTAACTAAATCAAAGTGAATTTTTAGAGGACAAATCAAATCATGCCACAAATCCTACTTAAAATTTCTGTTATATTTAGAATAAAATATAAGTATATATCCAGTGCCCAACATAATCTGGCCAAAGACTGCCTATCTCTCCCAGAATTGTTACTCTGAATAGCCAGTATTCCTAATCTTTCCTACCATACTCTACTCACAGTATTCTGTTACTCAAACCTGCCAACTGGCCCCTACCACAGTGCCTTTGCATCTGTTCCTGATATCTTCCTTTGTCTGGCTCTTTTTTATTCAGATTTAGGCTAAAATTTGACCTCTCCAGAGAAACCTTGCATATCTAATCACTCTCCATTACATTGCCATATTTAATACTCATCTCCTTGTTATGCATATTATTCATTATCAATATTTTTTAACTATCAACCACCTCTCTACTTAAATGCAAGTTCCATGAAATAAGTGTCCATTTTTTTTTCACATTTTCTGCTAGATCCCCAGCACATACAATAGTTCCCTGATACATTATAAGAGGCTGTGAGTATAAGTGTGTGTGTGTCAGTGCCTATGTGTGTGAAGGAAATAAAGAAGGTAGGAAGAAAAGGAAGATATAAACAGAAGCGGAAGTCATACTACAGTTGGTCCTCGGGTTACGTTGGAGATCCATTCCTACAGCGCGAGGTAAAGCGATTTTCACTGTAAGTCAGAATCCACCTACATAAGCACCTCTTTTGCTCATAAGGAGCACATACACAACAGTAATGAAGTGAAACAGTAAAAGAAAAAATAATTAAAATAAAGAAAATCCTGATCTTTACTTGTGGTGAATGAATAATAAAAATCATAAAGCACATACGTACATATGTCAAAATGGCAGAATTTTTAAAAAATAAATAAACGGGAGATGGCGACATAACCTGAGGACTGCCTGTATTCTGAAATTTGGAATAGAAAGAGGGAAAAGAAAGGAAACTATGATAGCTTAAGATTTCATCAATTAGTAAAGGCTAATGGTTTCTTGATATATTGAAGTTTCTTCCTTTTGAAAACCTGGCAGACTGCTCTGGTGAAGGGGATGGGGTATTGAGGGGGGTGGAGGAATTGAACAAAACAATGGAAAAAGAGAACTCAGGGACGTGGACAACAGTGTGGTGATTGTGGGGTGAAGGGAAAGATATAAAAGAGGGCATAGAGGGGATAAATGGTGATGACATTTTTAAAAGAATAATTTAATAAAGAGTAGACACCAGACTGACCAATTACAATCTGCAATCTTGGGCAGTATTAGAAGATAAGAACTGAGACGTTTATTAAGATAATTCAGGTTGCCTTGGCCAGTGTGGCTCAGTTGGTACCAAGAGATTACAGGTTGATTCCAAGTCAGGACACATGCCTGGATTGGGGCCTTGAACCCCCAGTTGAGAGCAGCTGATCTAACTCTCATTTATGTATATCTCCCCCTCTATCGCACTCCTATCTTTCTCATCACAAAAAAAAAAATGTATTTTAAAAATATATACTTCAGGTCAAATAAATAATACCTCTCAGGCTCAATAATTAAGTAGAATATTACATCTTAATTTCATTTTCAATGTTTAAGGTACAGTCTTTATTTCAGGTAAGAAAACTATAATACAGAAGTAAAGCATTTGAAGAAATAAATAAGTTCACTGTGAAACAATTGTGTGAAATGTCATTAAATTGGTAAATGTCACACGTCTCTGATCACTTCATTTTCATCAATTGAGAAGAATGTTAGTTTATAATTCTGCTGAAATATAACAGATTTTAACAGCAAGTTTAAAAAAAAAACATTCCAACTTTACTTTTCATTAACAGTGTCTTAGTAAGACAACAATTCTCTAAAAACTACACTGATTATCCCATTTGAAGTAAGTTTCTTTTGTTAACACTACCATGGCAATGATTACTTGAAAAGGCCAATGGTTTCTTGGTATATTGAAGTTTATGCCTTTTGAAAACCTGTCAGTTGTATTGACAGTTTTTTTACAGTTTGTAGTACTGATCAGAATATTTCAGTTTGTGCAAATGTGCCATTATAACCTTGAAGATTACCTTTGGAGTAAACATTTTAATTATTTTAAATTGCCATTTTTTATAATTATACTTTACTTTCTATTATGTATAATTTAGGACGCATTGTTTAATTAAAAGTTGACTTCCTAACAAAATATTTAAAGTTCTTATTGTCCCTGAATCATGTGATTTTAGAGTATTAAAAACAAAACACGACATAAACAAAAGATGGAAAGATTTGGTATCCAAACCACGGTTACATAGAAGGAATAGCTAAAACCCAACATTTTACATGACATGCCAAGTATCACAAGGCAAATTACCATATCAAAAACAAATACCACACCACAATCCAAGACTTAACTACATAAGCCTCATTTCAGTGTGAGCTAACAGGTTCTCATTAGGCTCCTCTAATTCAGGCAGGAGAAGTATTGAGTGGTTGTTTAAAAATAAATATGCCCTGCCCTATCCCGTTTTGCTCAATGGATAGAGTTAGGCCTGTGAACTGAAGGGTCCCAGGTTTAATTATGGTAAAGGGCATCTACCTTGGTTGTGGGCTCAATCCCCAGTAGGGGGCGTGCAGGAGGCAACTAATTGATGTTTCTCTATGGATGTTTCTAACGCCCTATCCATCTCCCTTCCTCTCTGTAAAATCAAAAAATAAATACATAAATAAATATGCCCTGTTTTATAGAGATATTTGATATCTAATCTGTGCTGTGAATTGTACCTTCACTTTTTCAGTAAGATATTAGATTATTTTCTTCAATTATCTTCTCTTTTCAACCCGGTGTAAATTCCCCTACCATATTTTCCTGCTTGACATCTTTTCTGTAGGATAATATCTCAATAAGATCCAAGACTTTAATACATGATTCTGATCCTAAAAGACACACATAACTTTAATGCCATAGGCAGGAAATAGTGGAAATAGCTGTATGCTGAGTGTCCCCTCACATGAGCGATAAGCAGGTCAACCATGTGTCATAATTTCTAACTCGTGCATAAACCCAAGGGCTTGTCTGGAGGTTTACGTGTGTTTTATTTCAAAATTGAGAATCAGAGAATCAGACAAAATAAAATTCATTTATCTAGCAATTTTCTTCTGAAGTTAAGACATTTAATACGTGTTGTTTCATATATTTTCAAAGTAGGCATGTGGCAGTCTTGTAACTAACCACATTTTACAAATATTAATCTCTCAATCAGTACCATGTCAAAAAATAAAAACTGCTTTCTATTGCATCTCAAAGCAAGTGATGCTTCCCTTATACATACACTTCACACATTCTTATTTCAATAATTTTTACATCAAATTACAATTTTGCAAGCATATACCCCATTCCATGGATGTCACTTGAGTAGCTAGTCCAGTCATTAGAAACAGGTTCTAAATTGGGAAAAGTCAATCTACTTTTAAACTATTCAAACCTGATTTACTGCAGAGTTTAGGAACAAGAGTGGTTAAAATCCCAGCTTTGTAACCTTGCATAAATTAATTTCTTTGGGCTTCAGTTTCCTTGTCTAAAAATAAGGACTGTGATAGTACCTACTTCATAAGAATGATGAGAGAATAAAAGAAGTAACATACAAAGTGTCTGGCAACTATACTGACAATTACCATTATATTACTTTATAAGTAAATAGGTTGATATAAGCTTCAATAACTTCTCTATAAATTAAGTAGCTATTTTTTCCCTACACCAACTTGCAGAATATTATACTCTTACTAGTAGCCTGGTGCACAAATTCCTGCACACTGAAAGTGAATTAATTAGAAGAAATATTTTAATATTGTTATTTACCATGTCCCCTGATCGCCGTCCCCTCCCTCTCCCTGCCAGCACCTGCTTTGGCTGGCCTGCTGCCACCCACGCTCTAGCTATGCCCCCCACCAACTGGTCATTCCACTGTTCAGTCAATTTGCATATTACCCTTTTATTATATAGGATTAGGCAGCAAAAAAATCCCATAGACTCAAGAAGTCCAAAAAATTTTTAAATCTTCCCATACTTTTCATTCCATATCTAATTTCTTCTACCTAAGAAACTAAATTCAGAAACCTATCCTTTTTTAAAAATATATATTTTTTATTTATTTCAGAGAGAGATAGAAACATCAATGATGAGAGAGACTCATTTGCTGCCTCCTGAAAACCCCCCAGTGGGGATCTAGCCCACAACCCAGGCTTGTGCCATGACCAGAAATCAAACTATGATATACTGGTTCATAGGTCAGTGCTCAACCACTGAGCACACCGGGTGGGCCCTATCCTTCTCTTAAATAATACTTTTAAGTTTTTCAAAATATTTGGGCTTAGCAATTAATTTGCTATTTTTCATTGTCTTTCCATTGATGAAATTTAAAAAAAAAAAAAAGTCCTTGGGGAATGTAGCCTTTCATGTCAGGTTTCTTAATTTCTAAAAAAGCAGTTTCTATTAGCATGTATATTTTAGACTTCTAAACAAAATGACAAATGATGACCCGATCAAATGTATACTGACTGTGACATAGCTTTAACAATCTCTTTTTATGGACCCTTTCATAAAATCATTTTAAGATTCTGCCTCCCAGTCCAGCAATAAAGGTCTTTTGTTGCCTTGCACGTATTCATCTGTCTGTCACTGTGTTCGCCACTTTAATATGGTTCAAGAATTGATGGCAACTTTAAGCAACATCACATATGGTACATTAACAACGGGCAGCTGTCAGTAAAACAAGACTACTCAAGCCCTTCTCCAGCCATGAGGCTTCTACTAACAGGTGGGAGTCTGAACCTAACACCTGCTGAAGCCATCCTAATCTGGCACTAATTAACTTAATTGGGCATAATCCTCCTCTGCTTCAGGAGAGAGGATACACTTCACAGGAAATGTTTGGCTGAAATGTCTGCCTGCGTCAATCCAGTTATTCTTTTAAGAAATATCTCCCACATCCATGTATACAGATTTATCCATTTCTAAATGTTTTCACTATTCTGTAGGTCTGCTCTTGTTGTGGTAACAACTTAGAAATAACCTCCTAGTAAAACATGGAATATCTAACACTGAAATTTTAAATGGCAGCAGTCACATCTAATGAATACCTACTTTGTATATAGCACTATGCTGAATATACGGAAGGCATATTTAAATATAACCAGAGAACCAAAAGACATAATATTTTGAAAAAATAAACAGAATACTGTGATTACTTCCAAGTTAGGGTTTTAGTTAGCTGTGAGGGAGGTAATTTCCAAGGGAACCCAAATAGGAACCCATCCTCTGGCTCAAGAGATTACATAATCAACATGGACTATCTGTTGCCAGTGCAACTGCAAACAATTACCGAAAAGGGTTAAGAGAATGGTGCAGTAGATTATACTAAAGATACACCAGGCAATAAAAATGGGGATGAGAAAGAATTTGCTCACTCAGTGAAAGTGGTTGAGGAATTTGTAATCCAAGATTCCCATGAAGTGCAATTTATGTGCTTGAACTTATTTCCACATAGTAGTCTGTGACTTTGCTTGACAGGGAAGCCATTAATCTGCTTGGCTACTTCAGTTTGTATTTTCTTAATCCAAGTATATACGAGTAGAGGCCCAGTACACAAAATTCATGCACTGGTAGAGTCCCTAGCAGCTGCCAGCTGGGTACTCTCTTCCTTCCTCTGGCCAGCCCCACGCTCTGGTCAAACTCCTGAACAACTCCTGGTCGAGGGGACAATTTGTATACTACACTTTTATTATATAGGATTCCCACAGTCATTTATACAAATTTGAACTTATTCATGTATACATTAATTTTGCATAACCAAGTTACTTGCATGACGGAGTACTTTTTCTCACTGGTTAACCTGTTTCAAATATATGCCCATATCAGACATATATATCTGTAAATGATTATAAACTTAATTTGTTACATTAAAAGAAGCTGACTATATTTTAAATTGTTTTCCATTTTTCATATTCTCTTCAATGAGAATTTTTTCATATTCTCTGCAAAACATACAAAAAAGCATTAAAATTCATCATTTTGATCATGTCAATTAATTTTATTAAAGTTTTTTTGTTTTGTTTTTAGATTTTGATTCATATAAGTATGCTTCCAGTAGGACATGATCTCACTCATCTAGGGGAAATGATGAACAACATAGATTGATGTACAAGAACAGACCCAGAGATAAGGAGCCATGGGTCAGACTGTTGGACCTCAAAGGGAGGGTGGAGATAAAAGGAAGAGATCAACCAAAGGACTTGTGTGCATACTTATGAGCCTAACCAGTGGTCAAAGACAATAGGGGGGGGGAGCATAAGTGGGAAGGGGTGGGGATTGGAATGGGGGGCTGAGGGCAAATATGTGATACCTTAATCAATAAAGAGCTTAAAAATAAATAAATTGATTTTGAGAGAGGAAGGGGGAGGGAGAAAGAGAAACATCAGATGTGAGAGAGAAACATCTATCTATGGGATGCCTCCTGAATGCCCCCTACCAAGGATTAAATCTGCAACTCCAGTATGTGCCCTGACTCAGAATTGAACCAGCAACCTTAAGGTGCAAAGGATGACACCCAACCAACTGATCCACTGCAGCCAGAGCTTACTAAATTTTTACTACAGTGATTTGATCCAACATAATGTAGCAAATTATTATTAAATCAAGAATAGCAGTTTTAGCATTCAACCTGCAAATGTATCTATTGTGATTAAACTCTAAATACCTTTTGAGAAATAAAGTTAAGAGCTCAGGGGAGGTTGATATTTACTTGTTTACCTGCAAAATATCATGCTATCCATTTACTTAAACAATTTGATATGTTTTCAGCTATGAAGTTATTCAACTTTTTCATTAAAATTAGTTTTTAAATCCCTGTCCCATCACCATAATTCAGAGATGTCAGTAAGAAAGTCAGAGTAGAAATGCCAATCATAGCAAGAAAAACACAACTCAACATCTTCAATTAGTGAGAAAGTTATGATGATATGACCACATAGAAGTTGAGTACCATTCTCCTTCACCTTTATTCCTGGTTAGCTGAATTCAGTCTACCAAATTATCCATACTCATTCATTCATATTCTCTTTCTCTCTGTTTCTTTCTAAAATATGGGATTTTGTTTGTTTCAGCAAAAGATAACTTGAAATACCTGGGTAATGCAAAAGAGTGATCAACCTTCTGTTATATTTAATGACTAGGAAGAGGTATGGAAATCACTGGGTTCAGCTTCTGTAATTTATACCAGAAAAAAATAAACCAAATGATCTCCATAGCCTTTTCTAATCCTTTAAACAATAATTTTCATACTTTGGAATGTATTCCTTTGATATAGAATTATTTAAGGATATATTTTCAAGGATGTTTACTGTAGCAACATTTGTAGTACCAAAGCATGAAAGCAATGTGCCTGCAGCAAATATGGCAAAAACTAAATAAATTCACCCACTTCTCCACAGAATATCATGTACCTATTAGCAATGCAAAAACAAAAAATAGGGCTATCTATCTGTTGACTTACATTCCCAAGAGTTATTGAATGAGAAAAGCAAGACACAGAAAATTCAATAATGTATAACCCAAATTTTCAAAAAAGTGATAAAACGTTTTATGTGTGATGTGGGATTCCTAAATAGAAATATAAGAAAATGGAGAGACATGTTTAGATTTTGTTGAGGGGGGTTATGGCTGATTTGCGTAAAGGGTAAAAGGAATAGAGAGGAAGACGACCAGCAGGAAAAATAGAAAAATGGGTCGTGAGGGGGGGGGGGGGGGGCGAGGGAGAATGCTATGATTAAAGCTATGCATTTATGTAAAATTATATGTCTTTAAAAATATTTAGATATTTAAGGTAAATTTAAAATGCCTTTCAGGGAAAATTGTAATATCATTTTTGTCACAGCCTCTGTTTTAAAGTATTTTATTATTAAATTCTTTATAATATTTAATAAAATTACCTAGACTTATTTTGCAAAGCTACCACTTATTGAGGAACACAGAATACACTAAACACTCAACATATATTAGTTTGTTTTTGGATTCAGACCCTTTCTTTGCATGACTTTGTATATTTCATCCCATTCCCTTCTGGCCTGATAAGTTTCTGTTGAGAAATCAGTTGTTAGTCTGATGGGGGTTCCTTTATATGTAACTTTCTGTCTCTCTCTGGCTGCTTTTAAGATTCTAACTTTGTCATTGGTGTTTGCCAGTTTAATTATAATATGTCTTGGCGTCGGTCTTCTGGGATCCATTTTGCTTGGGACTCTGCCAGCATCTTGGATTTGTGTGGGTTTTTTCTTCTCTATCTCAGGAAAATTTTCTGTCATTATTTCTTGAAATACATTTTCCATGTCTAGCTCAGTTTTCTTTCCTTCAGGAACCCCTATTATTCGGATATTGTTTTGTTTTGCATTGTCCCAAAGCTCCCGTAGGCTCTCCTCCTGCTTTTTAATTTTTTTTTTCTAGAAGCTGCTCTAATTGGGAATTTTTTTCCATCTTGTCTTCTAGCTCACTGATGCGATCCTCTGCTTCTTCTAGTCTGCTCTTGATGCTTTCTATTGAGTTCTTCATAGTAGCGATGTCATTTTTCATTTCATCTTGAGTCATCTTCATTTCCTCTTGGGTTTTTTTCATTTCCTCTTGGGTCTTACTCATATTGTCAAATTTGTCTTCCATTCTTTTTAGCCATCTTAAGATCGTTACTCTGAATTCTTGCTCTGGTAGGTTGCTTGCCTCTATATCGTTTACTTCCTTTTCTGGTGAAGCCTGCTTTTCTTTCATACTGTACCCAGCAAGACTATCAATCAAAATTGAAGGGGAAATCAGGAGCTTCACAGACAAAAAAAAAGACTAAAGGAATTTATCTCCACCAGACCAGCAATGCAAGAAATGCTAAAGGGTCTACTGTAAAAATAAAGAAATAGGAAGTGAAGAAGGAACACAGGGGTATAGAATAAAAATGGCATCAAATGAGTACCTATCATTAATAACATTAAATGTAAATGGTTTAAATGCCCCAATCAAAAGACATAGGGTAACAGATTAGATAAGAAAACAAGACCCATACATCTGTTGTCTACAAGAAACCCACCTCAGAAAAAGAGATGCACACAGACTGAGGGTGAAGGGATGGAAAAAGGTTTTCCAGGCAAATGGAAATGAAAAGAAAGCTGGGGTAGCAATACTTATATCTGACAAATTAGATCTCAGAGTGAAGGACATAACAAGAGACAATGAAGGCCACTTCATAATACTAAAGGGAGCAATCAAACAAGAAGAAATAACCCTGGTAAATATATATGCACCCAATACTGGAGCACCCAAATACATAAAAAAAAAAAACTGCTGGAGGTCATTAAGGGAGAGATTAACAGCAATACAATCATAGTAGGAGATTTTAATACCCCACTGTCACCCTTGGACAAATCATCTAAACAAAAAATCAGCAAAGAAATATCAATCCTAAATGACTCACTAGACCAGATGGAATTAATTGACATCTTCAGAACATTCCACCCCAAAGCCACAGAATATACATTCTTCTCAAATGCACATGGGACATTCTCAAAGATAGACCACATTTTGGGACATAGGCAAAGTCTCTTCAAATTCAAGAAGATAGAAATCATATCAAGCATCTTCTCAGATCATAATGGCATAAAACTGGAAATTAACTACAATAAAAATAATCCAAAGAAATCAAACACATGGAGACTAAACAGCATGCTATTAAACAAGGACTGGGTTACCAGAGAAATCAAGGAAGAAATTAAAAACATCCTGGAAACAAATGACAATGAAAACACAACAATCCAAAATCTATGGGACACAGCAAAGGCAGTTTTGAGAGGGAAGTTCATATCCTTACAAGCCTATTGCAAAAAACTAGAAAAAAGTGTAACAAATGATCTAACTCTACAACTCAAAGAGTTAGAAAAAGAGCAACAAGAAAAGCCCAGTGTAAGTAGAAGGAAGGAAATAACAAAAATCAGAGCACAGATAAACAACATAGAGACCAAAGAAACAATACATAAGATCAACAAAACCAAGAGCTGGTTCTTTGAAAGGATAAACAAGATAGATGGACCTCTAGCCAGACTAACCAAGAAACATTGAGAGAGGACCCAAATAAACAAAATCAGAAATGAAAGAGGTGAAATAACAACAGACCCCACCGAAATACAATGGATTGTTACAAAATACTATGAACAACTCTACTCCAACAAACTGAACAACCTGGAGGAAATGGACATATTCCTAGAAAAACATATATTAGTTTGTTTTTAACAAAGTTTAACTTAAAGATCAATAAATTTCCACAAGTTACACCTTAATTCATGGCTAGGCCAATGTACCATTTCTATATGTAAAATCTATGAAAGGCCAACTATGAAAGGCCAACAATATGTAAAATCTATGAAAGGCCAGTGCCTGCCATCATTGCTGGCACCTGGTAGATAACAAATACTTGCTGAATTTGTGGAATAAATGACTGCATGTGATTATTTTATGTGTCATTAGAAATCAGATTTCTGAATATGATTAAGTTACATAATGTTTAATTCCAACTTTCCTGGTATCCTGTTATTATACTCCTAAACCAAAAATGACCAATAAAAACAGGAAACAAACATAAACCTAGAAAACTCAATATTTCAAGATTCTAACTTTCAAAACAAAGTTAACACCTGAAAGTCTGAGAATGTAAAGTTTGATATATTTAAAAATAGATCTATGTGGTGTAATTCAGTGTGGTACAGTGGCAAGGACAAAAATACACTCTAGGCAACTGGACTGCCATGATTGAATTTCTTGTCAATCCACTTAAAAACTCTGTGACCTTGGGGAAGTAGCATAGCCTCTCTGTGCCTCCTCTGTAAATGCTGTGAGAATTATATGTGGTATAACATATAGAACTCCCATCACAGGGTCTAGCATGTGGCAAAAACATAATAAAGTGCTTTCTGATACTATTAATAATCAGGTGAAACAATAAAAAGTATAACAATAGAGATTTTATCATCTGTTTGCCAAATGGTTTTTGTGTTTTGAACGGTTACCCTAGTAGGTCTATATGGAGTACCTCAGTTATTCAACACAACTCCCAATGGCAGAGCTGAAGACTGAGGTCAGGATTGAGCCCAAGTTATACTGGGCAAGAATTCAAGAGATTACAATTGGAGATAAAGTTTAAAAAAAAAAAAACTTAGCAGGAATGAACATAAGAGCAGATGCCAAAGGTCAGGGTGAAATAGTGGTTAAAAAACCAAGCAGGTAGAAAATAGAATCCAGGAAGCAGGATGCCCAGAGAACCCAGAAGAAGGATAGGAAATTTCAGGAAAGCGAGCTCCAACACCATGAGGAACTTGCTCGTGATGAAAATCCAGGATTGGTCAGAAAAGTCCGTGCCTTTCACCTCCTAGCCAGTAAAACAGTCTTAATCTGCCAGTTATATCCAGATGTGGGTATCCCTGAATGAGTTGAGAAGTACAGGAATGAAATTAAATGAATTAAAGACTGTTGTAAAAAGAGTAACAACCCGTTTATTTACTGCTTACCTATTTTATGATAGTGTTTTACTTTGTTTTTGATTTTAGTTGTCCTAGGAAAGGTATAGTAGCACCCTCCCTTAGTCACAGATAACAAGCATAATTGTCACTAACTATACTTAGTGAATTCTTCAGAGCCCAATTAATATGCTAAAAGCTCCCCAGTTCCCACTGCCTATCTGTTGACCTGTGAAATTTTCATAATTTTTAAATTAGAGATGGCTTCAGAAGTAATAATCTCATGCCTGCCTCGTAGACTGGGCCAGAGTGAGAGTGGTATGTTAAGTCAATTTTCAGTGGAATACAATTAAGAGTGATGCTTAATTTGTGAAATTAAAGTATCTCTTCAGTCTCATTGAAAAGGCACATAATCCAAATGCCCAAGGCTTAGGGAGAAAGAACAAAGACTGATATGAGCATATACTGCAGGACTGAAACAAAGCAGTTGCTTGGTGGCTGGCCTATATGTGAAGGCAGGAAAACAAAGTGCAGATAGGGATAATGTTCTCTGGTTTCCTGGGTAACAGGAGTCAAAGACTACTAGGAATAGAGCTGAGAAAGGTACTTGCCGAGGAAAAGCAAGAAACATACCACCACAGGAGATTCTCTGCAGGAAGGTAATAGTGCATGTTCAACAACTGTAACAGGACAGGTATTCAGCCAGAGGTGGGAAAGATGAACTGACCCAGAAGCCCTGACATATTCTTTTTGGAAATACATTTCCTCAGCAGTTAGACACAGTTACTTAACCAGCATTCCTGGCCTTGCATAATTGAATATTGATTGAAAAGATGCATTTAGTGCCTCTGAAGTGAAATAGGTGGGCACTGTCTGCAGGTAAGGACTCAATAGTCGGGTCACAGAGCAGGGTTTCCTGCTGACAAATGAAGGGTCGGAAGCAGCTCTTCATCAATAACACCGGACCTGCTGGTTCCTTCTGTAAGCCATCATTGTTATTCCAGACACTAGCTGTCCTAACAATCCTATCAAACTCACTTGAACTCAATTCAGTAGAAGAAAATTAAAAAGATTCATCCAATTTGATACTTGAAATACCTGCAAATGGGCAAAATGTGTTTGATTGCCACTCTAAAGCAAGACTTTGTCAAAATGTTAGGTTCAGTTTTAGCCTTGAGACGACATTACTTGGAGTTAATTGCTACATAAAATAGAGTCATTTTATGACAAAAGCATAATGAGATCATCATAATTTCTAAAAATCAACAATTTAACCCTGGCAATTTGGATGGACAGCACATCTTCAGATGGCTTAAGAAATAACACATCATTAAAGGCATATGCATTTTTTTAAGTGTAAAGGACTGTCCTGTTGATTTCCTGTTGCATGGCAAAACATAGCTTTGGCAGCACTGCCCTGTGAAGGGTTGTTTACCGCTTGGAAAAGGGTTTCCTATTAGGCGTGTATTGAACATATTGCAATGTCACAGAACAGTGTCAGCTGCGCCATTGCCAAAAATGACATCAATTCTCACCCCCACAAAGACAGACATTGTGAGGGGTGCCATTAATGAGGCATACACTTTTTCTTCCCTCAACTTTTCCTCTATGGAGTAAGAGACCAAGGCTTTCTAGTGGAATCATCATTCCAGAAGATAAAGAAATACTGCAACGGTTTTCAATAATACAAAAGTTAATGGGGAAAAATGACAGCAATGCATGCAATTATAAAATTCCCACATAAGGATAGACAAATAGAAATACATGCAGCAAAACAAGTAAGTATATATACACACATAAGCATTTTTCTCACAAAGTATTTACTACTTGAAATGTTTTTAATCCTCTAAAATTTACACTGGATTTCTTATCCATTTTTATGTTTTACCATCTGATTTAAATGTTATATATGAACTATGGACAATTAATATTTTCCTATCCTCTATGTTGCTTAATCTCATTAATAAAAGCTATAGCTACTTAAGTTATTTTTGAACAAACATCAAAATTATTATAATTTTAGCAGCCTCTATATGCCAGATTACACACACACACACACACACACACACACACACACACACACTCTGGAGGCCCAGTGTACAAAATATATGCCATATTATACAAATACACACACACACACACACACACACACACACACACACACACTAGAGGGGCCCGGTGCACAAAATTTGTGCAAGGGTAGGATCTCCAGGCCTGGCCGCCAATCAGGGCCTTCAGGCTGCTGGCCAGGGCCTTCCTTTGTTCCATGCCGTCCCCTGGTGGACGGCATAGCAGACGGTAAAACTCCTGAGGGGACAATTTGCATATTAGCCTTTTATTATATGAGATATACTTGTATGTAATGCTTACAAGCTAGTTATAATTATCCTCATGTTTGCACGGAGGAAACTGTGATTCAGAGAGATTACTAGAATAGACCAGAACCACACAAGTAAGTGGCAAAGTTGGGACTCAAAATCTATTCTTTCTGATTTCAAATCTGCACTCACAATCTGCTATGACTGGTTGCCCATTACCATGTGGAGGAGAAACTGTTCCATGAGGTGATTGCTGCCTGATCCTTGTGTTAGATTGAGGCCAGAACAGAGATAGATTCTCTTAAACTCCCTCAGAGACCATTCATTCATTAATTTATCAAATAATTATGTCCCATCTTCTCATAGGAGCTAGACATACAATAGTTGGTAAGATCACTCACTCTCTCCCATCTCACAGAGTTGATAGACTAGTGTGGGAGATTTTCATTATTCACATAATAATGCAATGTATATATATAAAAGCCTAAGTGACCAGCCAACCAGCTGGTAGCTATGATGCACACTGACCACCAGGGAGCAAACACTCAACAGAGGAGCTGCCCCTTGGTGGTCAGTACGCTGCCACAGCAGAACGCAGCTCAGCTGACAGACAGGCAAGAGACGTAGGGCTCACAGTTGACGAGTGCAGCTGGCAGCATGATCCTCTCCTGTGAACACTCCCCCTGAATGCCTCAAGTGGCAGCTGATGCAGGCACAGCGGGGCCAGGATGAGTGGAAGTGGCACAACACCCAGCCCGGGCTCGGCTCCTCCCCGGCCACCTGCAGCTTCACGCATTACTTGGGGCTATGTGGGATTGACACAGACAGCAGGCGGAAGCCCAACAGCTGGCAGGTAATGCTGGGTGGCAGTGGCATGGAGATCCACTGATCCCCACAGGCCAGGCAAGGGACCCCACCGGTGCAAGAATCCGTGCACAGGGCCTCTAGTGAAATATAAAATCACTATTTTCTTAATGCTGCCTAGCAGGGGTACATGGCACCACTGAACGTGTGTAAGAGGGTATTGACATAGTCAAGGTGGACAAGGATGATTTGCCAGAAGATATTTTTTTTAAAAAAAAGGAAAAAACACTTGCTACATAGATATTAATATGAATAGGACGGAAAGTGTTCCAGACAATTGTAACCACATGTTCAAAACCATGAGTTTGTATTGAGGATTGAGCAGGACCAGCAAGTATAAAGGACAAAAGCAGGTAGAGGGGCTGGGTTGCAGAGTGAGGTAAAGCGGGAGAGGCAATTGGTGCTAGATCTTCAAAGATTATATTAAGGAGTACTGTATTTCTCCTATGAGCAAGTGGAAGTCATTGAATGTCACTGAACATCTGACGTTCTTTATGAATTGACTTTGTGAGAATGTCATTCAGAGCAAGGTTATTATTGTCATTGTCATGTCTAGGGCAGGAGACTGGATTACAGTGACAGCAGTGGAAATTTAGAGAAGTGGACAGAATTAAGAGATATTTAGGACACTGTAGCAATGGTTGATTGTAGGTACGGTTGTGGTTACAGTTATGATGGCAATATGGTTATATGAACCGAGGGAGAGTAAGGTTTCAAGAATGAATGAAGTTTTTGCTTGATTAACAAAAGATATGAAGTTGTTACTTATTGAAGGAAAGAACAAAATAGGATGACACTTGATGGGAGTTGATCATGTGTTTTGACTTTAATATGTGCTTACTGTGTCTTTGAAACATTCAAAATGAGGTATCAGTTAGGTAATTTGACTATATGGTCTGGAGCTCAGAAGAGAGGTCTAGCTAGTGAGAGGAATATTGCATGCCGAATATAAGTAGTAAGGCAGTCATGAGAGCCGTTCACCAAATATTTGCTGCTCTCTGTCCCCTGGGGACATGGTAGGGTTGCACATCCTAACCTGGATTTATCAGTCAGGGGACCATAAAAACAGAAAACACATTAACATTTCAGCACAAAAGAAATTAATACATGGAATTGTTTGTACAGGTGTTGAAATCACTGAGAAGCCAAATAGAGGATAGAGAGCAAGGAAGAAAGACAAGAGTCAAAGAGGAAGTAGTTTTACCCAACTCTGGAAGCCATTTGTGGAAGATGAAATGACATTGTGCCTATATTTTGGGAGCTGAAATCACAGAGAAGCCACTGCTGCTGGAGATGCCCTCCAAATCTGAAAGAGGGACAAAATGCAGTAATCGAGTTTCTCTATTCCTCTGGCCCTCCATTCTTCCATCACTATTTCCCAATGGCTGGAACTACTTGAAAGCCAGAGAGCAAGAAAACAAGGAAAATGCAGTCCACTGTAAATCAGAACACGTTTAAGAAGGGTAGAGAATGGACTCAGGGCAAACAGGCAAAAGACTGGCACAGTGTGGTCATTCAGTAGGTCTGATCAATGAGTTATGAGAAGAAGCAACACGAAACTGTTGAACAGAACATTTATTTACAAATGGGAAATACTCTACCAACCATGGTCTCAGAATAAAGATAATATGGAGCAGAAGCCCTAGCAGACCCACAAAAGAAGTATAGCATATAACCTGAGTGAGAAATAATTTTTTTTTGTTTAAGCCACTTAATTTTTTGGGACTTGAGGAGTGTTTGCTACTTGTAGCATAACCTAGTATATCCTGGGACATACAAAAATTAGAATTGGTAAGTGGGGTGATGCCCTCCCTTAACTTTAGAGGGTTGGCTGGCAGTCACTGATGAAACTGATATTGCAAGCTAGAAGGATTATAATCTAAATTACCCAGTGGGAAAATATTAGTTAAATCAGTTTTTAACAAGTTAAATATGCAAATAATATATCTTAGAACTATATAACTGATTATACACACACACACACACACACACACACACACACACACACACATTTCCTAAATTTGCCATACTTCCTTCCCCATCTCACACTTTCCTTTCTCTCAGTTAACTGAAGGTATCACAGACCTCTCACTCTATGGACCCAGGTAGTAACTATCATACATTATCTAAAGATTTTGGACTTTTGGATGGGATTTATGAATTTTCCTTTGGGAAGTTTATTTTTGCTTTCAGGCCAAATAGTTGAAAACCAGGAAAGCAAATATTTTCCACCTCATTTTGGTGGAGTCATATTAGTTTTGTCCAACAATTTCAAAGAAGTGACCTGTGTTACTTCCACATGGGATCATGGAATAGCTGATGTGAAAACTCCACAAGTTTCTTTCCCTATGACATAGAGACCAGCAACATTTCATACAGAAGTTGATCCTTTAGCCTAGGTATCATAGGACACATAAGATGAATAAGAAACAGCTTTTATTATTTTAATCCACTGAGATTACAGCCTAGTTCATCCTGATTTATAAATCAGTCTATAAATTTATATATTTTATATTTATAAATTATAATTAAAACCGAGCATATAAAGTGAATGGGAATGCCTAGAAAGAAAACAGATTGTGTTCTAGGAAAATATACCTTGAACAGAAGCAGAGAATGGAAAAGAAAGAGAAGAGAAAATTTAGAAGAATTTTCTGCCTCAGAAGCACTCTAAGAAAGTGTTTCAAGGAGAGAATGGTCTTATCTATTACTGCTAAGAGATCAAGCTTCAAAGAGGAATAAAAACTTCCACTGAAGATAGCTAAAGATGTTCTTGATGATCTCAGCAAGATGTCTTTCATCGAATGAAGGAGACAAAGGCCAAAATAGCATGGCTTGAGGACTGTGTGGGAGTAGGAGGAAGTGACAGGATATAAACAACTCCTTCAGAAAGCCTGGATGAAGGAGAGATTGAGGGCAATTAGAGACAACCCCAAAACAAGCATCTTGAAAAGAGGTTTATCGAGACTCATGCCCAACACACTTCATTCTAATGGAATAACATTGCATGTAAACTACAATTATTTGGAATTCTAGTTGTTGAGGTGAAATAACTATCACTTTTTAAAATGTCTTTATTGATTAAGGTATTACATATGTTCCCTTATCCCTCCATTACTCCCCCAGCTCCCCACTCATGCCATCACCCCCTCAGACCTTCAAACCTCAGAGGGAAGGTAGGGGAGGGGTAAAGGGGAGGTATCAACCAAATAACTATCACTTGTAATGCAAAATTTAAATCACCTTATATTTGTGATTCTTGAAGACAAAACAAAAAACTGTCTTTATTTGATTATTGTTCAATAAAGAGTAATATGTGCACCTGCAAATTTACAGCTAAGCTTAATTGCAAAGAATACTTGCAGATTGTAACATTACTATTTAGATCTCTTTTAATGCTTGCATTATGGTTAAATTGATTTTATCAGGTAGAAATGGGTTTCTAGGTAGAACACATAGCTTATATATGGAAAAGGCTGCACTGATTTAATGTTTAAAAATTATTACATAAAAGCAGTTTTAGTGTTTTCACTTTTATAATCCCATTGCCTAATGCAGTGACCAGGATATCCATTGCACACCCTGTCACTATTTTCAGGTCACATCCTTTCAGTCAAAAAGTATAATTGCCAATGAGCTAATTAGTTACTGACGAAACCAATAATCGCCAAAACTTCAGATAATCTTATTCAAATATTTTTTGCAGCCATACAAAATGGAAGCCACTATCCAAGTGAGATATTCATACTACATGTACAGCTTTAAATTCTTGGTATACCTCTTTCCACACGCATGCATTTAAAGGCAGCACGGAAAATAAAGTGAAAAACAGCAACAGCTTTTTCATAAAAATGACTCAACTGTGTCAAATCAATGTTAAGTGGATTATATATCTTAGCTCAAATCCTCTCAATTAATTTAAGTAGTAGGTGTTATAATTCCTATTCTACACACAAATAAAGGGTATCAGTTTAAGTCCATATAGGTAGCAGGTGACCAAACCAGGACACTAATCAAGCTCCATATGCCACCAAGAGTGTTGCACAAAACATTATGAATATTTTTCATTACAAACACAAATATCCAATCCCCAGA
The DNA here is from genome assembly GCF_964339955.1 of Pipistrellus hanaki. Classification (NCBI taxonomy): domain Eukaryota; kingdom Metazoa; phylum Chordata; class Mammalia; order Chiroptera; family Vespertilionidae; genus Pipistrellus; species Pipistrellus hanaki. Next base: position 88,138,679 of record NC_140524.1, read on the forward strand.
TTGGCAAGCGAATAGGCAGAGAGTTTCATTCAGCTTTGTGGCATGTTTTAGGAATTTTTTACCTAGAGCTAGAAGGTAGAAATTCCTTTTTGAGTCTGACAAAGATTGTTATTAAGGTCCTGAAGTGGAACTTGATTATGTAGCATTGGCAAAAGAAACTACAATTGAAAAGTCTTATTTTCTGAAATGCATCACCTATTTATTTCAAATGGCCTTTTGAGTTCTCACATAGTGGGTTAAATAACAATAGTAAAAATTTTAAATAATTTTTACAGTGAGATAAATTACTGAGGATAGAAAATACTTTCTCATTTTATTAATATTTATTCTCATACTTCCATTACATGTTTTCAAATTTACCATTTCCAGAGTAAATTTCAATGTGAGATGACTGGTCTCATATTTGTATATAGGGTGTATTCATAAAGACTTATTTTCTTCCCCATCCAACTAATATAAAACAATTTAATTTAAAAATAGACCATGGCCCTACAGGTTTGGCTCAGTGGATAGAGTGTTGGCCTGTGGACTGAAGGGTCCCACGTTTGATCCTGGTCAAGGCCACATGCCTGAGTTGTGGGCTCCATCCCCAGTGGGGGCGTGCAGGAGGCAGCTGATGAATGATTCTCTCATTATTGTATTGGTGTTTCTATCTCTCCCTGCCTCTCCTTCCTCTCTGAAATCAACAAAAATATATTTTAAAAATAGATCATAACTACAATGTAATTCACAAACATGTTGTCAATATCTCTCACCATAACCAAGATTATAAAATATTTACTGACAGTATTTTTCTAAAGAAGGCTAGAAGCCCTGGCTGAGGTTTCTCAGTGGTGTGAGCATTGGCCCAGGCACCAAAGGATTGCAGTTATAATTCTCAGTCAAGGACATATACTTGAGTTTTCCCTGATCAGGACAAGTGCAGGAGGTAACCAATTGATGTGTCTCCTCTTCTCTTCTCTTCTCTTCTCTTCTCTTCTCTTCTCTTCTCTTCTCTTCTCTTCTCTTCTCTTCTCTTCTCTTCTCGCCCTCGCCCTCGCCCTCGCCCTCGCCCTCACCTCGCCTCTTCTCTCCCTCCCTCCCCCCTCCCCCCCTCTCTCTCTCACCTCTCTCTCACCTCCATCCCTATCCCCTTCCACTCTCTCTAAAACGTCAATGGAAAAAATATCCGTGAGTGATGATTAGCAGAAAAAAGGAAGGTTAATGCAGACAATTCCTGTGAATTCCAAAATTTGAAGTGCCTTCAAATGGCTATATAACGTTATTTTTCATATATGATATTCATCATCATTCATTGTATAGAGATTATACGCAGTTGATAGTCACAATTTTAAGCACCAATCAAATAAGCCCCTTGATATGGCAGAAATGAAAGCACTTTTAAAATCAGAAAATGAGAGTTTAAAATACTGACAATGTACAAATATGATTGCTTTTGACAAGATATAGAGTCCTTCTAACTTCTATTTCTCTATTTTCACAAATTAAATAATGATAACTAATTCAAGGAGTCATGATGAGAATAAAATGAAAAAGCACCTTGCAAGCTGTAATGTCAACTTTGATAAATATTTGATGTATTATAACATGACAGATATTGTGTAAACAAAAGGTAGTTCCTGTAATGGATAGTTATTGGTATATTTTGTTGAAGCAGTTGTTTGCTCGCCAAAGAAAACATTATTTTTTTGTCCATGCTAAAAGTGATGCTGTTCTACACACTATGAAGAAAAAATATAATAAAATCAAAACTTTTAAAAAACATACAGGGAATGGGGGGAAAAGGGAGATATATGTACTACTATATATAATACTTTCAGCAATAAAATTTAAAAATAAATAAAATTACAGTGAAAATAAATAAAAATAAACCATACAGGAAACTCAAAGCACAAATCCAGAAAGAGTTTAAATTTCCTTTTAACATATCCTAAATTTCTAATACAGCTGATCAGCTTATCTAATAAACTTTAATACTATTCTGGTAATCATTTCTATAAATGCACATAAATGAGGATGGCCTTGGAGAGTATGTAGAATTATTCTGGGAAGAAAAACAAAAAGGTGCATAGTATTTATAGGTCCTAGAGTAATAATTATGCTGGAATACAGAGGCATTAGACATTGAATTCAATGAAGGGGATATTTTATTTCATTACTTCAAGATAAAGACAATAAAATATATGACTGTGTAACCTAAAAGAAAATATTAATAATCACCTAAAAAGCCCACAAATAACCCTGGCCAGTGTGGCTGTTGATTGAGCATCATACTATTCACCAAAAGGTCACTATTTTGATTCCCAGTAAGGGCACACACTCAGGTTATGAATTCAGTCCCCAGTGGCATCTCTCCCTCTCCCTCTCCCTCTCCCTCTCCCTTTTCCTCTCTCTCCCTTCCTCTCTCTCTAAAATCATTAAAAACATATTTTTAAAGCCAACAAACAAAAATTTTCCTTATAAATTCTAAAAAATATTCCGAAGAAAATCTTTTATTATTGGAGGACATGGGATTCTGGGCTATGAGTACCTGTTTTACAATTCTCAAACTTTCCCAAATTCTGCAAACATAAATGCATAATGTAAATAAAAATAAGCATTATATCATTCTTTAATATACTTACTCTAGCTTTGACTATAATATCCCTTTCTGTCCTTTGCAAGGTCATTCAGATAATATAGAATACAAAAGGGAGGGGAATTAACATTCAGGGGGGGAAATCCTCTAGTTAAAAGCATTCCTTAATATTTAAAATGAATCACCCCATTTTCATTAGATAATTAAGGTGATATAATTATATTTTAAAAACGACAAGTGAAGTAATATGTCCAATTTTCCTAAGGCTACTGAGGTCTTTATTAAAAGCTGAAAATAATTCTCATCATTTTCTACTAGAGTAAACAACATTAATTTTGAAGTTCTTGTCTGGAATGTTAAGAGTATGTGGGGGTGTCATCTGGGACAAAGGGGAAGATCCTGTAGCTAACCACATGTCCAGATGCATTTTCTTTTCCAAGTATTCATCTTGTATTTTTAGTGTGTCAATCCCAAATCACCAACTATATTTTCAGTTAGTCCTTGCTTAGAAATCGCACTAGAGAAATTTGGAAGGGGTCAGGGGTAAAAAGCTGCCTCTTTAGGGGTCTAGAGGAAGCTATAATCAACTCTAATGGTTTTACTTCACTGTTTTATCTTTAATTGAAATAAAAATTATTTGTTTTAAATATCTTCAGAACTCTTCTGAGACAAAACTTTAAATCATGAGAATGTCTTTTGTTTACCTCAATTCAATATGTTATAGACTTATTCTGGATGTATGACCAAGACAGAATCCTATCTAAGAAAAAGAATGATATGCAAATCGGCCATCACTCCAACACATAAAATAGCTACCCCCATGTGGTCAAAGATGGATGCCCCATGTGGAAATAAGTTGGCCGCCACAAGATGGCCAGCAGGGGAGGGCAGTTTTGGGCAATCAGGCTGGCAAGGGAGGGAAGTTGGGGGTGACCAGGCCTATAGAGGAGAGTAGTTAGCGGTGACCAGGCCAGGAGGGGAGGGAACTTAGGGTCACCAGGCTGGCAAGGGAGGGAAGTTAGGGGTGACTAGACCAGCAGGTATGGGCAGTTAAGGGTGACTAGGTAGGCAGGAGAGGGCAGTTGGGGGCCATTAGGCCTGCAAGGGAGGACATTTAGGGGTGACCAGGCCAGCAGGGAAGGTCACTTAGGGATGACCAGACTGGCAAGGGAGGGAAGTTAGGGGTGAGCAGGCCAGCAGGAGAGGGGAGTTAAGGGTGACTGGGAAGGCAGGGAAGGGCAGTTAGGGCCAATCGGGCCAACAGGGGAGCCATTAGGCATGGATCAGATTGGTAGGGGAGTGGTTAGGGATGATCAGGCTGGCAGGCAGGCAGGAAGCCAGCAGTCCTAGGTTGTGAGAATGATGTCCCACTAACCATTTAAGCCCGATCCCACGAGGGTCCCATATTGGAGAGGGTGCAGGCTGGGCTGAGGGACACTCCCCCTTATGCATGAATTTCATGCACTGGGCCTCCAGTTTATATATAAATAGAAACAACAGTTAGCAAGATTTGCCCAGCTTTTGATTCCTCAGAAGTTTTAGGCCATATAGAATAGGTTAGTTTGGTCAATTCATTCCAAACAAATCAACTGGTGTAGAATAATTGAAGTTCACAAAGGAAAAGAAAAATTATACAAGAGAAATCCCCATTACTCTTAGTGTCAAGATCCCACTGAATCTATTCAACTCTGCCAAATGCGTTCCTTGAACTACTGCACATAAACAGGTCCACTTGTATCTTAGTTTTATTTTTAAATAACCATTCACACTTAAAAATGAAATTACATCAATGAAGAAATTCTTAAGTAGGAAGGAGTTCTAAATCTAGTTTGTAAACAATCCTAAAAGAAGAATTACACAAATTAACATGAAAATGCTCATGCTTAGAGTCATATAAATGATGAGATTTCATGAAAAATAAGTTGCCAATGAATGTCAGAAAAACCACCATTCCTGTGTTCCGTATACCAGTAAGAGAAGAAATGTAATGTTGTTAGTTAGATTTTCAGATTAAGTCCTAATTTCAGAAATGTTAAAATATACTGAGAATCAGTAAAGTATGATAGTTTTTTGTTTGTGCATCCTCTTTATACAGAACATATAAAGTTAATCCAATATAAGCTCACAAATAAGCTCATTCAGTAGCTTAAGCCATTACATAAACTAGAAAAAAATTTAATTATTAATTCATCCATAAAATCCCAGAGAACAGACTATTGGTAAGTATAATCTCAACTGTGCTGTGACTTATTAATTCTAAATAAACATCAGCCTAAATAACTAAATGAAACATGGTCATTGATGGGACTGACTGACCAAATTGGCAGCTGAGGTTTCACAACAGAAGTGAAGCAGTTACGGTTATAATTGAAAGATAGTTGATCCACTCATAGAATCTGATTATTTTCAAATGGTTACAGCATTATAAAAGTGAAATATTATAAAAATAAGTAAGTAATGTCAAATAATATTCCAACATTAAATTGTTTAGTTGGTTAAATAGTTTGATATTTAAATTCATAACTTTCTTTATTCCAACCAATTTCCAACTCTTCCGAAGTAAAAAGCTCTGCCATAATCTGTGATTTTGTTTAGTTTTGTTCCTCATTTTGGAGATAAGAGAAGAGCCTTTGGGGACCCATGAAATATCTAATTTTAAAATGGTAACATAGTTAATAGTTATGCTTATCAATGTGCGATTAATTTAGAAATTAAATTAAAACCACAAATTTAAAACTTGCAGTTCTTTTCAAAGCTTAAGATTTAGTCAGCATTAAATAATTAAAATCACCACAAATTTATTAAAATCCTATGGTGCAACATAAAGTAAATAAAATACGATTACTTTCCTCAAGAATAATCCCAAATTTATGAACAGGTCAGTAGGCATATTACATACCATTTATACCAATAATTTGGCTTCCAAAAATTAACACACAATAAATTCCATTTCCTTGATGTTTTCTGAATAGACTAGAAAGTGTTAGAATTCAATTTAGTTTACAACAGAATAGTGTAGCCACAGTTGTAGCACAGTAAAGACATCAGGGGTTTTACAGTATCTTACAATATAAATCCAGAAGAAGCAATGCTATTTTTATGTCTTTGAAAGGTATTGGAATGTTTTACATGATGAAGAATGTCCACAAACCAACCAACATATGACAGCTTACCCTTCCATTTCTTCAAAGTCAGAAGGAATTAAGAAAGTGCAAAAACTCACTTTCATCAGATGTGGGTAGATAGTAGGTAGAATGTTGTGAACACTGACTTTAGACATAAATAAGTGGAATACATAACACAGATCTACCATTTATTCTGAGAATTCTCTTAATTTTTCAAGTCTTAATTGCCTCTATGAAAATGGTGACAATGAAATATTATATGCAAAAGTAGTTTTTAAATTATATAACAGCCCCTGACGGTATTGCTAAATGGTTAGTGTTGGCCTGCATATCGGTGGGCCAGGAGTTTGATTCCTGGTCAAGGGTTCATAGTTGGGTTGTTGGTGTGATCCCTACTCCTGGTCAGGATGAGTATGGGAGGCAACCAATCGATGTATCTCTCTCACATCGATGTTTCTCTCTCCCTCTCCCTGTAGCCTCACCCTCCCTTCCACTCTCTCCAAAAATCAATGGAAAATATATCCTTACTCCTCAGGTGCAGATTTAAAAAATATATATAACAAATAAAAAGCACTGTTTTTACATGAGTAAATATTCTTGCCAATATAGAAATCTACAAAGTCCTCAGGAGAGGGGTATATATTTTGTTTCTTTCTGCATATTTTTCTCCTTCAAGGAGTTGCCATGTCATGATAGACAGAACAATGGCCCCCAAAGATGGCCATGTCCAAATCTCCATAAACTATGAATGTGTTACTCTACCTGGCAAGAAGGATTTTAAAGATGTAATTAAGTGAAGAATCTTGAGATTATCTTGGATCCTCTGGCTGACCCCAAATGATCCTAGTAAGGAAAAGAGGGAGGCAAGCGAGAGTAGCAGATGTGAGGATGGAAGCAGAAATCGGTGATGTGATTGCTGACTTTGAAGATGGAAGGCAGTCTATAAGCTAAGGAAATTGGGCAGCTTCTGGAAGCTGGACAAGGACACAGATTCTCCCCTAGAGCTTCCAGTAAAGAATGCAGCCCATCAACCTTGACTTTAGCCTCATGAGACTTGGGTCAGACTTCTGCCTTCCCGAATAGTAAAATAATAAATTTGTGTTGTTTTAACTCGTTAATCATGGGTTAACCTGTTACAGCAGCCCAAGGAAACTAATAAACACGCCAAGGGAGAATGCATAGTTGAATTCTATAACCACAGGGCTGTGTGACTTTAAGCCAGTCCCTCCCTATTTCAAATACGGATGTGGGGTTAAGATGATCTCTCAGGTCTCCTACATCTGAAAAATACTATAATTAAAGATGCTAAATTCTCCTTTCTTTCTCTTTTCTCAGCTTTCATGCTTCCTCTCCTCCTTTGATTAAAAAAAAGCTATTTCCTTTCTTATATTTTATGCTTTAGGGAGTAGGTAATTCCTTGGGCTAGCTAGCTGATCTGGTAGAAACTGCTGAGAGATAATGAGGCCCACTTACCCTGACAAGCCATGGCAGCTGCTTTCCTTCACTGACAGTAAGTAGGGAACTTCTCTTGCCCACTCCAATTTTCCCCGAGTCTATTTTCCAGACTTCAAAATACACAGGCAGAAGTTACATAGATATCCAATATGAACTCAAGGTCCCTAGAGAGTAGTTAGTTTCCTGGGCAATTATATGTAAAAATGTCCTCATCAAGATGATCCCTTTAAAGATTGTCTTCAGCACTACGTTTTTAAAAATTCATGATTTGTCTTCCCAATTATAAGCAGGGAATTTATAAGGATCTGTGGTTTCTGTGGATAAGGCCACTCACTAACAACACACTTGACCTTGAACCAGAAGGGTCAACTAAACTATATATAACAATAGCCACAGCTAAAAATTGCATTTGTGCTTTCTTCAACTCAAAATTATAACAATTTTAACAGGAGTCTCAGGTTCCCTGAATGAGACGCCTGGAGTGTGAAGACTTTAATTCCTTAAACATCAAACTTTGTCACAATAACAAACTGGGTGATTATTCAATATTTAAAAATAATTACATTATGCTAAGTGAACTAAGCCAGTCAGAGAAAGATAAATATCACATGATCTCACTCATCTATGGGAAATAATGAACAACATAAACTAATGAACAAAAGCAGATCCAGAGATCGGGAAGCATTGTTCAGACTGTCAAAGCTCAGAGGGAAGGTAGGGGAGGGTGGGGGTAAGAGGGAAACATCAACCAAAAAACTTGCATGCATGTATATAAGGCTAACCAGTGGACACAGACAACAGAGGGGTGAGGGCACGAGTGGGGGGGTGGGTTGGGAATATAATGGGGGATGAGGACAAATATTTAATACCCCAATCAATAAAGAAATTAAAATGAGAAAATAAAATTACTTAAAATTTTTAATTTAAAATAGTAAGGAAACATTGTATTACCATATAAATACTCATACCCCTGTGAATGTAGGCTGCAAAAGTTCTATGAATAAGATGACCCAGTAATTTCACTGCAAGTTATTTACCCAAAAGAAATGAAAACAAGTCTTTGAATACCTGTACATTATTTTTCATAATGTCATTATCCACAATTGCCAAAAAGTGAAAAACTTGAATGTCTATCAACAAATTAATGTATAAACAAACTATGGAATACACATATAATGGAATATCATTCAGCCATAAATGTTACACCATAGATGAATCTCAAAAACATGCTGAGGAAAATAATTGAGGCACAAACAGTTATGTATTGTATGATTCAACTTATATAAAATCCAGTATAGGTAAATCCATAGAGACTGAAAGCAGATTAGTGGTTACCAGGGATTAGAGAAAGAAATGGGGAATGACTTGATGCATACAGGTTTTCCTTTTGGGGTGATGAAAATGTTTTAGAACTAATGTTGATGACTGCATAGCACTGTAATGTTCTAAATGACACTAATTTGTACATTACTATGCTAGTTTACATTATGTGAATTTCACTTCAATTTGAAAACAAAGTTCTATGGTTAGACAGAACTCAATTCCCTTGTGGCCCTGCCACTCATAATGTGCCTTTGGCGAGTGACTTAAATTCTCCACCATAAAGACTAATGGTTTAAAACCTCATTTAAACTGGAGTTGGGATGACCTGTATGGGGAACTCTCACACCCTACCACTCATACTCAATTGCTCCAAATAGAAAGTACTTTCCATCTCCAATAATATTTTTTCTATTCTACTATTATCCTAATAATAAAAGGCTAATCTGCAAATCAACCAACAGTGGAGCAACCAGTAGCTATGACATGCACTGACCACCAGGGGGAAGACGCTCAATGCAGGAGCTGCTTCCTGGTGGTTAGTGCTCCCACCAGGGGAGGGCTGTTCAGCCAGAAGCTGGGCTCAAGGATGATGAGTGAAGTGGTGGTAGCGCTAAGGATGTCTGACTGACGGCTTAGGCCCACTCCCTTGAGAGCTCCCAGACTGTGAGAGGGCACAGGCCAGGCTGAGGGACCACCCCCAAGTGCATAAATTTTGTGCACCGGGCCTCTAGTAGCAGAATAAAGGGGGATCTTGTCCACACCAGCAATCACTCAGCCAATGAAAGATTGTTACAACTCAGCCAATGAAAAGCCACTACACTTAGAACTCCCAGTTTCCTCCAATGAAATCTGTTTACAACAGTCCCTCTGAACTTCTCTTTCCTCTATTAAACAAAGGTTCCTCTCCTCTGTTCTGTGGAGTATTGTGCAGTTCACTAGTAGACCATAACCCAGATTAAAATTCTTTATTTTCCACAAATAAACACTACTCAACTTTCAGGGTTAAAGTGGGTTTTAAATGAAATACTGTACTTACAGTATCTGATGCATAGCAGATTATTAGAAAAATAAAAGTACCCTTCTCTGTACCTGTTTTCCTCCTCTACAGACTTTTGGGACTTTAGAATACCAATTTATAAACATAAATGAGCAGTGGGAAAAAGAAAAAAATGACATTGCTATACCATTTCTGGAAATGAACCTTAAGGAGGTAATCAGATGGAAAGGATGATCTTTGAATCTTTGAGTTTTCATTATACACACTCTCATAGACATTATAAATATTTCTGTCTTGTCAGTACCAGAGAGAAAATGTGGACACCAAATGTTCATCAATAAGAGATTGGGTTCAGTAAGTTAAAACCTATCAGTTTGATACACTACTATGTAGACATTCTAATCAGAATGAAGATTTGTATTTAATGACACTGAAAGATATCCATAGCATAAAACAGAGAGGGATAAATGTTTAAAATATTATATATCACATTAAAAACACACACAGAAAAAGGCTGTAAGAATAATCAAATACAATGTAAACAACTTCAAATGCGGGTATTAAGAATTACATTTATAATACCTTTACAATAAGAAAGTCAATAAAAATATACCTATTTTGAGAAAAGATGTAATGAAATTTTAATAACATACATTCCTCATTATCAAACAATATAAAATTGGTTGACTTATAAAAGTACTTCCTTCTATTTCTGATGTATAAGATTGTATAACTCTTGTAGAACAGAATTTTCCTTTATAAAAAAAATAAACATACTATTGATTAGCAGTGTGACTTATAAAAAATCACTTAACCTCTGCACATTAAAATCTTGAAAAGCTGAGTTACATGATTAGTATAGAAATATCAGTCTGTTTCTAGGAGAAAAAGAACCGGAATCAAGATCCAAGTCCTTGGACCTAGCAAATGCTAACAAAATCCTCTAAAAACTTCACTAGCGCTCAAGGAAAGTAAAAACCATGAATTAAGTGTTCTTGATATGCACACAAAAGATTTTTAAAAAGTCTAGCATATGGCAGCACATCTATGTGAACTACCTTTTCCTTTTTATTGAATTTATTGGAGTGACACTGGTAACAAAAGTATACAGGTTTCAGGTCACAATTCCACAACACATCATCTGTACACTGTACTGTGTGTTCACCGCCCCAAGTCAGGTCTCTTTCCAACACCATTTATCCCCCAACTGTAAGAATGACTATCTTCAATAAATCAATAAACAAGAAGTGTTGGCGAGGATGTGGAAAAAAGGGAACCCTCATTCACTATTGGTGGGAATGCAGACTATTGCAGCTACAGTGGAAAGCAGTGTGGAGTTATCTCAAAAATTTAAAATGGAACTGCCTTATGACCCAGCAATCCCACTTCAGGGAATTTATCTGAAGAAACGCAAAACATTAATTCAAAAGAGTATATGCACCACTAGGTTCATTTCAGTATTAGTTACAACTAGATGCCCGGTGCATGAAATTCATGCATGGGGAGGGTGTCCCTCAGCCCGGCCTGTGCCCTCAAGGGATGTCCCATGGAGATCGGGGCTAAACCAGCAGTCGGACATCCCTGTTGCAATCCGGGATGCTGAATACACCAGTGACCATACTTTTCACACAGGTGAAAGGCATCTTGCTGTTCTATGAGCAGCTACATTTTTTTGCCCTGATTATAAATGTAGTACTTAACATGATCCTTCTGAGGCAGTAGTACCATTTCCCCCATCTTAAGGGTGGAAACACTGAAGCAGAGACAAGTTAAGTAATTGGCTTTGTCACACAGTTATACATGTCAAAATCAGGGGGGACCACAAAATGTGCAAGCCAGCATCCATGCACATCATCTCTGCATCATCCTGTTTTTTCAGGGTCAGAGGAGCCTTGTCAGATTTTAATTTTTATTTATTTTTTATTTTGTTCCTTTTTTTATTGAATTATTATCTGTGTACATATTTTAATTTTTAAATCTAAGAAACTGTTCCCAACATATATAGGGTAGGGTCCCTAGGCCTGACCTGAGATCAGGGCCAATCTGTGGGGTGACTGAAAGTGGGGGCAATCTGGGGGCCCCTGCTGGCACCTGCCTTGGCTGGCAGCCTGGCATTGCCCACTGGCTGGCCCTGCCCCCTTATCACCACCAGAATCGCCTCCCTCTGGGGGGCGGAGGGGGGGCAGATGCTCAATGCAGGAGCTGTCCCACCACCACCACTGGGCTCACCAGACATGAGCCCGGCTTATGGCTGAGTGGTGCTCCCTCTGCGGGAGCTCACTGAGTTGAGTGTCTGCCCCCTGGTGGTCAGGGCATGTCATAGCAATTGGTCTTTCAGGCAGTCATTCTGCCATCCATTTGATTTGCATATTAGGGCTTCATTATATAGGATAGCCAAGATTTGAAAACAGACCAAGTGCTCATCAGTGGATGAATGATAAAAATGCTATGGTATATTTACACAATATAATATTACTCAGCAAAAAAAAAAAAAACACACACACACAAAAAAAAAAAACAAATCTTACCTTTTGTGACAGCATGAATGGACCTGAGAGCATTATGCTAAGTGAAATAAGCCAGTTAGAGAAAGACAAGTACCATATGATTTCACTAATATGTGGAATCTAATAAAATAAACTAACAAGCAAAATAGAAATAGACTCATAGAGAACAGGCTGAAAGTTACTGGGGATGGGGTGGGATATGGGGGTTGTGAAAAAAAAGAAAAAGAATAAGAGAGAGAGGGGGAAAAAAAACAACCTCATGGACACAAACAACAGTGCTGTGATTACCAATGGGTATGGGGTAGAGAACAGAGATCGTTGTGAACTTTTTTTTTATTAAATGTATTGGGGTGACATTGGTCAATAGGGTCATATAAGTCTCAAGCGTATATTTCTATGATTACATGATCTGTATACTGTACTATGTTCCTACAACCCAAATTAAAGTCTTATTCTGTCACCATATACTAGGTCCCTTACAGCCCCCCCCCTCTCTCTACCCCTTCCCTCTGGCAAGCACCACACTGCTGTCTATGTTCATGAGTTTCAGTTTTATATCCCACATATGAGTGAAATCATATGATTCTTAGCTTTTTGGGACTGGCTCATTTCACTTTGGATAATAATCTCAAGATCCATCCATGTTGCCACAAATGGCAGTATTTCCTCTTTTCTTATGGCCAGGTAGTACCCCGCTGTGTGCTGTGTATATGTACCACATCTTCTTTATTCAATCCTCTATTGCAGAACACTTTGGTTGTCTCTCCGTGTCTTGGCCACTGTGATTAATGCTGCAATGGACATAGGAATGTGTATATCTTTGTGAATATATATTTTTGAGTTTTGGGGTACATGTCCAGGAGAGGGATTTCTGGGTCATATGGTAAATTCATTCTTAATTTTTGGAGGAATCACCAGACTTTTCCCATAGTGGCTATACCAGTCTACATTTCCACCAGCAATGAATGAGGGTTCCCTTTTCTCCACAGCCTGATTTTTAGATTTTTTAAAAAGAATTAAAGGATGCTTTCATATTATTTTAGCAACTAAATTTAGAAGATGGAGCAATAAAATGAAAATGTATTGGATTTACAATTAAGTGCGGTAGAAAAAAATTAAATTAAGTGTGGTGGGGCAATTATCACAGGAGTCAAAAATTCCCATTAACAATCATGAAAGTGAGTTGTAATTGATCCATTCTACCAAAGTACTGTGTTTAATAATAACAATACAAAAGTAGTAGCATGCTAGACAAGGTCAGCTATACTCATGCAACTAATGAATGGAATGTAGTTCCCATAATGTACCCCAACCAATTAAACTTCAACAAGGCTTGAGGACTTGTAGCTGCCCCAATACATAACTTACACCATGAAGAATTTAATCAATACAATCTAAGCCCATTGTATATTTGTTCTTATATTATTTCTAAATATTTTATATGGCTGTTGTCCTCAACATGTCCCCTTCTTTATATTTCTATCTGATATTTTCCTCCCCATCACACCCCTATATACTACACAATACTTAGCAAAATGCTGGACATCTGGTAGACACTCAAATATATACATTGGCTTTGGTGAAAATAGTAGAACAATATAAGCAGCAAATAGGTTTGTAATGCAGCCTGTTTCTCAGCCTAACAACAATGTTTACTTACACTTACCCACAGGGGCTTGGCAAACATACACAGAATGGCTGACATATTCAAGCAACCATGACATGCCATGTTAAAGAAGTAATGAGGGTTAAAAAAAAGCTTTGAATATCTCCTGAAATGTACCTTTGCTCCTCTATTATGGAACTTATTAAATTAGCTGCAATAGCCACTGAGGAGAACAGATGTGGTACATATCCTCAAAAAACTAAAAATGGAACTCCCATTTGACCCAGTAATCCAACTTCTAGGAATATATCCCAAGAAACTAGAAACACCAAGCAGAAAGGATATATGCACCCCTACGTTCATAGCAGCACAATTTATCATAGCTAAGATTTGGAAACAGCCTAAGTGCCCATCAGCAGATGAGTGGATTAAAAAGCTGTGGTACATCTACTCAATGGAATACTACTTTGCTGTAAAAATGAAGGAATTCTTACCATTTGCAACAGTATGGATGGATCTGGAGAGCATTATGCTAACCGAAATAAGCCAGTCAATGAAAGATAAATATCACATGATCTCACTCTTTTGTGGTATATAATGAACAACATAAACTGATGAAGAAAAACATATCCAGAGACAGAGAAGCATCGATCAGACCGTCAAACCTCAGAGGGAAGGTAGGGGATGGTGAAGATAAGGGGGAGAGATCAACCAAAGGACTTGTGTGCATGCACATAAGCTAACCAATGGACACAGACAAAAGTGGGGAGAGGGCATGAGTAGGGGGCAGAGGGGAAATGGGGCGATAAGAACACACATATTATACCTTAATCAATAATGAAAAAAAAATATTAGCTGCAACAAATAGTTAGTGTAAGCCACAGAAAGGATAAATGAGATGATTCATTTTAAGCCCAAAAGTGTAAAAGGGAGAAACACCAAGATGACAATTGCTCACTGATGCTATTGTAAGTCAAGAATTACCTTGACCAGATCAAGAATAAGGATAAAATAAATTTATTCATATAACTATTTTGTTTTTTTAAGAGCTATATTTAATGAATTTCTCTTACTTAAAAAATAATTAACAAAAATTCATCTTAAAACAAAGATAAAAGGTCAAAAAAGAATTATCTTGACCAAAGGATGGCATAGATTATGGTTGGGTGTCCATTGATTTCAGCCACACCCCATTTATGCCCACTACAAAAAAGTATGTCCATCTTCCCATCACTTCCAATCATTACTTATCAATTTCCCTATATATACCAACCAGGCTGTTTTTTTAAAATATATGTTTGGTGCCTTAAAATTAAAATGAGGAAATATTTCTTTTTTACTTATTTTAAACCCATGTTGCCAGTTTAGGAGAGGGAGAAAATTTTTCACTATCCTTCTAGGTTCTTTAACTCGGTCCAATAATTAAATTGACAGATTAACAAGAGGAAATAACCACATTTCATTATATATGGACATATGGGAATCCCAAGTACATTAAAGGTTCAGAGACAGAAAGGTAAAATGAGGTAGATATGGTATTCTAAGTTAAAGAAGAGGTAAGTCACCTGATGCTTCAGAAGGAAGAAAGATCATTCTGAGGATAACAAGATCAGATATACAGTCATTAGAAATTTACCCTGACCTATAGAGATGCCATAAAAGGTTATCTCTGGCAATAACTTTTATTATGGGCAAGGTCCCTAATATAAAAAATTTTAAGGGGCAGTAAAAGTTTCTTGCGAGCCTGCAGGGTCTTGATTGCCTTTAGCTCAAAATAAGCCAGATGCCAAAGTAGCGCATCTTGGCCAGGCCTGTTCTGAGATCCCTTTATCAGACAGAGACCCAAGAATTTAAATGTATAAAATGTGCATAAATAATACAAAAAAGCAGGATATTTCTCAAGTTTATTGAGTTAATTTTGGTTTACAACTCAAAGTTTTAATAAATCATGCATACCACATAAACTTTAAGCATTCTCCAACTTTAAAAATCTAAATAAGCCAGCCAGAGAAAGATAAGTATAAAATGATGTCACTGATATGTGGAATCTAATGAACAAAATAAACAGATGAACAAAATAGATCCAGAGACATAGAAGCATGGAACAGACTTAAGGATCTCAGTGGGAATGAGAGGGTAGAGGGTATGGTGAGATTAAGCAGGGAACTTATATATGCATATCCCATGGACACAGGCAATAGTGTAGGGGTGGGGGTAGAGTGGAGGGGGTAAATGGCAAAAAAGGGGGGACATATGTAATACTTTCAACAATAAAGATCTTTTTTTAAAAGCTTGAGTTTTAAATTTTTCTTTTCTCCCCAAGCTATTAAAAATAATTTTATTCTGATCCAGGAAAAAAGTAAAATTCTAAGGTGGTTATGTTTTCCAAAATAACTATATCTCCAACAGGATCATATTTTCCCAAGCCAAAATTAGGACACATTGCTTGAAATGTAGGTAGATAATTCAGACTATTTGAAAACCAGGCCAATTAAAACAAATCTAGGCTAACTGGATATTGCACTTATTTTAACTTAGATTAACAAAAAAAAATTGATATATAAAATATTCCTCACTCAAAATATTTTCTTGGCATAAAGTCAATAATGAATAAAAAAACAAGCACCTGATGATATTTGTTTTCATCATAATCCCCACAGACTCTATTTCCATACATGACAGATAACAGGCATGCAATTGAGTGAATGTGGAGGGAGGGGAATGTTGGGGAGGTGAGAGGGAGACGGAGAGGGGGAGGGAGAGGGGGAGGGGAGAGGAAGAGGAAGAAGGGAGAGGGAGAGGAGAAAGAAGGGAGAGGGAGAAGAGAAAGAGGGAGAGGGAGAGGAAGAGGGAGAGAGGAAGAGGTAGAGGGAGAGAGAAGGAGAGAGAGAGAGAGAGAGAGAGAGAGAGAGAGAGAGAGAGAGAGAGAGAGAGAGAGAGAGAGAGGGAGAGGAGGGAGAAGGAGAGAAAGAGAGAGAATATGTGTATGTGTGTGAAAGAGATATTTTTTTGCCACGACAAAAAAGAAGTTCCTTGGGAAAAAATAAGGCATTTAAGTGTGTGCTTTTTATCTTAGTGAGCCCATAAATAATGAAGCAAATACAGTCAATGGGACAGAAAAGAGGGGTAGTAGGAAACAACAGGAGCTGCTAAGGTTCCCAGCCCTTCCCACAACAGTCAACCCTGGGATCCCGCTGTGTGCCATGGCCCACAGAAAGCAGCCTTTGATGACGCAGCAGAAGAATGTGTGATCACTGAAGAGTACAAACTATGGGAAAAGAACACCTTTTCTTTATGATTTGGTGATGACCTATGCCAGTGGTTCGCAAACTCATTAGTCAACGGAGCCAAATATCAATAGTACAACGATTGAAATTTCTTTTCAGAGGCAAAAACTGACTTCTGCGCCTGGGCCACAAAGTTTCAATCGCACTGTACGTGCGCGCCATGTGGTATTTTGTGGAAGAGCCACACTCAAGGGGCCAAAGAGTTGCATGTGGCTCGCGAGCTGCAGTTTCCCGACTACTCTTGAGTAGACCAGCCTAACTGTGCAGTGGCTTCCAGATGTAAGCAGACCAGATGAGAAATATTTCAGGATTCCTGGACCTGCCTTGGGGACATACACATTGGATGACCAAAACCACAACAGCCAGTGTGCAGTTCCCTAAATATGATGCTCAGCTTGAGGCTTCACACTGGGACAGTGAGAACAGAGAATTTTGAGCTTTTGGCTCTGTTAGTTGAAAAAGTGAAATAGAAATCATGATCAACCATGAAGAAGTAAACAGGACATGTTACATACCACAGAATCCTTGCATCAATGCAACAAAGACTCCAGCCAGTGATGTTCTTATTTTTGACTACACAAAACATCCTTCTAAACCACATCCTTCTGGAGAGTGCAGCCCGGACTTGCAACATCAGAAGGAAGGCTATGGGCTTTCTTGGAACCCAAATCCCTGTGGGCACTTACTGCATGCTTCAGATGATAATACCACCTGCCTGTGGGACATCAGTGCTTTTCCAAAGTAAGGAAAAGTTGTGGGCACATCTCTACAAGTCATGGAGCAGTGGTAGAAAATGTCTCCTGGTATGTGCTCCATGTGTCTCTGTTTGGGTCAGTTGTTGATGATCGGAACCTTATAATCTCAGTTTGCTGCATCCCACCTCACTTCTTCCCCTTTCAGGGGCCAAGTGCTCACACAGTGCTCAGCTCTCTCTATCCCCAGAAGACAGTAAACAGGGAAAACCCCTTTACACTCAGATATAAACACCTGAATGTGATGTCCACACAGAAAGCACTGGCCTTTTAAGAGCGGACCTTGGAAATGAAGTAGAAAGCACACAGGCATGCATAATTTTCAAAAGAACTGAAGTGAAGTTGACCAAGCAAGACACTGGAATGCAGAGATTCCTATCAAGTGGGAAGTTAAGTCTGGCAAGTTGCTCAAACTGTTGTACTGCCACTAGAAAGTGCGAGTTGATAAGAAGAGCATGACCCATTATAAAAAACACCTGAAGTTAGATAGGGTACAAGAGCCTTGTTCCAAGATGAAACTCGACAGAAGTAAGGCAGGCGAGACCGGGGGTGAGCATCAGTGGTAGACTCAGCTGTGAAAGGCATGAAAGTACAAGAAAGAGGAATCAGGGTTCCCTACGCATCACTGCTCCTAGTAGGTGGTCATTAAGTCTTTTGCTGGAGCGAAACATTTCACTAACAGGGAAGTATCAGCTCCCTTCAGCGTTTATATTTTCACTAGAGTACCGAGGCATGAAATTCGTGCATGGGTAGGGTCCCTAGGCCTGGCCAGCAATCAGGGCTGATCTGTGGCGTGACCTGCAGGGCGATTGCCCGCCCCCTGTACCCTGCTGGTACCCACCTTGGCTGGCCTGGTGCTGCACACTTGCCAGCCCCGCCCCCTGCTGCTAGTAGAGTCCCCACTGCAAGACGACTGGCAGGGCAATTGGGGACCAAGTTGGCACCTACTGTGGCTGGCCTGGCACTGCCCCCTTGCCAGCTACGCCCCCTCCTGCTGCCTGCTTGCTGGCTGGCCCTGAACCTCCTAGCAGCCACC
Source organism: Pipistrellus hanaki (assembly GCF_964339955.1). Classification (NCBI taxonomy): domain Eukaryota; kingdom Metazoa; phylum Chordata; class Mammalia; order Chiroptera; family Vespertilionidae; genus Pipistrellus; species Pipistrellus hanaki. The sequence continues at coordinate 88,157,345 of NC_140524.1, forward strand.
AGTTGCCTCCCTCTGCAGGGTGACCAGTGGGGCGATTGGGGGCCCCTCCACTGGTACTCGCCTTGGCTGGCGTGGGACCTGCAGGCTGGGGCAGTTCCTGCATTGAGTGTCTGCCCCTGGTGGTCAATGCGTGTCATAGCAACTGGTCATTCCACCAGTCATTCTGCCATTCGGTTGATTTGCATATTATGATTTTATTATATAGGATTCATTCATTTAGCATCTTTTAATTGAACAACCAATAAAGTTATGTAATAAGATTCATTTCATTTATCATGTTTAATCCTATATAATAAAAGGGTAATATACAAATTGAACATGATGGTAGAACGACCGCTATACCAGTCACTATGAGGCTCACTGACCACCACTTGGTCCCTGGGGGATTCCCAGGCCAGCAGGCTCCAATCACCTGATGGCCATCCGCTGCAGAGGTGGGGTCAGCAAGTGGGTGGGAACAGCTGACCTCTCGGTCCCTTCCCCCAACATTCAGGCACTGATCACCCAATGGTGAACAGGGAACCGGGGTTGGGTGGTGGAGGGGGTGGGGCTTGCTGCAGGCAGCTGTGAAAGATGACCCTGATTTCAGGCCAGGCCTAGGGACCATTCCTGTACACGAATTCTGTGCACCAGGTCTCTAGTAATAATATAAAACCCATCCTTTGTTTTTTAACATTTTTTCCTTTCTTTACTAGATAAAACACCCTTTACAAAGTTCAATTATGTCTGAGGGATAAACTGCATCATGAACATTCAAAAGTGTAATTTGTCTTTGGAACTGTTCTTAAAACCATCATTCCCACATAACTACAAATTTTCATATTTAAACCCGGAGAGATTATGCTCTGTGCAGGTACAAACACACTATTAAATATAAATTATTCTCAGTAAGAAAAAAAGGACTATAACTTTCTTAGCTATAACAAAACATGTCAGAAGATGAAAAAAGAGAAAAGCTCATCAAATTGCTTACAATTCTAACCCTGAGAAGGGTGAATCAATTTAACATTATTCTCTGAATACTGTAACAGTCCTTTAGGAAAGTACTGTAAAATAAGTACCAGTGAAGACCTGCTGGTCTCAATCATATTTCATATTAAATTGGCTAGACAGAGAAAACAGTTCAGCAGCTCGCATGCTCCTTCTACTGAAAAAAAGAAGAAGAAAACAGCCCTCAAGATCTGTAGGATGGCCTCAGATTCTGGTCTAGTGCCCCTGGCAGAATAAGTTTATTGCAAAAAAGAGGTTTTTAATTTCTCCGGCCAAAATAAATTTATTTCCCTACCAGATGTGTTAGGCTTCTATGGTTTGTTCATGCAGATGCCCCACTTGTTCAATAAAATGAGCCCAGGCAGTGGTTCTGAGTGATTCTTATTATCCTGCTACCCAGCTGGACAGGAAATCCAGACTTCTTTGTAATCATAGTTTCTTGGTAGGCATCCCAAGCATTTAGAGAAACTAATAAATTAAAGGAGCGGTTACATAACACGTGAGCACTGGACTACAAACTCAGTCTGTGTTCACAATTAAAAGATTGCAAAGGACAAAGTGTATTACTGAATGCAATCAATAATATCTTTGTTATTAAATATGCTTATATCCTTTTGGCTGGAAAGTGTGTTGGAATGAAATTTACAATTTTTGTTTGGCTGAGATACAAAAGTATAACTAGGATAGTCCATTTAGCAGTTAGCAAATACGTGAGTCCCATGAGTTTAAATTTGCATTGAAATATCAAGGCATGACTCGGAATGAGCATGCCATTTGTCCTTTTGATTTGTTTGTTAATGTAGTTTCCTCTTTTTAAAAGAGCCTTTTTGAGGGACTTGAGGGATAAAACCTAATTAACAACTTAGTTAGTATGGTCATTTTAGAAGGCTAAAGCCTTAAACTTCAGGAAAACTGAGTTACAATTAATTGATGCCATTGGCTGGGAATTTTCACCATGGAGGTGTGCTATCTATATTTATAGATATTATCCTTTAAGTGTACACATGACTAATTTTAACTTTTGCAGTTTAGTTCTTCTGTTTCACACATTAATATAATTATTTGAATCATCTCAATCAGCGTATCACTATCATTATTAGATCACTGGTAATTAGATTAGAATTTAAGTACCTTTAATGTATTTTTTTGTTTATATTTATTATTGATATTATGATAAATATCCCCATTTTCTCCCCATTTGCTCACCTCCACCCAGTCTCCAACCACATTCACTCTGGTCATTACACTGTCTGTGTCTATGGGTTATGAATAATCTTCTTTAGCTAATCCTGTCACTTTAAAAAAAAAAAAAAAAAAAAAATATATATATATATATATATATATATATATATTGATTTTTTACAGAGAGATAGGGAGAGGGATAGGGAGCTGGAAACATCAATGAGAGAGAAACATTGATCAGTTACCTCCTGCACACCCCCCCACCAGGGATGTGCCCGCAACCAAGGTACATGCCCTTGACCGGAATCGAACCTGGGACCTTTCAGTCCGCAGGCAGACGCTCTATCCACTGAGCCAAACCGGTGCGGGCATAATCCTTTCACTTTTTATCATCCTGTCCTCCTTTCCTCCTTCCCTCTGACAACTGTCAATCTCTTCCATGTATCCATGCCTCTATTTCTATTTTGTTCATCAGTTTATTTTGTTAATATGATTCCACATATAAATGAGATCATATGGTACTTGTTTTTCTCTGAGTAGCTTATTTCACTTAGCATAATACTCTCTGGGTCCCTCCATGCTATCACAAAAGGTAATAGTTACTTCTTTTTACAGCCATGTAGAATTCCATTGTGTACATATACCACAGGTTTTTTTTAACCACTCATCTACTGATGGGCAGTTAGGTTATTTCCAGAACTTGGCTATTGTAAATCACAGTATAAACGCAGGGGTGCATATATTCTTTCAATTTGGTGTTTTGGGGATTCTTAGGATATATTATCAAAAGTGGGATTGATACCATTGAAATTAGCTAGTTTTTCCTAATAGAAAAGAAAAGAGAAGGCCAGACACTGTAGCCATGTCATTTCTGGTTTCAAGTTTGCACTCCCTAGGCCAGAGGTCAGCAAACTCATTAGTCAACAGAGCCAAATATCAACAGTACAATGATTGAGATTTCTTTTGAGAGCCAAATTTTTTAAACTTAAACTTCTTCTAATGACACTTCTTCAAAATAGACTCACCCAGGCCGTAGTATTTTGTGGAAGAGCCACACTCAAGGGGCCAAAGAGCCGCATGTGGCTCGCAAGCCTTGGTTTGCAGACCACAGCTCTAGGCAACCACCAGCTCATTCCCTGCAGATCCCTGAGGGAAAAGGCCCAATAGAGGGGAGATACACATATGCCTAGCTAAGTAGGTTTGACATAGGGGCAGTAACTGGCAGTCAATCAAACCTGGGTATAGAGATGGTTAGCAGGAATGGGAGTGGCTTCTGCAAGCCCAAGAAAATATGGGAATATAGAGTACCCTAAACTAAGGAATTTCCCCTATTGGTTCTTGGTTATTATTGTGCTTGACTCTTGGCTCATGGGGCTCTACTGCCCCTGCTTCCTTGAATTCACCCATGTTTCCTCCATAGCCCTGTGAACCCCAATACTACAGGGGGGACACAAACTATACTAGCCTGATGCTAGATTGGACTGTGCTCCAATATGGAAAGGAAACTCTGGACACTTGCTCTCATTTTAGCTCTACTGAAGCCCCAGCTATACTTCTGTGACTGAAAAGGGGAAATGGGACTTTGGGAACTAAGGGATTTAATGCCACAGAAATAAAGCTTTCTATAACAACTCATCTTCCTCTAAGAGACTTGTGAAATTCTTAACCCAGTGGTACCCCAAGAATACCAAGTCCATTGGTAAGAGAATCACTAGCTCAGAAGGCAGTCCCATTTTTTATTTTTTGATGGAAGTCCATACTTTTTTCCACAGTGTCTGAACAAGTCTGCATTCCTACCGACAGTATTCTTGGGCTCTCTTTTCTCCAAATACTCGCCAACACTTCGTTTATCAAAGGTAGATATTCTGGCAGGTGTGAGGGGATACCTTATTGTAGTTTTGATTTTAATCTCCCTGATGATTAGTGACATTGAGCATTTTTTTCATATGTTTATTGGTTATTTCTATGTTCTCTTTGGAGAGGTCTATTCAGGTCCTTTGCCCAATTTTTAATGGGACTGTTGGTCTTTCTGGTGCTGAACTGTAAAAGTTCTTTATATATGTTGGAAATTAACCCCTTATTACATGTATCATTAGCAAATATGTTCTCACATAGTGTGGGTTCCTTTTCATTTTCTTAATGGTTTCTTTGGCTGGGCAGAAGTTTTTTAGTTTGATGTAGTCCCATTTGTTCATTTTTCCCCCTCGTCCTAGGAGGTATTTTGGCAAAAATATTGCCGCAAGAAATGGCTGACATTTTACTGCTTATGTTTTCTTCTAATATGTTCATGGTGTCACAACTTACATTTATATCTTTTATCCACTTTGAGTTTATTCTTGTGTATGGTATAAATTGGTGGCTTACTGTCATTTTTCTGGCATACTGAGAACCCCTCAGATTTGGGCCAATGGGATGGATGGGAACCCTACTTTGAATAAGTTTTTGGTCTAGATTGGAGCCATGCAGGTAAGCACTCAACTGGATAGCATCAAAGTGTTTAATGGTGACATATTAAAGCACAGTGGACCGAGACCATGTGGATTCTGGCAACAGAGAGGAATTGACAGGACTACTCCAACCATGAAGACTGAAGAGAAGCAGTCCAGAGATGGAAGACACTGAGGACACTGAGACCGGTTTGGCTCAGTGGATAGAGGGTCAGCCTGTGGACTGAAAGGTCCCGGGTTTGATTCCTGTCAAGGGCATGTACCTTGGTTGTGGGCACATCCCTAGTATGGGTGATGCAAGAGGCAGCTGATCGATGATTCTCTCTCATCAATGTTTCTAACTCTCTATCCCTCTCTCTTCTTCTCTGTAAAAAATCAATAAAATATATTTTAAAAAAAGAAAGAAAAGAAGAAGACACTGACGACACCTTGCCATACTAGCAGTCAGCAGCTGTGTATCACTGCAGGTTGCCCAGGACCAAACCAGAGAGGGTTAGACCTGCATCACCACCATTTGCCCACCATCCAGAACTGAAATATCATTGCTGACATGTACACATAAGGAACTGTTTGACATTGAAATTGGGTTTCAAAAGAACTGTTGGCCCAGAAAGAAGCTCACTACAGACTGATTCATATGCCTTTCAGCATAACGATTATAGCTTGTCTCATTTTTTATTCTTATATTTCCAGTAGGACATGATCTCACTCATCTGGGGGAAATGGTGAAAAACATGGACTGATGAACAAGAACAGACTCAGAGATAAGGAGCCATGGGTCAGACTGTTAGACCTCAAAGGGAGGGTGGGGATAAAAGGGAGATATCAACCAAGGGACTTATGTGCATGCATATGAGCCTAACCAGTGGTCAAGGACAATAGGGGGGTCGGTGCATGAGTGGGGAGGGGTGGGGGAGTGGAATGGAGAGTTGAGGAAAAATATGTGACACCTTAATCAATAAAGAAATTTAAAAAATAAATAAATAAAATAAAAATAAATAAATAAAATAAAAGCACAGTGGAAACAATGGAGTGATACATATACCTTGGAAACCTTTTGTATTTACCCATCAGGTTCTTATCATTGCAAGCCTCTTAAAATCATGCCCTTTCTAGCCTCAACAATGTCTCCAAACTCACCTTTTAACTTCCTGCTCTGAAATTCACACATTGCTATTATTTCTCCAATCTCTTTAACTTTCTGAGCTTCAGTTTTAGTTATATTGCAATCATTTCCTTTCCTCTTCCAGCCATCCTTAACTCTAACCTGTCATATTCCCTATTATTGTTTCTAATAAATTTCTGGGCCAGCTCACTTTAGGAGAGGCCTAGAATAAAGTAGCACTTAAGAGAGTTTGTTGAATGAATGACTCAGCATTTTGATTATCTATACTTACCTAAAACATAGATAAAGCCTATTGGACAAAGTCTATCTCTGTTCAACATAATAAGCGAAGGCACTTTTTATTAGTATTTCCTGATTGCCAAGCACTTAAATTTCCTCACTTAATCTTCTTAACCACTGTGAGAGTAAATGAGTATTATGATTATCCCCATTTTATTAAAAAGCAAAACAGGCACAGACATTATCAATAGTATGACAAAAACATCCACTCCAGGTCTTTTTACAACAGCTCTTATGACTATATCATGCTGTCTCTGGCCTTCAGTTTACTGAATGCTTTGTAACTGGAGGATATTATAATAGGCAATAAATAGTTTGGACAGCAAGCATTTGCCAACAGAGACATTCAACTAGGAGAATTAGGGTACCCAAAAAGTTGGATAGACATGGCTATTTGGAATATAAAATAGGAATTTCTAACCTTAACTCAATCATCCAAGACACATTTATTGGCTACAGCTATTGCAATTCATATGCAAAGCTGGAGACACAAAGCTGAGCAAGAAAACAGTTCCTTTTGATAATCAGCCTGGAACCCGGTAGCACTGCCAAAGAATGGTTAAAAGAACCCTCTTTAAGAATTTCTATAATTACCCTCAAACCATCCAAAATAAACATGCGATTTAAGTAAAAGCAATCTGACTGCAATGCAAACACAGCTTCAAGACAAATTGCTTTTCCCTTCATATCCAAACAGCTCCCAAAGCACCGCCTACATACAAAGAAATTGTAAGGCTGCCACTGTTGAAAGTTGAGGTCAGAATATCAATCACCAGGAAAGGAGGGATCACATATGCAGTCACCAAAAAGATGTTCAGAACCAAATATAGGGGAGAACCAGAAAGTGATGGAGTTACTAGCATGGGGGGAACCAAGACCTGTTCTCAGTAACAAGAAACAAGTACAGTTAGTTACTAGGATTAAGGCACAAGGTCCAAGTGAAGCTGACAGCTCTGGATCAGCACTTAAGCCAAGACACATGTGAGGCAATATGACAGCCCTTTAAAGTTGTCTATGTTGTACTACCCTGTTTCCCCGAAAATAAGACAGTGTCTTATATTATTTTTTTTCTCCCAAAGTTGCGCTAGGTCTTATTTTCAAGGGATGTCTTATCTTTCCATGCGCTAGGTCTTATTTTCGGAGGATGTCTTATTTTCGGGGAAACGCGGTATTTTTCTTTGACAAGTTTTTAGTTTAGAGTTTCAGTACAAACCCATGCTACATGAGATTTATATTTAAGATTCAGGCAGACCCAGTTTATGACCTATTTTACAAAGATTATTTTACAGGGCAACAGTGTTGTAAATCTAGGTAAGAAGCTAATTAATCACCATAACTATCTTGGGTAGTAGGCACTGTATATTTCCCAAATGTACTTTTTAAAAGGTAATTCAGTAGATATCGTAGCCCAAGAATTATTCCATTCACTTGCTTAGAATCACACATACACACACACACACACACACACACACACACAAAATGACCATCTTGATAAAAGATGCACAATTTCTCCATAGGCTTTTAAGTGACTTCAAAATTATGCCTAAAATTAAAGTAGAACTGACATGTCATTCGAAGTAATACATATCTTTATACTACAATAAAACTGTCTAATTCAAGATGCAAATTGTTAATATACAGCACACTGAGAAAACTATTGCTAGATAAATAAATAACTGGTAAATTTTAGATTCCAACACGTAGAATTAAATATACCTTCTCTTGGAAAGTAGAAAGTCAGGAACATATTTACCAAAATCAATTAGTAATTTGTTATGGATAGGTGGTAAATGAAGCCAGGTGGCAGCAAAAATAAATCAGTATCATCTGCTTGATGGAAAGCTTTAATCCAGAACACCTGATTTTTCAACAGGGTACCTTTATAAAGCAAATAAAGCAACGGGATCAAAAGAAATAACTTTTGGCTCAGCAGCAGTGCTCAGTGGTTGAGCCTGGATCTATGAATCAAGAGGTCACAGTTAAGACTCCTGATCAGGGTGCATCCCATGGTTGCAGTCTTAGGTTCCCAGTGTGGAGTACGCAGGGGGCAGTTGATCAGTGACTCTCTCCTATCATGGATGTTTCTATCTCTCTCTCTCTCCCTCTCCCTTCCTCTCTGAAATCAATAACAATATATTGAAAAAGAAATAACTTTTAAAATTCTAACTAAAAAGGACTTATGTGTATTTGTTCATATTTTGCTATTCTTTTTCACATTATTATAGTCCTAAGTATAGACCAACAGATTGTAAAACACCACCACCTATTTTATTAAAGATCCAAAAAAGCTCTTCTCCATCAGTTTCCCCATAACCGTTATATATAGCAGACTGATTTGAACTATTTCCTTTAGCCCACTTCACAAATAGGTGCGGTCTAATGTTGCTTTTTAGCATGTTAAAAATCTACACAGGCAAGGACTGGGCTATATGGATGTAATTTTTCAGAACTTTTCACTGAGTATCATGGCACACCATAAAGGAAGCATTTCTTTTGATGTCGTTAAACCTCACCTGAGGAAATTTTTCCTTTTTTTTTTTTTTTTTTTTTTTTTTTTTTTTTTTTTTTTTTTTTTTTTTTTTTAGAGAGAATGGAAGAGAGAAGGACAGATAGAAACATCGATATCAGCCCTATCCAGTTTGGCTTAGGACTGAAAGTTCCCAGGTTTGATTCCGGTCAAGGGCATATACCTTGGTTGTGGGGACATCCCCAGTGGGGATGTGCAGGAGGCAGCTGATGGATGTTTCTCTCTCATCGATGTTTCTAGCTCTCTATCCCTCTCCCTTCCTCTCTGTAAAAAAATCAATAAAATGTATTTAAAAAAAAAAAAAACATTGATGTGAGATAAACACATTGATTGGTTGCTCCCTGCATGAGCTCCGACCAGGGCCTGGGCCATGGATCTAGCCTGCAACCAAGGCACAGATACATGCCCTTGACCGGAGCCTTGGGGCCCAGGCCCGAAGCCCTATCCACTGAGCCAAACCCCAGCTAGGCAATGGTTTGTGCAACACCACCTCTTTACCTCTGAGGTATCAGAGCCTCGTGGAGAGCAGGAGCCTCCGCTCAGAACAACATGCCCAGTCGATCCACAGATCACTTGTATCTGCAGAGCAGGAGCTTTAATCTCAAGAATGGACGAGCGTGGTAGAACTCGGGCAAACTTGAGCCTACTGGAGCCTACATATGCTCACCTGAGTCTGCGTGAGTCTGTGTGGGCTTGCGTGCGTCTACGTGAACCTGCGTGGGCCTGCGTGCGTCTGCGTGAGCCTGCGTGGGCCTGCGTGCGTCTGTGTGCGTCTGCGTGGGCCTGCGTGCGTCTGCGTGCGTCTGCGTGCATCTGCGTGGGCTTGTGTGCGTCTGCGTGCATCTGCGTGGGCTTGTGTGCGTCTGCGTGGGCCTGCGTGCATCTGCGTGCGTCTGTGTGGACTTGCGTGCGTCTACGTGAACCTGCGTGGGCCTCCGTGTGTCTGCGTGAGCTTGCGTGGGCCTGCGTGCGTCTGCGTGCGTCTGCGTGCGTCTGCGTGGGCTTGTGTGCGTCTGCGTGCATCTGCGTGGGCTTGTGTGCGTCTGCGTGGGCCTGCGTGCATCTGCATGCGTCTGTGTGGACTTGCGTGCGTCTACGTGAACCTGCGTGGGCCTGCGTGCGTCTGCGTGAGCCTGCGTGGGCCTCCGTGTGTCTGCGTGAGCTTGCGTGGGCCTGCGTGCGTCTGCGTGCGTCTGCGTGCACCTGCGTGGGCTTGTGTGCGTCTGCGTGCATCTGCGTGGGCTTGTGTGCGTCTGCGTGGGCCTGCGTGCATCTGCGTGCGTCTGTGTGGACTTGCGTGCGTCTACGTGAACCTGCGTGGGCCTGCGTGCGTCTGCGTGAGCCTGCGTGGGCCTGCTTGCGTCTGTGTGCGTCTGCGTGCGTCTGCGTGCATCTGCGTAGGCTTGTGTGCGTCTGCGTGTGTCTGCGTGGGCTTGTGTGCATCTGCGTGATCCTGCGTGGGCCTGCGTGCATCTGCGTGAGCCTGCGTGGGCCTGCGTATGTCTGCGTGGGCCCACGTGGGCCAGCGTGCGTCTGCGTGAGCTTGCGTGGGCTTGCGTGCACCTGCGTGGACAAGTGCGAGCTAGCCCCCGAAAGTTCATGCTGATGCCACAGCTGCTACTATAACTGGTAAGTCTGTTTTTTTCATATTATGTGAGGTTTGGGGGTGTGAGAATAATCTTATTAGTCACTAACCTTAGCAAAGGTACTTTTTCCAATGATCTTTGTCGCTTATAAAGTACCACCCATGAATAGGGTTGCCAGATTTACTAAATACAGAACCCCCAATGTAATTAGTATTCAGGCAACCAAAGAATAATTTGCTTAGTGTCAGCGTACTCTGTGTAATATTTGGGGCATACTCATACTAAAAAGACATTCCTGCTTTTTCATCTGAGCGTCTTGTATTTTATCTGGCAATGGTATTTACCAAGGAAAGGTCTTGTTAGAAGTGTAGCTATCAGAACAAAAAAACTTCTTGCTTGAGAACAGTGTCTTGGTTGCTGCATTGCCTTTCAATCCCAGTGGTCTGATTGCCAGTCAGTAGTGCCCAGCTCGAGACTGCGTTTGTAGCACAGACCTGGGCAGCGAGGTAATTTTAAATCAATTTAAAATTTATTCTAATAAATGTCTAACCGTGTCTGATTCCGTCGGATCAAACAGATACTTTATGCCCAAATTAAATGTCTGTCTAAAATGCAAATAGAGCCTAAACCAGTTTGGCTCAGTGGATAGAGCGTCGGCCTGCGGCCTGAAAGGTCCCGGATTCGATTCCGGTCAGGGGCATGTTCCTTGGTTGCGGGCATATCCCAGTAGGGTGTGTGCAGGAGGCAGCTGATCGATGACTCTCTCTCATCGATGTTTCTAACTCTCTATCTCTCTCCCTTCCTCACTGTAAAAAATCAATAAAATATATTTAAAAACAAAACAATAACAAACAAACAAACAAAAAAACTTTACAGTGAATGAAACCATCTGAAGACCTGATTTGGAATCTAACAAGTGGCCTGCAGTTCTGCTCTTCCTTCTCTTGTACACAGGAAACCGGGGGAGGGGAAGATTCTCGTTCACCTTGTGTCGTGGCAGCAGCCTGAAAAGTACAGATCTCTTGAGGTCTAAGCAAAAATGTGTTTAATCTCCCTGATTCAGTCATGAATGAAGCATAGCTTACTGGTGATGAGAATGTGGGGCAAAGAGGATTTTGAGGCAGGAACAATACATAGTCTTGGATGAACTCCACAGAAAAGGGTAGAAAAAAATGAGGGACCATAAAGACAAACAGTACCATTGTTAACATTTAAAAGATTACGTTTTGGGAATGAGTGGACAAAGTCATCAATCATCTTGGGGGAGATCAAATCAAAAATCCAGTAAAAATAAAAGAGACATATAACTGCATGTCACCAATGCAAGCCACGGATGGTTAGACAGAAATAGCCCCCTGCAGATATTTTTGACAGTCACTCCAAATAAAATCTTATTTTCTGAATCCACAATACAGTCTTTACTCTCATCATATTTTCCCAAATCGCAGTACTCACATAGACATAAATATAGAACTTGGAAGTGTTTTCCTTCATGTTCAAAAATTTAAAATATATATTTTTAGAAGGATGACAATTCAGCTCAAATCAAAGTTGAATTTGGGGGGACAGTTACAATGCAAAAATCAAGGTGTGGATTTATACTTTGGTTTTGAAAAGTTACTTTCATTTGCTTGCATTTTATTTACTGTCTTTTCTATTGGTATAGAAGAAACAGGAAAATTAATATAATTATGCATACTTTGCAATGATTATGCATTTAAAATCCAGTAATATTTTTTAGGGAAGTATGTCTATGGTTAGAATAGAGAACAGGCTCCAGGGTTATGTCAAGCTGCAAAGTGATATGTATGTGAATGGATTCTCAGGCTCATTAATCATTTTTATACTTGAAGTGCTAAACTGCTGTTACACTGAGAGTGAAAATGAAGTAATTAAAGAGTTTAATAGCTACAGTCTTTTGAGGAGAAAACAAATTGATAATGCTTCTTTTAATACGTTACATAAATGGGTTTTTTTGTTAAATTACAAAAACCAGGTTCATGTATTGTGCAGCTTCGAATGACACAAATCATTTGATTATATTTATATATAAGGTCAAAAGATGACTTTGTGAAGGCATTTTACTAAGCCGTCACTTTTATAGAGAAAGTCTGTGTTACCAAGAGCACAAAAACACCTATCAGGTTCTCACATTTTTCCTTTTGATATTCTGAAGTAATACTTGTCAAATTGTCTGTGTTGTAGGGCCAGTTTTTGTTCTTTTGTTCCCAATGAATAACAGAGAAATTATGGTCTAAAATATAATACCAATTATTGGGAAAATACAACAAAATGTATACAAAATATTAGCGTGTTTTTCAATTACTGGATTCAACAAATACAACACTGTTCAATTACATTGCTCTAAAAAGTTTCTAATGGCCTAAACTGGATTACCCCACAGAGCAAAAAGAGTATAATGCCTCCCAGCAGCCCACATTGAGACTCTCCGCTCTAAAAGCAGAATTCTGCGGAGTGCTGGCTTGGTCATACACTGACACCAATTCACAGAAGGTCTGCAGGCTCAGGTCTCCTGCAGACTGGGGACGCCAGTGAGCAGCTAATAGCCTGTGAAAGCTTCCTGATGCCTTTACAAAGGACTGGTAACTTGTCTTGGTAGGAGTAAAACTATCTCGATGGATAAGCCTCTCTGTTTGGTCCCTTTCATTGGAATTTGTTTCTTCTTTTTTTAATTTTATTTTGTTTAAAGTATTACAACTAGTAGTACATGTATCTCCTTTTTCCCCCATTGACCTTCCTCCAGCCTCCCCTACCACCAAATATATTTTTCCCACCCTTCCCCTTTCCTCTGCTTTCATTTTTTTCTTCGTCTTCCCATTGGGAAGCATTTCCATGCAGTGAAAAATTCAAGACCGTGGAGATATACAGAACTGTGTTTGAATTGTGACACAGCTAAATTCTGAGCATGAGGAGGCAGGCCCGGAACTCAATCCTGCTAAATCAGGATTTCTCATCTGTAACATGGCAACAATATTATCCTTCATAAGGTATGAATGGGATTCTAAAATTAGATAAAAGAGAATAATAGGTGCTCATCAAATGCTACTCTCCTCAATTCCTTCATTTTCGGAAGTCTAAGAAAGAAGACTACAACCTTATGTGTTCAAGTTAATATATTAACAGTTATGCTTGCAGTGTATAAACATGACTCTTCAGAAAATCAAAGCAAATAGATCAAACAACAAAGCAGTGAAACAAGCTACTTTTTGTTTATAAATACTATTCCACATTTCTTCCTCTCCCAGGTAATCCTATCCTATCTAATAAAAGGGTAATATGCAAATTAACTGTCAGTCCATCCCAAAGATGGTTGTGCCCATAGCCACAAGATGGCGGCACCCAGTCCTCTCAGTCCCACTGGAGTCCCCCAGCCCTGGGGGGACGGCTGCTGAGAGCAGGCAGCATGAGTGGTCTGGTGGAATGCTTGCTTCATTGCTGCAGCAATGAGGCAAGTGTTCCACCCTGGCCACAGAGGGCCTCTGGGAAGCAGGCACTGAGTGGCTGGGGGTTGGAGGGGGAATGCTTGAGTTGTTGCCCTGGTGACAAGGCAAGTGTTCCACTCCTGGCATGAAGGGCCTCTGGCCAGGAAGGCAGTTGCGGGGCCATGAGGCTGGCCGGGGAGAGCAGTTGGGGGCCATGAGGCCAGCTGGGAGAGCAGTTGGGGGCCATGAGGCCAGCAGGGGAGGGCATTTGAAGGCAGTCAGGCCAGTGGGGGTGGGGGGCAGTTGGGGACAAGCAGGCCGGCACGGGGCAGTTGGGGTGAACAGACCATTAGGCAGAGTGGTTAGGGGCGATCAGGCAGGCAGGCAGGTGAGTGGTTAGGAGCCAGTGGTCCCAGATTGAAAGAGAGATATCCGACTGCCGGTTTAGGCCCAATTCCACAGGGACATCCCCCAAGGGGTTTCAAATTGCAGAGGGTGCAGGCCTGGCTGAAGGACACCCCCATCCCGTGCATGAATTTCATACATCGGTCCACTAGTAGGTAATAATGCTATGCTCCACAATGGCCCAAGCCAGACTCCTGGGAGTCAAAACTCACATCTAACCCATTTTCAAGTGTCACCAACACCATTAACTATCCCCCAAGTGGATGTCACATCAATTTATTTCCTTTTGTCCCCTGTCTACTACTTCAATTCTTTTCCGGTATTGGTATTTTTTAAACCAATACCCCTGTATTTTTTTTCAAACCCTTGCAATTGATTATCTTCAACTTTGCTATCAGAAGGCTCTTTCTAAAATATAAACTTCCTAGCCCTGGCCTGCTTGGCTCAGTGGATAGTCAGCCTGCAGACTGAGGAGTCTCGGGTTCTAGCCAAGGGCACATGCCCGGGTTGCAGGCTCGATCCCCAGTGTGGGGCATGCAGGAGGCAGCCAGTCAATGATTCTCTCTGATCATTGATGTTTCTCTCTCTCCTCCTCCTCCTCCTCCTCCCTTCCTATCAAAAATCAATAAAGAAATATATTAAAAAATAAAATACAAACCTCCTCAAGTTAGTCCTCTGCTTGAAACTTTTCCCCAGAGCTTCACTCCCGGTGACCTATGGGGGCAAGTTCAGAGGCCTGACATTTGGACTGATGCGGCTGTCACAATTCTGAAATTGTAAAATACTTTCAAATTAGTTGGTCAATAACAGCTTCCCTAGACTCAGGACTTGCAGGCCACACCCAAGACACCTGTCCTACATCTTGCCATCATTTAGCATGTAAAGGGCTAATACTTGGGACAGCATAGAGGGGGCCTCTCACCCTTCAGCTGATCTGTCCTCAGAGGGAATATCCAGTCTTACCATTGAAAAGTATTTTGAATATCTTTCCTGTTTACAAGTCCTTCACTGTCTAGCATCAGACTACATCTGCCTTTTGAGAGCTGGAAAAGCAGTCTGCATCCCTGCCCCATTCTTCGGTTACATGCTGCACTAAAGCAGGGACAAGCATGCAACACAGTGTGACTATACCATGAAACAAATATTTGAAGATCAAGTCAAGCTTGTCATTCACCAAAATCAAAAGTGCACAGGTATAACAGATAACAACATACAATATACAATGTACTTAGATTATCATAATTTTGATTCTAATATGTCCAGGGGTATCACTTGTGAATTGGTTTTCCACTCTTATTATCAACACACATTCTATTTTGCCTATTAACACTCTTATTAATTATTATATTTTCAAGGTAGAAATAATTGTTTGTTTTATATCCCATATCCTAGTCTCAGTACCACCTATAAAAGAAGCCAATGTCGCCAGGCCAGCATGGCTCAGTGGTTGAGCACTGATCTATGAACCAGGAAGTCATGGTTCCATTCCTGGTCAGGTCACATGCCCAGGTTGCAGGCTCAATGATTCTCTCTCATCATTGATATTTTATCTCTCTCCCTTCCTTCCTCTCAATAAAAAAACTATTTTTTTAAAAAAAGAAATCACTATTTTTACATATACACACAGAATATTTTAATTATAAAAATCTAGCCTATTTAAAAGATTTTTAACTGTGATTAGTTTAGTATAAAAAGTATTACTAAACCTTTTCAGTGATCCATTTAATTTCAATATTAGCTGATATATCAAATGCCCACTAGGTAAAAATATTTGTAATCTCACTTGACCTCAATTAATAAATTCATCAGCATTCACTTGTCAATGCACAAGTATATGAACTTATATATGATTAGCTTAGACTTCATTACATAGATGCTAATTTTCTATTTTATTTTACATGACATTGAAGTTACCCTCAACTAAATTTTGTTTTCATGCATTAATCACATATTAATCTTACACACATGTATGGCACTATGTAATTAAATAGACTTTGTCAAAGAAATCCTAGTATTTTTTATTTTGTTTTAAAGATAAATGGCCTTCCTCAATTGAATTTTACTTTTGTACATCAATTTCATAATTGACTTAATACCTTACTAGTTTTCCTGCAAGAAAGAAGCCGACTTAAACACAGGAAACCTACCTGTCTAGACTTGGAGCAAAGTATAAATCATAGAACCTTTTTTTAAAATAATATGGGACATTTTAGGATGGAAAGAGGCCAAGGTGTACATTTAGGTCTGGCCCATCTTTGAGTTATAAATATTATTATAGCCTACTCTGCTTTCTCCCCAACCTCTTCTTGCCAAAACTATTTTTAAATTATACTTGTAATACTTTCTTCTTTTGCTGCCTTGCTGACTTATTCTGTGTTATTCATTCCCAGTGTGATGAATACCTTTATATTTCTTTGTGACTTTTCTTTGATATAAGCTGGTGGTGTCTGCAGGCAGTTGACATTTGTTCAAATAGGTAGCATCACTTGTCATATATAATCCCTAAAAACTGTGCAGATATTAAATAACCACCTTTTAATCTCCTTATTCTTAAAGTACATAGTTCTGGAATTTCCTTTTTTTCCTATATAAATACGTTCTTGAACATACTTATAATTACTCAATATCCTGTCTGTCATTTCTAAAATTTATAATAACCAATTTGAAATGAGTATTCCATGTCTAATATTTCATATCTTCATCCTTTAATTCTTTTATCTAATATTAAACTTGGTTTTTCTATTTTAGGGAAAAATCATAGAGTCCTCTGGAATAAATATCTATATTCTTAATTCTCATATAAAATACCTATTATTTACTGATTAATTTTTTAAGAAGAGTGGGAGAAGAAAATAGCAAATAGTACTTAAATCCATTATAAAGCCAAAACACTAATAGATTTTTCAAAAGAAATTAGAAGTATCTGATTGCAATGGAGATTTATTATTTGTCCTGGGCATGATATGAGGAAATAGGAAAAACCGTATCAGTTAAATTTAGTTGCAACCCCATGATCACCACCACATGTGCACACAAACACACACTTGAACATACAAATACACTATCGTTACCCTGCTTTGGAATAGGAAATATTTCACAGGTGAAGTGTTTCACAGTGGTCTCCCTTCATACAGACATAAAAAACGAGCTAAAAGATGCATGCGGGAATATTTTCTCTCCTCCCCATCTCATCACTCCATCATCTAAAACCCCGAGATTAAGTGTTTCTGTTTCTGTTTCTTTTTCTTTTTCTATGCAGATTTCTGAGCACCATCCAATGAGGCCTGATGTAGAATGAATATTCTCTTCATTTTTTAAAATTATTTTTGTTGAAAGTAGTACAGATGTCCTCTTCCTCCCCATTGACCCCCCCCACCCAGCTCCTGTCCCCTAGGCCTTCCCCACACTATTGTCTGTCCATGGGAGAGATAAACCAATGATTTTCATTCTTTTCTGCTACATTTTTTTTTCCTTCTCTGGTTACTAAATGGTTAAATCTTTTGTTAATGTCTTAAATGTCTTTACAAGGCCATAATATAAGATTTTAAGAAAATATGCTTAAAACTAATTGAGAGCCGAAACCGGTTTGGCTCAGTGGATAGAGCGTCAGCTTGGGGACTGAAAGGTCCCGGGTTCGATTCCGGTCAAGGGCATGTACCTTGGTTGCGGGCATATCCCCAGTAGGGGGTGTGCAAGAGGCAGCTGATCGATGACTCTCTCTCATCGATGTTTCTAACTCTCTCTCTCCCTTCCTCTCTGTACAAAATCAATAAAAAATGTATTTAAAAAAAAATATAAAAAAAAAAAAACTAATTGAGAAAGATAAGACAAATTTGGGATATATAAGAATTCATTCAACACATGTTTCTGGAGCATCTATTAAATGTTAAATACTTTGTTCAGTGCTGGGCATACAAAAATACAAAACAATCATGTTATCATCCAATGAACTTACAGAGTCTGGCAAAACAGAGAATAAAAATGGATAAATTAAGACCCAACATTGTTGATCATTAAGAAAATTTTAGACAAAAATGTATTGGCCTTGTATAAAGGAATTGGATGTGTTTTACTTCCCAAAAATCTATTGCTATGGGTTCTCTTCCCCATAGTGACAGAAATTAAAAAAATTTCCAGTCAGCCTCTCACTCACATGCAAACTTTTATCTTTTAGTTCAAGTTGACTCATGATCCTGAAGTCCAGTTTCTTTTTTTATTAGTTATTCTTTTAAATATTTTTAATTGATTGGGGTAATGGGTTTCTATGTTACAAGATCTGTATATTGTACCATATGCCCACCACCCGAAGTCAAATCTTATTCTGTCACCTTATATTAGGATCCTCTTCTCCCCCACCCCCTTCCCTCTGGCAACCACCACACTGCTGTTTGTGTTCATAAGTTTCCATTTTATATCCTAGTCTAGGGGCCTAGTACATGAATCCGTGCACCTTGAGGGGAACTATGGGCCAAGAGGCTGCGGTGGGCACAGGGGCGGGTCTTGGCCCATCCTCTAGGCCCCCACCTGACACCTCCCGCTGCAACCCCCGGTTCCCTGTCTGCTGGCAGCCCTGCTCCTGCTGCCACCACTCCCATATGCTGATGGTGCTGACCTCGCTCTCACCCACTGACAGAGTGAAATGATTGGGGCTGGCACCAGCAGTGGGTGCCAGCAGCAACTGCTGCCCTGATCACCCCTCAGGAGCAGGGGGAGGTGGAGAACCCTCAGGGGCTACCAGGGCTAGCAGCTGCCACTTGCACCTGCTGATGGCTTGAAGCAATTGGCAAGGGCGCCAGGTGCCAACAGCAGGTGCGAGCAGGCTGGTGCTAGCAGTGGGTATGAGCAGTGGCTCTGGCACTGGCCCTGATTGCCCCTCAAGAGCAGGGGGAGGTGCAGAACCCTTGAGGGGCGATTGGGGCAGGCAGCCGCTGCTCGAACCTGCTGATAGTGCCAAAGGATAGGAGTGAGTGCCAGGCGCTGTCCTCAGGTGCAAGTGGCAGCTCTGGCACCAGCAACATGTGCAAGCAGGGTCGGTGCTTGCAGCAAGAGCAAAGAATTTTCAGTTACCAACAGAGGCTTGCCCTGAGGACAGCGACCAGCACCCCGCCTTGGTCTGGCGCCCCTGTTCACCTGCTCCACCATCCCACCGTGGCTGACACAGGTCATATTCTGTGCTCTGCTGCCTGCTGCTGACACCCTCCATGTTCTGCGCACAGCCCCTGGTGGTCAGCACATGTCATAGAGAGTGATTGGTTGGTTGGTCTGCCTTTCGGTCTACTTGCATATTAGGGTTTTATAGATAGATAGATAGATAGATAGATAGATAGATAGATAGATAGATAGATATGGGTGAAACCATATGGTTCTTAGCTCTTTCTGACTGACTTATTTCACTTCCCATAATGTTCTCATCTATCCCTGTTTTTGCAAATGGCACTATTTCACACTTTCTTATGGCTGAATAGTATACCATTGTGTATATGTACCACATCTTTTTTATCCAGTCCTCTATTATGCAATAAAATCCTTCAGTAGTTTTCAAGTCTTGGCCACCATGAACACAGATAGGGGTGCATATAATATTTTTGCGAATGCATGATTTTGATTTTTTCACGTATATACCCAAAAGAAGGATTGCTGGGTCATATGGTACCTCTAATCTTAATCTTTTGAGGAATTGCCAGACTGCTTTCCATAGTGGTTGTATCAGTCTACATTCCCACTGGTTCCTCTTTTTCTACAACTCTCCAACACTTGTCATTACTTGTCTTGTTGATAATGGCCACTCTAACTTAACTCTCATCTACTACAAGAAAAGGCAAAGTTAGGAGTAGTATTTAGGCGCACATAAAAATTATAGGTTCCAAACTTCCAACTGCCATTAAGCCAAAACTCTCAGCCGTTTTATGCCCCTATGCGGGTCAGAAAGCCTAGCCGGTTTGACTCAGTGGATAGAATGTCCCATGGTACTGAAGAGTCCTGGGTTTGATTGCAGTCAAGGGCATGTTCTGTTGCAAGCTTCTGGTGCTGGTCGGGGCATGTGGGAGGCAACCAATCAATGTATCCCTTGCACATCAGTCTTTCTCTCTGTCTCTCCCTCTCCCTTCCACTCTCTCTAAAAATCAATGGGAAAATATCCTTGGGTGAGGATTTTTAAAAAAAAGGACAAAAGTTCTTAAAATTTGAATATCAAATATAGTCATGTCCCTCTGCTTAATACCTCTGTAATCAAGTTTCCTTTGAACTTTATTATGGCAAGACAGTTAAGCTCTTTATATTGGGAATCTTTATCCCTTCCCCTCGGTTTCATTTTTTCTCACTTGTACTCAGCCTATCTGCTGAAATGTTTCTAGAATGATTTAGGGAAGAAATAATGTAGGCCAAGGTCACTAAATCTAAAATTTCGCTAGAGTCAGACAAAATGGGGAGAAAAGGCAAAAGTGAAATTTTAACATGTATTTTTTGTTACAGTGAAGAAAAATTAAGTGCAAATATCCTGAATTATGAGCCACTAATAATTAACATAGTACATACGTAGTAGATTCAAATATACTATTACACAACTCACAGTCATCCATTTATTTAACAAATATTTATTGTACTATATGCAAAGCCCTAAGGATGTGGCGATAAGCAAATATAGACACAGTGTCTGCCTTCATGGAATTTATAGCATGGTAGGGATGGCAGACTTCAAGAAACAATTTTAAATTGCAATTGTACCAAATGCTAGGCACACAAGATGATGAATTTAAGGATATCTGACCTATTTGGAGAGGTCATCCAAGGCCTGAGTTGGAATGTGAAGGACAGGTAGGAAACAAGTAGGCAAAAAAGTTAAGTAAGCACTGCCCAGACAGAGAACAGAGGCTCTGTGATGGGACTGGCTGTGACAAAGCTTGGGACAGAAAGAAAACTGATGGGTCTGGAATTCAGAAAGTGGCCACCAGACAATTGGAAGCTGGAGGATGAGTGAGGGCTGGAACACTAGTGTAGGTACTGAGAATATAAAAATTAAAAAGGTAAATGGTGTCTGGTCCCTATTCTTTGGAACTCAGAAGAAGAGACCCAACCTCCAACCAAAATGCAAATTCACTAGGTCCCATGGCAGGGCCTGAGACAACAAAATGGGGCAGTGCAGTTAGAAGAGCAGAGTTGGAAAAGATTTGGCCTGACCAGACAATGTTTTGGAGCAGGGGTCCTCAAACTTTTTAAAGTGGGGGCCAGATCACGGTCCCTCAGAGAGCTGGAGGGCCGGACTATATGAACTACTAATCCCTACTGTAACACCTTGGCTGCGCTCACTGCCCAAAAAACCTGGCGGGCAGGATCAGACTCCCCTGGGGGCTGCATGTGGCCCGCGGGCCGTAGTTTGAAGACCCCTGTTTTGGAGGATGAGAATGATAGGGGTGGAAAGGAAAAGCAACAGCAGGCATCTGAGCCAGAAAGCAGGAATGCTTAATGTTAAAAGCAGCTGAATTATCCCTAGCCAGTTTGGGTCAGTGGACAGAGCATTGGCCCTCAGAAAGAAGGGCCCCGGGTTCAATTCTGGTCAAGGGCAAGTACCTGGGTTGCAGACTCAGTCCCTGGCCCTGGTCAGAGTGCATGCAGGAGGCAACCAATCAATATGCCTCTCTCACACCGATGTTTTTCTCTGCCTCTCCTCCTCTCTTCCACTCTAAAACAATGGAAAAATATCATCGGATAAGGATTAACAACAACAAAAAAAGGCAACTGGGTTACTAACTAGCTTAACATCTTATCCTACAACGTCCTTTTTAAAATTCTTAATATTTTTATCTGTATAGTTTAACAAAGCCCTAATTCCACATAATCGGTATCAAAGAGGCAAGGAACTTTTTACATGATCAGTATTAATATATTCTAGGTTTACATTTGGCCTTCATCTTGAAATGTTGTCTTTGTTTCCAGTTTGCTTTTTGGTTATCTTTCTTTTTCCCCCAGAAGTGTTCAGCTGTTACTGGGCCTCCAGAAACATCCATCCCCATGAAATTCACTGAATTTTGAAGTTCCAGTTTTTCTCTTTCATTATCTTTCTAATCATCTGAGTGGCCGGATTATTATGACCACCTGACCTTTGTAGGTAAATAAGCTATAATTTCTCGCTGAAGTTGCTAGAGGGCCAGACCAATATAAATAGGGAAGCAGGTTGTTTACCACGACAGTAGAAGTGATTTTTTTTTCTGAAGATATGGGTAAACAATGCGATTTAAAGCCTTTGAACGTGGGATGATTGTTAGCGCTCGGAGCCATGGGGAAAGTATCAGCAAAACAGCTGAATTCCTTAAATGTTGAAGAGCAGCTGTTGTTAAAGTGCCGAAAATCTGGGTCTGAATGTGCAAATGGTGGCCCTCAGCAATTAGTAAATGTTAGGGCAGAACTGAGAGTGGCAAGACTGGTACAAGACAACAGAAGAGCAACAGTGCATCAAATTACTGCAGATCTTAATCAGGGATCCTCTCAAATGATCTCTGAATGCACTGTTCACTGTACACTGCATCCTATGGGATATGGAAGCAGAAGGCCTGTTCGAACACCTTTGCTGTCTGCAGTTACCAAGATAAAACATCTCCAATTCTCACAGGAACACAAGGATTGGACAGTTGAGCAGTGGAAAAAAGTCAGATGCTGTTGGAAACTGAAAATTGTCACTAATAGAGAAATGTAAAAAGGGAATCGGGAAGGCTGGTCAACCTTAATTGCTCTGAATGGTCAGAGCTAATCATTTAGTTGAGACTTTGGTAGTTAAAGCAACCTGCACCTGTTAATCATATGTAAATTATTGCTGATTGTCTGTTATTGGAATTTCCTGCCAAAATGATAAGGGTGTTTCCCATAGCCTCAATAAAAGGGATAGTAAGGCCAGAGCAGTGGGTAGTCCTCCTCCTAGAGGTGGACTCCTGCCTGCCCCCCCTCCCCATTTTTCCCAAATTAACTCTTTTCCAGTCTCTTTTCATTTGTTTGCGACTTTCTCCAGAAACCAGATGCTAAACAGGAATCCTGAACCACACAGGACATGATAAGGGATCCCACAATGTGGTCCAATAAATCACGTT
Organism: Pipistrellus hanaki; assembly: GCF_964339955.1. Taxonomy (NCBI): domain Eukaryota; kingdom Metazoa; phylum Chordata; class Mammalia; order Chiroptera; family Vespertilionidae; genus Pipistrellus; species Pipistrellus hanaki. The sequence goes on from NC_140524.1 coordinate 88,180,407, forward strand.
TCCAGTTGCATCATGCAGATGGCAGAGTGAGAATTTAGTGGAAACAGCATGAAAGCATGCACCCCACATGCATGAGTACAAGCCTTCAAGCTGGTGGGGACAGTGTTATGGTTTGGGGCAGGTTTGCCTGGCATGATTTGGGCCCTTTAATTCGTGTGGAATGATGTCTGAATAGCACAACATACCAGTATGTTGCTGATCAAGTTAATCCTGTCATGGTGATGGTGGATCCCAATGGAGATGGCTTTTTCCAACAAGACAATGAGCCATGCCACGGTGCTCATATTGTGCAGGAGTGGTTTCAAGAACATGAGGGAGACTTTACCTTGCTTAGGTGGCCCCCACAATCACCAGATCTCAATCCAATTGAGCATTTGTGGGATGAAGTTAAAAGCCATCAGGCAGCTGGTTCCACCACCATCCAATCTCACAGAACTGAACGGTGCTATTCATCAGGCATGGTGTCAGATTCCTCCCATCACTTTTCAACATCTTGTGGAGTCAATGCCAAGAAGAATCACCACAGTTCGGAAGGAAAAAGGTGGCCCAATGAAGTAGATGGGGTGGTCATAATAATCTGGCCACTCAGTAAATCATGCAGGTGACTTAGCAGCTCACAATAATTAAGGTCTTCTCTTTAGGAATGTCCTTCACCCAGGGGGCTAACTTGTACCCTTTAACCAACTCTTGTTACACATGAAGCAAATACAGTGTTATCATTTTGGTTGATTTTCCTCAGAAATTTTATTTTCATATATATACTTAGAATACATGCTGTAATTAGGAGAAGTATATATTTTAATGGTCTACTACATGATTAGGAAGTATTGTTGGGTGTTCTTTTTGTTGGTGGGAGCATCAAAAGGCTTTCTTTTTTCAGAGTTTGCTATAAGAGCTGTAATGCCAATAAATATTAGCATGCTTTGTCGATGAAGTTATTTGAGGATCAAATTTTGGCTATTTCTTATCTTTTCCTTTATAATGTTGATAGTATCATAATGTGGTGCACAAAGTACCTTGCTGGTAAGTATTTTTACCACCTGAACTTTTCTTACAGGAAATATTATTCCCTAGTTTCATCTGCTCTTCGTTTTCAAAGATTTCTTATATAAGAGTGTATGTCAGGTTAATTTATCTGGCTTCATTTCATGTAGACCAAGGTCATGAGTTTAATTTCTTTGGAGGCAGCTCAGTGTTTTAAAAGGGAACTAAATTTGGTCCCAAACAGACCTGATTTTCCACCTCAACTCATCTGCCTCCATCCCTATCCCACTCCACCTCTTTCCCAGGTCACAGGAGAAAGTACCCTATTATGTCTAGATCCAAAGACCCATCCAACTCAGCTTTACTCTAAAACATAGTTCTCCCTATAAACCCCTAAAAACGAAAATCCAGCTAATTTACTTATACTTCCTTCTGGGTCGAGGTAAGGTATTTAGCCAGATTTCTTAATGTCTATGAGCCTCAGTTTCATCTTTAAATACTTTCATTTAAAAAAGGGTTCTCACAAGGTGACTCCTTAAGTATGTCAAGCCCAAGTGCAGTGTGTGGCACTCAGTAATTGGTGAACAAGCATTAACACTTTCTGTGCTTGATTTTTTATATCTATGGAACAAGATTATTAAATCATAGACTGCTGGCATACTCAGCAAGAATCAAAGAGTTCGATTCAGAATTGCCCTACTCCCCCAAAATATTCCAAATAGCTTTTTTATCCTAAGTGCAGTATTGCCTAAGAGTAAAAAAAATGTTTACAATAAGTCTCTATTTGAAATTATTAATTTATACTTAAGGCTAAATATTTAATTTGCCTCATAAACTTTCTATAACTACAATAAAAGACATTGTAGTATTTTTTACTTCAAGTATTTTATAAATGAGTATAATAACACCTACCTTATAGATTTATTGCTAAAATGAGTAGGCTAATATATATAAAGTATTTAATACAGTGTATTACACAAAATTAAGCCTTCAGTAACAGGTAATTATTATTTTTAAAGGGGCTTTGAGTTTACTTAGGAAGTACATCAAATTATATAGTGCTGGAACAGTGTGTGTATTTTTTTAAAAATAAATATCACAAAGCTCAAGAGAGAAATAGAGCAGGATGGAGAGAGCAAGTTTGAGAGAGAACAAAGTTTCCCTTTTAAATATCTGGAACAGGAACTATTCACTCCTGCCTTTGCCCCATACTAGCCAGATGACCTTGGGCAAGACAACCTCTGAGCTTCAGTTCTTCCCCTTAATCTCTAGCATGATATTTACTGAGCATATACCACAGGCCAGACACATTGCATTTTAATATGATAACAGATATAAAAGTGATCTTTACATTATAAAGCACATCCAAACAAATACAGGTTCCTGTGTTTCAGTGAGAAACCTGGTTATAAAAATGGTTAATACTTACCCAGCTGGCATGGCTCAGTGGTTGAGTGACAACCTATGAACCAGGAGATCACAGTTCAATTACTGGTTAGGGTACCTGCCCAGGTTGTGAGCTCGATCTCCAGTGTGGGTGGTGCAGGAGGCAACCAGTCAATGATCCTCTCTCATCACTGATGTTTCTATCTCTTCCTCTCTGAAATCAATATATATGTGTGTGTGTGTGTGTGTGTGTGTGTGTGTGTGTGTGTATATATATATATATATATATATATATATATATTGCTTTAGCTCCCTTGCAAAGAAGTTTTGTTTTAATACTTTGATTATCAAGATGCCATTCCTGAGAAGCCTCATAAACTAAAACACAGATCTTCCCTTAGTGCCTAGCACAGGGCCATGCATATATGTGTGCCCAGGTGGATGTAAGATAATTGATAGGTCCCTATTGTCAGCTTCCTTCACTTTTATATGTTTATTAAATCCCAAGTCATACAGAGAGTTCCATGCTTCTCTAGCAATGCCAAAGCATAGCCATTTATACAATATATGCATACACATATTATATCCTGATATATAAGCTGCAAGGAGTTTGGTGGTAAAAATTGAGCAGCCTATTGAAGCCTTTATAGAAAAAAAATGTAGAGTTAAAGTATGTTCCAATCTTTATTATGCTATATTGAAGAAAATATCTAGATCAGGCGTCTGTGAGCTGAGCTAAAATATAACTACTAAAACTCATGTGACAGAATTAGGTTGGCTCAAGTGAAAAGATTGGCTCTCCTTGTGTTTATTTTCCTCTTTTACAAAATGTGATGGATTTCTTTACTCTGGACTAATTTATTAAGTTGGTCTCCTCTCTGGAATGGAAATCCATTAAGTTAGTTTTACTTTAAAATACATCCCTCCCCCCATGAACCACTACAGACTCAGCCAGTGTGGGGAGTCAACATATATTCTGTGTGTGTGTATTTCTCTACTGAAAGAAATTCATGTCAGAGTTATGCAGCTGTTTCACAAAGGCTTGACCTTGTCACTGATTTATAAATGATATCATTTCCTTGGTCAAAAATGTATTTCCACATTTACGCACTACCCCCCCCTCCAGAATGTAGCATGAGACTATCCTCGGAGATTGATTAGCTGGACCTTCCTTCTGCAATTAGGCAATTGTAGGCCTCCCTCAGCACTGCACTGGAGGTGGAACATAATTAGCACTCCATCAAAAGCCACTTTGGAGAAAACAAACACTAGTTGGCTTCCAGATCAGACTTCTGGAAGGAACTGAATTATACAGTATAAATAAAATGCTAATTTAGTATCGATCGAATGGGGGAGTTCATGCACACGGAGGCTTGGTTGCTTTCCAATAAAAAATATTAGATTAGATCCACCCTCTCTTCATCTTTTGAAATAAAGATACTTGCCACGAGGTTGGGCAGAAAATTCTTTGGTAAACTCTGTGTGCTTTGAGAGTTAGGAAAAAGAGAAGCCTGCTTCTATCCTGGAGGATTTCACAGCATGGATGGAAGAACAGAACATGTGACAAGATCCAGGTCCCACCTCTTAATCACCACCCTTAGAAGACACTGTATCAGAAGTGGTGGTTCCCCAGATTTAAGATGCCAGATTTTATGAATTAAAATCAAGATTTGAATAACTGGAAGCACTTCCCCATTTAAAACTATTTTAAAGCCTTGAAACAACAATTCCAAATATCCTTTTGGTCAGACATAGGAACCCAAGGTATAAATCATTTGAGAGCTGATACACTACAAAGCACGTGGAAATGCTCTTCTCTGGGGAGTTTAAAGGCTATGGTAAACCAGAACCTTTCCAGGATGTTTTAAGTGCAATTCTGTCCCTAAGGAGTAGGAAACATTAGATGGCATCTACAGCTTCCTCCAGGCCTGTAACTGTCATGCTAAAATTCTAACAGTGCAAGGGAGCCATGCTATTTTACTGTTACTCCGCTTAATGATGATTGAGAAAATGATGTTCAGTAAAATAGAAAATACCAAACACCATTTGGAACCAAAGTGAGGGCAGATGATAAGACATGTATTAGGTAGTATAAGTCATCAAGTTTTTGTAACCAAAGCTAAATGGATTTTCTAACACAGTAAAAGAGTCTTTGGCTCTGTTAGATTTTTGGGTGTTTGCTATTGTTAATTTCAGAGAGGGAGGGAGAAATAGAAACATCAATGATTAGAGAGAATCATTGATTGGCTGCCTCCTGCACTCCCCCTACTGGGGACGAGTCTGCAACCTGGGCATGCGCCTTTGACCTTAATGGAACCCAAGACCTTTCAGTCTACAGGCGGACACTTGATCCACTGAGCAAAACAAGTAGGGCTCACTTAGTTTTAAGTGGGCTCTTATACAGCTGATCAGTTTGGCTTCACAAAGATGAACAGAAATCATGTGGATATTTTAAGCAGAAAGGAATCTTAGTGATTATCAGGGTGAGAAGTCAGCATACTTTTTCTGTAAAGGGAGAGATAATTGATATTTTAGTTTTTGTGACTCATATAGTCACTAAGACAAATACTCAGTCTGCTGTGGACTCGGAGTGGCCATTGATAATCCCTAAAATTGGCTATGAGCCAATTATAATTTATTTATGGACCCTAAAACTGAAATCTCAAATAATTTCATGAAAAATAATACAAAATATTATTCTTTTTAAAGTTTTTAACCATTAACAATGTCAAAAGCATTGTAGGTCACACAAAAAGACGCAGTGGAGTTATTTATTTATTGTCCACTGGTTTTCAAACTACCTTTTAATAGGAGATTCGTCTCCTCAAAAAAAACATGTCCTTTGAGATATTGATTTTTAAGTTGGTTATTAAGAAACAAGACTCAGGACAAATCTTTGACCTCCTCCCTAACTGCCTAAAAGGAGTTTCTATAGAGATTCTGCTCCAGGAAGAAAGATACCATCACAGATAACTACAGTTCAATGTAAATCAGTGTCAGATAGAGAGGAAACTAGCAAGACCCCATTTGTTCAAAGTCCTCTCTGTCTCACATTGTTAAACATTTATTTACCAAATATTTGCTTTGTATCTCCATGTGAATTAATTGCATTCTTGCACTTTTGAAATCCCAAACCACAACCCCCTTTCTCCTTAGCTCCAGAATAACATATAATCTTCAACTGCCCAACTGTCCTTGGGTCTCATTATGAAACCCCTAAATGTGCATTTATATAATAAACCTTGGAAATTTTCTCCTGTTAATCAGTCTCTGTTAATTTGATTATTACTACAACTAGAAGAGCTTAGAAGGTATGAGTAAAACTGTGTTTTTAGTTCCAACAGTTTCATCATCTTCCTTTTTATGGATGAGGTTATAAGACACAGACATTCAAATGGCATGCCCAAAGGTCCCATAGCTAGTAAGTAACAGAGCAAGGATTTGAACCCAGGCTGTCTTACTATAGAAGCCATAATTTTGTATAGTGGTGAGTGCCATGAACTCTGGAATTAAGTGATGTTTTAAAGTCATAAGCTGATTGAAATTGGTAGTCCAGGAAGTCTCTGAGAAGAAGATATTTGAAGGAGACATGAATGCTGAGATAGAGGACAGATATTCCAGGCAGAGGCAACCATCAAATGCAAGAATGAGCTTACACAGGAGAAGAAAAGCTGGTGTGGCTGAAACATAAATTAAGGGAGAAAGTGGTGTGAATTGAAGTCAGCAAGGAAGCAAGGGACAGCTTATCTAGGACCTTCCAATTTGATTTTGAACTTCAATAGCATTAGACTATCCAAATACTATAAATATGGATATGAGAAGTTGTTTTAAGTTAAACACTTAAGAAACAATTATTTAACCCTGTGAGATTGGTACCAGGCATACTTTTCTCCATCTATATTCAGCAGAACTTATTCCAAGCAAAAATAACCTAGATAAACTATCTAAGAAACACCTGTTCCCAAAAGATGACTGTGAATTTAGCAACGTACTTGTCAAGACTCACTTCAAGACACTTTTTCATGGTACACACTATGAAATAAACTCTGGCCAATATCAACCATACTCATCCTAGCAAGACCCACCTTAAAGTCACCTAGCCCAAGCCCCAAATCTAATAATTGCCCTATCCTAGTTTCCTAATTTTGAGCTCCTATTAAGACTGTCGAGTTGTATTCTCCCTTAGTGTGTTAAGCCCAAAAATTTAAATTTGCATGGTTCACAGATTTTTCTGGTGTTCTGGGGAATTGAAAAATAGCAGATGAGAACGGAGATCCCTGAGAAGCCTCCTGAAGAAGCACTGGGGAGAAATGAGGAGAAACTAAGGTGGGGGAAGCAAGAAGGAGAGAAGTGATTAGACTTGGATATATTTTGCAGTTAGAACTATCCAGAGACTTGTGTACATATAGGATGTAGTGGTTTAGGGAATGAGAAGACCAGAAATGACATCTAGCTTTTGATTGTTGTTTTTAAATTTATCACTATTATGTTTAACCTGGGAACCCACATAATGGTAGTGCCATTTACTAAGTGGAGAAGCTGGAGGAAGATCAAGTCTGAGAGCAGTGGGATAAACAAGAATTCCTTTTTAGACATGTTAAATTTGAAGAGCTTATTTACCATCAATTGAAGCTATCAAATAGACATTTGAAATTATGCTACTGTGGAGATGTCACAGTCATTCCATTTAGAATTCAACCAGCTTGGGTGTTTATCAAGGCAACTGGGGAACTAAGGGAACAAGAAATGAAAGATAAATTCACAGGGGCCATGCAAAGGCAGCTAAATGTTATTTTTATGTTTGAGCAAATGTTATCTTTGGGACATGAAATGGAAAGATCTGAGAATGAAAATTATGGAGTGGAAGGCGTAACAACTGGGAATACATATAATGCTAGAGACAAATTGAAATTGCTACGAAGAAGTGCTGTAGAAGTATTACTTATAGGAATTTCTCTTTATATCCATATGACTTTTTTTTCTGTCCCACAGAGGAGAAAATCACCAATTTATTATTTTCAGCAAGCACATGTATATTCAGAATTGCCACATTGCTCTGCTCTTTAGAAAGGAAAAAGATACAACATTGTGCTGAACTGATCTACAACTGAAACTATTTTAGAAAGAATAAGTATTATGCTGTGAGTGTGCTATCATTTGAAATTAATTAAACCATAACATCATATTAGTTAGGATTCTTACTCGATTTAGCTTGTATAATTAATGTGTCTAAGTGAATTTTTAAAAATAGTTTATGATAATTTTAAGCACAATATACTCACAGGTTATAGGCATTCACCATGGCCATTTTAAGATCTTTAGTGTTTTACAGCCTTATAAGAAAATATAGTTAGTGAAATTATGTAAATAGACCTTAAAAAAACCGGTGAGATAAAAGAGAAATCAGTGCTTCTACGAATCAATATCATTATCATATTTTCAAAACATATTGCACAAAGCCTAGATTTTTTTCACTTGTGCTTAATTTTTATTTCAAGTGTTTAATGTTGATACTGTTGCAGATTTCCCCTATTTACCCCCCTATGCCCCAACCCCATTCATAACCACCTCCCCATCCCTTGGCATTCACCACACCATTGCCCATGTCCATGAGATGGGCATACATGTTCTTTAGCTAATACCTTCTTTATCCAGTCACCCCCACAAAGCCTATATTTAAGAACTATAAAGAAAAAATAGAACATTAATTTGCATTAGAATACTCATGGGCTCAAATCTCTCTAATTTCCAAATTTCTGGGATTTTTATAACTCACTCTTTCTGCTTCCGGTTTCTCCTTGCATTCATCTATCATACATATCATGCCTGGGGTAAAACTTCCCCAAAGCAGTATTTTCGTTACATGTCTCTTTGAGTCATCAATGACTCCTCACAGCTTATAGCATCAAATCAAAAAATTGTCCTGAAACTTAAGATCCTCTACAATCCTCCTTTTCCATCTTCTCTCTCACTACTTATCCATCTATTACATTAAGATTTATCTCCACAATGACCTCTGAATAGATCCTCTGATATCTACCTCCCCGTTATTCATAATCCCCCCCCAAATAAATTATACTACTCTCAAAACCAAATTCCTTACCATTCTTTTTAGGTCATAATAGTCCCTTTGTTTTCAGTCTTTAATTACTACTTAACTAATATCTCTGACATTTTATGGACTTGTATATGCAAATGAATATGAAACATATAAAATATGCTTAATTAAACTTATCCCTTTAAAACTAGTATCAATATTCTGTAGTCAGAACTCATTAGCCTCCTCCAAAAGAAGTTTGAACAGTTATAGGGTAAAGACATCATTGATTTATTTCTTTAATGGCCACAAACTTATATTATAGCTTGAACTTAGCAAAATTTCATTGATAATCTCCCTTGGAATTTGTCAAAAGATTTATTAATCAGTTTAAGAAAATTGAGATGAGCATCAAAGTAGAGCTCATTAGTAGAGATTATGCAGGCAGACAAGCCTCTGCTCTCATTGCTCCCCTCATTCAGGGAACCTCAGTCAATTAAAGTAAATTAACGGACATGTGAACTGAACCTTTGCTGCTGAGTACAGGGCATTGGATGCATCAATGAGCATAAGACTAGAGGCCATAAGTAACATCCACTGATAACTGTTTGTGCTTTTCGGGGGCAAAGGTTCCATCTCCCTTTTAAAATTAGCTGGACTGAATACAGAGGTTGTAAGAATATCCCATAGAATAAAAGGCTAATATGCAAATTGTCCCTCTGACAGGGAGTTAGACAAGGGGTGGTGCCAACTGGCCAACCACCCACAGCTCCTCCCCCTGGCCACCCCCCCCCAAAAGCCCCCCCCACACACACACACATCCCAATCTGGGACAAGGCCTGCCAGCCAACTGCCCATGGCCCCTCCCCCAGCCAGCCCAGCTGGATTGACCCCGATCAAGGCAGGTCAGCTGGACCCCACCCATGCATGAATCCCTGCACCAGGCCTCTAGTTTCTAAATAAAATATGATAAGAACTCAGTGCAAAGAAAGGATGCAACAAACTCAGTAGCAAAATCTTGAGAGCTATAACTTCAAACAGGTATAGTTACTCATCAGCAAGAGGCTCGAACACTGTCTTCCTTGGGTCTGGAAGCCATATGAGCATAATATATAAAGCACTTAGGGGAAAAATCCTTTATTTTCTGGATAAGAGAACATATTTATCTCTCTCTAACTCGGGAAATAGACCTCTTTGTTGAGTAAATAGCAGTAAGCCACTTTGACCTCCATTTTCCATGATTGGGCAGAGATCCCTACATTCTAAAGAAAGTGAGATTGGCTGTCAGGATTTTGTTTTGCTGAGAATATGTTTGCATGCTGAGGGCCAGAGCTGAATTATTTGGCACAACAGAGGAGATTTTGGAGGCTATGTGGGAAAGATAAAGAGAAGTGAAATAGCTGGCAGCTGAAGAGAGGGACTTTGGAAAATGAAAACAGGCAGATGTAAAAGAAATGTAATTTTGTTTCTGTTGACTGGCATGTGATATAAATCCTCATGATCTCCTTTCTAAATATTCCATAATACTACATTCCTTACTAATGTGTTGAAGATTTTTTGTGCTTAGCTATTTTTAGTTAACTTTTTCTTGGGTGCCTGCAACAAAGTACTTAGCAAATGCTCAAGGGAAATAGCCTTCAAGGTGGCCGCCGGAGATCCTCACCTCCTGGTACTCATGCCCTTCTATAGTAGTCTTCTCACACTTGAATAAGGTTGAGCTAATAACCAATAAGACATGGTAGACATGATGATACGTGATTTCCCAGGCTAAGTCACAAAAGATCTTTGAACTTGCCCTATCTTGAACCACTCACCCTGGGAGAAACCAACTGCCATTTTGTCAAGACACAAAAGCAGTCCTATGAGGAAGTCCAACTGGCAAGAAATGTAGGCTTCCTGCCAAAAGCCAGCACTAATCCGCCTATGATGAGTGAGCCACCTTGGTATTAGATCCTCCAGTTCCAGTCAAGCCTAAAGATCACCGCAATCCTAGCCAATATCTTGATGGCAACCTCACGGGAGACAATAAGCCAAAACTGCACAGCTAAGTTGCTCCTGAATCCTTGGCCCACAGGAAATGTGAGGATGATAAATGCTTGTTGTTTTAGGTTTGGGAGTAATCACTTGCATCGGTAATCCTTGGCTCAGTATACTTCTGAGAGTCCCAGCTAAAACAGAGAACTTAAGATGGGCCTGCCCTGTCATAGTTTTCTTTTCTGTCTTTAGGAATAAATGCAATGGATCAGCCATGAGTCATTTCAATTGTTGATCTGATTATTTGTAAATTAGCATAGGTTCAAGGGGTTATTATTATTTTTTTGCAAGTTCAAAATTACAGGAAATTCCATTGAATCTAGTCTAGCTGACAATCAGGTAATTGAGTTGAAAGCAACATTGGTGGGAGGAGCCCTAACTGGTTTGGCTCAGTGGATAGAGCATCAGCCTGTTTACTTAAGGGTCCCAGGTAGATTCTAGTCAAGGGCATGTACCATCGTTGCAGGCACATCCCCAATAGGGGGTGGGTGTGCAGGAGGCAGCTGATCAATGTTTTTCACTCACTGATGTTTCTAACTCTCTATCCCTCTCCATTCCTCTCTGTAAAAATGTTAATAAAATATATTTTTTAAAAATTGGTGGGAATATTGTTTTAATTTAAATTTAAGTTATATACAACATGTCTAAACTATGTAATGTAAATCACATACTCAGTGATAATAAAGGGATTAATCTATAAATAATACTACATTTTATACAATTATAAAATTTCAACTACATTATAAACTCTGAATCACTCATTACTTTCAGGGGGAAAATGGGAAAGAGATTAATAAATAATGAGCACTGGTTCCATGCCAGGCAATATGTTAAACTATTTTATGTATCTTTCGATCTTTAAAGTTACAATCCTAAAAAAATAAATAAATAAATAAAAATAAAAAAAAGTCCTGCTTGGCTAGTGTTGCTCAGTGGTTGAGTTTACACCTATGAACCAGGTGGTCATGGGTTTATTTCCCAGTCAAGGAACAGGCCTGGGTTGCGGGCTAAGTCCCCAGTGTGGGGCCTCAGTGTGGGGCCTGCAGGAGGCAACCAATCAATGATTCTCCCTCATCATTAATGTTTCTATCTCTCCCTCTCCCTTCCTCTTTGTAATCAGTAAAAGTTTTGTGGGTTTTTTTTTTTTAAATAAAGAATTCCATTTTATGAAGGAGGAATCTGAGGTCAGATTTGAATAACTTGCCCATAGTTATGAAACTAAGACTAAGAATAGATTGAAGCCCATGTTTGTGTATAGACCAAAACCAGACTTTTGCCATCCACAGTGATCTGATGTCAATAAGAAAAGTGTTGACATAATCACACTATTGCTGCACAACTCTTGTAAAATAGCCACAATTTTTAGTGAGTCTCATTCCTGGAGGACTCTTCTTAGTGTGCACATTCAATAAACAAAGTTTCCAAATCCTGTCCATGTATTTGAGATCATATGGATTCACTCAGATGTATTGTTCAATGAAATGTTAGGATTCTATGTGATATTCCTACATCAGATTAGTCCTGTGCTTATCCATGTAATATAAATATAGCTGTTTTCAGTATTATTTTGCAAGAATGCTGTTTTCTTATCCTGTATTGATTACCTACTAGGTCTAAAATGAAATTGAGTGAGAAAGCAAACACATCATTGTGCATGTATTTATATTTATCTTATTGTGCAAATTTTTTAGATTTAGTTCATTAGTAGGTATGTTTCCACAGCAGTGAATTTCTTTTTAATATTTTATTGATTTTTTACAAAGAGGAAGGGAGAGGAATAGAGAGTTAGAAACATCGATGAGAGAGAAGCATTGATCAGCTGCCTCTTGCACACCCCCCACCGGGGATGTCCCGCAACCAAGGTACATGCCCCCGACTGGAATCAAACACGGGACCCTTTAGTCCGCAGGCAACAAAATTCTAGCAAATCGGATCCAACAGAGCATCACAAAGACCATACACCACGACCAAGTAGGATTTATTCTGGGAATGCAAGGATGGTACAATATCCACAAATCAATAAATGATATACATCACATAAACAAACTGAAAGATAAAAATAATATAGTCATATCAATTGATGCAGAAAAAGCATTTGATAAAAATCCAACACCCTTTCCTGATAAAAATTCTCAACAAGGTGGGAGTAAAAGGATCATACCTCAACATAATAAAAGCTATATATGATAAACCCACAGCCAACATCATACTCAATGGGCAAAAACTAAAACCATTCCCTCTAAGAACAGGAACAAGACAGGGATGCCCACTCTCGCCACTCCTGTTTGACATAGTACTGGAAGTACTAGCCATTGCAATTAGACAAGAAGAGGATATAAAAGGCATCCAAATTGGAAAAGAAGAAGTAAAGTTATCCTTATTTGCAGATGACATGATACTGTACGTAAAAACCCCCAAAAGACTCCATTAAAAAACTAATTGACTTAACAAATGAATTTGGCAATGTAGCAGGATACAAAATTAACGCCAAGAAATCTATGGCATTTCTATACACCAATAGTGATCTTGCAGAAACAGAGACTAAAAAGGCAATCCCATTTACCATCGCACCCAAAAAATTAAGATACCTTGGAATAAACTTAACTAAGGAGGTAAAAGACCTATACACGGAAAACTACAGGACACTGAAAAAAGAGATAGAGGAAGATGTAAACAGATGGAAGAACATACCATGTTCATGGATTGGTAGAATCAACATCATCAAAATGTCCATACTTCCCAAAGCAATCTATAGGTTCAATGCACTCCCAATTAAAATACCAACGGCATATTTCACTGGCCTAGAAAAAACTCTTCAAAAGTTAATTTGGAACAAAAAAAGACCCCGAATAGCCACAGCAATCCTGAGAAAGAAGAGTAAAGTAGGAGGGATCTCAATACCAGATTTCAAGCTGTATTACAAAGCCACTGTTCTTAAAACAGCCTGGTACTGGCACAAGAACAGACATATAGGTCAATGGAATAGAATTGAGAACCCAGATATCAACCCAAATCACTATGCTCAGTTAATATTTGACAAAGGAGGCACGAACATACAATGGACTTAAGACAGTCTCTTCAATAAATGGTGTTGGGAAAATTGGACAGATACATACAAAAGAATGAAACTGGATCACCAACTTACACCATACACAAAAATAAACTCAAAATGGATACAGGACTTAAACATAAGACGGGAAACCATAAAAATACTAGAGGCATCCACAGGCAGCAAAATCTCAGACATATGTCAAAAGAACTTCTTCACTGATACTTCCCCTAGGGCAATGGAAGCTAAAAAGAAAATAAACAAATGGGACTACATCAAAATAAAAAGCTTTTTTACAGCAAAGGAAACCATCAACAAAACAACAAGAAAGCCCTCTGTATGGGAGAGCATATTTGCAAATGTTATCACTGATAAAGGTTTAATCTCCAACATCTACAGGCATCTTATACAACTTAATAAAAGGAAGATAAATGACCCAATTAAAAAAGGGGCAATGGATCCAAATAGAATCTTCTCAAAAGAAGACAGAAGGAAGGCCAAGAGGCACATGAAAATATGCTCAAATTCTCTATCGGAGAGATGCAAATCAAAACAACAATGCGGTACCATCTCACACCTGTCAGAATGGCCAACATCAATAAATCAACAAACGACATGTGTTGGCGAGGTTGCGGAGAAAAAGGAACCCTCGTGCACTGCTGGTCGGAATGTACACTGGTGCAACCACTGTGGAGAACAGTATGGAGCTTCCTCAAAAAACTGAAAATGGAACTCCCATTTGACCCAGTAATCCCACTCCTAGGAATATATCCCAAGAAGCTAGAAACATCAATCAGAAAGGATATATGCTCCCCTATGTTCATAGCAGCAGAATTTACAATAGCTAGGATTTGGAAACAGCCTAGGTGCCCATCAGCAGATGATTGGATCCAAAAACTATGGTACATTTACACAATGGAATATTATGCTGCCATAAAAAAGAAGGAATTCTCATCATTTGCAGCAACCTGGATGGAATTGGAGAACATCATGCTGAGTGAAATAAGCCAATCAATGAAAGAGAAACACCACATGGCCTCACTCATTTATGGATGATAAAGAACATTATAAACTGATGAACCAAAAGATAGATATAGAGACAGTAAAGCAACAAGCAGAGTCAAATTACAGCGGGGAGGTTGGGGAGATCTGGGTGAGATAAGAGATCAACCGAAGAACTTGTATACATGCATATAAGTACAACCAATGGTCACAAAACTCTGGGGAGGGAGAGTATGTATGGGAGGGGGGCATTGGTATATGTTCAAAAATAATAATTTAATAAAAATATTTTTAAAAAGATATATGACAGAAGAAATTTGTGTATTAATACCTGAGCTAAATTTCTCATAGAATTTACATGGCCTTAATAAACATTTATGACAAGGGAGATGAACACTGAAATAACAACGTGGTAGTGAGGCAAAGGATTATGTCTTATAGGATTGATTATCGATCAATGTGTGATCAAATGTTTTCAGAACCTAATTGTCTCCCATTCATCAGCTGACAGTCTGGAAAAGAGTTCAAAAATACATTTACATTTGCATAGTAAAAAGAAGAAAGCACAATGCTGCTTCCAACAGATGTTATGTTGATTTAGAATAGTCTTGGGGGCTTTTGTTTTCTGAAAATATCCAATAACTTATTAATTGATATTCTTAGACATGATGTTTAGATATTAAATTTGAAGTGTGCTATAAATAGCTCAGTAAAGCTTTAACATGGTATATCAGACACCTCTTGTGCCCCACTTCATAGTCACTCAGCCCAACTGAGTGGTTCTGGTTTTGTGACCATTGGTTGTACTTTTTTTTCACCCTTCTGTGTTAACCAGAACCTAACCTTACTTGCTTGCATGGAGCTTACATACTCCTGGGGTTTGGGTGGAGAGCACATGATAAACTATAGTGAGAAAAACTAAACTGACAGCCCTAGCCAGTTTTGCTCAGTGGATAGATCGTCGGCCTGCCGATTGATTAAAGGGTTCCTAATTCGATTCCAGTCAAGGACACATGCCTGGGTTGCAAGCTCGATCCCCAGTATGGGGCATTCAGGAGGCAACCAATCAATGATTCTCTCTCATCTTTCATGTTTCTATCTCTCCCTCTCCCTTCTCTGAAAGCAATATATATATATATATATATATATATATATATATATATATATATATATATATATATGGACAATATTACTGGTTAATGTTACAGAGAGTGACTGGGAGGCTAATTTGTGTCTGTTTGGATAGGAAAGGTCTCTCTGAGGATTTTTTTATAAAGTAAAAAGTTTAGATCAGCCTAACTATGTTAAGATTTAGGGGAAAATCATTCTTGGCAGAGGAATCAGAGAGTGGAAAAGGCCATGATTATAATTGGATAAAAATGGACCAGGAAAAAAAAAAGTGGGACACATGGTATATTAGACTATTTTATGTTGCCTACAGTGTTTTCAACATTAAATATCTATGCCTTATCTGTATTCTATTCCATGCTTATTTAGCTAGAACTTTTTATTCAAAACTTTTAATGTTCAAGAAGATTATTTATATTTATCCTATAGCTTCAAGAACCTCTTTTCCACTATTGAATATCTCAGTGTGGCACACATGGCTAGTTTCTAACCAATATCTCTTGCTCCCTTCTTATCAGATGGTAAATGTATAGTCTTCATATGCTCAGTTAAATGTATTTATCTTCTCAGATTTCCTTGCAACTAGAAGTGGTGACTTACCCGTTCTAATCAATGAGAAATATATGTGGATGTTACTATACAGCATTTTGGGGAAATTTTTTAAATTGATAAAACTCAAGTAGAAAGTATTTTGACCAATTACAATTCCCCTTTGTCCTCTTCTTCATCCCTTTTTCCTGCCTTGAATATGGCCATGATGCCCAGAGGTGGATCAGGTCATTTACAGTCATGATAATGAAAGCCACACACTTAACTGTGGTGGAGCAGAAAATCAAAAATTTCCTTGAGTCCCTGATAGAATCATTGCAGTGCTAGATTGCCTGCCCTCTCTTCTTTTAACTTGAAAAGAAAGAAAAGCCCTTATGTGCTTAAACTATTATTAGGTGATGGGGAAAAGAAACACAGATGCCTAACTTGGAAGAATTCACAATGCAATCAGGGAGGCAATATAAAAAATTAAAAAGTGAAATATCTTCAAATCTAATGCAAAGTGTCCCCTCGGGTTTCAATCTCTTGCTATGATGTGCACTGACCACCAGGGGGTGGTGAGGAATATGGTGCACATCCAGCAACAGCAGGAGCAGCAGGGGGCTGAGGGAGCGAGGGAAGGTGGAGGCAGGGAGGCAGGGGCGAGGGGGACCATAAAGGGGCAGCGAGGGAAGGAGGAAATGGGGAGGCTGTGAACCTGATCTGCCCTGATCACCAGCCAGGCCTAGGGACCCTACCCATTCACAAATTTCATGCACAGGGCCTCTAGTTAGTTTATAAAACATTAACTTCCATTATGGTATTCAGGGTCTGTTCTAACTTGCTCACCATGCCTTAAATTCATACACACACACACACACACACACATACATGTATACATATATACACATATATGTGTGTATGTATATATGGCATACGTACACCTATATGTACAATGCACGAATGTATATATATGTGTGTATATATGTATGTGTGTATATATGTGTATGTATATTTATATATGCGTGTGCATATATGTGTGTGTACATATATGCATATATGTGTACACGTGCACACACACACACACACACACACACTGATGCAGGAAGATTTGTGTTAGAATGGGCTTTCCTTTCCCTGGCTTCCAGCACCGCCTTTCTACTTCAGCCCAGACCCTTTCTGCTCAGGGCCTGGAGCCACCTGTTTCAGCTCCAGCCCCACCTTCCCCTGCTGCCCAGAGGCCCTGAGAGATTGGGGTGGGTCAGAAAGCCTGCATTATTGCCATGGCAACAACGCAAGTGCCCTGCCCCCATCACTGGGTGCCTGTGTATGCAAATTAACCACCATCTTTGGTTAATTTGCATATTACTACTGATTGGCTGGCGTCATAATGGAGATGTGGTCAATTTACATGTTTGTATATTATTAGGTAAGATACTGTACATATGTTTGTGTGTGTTATTCAATTAATATAAGTAACTGAAATAATAAAATATATAAATGCTTAATGACTAAAGTAATTTAGACTTACAAAAGCATTTGTAGAGAAAGTTAAGTTTGGAAAGAAATGAAGATACTATATGGGTGGAAGAAAGATAACATTTCAGGTAGGAAAAGAATGGTTCATTCAAGCATCAGTTGGTAAACATTGCTTTATGGATAAGAATGGCTGTGCTAATAGTTTTGGAGATATGATATATACTTAAGTTTATGTAATTTCTTTTATATGGATCTTTTAAACTTTATAATTAGATCTGACAAGATGAAAGTAAAAGTTCCTTGGAGAAAGACAACAAGAAAATGCTGAGAAGGACCCTTGCCTGTGTGATATGAAGAGTAAAAACAATTATAATTCAAGACAAAGTACCAGTGTATGGCCACGCCTGCCAATAAAGAAACACACACATACACATAAATGGTAAAATGGCTAAGGGATAAAAGCAATCCAGAAGATTTATCTACAAATGTATATGTATATAAAATCATTGTCAAGAACTGTGAAGGACTGAGATTTTATTCTACTTGCAAGCTAACAAGTTAGCCCCTCTCAGTTTCATAAATGCTGACATAAGATATGATTCACCACAGTCAGAGATAAAGAACTGCTTGTTAATCCCAGAAAAAGCATTAGCACGTGTAGTGTCAGTTCTCTGAGCCCTAATTACCACAGATCAACATGAAGAGGGCCAGATGGTATTTGCACATGCAGTGGGGTACATGATAGGAGAGGAACTTTGATCTTAGGGCACTTAAATATTTTATAGTGGGCTATAAGGATACCTGCTCTTTGATCCAAAAGAAGAGACTATGTTATCTTCCAGTATAGTGCAGAGAAGATTATTCAGAAAAAAAGGCAGTCAGTGCCTCTTCTCACAAGAAATGCACAAATATCAAGGCACATGGAGAATCATTTGAAGATATCTGGAGAAAAGTAGGTAGGAAGGCCATGATACAATAAAAATAGTTTAAAATTTGGAACAAAGATATTAATTAAAAAATAAATTAATCCCTGCCTGATTTGGCTCAGTGGATAGAGCACCTGCCTGTGGACTGTGAGTTCGATTCCAGTCAAGGGTGCATGCCTAGGTTGTGGGCTAGATCCCCAATGGAGGGCGTGTGGGAGGCAGGCAATAAATCTCTCTCATCATTGATGTTTCTCTCCCTCTCCCTTCCTCTCTGAAATCAATAAAATATATATTTAAAAAATAAATTATGTAACTTGAGAAAGGGTCAGTTCAAAAGTGATAAGAGGGAAAAAATGGAGATGATGAAAGTGAGAGATACAGAACAAAGGAAGGATTCAAGAATGAGAAAGGTTGGGAATATGGCAGAATCTTTACCATAATCATATGTATATATATATTCCATCACATGCAATTACAAAATCATTTCCTGAACACCAACTCTGTGAAATTCAAACTTTCAGGAGTTGGAGAAATTAACGCACAATAAATAAGACATTCCTGTCTTTGAGGAATGCTTACACACACACACACACACACACACACACACACACATATATATATGTATGTATGTATGTATATATATATATATATATATATATATATAATATATATAACCAAAAATACTCTATTATAAGATTGATTTTTAATACTTAGTATTTTTATTAAAAATAATTAAATGTTGGGAACTTTTTATTGGTTATTAAAACTTGGTTCAATGTGCTCACAAAAATTTAACCACCTCAAAAGTGTAAATGAATTGTCTGTTTCACATGATGGTGGCAGATAGCATCTCACAGAAATTCAAGCTGCATATGGCAACAAACTTTTGAACAATAGCCTATAGCTAATTTATTTGCTTATTTTTTTAGAATGCAGTTTAAACGATAGAATAACATTTAGAAGCTGAATTTTTTACCAGAAAAACAGATGTACTATAGCAAGAATTTTCAGGAAAACATTATTTGAATCAGTCCAATGAAAAATTGCCAAATAGATTTCACACAAATTATTCTGTTTCATCCTCATCATCATAGACAATAAAGACATATAATGTGAAAAATGCCATTTAACTTGCGAGTGAAACTCATTTACTTTCCATGGCTTGGTATTCCTGTGAAAACGGGGGGTGGGGGTAATATGTAATATTGCAAAAATTAGTACAAAGAAACCAAGATGTGGTATTAAGGAGTGAAGGAGTTGGGGAACTTTTCAAAAGTAGGATGCCAAAGTGATGGAAGTCATTAACTTTGGGGATGTTCTTAGGCTCTAAGAACAGTGTTTCTCAAAATGTGATCCTCAAAAGATTTCAGAGTATCTGCAAAATCAATACCATTTCATAATAATACTAACATCATTCCCACAGCGGGAGTCTGTTCCAAGGACGCAAACTTGAGAGAGCAAGGTGCTGAAACAATAGACAGTATAGATGACTGAACCCAGGTATGGCCTCTATAAAATATTAAGATCCTGGTAGTAGGTATGGCTATCTTCTTTCAAGAGAAGTCTTATATCTAAGTTCCCTTGCTTATTAAATCTGCCACCTAAGGTACCAACTTGGGGTGGCCTGCCTCTTTCTTTGGTCTGTCTTCATCCTCCATCTGCAGAGGCCAGGGACAGTTTATGATCCAACCTAGAGCCACTCTGAGGAAGGACAAACAGAGTGGCCTCCAGGGATTGAAGATAGGGGGAGTAAACATAGATGTATCTATGAGCATAAAGGGACAAGAAAGCCCAGCCACAGTGGCTCCATGGTTGAGTGTCGGCCTATGAATCAGGAGGTAAAGCTGATTCCAGGTCAGGGCACAGGCCCAGGTTGCAGGCTCGATCCCTGATCATATGGGAAAGCGGCCAATCGGTGATTCTCTCTTATCAATGTTTCTTTCTCTCTCTCCCTCTCCCTTCCTATCTGAAATCAATAAAAAATATGTTTTTTTAAAGGGGGGTCAAGAGAAAAGAAAGGCTTTTTGGTATCACAACTTGCTTTGCCCTTCTGTTCACTCCATTTCTAAGGATAAAAAAAATTTTCTTATTGTTGAAGGTGATCTACAATAATAAGCCCAGAGAGAAAGTGATCAGGAGTGTTAGGATTGGATTGGCATGAAAGCTACACCAATAAGAGAAAGGTAAAGAGAGTAGGGTGAACTAAAATTTGGGAAAAGAGAATAAATACTACCTGGGAAGAAAGCTAAGGGAAATTGAAACAAGAATAACACCAAGATTAGAGAAAAGAGGAGAAAAAAATTTTTTAAAAGGAGTTATCACCAACTTCGAGTCAACAATGAAAAGAAAGATAGAAAAGTGTGCCTGGAAACCTATTTTGATGTATTTTTTCCTCCAATGTCTAGTATTGCTGGCATTGTTTTTAAACTTCCTTGGTATGATTCCCTGCTGTGAGAGCAATTTCCCTCGAATTAACAAACTGAGTTTTTTGTATTTCTAACACACCAGATAACTGAAAAAATTAGGAGGTAATTTGCTGTGGAGGAGAAAAATGTTTATGTGTAATGTTAAAATAATACCATGCTGTTGGAACCTGCCACAAGTTGAATAGGATGACTGCAGAAGAAGCCCTTTGGCCAATTGAAAGCTCTTTGCCATTTGTGCTTATCATTAAAGGCCTTCTTGGCAGTCCCTCATTGAGGTCCAGGTGGCATTTTGTAATGGGCCAGGGATGGAACTTGATCTCAGAAAAATAGATGTAGAGATTTAGTCTTGGAAAACTGTGGATGCACAGTTTTCTGACATGTTCCCAGTAACCCTTATTATTAGATATTCCCAATTGATAGCATCTGCCATCTTTAGCAACTCTCTTCCCATTATCCTATCTATGTAGACAATCACCAAGTTCTGGCCATTAAACTGGATAACAAATTCATTTTGCACTGTGTCTCTAAGATATATAGGTATATTTTAGCACATATCATATATTGTTGTCATTATTGACATTAACATATCTTTAATATAGCATATTTTTATGAGGATAGGAATGATGGCACACAGTAATATCTCTCATAGTCAGTCAGTCAGCTTTTGCTCAAATACCTCCAGTCAGGATGACTCAGTAAGCCACTTAGTAATGGATTTGGCTTCTTTAGAAATGGTGAATTTCTCATCACTGGTGATTTCAGGCAGGACTAGACTAGGAAGTTCCTAAAATCCCTTCAATCCACTAAAGCAAAGTAAAAAAAAGGGGGGGGGCACATCTTTTTTTATATACATTTCCCTTATCCGCAGTATAAATCTACCACTCTCCTATTTGATGTGCTATGTAGGGTATAATAAACCATGTACTTAAGGTATATGCTCACTGAATTTGTTAGGGAACAATTGTATCTTGTTGGCAATATCTCATAATATGCTTGCTACTTAGCAGTCTCATGTAAAGCATTTTGACTTTGCAAAATGAGAATAAGTATTATTTAATATCCACATTTATTTTTATGTTCTTTCTATGAGGAAATGGCATCAGAAATAGATTTGGTTAGCAGTGACCTCTAAAAATCTTTAATGAGTTAGAAAATAGAAATGAAAAGGAAAGATTAAAGGTTAAAGGGGTGTTTTTAGAGCAGATAATTCAAGGCTACAGGTCAACTTAATTCAAGTTCATAAAAAAAAAAAACATCAGAGAGATCTGTTTGCATAGCTATGAATTCAGAATGCTGGGTAGTAGATATGATCTGTATCCCATATTAAGGTATTTATTTTATCCACCTGTTATGCTGAATAAGTAGATGCATGATATTTTGTGTAGAACTTTGTGCATTTGACTTGGAATTGCTTTAATCTGATGAAAACAATATTACAGTTGAATTTTGCAAGAGTAAAAAATGCATCACTTAAGTACCTAAAGTGCTCATCCGCTTAAGGGGTCAGCGTTTCTTATTCTCATAAATACCTATGATGCCTAAATAATCCTTCCAGTGGTGCAATTTCCTTCATAAGTACAGTGTAATGGATTAATATTCCCCGTATATCAAAACAGCTGTTCCCAGAAAGAAAATTACTTGAGCCAGCTACATCAAGAAGCTAAAAAGACCATAATTTCTCACCCTTTTCTGTCTCTATACCCTTTACAATATGATTTTGCAGTTTCTCTCACTAAAAGAGACAGAGTTGATTTCCACTCTCCTTGAATCTGGACTGGCCTTGCAACTTATTTTGGCCAGTAGATTGCAGCAGAAGTCACAATCTGCCAGCTCTGAGCCTAGGCCTCAAGAGACCTTGCATTCTCACTTCTATTCTTTCTCTGAATCTTACGATCATCAGGAAAACAAACCCAGGCTAGCGTGATGGATTATGAGATACACAGGACCCAGCCAACTGCCAGCCAACTCCCAGACAGACATGTGAGTGATAAACCAGATCAGCCAGCCCCCAGCCATCCTGTAACTGACCACAGACAGATGGTCAAGCCCCAGAAAGATCCGTTTAACCTAGCCCAAATCAGAACCGCCCAACCAGTGAGCTTATTGTTTTTATCCACTGCATTTTGAGGTGGTTTGTTACACAGCAGTGGATAACCTATAAATGACAACTGTCTGAAAGACCATAAGCAAAATATGGACAGACTCAATGATAGAGCATAGTCAGATGGCTCTGGTGGGGGGTTGTTAGGGAAGTGGTGGAGGGACTGAGCACAAAAGAAAAAAAAGAAAAACTCATGGACATGGACAGGTGATTTCTGGGGTGGGAATGGGAATAAATGGTTCTGGAAAAATAAATAATATAAGCAACAAAGAAAATAATGCAATCCAGCAAAGTAAGGGAGTGCTGGAGGGTTTTTTTGTTTTGTTTTGTTTTGTTTTGTTTTTTATGCCAAAATTCAATCAGAAATCCCAATGTTCCCCCGTGCAACTGATCCCAGGAATTAGGCACAGGGCAATTGATGTGGCATTCATTTGAAAAAGAGTTAGCATAAAAATTATTAGAGGGAAGGAAAAGGATTGAAAATCTGAAGTACCAGCCACAGGAAGACTGAGAGAAAACAGAAACCACTGAAGTTGTGATAGTCGCCTGGTAAATATCGATTAAGAAAAATGGAGACTGAAAGTGTAAAAAGCACACTGAGCATAGGTGTTGACGGTAGGCCCTGCTCTCACCCCAGAGATGACTGCTCACTTCTTAGTGCTGTCTTTAAGATGAAATGGCAGATTCATAAAGCTGTTGAAGCAGTGCCTTCATCTTTTTGCTTCCTGAGCAGTGAGAGCTTTTTTTTTTTTTAGATTGCTATCACTCGGAAGAGCTGCATTAGCAAGCAGCAAAGGAGGAAATGTAGGTAAATTTGCCATCTTGTATTTACTTACTACCTTTCCATTCTGTCCTTTAAAATTGGGGTTTTCAACTGTTAAGATTATAACTCTTCAACCTACCTGAGTTACTTTTTTTTTTTTTTAATGTTTAACATTAGATTGCACAGTAAAGGCCATTTTCTTTAAAATTTGCCTCACCCTTTCTACTGGCTTCTTTAATTCTGTTAAAGAGAGTCATGAACTGAGAACTGGTTAAAATGCACAGTTCATAAATCTTTCAATATGGGAACAATTCAATACCCAAACCACATAGCCGCCAACTTCTTCACATGTTCTATATTTTGATTTGGGAAGACAAAAAGTTAAGATGAATCCCAGGGCAGGGGAAGAGTATAGCATCCATTACAAAATAAGGATAATCTAAAGCACATGTGTCAAACACAAGGCCCGCGGGCCAAATCCAGCCCGCCAGGCCTTGCAATGTGGCCCGCACTGCGCTGTCAGTTTATGACATTGTCAGTTTATGACTGTTCAGTAAACCATTCGGCCCACGATTTAGGCTGGATTTTAGATTTTGGCCCCTTCTCTGATTGAGTTCGACACCCCTAATCTAAAGTGTGATCTTAAGCCTATGAAGAATCTACCTGACTTCATTTTATTAATTTTTTTCTGTAGACCCATAAGCCAAGAAATTAGAAAAGTCAATCAAGATATTAAAGGACAGGTGCTTTTAAAAAAAGGTATAGTGCAAAATGAATTATCATTTCTAATCAGGGTATCTCGGAACAAAAGGCTAAGATCTGAGCAACAGTTGTGTTATGGTTTCCAGGAGTACATAAATGGCTCCTCAACACTTAAATATATTTTTATTGATTTTTTACAGAGAGGAAGGGAGAAGGATAGAAAGTTAGAAACATCGATGAGAGAGAAACATCGATCAACTGCCTCTAGTACACTCCCCAACAGGGAATGTGCCAGCAACCAAGGTACATGCCCTTGACCGGAATCGAACCCCGGACCCTTCAGTCAGCAGGCCAATGCTCTATCCACTGAGCCAAACCGGTTTTGGCAGGACTTAAAGATCTGTAGCCTTGGTTAATCTCTTCTTGCCTCCTGCCCACCCCTTCCTCCCTCTTCCCTCTGAGATTCCTCAGCTTTTTGCTTGCTTCCATGTCACAGGATCTAGTTCCTTTGTCAGTTTATTTTGTTCATTAGATTCCACATACAAGTGAGATCATGTGATAGTTGTCTTTCTCTGATTGGCTTATTTTGTTTAGGGAGGAGGGGGTCAATGGGTAAAAAAAATGGGGCCATCTATAATACTTTCTACAACAAAGATAATAAAAAAGATCTCTATTATAGACAGCAGCAAGTATCCCAAGGGGAAAGTATTTGCACACCAATGACACCACATAAGGAGAGCAATTAAGTCTGATACCCATTACAATAGTATTATTATGAGCTACCCCTTTACAGAATACCTAAGAAAGTCAGGAGATGGTTCTGGAGTTAAGGAATAAATTCGCTTCTGAAAGGATTATAAAGCCCGTCTGTAATAAGTACATAAGAAACAGAATGGCAAAGAGAGAGGCTCTAGCTGTAGCTTTAAAATTCATTAAAAATAAAGAGAACAATGGAAAAGATTTGACAACATATAACATCTGCTAAATCTGGGTGTTAAGATTTGTTTCAATCTTTATGTTTAAAATAGTTCATAATAGTGTACATATAATAAAAAAGAAAATGAAGTGGAAGAATCTATGTCGGGCCACAACAGAACTAGCTGCCTCCTAGGAGATGTTTAACGAGAATACAAAAAGAGATGTCTGTGTAGCTAGCTAGGCCTATTTTCTGGCCTACTTCTGAATGCTGAGTTTCAATGAGATTTAGAAAAAGACCTTTATATGGTAGCATAGCAAGTCTCCTAACTCTAACTCATATAGCCTCTATCTTCTTTAGTACAGAAATGTTGTTCTGTTTCCCATGATACGGGCACAAGAACAAAAAACTTACAAGAGAAATGTTGGGGTGGGGGGGAACCCCCTGGGAGTAACAAAGGTTTTACGTGCTCAAGAGCTTGAGAAATAATCCCACTTGCTCTACCGAATATCCTTTATTATCCAAATGATCAACTTAGTACTATGACTAACTGGAATTTGAATGAATCCTCTTAATAAAAGTACAAGAAAGCATCTATGTAGATATTTGATGAAGAGCAGATATTTTGATTGCTTCCTTTGGTTTCTTGTTCTACCAACGTTTTACATATTTATCACTTAGAAAATGACCACAAGGTTTCCGGCCCTAAAGGATATCTTCCTATGATCACATACCCTAGGTGCCAGCACTCCACTTGGATCTCTGCCCACGTGGCCGTGTGGTATTGCTTATCTAGAGCAATGAGAGACAACTTTGAAAGCCAGGAAGAGCTGCCCTTCCCATGTGTTTGCTAAATACAAAAGGGCATGTGAGGAGCACACAGTTCCCTGAGCAAGAGGCCTTCTGCCTTACAAATATGTAGTTAGAAGCATTTGAAGGAACAAGGGCCCAGTAGGTGGCTGATCTGCTGCTTCTCTACTCTGTGTGGGCCCTTAAATCCTTTCCTTTGAGCTCCCTAATATAGCTCTTCTAAGGGATAACTATTTAAATAGAAAGCTCCCACTGTTTGGCAAGTCAAAAGCATCAGTTCAGTGTTCTAACAGCTCTACAGCAGCTCTGAAAACACAGAGGAGATGGGTGAGCAGGAATCCCCAAAATAGTCTATTTGATCTACCAGAAGTCACTTAGTTACAGTGCTGCAATTGAGAAGGGAAAAGACTTTCCTCTGGCCACTCCTTTTCATCATTAATATCCTCAGAGATATCCAAGTAATAAGTTACCCTAACATATTCTGCTTCTTGCTCAACTGTAAGGAGGACATCCCAGAGATCCCATCCTATATGGGTTTTATTTATGTTCCAAGTAAAGTACTCTGCAAGGGGAATCTTACTTCATTCATAGTGACATAATTATTCTAAAGAAAGTTGGGGCCGTATGCAAGAATCGATTTTCACATACTATTAATATTTTAAAAGTAAATACAAATGGTTGGTTTAGAGTCACTGGGAACTGGAAAAGAAATGTAAGGAATTAGGGCAAATCAACATATTCAAAATAGCTAAACAACTAATCAAACAAGCATGTAGTTCTCTGCAATGTTATGTATTATAAATTCAGAGTTCAGATAGGGAAGAGATTACTTAGGAGCAAGTAGACAAAATCTTCATGGAGTTTCTGACAAAGGATTTGAGGTTTGATGTGAGTACCTAGAGTTCAGTAAGATGGGAATAAGTCTTATTGTGGGAAGAAAATGGACTGTAGAAAGAAAAGAGAAAAGGCCATAACCAGCCAGGACCAAAGATGAAATGAACTTGGTTTGTGGGATAAAGTAGTATGTTGGGTAGTTGTGGGTAGTGAAAAAGGGAGGAGTGGGGATTGATGTCCGAGGGTCAGCATGACTCAGCCATAGTTGTCTA
Source organism: Pipistrellus hanaki (assembly GCF_964339955.1). NCBI lineage: Eukaryota > Metazoa > Chordata > Mammalia > Chiroptera > Vespertilionidae > Pipistrellus > Pipistrellus hanaki. Next base: position 88,207,784 of record NC_140524.1, read on the forward strand.
ATGAAGTTTTGATAAACATACAATGGGGTTTCAATAAAAGTATGCTGTTGTAAATAGGAGACGCATGTTTTGGGAATATCTTCTTCACCTCTTGATAATGGATGGTTGAAAAGAGCAGAAATTAAACATGTGGTTTAAAGTGTGATTTTCCCCCATTTGTCTCAGGTGTAGTAATGGAAGGCAAAAGTAAGAGAACCATTTTATTTCTAATTCTATTGTAAATATTCACAAATAACTGAAAAGTGTGAAAGGAGAACAAATTTGAGGATAGAAGGGATGAGGAGCAAGTGACATGTAAAAAATGTAAAAAATTGACCCTATTATCTAAATTTGTCCTAAAATATGCAAAATGTTCAAATGATTTTTCTCCTTACATAGTTGAAGGGAAACAGCTTATGCCTGTGTCTTTGTGGTGATAGGCCATCACAGCAAGAAATCAAAGAAGTGCCAAATGTTCCCAGTGCTAGTTGACACTAAAGAATTTCTCAATGCAGCCTCAAAGGTGTGTGTGTTGTGGCGGTGAGGGGGGAGGTGGCGGAGGTTGTACTGCTTGTTAACTTAAAGTATATGCAAAATCATTCCAGCAACTGGTAAATGGCCCATGACAAAGAAAAAGGTGTATATTCAGGTCTTGTTTGAACATAGGACTTTGCAATGGCTGTTCTGCTGTGTCATTTAGACACAAGTACACAATTCCTCCCAGGGCCAGACTTTTCAAGTTTGAGATAGAAGGTATAAAGAAAAGAGTAAAAAGCTGTTCCTTAACCAATAATCCAGTCTTCTCTTTTTCTTCCATTCTCATTTCTATTAGCATAGTGCAATGTATGCAGGGGATAAAGCCACACTTCGTTTAAATTTTAAATGTATTTTTATTGATTTCAGAGAAGAAGGAAGAGGGAGGGAGAGATGGAAACATCAGTGATGAGAGAGAATTATTGACCGGCTACCTCCTGCACTGAGGACCAAGCCCAGAACCCAGGCTTGTCCCCTGACTGGGGACTGAACCATGACTTCCTGGTTCATAGGTTGACCCTCAACTTCTGAGCCACACCAGTTGGGCTAAAGCTTCACTTTAAATTTCATTACTGTTTGAAAAAGTTTTAGACTTCTCAAAGTCTCTGGCCTGATGCCCCCTGTCTTGCTCCAGAAGACACAACTAGAAACATCAATCAACTTATTGAAAATGGCTTCCAACCTAGTGCCAGGCCATTATGGAATACCCTTGCAATACATTCCTCAAGTCTGCTAGCTGATTCAAAAGAGTCTGTAACTTTATTCATATTTAACAATTCTCTCCTTGATCTATACAAGGAGAATGAATGAAAACACAATTTGACAAGGACGAAGGATACACAGACAGTATAATGGCTTTCTCAGAGATTCTGACCTAACTCTGAAATGGTTATATTTATGGCATGACCCATATAAGAAAACCCAGGGGATAAGTTTAGCATAAAGGTCAACAACCCAAAAAGCAAAAATTTTATAAATATACATACATATAAGTATATGTATATTTATCTCTCCCGAGGTAGCTAGTGAAGCTAGGGATGTATTTGTTTCTGAAATAGGAAAGGAATGAAAGCTCATTATTTACCTACTTTGCCTATTTTTTATAAAGTGAAAATATGTATTTTATATCCTAATTTTATCCATATTCAACTCAATGCTAAGTCATAAGCTCATTACACACTAGATACAGGCTTGGGAAATAGTAAATGTTTGTATATTAAAGTAATATGCTTTTCAAAATATGGCTTAATGATTCTTTAAGAAAGAAGTCAGAGTTGAAAATTAAAAGTGAAAAGATAAATTAATATCCAGTAGTATTCAAAATTTGTTCTGCCACAAATGGAATTTTATCCTTTAAAATTCTTTGCATAGTGATTGAGGTTTGTTGGTGATTCAGTTCACAGGAAATTACTGTGATTAGAACCAATTCACTTGACTACACAATAGCATTTTACTCTCCCCAGTAATGTTCACTGAAAACACACAAAAAATTTATAGGTTGTATGGCTCCTTTTATAAACTTTGTGATAAAGCTATAATCCACCTTTGCTGACAGGATTACTTTTCTGAGTTAATAAAAAGCATAAATGAATTTTATCACACAGATAAAATTTTAGTGAGAAAAATATATTGCTGTTGGATTTCATTTGTCTTTTTATTTTTAAACAATCCATGAATACAATCTTTAGTTTAGAATAAACGTGTGTTATATATCTAGGGACATGAAATAGCATCATTTCATTTTTTTATTTGGTGCAATTTATTATTATTTTAATTTATGACCACAGACATGTAGTTCTTAGGTAACTAATAATTTTAAATGATTTTTGTATTTAAAGAAAGGCCAGAACAGAATACTATATCTAAAAAGTTAGGAAAATTGTTTTGCTTTTTTTCCTAGATCATCAAAGTAAATACATCCTAATTTCAGAATACTAAATATAGAAAAAAATTAATAATTATCTTATGGATTATATTTTATCTCTTAATTGTCTCAACTTGTTTAGTATTCTTATATAACTTTTCTAATTTAAAGATACATGTATTTAAATGTCTTAATTGTGGGAAAAATCATAATAGGAAGCAGCCTGTCAGAGAAAGGACATTAAGGCAAGAAAAGGAGTATTATATAGAAATTTGCCACCTAACTCTGTCTTCCTAGTTTTATTAATATTAGTAAATAATATTAGTGGCTCATTTAAGATTATTAATTAATGCTGATTTTGTGTTTTTCAGTATACACCATCTATCTATGACCATGCATGTATTTATTGGATAGTTGAAATATGATAAATTCAAGAAATACCTCAAATGCTATATATATATATATATATATATATATATATATATCCCTAATATGCAAACAGACCAAATTGTGGAATAACTGAACAGTCGCTATGATGTTCATGTGGAATGAACACCAGGGGATGCATGTGGAATATGGTGGGAGTCAGCAGCAGGTGGCAGAGTGTGGAACATGGTAGGCATTGGTCACAGTGGGATGGTGGAGTAAGTGAGAGGGGGTGCCAGACCAAGGCTGTGCACTGGTCACTATCAACAGGATGAGCCTCCGGTAGTTACTGAAAATTCTTTGCTCCTGGGCTCCATGGTCATGCTGGATGCTCACACTACTGCTGGTGCCAGCCCTGCTCGTACCCACTGCTGGCACTGGAGTAGCCACTCATACCCACTACTGGCCCCAATCGTTCAGCGCCATCAGTGGGTGTGGGCCGCAGCTGCTGGCCCCTATTGCCCCATCGTGCTTCTCCACCTTCCCCTGCTCATGAGGTCAATTGGGGCAGCAGCTGCTGCTCACACCCACTGACACGCTAGCCCCGCTCACACCTGCTACTGGCACCGGCCCCAATCGCTCTGCACCATCAGTGGGTGTGAGCAGGGCTGGCGCTGTCAGCACATGAAAGCAGTGGTGGTGGGAGCTGAGCTGCCAGCAGACAAGGGTCTGGGGGCTGCAGTAGGAGGGGCCAGGTGGGGGCAAGGAGGATGGGCTGAGACCTGCCCTTGTGCCCACCGCAGCCTTGTGGCCCACAGTTCCTTTCATTGTGCATGAATTCATGCACTGGGCTCCTAGTTTAAAAATAAAATTACTAAAGAAGGGCTCTGGCTGTTTTGGATCAGTGGATAGAGTGTTGACTCACAGGCTGAAGGGTCTGAGGTTTGATTCCAGTCAAAGGCATGTACCTCGGTTTCAGGCTTGATCCCCAGCCTGGGCCCTGGTCAGGGTGTTTGCAGAAAACAACCAATTGATGTCTCTCTCACATCAATGTTTCTCACTCTTTGTTTCTCCCCCTTCCACTCTCTCTAAGAATCAATGGAAAAAATATCCTAGGGTGAGAATTAACACCCGCCCCCCAAAAGAAAAGGATATGGCATGGCTCCTGTTGTGAAAATATTCCCAGTCTGCTTAATGACATAATATTAATAAACATTGAACAGTAAGAAAACAAGGTTTTAGGTAGCAGTTTTTGCTAACACTGCAACAGTAAAGCAGGGAAGTGAGTTATAGGATTAAGCTATATGTGTCAAAGAAGACAACGTAGATAGGTTTTGTCATAGAAAATATTTTAAGTCTAGGAAAGAATTCAGTCTTCAAGATAGTATAATATGCCGAAACCAGTTTTGCTCAGTGGATAGAGCGTCAAGCCTGCAGACTGAGAGGTCCCGGGTTTGATTCAGGTCAAGGGCATGTTCATTGGTTGTGGGCACATCCCCAGTAGGGAGTGTGCAAAAGGCAGCTGGCCGATGTTTCTCTCTCATCGATGTTTCTAGCTCTCTATCTCTCTCTCTTCCTCTCTGTAAAAAATCAATAAAATATATTTTTAAAAAAGATAGTATAATATGAAGAGACATAAAAGACTAACTCAGACCCTCAGAGGAACTACAGAATTATAGAAAAGAAGGTGGATTATTATACCGAATGGCATGAAAGTGGTCTGAGTGGAGGGGAAGAAATTGAAACATTGCAAAGAGTGGTTGAAGTTCCCAGTAAAAAAGACCAAGAAATAAGCAAAAAAAAAAAAAAAAATAGAGTTGGAAAAGCAAATATTCATTCATTCATTCATCATTCATTCAGCAAATATCTATAGAGTCTATTATTTTCCTTGCACTGTATTGGATACTGGGGAAGAAATTGAAAGCAAGATAGGTAATGTCCCACCTCTCCTGGATCTTTGTTGGAACAAAAATGCAAATAAAGAAACATTATCAGGTTAACAGGTGCTATTCAAACATTTAAGAGGGACTAAGTAGATACTTTGGTCTCCTCCAAGGATGTGAAATTTAATCTGAGACATTGTATTTCAAGGAACAGTAAATATGAAAAGCAGGGAAAATGCCAAACAAGGGGATCACTAAGGCAAAGGGCCAAAGGCAGAAAATGAATTTAAAGTCTGTCTGATTTGAGCTTATAAGCAAGGGGGAAAGTGATAAGAAACATAGTTAGGACCTAGGATAAAATCATGTGAAAATAATAAAGGTGATGCATTTTCAATTATTAAATGGTCTTAATATTTTTTAGACTCTTAATGAAAGTAAATTTGTATTTTTCTTTCCCTCTGTACTAAATTGGAAAGAGTGACTGAAAATCTGTCCTCTTACCTACTTGGAGCTTTGGTGGATTAAGCCCTCTATGAACACACAGAAAGGAGAATGAATGAAGCTATGAGTTAAATGAACCATCAAAATAAATAGGTTTGAGGGAAGAGGCAGAGTAGCTTAGAAAGCAAGAATTCCAATGGTCTTGAGACCCACAGAGCTCTTCATGACCAGACTTCTCACCACCCCCTCAGGAGAATGAGATTGAATTTGAGGTGAGGCACAAAGTGTGGAAAACCAGAGATGTTGGCCTGTTTCTTAGAAAGAAGTGAGGACTCAGAGATGAAAGCTGCCAGGTGACTGTAATGAGAGGACAAGAGATTATCCCAAGTAAGCCATGGCTGGTTTGGCTCAGTGGATAGAGCATGGGCCTGTGTACTGAAAGGTCCAGGGTTTGATTCTGGTCAAGGGCATATACCTCCGTTGCAGGCTCCATCCCCAGCCCTGGTCAGGGCATGTGCGTGAGGCAACCAATCAATGTGTCTCTCTCACATCAATGTTTTTCTCAGTGTGTCTCTCCCTTTCCCTTATACTTTCTATAAAACTCAATGGAAAAATATCCTCAGGTGAAGATAAATGAGAGAGAGAGAAGAGAGAAGAGAGAAGAGAGGAGAGAGAGAGAGAGAGAGAGAGAGAGAGAGAGAGAGAGAGAGAGAGAGAGAGAGAGAGAGAGATTTGTATTACATATGTATCCTTATCCCCCCATTACCTCTCCCATTACCCTCCCCGCTCATGCCTTCGCCCCCTGATGTCTGTATGCATTGGTTAGGCTTATATGCATGCATACAAGTCCTTTGGTTGATCTCTCCCCCTTATCTCCAACCTCCCCTATCTTCCCTCTGAGGTTTGATGGTCTGATCAATGTTTCTCTGTCTCTGGATCTGTTTTTGTACATCAGTTAATGTTGTTCATTATATTCCATAAATGAGTGAGATCATGTTATATCTATCTTTCTCTGACCGGCTTATTTCGCTTAGCATAATGCTCTCTAATTCTATCCATGCTGTTGCAAATGTTCTTAAATTCCTTTTTTTACCACAGCATAGTATTCCTTTGTATAGATGTAGATGTACCATTTTTTTAATCCACTCATCTGCTGATGGGCACTTAGGCTGTTTCCAATTTTTAGCTATGGTGAATTGTGCTGCTATAAACATAGGGGTGCATATATCCTTTCTGATCGGTGTTTCTAGTTTCTTGGGAGATAGTCCTAGAATGAACTCTGTTTAAGAAAATGTAAAAATGCAATAAAGTTCTTGCAAATCTTATTTTATGTACTTAGATTCATTTCAGTAAAAAATATAGGCAAATACAAGTTTATATGACTGTGTGTGATGTCTACTTTGGCATATCCCAAAATTCAGTAGGAAATAATAAGGTATTATGGAAAAAGAGTATTTCCTGGTCAAACATACCCAAGAAACACTGGATTGAAGACTCTTTTGTGTTTGTTTAACCACAGGACTTGTCTGAGCCCTCAGTCATGCTTATGTCCATGCTTGTGTCCACTTCGGAGAAAGAGAATTCAAGTCAGCAATGTGTATCAATGTAGCATGGAAAAATCAGTTATATGTTTCACACATTGAAAAAGTAAGATGTAACCAACCCCAAAGAAATTCACTTTGAAGGCTAAAACATATAGTACAGACTTGATAAAATTATAATTATAGAAACTATACCACTGAAATATCTCAAAGAGAAAGTAGACTCATACACTAGAGTAGACATGTGTGGGAAAAGTTATCTATTCTTGGGGAATTGGTATGGAGTTCTTACCTATCCCTGAAGGGTCCAGAAAAATGGAGATATGAAAGACATGGAAGACATAAACCACTTTTTAATCTAACATTTTTAATAGCCTCCCAAGTGTACTAGATGGTTGATGGTATGAAAAATGGTAGTGATACAGAGATATGTATAGACAATTAATAAACATGTGGATAACCTGCCTCATCATTTTTAGAAAACTTTTAAAATGCAGTGCAAAATTTTAGGAATAGAATGGAAAGATAATTAGTCTACTGCCTCCTTCCAGAGCAAATTACTTGAATCTATAAACATATGAAATTTCAAATTATTAATTCATTTCTATAACTGTTCTAGACAAAGCAGAGGAAAGGCCCAGCCTATAGTGTCACTTATATTTCCTCATTTCAGTTGGATAGTAAGAGCCCATATCTAGTTAAGCAACAGTTTAAAAACATCAATGCTAAAATCCTCAACAAAATATTAGCAAATCGACCTAGCAATACATTAAAAAGATCATATGCCATGACCAACTGGGATTTATTCTAAGGATGCAAGGCTGGTACAATATTCGCAAATCAATAAATTTGATAAATCACATAAACAAAATGAAGGATAAACGTCACATGATCATATAAATAGATGCAGAAACAGCATTTGACAAAATCCAACACCCATCTCTGGTAAAAACTCTCAGCAAAGTGGAAATAGAGGGATCATACCTCAACATAATAAAGGCCGTATATGACAAACCTAAAGCCAACATCATGCTCAATGGGCAAAAACTAAAAGCATTTCCCTTAAGATCAGGAAAAATACAGGGATGTCCACTTCCATCACTATTATTCAACATAGTACTCGATGTCCTAGCTACAGCATTCAGACAAGAAGAAAACACAAAAGGCATCCAAATTGGAAAGGAGAAAGTAAAACCATCATCATTTGCAGATGACATGATATTGTACATAGAAAACCCTAAGAACTCCACCAAAAGCTACTAGATTTAATAAATGAATTTGACAGTGTAGCAGGATAAAAATGTAATATCCAGAAATCAATGGCATTTTCATACAATAATGAACTATCAGAAAGAGAAACTAAAAAGAAAAATAATCCCATTTCCCACTGCAACAAAATGAGATATAGGAATAAATATAACCAAGGAGTAAAAGACCTGTACTCAGAAAACTAGAGGACACTGAACAAAGAAGTAAAGGAAGATACAAACAATTGAAAGCATATACTGTGATCATGGGTTGGAAGAATTAGCAGTATTCAAATGTCCACACTACCTAAAGCAATCTACAGATTCAATGCAATCCTTATTAAAATAACATCTGCAAATTTCACAGATCTAGAACAAATATTCCAAAAATTTATATGAAACAACAAAGGAACCTGAATAGCCTCAGCAATCTTTGGAAAGAAGAAGAAAGTTGGAGGGATCACAATACTGGATATCAAACTATACTACAAAGCCATTATAAACAAAACAACCTGGTACTGGAACAAAAACAAGCAGATAGACCGATGAAAGAGAATAGACACTAGAAATTGACCCACACCATTATGGTCAATTAATATTTGATAAAGGAGACAAGAGCATACAATGGAATAAAGACAGTGTCTTCAATAAATGGTGTTGGGAAAATTGGACAGATGTGTGCAAAAAAAAAAAAAAAATGAAACCAGACCATCAAATTATATACACAAGAATAAACTCAAATTGGATAAAAGACTTAAATGTAGTCACAAAACCATAAAAATTATAGAAGAAAACAGGCAGTAAAATCTCAGACATTTTTGTAACAATATTTTTGCTAGCACAAGGGAAATAAGGGGGAAAATGAAAAAATGAGACTATATAAAACTAAAAAGCTTCTGCTGAGCCAAAGAAACCATTAAGAAAATGAAAAGCGAATTCACACTATGGGAGAGAACATATTCACCAATGTTAAATCTGATAAGGGGTTAATTTCCAAAATACATGAAGAACTTATACAACACAACACCAAAAATGTAAAGAATCCAATTTTAAAATGTGCAAAACCTGAATAAACACTTCTCCAAAGAAGACATACAAATGGCCAAGAAACATGGGATAAATATTCAAAGTTACTAATCATCAAATAGATATATATTGTACCCATATGTTCATAGAATTATTAAAATAGTTAAGATCTGGAAACAGCCCAAGTACCCATTAGCAGATGAGTGGATAAAAAAGCTGTGGTACTATAACCAGTTTGGTTCAGTGGACAGAGCGTCACCCTGTGGACTGAAAAGTCCCAGGTTCGATTATGGTCAAGGGCATGTACCCTGGTTACGGGCACATCCCCAGTCGGAGGTGTGTAAGAGGCATCTGATTGATGTTTCTCTCTCATTGATGTTTCTAACTAACTATAACTCTCTATCGTCTCTTCCTCTCTGTAAAAAAAAAAAAATCATACACACACACGCACATGCATGCTGTGGTGTAATTACACAATGGAATACTATGCAACTGTAAAATGGAAGAATCTCTTACCCTTTTTGACAGCATAGAAATTATTATGCTAAGTGAAATAAGCCATTCAGAGAATGGCACATACCACATGATCTCACTTATATGTAGACTCTAATGAATAAAATAAACTGACAAACAAAATAGAAACAGAGGCATGGATTTATTGAACAGACTAAGAGATCTCAGAGGAGAGGGGGTGAAGGGGCAAGGAGAGATTAACCAAAGAACATAGTATATGCATATATGCATAGCCATAAACACAGACAACAGTATGGGGAAGACCTTGAGTGGGGCAGAAGCTGGATGGATGGAGGGGGAAATGGGAGCCATCTGTAGTACTATCAATATTAAAAATAAAAATAAGTGATGTTATTGAAAGAGCTCTCTCAACTGCCATTAATCAAGCAATTTGTATGATCTAGCCTCTGTTGAAGATCCTTTAACTGAGTCAATTCTTTGAATTCTTTTTATTTATTTTTTTTCTTGTCTAAAGTTTTACACGTTTCCTTTTTCGCCAATTGACGCACCCCTCCCCCCTCAGCCATTTTCACCCTGGGAAAGCCCCACCGCCCCAGTGTCTGTGTCCATTGGTTATACTAATATGCATGCATGCAAGTCCTTTGGTTGCTCTCCAACCTCCCCTCCCCTGTCATTTGTCTCTGGATCAATCTATTCTTGTTTATCAAATTATGTTGATCATTATGTCCCACATATGAGTGATATCATGTGATATTTATCTTCCTTTGACTGGCTTATTTCACTTAGCATAATGCTCTCCAGTTCCATCCATGTTGTTGCAAACTGTAAAAGTTCCTTCTTTTTTATAGCAGCATAGTATCCCATTGTGTAGATGTACCATAGTTTTTTAATCCACTCAGCTGATAGGCTCTTAGGCTGTTTCCAGATCTTAGCTATGATGAATTGTGCTGCTATGAACATAGGGGTGCATATATCCTTTCTGATTGCTGTTTCTGGTTTCTTGGTATATAGTCCAATTCTTTGAATTCTTTTTTTTAAATATATTTTATTGATTTTTTACAGAGAGGAAGAGAGAGGGATAAAGAGCTAGAAATGTTGATGAGAGAGAAACATCGACCAGCTGCCTCTTGCACACCCCCCACTGGGGAGGTGTCCTCAACCAAGGTACATGCCCTTGACCAGAATCGAACCCGGGACCTTTCAGTCCGAAGACCCACGCTCTACCACTGATCCAAACCGGTTTCGGCCAATTTTTTGAATTCTTAAAGCAAGCCTTTGATGTCAGTTTTGTTATTATTCTAATTTTAAAAATAAGGATATATATATATTGCCCTGCCAGGTTGGCTCAGAAGTTGAGCACTGACCTATGAACCAGAAGATCACAGGTTTGATTTCTGGTCAAGGCATATGCTCAGGCTGTGGGCTCAATCTCCATTTGGGGTTGTGTAAGAGGTAGTTGATCAGTGTTCTCTCTCATCATTGATGTTTCTCTCTCCCTCCCTCTCCCTTCCTCTCTCTAAAATCAGTAAGAAAATATTTTTTAAAATAAATTTTTAAAAAGATTGATAATGTGTGGCAGAGCGCAAATATTTCAAGAATAAAAGTATTAACAAAGCAATAATCAATTCAATAGAATTTGGAAAGCAACTGCAGATAATAGTATGGTGAACAGTAGGGATTTGTCATGTCAGCCCTTTTCCAAAGGAGTTTATAACTTATGTTAGAGGTGGCATGAGGGTGGGAAGTGTTAGTATGGTGCTTCCTCCCAATTCCACATAAGATTTTATAAAATCAGACTGCAGATGGACCAGCCACTATAGCATCTGAAGATGTTACCTTTTTGTCCAGTCACTTCGGTTTTTCTTTTGCTCCTACTCTCTTTTCCTTTCCACTGTCTCCTCCTCCTATATCATCAGTGTTGATTTTTGGTTTTATTTCTCCAGTATTTAAAACACGATTGAAAGTTTAAAAATCTCTGAAGCATCTCTTGAAATCCTCTGGGAGGAAAGCAGTGGAAATTTCAAGTGAAGAAAGTCATAGAGTTTCACTATTTATGAGCACCTCCCTATGATCAATGAAGTTCTATATCCTTTATCTCTCTGTGCATTCTTACCAATTCCCTTCTATTGTGGACTTAGTTATAGATAGCTCAGCTCTTTTTTGCTGCAATTATTTAAACTACTTTACACTGAAATCCATTAGAATTAAAGTCAGATATCTTTCGAAAGTGACAAAGGAGTGAGGGCTTATGACATATGCTCCACTATGAAGAGAAAAATACCTTCAGGACAAATGCAGCCTTTTCTTGTAAATTCTAGGTAATAACAGATCAGTCAGGTTGCTTTGATCTATACAGTGATCTAGTAACAAATCATAAAGCTGTAAACACCTACCAAAAAAAGTAGGTGATTACCATGAGAGCCTGTGAGAAGTCTACCTTATCAGAACCTTCTAATTTTATTTTATAAAAAAGCAATAAGCCCGATAGACATCAGGAAAACCATAATGTAATCTGTCTGAGAATCCATAGTGAGTGAATATATTTTTATCTGACATGAGGCTCAACCATGGCAAGCTTCATGTGTGAATCTGTCAAATCCCCTGAGGGTGCTCCTCTCTCAAATAGTAAAAACAAAGGAAGAGGGGAAGAAATGCACTCAGGAGCCCCACTTCTATAAAGATTTAAATAAATAAAGGACCACGAATAAATAGAACTTTAAATGGGATCAGTAATACTATTATTATTATTTTAAGTATTTGAGATATAGTAAGTATAACCCAGCTTGAAGGCTGGTGGAAGAAAGGGCCTGGCTGGGGCCTCACAGTCAAATTTCTATCTCTCTTTAAGAGTTTATGTTAGTGTAACTCTCCTTTCTGCCTTTAATTCAGCAGATCTGAGTATTACTATTGGATGTAATTACAGCCTTTCTCATATTGTCAGTGTTTCAAACATAGATATCTTATATCTCACAGAAATGGACACAGCTACAGATCTAAGCGGCCTGCATGTAAGAGTTAAATCTGGAGGTGACCCCTACACATACAGTATCTGATCTTCAAGGTTCCATGGCCTTTGAGAGGCTGGCTAAGCTGCTGGCTTCTTAGGGAAACTCAGCAGGGCAAGGGCCTGTTGGTGGCTTTTATCATTCTGTTGAGAACTTGGAAGCATGTTTATTATTAATAGGGCTGTTTGAAAAATATGGTTATACTTATTTTTTATTAATTGACTTTAACAAATTTATATGCAGAGTGGAGATAAGGCATTTCAATTAAAGGAATGCATCCACATCCTTTGAAAACTGGTTTTTAGAAAGAAAATTCTGAAACTGTGGTTAAAAGATTGCTAATATCTAACATTTAACTAACCATTTGCTATGTACTGTACTGTACTAAGCACAGTAGAACTGTGGCTGGTTAGCTCAGTGTGTATGCAATCTCTTTGAATACTCACACCAATGTTATAAGTAGTTTCACTCATGATTATGTGAGAAAACAGACCACAGAGATTTTGTAGGGTGCCCAAGAACATAGAACTGAGATACAATCTCAAGCAATGGTCTCTAGGGCTTCATCCTTAATTACAACTAATATTGCAATGTAGCTTACAGAGGCCAATATTCCAAACATTAAAATTCTTCTTACCTCAGATTTATTAGTATTTGTAATTTATCACTAAGTAATGTATTAGTATTTTTTTAAGCATTAACACAGATCACCATATGGGTCATACATGGCCCATTATCACCAGCCTTTTACATTTCATCTTCTGTTTCCCAGTATTATTGTAGAATCCACTTACACTAGACATGATTCCACCATAGAAAATCATTCATATTTTTAATCTATATTCTAATCAGAAGCACAAAAATCATGAATGTCAATCATGAATGTTTTATAATGAAAGAGGACACAGTATCATTTTAATTTTTCTATTTGAAAAAGTCTCATCAGCATTTAAATTGTGTAGTATTTTAATGAAATCTGTTAAAAGTTGGAGTTGTGTGTATCTTATGTATACTCTCCCTTAGTTCCGGAAAAAATAAAACCTATTACAGATGGAACTATGCAGTATTTTTACCACCAATTTTTTCCATTTGGTCAAATTTCAGAGCATTTGTTTTGTGAAAATTTATTTGAAAATGTATTTGATATTTCTTTAAAGTAAGTGCTTCATCCAAGAAAACACAAACAGGCACAAAAGCTTAGAGCCTAAGACATATAACCTATTTTTCCATTAACTATATTATTTTTTGTTGTTAATCTTCACCCGAGTCTAGTTTCCATTGATTTTTTTTTTTTAGAGAGATTGAAAGGAAGTGGGAGAGACAGAGAAGCATCAATGTGAGAGAGACACATAGATTGCTTGCCTCCTGCACACACCCCGACCCAACCAAGGCCGAGATAGAGCTTGCAACCAAGGCAAATGCCCTTGACTGGAATCAAATCTAATACCCTTCAGTTTGCTTGCCATTGCCCTATCCTTTGAGCCAAACAGGCTAGGTCTCTTTCCATTTACTTTCAATGTGATCTTTCAGGAGAAACTTACTCATAGATGATCTTGGTGTTTCCCACTGGTGAAGTCCATTCTTGCAGGAGAAACTATGAGGAGCATTTATTGGTAGCAGCTCATAGTTTGGGAGCTAAAAAAAAAAAAAACTCCTGAGGACCTAACGCTTCTGTAATGTTCTGTGCCAGCCTATATTTAACTTGTGTTGAAAAGCCCATGTTCTCTCAGAGTTAAAATTAATCTGTCTCCATGGTGAGTTCCAATAGAACTGTGGCTGGTTAGCTCAGGGAGTTATGGTAATGATAAAATCAGAAGTCAGAACTACCTTTTGTCCCACGGTCAGAGGTGACTCCTCAACTTCTAGGAACTCTATAGACCTCAGGAGAACTGGGAAAAATCAGGTCAGTCAGACCCCTTGAAGAAATACCTTGGGTCTTCAACATACTCAAGGCACTTGAGTAAAGAACTTCCCTCCAAAAGGAAAGAAAGTACATTCTAATTCACTGCTTTTCTAAATGATTCCGAAGGACCACCTTCACCCAAATTCCACTGTTGCCTTTAAAATGCAGGTTCTTTCCCTAGCCAGTATTGCTCAGTGGATAGAGCATCAGCCTGCAGGACTGAAGGATCCCAGGTTCTATTCCTGTCAAGGGCATGTACTTTGGTTGTGGTTACATCCCTAGTAGGGGGTGTGCAGGAGGCAGCTGATGGTTATGTCTCTCTTATCGACATTCTGACTCTCTATCCCTCTCCCTTCCTCTCTGTAAAAAAAATAAATAAAACCTATTTAAAAAATAATAAAATAAAATGCGGGTTCCTTGACCCTGTTCAGACCTTCAGAATCAGGTCCCTCACATTTGATCAAGGAATCAGCATTTAGAAATCTCACCAGGGAATTCTGGTTTTCACCAAGGTTTGAAAAACATCCCCTATTTCATGATGGTAAAATAAAGTTTCAGAATATATCTACACTGAGTGGCCAGATTATTATGATCTCTGAATGCATAATAATCCGGCCACTCTGTATATATCCTATATAATAAAAGACTAATATGCAAATTGTCCCCTTCACCAGGAGTTTGACCAGCAGGCAGGCTTGCCTACCTCCCATGTCCCCTCCCCCCAGTCAGACCCCACCCATGCACGAATTCATGCACCGGGCCTCTAACATATACAATAATCATAATAATCTGGCCACTCAGTGTATACTAGAGGCCCAGTGCACAAAATTCATGCACTTGGAGGGGAGCAGGGTTCCTCAGCCTGGGCTGTGCCCTGACACAGTGAGGGAGCCCTACAGTCGATCGCCTCAAAGACGTAAGCCCCGCACACCCATCTGAAGTTGCTCGATGGATTGTCCCAAAGAGGTTGGCTGGAGCTGGGGGTCCCACCTCCACATTGCATGGAGCCAGGATGCAGGATCACCAGGCAGGCCTCACTGAATGGAACTGGGAGGTGGTACCCCCAGTAACCCTAGGCAAGCCTCACAGCACAGAGCCAGGGGACCCCCAGACAGGCCTCACTGCATGGAGCTGGGAGGAAGCAGGACCCCCAGGCAGGCCTTACCTCCCTGAGGGGGGGTCCACTTCCTTCTGTTTCCATGCGTGGAGCTTGGAGTAAGCGTGACTCCCAGGCAGGTTCCCTGCCACACAAGCAGCATCAAGCCCAGCCCTGCCCACCTGCGTGTGCCTGCTGTGTGTGCAACAATCTTGTTACAGCGTGAGGGCATCATGGCATAATGACCACTTAGGCTTTTATTAGTAAGGAGATATATATATATATATATATATATATATATATATATATATATATATATATATTAAAGAAAGGAACTGATTTATTTTGTTAGGTCATGCTCTTGTAGTCCTGTGACATTGTTGAGGCACACAATATATACAGTGCATGCCCATTAGCCAACATTGCTTTTTGAGGAGCTCACTCTTCCCTCTCCGTTCTTGCTGCTCAATGTGAGGTCTACAGAGCAACAATAGGGGCATGATGGTATCATCTGGGAGTTTGTTAGAAATGTAGAATCTTGGTTCTATCTCAGAACTACTGAAGCTAAACCCCCTAGGAGAGTCATGGGCAATGCACATTTGAGAAGCACTGACCCATAGGACTGTATACCATTCAGTTCTCTGTTGCTGAGCAGAGCGAAGCAATACATGGAACAAGGATATGTTACTATCCATTAACATCAGCTTCTTGCTAAAACAGCAATTAAGGTAAAGAATATTAGTGTTCTTTCATATAGAACTACAAGTAACGAAATAGTGCGCATTGCTATCAGTGTACTTTGCATTGTAGAATCTACTCCTTTACTAGAAAGCACTGACAAAGTCAGTTCTTCATGGATTTACTTCCATGCCTTAGTCTTTATTGGCATTTACCCTCACTGCTGGCTGTGGCAGCATGCCCAGGTTCACCACTAAAATACCTACTGCAATATAGGATCACCAGCAATAAGATGCTGGAAACTGGCCAGTTTCATAGCCTTTCTTGTCACAATGTTCCTTGGATGGGCAAAGCACACTAGGGGAATGGTAACAACAGGATGTCCCAGCAGCCTGCTGTATAGCAACTGAGAGAATGAAGTCGAGTACTGAAAAAAGTAAAACCCAGACATGGTGAAAAACAATTTTGAACACTGTAATCAAGCCAAGTGCTGTTGGGAAAAATCCTATCATGAGGAGTGTACAACAACCAAGAATGTGTTGGCAGGCCATAAAACTGACTGGAAGAGCTGCAAACAGCTTCCAACTCTGCACATTCAATTGGCACACACAACTGTAGGTTGTGCAAAATCCACAAGTGAAAATTCATTCAATCAGTCAACGATTTATTCTTTGGGATCTGTTGTGACAAGCCTTATATACTGGACTAGCTTTTGCAGAGATGTCTCAGGACTTTTAGAAGGACTTTTTTATTTATTTTTTTCACAATTTTATTTTTATTTTATTTTTTTTAAATCTTTATTGTTGAAAGAATTACATATGTCCCCTTCTCCCACCCCTATTGGACCCCCGCCAGCCCTCCCAGGCCTTCACCACCCAATAGTCTGTGTCCATGGGTTATGCATATATGCATACAAGGTGATATTGTATGCATATTGATTTGGTTTATCACCTCCCGCTCACCCACCTTCCCCCTCCCTCTCCTGTTAGAAGCTTCCATTCTAATAGAAGAGATAGACAGAGGAACCAATTACAGTAAAATAAGTGCTTTAAGAAGAAATTGTATTAAGATCATTGTGGGTGTGGGGGACGGCTGCAGGAGGGGTATGGGACAATACACTCTAACAGAGAAGTTGAGGAAGGCTTAAGAGATGAAACATCTAAGCTGGATATTGAAAAAAAAGAATACATTTTCCAAGCAGAAATTGGTGGGAAACATATAGTAGATGGGTGTGTGTGTATGTATATATTCAGCACTGTGAAAGAATATGCATGATGAAAAGTCATTTTGACCAAAGTGAGATATGAGGCTGAAAAAAAAAATGTTCTAGAACCAGATTGTAAAAGAAATGCCTGTTAAGCTAACCCTTTTAGAGGTAATCTTGTAAGCACCAAGGATTTACCGGAGGATTTTAAACAAAGGAACAGGATCAGGTATAAAGTTAAAGATTGATAAAGATCATTTTACATAGAGAACAGTAGTTATTAGTGGTATTACCTGTGGGTCAAAAAGAATACCAAGGATAAGAACAACAGTGATCTTGGGGACTCTGTGTGGAACTTGGAGAGTTAGACAGAAACAAGTAGGGAAAGGGAAAATGTATAATCAAATACGCCTCTCAAAGGACACTGGATATTCCCCCCATTCAAGCAGCTACTTTGTGCTGGCCAGTCAATAGCTTTTCTTGAAGCAATAATAAAGGAAGCCTTGTTCTTCATTGCAGCTGGCTAGATCTGTCCAATTTACAATTTTCCCCAAACTCAATCACTACATTTTTTTCCCCTCTTTTACATTAAGGACTATTGCAATTTGCATTTGATATTAGATTCAAAATTTCACGTTAAAATATGTCACTCATTTAAAGCATTTACATTTTAATGTCAGTCTGAACTTGGTACTGTCCATTACATGTAACTGTTTCATTCTGTAGAGAACAGGGGGGAAATCAGCACATAATGGAACTTGCATCACTTACAGAAGTTATAAAGGATAAAAATATATTCTCTTCCAAATCATTTCACATTTTCTCTACGTTTTCCATTAAAATGCACATCTTAAATTACGTCCATTTGGGGGCTTTTGCATTTTAGTTGTCAACTTTGCCAATAAACTGAAAGTAAAGTGTTCTTTTAAATGGGCTATCTCAAATCATTTAGACCTTTAATTGTCCTAGTATGCTGAGTTTTTAAAAGATAAGTTACTAAACAATATATGTAATTTGACTAATGGTTCTTTGCTTACAAAAGTTATGATTCAGCTATCCACATTCTATAGCTCCCTGAATTCCATGCTTTGATAGTAGTATTAATAAGTTGAGTCATGAACAGCAATGATTACTCAGTTTCTAAAAATTAAAGTAAGTGGTAAAGATTAAGGTAACACATTTTCTCAGTTAGAGAAAAGACAGAAAATGAGAACAAAATGATATCTACTTAGATTTTATTATGGTCTAAATATCACTTTAAGTGAAGTGGTCATTCAAGAACAACCAGCAAAAATCTTCTATATTTTGAAAGGTTTGTTGCCTTCTATATTTTGAAAGGTTTGTTTCTGGTGGCCTAATAATTCAGAAAGTGTTCTCTAAATTGACTGATGCTTTCGATGTATAAACAGCATCACTGGTCTCTACCAGCTCTATATATCAAACTAGAAAAGAACAAGACTTCAAATCAAAGAGGAGAATGTAGCACTAGCTGGTTTGGCTCAGTGGACAGAGCTTCAGCCTTTGGACTGAAGGGTCCCAGTTTCAGTTCTGCTCAAGGGCACATGCCAGGATTTTGTGCTCCATCCCCAGTAGGGGGAGTACAGGAGGCAGCTGATCAAAGATTCTCATCTTTGATGTTTCTATTTCTCTATCCCTCCCCCATTCTCTCTGAAATAAATAAAAAATATATTGAAAACAACAACAAAGAGACTGTACTTACTGGGTATCTAAGTAGACCATATTACTACCACAGCTACCCAGGATAGAAAGCCAATTAACATCCTATATAATAAAAGGGTAATGCGCAAATTGACCCTAAAGGCAGAACAACTGATCGCTATGACATGCACTGACCACCAGGAGGCAGACACTCAATGCAAGAACTGCCCCTGGTGCTCAGTGCATTTCCACATGGGGAGCTCTGCTCAGCCTGAAGCCAGCTCATGGCTGGCCAGGGCAGCGGCAGTGGTGGGAGACTCTCCTGCCTCCGCAGCAGTGCTAAGGATGTCTGACTAGAGCTTAGGCCCACTCCCCACTAGTAGGAAATCCCCAAAGGGCTCCCAGGCTGCCAGAGGGATGTCTTACTGCCAGCTTAGGCCCAATCCCCTGTGGAGCAGGCCTAAGCCTGCAGGTGGACATCCCCGAAGGAGTCCCAGACCACGAGAGGGTGCTGGCCAGGCTGAGGGAGCCCCTGTCCCCCCAAGTTCATGAAATTTTGTGCATCAGACCTCTAGTAAAAGTATAATATCTAAAGTCAAAGCAGTGTACACAAGGTCCTAAAGTTGTGTGCTTGGATCTGCTGCAGTAGGAAAACTAAGTGTTGACAAGATACATAGCATCTTGTACTTGTATAGACCCAAAGGCATCCAGGCACATGTCCTGCCCCCAGGAGAGAAACTTTGTCTACCAAGGAAAAAATCAGACCTTAGAGACTAGAACCCTTGCACACAGACTAATCAGATACAGTTGGATCCTCTACAGATGGATTCTGCTATGTGCGTGGTGAACATAGCCATTAAATATTACTCTCAGGATTTTAATAGAAGGATCACATCTATGTAAGTATGTCTTTTTTCTCAACCCACTAGAGATTCTTGAACCCACCCACCTGTAACTATTCTGAAATAGTCAAATTCCATCCACCCACAATCAGCAGAAGAGTACAAAGTGAAGTAAGCACAAGTGGCAAAAAAAAAAAAAAAACCTAGAAAAAGTGGTTCTTGCTAAAATGGAAGAAAACTTACAATGTTTAGATCTATTGTAATATTCAGGCAATAATGTGAAGTTTGCCGTTCTTCTCTTTCACCCACCTTCGTCCATTTCTCCCCCATTTTCTGCTGGTAAAAAAAAAATCAATGAACTTTAGCAGGAATACATGAATATCTGAACATATCAAATTTGGAGAAAATTGATGAAGTTGTATGGAGAACACCCAAGAAAATGAAAGAATAAGGGGGAAAAATGGCAACAGATCTATTCACAAAATAGTTAATAGTGGATTCCAAAGTCAAAATTCTTAATTTTTTTTTAGTGGAAGAAAAAAAAATATATGTGTGTATATTCACCCCTTACTTAATATAAGCCTCTGTAGCTAAAGTTAGAGATCCACAGAATAAACTATGGGCACATTCTGTCATCTTATTTAATTACACAAGGGTTGGCAGGCAGTAAAACATTTGTAAATTATCTGGAAAAGACTGAGTTATATGAACGCAATATAGGAGAATGAATGTATTTTATTAGAATAGGCAACTGGTGATTGGGAAAGAGATAGAATTAGAACACCCATTCAATAGTCAGAAATAATACTTTTTGTTTAGACTTACAAAAGGCTTCCAATTATAACTATTTTTCAGTGTTTCTACAAATAAAGATAGAAAAATATTTATTTCTATTGAATTCCACAATAAAACCTCTATTTATGACACGCATAAGAATACCTCATTACAGTTATTTTTTCTACTTATAAAATATGGAAAAGAACCAAAAAATTTAAATATGTTGAACAGTCAAGACTGTCATTGGATATTCCCCCCCCCCCAAAAAAATGGTTATTCATTAAAATGCATTCTGAGAATACAATTTTTGTCAGCTTTTTAACTCTTGAGAAGTTCTCAGTAATCTTATAAATTATCTTAATTCAATATTTTTTTAAAAATCACATATCTTATGTATTTATTTTTAAATTTATCTTTATTGTTGAAAGTATTACAGATGGACCCATTTTTTCCCCTTCTTTGATCTGTGCTCCGCCAAACCTCCCATTCCCCTTCACCACACTATTGTCTGTGTTCATGGGCTATGGATATATGCAGATAAGTTCTTTGGTTAATCTCTTCCCTCTCCACCCACCCCTGCCTTCCCTCTGAGATTCCTCAGTCTGTTCCATGCTTCCTGTATATGTACATCATCTTATTTAAATCTTCATAACAGTACCTTTAGGTATTGATGATTATTATCTCCATTTTATAACGATATTTATTCATTAAACAATTTTTTACTAAATTTGCATTGTTCTTAGTGAAATAAACAAAGATTCCTGCCCTTATGGAGCTAAAACTCTAGTGATAACCAATAAACGTTATAAAGAAGTAGTTTATGGCCGAAGCTGGTTTGGCTCAGTGGTAGAGCGTCGGTCTGCGGACTGAAAGGTCCCAAGTTCGATTCCGGTCAAGGGCATGTACATTGGTTGTGGGCACATCCCCGGTAGGGGGTTTGCAAGAGGCAGCTGGTCGATGTACCTCTCTCATCGATGTTTCTAGCTCTCTATCTCTCTCCCTTCCTCTCTGTAAAAAAATCAATAAAATGTATTTATATAAAAAAAAAAAGTAGTTTATGAAAAATGTTACAAGGTAAGAAGCACTTACAAATACTAAAAAGTGGACAAGGAAATGAGGACTGTGGAGGTGGTTATGCTGCAATTTTAGAGGGTGTAGTCAGGGTAGCTGACACATAAATGCCAAAATGACACATAAAAGATAACATTGATGGAGGTGAGAAAGTTCGTCTTGAAAAATAATGCTCCAGATAAAGAGAACAGCCAGGTCTGGCTGGTGTGGCTCAGTTTGAGTGTCATCCAATGCACTGAAAGTTTGCGGTTAGATTCCCAGTCAGGGCCCATGGCTGGGTTGTGGGCTTAATCCCCAGTAGGGGGCATGAAGGAAGCAGTCTATAGATGTCTTGCTTTCACAGAATGTTTCCCTTTCCCTCTCCCTTCCTCTCTCTCTCTAAATATCAATAAAATAAAATAAAATCTTTAAAAAGAAAACAACAACAACAAAAATAGAACAGCTAGTGCAAAGCTCCAAATACCAAGAACTTACCTGTCATGTACAAAGAATAGCAAGTTTAGGATGAAGAGAAATAAGAAAGTGAAAAAGAGCTGGGTGCGTATAGGGGAAAGGAAGTCAAAGAAGGAACACAGGCCAATGTCTCTAGGCGATTATAAGTACAGTATTTTGCTTTTACTGTAAGTAAAAACAGCAACCTTTGCAGGGCTTTGAGCAGTAGATTGACATGTCTGCCTTGCATTTCCAAAGGACAATTGTAATTGCTGTGTGGAGACCAGATTGTAGAAGGCAATGGCAGAGGCAGGGAGTCAGTTTGGAGGTTACTGCTGCAATTTAGGAGAGGTCATGGAGGCTTCAACAAAGGTGACAGTAGTAGTAGAGGTGGTAAGAAGTGGTTAAATTCTGGTTATGCTTGAAGACAGTACCAACAAGACTTGATGACATATTAGATGTGGTGTGTGAGGGAGGGAGAGCCCAAGATCTTTGGGCTGAACAAATGAAGGGACAAAACTGACCTCAAGCTCAGCTGGCGTGACTCAGTAGTTGATTGTCGACCTATGAACCATTTAATTCTGGGTCAGGGCATATGCCTGGATTGAGGGCTTGATCCCCCATGCCTGGTGTGCATGAGGCAGCCAATCAATGATTCTCATTATTGATCTTTCTCTCTCTCCCTCTTCTTTCCTCCCTGAAATCAATTAAAAATATGTAATTTTTAAAATGACATCAACTAAGATGGGAAAACTGAGAATAAGTTAGATTTGGGTGGGGAAAGAGAAGTTCAGTTTTGGACATGGTAAGTGACATATGTCAAGTAGGTGGCAATAGCAAATAAACAGTTAAACATGTTTGGAGTTCAGGAAAGAGAACAAGGTGGGGGTATAATTTTAGGAATTGACAGAAATGGTATTTATAGCTAAGTGAATGGATGAAATCACTAACGGGTGAGTGTAGACTGAGGAGATTACTCAGAACTGAACCATTGGGCTTTCCAACATGAAGAGAGAAGGGATCAGACTAGCAAAGGAGACTGGAAAGGAGGAAACAGTGAAATAGAAGTTAAATGAAGATATTATCTCAAAAGCCAAGGAGTGACCCACTGTACAAATGCTGCTCACAGATTAGTCAAAGGAGTATGGAAAATTTACCATTGGATATAGTGAAAAAAGTAAGGAATATTCTGAACTGCAACAGTATAACAGATGTTAAAATATTAAAATAAGGATTACTGTTTAATATGTAGCTACTATTTGTCAAGCACTGCATGAGATGCTTTACAAATGTTAGTTTTACTGTTCCCTATAATTCTAACGTAGCGACTTTCAACCTTTTTTATCTCATAGCACACATAAACTAATTACAAAAGTTCTGTGGCAAACCTATATATATATATATATATATATATATATATATATACACACACTTATATATATATATATATACTGATCTGACAAAAAAAAATAGATATGCATCCAATTCATTCACACCAGACTATTGTTGTGTTGGCTGTTGTCATTTTATTTGACAGTCTAAGGGAAAATCTAAATAATCAGATATTTCATGTTTTAAAAATTCTTGTAGCACACTGGTTGAAAATTGCTATCCCAAAGATAGGCAGTCTTTTGTCTTTTCTTTTTAGAGATTTAGAAACCAAAACTCAGAAACACTAAGTGACCTGTTAAAGGTCCCACAGCTAATAAATGTTAAAAGCCAAAATTGGAACTCAGGCTTAATTTGATCCAAATGCCAATCCTGTCTAATAAAGACTGAATATGCAAATTGAACATTACTCCATGACAAAGAGGGTAGTGCCCATAGCCAATAAGGAGGGAAGATGAAAATTGACGTGAGAAAGGTGGCATTCTGCCCCGCCCCGACCACTCTGGGCCTCCGGGCAGCGTGTGCACACAGGTTCAGAGGGGCCAGGGCAGGGTGAGATGCCGCTCTGAGGGGGTGGAGGGAACTACAGGAGGGAAGCAGGACAGAGCAAAGGCGGAAGGCGGCTCCAGCCAGAGTGAAGGCCTGGGTCCCAGGTGCCGGGTGCCGAGGGAAGCTGGTGCCGGCAGCTAGGGGAAGGAAGGCTATTCTTACACGAATCTTTGTACATTGGGCCTCTAGTTCTAGTGTAACATGATACCTTCCACAATCATGGGAAGATATATTAATACTAGGAAGCAGAGTAAAAATGAAAATTCAGTGGGTTTTTAAAAGCTTCTTCATAACGGATACTTATATGTAAGGGGGGAAAAACTATGAAGCTAAAAATATGAGTTTTGTCACATTATAATTTACTTACAAAAAAAGTAGCTCCCTAAAATAGGTTCCAGTCTATTCCTGCTACACTCACCTTAAAGAAATGATTGTCCCTGGCCAGTGGAGCTCAGTTGCCAGTTCAGTTCCTATCAGGACACATGCCCAGGTTGTGGGCTCTGACCCTGGTAGGGGGAATGCAGAAGACATGTTTTTCTCTCACATTGATGTTTTTCTATCAAAAAATATTATTGTCAGAATAATGGTCTTAAACCATTGTTTTCTGCATTATCAATGTAGCCAAAACCTTTCACTATAAGTTCTCAGTTCTCAGCTTGGCACTCCGGGTATTTGATCAACTAAGCTGGAGCATGTGATGGGCCTACGTTCTGACCTGAGAGACAGAATAGATAATACCTTTACTATATAGATAACATTGCCTCATGAACAAAAACTGTACAATGCAAAAGCCTTATATCTATCAAGCTGGACTGTGTTGCTTTATTAAACTCCCCTTTCTCCTATTGTCATGCTGAGACCAGCACACCTTGGGAAATCCCTACCCTCCTTCCTCTTGCTCTTCCTTCTATCCTTCCTTTCTTTGATAATTAGAGTCACTAGAGGCCTGTGCACGAATTCGTGCAACAGTGTGGTACCTCAGCCTGGCCTGCGGGATCGAGTTGAAACTGGCTCTCCAACATACCTAAAGGGGTCCTGGGTTGTGAGAGGGTGCAAGCCAGGGTGAGGGACCCCACCAGTGCACGATCGGGGCTGGGGAGGGACAAGGGAGGGTTCCAGGGCATGTCTGGTCTGTCTCGCTCAGTCCCAATCAGCTGGAACAAAGTAGCAAGCTAACCTAACAGGTCAGAGCATCTGCCCCTGGTGTTCAGTGCACATCATAGCAATTGGTCAACCAGTCAACTGTCTTCCCCCTGGTGATCAGTGCACATCACAGCGAGCAGTTGAGTGGCCTTAGCATATCATTAGCATATTACCATTTGATTGACTGAATGGTTGACCAACAACTGGACACTTAGCATATTAGGCTTTTGTTGTATAGGATACTGTGGGCCAGGTACTCTTCTAGGCACCGAAGAGATGGGATGAACTAGACCACATGTGTCCAACACAAGGCCCCCGGGCCAAATCCAGCCCGCCAGGCCTTGCAATGTGGCCCGCACCGCGCTGTCATCACTGCACTCCGCTGTCAGTTTATGACATTGTCAGTTTATGACTGTTCAGTAAACCATTCGGCCCGCGATTTAGGCTGGATTTTAGATTTTGGCCCCTTCTCTGATTGAGTTCGACACCCCTAAACTAGACAGATGAGAACCTGTCCTCTCAGTCTTACATTCAAATGGGGGGGGACACACAGAAGTAACAATTTTAAATTGGTAAATTTGATGAGAAAAAGACATGGCTATTGGTGGCTTGGGAACACATAAGGTTCTTCGGGGGGGAAAAACAGTGCTTTCTGGTGGGGAACACTCAGTATTTATAAATCAAAGTAAAGAGTTTAAACTGAAGGCAGAAATACATCAGAGGAAAATTCCACACTCCTCACAGTATTGCCAGGGACACAAAGTCCTTGGTTTAAGCTTATTGTACTCAATGGTCAGTGTCCTAGTTTATATAGCCCTTTTTGTTTTTTGTTTGTTTTTATGGTCATTTGTAACTTTATGTTTTTTTAATTTGTTTTTTTTTTAATCTTTATTGTTGAAAGTATTACATATGCCTCGCCCTCACTCCCTACCCCAGGCCTTCGCCATCGTATTGTCAATGTCCATGTCCATGGGTTATGCATATATGCATACAAGGACTTTGGTTGATTATCTCCCATCTACCAACCTCCCTTGCCTTCCCTCTGAGTTTCCACACTCTGTTCCTTGCTTCCATGTCTCTGGATCCACTCCATTCATCAGTTTTATTAGAGTCCACATATGAGTGAGAGCATGTGATACTTGTCTATCTCTGACTGACTTATTTCACTTAGCATGATACTCTCTAGGTCCCTCCATCCTGTCTCAAAGGGTAATAGATTCATCTTTTTTACTGCTGCATAATATTCCATGGTATAAATGTGCCACAATTTTTTTATCTACTCGTCCACTATGGGCACTTGAGATATATAGCCCTTTTTGAATTGAACATTGAGGTTAGTATTCAACACATTTTATGCATTGCCCTAAGTTATCGCACACTTTAATATTCCCAACATAAAATTAGAACAGGTCTTATTGAAACAAGTTTTCTAAGAGACTGTCCTTTGGTGTTAAATAATTTCCAGTTAACTTGAAATTCTCAAAAAGGAAATGTGTGTATGTGTGTATATATATATAATGTGTATATATATATATATATATATATATATATATATATATATACACACACACACACACACACATACATATACATAGACACACACACATACATATACATAGACACACACACACACACACACACACACACACACAAATACGCTTTGTGGGGAGGGGAGGTATAATTCTTTATTGGAGTGGCAAAGACTTAATTATAGTGGCCAGGTCTATTTAATATCAGTGACTTAACTAATGATTCCAGTAAAGTTAAATTAACTCTCAATTTTCTTAATATCTTATAGATTCCAAAAACTTGACTGAAGCTACATGATGAGGCTTTATCATATGTATTCTTTTTAGACTTTTGTAATCATAGCCATAGTAACATTATGACTAAAAATAAAACTAATAAGATTGGGCTATGAGGAGTTCTGAAACTAATAAAGGATGAATTTAGATCTACTAGGACTTGAAACTTTGATTCTAGGAAATTGAGAATCAAGAAAAATGCTTAGAGCAGTAACTCACACTTTCTCTGATTACACTCTTAAGAAATTATGGCTAATTTTAATCTTGGAAATAGGAAATAGTAATTATGTTTTTACTTACAAATATAAATGAGGTTTAAGTAGCCTCTGATGCAGTCTGTTCCAATAGGAGTCATTCATCTCCCATACCACCTACATAGCTCTTCAATAGGAAAGTTAAAATAACATGGCTTACTTTAAGAGATGTGCAAAGCTAAAATCAGTTGATTCACAGGTATGAGAATAAAAGAAAAGTTTATTGTGCATAAAGAGCATGTTGCAAATAGTAAACATAGAACAATTTGTGATCCTGGGGACTTGAAATCATTTTTGAATGAAAAAAAAAATGTAATAAATATATTGAGATGTTGAAATCACCATGTATTTGAAAAAATAATGCCCAGACCTTGTGGCTCAATGATTTAGTACCGACCTATTAATCAGGAGATTACAGTTTGATTCCCTGTCAGGGCACATGCCCAGGTTGTGGGTTCAATTCCAAGTAGGGCGCATGCAGGAGGCAGCTGATCCAGGATTCTCTCTCATCATTAATATTTGTATTTCTCTCTCCCCTAGCTCTGCCTCTGAAATCAATAAAAATATATTTAAACAATAAAATAAAATGTACACCAATAAACACAAGGGGAGTATTGTAATGGAAAATGAATATTAACTTCATTGAATTCTTAGTCTTTTAAAAATACCATAAGGTGTTTTTTTTTTTGTTTTTTTTTTTTAATTATAAAAGTCATGCCAGGACCAGAAAAGGAATGGATCAATTGTTTTAGAGCAGGCCTGGTGATAATGGTGAGAAGTACTTTTTTCTTTTAAGAGAAACCTTTTAAAATACTTAGCAGTGTACATCTTTTATTGCTTTAGCAATGAGTAAATTGCTCATTCTCGTGCTTCCATTTAGCGTTTGGAAGATAGATAATCTGGGATTATTTGCTGAACTGAATTGAATTGATTATCTAGTCAAAAGCCAGGTCAAGTGAGGGGGGAAATAGTCAAAGTGGTTGTTTATTGATATGAATATCAGTTAATGGATAATTAGTTGAGTTATAATAGAGAGGTTTTATATATCTGCAAGGAGGTGCACTTAAGTTCATTCCTATTCAAATTTTCTATGATTTAATGAGCGGTTTCCCATTTAGACACAGCCACTAGTTCTAAAAATTACTGCCACTATTTGTCTCAGTGTATTCAACTTGATTGAATATCTTTACAGGAAATAAAAAACAGGAGGTACTCCCTGTCACCTCACTAGAGCTGAAGAAAGCATTTAAAAATTGAAAGTAATGGCACTTCCCTCACATTAAGGAAATAAATTAATATTTTTACATAATATTAAAAGTGAATAGTGTTATATGAAACTCTTCCTTTTCAGTGAAAATTGAACTCTAGGATATATTCTTTCAATTATTTCAAATTCCTCATATTCAAAACTAGCCCCCCACTAATTCAAATCACAGACTGACTGATGCTAATAATGAAACACTGCTTTCACTCTGTTATGTACCAGTAAATTACATTCAGCTCATTCCATTGCCACTCAGTTTAAGTCTTGCCTTCTGCCAACATTCACTATCCATTTATACCTTGTCCCACACAATCCAAATAATTGTCTTATTATCTTTGGAATTCAGAGAACTTATCCCTGAGCTACTCTGCTCCATTTCCTTGCCCCTTCCCTGACCTCACACCAATTCCTCCTCTTAACACTGGAAACAAGCACATAAACCACTGAACAAAAATTGGCCCTATGTAAACAGTCAGGGCCTCGATTTTCAACTCTTTTCTTTCTTCTTATGGAAGTCCAAGGCACAAAGGAGATACTCATTAAATATTGATGGTCTGTATTTCTCAGAAAACCATTCTCTGAAATTTAACTATGTAGAACAAGGCCTTGTACTCAATATTTATTGCATTTACACCTTTAAACAAATATTTAAGATTTGCCAGTATTACCTTAGTAATTCTTATGGTATTATTGCAGCATGCCTCAGGGGACAAAGGAATACAATGCCCTTTTCAGAGCTTCCAAATACCTCTTTTCCCCTTTTCCTGGACCAGGTATCCATCCTGTAGCTGAGGGCTCGCAGCTGAGTCCCTCACTGGAAACTACCACTAGCAGCTGCAGGAAAGATTCTTGCTCTAGATTATACCTCCTCCCCTAGGGTAGTGCATAGCTAGTGACTACCTGATGTGGGAATAGAAAGCCTGGACTTGTGACTCAATTTCAGACAAATTTGAAGGACCAGTAGGATCTGCTAAATCCTCAGTGGCAACCATATTTCAATCAGTTTCTTCCTCAGCCTTGGAAGCAGCTAAACCTTCTGTTTCCAGGTAACCCAATAGAACACATCTGTCTTCCCCACTACTTCTCCGTTAAACCAAAGGCTTGTGATGGCAAGAACTGTGTTTAACACCTTCAGCCTGTATTAAGCACGATCCTTACAATAGATGGGGCCCTCAAATTGCAGTTCTTTTTAAAATGTTTTTACTTATTTTAGATAGATAGAGAGATCCACTGCCTCCTCCACACATCCGGGTATATATATGCCCTGACCAGGAATCCTCTTGGTACATGGGACAACACCCAATTAACTGAGCCCCAGGAGCCAGGGCTTAAATAGTATTTCTTATTCATTCACGTGAAGTTAATCCATTAACATACACATTGGAAGAAGTGATTCTGCCAATTTAATAGGATCAAAGGACAGTGCTTACCAAGGGCAAGCATGACACAGTTGCTGAATGGTAATCATCTGATTCTTGTGAAAGTCCCATAATTTCAGCATTGGAGGTTCTTAGCCTGTGCCATGTAGTTGAAAAGGGCTTCAAACTTGAAAGTTGAAGCTGAGCTGGTAGGACACTTTGAAGAATATTGAGGAAAGCATCCAATATCCATAGTAAAGTGTGGTAGGAAGAGGAAGGGAATACTGACAGACTGAGAGGATTTTGTTGATGCCCTCCCAAGGAGCAGCATAGTGCACCCACTGATCTCAAACACTTTTTTTAAAGTACTAATTCCTTTGGCTCCATTCCACCATTGAATACAAATCCTCAGGGCTAAGTTTTACCAACAACTAGACTATGTTACTTGTTCTTTCAGCTGACTCCTAATGATCATGCATGTAATATTTAGCTTGTGCCTAAGCAAATTGCATTCCTTTTCATTTTATCTTCCATGTTTGGCCATTTCCCAATTTAATAGAATTTTCCATATGTAGTGATCAGAAATAGTATTAAAAAACACACCCCAATCTCTATTGGTTTCTTTTCTTCCACTTATTAGAAGTTTATGTAAAATATTTAATGAGGAAAATAATTTAAACACAGGTAAATGAGCATTTTTAGGGGGTTCACTTTGTTATTTCCATCTACAATTCAAAGTTGTTATAATTACTGGTAGTCAGAAGACTTAACACTAGGAATAAATCTATAATATACTCTAAAGCATTATTATTTTTCCACATGATCTTAATACAAAGTCATTTTGGAATTTATATTTCTACCTTGCCATTACATTATATAAAATATTCCCCCCCCCCCCACAAGCTTCCTTTTCCAACTTCTCCTTTCTCCCAAATGAATTGCCACTTTGGGGTCACTTTGCTGTTGCCATCACTGTAAAGAAAGAAACTTTAAACATCCTCATTGAAGAGTTACATTTCAATCACAGCATGGATGGGTGGCAACTTTTACTACTAAGCAAAGATAGTTGGAATGGATATGTCCTGTTAAAGAATGCCCACTGCTTTAAAGAAACACAATAGTTAATTTTTTCAAGTATTTTTTCTTTACATTTATCTTTATTTTTAAAGTATTATAGATGTCCCCTTTGTTTGTGTGTTGTTTTTTTCCCCATTGACCCCTTCCAACCTGAACTCATCTACCCCCCTCCCCAGACCTTCACCACTCTATTGTCTGTGTCCATGGGCTATGCATATATGCATATAAGTTCCCCAGTTAATCTCTTCCCACCCCCCACCTCCACCCCTGCTTTCTCTCTGAAATTCATCAGTCTGTTCTATGCTTCTGTGTCTCTGGATCTATTTTATTCATTAGCTTATTTAGTTCATTAGATTCCACATATGAATGGAGAGTTTATGCTAAGCAAAATAAGCCAGTCAGAGAAAGAAAAGTATCACAATAGTTCATTTTAAACTTTGGCCTCTGTATTTGCCTATCACTGGCAACAGCGCTTTAGTCTTAGAAAAGAGAAAAGAAGAAAGGAAATGAAGAGAGCTCGTGATGGCTCTTTGAGGACAGGAGTTCAACATGAAGAAATAGGAATGAAGATGGGATTCAGGAGTCGTTGGGAAATTCAGAAAACTAGGAATGAATGGTACCCTGGAGAAACAGACTCATAATTTCTTCTTCTTGTTCCTAAAGCATAAATATTAGTAGGTCATAACATGTTCTGTTTTCCTTATGCTCATGAAATCCCATTTCATTGGCTCCCGCCTGCCTGACCTGGAGACTTGGGGCTCCAGCCTCATCATCTTCCCATACCCCATTCTCTGCATCCCATACCTCATTCTCTGGGGAAAGCAGAACATCATCTCCTCTCTAAGCATGCTCCCTTTACTCCCACTTACAATATTTTTGTTCTTGATCTCCCCATCTACCTGGAATGTTTTATCTTAGCCACACTGGTGTGAAACCCTGCAAAGTTTATTGTAAACCTCAACTCCTTTAACAAGCCTTTCTACTATTTCTGAGTGTTCTGACCCTTTCCTGAGCCTGCATCATACCTCCTAGAAGTACTCAGAGTAGACTACCTTGAATTACAGGGAGAGCTTGGAAGAGAGGTCACTGGTGGGACCTCCTTGCCTTTTCTGTACTGACCTCTTTCCTAGTAGCTTTGTATCTTCCTACGTGCCGAGAACTCTATGTGATTTTTTTATCACCTCATACCAAGACTAACCATCTTTAGGCCTAGACATGTGACATCACTCATCTCTATATACTTTGCAGGCCCTCTTCTATTGATAGTATCCTGAACACCAAAGGCCCTCAAATTCCTAAGTTGGGAGTGGAATGAAGGAAGGGAGAATGAGCAGAAGAAGAAGAGAGTGGAAGGAAAGAGAAAGAGGGTGGGAGGGAATAAAGAAGGGCCAACCATTTTTTTTTCTCCCTCAGTCTATTTGTAGGTTACAAATTACCTAATATTAATCCTCTTTCCTTTATTACTCAATATTCCTTTTTTCCTTTCCTAAATCAGCAGTTTTGGGTCTCATTTTACA
The DNA here is from genome assembly GCF_964339955.1 of Pipistrellus hanaki. Lineage (NCBI taxonomy): Eukaryota > Metazoa > Chordata > Mammalia > Chiroptera > Vespertilionidae > Pipistrellus > Pipistrellus hanaki. The sequence continues at coordinate 88,240,162 of NC_140524.1, forward strand.
ATGAAGCACAGATCGGGTGAACACTGATCTAAAACTGATGTGCTGTTGCTAAATGCTTAAGCATTTGGTCATGTAAGAGTGATATCCTAATGACCTACTATATCCACACACAATGCTGGGCTCTGGAAATACAAAATAGTCAGGCATTGGCCTCCTAGAGCTAAGCATTGAGCACTCACTCCTTGGGATGAGCATACCCGCTGACATGAGCAGCTTGCTCTGTGACTGTTATTATGGGCCCTGGAGGAGAACCCCGACAGGGGAAAGCAGCAGAGTCCACAACCCCTAGAGACCCCTTGAATGCATTTACACTGCACACTGTGGAGCTGGGAGTCTCTTGGGTACCATTCAGGACTTGTGTCATGGTGAGAATAATTAGGGGCTTTAAGGGGGGTATTGGAAAGCCAAGCACTGAGAGCCACCTGATTCATTTGTTACATTCAAATTTTCTCCCTTGGCCCCATGAAGCTTTGTATACACAAAATGCCATTCTAAGTCTCTCAGATTTCCATCTTTACTGCTGTGTTTAGCTCCCCTGACTGTGTTCCTTCTGAAATAAAGTTAGCAGAAAGGCTGGGAGCATTGCATTCATAGTTAGTGTCATTTCTTCAAAGAGCTGTCTGCACAATAAGATTGGAGGGCACTACCAGAATAAAAGTATGTCCTCCACAACCCCTGGCCACCTTATCATAAAAAATGCAGTCTACTGAAGCTATTTTCCCTCGGTCAGAAAAAAAAAATTAATGGCATATTTTCTCCAAATTTCAAAGCTGAGAAGCAGATCCCTGCAGGTGGGGAGATACAAAGATATTGGGGAAGAGAACAGTACAGAAAAGGCAAGAAGGCCCACCAGTGACCTCTTTTCCCAGCTCTCCCTGTATTGTGTCTCCAGAGATCAAATGAAGTCAAGGAGGGCACAGCGCACTTAAAAAGTCTACCAATTCTGAGTGGGGGTGCCATGTGAGTGATCATAGGTCAATAAAGTGAGAGGCCAAAGGGTTAGATGCACTAAAATTAGCCTCAACAAGAACAATTGCTATGTAGCTAAAATACTTAACTGAGACATATATCATATCATACCAAGAAACAGGAATTACGTATCATGGGAGAGCCAACAAATTGTGGGATCTCACAAATGTAATTTCATTCTTCTCGTCCAAAATTTCCCTGAGGGCTAATTTTACACCGTGGGACCTCCTTTGTTCTACACTGTATGTAATTTCTTTACATTTTTATGAGGCCACTGTAATCACCTCTGGCTATATTTATAATTAATTTTCATTCTGATAGCAATAAGAATAATACTTATTTTATCTTTTAAAGTGAAATTATTTTGCAATATCAAACAATTTTATGTTATATTGATAATATTTGAATTCTAAAATTTGAATGTAAACTTTCTTGTATTGGAACTTTGAATGTATGTGCATAGCAACTCTATTCTTTCAAAATCCAGCTTCTTGGATCCACATTCCACCACCATAAACACTTGCCTTTCATTTTGTATTTAAGATAAACATGATTCATGTACATATGCAATGCAAGTATTTTGGCTGTAGATATATAGGCCTTTTATTTACCAAGATTGCAAGGGTTACTCCAAGGGGTCTAGAATCTTTCTATGTAGCTAAATAATGTATTTTAAAGATGCAAGTAGACCCTGTTGTGACTATTTACAGTCAAATTAATTTTAAATTATTATGTCCATAATAATGGTTTTACTATTCATTTTCTCAATCAACTGATACTAAAGAACAGCTATGGTTAAGTAGTCTTCCAATTTTTTTCATTTAAAAGGGGAACTTTATACCGGAAAATGATGAAGATCACTATACTAAGCCACAATTGCATTACATGTAAATGTTGATAGGGTAAGAACCTACCAATTAAATCACTTTGATCATACCATGAGAAAATAAGCCACTGTGAATAATTTTATGATTATTCATACAGTGATTTATTATAATTATAATTCACATAATTAACAAAGACATTGAAAGAATGAAGGCCTATAATTATATGATCACAATGCACAGTCCATTTCATTTTTTTTTTTGTGAGTCCAAACTCCACACACAGCTTCCTGACTTAAGAAGTTATTAAAAAATACAATCTAATTTTAAATATATATTCTTAAACATGCAGCCCTTGTATGAATAAAATAATTCACTTAGTACCATTTATTGTATTATATATATATATATATATACACATACATATATATACATATATATATATATAAAACATAGTAACTATAACATACCCTTTGAATAGCCTGTTATGAAAAATATTACTTTTAATGTTTTCATATGAAAACAGGAAAGATCAGATTTTCAGAAGCAAAATATTAAAGTGCTTTGCTTTCTCCCTCTGCTTTATCCACAGTTCACAGCTTGGCAGTTACAGATAGTGTGATAAGAAAGCAGTACAGGGCTGGTCAGTCATCCCTTCTATAAAGCTAAAAGCCTTAGAAGTCTTCAAGTTTGGGCACCTGAATATTGTTTCTAAACAGAGGGACCAAAAGACATTTCAATTAAGGATCTTTCATTGTAAGCCAGTGGCCAGGGTAAGCAGCAAGGGTATGTCCATCGAGCCATGTAGTTGGCTTGTAATGGAACTCTATCTGCAGTGTAAAATACTCCAGGGTGGCATTCTCTGGGTGAAAATTAAAAGCATAGTTATAAGATGATTAGCAGGATTTGTCAAATAAACAAGCCTGTCTACATTCCTACAATATTCCTTAGTAAATCCGTTAGAACAAACCTAAAGCATTCCCATGCGACAGAAGGCATATGCATTTTTAAAATATAGGAAACCAAGAAAATGCTTGCTATTTAAAAGCATCAGGGAAGTCACATAAATAGGCATGATCAAATTCATCTGGAACAGAGAAATATTGGAGATTCTTAAGGTAAAAAGCAGGATACTAGGAATTTAAGAAGATGTGCTCTATAGCAGCAAAGTTCTTTATGTCCTCGTATACCCACTTTTATTTACAGCAATAATATTCCCCTTTGCAATTCTACCCTAAAATATAAAAACTTTTTTTTCCCACAGGATTATCCAGTCACCTAAAAACATATATGGAAGGTCATATCACTAGCTAATCCTTCTCACATGTGGAAATGTATTTATGTTAAGACACAAGAACATTAAAGAAATGCAGAGATAATAGTGACACACGGGGGATTGCTTCCCCCTAAAGAACCTTAGCAATTATTGCAACTAGCACATTCCAAAACACATTATCTTTATATCTTTACGTCCTCTATTATGCTTAGTATTCAGAACCTTTATGCTTTTTTAAATAAACTGACAAATGAGAGTAGCTCTTTTGGTCAACTGACCCATTTTAAGTGGTAGCATCAAGTTTGTTTGTGAACAGTTGTGCACTCTTGTTACCCCAAACAAAAACACCTAAGTGCTCAGGAGCATTTAAAAAGAAAAGCAATCAGCTTAAAACATTCTCAACATAAAGCCCTTTGTTACCATTCCTTAAATAGTATTCAAAAGCAACTGTTTTGGCGTTCTTTGGTTGTTGTTTTTTTCCCCCAGTCACTTAAAACAACTATATTCCCATCTGAGTACTGTCTGAAAGTTAGCAATCAAACCTTGGAATTTGTCTGTGTTGCTTCCCCACTGAACAGCTGTAACTATACTAGAAAGCTAACTGTAACCAGTATTAGAAAGTGACTATAAGATTTACAATAAGGGTGAGAGAAAATGCACTGTTACATTCATCCTACTTTGGGGAACCCTTAATAATAATAATAATTCCATACATCTCGAAGGCATAGCCTGATGGTTAGCACTCAGACGCACATCTTGTCCCTTAACTGCAACATGTAACTGTTGTGTATTTTTTAATGATTTTTTTGAAGGCAGAGAAGTAAAATGCAAGGTCAGAAGCCACAAGGCTTGTAACTGACAGAGCCTGCAGTGCTTGGCATGCCCTCTGACTCAGCCCTGAATTCTCCAATGCCTGATGTCTCGGGGAGCTGAACTCCTTCCTCTTAGAGATTCCTGATAATAACTAATAGAAATAGGATTGGAATTTAATAAGAAAAATGCTGACACTGCCTTATCTATAGCTGCCCAAATGGTGCCATTATAATTATGCTTTTTTAAGTTGAGTATTACCAGAAAACTTGCTACTTTTAAGTCTTATTAATCAACACTTGGGTGCTCTGGTTGCCACAGATTATAGAGTAGTCTGCTTTATAAAAACACGAGATTTACCAAACACCAAAGATTATATTGTTGCAAGGCAAAGTAGATCCCAAACCCTTCAGGGTATAACAGATGAAGAGATTCTGAAATATAAATCTTAAATTAATGCTAAAAGTTCAGTTATTCTTAAAAATGTTTTTATCTATTTGTCATTTTAATAATAACATTATTTATTTACATATGTTGCAAACATAATAAAATTTTCTTTTAAAAATTTCTCTAGTTTTAGGAATACTGTAATTACTTGTCAGCTAAATCTGATTTTGCTACAGTAACTGGTCTGGAAACAACATTATTATGTTCTATATTTATAAATGAGATTTCTTATATTTTTCCAAATATTTTCTAGTCTAACTACATAACCTGGGCTGACAAATGGCATTAAACTAGAGAAATAGATATTCTATTTTAAATTATTCACTCTCTTCATGTTTAAGTGCTTTAGTATTAAAGCAAAGCTCTTTATTATTGATTTGTAGATACCTAAGAAAAATGCCATAACCTGCCTCAGTTACATAATCCTCTCCAAAAGAAAGTTAACAGGTTATAAAGTGCTATTAAAATGATTGAAACTATCTTTCCCAGTGTGAATATATGCAGCCTTCAATTAAAAGGATAACAATGATATGTGTATGTATGTTTCACGGTCATTGTCATTTTTAGAGACTTCTTTTCCTTTCTAGTATTATTTCCATCCACTACTGAGCTTATAACGCCTCTCAAATATGCCATTTTGGTAACATACATGTGATTTATGTCAGAAAACAACTGAGAATGTCATTTATAAAATATTAAAATAAGGAGTGCAAGGGAAAAGCATTGCAGACTCTTCAGCACATAGTTGAAGACAAACAGCATGGAAGCAGCTGTAGTGTTACCCTGACCCCTGAAGGAAGGAATCAGGAGTTAACTTCACTTCCAATTTCCTACACAATATGAACACCAAACCTCCAAATCCACTGGCACAACATATCAGTGTTTGGGCCATGTCCTGCAGAAATAAGAAATTCATCTCAAATATCAGAGCTCAAATTTTAATTCCACCATTCCACCATTCTGAGTTGGGGTGAGCAGATCTTTTCAAAGTTACTTAGTGGATATGTAGATCTTGCACCTTACTCCATAGGAAAAAACGAAAGAATCATTTCATCTCCATGATTTAAAAAAAAAAAGTCATTTAGCCTTTATTTTTTTGTAAGATAAATGTAAAAGGAAATAAGAAATTGCACAACTAGGTGAGAAGAGAAAATTATTTAATTCAACAGGGGTTAGGATTTTAGCAGGAGTTTCATTATGAGGGAATATATAATCCATTAAGGGGAAAAAAACAGATCCTAAAACAGTAGAAGGCCAAAAGGAGCTTATATGTATCTTATTTTAAAGAAAATCACAGCTCCAAATAAAACCTCAGAGAAAATGAGATTTTATTCTGCAGTATTCCTTTCTCTGTACAGGGAGCACAGTACATTTATCTCATTTCATTAAAAGTCACAGGCAGCTGCAACATGTCCTTTAAGCCATTCAATAAGTAAAACTTGAAAATTGATTGCTCTTTATTCTGGGATTTGTTTTAACAATTAATTCATTGTCATTTATTTTTTTTAATTTCACAGGATATCATTACATTTGAAGGTTTTTACTTCTCTTTCCCCAGAGGGTTAAAATGGCCCAGAAACGGGTTGTCAAGGCAAAAATAAAGGTACCAAACACTCATTTCGAACACACTGTGGAGGCAATCATTTTTATTAAGGGAACCACAAGACTGAAATATGCATCAAGCTCTAGCAGGAAAAATGCAAGCAAGGACCCAAATAGTCATTCTGTTCAGCCTTCAGCTCAATAGATTTAACTTTCTTCTCAGTTGGGGTCACATATTTCAATCATTGGGCACAGAACTATGACCTTGGCTGGGATCATCAATCCGGATTACTCAATGGGGCACTTGTGAAACATTGCTGACTCTCATTTTTGACTCTCCACGGGTGTGGCTAAAACTGCTCCTGTCCAGCCATAAAGCTTACATGCTCGGCTGTCCCTCAGAAACTCCCTGTGAGAAAACTCATGCTAAATTCGCCACACAGATCAGGGTTTACAGGACCATTGGAGTTAATCCCAGTCTGCCCTCCTCCTCCTCTGTTAACTGTTACAAGCCCTCAAAAGTTAACAGGGTGATGGAGCCTCTCTCTATACAATCATTTTATCTCACTATCGTTGACTGAAGCTCACTGATGTAATGAAGTTACATAATCACTGATTATGCACGACTTCCATCCATCTTCCTACATATCCACATATCTTCTCTCTTTCCCTTCAGATGAATCTACCCGGTGAGATTTATAACACATGTAAATGCTCCATTCTCTCATCATAGGTACTGAATATTGCACTTTAGCATTGCAGTACGGTGCACTGAACCATGTCATCAATATTGATTTTTTTATCCCATTTCCTAGGCAGAATATGCTTAAGCATCCTTCATGCTCTAGTCTCTAACTTTTTACTGGAAGGGTAAAATAGATGTGGCAGATAGGACGCATCCTCAAGTTAAGGTTAAGGGAAGTGTGTAATTGCCTGCATATCCAAAGCTAGCTGCATTGCAATAAAAGGATGCTTGCTGCTTCCAGACCTTAGACTCCTCTGCACGTGGGTCACAGCTTCAGTTCTTTAGGGTATTGGATAAGTAATTATATTATGGGCAATTGAACTTGAGGGGGAAAAAACATTACTGTGACATTTGAAACGATATTGCACTATTCTTTTCTCTTTTTTTTGCTCATTATTTTCAGCTTTTTTTCTTTTTCTTTTTCCTTCTGAATGATAATCCAGTGGACAAAAAAAGTAGTCTAAGGCACTTAATAATTTCCAATAATCACAACCTAGAGAACAAATTAACAATGATTATCATCTTAAAGTTTAAGAACTTGACAAGTGGGATGTCCCTGTCCCATTGCGGCTGTGAAATGCAGCAGAATGCTGCACTGAGTTGAAAACATCTTTCTTTAAATAAATAAAAAGTAGCTTGTTTCATTTGAAATAGGGCTCTTCAGTAACTGTTCCTTACACAACTGCTACCTCTTCCAGAACACAGGAACCACAAATATCGCATCCAAACAAAAGAGGGACTACCCAAAATTAATTCAAGACACTACCATATAAAAATAATTGGAGGTGGGGAGCGATGCTCTGATTTATTTCTAATTACACTCAGAATATACACACACACACACACACACACACAGGCACACGCACAGGCACAAGCACACACACCAACACACCCAACTGCAGTTATTCCATTCAGTGCCAATAACGGCCACATCACAGCCATGAGTGCGATGCAGCAATCACCCAAGTCACCCATTCCCATTACAAACGCCCAAGTTTGCTCACGCCACCGATGGGTTTGCATATATAAAATGACCTTACCCTCAATAGTCTTCCAAATTTTTCTCCTCTGGATATCAGTCGGCAAGGTAATTGCTGGTCATCACAATGCGTATTCAGAAAAATCCACGTTTTACTCCCGTGTTCTTGTTCTTGTTTTGCTAGCAATTAATATCATGAACAAGATACCCATTCACAAATGCCAAGTTCACCATAAAAGCAGATAATTCCATACAGCTCTTCCCTACGAGACTGCCTCCAGTTAGTTCTCAAAGTGCCCGATTGTTTAGCGAAGATACAATCCAGGTGCAGAGGAGGGGGGTGGAAGGAAGACTAGGAGAAAAAAAAAAAGAGGCAAATAGAAAAGGAGAAACTGAGAGAGGAGAGAACAGAAAAAGAGGGAAGAAATTAGAAATAAAAAAGGAAGGAATGAAGGGAAAAGGCCAGTAAGTAAGGAAGTCTGTGAGCTCTATTTCAGAAACCAGAGTCTTGCTTGCAAATCTTTCGAATACATGTAGCCTCTCAGATCTTCTTGGTCCCCAAGTAAAATTTCCAGGTCCGGGATGCAGCCATAAGAAAGAATCCTATGTATATTTCACAAGTATCCTGCAATAACAGATCCAACGGGGTTTTCCTTGTACAGTACTGCTATGTGAAAGCACACAACCCCTGCTGTTTGGGAAGGTGTCTCCTGGGTCCTAGCTCTCTTCAGCAGCCCCCAAAAAATGATTTTTTGAAAAGAGTGGAGGGGGAAAAAGCAGCTTTGCGTTTGCCTTGAGTGATGCTAATCCTGAGCAAAAACGACAAGCAAACCACGAATACCACAAGATCTTGATAAATAGCCACAATCCACTCAGAATATCCCAGGGAAGAAGGAGCGAAAACAAGAAAGAGAAACTGCAATGCATAAATGATTCCAGTGTTTCTACAAGATCGGTTCATTTGATTGAATGCATTCTCTGGTTTGCTGCAAGTCATAAAGAGGATAGTGTTACTGCCACCCAATGGATATTTTAGTACTAGCCAATCCACAGAATGCCATTGATTTTCAAGTTTTAGTTTTCAGAAGATTGAAGAGGAAGGGGAGTAGCCTGGGAATCTTTTGGAAAGGACCCGAGAGGGCTCAAATGAGAATCTGTCCTTCCTGGCAAACGTGGATCAGGGAATGTGGACACTCCCAGGCTGGTGCTAGCCACCTTAAAATTACGGTTCCATTTGTCTGGGAAGCAGAAAGGTACTGAGAGCAAAGCCTAAACTGACACGCTCATAAGAACCTCCTTTTCATCTCTCTTTTGGAGCAGAGATGTTATTGCGTGCGATCTCCATCTCTCTCTCTCTCTCTCTCTCTCTCTCTCTCTCTCTCTCTCTCTCTCTCTCTCTCTCTTCTCTCTCTCACACACACACACACACACACACACACACACACACACACACACACACAGGCCCATTCTCAATTTCACTTTAAACTGGATTTCAAGGGGGTGGGGGGAGGGAGAAAGAGAGAGGGGGGGGGCTGCTCCAGACCTCAGGTGGCAAGGTGATAATTGTTTCTAAGGAGCAGTTTTGCAGAGTGCTTTGTCCCTATTGGTATGTAAAGCTGCAAGTCCCTCAGGTAGTTACCCCTCTCCAAAGCCACTCTTTCAGTTTGGGGAGGAGAAGAATCTTCCCTGAGTGCCTGAGTGGAGCCTGGGAGAGGGGTGTTTCTTCAGGCGCTCTAGGAGGGGGGTCAGAGAGGGGAGGAAATCGGAGAGGATCTGCCTCCCACCCACCCACTGTGTAATAGAGTTAGCTGCAGGATTCTGAGATGGAGTCCTGCTGGGAAAAGAGGGAAAAAGTAGGTACTGGTCAAATACATTAGGGGATTTGCTCAATTTCAGATCCTTGCCCTTTTTACTGCCTTGGGATAGTGGTTCTGTACTCTTCAAACTTGAACAAATGCATAATCACCTGGGTTTCTTGCTAAAATGCAGATTCTGATTCAGTAAGTCTGGAGTGAATTCTGCCAGTCTGCATATCTAATAAGCTGGCCCGTGGACTGCCACCACCTTCTTAGGTCCTAACGGGGTGGTGGTGGGGGGGGGGGCTGACAATTAAAGGCCCGAGAAACATTCTAATCACCACCCCTCTATCTTTCCACTCTTTTAAAAATATATTTTTATTGATTTCAGAGAGGAAGGGAGATGGGGAGGGAGATTGAAACAGCAATGATGAGAGAGAATCATTGATTGGCTGTTGCCCCACACTGGGAATCCAGCCCACAACCCGGGCATATGCCCTGATTGGGAATTTAACCTTGATCTCCTGATTCATAAGTCAATGCTCAATCACTGAGCTACGGCAGCTGGGCCATCTTTCCACTGTTCAACCATTTCCAAACACCACTTCTAGGCTCCATTCTAGAAAACCTTAACCCACTCCACACCATTTCCCACACACTTTTGTGATGTAAGGTTTAATAGGATAAACCAAAAATAGAACAGTAAATAGGTAAAGCAGCCTAGGCCCTGGAGAACTGTGTCTTCATTTCATTTAGGGAGTGAAACACAATTGGAGATAAAGGAAACACTTGCAAATATTTGGTAAAATGAGAACTAAACTAATGCAAGCTAAACTCAAGGCACTGGTGAGACTGAATGGGGCCTGGGAGACAGGAAAGGAAGGTCAGCCTGTATTTTTAAGGAAGGAGCTGTATATTGAAATTTCCAATTCAAGCTGAGAAAAGAGCTGGTTAAAGTGTGTAGCAAGACTTACCCGGTTTCTCCCTGGAGGGAACTCACCCAGATTAACCTCCCATGGAATGTCAGTTCTCTTCTCCCTGCTTGGTCCCAACTTGCTCTAATCCAGAGAAAATTTAGAACTGCAGGTCAAGGGGTAATATATTCTCTTCTTGTAGGAAATGATCCACATTTCAACACCTATTGCAGTCCCTTAGCTGACCCATTTAAGTGAAGAACTAGACCTCAAGTGGACTGGGAGGGGGCACAATTAACAAATTTAATTGCTTCAAGCAAAGTTTAGAAGTCTTGGACTGTATGCTCAAATCCTTGATTTAAATCTAATTTCTACTCCTAAGTGGCCATAATTACCTGAGGGAATCACTTTAATTTCTCTTGGTCTCAGTTTCCTTGTCTGAAAAATGACAGGTTGAAATGAACCGGTTGCCAAGGTCTACTCCCACCTCCTGTGGTAAAAAAACAAACAAAAACAAACAAACAAAACAAAAACAAACAAACAAACAAAAAAACCTTCTATTTGCAAGGCTTCTGCTAGTCAGTTTGTTACTCTACCCAGAGTATGAGTTCTAATGATTACCTTAGCATGGTCTGCATGCGAAAGAGTATCCAGAGCTTTGAAAAGTGTGTTAAAGACACAGGTGAACATTTGACCATTTCAATCCTATTGCAAAAGATGATTTAAAACACTGTCTCTTTAGATCAGGAAGAAAAGTGGTTTGTTTGAAATCGAGGTGTGCCATTGTCTATTCCTGGATCTTACAGAGCCAACTGTGGGCCTCACTGTTTGTTGCCATGGGATCCTCTTTGTGCGAACTGTCTTGAACTGTGTGGGAACGTTTTCCTCTTGCCTCCCTTCAGTTCTCTCTCTAACTCCTCTGAAGATATGTGTCAGAACAAAATGTAGCTGCATTATTGCCAATTAAGACTAACAGCAGCTGCAAGGTGCATCTAATTAAGAATTTTAATTACTTCACTGAATTCTCATTTGCAGATGTGTAGAGCATTAAACAATGTATTGTGATATTATTTTAAAATCTGAATAAAACTGACCTCCCTTTCAAAGGTAGGTGAGAAAAAAACTACATAACTCAATGATGGGTGTAAAAAAAGGCTTTGGCATAGGAAGTATATATACCTTGGCACACTGAGAATAAGTGATACTACATTTGGGATTAAAAAATAGTGAGCATATCCATAAATATATCTCTTTTTTAATGAAGGGGCAAATCTCAAAATACTGCAGAAATTAATAATGTACTACTTAAACAGATTCCTTGTATATTACATAGTTCTTCTCAAATGTTCTGTTATTTCCCTTTTTCAGTAATGGGATGGTTAACAGTAAGTTTGGTGCAGCAGTATGGGGATTGTAGGCTATAATCCAAAGCATTATGGGATTTGTAGTAAAAACTGGCTGCAGATCAATTCCATGCTTCTAGCTTTTCTCAATTGAAGGAACTACTGTTTTATTTCCTAATAATAAAAAAGAAGAATGCCAAGATACATTAAATAAGACATTCATTTTAAGGAAACAAAGTTGGTATTACTGGGAATATAAAATTAGAATTTAACTACAATAATATTCCGACTGAGGAGATGGAGAATACACCAATATCTACTTTATAAGCCACAAATAACCTGAGTGAGCTATTTCTTAACATTACTGTCCTATAGCTAAGGTTTAAAAATCACTTTTATTATTTTAGTAGTAAAATGTGAGAAAATACTAGGTTTTGTATTTATGAAAGAGAACTGTGAACATAGGAAATGAACTCAAATTCTTATGAGTTCACCTTTAACTATCAGTAGCCTACATTTAATTTTTTTTTTTACATTTCACATCATTCCTTAGAGAAGTGAGCAATAGTTGCATTTAATCTACCTTGTCAGATGTTTTTTATACAAAAAATACTCTGAATATGCAGAGTAGCTCCTCTTTTTTAATGACATTCTTAAGGCTGGCATATCTGGAAAATGTCTGGCATGGGATATTTCATTCTGTTGAAATTTAATTAATTATGGAAATGTATAAATTACAGAGTTAAAATTCAGTTCATCTGTTGTATGCTGATGATTCTGTGTAAGTAAATACATAATTTATAGAGATTTTGATTTAACTCTGTTGGCAATTTATTTCAAAGTTCATTACACATTTTCTGTATGATAAAATTTCAAATGCTAGCTCTCCAATAATGTTCTAGGAAATCAGACCCCTTTGTTATAAAGGCTAAAATAGGACTCTTCAAGGTCTCTTCCATCTGTGAAAGTCTCCATTATCATTCTAAGTTACTTAGAAAGCATTTTATACCTAAGGTTGCTTACTTTTCTCTTTCTCTCCTTAAAGAGTCCATCCACAAAAAGGCAGCGCTAAAGCAAAACTGTTGTTACAGACATGAATAAATACAAAATCAAATGCCCTTCATTTTCAGGCCTTTTGCCAGCAACATTCATTTAAACCCACAGCCACATATTATCAAATAATGTACAGACAAAGATGAGCATTTCAGCAAGCCCCCACCTTAAAGTTCAGAAATAATAAAGAGTGCTATGAAAAAGCAAACAGTAACAGCAAAGGAAAATGCCATGCCTGCTTTTCTTTCAGATTTCTAAGTTTTGAATCATAAAAAATATACAAATATATATCTTCCTGAATGCAGTTTACATTATTGTTCGTACTGTGAATATTTCTTTTATGGCCATAAAAATAAAAGCAATGCCCCAAATGAAACACTATGTACATAAGCGATGCAAATGCATCCCCGGTGGAAAGCCGGCTGGCTGCTGGTGGGAGGGTATATTTATACAGTGCCTTTCATTTGGAAGGTTCCCAAAATGATTTGCAAACTGTATATAGAGGAATTGCTCACCATGGAAATTCACCCACTTCCAGGAGAAAATGCAGAAGTCATTCCATGCTGACAACTAGTTTAAATAAAACCATAGAACAACATTGCAAGTGGCTAAAATTGTCATTGATTCAAGAAATGTGCACTGAAAACCCACTATGTGCCAGGAATGGTTTGAGGTACTGAGGGTATCAATGTGGATACATCCAGTCATGTTTCTTGCTCTCCCAAAGCTGGTTTTATTGAAATCTGACCGAATGCAGGAATTAAAAGCCCTGTTTGTGGGTGAATTTCTGACCTCTGCATATGATTCTACTGAAACAAACCACTGTTATTTTATATATACATATATATTTAAACCAGACTTCATGATATCTAGGATGCATGACCTGCAGCAACAAATTCTACTTCAAATTGATCACACATGCAGAAAAATAGCTTCAACTATTATGGTTGAAGCAGGTGAAATGACAATAACTTTTCCTGCATTGTATGATTCAGAACAGGTAGAGCAGAATTAAAAGTCTTCTGGGTTTGGGAAATTACATGAAATGGTAGTGCTATATATACATGGAAGGCCACTTCCATTGAAATTATTCAGGACACTTTAAGGCATATAAAATAGTTTAGTGAAGGAAGAGAGCAGTGCGAGCAGAACCTAATACCAGTGTCTCCTCAATTTACTAGATTTATAATATTTTTCAAGTGGAAATAGAACAGGAATAAAGGGTAAAGCAGATATTGTCAAAGTTCAGCCCAGATCCCCTGAGGGTCTAGCTTTGTGTGCTCACAGCCATCAATCCCTTCTTTGTGCTTTGCATCTAAAGGCCAGCACCTGGACCCTCTTTAACTACTGTTTTGGGCTACTGGTGCTGCTTGACTCACACATGATGAGAGCGGAAGTGCCTAGAGTTGACAACTCTCTGCTGCCTTAGCCATTGATGAGCTGGTATAGGAGTATGAAACTCTAGCTCGTTTGACTATAGTTCGCTAATAACTTTGAGGCATAATTTACACCCCAGAGGTCTCCTGTGAAATCAGGCTGAAGCTGAGACTTGTGTGTAATCACACCCTTGCTTGGTATCTGGGAACATAACAGAGGGTGACAAGAAATAATCACAGAGGTCCCATCTCTAGCTTTTAAGTAATCAACCTGTATAATGAAAACAGATAATTCATTCATTTATCCATTTGTCTATAGTTTATTCATTATGTGTGTGTACCAGGAATGAATGTGCTCTAGGAATGAATGAAGTACAGTTCCTGTCCTTAAGGAGCTCATGTCTAGCAGTAGAGAGAGGCAAACACATAAACAATCCATACTATATACAATGTGATAAGTTCTCTAAGAGAGATCTGAATTCATCCTAAAAGAATCAAGGACGAATGAACTTGAGGTGTTATTTCAATGACCTTGAGGGATGAGCAAAATCAAAATCACACAATGAGTGAAGACCAGGAATGAAGAGTAACGTACCAGGAACCAATTTTCTTCTATCTAGAAGGAAATAGCATTGGTCCTGTTAGTAGAAATCAAAGTGTTTAAAATCATAAAATCAGTTTTTGAAGGGGTCTTTAGAGGTAACCTTGAATAGCCTCTTTATTTTAGTCAGAAGAAATTGAGCCTCACTCAGCCAAATGACATCGTTATTTAAACTCACAAAGCTAGAAAGTGGTAGGAGTTCTCTTCTGGCATGACTCAGCCATATTGCCTGTCAGCCTTTTCTTTAAAAAGTGAAATTGAAGACTTAATAGAAATATCTGATATAATAAGAACTGGTTTGAATCCTGGCCTATCTCTACATGACCTTGAGAAAAATCATTGCTTCCTCTGAGCCTCAATGTCCTCCTATAAAAACATGAACTTAATAGAATAACATTCTCCTGGGGATATTGTAGCATGTGTTCCTAGCAGACTGTCTAGGACATACTATGTTTGAAAGAAATATGCTTTGTTTTAATTTAGCTTTTAAAATTTGCTTTAATATTTAACCATTCAGAGAATGTTATAGTGGTGTAGATGAAGACAAGGATGCTTTTATTTTTGATAGAGTAGCTATAGAGTTTAAGGGAAACAGACATTCAAGGAAGATAGTTCTTGCTGCCCTAGCCAATTTGGCTCAGTGGATAGACCTGCGAACTGAAAGGTCTCAGGTTTGATTCCGATCAAGGGCACATGCCCCAGTTGTGGGCTCTATCCCCAGTGGGGGACTTGCAGGAGGCAGCCAATCTATGATTCTCTCTGATCATGGACATTTCTCTCTCTCCCTCTTCCTCTCTGAAATATATATATATATATATATATATATATATATATATATATATATATATATATATATACATATACATATACATATACATACATATATATATATATATGCTTTCTCTTTTTAAAAATAAACTGCATTTGTTTTTCATTAGATATAACCCTATCTCTGACTAAAACTCATAGATATTATTGACGGATCATCAATTTCTTCAGTACAAGCCAAGTAGGCGAGTTTGCTTCTTCTAAACAGCTAGTTATAATAATCATGAACACAATACTGAAACATATATTTGCCAATTGAAGTCTGTTTTACACACATTGCAAAAGAGGATCACCATATGGCAAATGAATGTATGAAAAGGTGACTTCATAAGACATAATGGTGATGTAAATTTAAACCCCAATGCAAAATCATGACACATTCATGAGTATGTTTAAAATGAAATAATGGACAATAGAAAATGTGGGCAGAATTGGAGCAACTGCAACTCACATCTACATCTGGCAAAATTAAAAACTGCTCCAATAAGCTTGGAAAACTTTTCAGCAGTGCCTGCAAATTCTAAACATATGTATAACCAACGATACCATCAATTTTATTCCTAAGTATGTACCCAATAGAAATGCATACACATTTTCACCAAAAAATGTATTAGGAAATTCAAAAATATTGAATGTCAACTGTAATTTAAAAAATTAAATTAAAAAAGAAAAATATTTAAAAATAAATGAATAAAATGGTGCAGCCATTTTGAAAAAAATAAAGTTCACAGCGTTCCAAACTGGAAACTATTCAAACAGTAGAATGGATGACTACATTATGGTATGTTCATACTGCAGGCTACCACATAGGAGTGAGAACTAACAATCTATGGCTATTCATGCAACATATTAGAATCTCACAAGCATAATGTTAGCAAAAGTAGTTAGACACAAAGAATACACCCTGTAAGATTGTATTTATAGAAAGGACAAAGTCTACACTGTAAAACATCCGTCAGCATAGTAGTTTCCCAGTGACTAGAATGATGCACAAGTGGAACACGTAGTTATTGCTAAGAGAAAAGAGGTACAAGGAGATACTGGTAATGTTCTGTGTTTTTTCCCTAACATTGGTTACTTGGGTATATTTATACTGTGAAAATTGATTGAGCTGTATGCATTAATGTGTGCAGTTTTGTATGTTTTATATTTTAATACAATGTTATTTTTAAAAAAAAGAATTTTGTTGCATATGGAATCTCAGAGGGAAGTCAAGGGAGGGTGGGTGGGAAATAATCAACCAAAGACCTTGAATGCATATATGCATAACCGATGGACACAGACAGTATGGTGCTGAATGCCTGGGGTTGGGGGGGGGGTGCGGGGATGAGGGACAGGGGAGCCTGGAGGAGGTCAATGGGGGGAAAAAGTGACATATGTTGTACTTTCAACAATAAATAATTATTAAATGCTGGAAAAAAAAATAAAAGGAATTTGTTTTAAAACCAGAAGAAAAAAGTCTAACTCCCATATCAATGATACATTGTTAAAAATTATCACAATCTACAATAGCTAGAATCTGGAAACAGCCTAGGTGCCCGTCAGCAGATGATTGGATCAAAAAACCATGGTACATCTACACAATGGAATACTATGCTGCCATAAAAAAGAAGGAATTCTCATCATTTGCAGCAACCTGGATAGAATTAGAGAACATAATGCTGAGTGAAATAAGCCAGTCAATGAAAGAGAAATACCACATGACCTCACTCATTTATCGATATTAAAGAACATTATAAACTGAAGAACCAAAGACAGATATAAAGACAGTGAAACAACAAGCAGACTGTCAAATTACAGCCGGGAGGGTAGGGAGATCTGGGGGAGATAATAGATCAACCGAAGGACTTTTTATACATGCATATAAGTACAACCAATGGACACAAAACTCTGGGGAGGGAGGGTATGTATGGGAGGGGAGCAATGTTAAAATATGTACACAGATAATTTAATAGAAAAATATTACTAAGAATTGATAAACTATTGGCAGATATTTGTGAATGTCAAGTATTTTATCCTATTAAAATACTAGAGGCCCAGTGCAAGAATTTGTGCACAGGTGGGTCCTTTGGCCTGGCCAGTAATTGAGGCCTATTGGGGGCTGACCGGCCAGAGGAAGGTGACCACAGGAAGTTGGCAGGCCAAGGGGAGGGAATATAAGAGGTTGTTCTGTGGGAGCACACTGATCACCAGGGGGCATCTCTTGCATTGAGCATCTGCCCCGTGATGGTCAGTACACATCATAGCAACTAGTCGACCAGTCCGTTGGTCATAATAGTCACTTAGTCTTTTATATACAGATTGGGGGGGGGGTGCTATTCCTTTGAAATGGATATGAACAGGCAGGGTTTGTTTTTTTCATAGGTGTTTTCAGGAAATAAATGGGGGTTCTCTTTTTGAAACATAATTTAGTATTTAATATAGAATAGGAACTAGATAAAGACAATCATGTCTCTTACTTTTTAGCATTAATCAAAACTTTGTTTAATTTTTTTGTGAAATGATAATAGCTAGCATTTTTCCAGGCTTATGTACCAGGCACTTTTGGAGGCATTTCATATGAACTAATTTACTTAATCCTCAAAAGAAATGGGTTTTATTGTCTTGGCCAGTTTACAGGTGAGGAAACGAAGGCATATATTATTAACAGCTTGCTCAATACCTGACAGTGACAGTGTTGGAAATTGTACCTTCTCTTAATCGCTGCCATTATCATTCACTCAAAATTTGGACTATTCTCTGTATACTACATTTAGCAAAACACACTTTATATTGGGTTTGTATGTTGCCTTTATTGACGTAATACTATTTATTTATTTATTTATTTATTTATTTATTTATTGTGTCTTCCCAACCGAATTTTTATTTTTATTTATTTTTAAAATAAATTTTTATTGTTCATATTATTACAAATGTTCCTCCACCCCCCCCCACTCCATTGCTCTCCTCCACCAGGTTCCCCACCCCACCCTCTGCCCTTTCCCCACCCGGCATTGTCCTCACCCATAGGTGCACAGTTTATGTTCAGTCTCTTCCAACATCCCCCTCTCCCCTTTTCCCCAAGAATCGTCAGTTCACTCCCCTTCCATACCTCTGATTCTATTATATTCAACAGTTAATATTGTTCATCAGATTATTTTAATTTCCTTGGTTTTTAGATTCACTTGTTGATAGTTACGTATTTGTTGTTCATAATTTTTATCTTTATTTACTTTCTCTTCCGAAAGAACCCCCTTCAGCAATTCATATAATTCTGGTTTGGTGGTGATGAACTCCTTTAGCTTTTTTTTTATTAGTGAAGCTCTTTATCTGGCCTTCGATTCTGAGTGATAGCTTTGCTGGGTAGATTATCTTTGGCTGTAGGTTCTTACTATTCATCACCTTGAATATTTCTTGCCATTCCCGTCTGGCCTGCATGGTTTCTGTTGAGAAATCAGCTGACAATCGTATAGGTGCTCCTTTATAGGTAACTACCTGCTTTGCTCTTGCTGCTTTTAATATTCGCTCTTTGTCTTTTGCTCTTGGAATTTTAATTATGATGTGTCTTGGTGTGGTCCTCTTTGTATTCCTTTTGTTTGGAGTGCTGTGCGCTTCGTGGACTTGTAAGTCTAATTCTTTCACCAGGTGGGGGAAGTTTTCTGTCACTATTTTTTTCAGTATGTTTTCGATATCTTGCTCTCTCTCATCTTCTGGGACCCCCATAATTCTGATGTTGGTTCACTTGAAGTTGTCTCAGAGGTTTCTTACATTATCTTCAATTTTCTGGATTCTCTTGCCTTCTTGCTTCTGCGGAGGAGTGTCTTCTGGCTCTTTATGTTCCAAATCTTTGACTTGATTCTTGCAATCTTCCATTCTGTTTTTAAGACTCTGTATAATGTTTTTTATTTCAGACAATGTATTCTTTATTTCTTGTTGATCCCTTATCATTTCTTGTTGATTCCTTATTAATTCTAGTTGATCCCTTTTCATATCCTCATAGGTCTTATCGACCTTTTCTAGGAAATTCTTGAAAAACCTTATAAGCGTAGATTTGAACTCTATATCCAGTCGCTTTTTGTCCTCCATTTCTTTCGTTTGTGATCTATTTCGTTGTCTCGGCATTTTCGCAGATTCCCTGTTGGGGCGGGGTTTCAGGGTGGAGCCTACATCTTTGGCTTCCCTCAGCAGGCCCTATGCGGTTCCTGAGTCTCAGTAATCCCCAGGGTCCTTCAGTACTCCTTGCAAGCACCTCTGAGAGAAAGGTGCCCTCGATTTTCGCCTGCCACCAAACAGTCTAGGCTCTCCCCCAATGAGCCCGGAACTGGGGTTCAGTTCAGATGGAAGTGGAGTTGGAGGCAGTGTTCAGAGCAGTCCGGAGCCTTTGTCTCCTTCCTGCCAGGGCAATCCCGCTGCACAGCCAACCGTCCCTTCTCTGCGCGCAATGTGCGCACCCCAGGACCTCCTTTTCCAGCTCCCCCGTGGCTCCGCCTTACAGCCCAGCTCCCTCTGTTTGAGCCTGTGTCCCCTGGGCCCAGAACCGGGGCTCAGAGCAGTCGGAACTGGGGTTCAGCCTAGTCTGGAGCTTTTATCTCCTTCCCGCTAGGGAACGCCAGCCAGGCACTCAGCCGCCCGCCCTCCTCTCCGGCTCCGTCCTCTCAGTGCACGCTGCGTGACTCTGTACCTTAGGCTTTTACAGCTCCTCCGCTCTTCCTTCTGATTTTCTCCTTGCTTCTCGTTGTAGAATTTCCAGTCAGTCGACTTTCCTGAATTTCATGTGCATTTTCCCTTTGATTTATTTTTATAAAGTTTTATCACACCTTTAGGTATTCCTAAAGATATACATCTTAAATTTCAATTGTTTTAACTGTATAAAAGGTTATTTGTTTCAGTTCTGGATAAAATGCATTAAGCACAATTTACTCTTTCTCCTCCACTCAATAGAACTTTAAAACCTGGACAAAATGTATGAGCAAATATTTGAAAACCCTGAAACAGAAACAGTAGTAGCCAGATTAGCAATGAGCACCAGAATTTAAAATATGACTGGATTCTTATTGAGCTTATCATTCTCTCCTCCCCTTCTCCTTCTTTGATATTTCCCAACCTGAAGTTCACACACCAGAAAGAAACATGGAAACTATCTCAGACACAGGGAGCTTGAGGAGAAGCCCTCTACCTCTGGCTCCAAGATTGGGAAAAGGAATGCCTAATATTCTGAGGGAGTGTGGAAATTGCCCGCTGATCTTTGCTTTCTCCATTCTCTTGTGCCCCAGGCCCCAAGCAATCCAGTAGTGGTGATAGAGATGGCAGCTGCAGTGATTGAAACCAGCAAGAATAAAAACTCTGAGAGAACTTTGTTCTATTGAGCTACAGGCCCAAGAGGGTAGGTCAAAGTATCATTGTTTTGCTTTGTTTTGTTTGTTTTGTTTTGTTTCTCTCTGTTCTCTTCCACTGGAGTCAGGGCATGAGTCTAATCTCAAAAGTTCACAACAGAGCATGCCAATGTGGGCTAACTAGAGCCATAAGCCAGGGAACTAGAAAGGGGCTGCCGAAACTGGTTTGGCTCAGTGGATAGAGCGTCGGCCTGTGGACTGAAAGGTCCCAGGTTTGATTCTGGTCAAGGGCTTGTAACTTGGTTGCGGGCACATCCCCAGTAGGGGGTGTGCAGGAGGCAGCCAATCGATGTTTCTAACTCTCTATCCCTCTCTGTAAAAAAAAAAATAAAAAAATAAAAAAATCAATAAAATATATTTAAAAAGAAAGAAAGGATATGGGGCAGAGAAAAGAAAAGTACTAGGAAGATTACAAGGAGCAGGAATGCATGAAAGAGACCCCATAAATGTGTTTATGAACTCCAGGGCTCACTATCAAGTTATACATATGAAGACCAGATTCTAAACATTTTTTTAATTCTGTAATTATGTCCTCTATTCTGATCATAATATATTTTGTTGACCTTCTAATTGTATTTTTGTCTTTTACTTTTGCTATTTTTAAAAAATATATTTTATTGATTTTTTTACAGAGAGAAAGGGAGAAGGATAGAGAGTTAGAAACATCGATGAGAGAGAGACATTGATCAGCTGCCTCCTGCATACCCCCCACTGGGAATGTGCCCACAACCAAGGTACATGCCCTTGACCGGAATCAAACCTGGGACCCTTCAGTCCGCAGGCCGACGCTCCGTCCACTGAGCCACTCTGGTTTCGGCAACTTTTGCTATTTTCTAAGTTAAAGTTTTTCTAGCTTTATGGAGATCTTTGACATTAAAATGATCTAAGTTTAAAGTGTAAAGTGCACTGGTTTGATACACTTAGTTACAATGCTGGTCAAAAGTAGGTTTATAGCTATTTGCATAGAAGGCATGCAGATTATGATTATTACAATAGCTCTTTAACTCTGTGTTTAGCATGCACAACTCTAAGCCTACTTTTGCACCACCACCACCACCACCCTCCCCACCCCGCCCAGTTATTGTGAAATGATTTCCACCATAGTGTTAGCTAAAACCTCCATCCTGTCACATAATTACCATTTATGTTCTTTTGTGTGTGTGTGGTGAGAACATTTAAGATGTACTCTCTCAGCAACTTTCAAGTATATTATACAGTACTGTTAACTTTAATTACCGTGCTGTATATTAGCTGCACAGAATTTGTTAATATTATAACTGAGTTCAGCTTTGTAGATTACATATATAAGTAATATCACATAGTAATCCTCTATCTCTGTCTGACTTATTTAACATAGCATAATGCCCTAAAGGTTCATCCAAGTTGTCAAAAACAGCAGGATTTCATTCTTCCTTATGGATGAATATTCCATTGTCTATATATACCCTATCTTTACTCAATTTATATATTGATGGATGCTTAGGTTGTTTCCATTATCTTGGTTATTGTGAATAATATTGCAATAAACATGGGGGTGCAGTTATCACTTCAAGATCCTGTCTCCTGTTATCTGTTGTCTTCTACTTGGGTTTATTCAGTCAATCATATTCTAACATCTTAAGGTGGATACCTAAGCCATTAATTTTGAGGCTTTAAAAATATTAGTGTTTGAGGCTATAAATCTCTCTCAAAGTTTTTTACTGTGTCTGATAGCTAGTCTTTATAATTCTCTCTCTGTGTGTTTTTATTTCAAATTGCAGTGTGATTTTTTTTTTCTTTAACCGTTATTTAGTCATGTGTGTATATATTCAGGGATATTTGAAAGTTTTAAATTTTCATATATTCAGGGATACTTTAAAATTACCATCTAACATAATTGTATTATGGTTAGATATTATGAAATATAAAATTAATTTGAGGATTTCTTTATTAGCTGCTATGTTGTCAACTTTTAATAATTGTGCCACATTTATTCATTTAATTAGGTGTGTTAATTGTGTGACTTATCTATATCTTTGCTGAGTGGTTTATTGTATAACCTGTAAATAATCAAGAGAGGTGTGTTCAAATTCCCCATTATGATAGCAGATTTAGTAACATAGTACTACCATTTTTTTTGCTATGTATATTTTGAATCTATTTTATTGATATATGCAAGTGTAAAATTGCTATAGGTCCTTGATTGATTGAACCTTTTTGTTGTCATGATTCTCTCCACTTCTACATATTTTGTCTTAAAATCTATTTTATTTAATGTAGCTATCAACATTTTTAGATTAAGGTTTTCCTGATAGGTTTTGCTTTTTCCATGTTTTACTTACAACTTTTACATGTCCCAATGATTTAAATGTTTTTCATGTAAATCCTTTAAATCTGGATTTGGGCTTTTTATCTAATTTATTAATCTGTATCTTTGAATTGGTAGTTTTTTATTTATATTTATTGTAGTTAGTGATATCTTCATTATTGTTGCTACTATCTTAATTTCTTATTTCAGTGCCTCCCTCTTTTTTTACTCCTGTCTTATTTTATTAGTTGAAGATAGGTCTCACTCTGAATAAGTCAAGGGCTCTCTCTTCCCTTATCTCTCCCTTCTTCCAACACCCATTATTGTGATCAAACTCATACCCTGGCTTTAACTTCAAATGTGGTACAAGGACCAGAAGCATCAGCAACACATGGGAACTTACTAGAATTGCATAACTTTGGGCTTATCACAGAGGTACTGAATTAGGATCCACATGTAAACAAGAGCTCTAGGTGTCACATGCACAATAAATTTAGAGAATTTTATTTTATGCTAAACTAGACTTTAAGCAATTGGTTATTATAGATAATTTCCCTTCTCTTGGATCTTTACTATTTTTTAAACAACCATTACTGAGGTATTTATTTGATACCCTTTATTTCATATGTCTTTGGCAACATCTCTACATTTGTCTTTCCTTTCCTTTTAAGCCTTTATATAAAAGTGTTTTAAATGCATCTTTGTATAGCAAAGCTTTTGAAATATTGTATGCCTGAGAATATTTTCTCATGTTCTCTTATTTAAATGACATCTTGTTGGATATAAAATACTATGTTCAAAGTTATTTTCTGTCAATTCTTTGAAAACACCCATTTGCATCCAGTGTTATTAGAAAATCTGACATCAGTCTGATTCTTTTTCCTTTGTATGGCATCTGCTATTTCTCCCCAGTGTTTAGAATTTTGTCTTTGCATTCTAAAATTTCACTATAATATGTCTGGGTGTGGATTTTTTTTAAAAAATTATCCTCTTTGGCACTGTTGGGTGCTTTCAATCTGAAGTCTTCAAAATTTTCAAATTTATTCTCTACATGTCTTCAAATATATGGCTTATCTCTACTTTTTTCTCTTTTTTTCTGAATCCTGTTATTCTGGGTCTTAGTACTTTGGTGTCCATCTTTCATTTCACTTGGCATATCTTTTGTAATCTCCTTTACTATCTTTCTAACTTCTGTATGATTTCCTCCATATGGTCTTCAAATTCATCAATTGATTTCTCAATTCCATATCCGCTCTGTTTCAATCATTTTCTCCCACACAAGATATATTTAAAGCCATCTCTATTGTTGAAAGTATTACAGATGTCTCCTTTTCTCTCCCCATTAAACCCCTCACCCTACAACTGCCTCCTTCCCCAGGCTTTCACTGTGTCCATGGGTTATGCATATCTATCTATAAAAGGCTAAGTGATCAACTGTCCATCTGTCTGACCATCAGACCAACTGACCAATCCATACATATGATGCACACTGGCAATTTAAAAATAAACGTTGACTCATGCATGCGTGATACATATAAAGCTCTCATTGGTGCCAATCGTGTGTGTGTTTTGATCTGTCATTGTCGATCATGGATTTGGTTGACACTTCTATTATAGAGAAAGGGTGAATAGCGATATTAAAATATTTCTTCTAATTAATTTCCTTTCAATGTGCACAAACCCATGCACTGGGCTACTAGTATGCATAAAAAGTCTTTGGTTAATCTCTTCCTACTGCCTCCTCCAAGCTTCCCTCTGAAATTCTTCAGTCTGTTCCATGCTTCCATATCTCTAGATCCATTGTGTTCATTGATTTATTTGTTCATTAGTCTCCAGACATGTGATACTTATCTTTCTCTGACTGGCTTATTT
This sequence comes from Pipistrellus hanaki, assembly GCF_964339955.1. Lineage (NCBI taxonomy): Eukaryota > Metazoa > Chordata > Mammalia > Chiroptera > Vespertilionidae > Pipistrellus > Pipistrellus hanaki. The sequence continues at coordinate 88,265,196 of NC_140524.1, forward strand.
TGCTTAGCATGATATTCTCCAGATCCATACATGCTGTCTCGAAGGGTAATACTACAGCTGTATAGTATTCCATGGTGTAAATATACCATAAACCTCTTATTCACTCAGCTACTGATTGACACTTAGACTGTTTCCAGATAAACTTGTAAATTGTGCCGCTATGAACATAGAGGTACATGTATTCTTTTTTATTTGTGTTATCCTATACAATAAAAGACTAATATGCAAATTGTGCCCTCAGGCGGTTGTTCAAATGGAGCTTCGAGCACTTGCTATGATGTGCAATAACCACTAGGGGGTGGTGCGGAACATGCTGGGTGTGGGCAACACAGAGCTGGCAGCAGGTGGCAGTGGAGGTGCTGTTCGCCTCAATGGGCCCCAAGGAGAGCAAGACAGTGGTGGGATGATGGAGCAGGTGAGTGGGTGGTGCTAGGCCAAGGTGGATATAAGCGCGAGCCCAATTACCTCACTGATGGCCTCCAGACAGTGACCAGCAGCAGGGCCAGGGGACAGGGCCACTGCTCAACTCTCAGGTGCTGAAGGAGCCAGGTGGGGGACTGGCCCCGACCCATCATCCTGCAGGGGGAATGTTGGAGCAGGTAAGGGGGCAGGATCCGGCAAAGGCACGGTGCCAGGTGGGGCCACAGGCCCTAGGTCTGTGGGATTGAGGGCATGAGCTGGAGCTGTGAGACTAGGGGTGCATTCTGGGGCCTGATCTGTGCGGGTCACCCTGAGGGACCGCACCTGTGCACAAATTCATGCACCAAGCCTCTAGTAGGACATATTCCTGGAGGTAGGATCACTGGGTCAGATGACAGCTCCATTTTGAATTTTTGAGGAAACTCCACAGTGGCTGTACCAGTCTGCATTCCCACCAGCAATGTAGTAGGGTTCTCTTTCTTCCACATCCTCGCCAGCACTTGTCGTTTATTGATTTCTTCATGGTAGCCATTCTGACAGGTGTGAGGTGATACCTCATTGTGGTTTTAATTTGCGACTTTGAGCATTTTTTCATGTCTCTTGGCCATTTGTCCACTTTGGAGAAGTATCTATCTATGTCCTTTGCCCATTTTTTAATTGGATTGTTTGTCTTCCTTTTGTCAAGTTATATGAGTTCCTTATATATTTTGGAAATTAACCCCTTACCAGATGTGTCATTGGCAAATATGCTTTCCCATATCTTGACTCTTTTTTCAATTTGTTGATTGTTTCCTTTGCTGTGCAGAAGCTTTTTAGTTTGACGTAGTCCCATTTGTTTATTTTCTCCTTTGTTTCCCTTGCCGGAGGAGATGTATCTGCAAACATATTGCTATAAGAGATGTCTAAGATTTTACTGATGATGGTTTATTTTTGAATTTTTATGGTTTCATGACTTACGTTCAAGCCTTTTATCCATTTTGCATTTATTCTTGTGTATGAAGTAAGTTAGTGGTTTGGTTTAATTTTTTTTTTGTATGTATCTATTTTCCCAACACCATTTACTAGTATTGAAGAGACTGTCTTGACTCCATTGTATGCTCTTGCCTCCTCTGTCTAATATTAATTGAGCATAACAACTTGGGTTAATTTCTGGGTTCTCTCTACTGTTCCATTGAGCTATATGCCTGTTCTTGTGACAGTAACTGGCTGTTTTGATTTCAGTGGCTTCATAGTATATTTTGGTATCTACTAGTGTGATCCCTCCAATTTTGTTCTTCTTTCTCAAGATTTCTGTGGCCAATTGAGGTCTTTTTTGGTTCCATATACATTTTTGGAGCATTTATTCTAGAACTGTGAAATATGCCGTTAGTATTTTAATAGGGATTTCATTTAACCTATAGATTGCTTTGGATAGTATAGACATTTTAATGTTAATACTATCAGTCCATGAATGCAGTATATTCTTCTACTTGTTTATATCTTACTCTATCTCCTTTTTGCAATGTCCTATAGTTTTTCGAGTACAAGTATTTTACCTTCATGTTTAAGTTTATTCCTAAGTATATGGACAAATTCCTGGAAAAAATACAACCTTCCAAAACTCAATCAGGAAGAACCAGAAAACATAAATAGGCTGATAAAAATTGATGAAATTGAAATAGTAATAAAAAAAAAACCTCCCAGCAAACAAAAGCACTGATCTGGATAGCTTCACAGGGGAGTCTTCTCAACATTCATAAAGAACTAGCATCTATCCTCCACAAAATATTCCATAAAATCCAAGGGGAGGGAACACCTCTAAGCTCTTTTTATGAGACCAGCATTATCCTAATGCCATAACCAGGTAAAGACACCACAAAGAAAGAGAATTACAGGCTAATATCCCTAATGAACATAGATGCTAAAATCCTCAACAAAACATTAGAAAATCAGATTCAGCAATATATTAAAAAGATCATACACCATGACCAAGTGGGATTTATTTCAGGGATGCAAAGCTGGTACACTATTCCCAAATCAATATTTGTGATACATCACATAAACAAATTGAAAGACAAAAACCACATGATCGTATCAATAGATACAGAAAAAGCATTCAACAAAATCCAACACCCATTTTTGATACAAACTCTCATCAAAGTGGGAATAGAGGGATCATACCCTCAATATAATAAAGGCCGTATATGACAAACCTACAGCCAACATCATACTAAAACTAAAACTGTTTCCCCTAAGAACAGGAACAAGACAGGGATGTCTGTTTTTACTGCTATTATTCAATATAGTACTGGAAATCCTAGACACAGAGATCAGACAAAGAAAACATCAAAGGCATCCAAATTGGAAAGGAAGAAGTAAAATTTTCACTATTTGCAGATGACATGATATTGTACATAGAAAAGCCTCCACCCAAAAAGTACTAGATTTGAGAAATGAATTTGGCAGTATAGCAGGATACAAAATAAACACCCAGAAATCCACTGTATTTTTATACACCAATAATGAACTCTCAGAAAGAAAAACTAAGAATAATCATTTTACCATTTCCACCAAAAAATAAGTTACTTAGGAATAAACTTATTTCACACAATATTTTAAAGATAACTAAAAATTCTTGTTTTGCTTGTTCTGATAATTTTTGCTTCTCCTGGAATCTGTTATCCAGAGTACTTTTTCCTTTTTAATATATATATATATATATATATATATATATATATATATATATATATATTCTATTGATTTCAGAGAGGAAGGGAGAGAGAGAGAGAAACATCAGTGATGAGAAAGAATTATTGGTCAGCTGCCTCCTGCACACCCACAGTGGGGATGGAGTGTGCAACCCAGGCATATGCCCCAACCGGGAATCGAACCGTGATCTCTTAGTTCATAGATTGATGCTCATCCACTGAGCCAAGCCAGCTGGGCTATGTTTTGGCTTGTGAGCCCATCCTCTCCCCGCTCTAGGGTACTGGCTACTCTGTTAAGTAATACATAGGAGAAAGCCATCACCCAATTCATTCAGCCCCAATGAGTGTAATAGGGAGGAAGGAATGAGCCCTAAGGTGGAAAGCAATAGGCATCCAAAAACTGCAACAAGGCCAATTTCTCATTGCTCCTTTAGGTCATGGCTTCAATTTGCATTTCTTCTACTCCCTCAGGAAAAGGTAACATTAGGAGGAGACAATCATCATGTTGTAAAATTTCCTCCTTTTACAGGGCCAAAAGTGAGTACCAGAAGGTCAAGTCTCATAATTTTCTCAATATTCCAAGAACACAGGGCTTCTGAATAGTCTTCATTTTTATTACTGAGAACTGCAAAAATTCTAGGCAAAAATGATGGCATCCAAACCCCTGCAGTAAGAGATTTGAGCAAGCTTTAGCATAGCTTCTGGCTACCTAAGGCCACTTCCCTAGGATGACTCAGTCCCCTATCTGGAAAAGCTCAAAGCTGCCGAAAGAATTTACCCAGCCAACACCTGATAATGGACTCTGACCTCCCTTTCTTAAAGCATTTCTTTAAAAAAAAAATGGGTTTGCATCTCTTACAACCCAATAATGTCTTTCTCAAGGACCTGAAAGCCATTCCTTTGAAATGCAATCATCAAGAAGGATAAGGGCCTCTGTCTCCTGGTTTCTAAGGGAGGGTAGAAGCCTAACTTTGATAAATGCCTGTTAGCAGACATGGTGACCTAAGGGAATTTACATTGACCAAGCCTGTTTCCTGCCTTTTGTAATTTTTCACTTCCCAGACTCTGTTCCAGCCTCCTCCTTACTCCCAACTTCCCCCTTTTTAAAGCGCTCACTCTCCTCTGAGCAAATCAGGAACTGAGCTCAGTTCTTTATCCTACTGCAGTAGTTATTGAATATAATTTGTTTCTACTGCTTTAACTAATATCTGGTTTTGTTTATATGTGGTAATATTTCAACCCAAGCTCTGAATTTTTAAGGACGCAAAGAAGGCACAAGGCAAGAAGAGCAAAGAAGAACCGAGAGTAGTATTTTAAAAATATATATTTTATTGATTTTTTACAGAGAAAGAGAGAGAGAGAGAGAGAGAGAGAGAGAGAGAGAGAGAGAGAGAGAGAGAGAGAGAGTTAGAAACATCAATAAGCTGCCTCCTACACACCCGCAATTGGGGATGTGCCCACAACCAAGACACATGCCCTTGACTGGAATCAAACCCGGGACCCTTCAGTCCACAGGCTGATGCTCTATCCACTGAGCCAAACCGGTTTCGGCAAGAGTAGTATTCTTACAGTACACACAGGCATGTGCACGGGCCATCATGTGGCTTCCTGCCCCAGGCCAAATCTCAATTCATTGCACCCCCATACCAGTTCAGAAAAGTCTACTGCCCTAGCTTTCACCACGGAGTGTTCTTACACATTTTTAGAAGATGTCCTCCTTAGGGTGTGGCAGCTATTTGGGGACCTAGGAGGAGTGCCCCTTCAGAGTCTTACTGAAACAGAAACCTGATGAAAGAAAATTTTCACCTTCCTTTCTTTCTGGTCCCAGCCTACCAACCCCTTCTTAGCTCTCTCTTCCTTCAGATCACTTTTCTCCCTTCTCTGTCTAAAAGCTACCATCTCCAATTGTATCTGAATTTCCTTTTTTAAAATTGATCTATAATTGACATATAGAATTATATTAGTTTCTGGTGTACAATGATTCCATATTTCTATATATTGTGAAATGCTCACTACAATCAGTCTAGTGAACATCTGTCTAAATATATAGTAACAAATTTATTTTCTTGTGATGAGAACTCAAGATCTATACTCTTAGCAACTTGCAAATATGCAACACAGTACTATTAGTTATAGTCCCCACAGTGTATATTACATTGCCATGACTTATTCATTTTATAAATAGAGGCCCTTTGCAGGAAAATTCCTGCAATAGGGCTTCTGCTGCTGTTGCCGCCCCGCCTGCTTCCTTCCCTTTTCCCTACCCTCCCTGCTTCCCTTCCTTCTCCCCCGCCCCGCTAGCTTGCTTTTCTGAAGCTTTGCTCCCTTCTGCAGCACTTGGCTTCTTTCTACACTGTCCTCAGTCTTTGCTCTGGCCTGGATATGCAAATTAACCACCATCTTGGGCAGGTTAATTTGCATGCTCGCCTTGATTGGCTGGTGGGTGTGGCTGGTGGGCGTAGTAAAGGTACGGTCAATTTGCATGTTTCTCTTTTATTTGGTAGGGTTGGAAGTTTATACATTTTGACTTCCTTCACCCATTTTGCTACCACCATAACCACTTCCCCAGCCTCTGGCAACCACTAATCTGTTCTCTGTAACTATGAGCTCATTTTTTAATTGATTTTTTTTTTTTTTCTGAGAGAGAGAAAGGGGGTGAGGGGAAGGGAGAGGGATAGAAAGATAGAAACACTGATGTGAGAGAAACATCAACTGGCTGCCTCCTGCACACTTCCTACTGGGGACTGAGCCTGCAACTTGACTGGGAACAAATCAGTGACTTCTTGGTTCATGGGTCAATGCTCAACCACTGAGCCATACCAGCTTAGCTATGAGCTCATTTTTTTAAATAAGTTTCACATATAAGTAAGATCATATAAGTGTCTTTTTCTAACCATATCTTTTAACTTTTTTATTTGGGAGTATTAAGCTCTCAATTAGTAAACTTAACTGTGATATAGTTTATGTTTATATATTCCAAAACACGTTAAAGTGATCTGTGAAATAAAGGGCAATTTACTCCAGACCTCTGACTTTTAGGAGAAAAAAAAAGTAAATAATTAGCAGAAACTGAATTTTGACTTCATCAAATTTGTAGGTAGAGGAGTTCTTCTTGTCCTAAAGCAAACCCTATCCCATCATTCTTCCAAATATGAATCTGTAGCCTGCTTTAAAAAAATCTGGTTTTTCCTAGACTATGACATATTTTGAATCTTTACCAATGATTATTGCCCCCCCACCACCACCACCTCCAGTCAAGTGGGAGGAAACATATATTTCTTACCTCCTTCCCTTTTGGGTGCTAACCAGTTTCTCTCACCCTCAATAACACTCAGCCCTTAGATAATTATTCTAGATGAAAAAGTTCTTGCACCAAAAGAAGTATCTAGAACATTTCTGTTCTAATACTGGCCCAAGGATTGGCAGGATTGACATCAACTGCGAGCGTGTTAGAAAAGCAGAATCTCAGACCAACTCCAATTTAAAAAAAGAGCTACCTCTTTATAACATAATCTTGTATTGCTAATAGCTTAAACGTTTTCTAAATGTCTACCTGTAATAGAATCTATTTTAACTTAATCTCTTTATGGGGTATTTGATTATCATGCATTATTTGTGAATACCATCTGTACTAAATTCTATTTAATTTAAATTAGCATTAAAATATTAACGAGATCTGCTCCCATTTTAACATAATTTCAAGAAGAGATGGTTGTTTAATTGGTACTTTGGATTTTGTTTTTCCTTTTCCGTAACTTTGCAAAGTTCTGTAATTTTTCAAAAATAAAAAAGCGTGTTCATTAACTATTTAGAATTGACTAAAAGTTTCATAATCTGATTGTAACTTTTAGGCTATAGTTACTGTAACTATAAGTTGATTTGCTTATTTTTGGTTTTATATATAAAAATAGCCCTTTGTAACAACTGTTAGTTTCTTCCCCTATTGCGTGGAAGGAGCCGACAGTTTCCTGGAAAAGGAAGCATGATAGCATAGCTGCTGAAATCATAGGGCTAACTGACAAATATACAAAGGAATAAGCATAGAAGGGCAGTGAAAGCAGATGAATCAGGTTGGAGTAGGAAGGGAAGGAGATGAAGATCAGAAGAGAATGGAGGAGTCTGAAATAAAGGCAAAGGGACAAGAATTCTGATGAAGAGGCATTGACAAGATGAATGATATTCCCTGCAAACTCCCCTTTCACTTGCAGTGGGAGAAATATGTCCAGATGATAGACATTTGTTTTCTCTTTACAATACCATACCGTGACACACAGAACTCAAGTTCAGCTGTAGTAACATGCCTACAGGGCCAAATTCTGCCCTGAGATAAGGAATCCAAGTCTGAAATCTTCTGATTTCACAAGTGTACTTCCCTAATTAAGAACTATACAAGGACATATCTTATTCTTTCCAGATATATGGAGATAATTTTCCCGCTATGCGGACTATACAGTTATTTGAGACTCTGTTTATGTTGTATGATTCTCATAAAAATATTCAGCATGGAAAGGAAATATATTTTTGTTTTCAAGAGCATGGCCTCTGGAGTCAGACTCCCTAGGTTCAAATATCAGCCATGGTTTGTGCAGTTGTGCGACTCTATACCCCAGTTTCCTCCTCTGCAAAATAGAGATAATAGAAAAATATTTGTCTGTGAGTTTAACGTTTTTAGATTCTACAAATAAATAAGATCATATACTATTGATATACTATTGGCTTTCTATATCTGGCTTATTTTACTTAGCATAATGTCTTTCAGTTGCAGCTATGATGTTGAAAATAGCAATCTTTCGTTTTTAAAATCCTCATTTGAGGATGTGGTTTGCTTATTCATTTATTTATTTATTTATTTATTTATTGAGAGAGAGAGAGAGAGAGAGAGAGAGAGAGAGAGAGAGAGACCTGGATCAAACCCAAAATCTAGGTATGTGCTCTGATGGGAAATCAAACCTCCACATTTTGGTGTAAATGACAACTCTCAATCAACTGAGCCTGGTCACAGCAAGATTTCCTTCCTTTTATGACTGATTAATATTCTATTTTGTATATTTATTGTGCCTCAACATGTATGCACACTTTAACAGCTGATAGCTCAATTTTGGGGGAAAAATGCATTTTAATAAACACTGCCTTTATAATTATTCAAATTATTCAAATATATATATATTTGAATATTTATATATTTATATTTGTTTTCATATTATGGCTATTTTGAATAATGTTTTAATGAACATATAGGAGTGTTGATATCTCTTTGAGATATTGATATCATGTTTTACGATAAATTATCAAAAGTGGAATTGTTGAGCCATATGGTAGTTCTACTTTTTTTTTTTTTTTTTAGGAACTTCCATACTGTTTTTCCCAATTGCTGTAACAATTTGCATTTTTACCAACAGTTCACAAGGGTTCTTTTTCTTCACATCATCGCCAACACTTTCTATCTCATCTTCTTTATAACTACCATTCTAACAAGTGTGAGTGATAATTCATTGTGGTTTTGATTTGCATTTCTCTGATGAAATGGTGACTTGAGTTAATACTACTGTAGTATGTGCTTGAAATTTTCTAAAAGAGTAGATTTTAAGTGCTCTCACTGCATGCAATAAAGGGATCTATGTGAAGCGGTGAATGCGTTAATTTGCTGGATCATGCTAATCATTTCACAGTGATATGTCTATCAAATCATCACGTATACTCTTTAAACATATACAACTTTTATTTGTCAGTGGTATCTCAATAAAGCTGGAAAAAGGGGAGAAAACCCACCTGCATTGAGATATTGGGAGGATTAGATGTAAAGGATTTAGCACAGTGCCTGCATGAATTGCAGTGCATAGTAAATATTTAATATTCAAAACAAATTTTAAAATATGCACATTAGCTTATAAATAAAAAATTATCTCTGAAGAATACAGGAAACTGATGAGGTTGGTTGCATCAGGGAAAGAAGCCAGGTGCTCAGGGAAGGGTGCAGGAGGGAGATATTTCACACCGTATAGTCTTTTATGTCTTAGGAATTTTAAACCATGTAAATGCGCTGCACATGCAATGAAGCATTAAATAAATAAATAAAATAGAAATAAAAGGCATTCTGCTTCGCTTCCACCTTTCTGTTTACAGCTTTAGAAAGCTTATACTTAGCGGTCTCTCGTGGCATTTTGTTAAGATTTGGTGGCAGTTGGTGTTAAAGCCATCAACAAACATTTATGAGGCTCGTGAGAAATTCTAGACATATGGTGATCAAGGCATGGTCCCCTCTCTCAAGGACCATGAAGCTCACCTCTAAAGAGAACACAATCACACCAAGTAAAAGGGTCAATCCAAACAAGAGTTTCATTTAGAACTAAACCACAAGGAGCATATCCACGTGCTTCAATAATCAAGGATTACAGAGGACTGGTACAGAGCATGTTAGGAGAGGGACTACAGCTGAAGCAGGGTGTTGAATAATGTGTAGATGTTATGGTTGGAGGAAGGGTTTTCTAGTGAGAAATAGGGAATAATGTGGTAGAAGGCCAATCAGATGTGATCATAGGTTCCTAGGTGAAGCTTCCCCCCAAACCAGTTTTTCTGATTAAAAATAGTGAGGAAAGGAAGAAAAAGTAGACTAAACAGGCAGACATCTTTTTTTGTTTTGTTTTTTAATATATTTCATTGATTTTTTACAGAGAGGAAGGGAGAGGGATGGAGAGTTAGAAACATTGATGAGATGGGAGAGAAACAGAATCATAGATCAGCTGCCTCTTGCACACCTCCCACTGGGGATGTGCCTGCAACCAAGGTACATGCCCTTGACCGGAATTGAACCTGGGAATTTTCAGTCTGCAAGCCAATGCTCTATCCACTGAACCAAACCGGTTTCGGCCAGGCGAACATCTTTTGTTGGCCACCTTTATTCTTCCCCAGGATCCACACAGGATGCCAGGACGTGGAGCCACTATATTGCCATTCTAGGACCCAAGACACATGCTATGGAGGGGGAGGGGGAAGCTTGAAGGAGCCTCAATACTTGGTCTCCTTGAGTAACTGCAACACCTCTGGATTGCTTCCTTTCTACCATTTTGTCATAGGAGAAAAGTAAAATCTTATTTCACTACACCATTCCATCCTGATTTCTGCTACATGCTGTGAAACACAATCTAAAATAATATGGCTATATAGTTTTTCAATTAACGCTGTGCAACAAACTTTAGTTTTCCAACATTTTTACACATAGGGTTGCCAGGTAAAATAAATACAGGATACCCCGTTATGTTTGAATTTCAGATAAATAACGAATAATTTTGTAGTATAAGTTCATCTCATGTAATATTTTGAATAAGTACTTATACTAGAAAATGATGCATTGTTTATCTGAAATTCAAATGTAATTGACATCCCATATTTTAGTTTGCGAAATATGGCAACCCTAGTTACATGGCCACACAAAACCTGTTCATGGCCAGACCATTACTATTTGCAAGAGAATCTTGGACACATTGCTCTTACCAACTGCAAAAAAAATGGAAGTTCCTTCAGTGAGTTAAAAGGGGGAGAATGGGTAGTGCCTGTCACAATAGGGAAGTAGGTTTAGTATTCAGTCCTCAGAGGGGAAACTGCAAGAAGAAGGAAATTGTGTGCATATACCACCTCTGTTTATATTTTAATTCTAAAAGAATATTAGCCACTGAATATACTTATTTTAGTCTATTTTCCACAGTCCCTCCAATCATTGTGTCACTTGTTCAAATAGTTCTGATCACAATGCTGATACAATTTTGAGCCCTTTTTCTTTATAGCAATCTTAAAAGCATGTAACATTGCATGCTCTTTCTAAACATAATTTTTATTGTTGCTGACATTCCATTGAGATGATTTTCTATAGTACTTCACCTTTTCCCAATGCTTGATCTATTTGATTCTTTTAAATATTTTTGTTTTATTTTAACCTTAAAATACTAACTGATAAACATCTTTGTTGCAATGTTTTATTTTTATGAGTTGGAATTTTGAATTATGTATAAAGGAACATGTATTAGATTTAGAATTACTCTGTCAAATAATAGGATTATTTTTAGTCTTGATACATATTTTTAGTTTTAACAGTCCCTGCTTCCAGGGTTAGCCTTTAGCAAAATTATAAAATTGGGTGACTTTATACTGTCTTTGTATCTGTAACCTTCTGTTCTGCAGATCATTTATGTCTGATATAGTCCAAATTCCTTCCCATTTTCAAGCTTCTAATGCTTTTCTGCTCCTTTCTCCCATTTATATCCTGCTTTAAAAATGGATCTAATTTTAATCATTTATGTCACTTTAAAATTAAGTCAATATTTCTTGGCTCCCAGAGAATATTTGGAGAGGTAATGTACCTTAGTTACAGACTTAGTTTAAATATCAGATTTGTCACTAACTTGCTATGTGAGTTGAAGAAGTGCTTTATGTTTCTGAGACTGGTTTTCTAATCAATAAAATGAAGACATTAGCATCTTCAAGTCAACGTTATGAGGATAAAATGAGATAATTACATAAAGATTTTAGTAACTCCTAGACCAATAGTAAACATTCAGTAGATTCTAAATATTATTAGTCATAATTATCATCTTTATTTTAACTCCATTTATAACACAGCATGAAATGTTATTCCCCCATAAAGGAATGTCAGGAATTCACCTTAGCTTGACAACATCATACTTCTGTTATTTTTTTAAAATATATTTTATTGATTTTTTACAGAGAGGAAGGGAGAGAGATAGAGAGCCAGAAACGTCAATGAGAGAGAAACATCGACCAGCTGCCTCTTGCACATCCCCTACTGAGATGTGCCCGCAGCCAACGTACATGACCTTGACTGGAATCAAACCCGGGACCTTTCAGTCTGCAGACCGACGCTCTACCACTGAGCCAAACCGGTTTCGGCAAATACTTCTGTTATTTTATTTAATAATATTTTGATGAATTTTCCTCCTCCACCATTCATTATAGAATCTTCTGTAATGTCCTTGAAATTATGTAATGTGAATGAATACTCATCAGCTACTGTGCAAAAGGTGGTCACCCGCGCCAGACTAAAGTACTTAAAACATTTTTACTCACAAAAAATATCTACATTACTTTAAACACTTATATTTCATAGAAGATAATTTAAAAAAAAAAAACAACCAACAAACTACAGTAAACATTGTCTCACTTTTACATAAAATGTCAATTGAAATAAAGAAATGGTGACATAACCATGTATATTTTGAATCATTAAGACAAGTATTTGATGGAAATGTAAAAGAAAAGTATTGGGACACATGCACCCATCAACTAACCAATAAAAGTAGTAAATACATTTTAACAGTGATAAATTAAAGGAAAAATGTTAGCAATTTGTTTGGGATATTAAAAAGTATTAATCATGACTATTATAGCTATCAACTCCCTACTTCCTTTTGTTAATAATAAAAAAATGGGCCCTAGCCGTTTGACTCATTGGATAGAGCATCAGCCTGTGGGCTGAAAGGTCCCAGGTTCGAATCTGGCCAACTGCACATGCCCAGGTTGTGGGTTCGATCGCCAGTAGGAGGCAGCCAATCAATGATTCTCTCATCATTTATGTTTCTCTCCTTCTCCATTTTTCTCTGAAATTAATAAAGAAATATATATATATATATATATATATATATATATTTTTTTTTTTTTTTAAATGAGGACTCTGGCTTTACTCACATGCTTCTTCAAAACAAATACCCTGTTTTCCCAAAAATGAGACAGTGTCATATATTAATTTTTTCTCCCAAAGTTGCGCTAGGTCTTATTTTCAGGGGATGTCTTATCTTTCCATGTGCTAGGTCTTATTTTTGGAGGATGTCTTATTTTCAGGGAAACACGATAGTACAAGATGTTGGCATGCAGAAGTTTTCAATTTCAGCAAACATTGATATTTTCCTCAACAACCTTACAGATTTAAAATGTATCTCTAATCCAAATTGTCTCCTTTGAAAAGGCAACAAGGCAAGAGTAGAACAGTAAAGTAAATGCTACTGGCATGTATATTTAGAGGGCCAGGAGAAAAGAGGGTGAACAAAGGTTGGGAAGAACACAAAGCTAGACAAAAATGAAAACATTTTTTAAGTTATGTCCGTATTTTCTACTACAGATATCCAATATCTGGAGGCGCAACTTTGTTCTAGTAATTTATCTGCAAGTGGCAAAGAGGGTGGCAATGTGGGAATAAAAATTGCGGGTATGTTTTTATAGAAAGATTTATAATTATTGAATTGAAAATCATTTAGTCATTTCAGTTACAAAAGTTAGAACAAAATAAAATTCATGATTGTGAATAGCATGCTGCTGTGCGAATCCTTGTAAAGGGAAGAAAATTACACATGGCATAAGAGATTAATATTTGATATTTCCTTTTGCTGTCTTCTTTGTTTTATAATGTTACCTATTGAACAAATTCAATAAGGAACCCCTAAAAATTTCAGATTGAAATGTACCAATAGTTATGAGCTCAGAGACATTGAAAGTCTGAAAAATGACTGCCTCCCATAATACTGAGCTTTACTCACATTGAACTCCACATCTGTCTACTCTTTCTCAAGCCACCCCCAGATGTTAGCATTCTTTTGCCACTGGCCTAAACCCTTCTTGCCCATTACATTTTTTCCCCATATAAATTGCATCTACTTAATGACATTAGCTACCAAAAAGAATGTGACCATATTTCTGAAACCTTGCTGGAATTTTCCCCAGCAGAATGTATCCATTTTCTTGTAGCAACTTGAATGTCCCATTTAGAACCCATCATATTCTGTTAGATTTCTAGTACATTTACACATTGTCCTCTCTTGAAAACATCTGCAATTCTCTGACTGGGCTTCTCTCAGCTAATATATGCAAGGGACTGGCTGGGAGTGGCAGGTTTCTAGAAATCCTCAACCAATAGATGGGAGCCGGAAGATATCCCAGTGAAGCTCTCAAGGGGGCCAAATCTCAGACATGTTTAACACTACCTCCCAGATATCTTTCTGAGGCTTGAGCCACATTTGTACAAGCAACAATACAATTGGCTTCCTTCTTTCCTGTTCTCGCTTTCTCATTCTCCTACTGGTGTTTCCTGGGAATCATCTCCCTAATAAATGACTTTTTCTTAAGTCCTTGTCTCAGCATCTGCTTCTTGGAAATCCCAAGTTAAGATAGTATCGGAAACTGTCCTAGGAAATAGAACTTCAGGATGGGATGCTGGAATGAGATCATTTGCTGGTTAAATGGCAAGAAAGATTCATCGATGGTGGTGAGGGGGACTGCATCATCATGATTATTAAGAGTTGCACATATAGTGAGCTTGGATGGAACATAGGCATGTCTCCTTTTGTTGTGCTTTGCTTTAGTGTACATCACAGATGTTGCATAGTTTGCAAATTGAAGTCAAGATTATGACTCACTTTCTTGCCATACTTGCTTTATTGTGATGGTTCAGAACCAACCTGCAGTATCTCCGAGGTCTGCCTGTATAGATGCAATAGCTCTAATAGCCTAGAGATGGGGGAGGGAAACAATAAAAAGGACTATGGACTTGGCTGGCTGTTGTTATCTGTGGTTGGAACCTAGACCAAAGAAAATTGCAAGCTGAGGTCAGCCAATTATCAAGTTAAAGTCAGAATGCTACTTGACAGCTATTGAGAAGTGTTTCCTATCCTAGGCCCAGAGGAAAGATTGTGCTGAGAATCACTACCATGATCTGATTGTAAAAGTGGTGGAGTTACCAAGAAGACTTCAGCAAATCTTTTATGCTTAAGTTAAGCCCTAATAGGGGAAGAATAGAACTCTAAGAAATGGGAGTGGGATAATTGAGAATAAGTACTGGAAAAACGTTGAACCCACAAATCTACTCTCCCTTATTCTCATTGCTTCTACCAATAATTAGGGTCTACTCTCACATGGCACCATCTGGGGAGTGCTGTTTCTGCTATGCCAGGAAGAAATGTACTGATGGGAAATGGGGAAACATGTCTGGGAAAGGATCTTGTATGTGCTGGACTCGAGTGAGGATCATTGAAATGAAGGATGGGTAGAGATTTTTTTGAGGCATGCTCCTGAATCAGAATTAAACATGCTGGCAAAGACATGAGAGGGGATGTATGTAATACTTTCAACAATAAAGATTTAAACACACACACACACACACACACATCTAAGCCTAGTCCAGGTTTGAGGTTCAGTCTTGAATATACCACTGGGTGCCATACTTATTGAGAATATTTTACTGTCATCTTTAATTCAGTATGCATAAAGCAATATCGATACTTTTCTATGACCTACTAACTTATTTGAAGACCCAGTCTTCTAGAAATTCCTAAGTAACCTCAATCTTTTTAGTAAGTGTGGCTCAAAACCTCTGAGCTTTCACCCAATTCTATCTGGCTTTTTAATTTATTGTAGTGTTGTCAAACTCCAATCTTCTATCACCATTTTTGCTACTTACTCAAATGAACTGCATTGCTATTTCCTTAATATTTTTTCTGAAAGCAAGTCACTCTTTTACTTTAATAAGTTTATTATAAAAATTAAGAATATATCACTACTGTTAGTATAAGTGGTAAACTGGTATCATTGACCATAAATAGAGGATAACTGTAAAAATAAGTACAATGAAAAAATACATATTTTAGCTAGATACTGCTGGCTTCTGAAGGTTCTGAACATAAGGCTTGCTCACTCTGTTTAAAAAAGGAGATTAGCAAATGTTAGAGAGGTGTTAAGTCAAAATAGCTCAAATAGCTCAAATTGAGAATTTCTTCTTGACATAATTAGAGGGATTGGAAGAGATTTAAAATGGAAATAGCATTTTTCCTATGTGATAGTTTATTCTTTAATGCCTTTCCGCTGCAATTTAAATTATCTTAAATACCACCCCAAATCATCTTAGATACCTTGTGCCAAGAGTCCCACACTTAGCAAAACATTCTTAAATAGTGATTTAAAAATTAGCTTGGGAAGGGCAGGTGTGGTGTGGAAGGGGTCAATGGGAAAAAAAAGGCGGGGGCATTTATTATATTTCAATAATAAAGAAATATGTTCAAGACAAGTCATTATTGCTGTCATTGTCAATGCCATCATCATCATCATCATCTCCACTCTCCTCCATGTTCTTTTTTTTTTTAGCCTCTCCCGAAGATATTTTTCCATAAATTTTTAGAGAGAGTGGAAGAGAGAGGGAAAGATAGAGAGAAATACAGATGTAAGAGAAATACATGGATGGGTTGCCTCCTGCACAGGCCCTGGTTGGGGAGGAGCCTGCAACCGAGGTATGTGCCTTGATCAGACTTGAACCCGGGAATATTGGAAATATCATGTTCTGTTGAGTAAGGTAGATTCTTCTGTATTACCTCCAGTAACTCCCAATGATATCAGTATGTTTTAGTCTCCTTTAGGCTATTTATCATCATGTGTGAATTTTATTTCTTTTGGTGGTTGTGTTTAAAGTCAATCTCATTTAACCAGAACATAAGCTTGGTGAGTGTGAGTGTGGATTGTCTTGGGGGACAATTTATCTTTAGCATCTAGAACAAAACCTGTCACATACTAGATTCTCAATGACAGTGAACAAGTTACCAGTTTAACTTTCCCAACTTAGGTTTCATAACTTTCAAAATGAAGATAATAATACAAACTTAACAGAGTGGTTGTGAGAATTCAATGAGATAATGTATATAAAGGTACTGGTACATCAACACAAGCTATTAGTAGTATATTGTCCTGTTGTTAAAATAAGGCTAATCTTAGACTAGTGTCAAAGGCTTCTGGATTTATGTCATCAAATTTTCTTCATATTTCTTAACCCATTTTTGGATATTTTAAATTTATTTTGATTTTTTTACAGAGAAGAAGAGAGAGTAATAGAGAGTTAGAAACATCAATGAGAAAAAAACATTAATCAGCTACCTACAGGGGATGTGCCCACGATCAAGGTACACGTCCTTGACCAGAATCGAACCTGGCACCCTTCAGTCCACAGGCCGACACTCTATCCACCGAGCCAAACTGCTTAGGGCTCTTAATGCATTTTTCACATTAACTTAAATCTCCAGCTCTTATTGTAATATTTATTTATTTAGTATTTGTATTACCAGTTTAGGGTATACAAAAGAAAAAGACCTAGTTCTTGCCCTCATACAGATGTAAAATAGACTTATAAAGGGAAAAAATCATGTGATAATAACCATCTATACTAATAAAAGGGTAATATACAAATTGATCAGGATGTCCTCACAGTAATGACCAAACAGCAGGCTGTATGGGGTGACCAGACCAGCAGGAGGGGCAATGAGGGGCAACCAGCCGGCAGGGGGGGCAGTGATTGGTGACCAGGATGGCAGGGGGTGAGGTGGGGATGACTAAGACTTTAGGGGGGCAGTTGGGGTTGACCAGGCCAGCAGGGTGCCAGTTAGGGGCAATCAGGCAGTCAGGCAAGTGAGCAGTTAGGAGTCAGTGGACCCAGGTCCAACATCCCTTGAGGGGTCCTGGATTGGAGAGAGTGCAGGCTGGGCTGAGGGAGAATCCCCCGCCCCCGTGCACAAATTTTGTACACTAGGCCTCTAGTAATGAAATAATGCAAATATTAGAGTAATAATGTGCTGACTACCTGGATAGAAATGGGCAGGGCATAGAGGAAGCAGGAGAGGAACAAAATGTGTAAGCCAATGCTCAACATTCCTGCAGTGCTCTTACCACAGCTCCATAACTTGGGCTTTTCCTATCCTCTGGGTTGCCTTTGCACCCTACTTCAATTTCACTTTTTATATGAAATTTTCCAGTTTCCCTATCAGAATCTATGTTGGCCATTCCTTTAATCCTTTACTCATTAGCTTATACCTCTTTGATGCCCTTTTCCCAGACTCTAGGCTCTCATATTTAATTTTACATTTTTTTGTCCTTTTCACAAAATTGCAAGTTTCTAAAGCATGATGTTTTCTGTTTATCTATAGGCTTCATTGTTATTCAGGGAATAATTTTGCAAAAACTAGACCTACCTTTCTAGGTTCTGCAGGTCCAAAATCTATCCATTTGGTTTAATTTAAATATTGGAATTTTTGCCTCAAAGTACATATATTCTTATAAAATATTAATTTTATGAAAGAAGCCATATATAACTTATAAAATATTTTTACTGATTTCACAGAGGAAGGGAGAGAGATAAGCATCAGTGATGAGAGAGAATCATTGATTGACTACCTCCTATACACTCCATACTGGAGAATCATTGATTGACTACCTCCTATACACTCCATACTGCAACCCGGGCATGTGCCCTGACTGGGAATCGAACTGTGACCTCCTGGTTCATAGGTTGACACTCAACCACTGAGCCATGCCTGCCAGGCTGTTTTGCACTTTAAATCTTCTTTCAACCTGTAATTTAAAAAATTGAATTGGGTCCTGGCCAGTGTGGGGAATGCAGGAGAAGGTTGACCAATGATTCTCTCTCATCATTGATGTTTTTATTTCTCTCCCCCTCTCCCTTCCTCTCTGAAATCAATAAAAATATATTTTAAAAAAGCAGAGCAAGTCAATAGGCACAATCCAGTGCAAACTCTAAAATGGCAATTTAGTTTAAATGAGACTGAATATGAGATGAATAAATGTGGAAAAAGCAGAAATGAGTGAAAAATGGTTGTGGTAAAATTACCAGCTGTTATTTATAGTATGTGCCAAGTATAAATATGTCCTTGAAAAGCTTGAAGAGATGAGTCATCAGTTATTTCAAGACAAATTTCTGACTTGCTTTATATTATTTAAGGTTATTTTATGGAGAGAGTATTAAAATTCCTGTGTATAGAGGGACAAATGTATGGAAGGACATTATGAAATGACCAGTGGGCTTCACCTAAGAGTCTAAACTTGTAGTCACCAAACCTTTGTGGAAAAAATATATGACTTTATAGTAATCATAACACCGCATAGCTCAACACCAGTTTACCAGGCTAATTAATTGCAGAGAGATGTTGGTTTGTAGCTTTTCAAAGGTCAAATCAAAGCAAGGGCTTTCTTTTTTAAATATACAGGTTGCAGCCACTATACATGTGAGTATGTGAGTATGTAAAATGCTCACAACTGTAAACACAAAATTTCTCTTTGCATTATTAAAATAATAACCTGCATGAGTATGTATGTGAAATACTCACAACTGTAAACACTAAGTTTCTCTCTGTATTAAAATCATAACCTGCATGTATTTTATCCCATATAAACAACTGTAAACCTCCTTTTGCCCACCCCTGTACTTCGTTTTGTGGTTGCTATTTCTTTTGTCCCTAATGGTAATCACACAAATTTAATATGGGAGTCACAGGAGGCATGAAGTCTTATTCAACATAGTAATGGAAGTCCTAATCATAGGGATCAGACAAGAAGAAAACATAAAAGGCATCTAAATTGGAATGGAGGAAGTAAAACTGTCATTATTCACAGATGACATGATACTGAATCTGGAAAACCCTAAAGTCTTCCCCCAAACACTACTAGATTTAATAAATGAATTTGGCAACTTAGTAGGATATAAAATTCACACCCAGAAATCCATGGCATTTTTCTATACCAATAGCGAATTCGCAGAAAGAGAAACTGAAAACACAATCCCATTTAGCATTGCAAGAACAACAAAAATTAAGATACTTAGGAATAACCATAACCAAGGAGGTAAAAGACCTGTACTCAGAAAATTCCATGACACTGAATAAAGAGATAGATGAAGGTATAAACAAGTGGAAGAATATATCATGTTCATGGATTGGTAGACTCAACATCATTTTAATGTCCATACTAGCCAAAGTAATCTATAGATTCAATGCAATCCTTATTAAAATATCAATGGCATATTTCACAGAGCTAGAACAAACATTCCAAAAATTTATATGGAACCAAAAAAGACACTGAATAGCCACAGCAAACTTGAAGAAAAAGAACAAAGTTGGAGGAATCACACACAATATCAGATATCAAGTTATATTACAAAGTCACTATAATAAAAACAGCCCAGAAATAGGCACAAGAACAGGCTTATAGATCAATGAAACAGAATGGAGACCCCAGAAATTGGCCTAAGCCATTACACTCAATTAATATTTGACATAAGATGCAAGAGCATACAATGGAGTCAAGACAATCCCTTTAATAAATGGTGTTGGGAAAATTGGACAGGTACGTGCAAAAAATAATGAAACTAGATCACCAACTTACACCATACACAAGAATAAACTCAAAATAGGTAGAAGACCCAAAGGTAAGTCGTGAAACCATAAAATCTTAGAAGGCACAGGCAACAAAATCTCAAACATCTCTTATAGCAAAATGTTTATTGATATAACTCGTAGGGTAAAGGAAACAAAGGAGAAAATAAACAAATGGGACTCCATCAAACAAAAGGTGCTGCACAGCAAAGGAAACCATCAACAAAGTGAAAAGAGAGCTCAATGCATGGGAGAACATTTTTGCCATTGTACATCTGATAAGGGGTTAACTTCAAAAATATATGAGGCACTTGCTTCAGGAGCACATATTATAAAATTGGAATGATACAGAGATGATTAGCATGACCCCTGTGAAAGGATGAAATGCAAATATGTGAAGTGATATATATGAGGAACTCATAAAATTTAACAAAAGGAATACAAACAACTCAATTTTTAAAAATGGGCAAAGGACCTAAATAGACATTTCTCCTAAGTGGATATGCAGAAGCCAAGAGACAGATGAAAAAATGCTCCAAGTTACTAATCATCCAAGAGATGCAAATTGAACAATGATGAGTTATCACTTCACACCTGTCAGAATGGCTATCATCAACATATTAACAAACAAGTATTGGCGAAGATATGAATAAAATGGAATACTAGTACCCTGCTGGTGGGAATGCAGATTGGTGCAGCCACTGTGGAAAACAGTATGGAGTTTCCTCAAAAAATTAAAAATGGAACTCCCATTTGACTCAATGATCCGACTTCTAGGAATATATCCTAAGAGACACGAAACACGAACCAGAAAAGATATATGCACCCCTATGTTCATAGCAGCACAGTTTACAATAGCTAAGATTTGGAAACAGCCTTAGTGCCTATCAGCAGGTGAATGGATTTTTAAAAAAAAAAGCCATGGTACATTTACACAATGGAAAACTGTGTTGGTAAAAAAGAAAGAACTCTTACCATTTGCAACAGCATAAATGGACCAGGAGAGTATCATGCTAAGTGAAATAAGCTAGTCAGAGAAAGACAGGTTTCACATGATCTCACTCATATGTGGGATGTAATGAACAAAATAAATTGATGAAGAAAAATAGATTCAGAAACATAGAAGCATGAAATAGACTGACAAATTTCAGGGGAAAACACTGGGAGGGGAGAGATTACCTGGGGAACTTATATGCATATATGTGTTGCCCATGGACAAAAAAACAGAAAACTTGAGAGGTCCGGGTGCAGGGTGGAGGAGGTCTTTGAGGGGGGGGGGGGCAAACAAAAAATACAAAGGGGACATCTGCAATACTTTCAACAATAAAGATAAATTTAAAAAATAAGATATACACACCTTAACAGCTGAAAACTCAATTTTGGAAATAACATGTATTCTAATAAACACTGCCTTTATAGTAAAACAAAACAAAACAAAACCCAAAACTATGGCTTTCTCTCTGACTGGCTCCAGTATACTGATTCCAGGCTCTGCTGCTGCCAGCAGTCCTGTCATCTTTCACAACTGTATGCTACCTGGGCTGTTGGTCTTGGCTCTGGTGTTCAGGCTGTGGACTCCACAGCCTGGGTTTCAGGCCTCTATCGTCTGAGGGAAAAGACCCCCCTTTAGCTAGGAGCTCCTTCCTCACTCTCGGCCTGCTGACTTGCTGAACTTAGAAGCTGGGTCAGCTCCACTCCTGATCTCACCCTTCCTAATTGTCTCCAAGTATTTTCTGTCCTTCAATATGTCTCCTCCTCCTTTGGACCCCAGCTAGTAATTCCAGGTGAATGTTTTACAATTTAGTTGTATTTCCTGTCTGGCCCTGAGACGAAATGCACAATAAGTCTGCCTGTTGGGTCACCATTTTCTCCAGAATTTATTTTTCAGTAGTTTACTCTTTTTTTAAAAATATATTTTATTGATTTTTTACAGAGAGGAAGGGAGAGAGATAGAGAGCTAGAAAC
The DNA here is from genome assembly GCF_964339955.1 of Pipistrellus hanaki. NCBI lineage: Eukaryota > Metazoa > Chordata > Mammalia > Chiroptera > Vespertilionidae > Pipistrellus > Pipistrellus hanaki. The sequence goes on from NC_140524.1 coordinate 88,287,469, forward strand.
GTCGATGAGAGAGAAACATCGACCAGCTGCCTCTTGCACACCCCCTACTGGGGATGTGCCCGCAACCAATGTACATGCCCTTGACTGGAATCGACCTGGAACCCTTCAGTCCACAGACAGACGCTCTACTGCTGAGCCAAACCGGTTTCAGCATCAGTAGTTTACTCTTAATCATCTTAATTGCATGCTTCATTTCCAGAATTTCTAATTTATTTATTTATTTATTATTGATTTTTACAGAGAAGAATGGAGCGGGATAGGGAGTTAGTAACATTGATCAGCTGCCTCCTGTCACCCCCTACTGGAGAGGTACCCACAACCAAGGTATATGCCCTTAACCAGAATTGAACCTGAAACCCTTCAGTTCACAGGCCGATGCTCTGTCCACTGAGTCAAACCAGTCAGGGAGTGATTTGGTCTTTTTAAAAGTTTTATTCTCTTTGGTAAATTGCTCATTTTATTTATTCATTTGTTTTCCGAATGTATTGAATTGCCTATCTGTAGTTTCTCAAACTACACTCTTGAAATCTGTCATTTATATCATATTTCTATGTGTTCCATCTTGCTTTCTTGCTTTCTGTTTTTTTTTTCTCTCTGATCATCCTCATTACTATGCTTATTCATTGTATTTGCTGTTCTCCTTTGCCTCTGCATGTATATCTGTCTATATTAATGGACTTCTATAGCAGCTTTCTCTGAAAAGGTCTTGCTACTATTTTCCAGGTGATGGCACTGAATTACATGATTTGTACCTCTGTGATCTCCCAGACTTGACCTCCATTGTTTCCTTAGCACAGTACAGTCTCACTGCTTGGGGGTGTGGTTTGCTTTGCCCTCATTGTAATGGTAACCCCTGCTCTCAATGGGTTCCAATCCCAAGCACTCCACTTGGGGTTCAGTTGCAGATGGAAACAGCATTTCTACTGCAATAATTCTTGGTTTGCAGATAATTTGCTCCTCATCCTGACACCAAGGACAATGGGCAGAAAGTTTTGGGAGTCAATATCACCACAAGACTGTGTGGCTTCGTTTCTTTGTCTGAGATGCCACTGCCTGGCCTGATAGTGGAGATCTATAGGGGAGAAACCCATGCTCTGTCAGGTGTCTGATGGCTCAGTCACTGTTCACTCCGCTCATCCTGCTGTACTGCCCCCCACTGCTCTCCATTTCTCCTGGCTGAAGGAAGCACCTGCCTCCACTGATTTCCTCCCTTCTCTAAGCTGAGCCATGAGTTCCCAGATGCAAGCCTGCAACTGCGAGTCTCTCTGATGTGCCTCTGTATTGAGTAGGGAATTCTTTGTTGAGTTATAATTGGTTAACTTGTTGAAATTTCAGGGGAAGAGGCCAAGGGGATCTCTCATGCCACCATTCCTCTGACATCACTAAAAAATTATTATTCTTAATTATAAAAGGCAAGCCAATAGAATATACAATTTTAATATCCAAACTTCAAACAATGTACACATCTCTCAATATATTTTTATTCCAAGTTGATTCATAAAAATGTTGTATTTATTCCCATTAAGCCCAATAGGACATTAATAATATATACGCCAGAGGAAAAATTTCAAGTTATAGTCCAAATATAATTTCTAAAATTTCATAATCTCATGTAGATGTTGCAATGCACACAGAATGTCAACAAATGGGATGTGTGGGATTTGGGTATTAAATAAGTTTTTTGTGTTGGCCAGCCAATCAATTCTTTGATACAACTGAATACATATGAAATTTGAAATAAACTTGTTTGTATGTAAGACATTAGTATTAATTCCAATATTTCCCATCTTTTTCAGTAGTTCAGACTCTTTCTATCATTAATCTTAAGGAAAGCATTGTTAGCAAAGGTAATTGGCATTTCCTTCTCCTGAAAGATTTTTTTTCTTTCCTATTTTGGAAAGAATTGGGGGAGGGAAGAAATGTCATTCCCTCTTTCTTCCTCTAGAATCTCTTACCTAACTCTGATCATTCCTCTACAGTGTCTCCTCTAAGCACTGATGCTGTCAGCTTCTACTTTATGAAGATGTATTTCTCTGACATATGGCTTTGTAAGTATTGTTTAGTATTTTTCTTATGTGAATGTGTTCTGCTTACCCAATGAGGCTGTTGGATCCTTGAGGGAATGTATCTCTACTTTTGCATTCACATACAGTTCTGCAGGTGGTCGGTTTTCAGGAAGCACTGGTGCACTGAATTCTGAGGATTCAAATGCCCAGGAAGCACACATTCATAGAGATCTTAATTTTGGCCAGAGAAAGAATGGAACTACTAAATTTCCAAGCATGGTTTTCAAGTTCTTCCCACCCTTGCATCTAAGATTCTGAGCTTTCCACAAAACAGAATTAGAGGGAACAATTTGTTTGGGTTGTCCCTGATCATTATTTTAGTTGGTTATAGGAAAGCTCATGGGCATGATGCTTGCCTTAGGGAATGAGCACAGGGAAGATAAAGCAAAGAAAATTTTGCACACTGTTTGGGGCCAAACACAAAGGGAGAACTAAATATAAAGTTATGGTGTTCAATATATCTTCTTCCCTAAAACCTTCTACTTCTTGTGTGACTGGGGACGGGGTAGGGTGTGGAGGAAGGAAGGATGGAAGAGTGGGTGGAATAGTTTAGGTGTCAGAACACTATGGCCTGTGGGCCCAATCTGCCTCATAGCCTATTTTTATAAATAAACCTTTTAAGGAGCATAACCATGTCCATCATTTACATATTATCTATGACTGCCTTGGGGTTATAATGCTTAGCTGAGCATTTGTGACAGAGATCCCATAGCCCACAAAGCCTCAAATACTTAGTCTACGTATAGCCCTGAACAAAAAATATTAGCTGATTCCTGGATTATTTTTTTAAATCCCCACTTCGTAGTATTATTTTTATATAAAAAATAATGGCCCAGTGCATGAAATTCATGCACTGGCGGGGTTCCCTCAGCCCAGCCTGCACCCTCTCCAATAGGGGACCCCAGGGATCAAGCCTAAACCAGTGGTTGGACACCCCTCTCACATTCTGGGACCACTGGCTCCTAACAACTCACCTGCCTGCCTGATTACCCCTAACTCCTCTGCCTACCTTCCTGATCATCCCTAACTGCCTCTGCCTACCTGATCACCCCTAACTGAACTCCCTTGCTGGCCTGATCTTGCCCCCAACTGCCCTCCCATGCTGGCTTGATCTCACCACCAATGACCCTCCCCTGCCAGCCTGATCTCAATCCTAACTTCTCTCCCCTGCCTGCCTGATCACCCCTAACTGCATCTGCCTGCCTGATTGCCCCTAAATTCCCACCACTGCCGGCCTGATCTTGCCCCCAACTGCCCTCCTCTGCCAGCCAATTTGGTTCTGATTGTTCAGTTTCTATTCCAGTTAGCATCAAAACTCTACCTCCTTGACAGCCATTGGCTCCTCACAGTTGACCCATATTTGGTTCTGATTGGACAGTTTCTATGCCAGTCAGCATCAAAAGCTCTGCCTCCTAGGCAACCATTGGCTCCTCACAGTTGACCCAGATTTAGTTCTGATTGGTCAGTTTCTATGCCAGTCAGTGTCTCTGGGCCTATCAGTGGTGCCTGATTAGAAAGGCAGGGCTTAGCAGCTCCAGTGGAGGCCTGGAGAGAAATGTTGGCCATGCTAGGAGAGAAAGAGAGGCAAATTCTGATCAATGGCTGCCTCTCTCCAGGTCTGATCTGCAGCACTCTAGGCAGCCCGTGCTGGTTCTCCATGGCAACCCAACACGGACTTCTGGTCTGGTTGTACCTTTGGTCGTAAAGGTTGCTAGGACTCTGACTCTTTATTAGATAGATAGATAGATAGATAGATAGATAGATAGATAGATAGATAAGTGAAAATTGAAATGGCTGTTTTCACTAGAAGTTAGAACAATTAAAGCTTTTGAGTGCATGATTACTTTTGTGGTGTGATTCGAGGCACATGCTTGTCCCAGGATAAATGTTCCCTTTTCTGTTAGAATTTGAGGAATATACCACTAGGGACTTACCTGATTTTGGCAAAATATTTTAAAATGCAAATGCAGCCAAAACCGGTTTGGCTCAATGGATAGAGCGTCGGCTTGGGTACTGAAGGGACCCGGGTTCGATTCTGGTCAAGGACATGTACCTTGGTTGCGGGAATATCCCCAGTAGGGGGTGTGCAAGAGGCAGCTGATTGATGACTCTCTCTCTCATCTCATCGATATTTCTAACTCTCTATCTCTCTCCCTTCCTCTCTGTACAAAATCAATAAAATATATATTGATATTTAAAATAAATAAATAAATAAATAAAATGCAAATGCATTTGAGGGAAGATGCCCACAATCTATTACCGGTCTCTTTTTCCTTGTATGTGTGATATAATCTCCTACTTTTTCTGCAAGATAAGGGAGAATAACAGAGTAATCACCAGAAGAGTTGGAGGTTGAACTGGAAATATGGAGGAAACACTAAAGACAAATGGAACTGATGTTACACATGTTATCTCTTTGGGCCTCACATCAATCCTATGAGCTTGATAAGATTTAGTTAGCCCATCCTTAAATTAAAGAAAGCTGAGTTTCAAAGAAGCTAACTGAATTGCCTAAGGGTAAGCAGTTAATAAATAACATCAGTGGTCTTCTAATTCTCACTCTAAATTCTATGTGTTCCCCCATTTTATTCCATTGCCTCTTCAACATCTTTGCCATTTTCCCTGAGGCCATCATGCTAAAAGTATTTCCTCTCTGACTTCTGGAAGTTAAAATCTTTCCCATAAGAAATGTTGCTGTAACTTGGTACTACCTAAAATCCCCAAATTAAAATCAAGTACCCAGAATTTAAATATCTTTCTCAAATTCATTCTAGCTAGCTATCCATTGGTCAATGCTATAATTCTAAACTGATAGCAAGTAATAATCAGCCTGTTTTATCAAAAGTAATACAGGACATTGCTCTGTGTTAAATTATAGTTGATACAAACACTGAATTAAAATTAGGCAAACCATCCTTTTAAGTAACCAAGTCTCACAATTAAGAATGTATAATAATTAGTTTCAAATTGGGGTAAATCATCAAAAACTGGTAGGTACCCTGGAAGTTATTTACATGGGAACAGATGCCTGTGGAAGTTAAATGGAGTGTGGAAATTTCACAGCATACTGCAATAGAAGAGATGAATTAACAAAATGATCACATCTCAAGTTATGTCTGGAATGAAATAAAATTTTTATATATCTTCAGAGATTCCTATTTTTAGTACTAGAAAACAGGAGAAAGTTCAAAATAGTTATTTAAAAAGTATAATCACAAAAAATACCAATACAAATATAGCTAACTTCTGTAGCAAAAAAAAAGACTATTTATACATAAGACAGAAATCAGTAGCAAAAATTTTAAAATATGTAAAATGATTGTTGCATATAATCCTACCTAATAAAAGAAGAATATGCATGTTAACCATCACTCCTGCTATACCCACAAGCCACGCCCACCAGCCAATCAGAACAACTATGCAAATTAACCACAACCAAGATGACTGCGGCCACAGAGAGCAGGAGAGAGGCTTGGGTTTCTTCTGCAATAGAGGAAGCCAAGCTTCTGCAGCTCTGGATGATGTAGGCCTCCACTCCAGGCTACAAAGTTTCAATTATAGAAGGTAAACAAATCCAAACAGAAATGGCTGCAGCCACAGAGAAAGCAATGGGCTTGGCTCAGCTCCAGGCTACAAAGTTTCAATTGTAGAAGATAAATAAGTTCCAGATACCAGGACCTCCACTTGGGTTGCCAGGGGGCATGGCTGGCCTGCAAACCACCACAAGCCCCACACTCAGGCAGCCCCACACCCCAAAGGAACCCCCACCCTGATCTGGGATACCCTTCAGGGCAAACCAGCCAGCCCCCAACTGTGCATCAGTCCTCTATCCTAAATAATAAAAGAGTAATATGCAGATTGACCATCACTCCAACACACAAGATGGCTGCTCCCATGTGGTTAAAGATCCTGCCCCCATGTGGACACAAGAGGGCCACCACAAGATGGCCAGCAGGGGAGGGCAGTTGGGAGGGACCAGACCTGCAGGAGAGGGCAGTTGTGGAAGATCAGGCAAGCAGGGGAGGGCAGTTGGGAGGCACCAGGCCTACAAGGGAGGGCAGTAGGGAGGCACCAGGCCTACAAGGGAGGGCAATTGAGAGGGACCAGGCCTGCAGGGGAGGGCAGTTGGAGGCAATCAATCTTGTAGGGAAGGGCAGTGAGGGGTGACCACACTGGCAGAGGATGGAATTTGGGGGCAAACAGGCTGGCAGGGGAGTGGTTAGGAGGTGATAAGGCTGGCAGGCAGAAGTGGTTAATGACAATGAGGAAGGCAGGCAGGGGAGCAGTTGGGAGCCAGCAGTCCTGGGTTGTGAGAGGAATGTCCGACTTTCCAGGCAGTTGAACATCCTTTGAGGGGTTCCAGATTGGAGAGGGTGCTGGCTCGGCTGAGGGACACCCCACCACCACCACCCAGTGCAAGAATTTCATGCATCAGGCCTCTAGTTTACTAATAGGCTAATATTAAAATTAAAGCCTATTCCACAAGATATTGAGCCCCCAACTTCATGTAGGATATTTGCCATATATACTCTCAGACAGATGGTTTCCATAATGGTGGCAAATGTCAGAGCCTATCAGGCATTTCTTTGAATTATGTCTAGATCAGTGAAATCTCATTTGAAGCCCATTCCTGCTCCATTTTCAGATAATTGAGGTCAGTTACAGATAGCCACTCTCTTACACCTTTTTGTTCAGACCTACTATATTGTCGCTAGTTTGCTTTCTTTTTTTCTCCCTTTATTGATTTAGGTATTATATATGTATCCTTATCCCCATTGTCCACCTACCTCCCCACTCATGCCTTCACCCCCTTGGTGTCTGAGTCCATTGGTTAGGCTTATATGCATGCATACGAGTCCTTTGGTTGATTTCTCCCCCTCACCCCCACCCTCCACTACCTTCCCTCTGAGGTTTGACAGTCTGATCAATGCTTCTCTGTTGCTGGGTCTGTTTTTGTTCGTCAGTTTATGTTGTTCATTATATTCCATAAATGAATGAGATCATGTGATACTTATCTTTCTCTGTCTTATTTCACTTAACATAATGCTCTCCAGTTCCATCTATGCTGTTGCAAATGTTAAAAATTCCTTCTTTCTTACAACAGCATAATATTCTATTATGTAGGTGTAGATGTATCAGTTTTTTAATCCACTCATCTGCTGATGGGCACTTAAGCTGTTTCCAAATCTTAGCTATGGTGAATTGTGCTGCTATGAACATAGGGGTGCATATATCCTTTCTGATTGGCGTTTCTAGTTTCTTGGGATATATTCCTAGAAGTGGGATTACTGGGTCAAATGGGAGTTTCATTTTTAGTTTTTTTGAGGAAACTCCATATTGTTTTTAATAGTGGCTGCACCAGTTTGCATTTCCACCAGCAGTGCACAAGGGTTCATTTTTCTTCGCATCCTCACCAGCATTTGTCCTTTTTTTAAAAAAAAAATTCTTTATTCATTATGGTATTACATAATTGTCTTCATACCCCCTTTCCCATCCCAAACCCCTCCCCATGTATGCCCCTACCCTCCGTTGTCCATTGGTTAGGCTTATATGCATGCACACAAGTCCTTTGGTTGATCTCTCCCCCTTACCCCCACCCTCCCTTACCTTCCCTCTGAGGTTTGACAGTCTGATCACTGCTTCTCTGTCTCCGGGTTTGTTTTTTGTTCATCAGTTTACGTTGTTCGTTATTTCTCCTAGATGGGTGAGATCATGTGATCCACGAAATACCCTTATAAGAACCGAAAATGAGACAAGTCATAATCGTTATGCTGAGAGGCAAATGAATAAATCTGTAGTGAGTTACTTTCTGGGCCAACAGTTCTTTTGAGTCCCAGTTTCCATGTCAAACAGTTCCTTATGTGTACATGTCAGCCATGATATTTCAGATCTGGTTGGTGGACAGATGGTCGTGATGCAGGTCCGACCATCTCTGGTTTCGTCCTGGGCATCCTTCCTTTGTTGGTGTGTTGATGACAGTTCATGACAGTTTCTGACTGGTGTGAGATGGTACTGCATTGTCATTTTGATTTGCTTCTCTTGGATGATTAGTGACTTTGAGCATGTTTTCATATGTCTCCTGGCCTTGCTTCTGTCTTCTTTCAAAAAGTATCTGTTTAGGTCCTTTACCCATTTTTTATTGTTTTTTTATTTCTTTTCCTTTTGTTAATTTGTATGAGTTCCTGTAAATGTTGGAGATTAAACCCTTATTGGTGATATCATTGGCAAATATGTTTTCCCATGCAGTGGACTTTCTTGTTGTTTTGTTGATGGTTTCTTTTGCTATGCAAAAGCTTTTTATTTTGATGTAGTCCCATTTGTTTATTTTCTTTTTAGTTTCCATTGCCCTAGGAGCTGTATCAGTGAAGATATTGCTTCAGCATATGTATGAGATTTTGCTGCCTGTGGATTCTGCTAATATTTTTATGGTTTCCCGTCTTATGTTTAAGTCCTTTATCCATTTTGAATTTATTTTTGTGTATGGTGTAAGCTGGTGGTCTAGTTTTATTTTTTTGCATGTATGTGTCCAATTTTCCCAATACTATTTATTGAAGAGACTGTCTTGACTCCATTGTATGCTCTTGCCTCCTTTGTCAAATATTAATTAAGCATAACGGTTTGGGTCAATTTCTGGGTTCTCTATTCCATTCCATTGATCTATATGTTTGTTCTTGTGCCAGCACCAGGCTGTTTTGAGAAGAGTGGCTTTGTAGTACAGATTGATATCTGGTATTGAGATCCCTCCAATTTTGTTCTTTCTCAGCATTGCTGAAGCTATTCCAGTCATATATGTATGTGTATGTATATATATATATATATATATATATATATATATATATATATATATATATATATATATATATATATATATATATATTTTATTGATTTTTTTTTAAAGAGAGGATTGGAGACAGATAGTTAGAAACATTGATGAGAGAGAGTCATCGATCAGCTGCCTCTTGCACGCCCCCTACTGGGGACGTGCCTACAACCAAGGTACATGCCCTTAACCAGAATTGAACCCGGGACCCTTCAGTCCACAGGCCGACGTTCTATCCAATGAGCGAAACCGGTTTCAGCTATTCCAGGTGAATTTTTGGAGAGTTTGTTCTAGGGCTGTGAAATATGTCATTGGTATTTTAAGGAGGATTGCATTAACTATGTAGATTGCTTTGGGTAGTATGGATATTTTAATGATGTTGATTCTACAAATCCATGATCATGGTATGTTTTTTCATCTATTTATGTCTTTCTCTATCTCTTCCTTAAGTGTTCTGTAGTTTTCCGAATACAGATATTTTACTTCCTTAGTTAAGTTTATTCCTAGATATCTTAATTTTTTTTGGTACAATGGTAAATGGTGTTTTTTTAGTTGCTCTTTCTGTAAGTTCACTATTGGTATATAGAAATGCCATAGATTTCTTGGCATTAATTTTGTATCCTGCTGCATTGATGAATTCATGTATTAAGTCTAATAATTTTTATGGGGTCTTTAGGGTTTTCTGTGTACATATCATGTCATCTGCAAATAATGACAGTTTTACTTCTTCTTTTCCAATTTGGATATCTTTTATTTCTTTTTCTTGTCTAACTGCTATGGCTAGTACTTCCAGACATATGTCGAACAGGAGTGGTGAAAGTGGGCATCCCTGTCTCATTCCTATTCTTAGGTGAAATGGTTTTAGTTTTTTCTCATTAAGTATGATGTTGGCTGTGGGTTTGTCATATAAGGCTTTTATTATGTTGAGGTATGATGTTTCTATTCCCATTTTGCTGAGGGTTTTATCAACTAATTTTCTTTTGATTACCTTGACATAGAAAGAGATATTTTATCCTATTCTATTGGTCAACTTTGACATGTCCTAATTAAACTTTCACATTCCACTGGTGCCTAATTAGCATTGAAACAGTCTAATTTAAGTATGCTTTCCTCTTTGGGCTTCAGTCGTCTCAATTTAGGCAATGCAAGAAGCTTTAATAATTTACATATTAGCTATTGGAAATTATTTTTCATTTGAGAAATTAATGATATTTTTATATATAGTCAATGGTTAGAAAGAATGATCCTCTCACCCTGCATTGAGCAGGTAAAACCCTCTTCAGGGCCATCATAACCTAGGATTCCATTTAGCCAAGTGTGCTGCTTTTAACAAATATTCTGGGTTGTAATGCCCATAGTTAGCTAAACCTGGCCACTAAAATGCAGTTCATGTGCCTCAAGTGAATCTTTCATGCAGGCTTCTTGTCAGAGAGACTAAAAAGGCAAAGGGGTAGAACTTCATAAATGTACAAGGACAGACCATGTTTGTTCGCTACTAAATAATGGCATATTTGGAAGAATTTGGCTTGAGACTTTCTAAAAATTTATTTCGTAGAGGAAGGGAGCGGGAGAGAGATAGAAACATCAATGATGAGAGGGAATCATTGATCAGCTACCTCCTGCCGGTCCCATACAGGGGATTGAGCCTACAGCCCGGTCATGTGTCCTGACCGGGAATAGAACCATGACCTCCTGGGCTCAAAGTTTGATGCTTAACCACTGAGCCACGCTGGCTCAGCTTGAGACTTTAATATACTATATGGAAGTGAGGATGCACGGGAGGAAAGCTTCTGTCAAAGAAGTGTTGACATTAATCTTCCTCCTTAGCATAAGCCTTCCATTTTTAACAGACTTTGGATTTCACATATGGTCAAGAGATTGATATACTAATAATATCACCACAAATCTATAATAATAAAAGCGTAATATGCTAGTTAGATTTGGACAGCTGAATGACTTTTTGAACATCGTTCAGGATATCCTTCCAAATGAAGCTGTGGCAGTAGGGGCTGAGGGAGAGGTGATTAGGGGCAATCAGGCAGGCAGGTGAGTGGTTAGGTGTGATCAGGAAGGCAGTCAGTCAAGTGGTTAGGCTTGATGAAACAGGCAGGCAGAGTGGTTAGGGGTAATCAAGTAGGCAGGTAAGCAGTTAGTGTTGATCAGGCAGGCAGAGGGGTTAGGGGTGATCAGGCAGTCAGGCAGGTGAGCGGTTAGGAGCCAGTGGTCCTGAATCGTGAGAGAAATGTCTGACTGACGATTTAGGCCCAAGAGAGGGTACAGGCTGAGCTGAGAGACCCCTGCACAAATTTCATGCACCAGGCCTCTAGTGAATATAATAAGAAATTAAAAGAGAATAACCAGAAATCACTTATGTAAAATATCTGGTGGTATATGGATACTTTAATAACACACACACACACACACACACACAAAACCGTAAATTGGCTTGAGTCTATTTAAACAAGGCCCCAATTAATTCAAATGTCTTTTTATAGCCTCTTAACTGGTATCCTCACCTCTGGCTTCTTCATATTTTAATCTAAAATACTCTTATTAAAAATGATTTCTGAATGCTAACTTATTTTCTGCAGAAACAAGATACTCATTAATTGGAGTTACTGTATTAATTTCCTAAGACTGCTGTGACCAAGTACCAAAAAATGGGTAGTTTAAAACAGTAAGAATTTATTCTCTCATAGTTCTGGAGGTTAGAAGTCCAAAATCAAGTGATTGGCAGGGATATGCCCCCTGTGAAACCTGTAGGGGAGAATCCTTGCTTACCTCATCTAACTTCTGGTGTTTGCACACCTTGGCTTGTAGATGAATCACTGCAGTCACTTCTTTGGTCATCTCATGGTTATCATCCTTCTGTGTCTATGTGCCTTATATCTTGTACTTTTAATTTTGATATGTTTGCAATTCACCCTTATGTGAAGTACAAACTGTGAATGAAAGCTTTCTTTTCCCCTCCTCCCCCTACAATGCTGTCTATTTTTCCCAGCACCAGTTATTGAATATTTTTTTTACAATTGGTTTATGATACCACTACTTTTATATTCTCAAGTTCTGTATGAATTGTGTCTATTTCTGAAATTCTTATCCTAGTCTTTCTATTGCTATGGCAATATTACACCATAGAAATTACTGAGTCATTGTTTTCTGGTAGGGGTAATTCCTCCACATTGCTTTTCTTTTTCATTTTTTTTCAGAGTTTTCCTATATATACTTTTAATTTACATTATAAAAATTTTGTCTTGTTCCCCACTGCCCCAAATAATCTGACAGAATCCTCTTATTATTTTTACTAGTTTTAAAATTGTTTCTCTTGGGCTTTCCAGATATAGTATTGTACATCTGAAAATAGTGATAATTTTACCTAAACTTTGCTTTTTCCTGTTTTATTGCACTGGTCAATATTTCCCGTAGAGTATTACATTAAAAAAAGGTGAGAGTGAGCATCTTTATGAATGCCTTTAGTGTCTCCTCACAACTTATCAAGGTAAACTGGGGATATAAATATTTTCATGTTAAGGACATATTCATTACTTAGTCAATACATCTTTCTTGAGCATCAAATGTATACTAGGTGCTGTTGAAAGTGTTTGAGTTTATTTAAAGAACTAAACATACAAACATCTCTGCACTTATGTTATTTATGTCTCAGGAGAATGTTGAGGTAAATATTTATTGTTCTCCTTTCTGTCCTAGGCACAAGTAAAGGCTGTATTTTCCAGTATCTCTGCAGTTAGGTAAGAACATTAGCTGTCAGCAGCTTATAGAATGTGAGTAGAAGTGACACATGTCACTTGCAGTTCTCACCATGCTCTTTGTCTTTGCTCATTGGAAGACTAGCTGGGGTACTTCCAGAAGGAATTGCAAGGATGCCCTGGGGAAAGTAGTCTCACAAGGGGAAAGTGCCTGGATGATTGGTGCCACATGGGGGTGGGAAGTAAAATTAAAATGAAATACATATAAATCAATGATTTTTATAGAATGTATAAAACAACAATCAGTTAAAATGCAATGATAGAAAATGTCACATTTACAGTAGTTTTAAAACAGGAAAATGCTATAGAAATTAAATCTAATGAAAATTATTTAAGATAAATAAGGGGGGGGGGGGAAACAACTACAACAACCTTAAAGCACATTCGAAAAAACAAAACAAAAAAATATGTTTATCAACACATAGGAAGACTTAGCATGTGCAATTATTTTAAAAACCTCGTAGGACTTCGGTCCACTTTGAGAAGATATGTGCATATGGTAGGGCAGCCAACTTGTCCTGATTTGCTCAGGAATTTCACAGAAATTTTCACATTTTCAGTAAGTCCATTGTTCCAGGCAAACTGGGGACTGGTCATCCAAGCACAAGGGTATTTACTGTAGCATTCTTTGTAAGAGAAAAAGACTAAAATCCCTCAAAAGTTCATCGAATGTGCACTGTTTGAATAAGCATGAAACATCTATATAACAGAACACTATGTAGCAGGTTGGAGAGACAGGGTGAAAGGAGAATAAATACATTTGATTACTATCCATTTCTATTAAGTGACTTGTGAGACTTATTGCATGAAAGAAAGAAAGAGAAATAGAGGAAAGCAGGATCAGAAGAGAATGTTCATTATATAAATGTTGTATAAGAAATTTAATGAAATATGAATGCTTACATATTTATATATGTAAATATCTATACTAATAAAAGGGTAATATGCAAATTGGTCGGGACACCCTCACAGTAATGACTAAACAATGGGCTGCTTGGGGTTATAAGGCCAGCAGGGGGGTTAATGAGGGATGACCAAACAACTGAACAGCAGGCTGTGTGGGGTGACCAGGCTGGCAGGGGTGACAGTAGGGTTGGGGGCAAGCAGGCTGGTGAGGGAGGGCAGTTGGGGGCAATCAGATTGAAATAGGGGAAATTGGGGGCAATCAGGTCAGCAGGGAGGAGCAGTTAGGGGTTATTAGCCCAGCAGGCAGAGGCAGTCAGGGGCGATCAGGCAGGCAGGCAGCCAGGTGAGCAGTTAGGAGCCAGTGGTCACAGATTGTGAGAGGGATGTCTGACTGCCGGTTTAGGCCCGGTCCCTGGGATTGGGCCTAAACTGGCAGTTGGACATCCCCCAAGGAGTCCCGAATTGGAGAGGGTGTAGGCTGGGCTGAGGGGACCACCCCTTGTGCACGAATTTCATGCACTGGGCCTCTAGTATATGTAATAATAAAAAAGAAACAAACAAATGACCTGTGTATCCATAATTAAGCCTAAAAATACAGAATTAGGGGAAGGAGAAGGAAACACCTTTGTAGATAGGTTGGATAAAATTGGACTAAAAATTGACAACTGGTTTTAGAGCTGTTGGAAGTCACTGGTGAAGTTGACAAAAATGTTTGTGTTGAAGTAGTGAAGTGGAGGTATAAAATCAAGTGAATTGGTTTTAAAAGAAAATTGGAGGAAAGATAAGTATAGGCAACTTTTTTGGAGAGGTTTTGCTGCTAAACAGAACATAGAAATTAGATAGAAGCTACTCTGGGAAAGAGCATAAGGGAAGCATTTTTATAAGATGAGAGATAATACAGCATATTTGTATGCTGAACAGAATGATCTAGTAAATAGAGTAAAAGTGATGATATATGCTAGAATGAAGATAATTTCTGGGAAAATGTTTCTGAGTAGGTGAGAGGTATGCTAGAAATTGGCCATTTCTGACAGATGTGGGATCCCTTTAAGAGGCGCCATCTGCTTGATTTCCCATTGACCTGGCAGATGCTCTCATAAGTGCACTCCAGTCTGAGGCTTCTTCTATTTAATTCTCCTTCCTCCTCGATTCACTTTGGAGGTGTTAGACCTACATCAAGGTCTGAAGCTTCTCTCTCCCTTCTCTTGCTCCATCACACTTTATCTTTCTCAGGCAATTCTCCAATAGATCTTATACACCTGAAATCCGGTCTTGACCTGAACTTTTTGCAGAACACAGATTATCTCACCTTGTGGAAGTGTCTTCAATAGTGCTTCATTAAATAGCCATTTGATATAAAATTTTAAAAAATATATATTTTATTGATTTCTGAGAGGAAGGGAGGAGGGAGAGATGATGAGAATTATTGATTGGCTGCTTCCTGCACGCCCCACACTGGGGGATCGAGCCTACAACCTAGGCATGTGCCCTGACCAGGAATCGAATTGAACTGTGACCTCCTGTTTCGTAGGTCAATGCTCAACCACTGAGCCATGCCTGTTGGGCAGGATAAAATTTTTCTGTGTAAGGCCAACATTTTATATACTTTCTTTTTTAGGTTAGTTTGATAAATTACATTTTCCTAGAAAATTATATCTGCCCCCCCTACTTTGATCAGGGGCAGGGACAGCCAGCCCACCACCCACAGCCCCTCTCCACTGCCATTCCTACCCCTAATCAGGCCCCCTACCCCAATCCAGAGAGAAAAGAAAGAGAAGGGAAAAAGTAGAGGAAAATATGTGTATATGGGGAGAAAACTAAAAAAAAACATCAACTAATAAAAAAAATGGAAACAACAAACGCCCAAACAACAAACACCCAGCCAAATCTCTCTCTCAATCTCTCAACTTTCCATCCACGATTGCCCCATGAGCTGTGTTTAATTCGCCAATTCCAGGTGGATGTTATTCGATTCAGCTATTCCTTCTCTCTGCTCCGTGAGAAGGTGCAGGTCCTATCCGTGTATTTGGTGGTGTTTTGTCTCCCCCTGGATAAACTTTTTAGGTGCCTTTGGCCAGGGTGGCTGGAGTCTTGTTGTTCGTGGGTTCACAGCTCAGGCAGCTGGTCCTTGGACTTTGTGGCTGTAGGGTCCCAGGAGGTTTCTGAGGTCTCCTGGATTGAAGGTAAGGCTGGGTTTCTAATCACAGCTGCTCTCCCCTTTAAGATGGCGTGGTCTCTGAGGCAGAGCTGGCCACTCTAGGAGAGATTTCAGCAGCAGTAAAGGTTGCTTGGCCTGGGGAGCCTAGTCTGCCAGTCCCCAACAGTCCTGTGGAATATAGCTGTCCCTCACTCACAAATACAGACACTACCTGCACGTTCATGCACTCTCCTTTTGCTCTCACACTCACACTGTCTTGCAGCCTGCTATCCCATTGGCTGTCATCTTGGATCTCCTCTAGTTATCTGTTCCTTTTTTTAAAAAAAATATTTTTTATTGACTTTTTACAGAGAGGAACGGAGAGGGATAGAGAGCTAGAAACATCTATGAGAGAGAAACTTGGATCAGCTGCCTCCTGCACACCCCCTACTGGGGATGTGCCCGCAACCAAAGTACATGCTCTTGACTGGAATCGAACCTAGGACCCTTCAGTCCACAGACCAACACTCTATCCACTGAGCCAAACCGGTTTTGGCATAGTTAGGCCATTCTTCATTCAGTGACTTCTAGGCTGCTTGTGTATAACTTGCTAATGCAACTTTACTTCTTTTTTCAAAATAAAGGCATCTTATTATTTGTACATATTTTTTCACTTAGATGATTTTTAATTCTTCACGTCACAAAATTTAGTACTGAGTAGTTTCTTATACATTTTGTTGGTGAATTACTCCTCCCCAATGGAATTTATACAGGATGGTTCAATATATTAAACCATAAATACTGACAAATTTTTATAATATAAATATTTTCATGGAGATACAGAAGGCATACCAATGTGCTCAAATAAAAAATAGAAAGTGTATATATATATATATATATATATATATATATGAAAATTAGCAGCAAAAAAAGTCATTTTTATTTTCCATGAATTCTATTCATAGAGCACAAAACATCCCACACACCCCTTCCCCATGTACTGTTTTACCCCATTTATTCACTGAAATGACTTATTACATTGTACACAAATTAGACAATTTTCAGCTGGAGGTTCACTGGAGTTTTAATTTTAAAAGTAAATGCTATTTTAAAGCCTTAAATAAAATATATCATTAATTTATATAATAAGGTCTTTTTAATGTAGCGGTACCTTCTTAATCACCAAAGAGTACTTAAAAAATATAAATGACATAAGAGTTACATTGTGCCATAAGTGCAATTCTAAATTCAGTTGAATTTTTAAAACTGCCCAATAAACTCATAATTAGTGAATGTCCAATCAAATCAATTTTGTGCATGAGGGGTGGCAAATGAGTAGGTATGTGAATGACTATTGACAGAATATTATTGTCAAGAAAAATCAAACTGAGGAAATGGGAAAGTAATAAAGAGAGAGGGTAAGCCTGAACCCAGTGGGGGAGGAAATAACAGGAGAAAGAAAGGGGTTGGAGTGGCTGGCTGAAAGGTTGGGTAACAGAAATAAGGGGAATGGAGTAACATGAAATTATAATACAAATGCTTCCTTTCACTGATACAATTCTTTTGTCATTCTCACAATAACTCTTTTAGATAAACAGTAGAGTTCTAGTGGTATTTTTATAAATGAGGCAACTGAAGTCACAGATAAGTCATAGGGTGTACAATAATGGAATTGGGACAAAAACTGGGAGCAGTAGAATCCTAGAAAGGAGAGGATTTCCCCTCGTAGAGATATCAGAATAAACCATCTTGTCCAATGGCATTCAACTGTTTGCAACGAAACCCAAAGGTGAGATCTGTTAGTCTGCACACATTTATAAAAGAAAAAGCGATATCTATACCATCTTGGAAAAGTTCATAATAAGGAAAAAAATGTTTGCCATAAGAGTACAGTATATCCAAGACCTCCTTTGATAACTGATGGGGTTCAGAATGTGCCACTTTGGCTTGCTGAATATTTTGAGCTAAAGACAGTCAAAGCCCAAAAGACTCTGGAAGAGCTCTTTACCTAAAAGAATTTGGATAGGGGACCTATACCAGGAAGAGAGCTATTACCAAAGATAGCTTCTTTTTACATCAGAAAGACTTGTCTGCATGGAATAACAAATATTTGTTTACCAAATTTTGTTCTTCTTCTCTCCTATGAATTGTCTTTATCCCCTTTGTAGTGCCAGGCCCCTACCCCTCCTCCTTAGTTTAGGATACTATGTATATGTACCTCAATTGCCTGTCTGAGAGTCTCATATCTTCGGAGCTCCCCCCCAAATTAAAATCCATTTTTCCCTTGTTAATCTATCTTATGTCAGTTGAATTGTTAGGCCAACGAAAGAACCTAGAAAGGTAGAAGGGAATCGTTTATTCTCTCCTACACTACAGTGGGGGCAAATTGCTCCATTTAACAAGTGCTGGAAAGCAGGGAAATGTGTGTGTGTGAGTGTGTGTGTGTGTGTGTGTGTGTGTGTGTGTGTGTGTGTGTGTGTTTATGTCCCAAGCTAGAGCATGCGAATTTTACTTATAAGAGTGATAGGGTAGGGTAAGAGGTAGAATATTTGGGACCAGCTATAATTTTAAGAAATATTAACCATGCTCTGTTAAGCATGATTGTTTTATTCTGATTAAAGAAGGTACAGTCTAATCTGGCTGGGAGTTGCATGCAGATCCTGGGAGCTCATCTGGAAAAGTGGCCCATCCTCCCTATCCAGGAGCTGCCCGTTATCATGGAAAGATTAACAAGCTTGTTTGCAGAAACCAGGACCCCAACCCTTTGAAGGCCCCTCCCTAGCCTTTGCATACCTGCAGGCCTTTGCAACTCTCCAGTCTGCATTACCTCTAAACTGACTTTTTGGCATATCTTTTGCCTACTTCCCCATGTAATTTTTGTCCTCCTACCCATTATAAGCAGCTGGTTTATGTTGGGGTGCAGAGGAGATTTTTGTGGATGACCTGCTGCTCTCCCATTCACAGGAAGTATTGGAATAAAAGCTTATATATGATTCAAATCTGTTTCTGCTGAATTAGCTCAAGTAGTGACAGGCAGCCCGAACACATTGATTGTCTGGTTACAAGAGTGCTTATACAAGAAAACATTCTGTGTACCTGGTTGTCTCTATTGTCATTGAAGGGTCGAAGTATTTCCTATGAGTCAATCCAATTGCATATGCTATATAGATTGTTTGTGGGGATGCTCTGGTGTTTTAAAACCCCCCGAGGCATTAGGAAGTTTGATGTTTCTGATGAAAAGCATTAAAGTGATCATTAAGTTATAGGGAAAAAGGTGAATATTTCAGAAATTGAACAGCATAAATCCCCCTCCCCTGCAAAACATTTGTTCAAACATTTGGTCAAATCCATGTCTATCACTTCTACCAGGTGCAAGTAAATCAGCATTACTAATTTGGAGCTGCATTCAAGATTAAAAAATACCATATATTTCCAGTTTGGTTATATTAAAATTCTTGATCAGAGAGGCTGGGCTTTGGGAGGCACAATGGTGACCAAGGAAGATTCTTGCTCTCTCAAACTCTTTTTGCTTTCACTGTCTGGCACCAGGAGTCTTCTCATGTACTGTCTTTTTCATTAACAACTTTACATAGAACAAGACAGACATTTTGGAAAAGGAACTCACATTCTTGGGTTCAAATATTAGGAATGGCTCTAGGAAATTTACTTATTTTTTCCTAATCTCACTAACTTTTGTGAAATAAAGAAGTAACAGAACCCTTGGTGTGGGGATTGAACGAAGTATGCAAGTTAAGTGTTTATCACAGTGCATGGGGCATAGTAAACCTGTAGTAAACATTCATCATTATAATTCTTGAGGAAAGAATCTAATTATGTTTATTTGGAGATTTCATGAATTTGCCCTGCTTATGAGCTATAAAGCATTCCCCTAAAGAATGTACTATTCTACTTTTCTGTTACATAAAAGTAGTACAAAATGAAAGTTGCACCTGGAATTAATTTCAGATGAAAATGTGTTCTGTGATATCAGAGACCATCTCAGCCTGGAACCACCCAAAAAATATATTGTAGTTGAATTTATGGTGGACTCAAGAGAGTCTACTCTTGTCCAAATGGTCAGAAGTATTTTACAATGCTAACAACGACCGTAGACCACTATTGACAGAAACTTGGGAATAGAGTCCCAGATATTTTCAATGATGGTATGACTCATAAGTACAACCAAACACCTAGGGGAGGATTTTATAGAATGAATGAAGCCAGAGACATGTGGCACATATTTGGGCTACATTTAAATAGATTCTGGAATGAATACTCAGGAGAAACATTATTCTTCTCACTTAACTTAGATCTCTGTTGGATTTTGGAAAAATTTGGCTCACTGGTGTGCTGGGTGCATTAAATAAAAGGCACTGAACTTCAGAATTCATATACTACAAATAGGTAATTTATCTTCTTTGAAAGCAAAAGCACATTTAGTTATATGACATTAATAGTCTTTTTTTAAAAAAATGGAACCAGTTTGATAAATTATTCATCCATCGAGAGCTCTGATTTCTATTTGAATTGAATTCCAAGTTATCTAGACCTCAGCAACTTAACTGTATGATTTAATCCCACTATTTCCTGACATCCTGCTTGCTGAGGTCAAAATAGTAAAGTAGCTTTTATGAAAGCTTTAATGAAAAGCAACATTATCATTATCCTTTAAGTAATGATGATTCTGTATTTATCTGAAAATTCATATTGTCAAATCACTGGGAAAAGATATTTAAGAAATTTGCCTGAATTTTATTTTGATTTTCATTTCTGCCTGTCACCCTTCCCCCCAGCCTTGATTAATTCATCCTCCTATTCTGTTAGAACAAAAGGGCATGGTATATATGTTTCTCAATTGATAGGTCTTTCTATCTACACATTTTCTTTCCTTAACTTCCAATGATTTTCCTCCACTTATATTTAACTCAAGGTATAACAGATAACTAAGAAACTACTTGCTATCTTTAGAGATGTTCTTTTTGGTTAACAGAAAAACAAATGAGGAACTTTGTATAATAAATACTATCAAGAAAATAATCTCTTAATTCTTTTGGGTTTTAGGGTATACTAGTTTTTTCACTATATGTGGTAATGGATGGAAGTGGAGGTGGGAAAATTCATAGGAGAAACACTCAACTCGATAAAAAGATAACAATAACCTCAGTGTGAAATTATAATATACTTCTTATTATTTCAGTCAAATTGGAATTGGAATTGAATTATTGATGTGTTTGTGTGGTCTAGGGAATTAATGATGATAAAGAGTGCAACATTTCCCTCAGTGGGAAGCTACTGTCTTCTGAGACTTTAGTTATTTAAACTAAAGTATGCAAATGAACATTTATGACTGGATAAATTCTACTTACTAATCATTATGTTATTACATTCTTGCTTGTATAATCTTTAATAATAAAAGCATAATATGCAAATCAACCTAATGACCAAACATAAGAATGACCATTGGGAAGACCTTCTGGACAACCACGCTATGACACCTGCTGGTGCCAGGCCAGCCAAGGCTGGTATGATGCGATTGGTAGGGGGACTGGCTATTGCCCCATGATTGCCCTGCAGAGGAAGACCCAGGCCACTGGCCAGCGGGACAATCAATCAATTGGGGGGGGGGGAGCTCCACGATTGCCCCAATGAGGGAGGTACAGGCCACCAACTGGCAGGCTGTTGTGGGTGGGCTGGGCAGGGGCGATCCATTGAGCAGCCCCGGCCAGTTGGGCAAAGCCTACCTCTTTGGGGTGATCAATTGGGGGGGCTCTTGGACTGAGAGAGGGCACAGGCCAGGCTGAGACCACCACCCCCCGGCCGCCCAGTGCACCATTTTTGTACACTGGGTCTCTAGTATCCTATATGATAAAACCCTAATATGCAAGTCGACTGAACAGAGGAATGCCCAACATAGGAGCTGCCCTCTAGAGGGAGGCAACCAGTAGCAGTAATTGGGGAGTGGGATTGGCTGGCAGCAGTAATTGGGGGGCAGGGCCAGCTAGCAGGTGGTGCCAGGCCACCAGCCAAGGCGGGTGCCAGTGGAGGTGCCCTGATTGCCCCACCCACCAGTAGCCCCACAAATGGCCTTGATCACCAGCCAGGCCTAGGGACCCTAACCTATATCTTGGGAACAGTCTCTTAGATTTAAAAATCAAAACCTGGCATGGCTACTCTAACACTGGATGATGCAGCGATGATGCAGAGATGCTTGGACTCTGCACATTTTGTGGTCAACCCTGATTCTGACACTTATAACTGTGTGGCAAAGCCAATTTCTTAACTTCTCTCTGCTTCAGTTTTTCCACCCATAAAATGGGGGAAATTGTACTACTGCCTCAGAAGGATCATGTTATGTACTGCTCTTTATAATCAGGGCAAAATATGTAGCTTCCCATACAACAGCAAGATGCCTTTCACCTGTATGAAAAGTATGGTCAGTGTTGCATGCAGCATCCCAGATTGCAAGATGGATGTATGACTGCCGGTTTAGACCTGAAATCCCCTGAGGAGTCCCAGATTGCAAGAGGATGCAGGCCGGGCTGATTGGACACCACCACATCCTGACCTCAGTGCATGGATTTCTTCACTGGGCCTCTAGTATTTTATTATAATAAATTTGCAAGATGTTTCATTGAAATCTTTATTTGCATAGCAGATTTATATTTATTTCAAAAATTATTTTACCCTTTAGTTTACTTACATAAACTTTTTTTTCCATTTAAGATTAAATATAAGGACAGGGGATCAATAAAGAAAAGGTTTAAAACCTTCAAAACATACCTCCATCTCTTTTGGTTCCTACTCTATTGTATTAATTTTAATTCTGAAATGAGCAACTAGAGACCATAGGAGGTTGATATTGAATGAATTCATATGTTCTTTGAACCTTCTCATTTTTTGCTGTTGCAATTATTATAGTACTATGTTAAAATGCCTCCGAAGATAGAGAGCTGGAAATACTGATTCACTTTTGATATTTGCCTGCACACTTTTAAAAAGCAGCATTTTTTCTTTTTTTTTTCCTTTGGTAAAATATAATCTGCTTTTCATTTCCCTAATAATAGCTTATGAGCTCTTTATTTCTTCTCAGTACTTAACTATGTTGTCAGGCTAAGCGGAGCCTCACATAGGTCTCAATATTCTGAACTTCCCATTTCATCACATTATCTTTACTAATTGTATTTCACTGATCCCCCCAAAATAGTTTAACAGCATTTTCCTATTCTCCCCAAAATTAGTCTCATTTATTCATTGCTTCATTGTAATCTCCTTCAGAAATAACCCCTTATTATTATCTTGTCTCAGCAGAAATCAGGGCTTAAGCAAGAAAACTCACACGCAATCTAAATTCTCTGATTATCTCTGTTCCCCAATCTGTAGCTAATTTGATCTTAGAAGAAGAAGGGTGTTTTAACTGACTTAAGTGTGCTGGATATCTGAAGCCTTTTAAAAATTATTTTAATAAAATTATTCTATCAAAATGTGTTGCAAATTTAGAGGGTTTTTAAAAAATCTTTATTGTTGGAAATATTACATATGTCCCCTTTTTCTCCCATTAACCTCTCCAAGCCCGTCCTTGCCCCCCACCCCAGGCCTTCACCATCCCATTGTTTGTGTCCATGGGTTATGTATATATGCATACAAGTTCATTGGTTGATCTCTTCCCACCCTCCCCTGCTTTCCCTCTGAGGTTTGCCAATTTGAATTTTGTGTATAACTTTAAACAGGCGATAGATGGTTCATTATTCCCAACTCCATGTTTTTCACTAGGCTACTGGGGGCAGTTAAATGGGATATGGTAAAAATAGCACTGAAGGCCCCTGATTATTCTGAATGTTCTGTTTGCTTATCTGAGACGTGATCTCACTCAAACTCTCCCACTTCACTTCAAGTTGCCTTTTCTATAAATATCAATGCCCCTTGGCTATCTCATTAGCCCATTAAGTTCCTATTAATTCCAACCTCCCCCCCCCCCGGCTTCCTGAATCAGAAAGTCCAGGGGCAGGGGCTTCAATTTGTGTTTTAACAAGCCTTTTTGAGAAACACTGCCAGGTCTTATGCTTCTTATTATCCACATTAGAGGCCCAATGGGCCTTCCTTCCCCTGGCTGCCAGCACCACCTTTGCTCTGGCCCAGAGCCGCCTTTCTACCTCCCCAGGCTTCCCAGAGGCCCGGAGCAGCTGGGGCAGTGCAGAACGCCTGTGTCTTTGCCATGGCAATGACACAAACATCCCTCCCTGCTCCTGGCTGCTTGGCATCTGCATATGCAAATCCACCTGCCAACTTTGTTGGGTTAATTTGCATACTCACCCCTGATTGGCTAGTGGGTGTAACAAAGGTATGGTCAATTTGCATTTTACTCATTTATTAGTGTAAATTGCATAGCATAGTATCTATAGAGTGTTGAGTATTCAATATTGCATATAATGATAACCAATTCTCTTTTAAGTTTTATTTATTTTTAAATATATTTTTATTGATAGTATTACAGATATCTTCCATTTTCCCCTCCCATCCCCTACCCACCCCCAGGGCTGGAAGGAGATAGGGAAGAGGGGAAGAGGAGATAGCTATAATATTATCAGCAATAAAAAGTTTATTTAAAAAAAAAAAAAAAGAATGACAGGAAAAAAGCTGCAGGACATTTACACTATGGAATACTGTGTAGCTGTAAAAACGAGGAATGTCTTACCCTTTGGGACAGCATGGATAGACCCGGAAAATATGAATGCTAAGTGAAATAAGCCAAACTGAGAAAGACAAATATCACAAGATCTCACTAATTTGTGGAATCTAATGATAAATTCAGTTCTTAATCTCCCCCCCCCCTTACATTCATGTCCTTTACCATGGGATTTTGCAGTTCTTTCTAAAGATGCATAGTCTTTTCCCACCCCTTGAATCTGTACTGATTTTGATTTTATGACTTGTTTAAGCCCATAGTAGTTTATGGTGAAAGTGATTGTATTCTAGAACCATTGGATATTTATTTGCACTTGCTCTCTTCTGTCAACTAAGCTGAGTTGCTCTGATCATCCAAACTGAGGACAGTTAGATCCTCAAACGAGGTCAGCAAATAACTCTAGACATGTGAACAATAAACACTGTTGTAGGCCACTAGGTTTTGCAGTGTTTGTCTTGAAGTGTTATTGTAGCAAGTTAGTTCTTGCTACCTCTGTACAATGAATTAAAAAATATAAACTTCTACCATTATCTGTCTCAGCCTATATCAAACGTGGTCAAAATATCTGCTCCTTACTGCCTCCAGCTGACAGGGTCTGACCTAATCTTGCCTGCTAGATTTATTGGTGATTTTAGCAATATCTTTTCTGGAACTCCCTGGGCCAAAATTCTTTCTTTTCAGAGTCAGATTGATGTCAGCTGATTGCCATCCTTCAGAATGGGCTGTTTAAAACTCATGAAAGACATGAAGACAGTACATCTAAGTCAATATTATTTTGACATTCTCAGTAATCTAAAAATATTAGAACATAATTCATAGAGAAGCAACATGAGCCAAGTACCATACAATAGGAAACTTCCTTACTAAAGTTTACATCAAGAAAAATATCTCATATCATCAAGATATGACACCTATTATTTTGTTGAGAGGCAAATTGGGATTTGGGTATAATTCTTTAGCTAGCTTTAAAGATGTGTGATAATTTTTCCATTCAGTCATCTGTGACTCAGCTTTTCTCCATTTGGCTTTTATTTCTTGGTCTTACAGTCAAAGCTACTGAACTGAAATCTGTCTTCTTTCTGAATAATACTTTTCAAATTATAACAATGACTTATCTTGAATAGTGCCTCCTGAGGCAGACAGAAATGCACTTTACCCAGCTTTCACCTTACATTCAGAGAGACATCTATTTTCTAATTAAAGTCTACATTTATCTTTTCTGAGATTGACAGAACTTATCATTATAGATTGAATATTTATTATGAAATTGTATCAATCTCTACAGTTTTTAGAGCACCAAGTACAGGGCACTGCACAGAAGTATGTTTTGATGATAATTTAAATCCCATTGTTCTTTTGCTTAGATTTGAATTATTTGCTAAATGGTATGCTAATTGCCTTAAAGAGCTCCTACAGTTTCAAAAGGCATAGAAGTTTCTTTTAAGTTGCAGTGGTAAACCTAAGTAAATCAAGCTCATTGTTAGACAATAGTTCTCAAACTTGGCAAGTGTATAGCAACCCCCACCCAGGAAGATAAAAGTTCAGATTCCATGACCCCACTTTAAGCTATTCAGATTTATTTGGTTTGGGGGCAGGTCTGGGGGATCTGCGTTTTCAACAATTGACATAGTTATTTATGACACAGTGAAGTTTTTTAAAAGTTAGGTTCTTTCCAGAATCCACATTTTAAAACTTACTAGTATATTGCACATGGCTATTCGGAATACATTTTAAATAAAGTAGTAATATACCTTTAAAAATCAAATTATATTTTTACTGATGTCATTGTGCCACCTTACATGACATAATCTAAATAATATAAATGAGATCATCAACAGTTTAAGGCAGCTATGCTGGGAGACACTGAGAGGGCTAGAAAAGTAATATACTTCACCACATATTTACCATTTTATGTCTCTCAGAGAAGATATGTCCAATGAAGTAGTGTATGTGAAACCACTTTTAAGTTGTAAAGTACTTCACAAAAATAAGACACTTTCTTCTGAACCTTAGAAGTCATTTCTTTAAACTGAAATTTTTGATCCGTGGGTGCTGTTGATGTGGGCAAAGCACAGGTGGTGCTGATGCAAGTGAGATTTTAAACGACATTAATTTCTGGAAAAAAATATGTAACAGAATGTCTTTCTAAGTTATATGTCAGGATGGATCTAAGATAGCTGTGAAGTGAATAGCCTGAGGCATTTACTTTCAAATAATTCTGAAAGCATTATACCAAATATTATTGAGAATCCTTGATACCCAGCTATCTAGGGTGACAAGAACTGAACTGTCTGTAAAGAACATCAAGAAGAAAGGTTATAGCACATGAAAAGAAAGCCTACAGAAACCAATTTAATATTAGGTGGCTATTATAAACCAATTTTGGAATGATGGCCATGAAAATGCTTTGAACACTATATAGTGGTACAAAAATAGGTAATGGCTATAATTATGAATTGTTACATTCAAAGACTTCACCTTAGGTTGGAACTACTTGCCTTTATGTTTGACGATGTTGGATTGACCCACCCGGTCATTGATAGCTGTGGCATTCTGAGGAGTTTGCCCCTCTAGAATTATTTCCTTTTACTCACAGAGATGTACTATAAGGTGCCTGATTTTTATTTTATTTTATTTATTTTATTAAGGAATTATATGTGTACATATCTTAGCATTCCTCCCCACCCCACTCCCATATACGCCCTGACCCCCCAATGTTTTGCATCCATTGGTTATTCTTATATACATGCATTCAAGTCCTTCGGTTGATCTCTTATCTCCCCCATCTCTCCCTAACCTTCCCACTGTCATTTGACAGTCTGTTTTATATTTTACTGCCTCTATATTTATCTATCTTTTTGTTCATCAGATTATAATGTTCTTTATTATTCACAAAAGAGTGATATCATGTGGAATTTTTCTTTCGTTGACTGGCTTATTTCACTTAGCATAATGTTCTACAGTTCCATCCATGCTGCTGCAAAGGTAAGAATTCCTTCTTTTTTATGGCAGCATAGTATTCTGTTGTGTATATGTACCATAGTTTTCTGATCCAGTTATCTGCTAATGGGCAAGGTGCCTGATTTTTAGTACACTCTCAATAGGTGCCTAAATATCCAATCAAGTCAAGAGTAAAGGGAATCTCAAAGTAAAGGGGATAAGGAGGCAATTATCTATCTGGGGTCATGGCCTACATTTTTTTCTTGGGATTATCTCTTGTTGGTTTGGATAGAATACAGTACTAGGTGAAATTAGACCAATATACCAAATGTCAAAAGTGCTTTCAAATTTTATAATTCACAAATTCTACTAGCCAGGAAGCATTTTTAAAAACATCTGAAACATAAGGATCTTAACATTTCCCTTTCTTACATTGGTGCTTAATGCCACCAGAGTGTTAGATGAATCTTTGAATAACTGTAACAGAGAAAAGAAGCCTCTTTGTATGGTTTGGGAAAATTGTTTCCTAAATACAATTCTTATATACTACAGGCCTGGTGCATGAAATTTGTGCAAGGGTAGGGTCCCTAGGCCTGGTCAGCGATCAGGGCCAATCTGTGAGTCAACCAGTGGGACAGTTTGGGGAGCGGGGGGGCGCTGTCACCCACCTTGGCTGAGTTGGCACCATTCACTGGCCAGCCCCAGCCCCCAATGGCTCTGCCACTGGCCGGCCCCACACCCTCCGCCACCGCCACTGTTTGCCTCCCTCTGCAGAATGACCAGTGGGGCTATCAGGGGGGCCCCACTGGCACCAGCTTTGGCTGCCCTGGGGCCTGTGAGCTGGGGGTTGCTCCTGCATTGAGCATCTGCCCCCTGGTGGTTAGTGCACATCATAGTAACTGGTCATTCTACCAGTCATGGTCATTCTGCTGTTCAGTTAATTTGCATATTAGGCTTTAATTATATAGGATGGTAGAATGCAGCCACAATGTCAGTGGTTACATATTATCACTAAAGGCCATTATAATAAAAACTAGGGAAAATATTGTCAATGTAAAAGGGAAGGCTACAAACATATGTGACATAGAGTAGGTTATCCAGCATCTCATTCTCATCTTTAACTCATGAAAAATCGGAATAATGTGCATTTGGTATAAATACATGGCATTTATATTATGCCACTCTTTAATATATTATATGAAAACTTAACCCCGATTTTATTCCCTCAATTTTGCTGTAATTTCATTTACTCAACAGATATACATTTAGTACCTATACTGTGTCACTCACTTGTAGGTGCTAGAGATATAGCTGAGAAGATACTAGCATGTAGTACTGATATGAGGGATTGTGCTTCAAAACATTTTATATCTGTTGCTAAAGAAAAACAGTGGTAGTTGCAGAGATAAACACTGGGGATATGACTTGTTATGTTCAATGGACATTAGCAAAAAAGACATAATCAGCATTTTGAAAGATGCTTGCTCATTGGGGCTTACCTTCTCTTGTTAATCATTTGAACCCCATGAATGTCCTCAGAAGAAACCTAGTGTGAGCAGGTGTTTCTGGCTCTTACCCAAGTCAGTTTGTTTGAATTGCCATGGTCACAAAAGACTCCCTTTTAAAGACCCTTCCTCTGTAAAGAGGGATGATGATAGCCCTAAAGAGAATAGTCTAGCAAGGTTTTGGAAAATTCAATGAGTGCCCAGTGACTTGCAGAAGCTATTTGTAAACTGGTTAGAATACTGCAGCTCTAATATTGAGAGAGATTAGACAATTCTTATCTGGCACTGACACCCGAACCTCTTAATCAGCCACTAGTGAGTCATATTAAGTTTTACAATTGTTGCATTAAAGGTTAAATATAATTGGTTATAGTCAGTCTAACTTTCTCTTCCACTGCAATAGCTTCTGCTATAACTTTGGCTATAACAGAGTCTTTTAAATTCATGATCTGAGCTCTTATTTAGTGTTTCACTGGGTAATATCAAGTTGATATGAATAAAATTTTAATGTGTCTATAAAATTTCCTTGAAGAAAAAATATTGCTGGGGAGGGTCACAGCACAATTAACTAAATATGCCTAGTCAGTACATAGTTAATTTTACTACTTTTATTTATGAAGAATCTTTCTCTCAGGAACACAAAGTTTTTAGAAGCTGTATCCTGCTGTTTGTGTCTCATTGTCCTTGGTGTTGTGGCTCTGACCATGTAAACCCCGTGGATAGGATTGCTTATGGGATTTGTCATTTGTTGTTCACAGCATTTGTAGGTTGCTCTGGGTTTATGGCCAAATGGAGTTGCTTGGTTGTTGTCTTTAGCTGCTGAGGTGGCTAATGCAGTTTCAGTGAGTCAAGAATTATTATTTTTTTTTAGCACTTAGAATATTGTACTGAGCACTTTAAATTATTGTCAAAAACCTATAAAACGTCTGTTAGTGATTGTCTTATGATTTAATTTAGGGACATAAAATGCAGACCAGAGACTTACTGTTACTTGTGTGACCTCACACAAGTTTTTATCTCGGGAGTCCACACCTTGAGACTATGATGGGGTAGGAGAGGTTACAGAATAGGACACTACAGATCAGGAGCATCTGCAATATATACTATTGTAGATGTGGCTCTTTATTATATGACAGTGTATCAGCTTCACCCACAAGAAGTAAAATACAAATTCAAATTACAAGAGATCTTTTTCTAATTTGTCAACTTGGGAAATATTAAATGATTTGATTTGTGTTGCCAAGGGGTAGACAATCGGGTATCTCTTTATATTGCTTGTAGTAATTTAAGTTGCCTAATTTTTATTCAAGAAAATTGGGAAAGAACTATCAAAACTGAAATTACAAAAACCTTTGGAACTAGCAATATCTCTTGTAGGAATATATATTGAAGATATCTGACTATCATATATATAATGATAGTCACTGCAGCATTGGTTAAAATGGTAAAGGATTGGAGACAACTAAATGTCTACCAATGAACACTTATTAAATAAATTATTATATACTCATTTTATGTAATAATACACATTTGTAATAAATAAAATAAGGCACCCTAGCATGTTTGGTTCAGTGGATAGAGTGTCAGCCTGTGGACTGAATGGTGCCAGGTTCAATTTAAGTCAAGGGCACAGACCTGGGTTGCAGGCTTGATCCCTAGTAGGGGGCATACAGGAGGCAGCTAATTAATGATTCTCTCTCAGCATAGATGTTTCTGTCTCTCTCCCTCTCCCTTTGTCTCTGAACTCAATAAAAATATATATTTTTAAAAATAAATGAAACAAGGCAATTCCATGTGTCCTAACATGTAATATTCCCTGATATATATTTTTAGGTGTAGGAGGGGGTCAAGGTATAGAAAAGTGTATATAGTATGATACTACTCTTACTAAAATATTTATTTGTGAATATACTTAAATTTGCCTGTAGTTTTTCTGGATGAATACACAAGAAATGAATACTAGTTTTTGTAATCAGAGGGGCCTGTGTAATGGGGATAAAAGTACATTAGATTATTGTTCAGCATATACCCATTCCCATGCCCTTGCTACTTTAAGGTAGAGTTTAATTTTCTGCCCTAGTGATTAGCACTTGGCCATATGACTTGCATTGGCAATATAATAGAACAGATATAACACAAGCATGTCCTTGAGCAGTTCTTGCTTAGCAATGCACTTCTGTGATTGCCATGAAAGTAACATATCCTAGGCAGCCACTGTCTCTTCAGCCTGCCACCCTGAATGATGTGTAGATTATTCCCAAGCTTGACTGAAAGCTTAGATCCAAGCTTGCACAACCCACAGTCTGAAGAAGAGAAGCGAGCCCCTGCCAATTTGTAGGCTTTTAAGAGAGAGAAATCAGTGCTTGCTGATGTAAACCACTTAATTATGGGGCGATTTGTTATACAGAAGCATGATTGCAGCAATAGCAATTAATATATTGATAGCTATAGACTTTTAAAATGTTATATAATTACATGTAGTATCCATTGAAAAAGGTATATTAAAATAATTTATTAACCTGTCTCCTCAAAACCAATCCAGAAAATGCACACAAAACAAGAAATAGCTTTATATTAAATAATGATAAAGCCTTTGCCTTAGTCATATTTGAATTGATCAGCTGATATAGTAATTTATGGTTTGAGATTACTCATTTTATCCTTAATCTGGCAATCCACTGAGGTACCAATTAGTTTTATAAAGAAAACTTACCAACGTGGAAAGAAAGAATGTGTTGTCATATGGTGAAAGACTAATTGGTGTGTTTTTTTTTTTCTGTATGAGAAGATACTGATATTTTTTTTCCATTTTTTATTAAGTTATTATATGTGTACCTATCTTACCATTCCACCCCACCCCACTCCCATAAATGCCCTCACCCTCCAGTGTTTTGAGTCCATTGGTTATGCTTATCTGCATGCATACTATCCTTCAGTTGATCTCTTATCTCCCCCACTTCTCCCTAGCCTTCCTGCTGTAATTTGACAGTTGGAGGGGGTTGTTGGGAGTAAAAAGAGTAGAAGAAGCAGCATGAGCAGTAGTTGGATTCATCATTATGGCAGATCACTAGAGTAGGGAGCATTGCAGGCCTACTGTACAGCAGCCAGAAGTTGTCCCACGTGCTGGATTTGTCTTGAATTTTGAATGATAGTCTTAAAGCAGGCTTCACTTCCCTTCAGGTCTGGTTCTGAGATGGCATCTGTTTTTCCTGTCTTTCCTGCACACTCTTACAAATGCATGAGCATTATCTCTGCTCTTACAACAACCTGAAAAGTCTAACTAACCTAACAGTCAACCTCAAAGCCTCTGGTTATCTCCAGATAAGGAAAACTCTGTTTTGTAGCAACTGATTATATCACTAACACCAGAAATATCACTTTAATTGGAATAAATCAGGACTCCAAACACGGCTTCATAGAAATGTATTGCCACTATTGGAAAGGGGAAAAAACAAAACAAAAAACAAACAAAAAACACCCTCAAATATATGGTTTTATAATTTGTTTTCTTATTAGTGTGTTAACTTGTATATTCATTTGACCATGAAGATAATAATTTTCAATACTTGAAAGTCTTACTATATGAGAATGATAAGCTTTTGAAATGATAAAATGTCAATGAATTAGAAAACTAGAGGATTCTGTTTATCTATGTATGTTATTCTCATAATGCAAAATTCCTTATACTCTAATCATTTATGTCAGTTTATAATACTTATAGTTGTCTATTAATATATACAAATTAAATTATGAAAAATAGAATGAATATTGTTACAACCATATAGTTCCACACATTGTAAACATTAAATATCCTCATATCATATCCTCCTTATAAAGTAATTGATAGTTCTGTAAATTTTTCAATAGAAATGAGGCTTCAGCTATCACAAATATAATGAGGATTGATGTGGTCAATTTGCATGGACCATCTTCAGAATGATGAATGTCAATTTATTTTTATTGTGTTCACTAGAGCACAAGGACCCTTCTACAATAAATGATCTAAAAGCTGTGAGCAAGAAGTTTCTGAAAAGCAATTGGCTGCATTCCTATATATGGAAACATAGAACTCATAAAACAATTAGTCAGACTACACATTAACTAAGAAACTTTACTCCTACATTACTGTGGTTAATTCCCAAAATCAGCTCTAAAAGAGTAAGAGACCACTCGTTATTCTAAATCCATGTAAATGGGCCCTTGGTCTTTTTTGACACCATGAAGCATCTATATTTTAAGCAATAATCTTCATTTTAAGTATTTAGCTGCATTTGAATGAAGAGTAAATCCCTACATTGAAAGCATGTTATAGATAGTAAATAGATTAGCCTGTGATTATGATATGGTTGTGGAAAAATGTTAAACACTAGGGAATGATTTCAAAGCATTTGCTTTTTTTTATGTTAAAAGTCCTTATAATGCAGTATTCCTATAAAAATATCTACACAATGGAATATTATGCTGCCAGAAAAAAGAAGAAATTCTAATCATTTGCAGCAACCTGGATGGAATTGGAGAACATCATGCTGAGTGAAATAAGCCAGTCAATGAAAGAGAAACACCACATGACCTCACTTATTTATGGATGATAAAGAACATTATAAACTGAAGAACCAAAAGATAGATATAGAAACAGTAAAACAACAAGCAGACTGTCAAATTACAGTTGGGAGGTTAGAGAGACCTGGGGGAGATAAAAGATCAACCGAAGGACTTATATACATGTATATAAGTACAACCAATGGACACAAAACTCTGGGGAGGGAGGGTTTCTATGGGAGGGGGGGCAATGGTATATGTACAAAGATAATAATTTAATAAATAAAGAAATAAAAAATAAAGATGTCGGAGATGAACTGGGAAAGAAATACAAACTAGTTTCCCAAGACATTTTAAGCAGCCCTTTTTGAAATTCCCGCCCTGAGGCAGGTAACCAACAGGAAGTAGATAGCAAGTTTACATATGAATGGCTGAGAGTTTACCTCTTTGACTATTCCAACAGAAAATTTGTGACCTTTTTATTTTTATATTTTTAAAATATATTCTATTGATTTTTCACAGAGAGGAAGGAAGAGGGATAGAAAACTAGAAACATTGATGAGAGAGAAATATCCACCAGCTGCCTCCTGCACACCCCCCACTGGGGATGTGCCCGCAACTAATGTACATGCCCTTGACCAGAATCGAACCTGAGACCTTTCAGTCCATAGACAGATGCTCTGTCCACTGAGCCAAACCGGTTTTGGCTGTGACCTTTTTAAAAGCAGTTGTGCCAGGCCTATTGGCTGGAAACTTTTAAAAGAACTTGGAAGTCTACTAAATCAAATGAGAAAAACTTAAATCTAAATGTATTGAGTTATTGTAGCACTGAAATGTTGATCTGTGTATGCCTTGTATAAAGTCTAGATTATATTAGTTAATCTATTTAATTGGATATGTCTTTTATTTGAAATGTATCCTTAAAATGTAAAAGTATCATTAATTTGAAAAAAAATAAAATAGAAAAATAGAAAAAAATAAAATAAAAATATTCCAGATAAATGTTTTCTGCTTATAAATTCTATTTCTAGAAGTATAAGCTAGTACTAAACATAATTCTTTACAGATATTTAAAATATAGGACTAGTTTTCTATATTTATGTTCCATAATATTTTTTGCAGTTTTATATTATATTTATGGTGTGTATAAACTGACATTAACTTTTTCAAATATTAATGATCCCAATCAACCCAATGAAAGAAGAGGTGTGTCAGCAGCTTTCTGGGTGGCAATAAAACATATAGGATTTTTAAATGGAAAATTTAGAGAATAATAGCTAAGTTAATTACCCTCAATATTTTTCTTACCTCATACAATCCTATCTAATTAAAGAGAAACATGCAAATTGACTGTACCTTCACTACACCCACAAGTCATGCCCAGCAGCCAATTAGGGTGACTATGCAAATTAACTCAACCAAGATGGCAGCTAATTTGCATATCCAGGCTAGAGAGAAGAGTGAAGACAGACTAGAAAGAAGCCAAGCGCTGCAGAAGGGAGCGAGGCTGCAGAGAAACAGCAAGCAGGATCGGGGAGAAGGGAGGGAAGCAGGTGGGGCAGTGACTGCAACAGGAAGCCCTATTACAGGAATCTTCCTGCAGTGGGCCTCTAGTTCATATTATAAGATCAAATGTATGTATTACTTCCTCTCTCATTTAACATAGCAGATGAAAAGTCAGGTTTTCTGAAATGAGTGGCATTCACCTTCTTTTTCTAGGTATATTCTTGGGTCATAGTAATGTTCAACATGGCAACTCAGGTACTGAAGGGTAATGTCCTGCAGTGATACCCTGTTTGGATGTGGGACAAAAAAGGTGCCTGGCCGGTGCCTTCAGGGTGAAGTGGGGCTTGCTCAGAGAGATGGAGTGCTAAAGAAAAGTGTGAATTGCATGGTACTTGTTTGGAGCTGCATTCAGTGATGCTGTACAGACTTTCCCAAGAGAAATAATTCTTCCTATCTCTATTTTCATACTTGGACATCTCAAGTGAAAATACCCTTAAACTTCCTATATTACCCCCTACAAACTCATACATCTTCATTCATTCCTTAACTCCTTGTTTCAAAAGATGAGCTGTTGCTTCACCACAGTGCTCTGAAATGTACATAGAATCCAGCCTTTCTCCTATGAGATATTGATCTATCATCAGCTTTTTCTAATATACAATATATTTAATAATTCTATTATCTCTTTCTTTTCTCAGCATTTGCAGTACTCTAGGCTGCCTACCAATGACTTTGGCTTTCCTCTTTCTTTGTTGTTGGTTTTGCTATTCTTCCATGATAATGACTCAGAATGCCCAGGTATCTTATTCCCCAGGCTTTTATTTGGTGGAGGAAAAAAATTGCTTAGTTTTTGCAAAAGATAGTCCTCACTGATAAGAGGAATAATCCCCCTTCTTTCCCATCCTCCCTGCTTTGGATGCTGACTTTGGAGGACATGAAGCCTGGAGCTACAGCAGACATGTTGTAATCAGGAGGGAAAAACATGGAGGACACGTGAGAAATGGTATGTGGGAACAATTAAAAGAGCCTGGTGATCTTGATGACACCATTGAACTATTGTATGTTTACTTTATGCCAGATATTGTACTACTATCTAATAAAACCCATGAAATTTAAAAATATAACAAAATAATTCAATTTATGGAAAAATAATTGATTTTTTAATAAATGGTATTATAAAAACTAATTAATGTTTTGAGAAAAAATTGTCATATGTTTTATGTAATTCTTCAAAATAAATTTGAGATATATCAAAATATAAAAAAGTAAGATCTTTACAGATTTCTAAGAAATATGAATATTTTTCTATTTCTATTATGCATATGCATGTATAAACAATTATAAAATTTTTGAATGGGAAAAGTCTTTCCAATTAAGGTCCAAACCCTAGCAGACATAAGCATACAGATTCATAATTTACTAAATAAATATTTGCCATATTTCCCTGGCAAAAAGTACCATAAAAAACAAACGATAAGAGAAGCAAAAAAATGTAAAAATACAGTAGCATGGATGACAAGCTTACATATAAGTTCCCTTAATATAATTTAAGTCAATGAGAAAAGAAAAGGACAATGCATAGAAAAATGGGAAAAAGCAATTGTCAGGCAATTCACAGAAAACTAAATATAAATTTCCTAGGAAGAAATGAAGAAAGTCTTATCTTAACATTTCTTGGTTTTTAAATATTCCAATCTCAATAAAAAGCATAATTTTAAAGTAATCAGATGACAAATCTTTAAGAACTTTGATAATAACTGGGATTGGTGAAGATGTAGAGAGAGATAATAAATTTGATGGAATCATAAATGTATGCTAACCTCTTATAGAGTAATCTGTAACTGTCACAAATTTAAATGTTCATATCTTTTCATCCCAAAAAGTCCACCTAAATATTTTATTCATGTCTCCTTATACTTTCAAATTACATGTATTAGGATTTATTTCATAAGTTTATAACAGAAAGCAAACAAAACAGAGTGGTCTAATAAGACAGAAGTTCATTTCTCTGTCATGTAAAATATATTTCAAGGATGGCAGATGGGAATTGTTATGGTCATTAGAGACTCAGGCTCTTTATATTTTTCTACTTTATCATAATTAATACATAGTTTCCATTTTAAAAATTATATAATGGGCCCAATGTTTCCTGTGATCCAGCCATCATCACACATACTCTTAATTATAGGAAGAAGAAAGGTGGAAAGAAAAAAAATGGGTCATTCAACTAAAGTAGCTGTTGCCTTAAATCAAAATCACTTAGCAAGCTTCCTGATACAGTTAATAGAATATTGGACCAAACATTGTTTAGGTTTGCTTTTCTTACCCAGGAAGAAGACCAGGGATAGTTGAACTCAGAGTTTGTTCAATAGTTCAATGATGTCATCAAGATCACCAAGCTCTTTTAATTGTTCCCACATACCATTCCTCACGTGTCCTCCATGTTTTTCCCTCCTGGTTACAACATGTCTGCTGTAGCTCCAGGCTTCATGTCCTCCAAAGTCAGCATCCAAAGCAGGGAGGATGGGAAAGAAGGGGGATTGTTCCTCTTATCAGTGAGGACTATCTTTCACAAAAACTAAGCAATTTTTTCCTCAACCAAATGAAAGGCTGGAGAATAAGATACCTGGGCACTCTGAGTCATTATTATGGAAGAATGGCTTCCATGATAATTGACAGTTACAAATTTGTAACTGTCATAAATTTAAATAAATATATGTATATATATTTGATGAACAGGTAAGGGAATTGTGAACTCACACAAATCTTATTGTTAGTTTAATTATGATTATATTGTACATATGCATGAATATAGGAAGAACTTATATTGTATACAATATAGAATTTTCTAATTTAAAATCATAGTATGTATTTTATGCCTGGCCTGTATAGTTTGATTGGTTGGAGCATTGCTCCATCCTCCAACTAAGGTCATGGGTTCAATTCCTGGCCAGGACACATGCCTGAGTTGTGGGTTTGATCCCAGGTCAGGGTTCATATGGGAGGCAACAGATTGATGAATATATCTCACATTGATGTCTCTCTCTCTCTCTCTCTCTCTCTCTCTCTCTCTCTCTCTCTCTCTCTCTTTCTCTCTCTCTTTCTAAAATAAAAATAATAATATTCATTTTAATTTACTTGCATTTATATGTTATACAGTTTAAAGTTTGTTTTTATCTAGATAATTTCTGTTTTTAAACGTTGATTTTCCTCATTTTTCTCTGTCTTGATATGTTCACTCTTTGCTCACTTTTTGCCCTGCATCCCATATATATATATATGTGAAATATTCTCTGATCCATAAAGTTCTTGCTATATAACCCATCCAAGGGAATTATCTAGCTTGAGAGGCTTGCAGTGTTTTATAGAAATGGTTGTAACTTAACTTTATGAAGGATTCTCAAATGAAAGTGCATTTCTTTGAAAAGTTTGGATTCAAAGGATCTACTTTATCATTTTTAAAATCCCATACCTGCACAAGAGATTGTTTGCTGAATACCCACTATTTTTCTTAATACTGTGCTTGCTACCAGGTTCAGGAGACCTAGATAAATAAAAATTATATGTAACAGTTTCTCTTTTCAAACACTAGACAGAATTGACTCAACTAACAAGATATGATGTCCAGCCCTCTCTGGGTGGCACAGTTGGTTGGAGCATCATCCCACACACCGAGAGGGTGCAGATTTGATTCCTGGTCAGGGCACATACCAAGGTTGTGGGTTCCATCCCAGGTTGGGGCGCATAAGGAAGGAAACCGATCAGTGTTTCCCTCACATCGCTGTTTCTCTGTCTCTCTCTTCTTTTCTCTCTAAAATCAATAAAAACATATCATCAGGTGAGCATTAAAAACAAAAAGATGTATCCAACAGACAGAATACTTACAAAGCAATGATTTTTTAAGTATGTCTGGGGCCACTGGTTTCTTTGTGATGATAACTACTGACATTTTCCCTAGAAAATAGAGCATAAAAGAAAGTAAGTAGAACATTAAATTCAATAATATGTATCAGCCAAGTTCCCAAAAAGATTTAAGTGAAGATACTTTAATAGAGGGACAATTTACTTCAGAATGGACAAACTTGGGGGGACCAAAACTCAAAGGAAGTTTGAGGCATCCAAAGAGTAGCAGCACCAGGAAGTCATTACGATTCTCAGTCTCCCTCAGAGGGCTAAAGGGAGACATCTAAATGCTGGAATCACTGAGGAAGGCTGTCTGATGAGAGAGCTGCAGCTGGTACTAGAAAATCAGCACCAGCTAGATGGAGTAGGAAAGAAATGCCTAGAACTCTCTCTCCTTCCAACCTCCAGTCTTCTGCCAATGGAAAGTTAGCCAACACAGGGGTCCAGTGAGGTAGTCCATGGAAATCAGCCTTCCTGGGAACACAACATGAAAGACAATCTAACTTTGCACATTAAGGACCTAGAAAAGAAGATAAAACTAAGCTGAATGTTATCAGAAGGAAGGGAATTACAAAGATCAGAGCAGAAATTGAAGAAATAGCCACCAGAAAAGATCAATAACATTAAAGAGCTGGCCTTTTGAAAAGGTATGCAAAGTTGAGAAACGTTTAGCTCGACTAATCAAGAAAAAAAGAAAGGCAAATGAGAAATGAAAGAGAAGACATTACATAGTACAAAACAGAAATATACAGGATCAAAGAGACTGCCATGAATAATTATATGTATTTATGTCAATAATATCTTAATAAAGCTGAGAACTTTTAATTAATAAAACTATTTAAAAATTTTAAAAGAACAAGTTTTCACACTTAAATTTAACTTTTTAATAACTAAGAAATATAACCATATAACTATTTATTGACTAAATGTATATCTGTTTGTGTTTCTCTTCATTTTAAAATTAATACTTTTCTTTGACTATAGTATATTGGGGAAATTAATATTTTTAAAAATAGATAGTGTAAAAATTCCAAGTCAATAAGATACGAAATTAAAGGCACAATTAATTCTAGAGAGAAAATTCAAGAATATATTTGTTGTCATTTTTTAAGGTTTTGTATTATAAATTGTTTTGGTTTGTATCACCAGAGAATTCTAGAAATAACTGTTTCAAACATCAGACTCCAGATGGATGTATTTAAGCTGTTGCATCCTAAAGATAGAAAGATTTCTGTTAAATAAAATTTTGTATTTTGTCAAGAGTACAGGAATAAGGCAATAACTTGTTCAAAAATACTTAGTAATAGTCACTAATACTTATAATAGTTCCGTCAATAGATAATAATTTGAATTCTTGAAGTATATTTACATTAATTTCACAGTTATTGGCCACATTCTCCAGATTTTGAATTTAGTCAATATATGTAATATTTCTCCTTTTCTGGTCATAGATTAAATCAGTTAAAAAACTGTTTCCCCAATCTGACTTTTGCCAAGTTAGATTGTCATTCTCTGTGACAGGGCACAGAAAGCTCGGCTGCCAGTTTCTATGGCAAGAACAGAATTGTCTCACATGTATTCTCATACCCTACTTCAAAGCAAACTTTAATTTCAACAGATTTGTCTTTTATTTGTCTCAATACCGAGTCTAGGAAGCTTTCTATACCAGCAGTTTTCCTAAAGTGGGGGTGGGGGATAACATTAAAAATAACCACCTACTCAGCCCTCTAAACACAGCTTTCTGAGTTAAAGTATAAAGGATTTGCAATGAGAGAAAATCACATAGAATGTCTATTTCTGTGTAAAGACAAGGAACTATAGAGGAAACCCAAAATAGGAGGGAAGGAAGGGGAGCTGCCAGTGACTCAGTGGGGACCTTTAGTAAATCCTTTAACCTGGTCTCATTCCCTTTCAAACTAATCCAGGCCCGCCCTCGCCTCCCAGAACTTTAATCCCTTTATCCCATTTATATTGCTACTCCCTCCCTCCTATGACTAAACATATTTCTTTTCTTAATACCTTTTTCCTGGGTGGTAGATTTTGTTCTTCCCTCCTCATCTTGCTTTATATGACTGGAATGATTCTAGTGAGTCAGATGTGTCCTTTTAGAATCATAGTTTGCATATAACCTTCCTTTAACAAGCTGCAAGTTGCTGCTCACCCTTTTAATTTGAGCCTTTATTAAAGCAAGCAGAAACATTTATTTCAAAAGTTTCATCACATTCTTTATCAAGACTTATCAAACTTGCTAATAAACTGCATTGGTAAGATTTCACTCAGCAAGAGACATGTTGTTTCTCTACACACATTGTCCTGTCTGTTTTCTGTTTCCTTTTTCCAAACCTGGGCCACGTACACAGAAATGGATTTTGGAAAATAATACAATTGCTCTAGACCTATACGGAAGACTTGCTTATATCTTTGATGAAAAAATGGATGAAAGGGCCCGGCCTGAGTGGTCAGTGGTTGATTGTGGTCCAATGAATAAGGAGGTCATGGTTCAATTCCTAGTCAGGCCACATGCCCGGGTTGCAGGCTTGATCCCCAGTGTGGGGAGTGCAGGAAGCAGCTGATTAATGATTCTCTCTCACCATTGATGTTTTTAACTCTCTCTACCTCTCCTTTCCTCTCTGAAAAAAAAATTAAAAAATTTTTAAAAAGAAGTGGATGAAAATAATTAAAGGTTAAGGATTGTACTCTGATCAGATTAAAAGTGCTGCTATAACCCTTTATCTTATGGTTGTTTCCTACTAATAATATTGGATTTATGAAAACTGGAACAAGCTCTAAGTACATTTATGCTGCAGAATACTGGAATAATGCATTATGAATTTTAGAAATGCAGAGGATTATATATGTACTCATGCTGAAAATTAATATTATTAAACACTACATTGAATTAATTGAGAAAGTAGGAAAACCCCAGAGATCCAAAAAGTTTTCCTCTGAAACTGTTTAGGGCTGAAAAATTGTTAAAAGCTGTTTGTGACCACCCGTTGACCCCCAAGCAGGACCTGGGCAATTGGAGTCACCTGTACTTGGGATATACATTCTGTCCACCATTCTCACAGTGGTAGACTTTCAAGGACACGGCCTTGAGAGAGCAGGTGTTATTGAGACCATCTGGACTGAACATGGGACTGAACGCAGTTACAGCCTCTATATAAACCTTTTTTTCAAGATTCTAGCAGGTGGGCAAAGAGATCTACTTGTCTTGTGATGGGCAAAACAAGCCTCATATATATGTTCCCTTATTCATTTATTGTTAATCCTCACCTGAGGATCTCTTTCCGTTGACTTTTAGTAAGAGTGCAAGAGAGAGGGAAAAGACAGAGAGAAACATCGATGTGAGAGAAACACATCAATTGGTTGCTTCCTGCATGAGCCCCGACCAGGGCCCGCAGGGAAGAGCCTGCAACCAAGGTATGTGCCCTTGATTGGAATCAAACCCGGACCCTTCAGTCCGCAGGCTGATGCTCTATCCACTGAGCCAAACCTGCTAGGGCTGTAATTTTCCTTATTTGTTAAATCTGCCACCGACCAAACTGCAGTGGCCTGCCTTTTCCTTCCATCTCCCTTTGCCCTCTGTGTCCCCAATTTAAAAACCAACAAAATTGATACAGAAGAATGGAAACCAAAGCAATTCTGATGTCAGTTTTTTATTTCATTGTGTTTCTTTGTATACAACAGTTACCTAGGAGAAAGGTGGGGAAGGCAACTTTTTTTTTTTCCTCCAGACATTTAGTATTATTATGTATTTTGTTTTACAGAAAAGAAAC
Source organism: Pipistrellus hanaki (assembly GCF_964339955.1). Taxonomy (NCBI): domain Eukaryota; kingdom Metazoa; phylum Chordata; class Mammalia; order Chiroptera; family Vespertilionidae; genus Pipistrellus; species Pipistrellus hanaki. The sequence continues at coordinate 88,330,020 of NC_140524.1, forward strand.
ATCAGATGGGTACATGGTTTAAGGACAGCCCCAGGATTAATGTTCGCTGCTTTCTTTGCCCTTAAGCCAATAAAGATAAGCAGATAATCTGCTGACTGGTTTAACATTATTTATGTGAATTTCCAAGATGCTTCCATTTTCTGTAGAAACAATGTTGACACTTCTAACTGCAACATGAAAGGATTTTCTTTTTTGTTTTAAACTGATGTATTTTTTCATTGGAAAAACTTTATAGTTTTTGTAATACAGATTTTTAATCTAATATTATTTTGAGGTTAGCTGCATGTTTCTCCTTTCTATTTTTTCCCCCCTAGCAAAATGTACCCATTTAACTATCTGAATGGACTCTGTGGGGTTTTCTTTATTTTCTCTTTCCCAGTTCCTGGACTCAGAGCTACTTTTAGATGACTACACACTTTTCAAAAGGCTCCACCAAATCAGTTCTTATGAGCTTTAAAATTGTTTAGAAGATGGGGGTGAGTGGAGGAAAAGTGTTTTGATATTCTTCGGAAATTTTCCAGGGACAATTTCAACAGTGCTGACCTTTTGTATCAAGTTTTACCCACTCAAATGGGCTCCTGATTGTCAACTTTATTTTTAAGAGGGCCTACAAATGTTATCTAGGATAAAATTAATTCACATGATGCAAGTTGACATAACACTTTCATATCATACACATTTTCCAAAATCCCTGGGTAAAGCATAACAAGCATATGAAGGCTCTGAAAAGTGTTAAGACAAAGATGGACTATCTAGAGGCCTTGATCAGAATGCATCAGAGTGAATTCTTTGGGTTTCCTTATTGCCACCCATATCCTGGACAGGGCTCTCTAATTCAGAACCACTCATAGCCACAAACAAAGGAAAACTAAAAAATAAGTCCCTTTCCCTAGCCAGAGGACCGTGAATGGGTAGCTTAATAATAAAAAAATATTCTGGCACTACTTACCCTACTCCTGCCAATGGAAAAAATATCTCCCACCTCCAAGATTTCAATAGGGTCTGAGTTGGCATTTGGTCTTCCATACCTTTACCTTGCCCTGCAAAAGCATGTGGTGGCACTTTCATTCCTTCCTTCCTCCTGGTGTGGATCAAGGCAGGGGCCTGACCTTCTGAGTGTGAACTTATCTTCCATTTCTTGCCTGATAGAAGCAGGCAGCACTCACTGAGTGAAGTGAGCAGGTTGTTCAGGGCAGCTGATTGTTCATTGCCCACCCAGTGCAACCAGCATGTGCTCTGATTCCCCTACAGGGATAGTGTTAGTGAGGCTGAGCAAGGACCTGGTTTTCCATCCCCTTCCTAGCAATAGGAGGTGGTACCCTGATTCTCCAACCTGGTAGAGTCAGTGAGATCCATCTGTGAGCGGAGCCTCTGTCCCTATCTAGCATCCATGAGGCTGTAGGAGGTGAGGCTAGTTGGCACTCTGCTTCCTCCCTTTTGCTTTTCTGGTGTCAGAGAGGTCCATGGGAGAGAGTGAACTTCTTTCATCCGCCCCCCCCACCGCAGCAACAATGTGGTGTAAGTCAACCTTCCCCTTTACTGGTGTTAGCAGGGCCTAGTGGAAAGATGAGTTTGCACCTCTACTGAGAAGTAATGTGGTGTGAGCTGGTCTCCTGATTTCACCAGAAGAGTGTCAGTGAGGTTGAGAGGAGCTACACCTTTATTACACTTGTTTGTAATGATGCAGTGTGTGTGTCGCTGCCAGGATGGTTGGTGGAATCCAGTGAGAGGCAACACATACACAGCAAACAGCCCCCACTCTAAACTTGAACAGGGGACTGCCTACTAGTACTAAAAAAATGAGGTTAAGTAGGATTCAGAGTCTCATAATATAATATCCAAAATGTCCTGAATAAAACAGAAAATCACTTGTCGGACCAAGCATCAGAAAAATCACAGCATGCATGAAAAGGAAAAGGCAACTAACTGATTACAACATCAAGATGAATCAGATCTTGGCATTACACAATTTTCTAGTTTGTGTGTGTGTGTGTGTGTGTGTGTGTGTGTGTGTGTGTGTGTTGAAAACAATTGAGATTTACTTTTATAGTAAATTTCAAATATATAATGTAATGTTAACTATAGTCACCATGTTGTACATCAGACCTCCAGAATGTATTAATCTTCCAACTGAAAGTTTGTATCCTTTGACTCATTCTACAGTCCTTGGCAACCACCATGCTTCTCTGTCTGGTTCTATGAGTTCAACTTTCTTAGGTTTCCATAAAAGTGAGATTATGCAGTACTTGTCTTACCATGTCTTGCTTATTTCACTTTGACAAGGACTTTAAACCATCCATCATACAAATTTATAAACAAGCAATTACATTTCATTTTAAACAAAGGAAAAAGAAAATCTCAACAAAGAAATGCAATTTATTATAAAGAACCAAATTGAAATATTAGAAGTGAAAAGTATAATAACTAAAATAAAAAACTCAATGGATGGACTTATTAGTAGAGTGGATATTTCAAAGGATGGAATCAGTGAATTTATGGAGAGACTAGCATGACATTCATGCACTGGGGGTAGGGGGTCTCCTCAGCCCGGCCTGTGCCCTTTTGCAGTCCAGAAGCCCTCAGGGGATGTCTGACTGGCAGTTTAGGCCCACTCCCTACGGGAGCCTAAGCCTGAGCATAAGCAGGAGTGGGATATCCTTAGTGCTGCTAGAGGCGGGCCACTGTGCTCGCCAGCCATCAGCCCAGCTTGTGGCTGAGCAGCATTCCCCTTGTGAGAGCAAACTGACCACCAGGGGGCAGCTCCTGCGTTGAGTATCTGCCCCCTGGTGGTCCGTGCCCGTCCTAATGACCTGTCCTTCCTCCATATGGTCATTTGCACATTACCCTTTTATTATATAGTATTATTAGAAGTTAATCAAAATACAGAATGACCATATGACTCAGCAATTCCACTCCTAGCCATATGCCCAAGAGAAATAAAAATTTATGTCCACACAAATACTTATAAACAAATGTGTACTAGTATAGCAGCATTATTCATACTGGCCAAAAGTGAAAACAACAAAAATGTCTATCAACAGATGAATGGGTAAACAAAATTAGTGTATCCCAAAAGATAGAACATTATTTAGCCATAAAAAAATGACTGGAGTATTTGTATTCTACAACATAGCTGAATCACAAAAACATTATGCTAAGATATATAAGCCAAATATAAAAAGCCACATATTGTATCATTTGATTTATATGAAAAGTTTAGATTAGGCAAATCTATAGAGACAAGCATATTAATGCTTTCCAGAGGTTGTAGATGAAGAGAATGGGTAATGATTCTTAATTGGTACAAAATTTCTTTTGAGAATGATGAGAATGTCCTGAAATTGATTGAGGTAGTAGTCTCCCAACTCTGCTAAATATGCTAAAAGCCATTTAATTGTATACTTTAAATAGATGAAATTTATGGTATATAAATTATGTCTCAATAAAGCTACTAACATAAAAATAAATGTTATGATAACATAGCAGACTAGGATAGACCATGTTGAATACCTGCATGCCTTTTGTGCATATGTAAAAATAATTATTTAAAACAAAAGGAGACATCCAAATTCAGTTCCACTCAAATCCTATATTTTTTGAGCAACTGTGCAAGGCACTGTGTTGGTGTGCTCTGGGGCATACAGACATGAGTAAAAAACAGGTCTTAATCTCAGACAGTTTACACTCACTGGGGGGAAGATACATCCATATCCATATCCATATCCATATCCATATCCATATCCATATATATCTAGCTAATCTAAGATGGTCATGTTCACATGATTTGCTTCATTTATTCAGGTATAGCACCAATACATAAAAAATACAGAAGTTAATGTTAAAGTTAGGAACCTTACATAGTTGAACTATATTATTATTATTATTATTATTTTATGTTGAGGTTCCCATAGCAATGATAAGAAATGCAAAACTGAAATTTGGTTTAAGTCAGCTACCATTCTTCTTGATCCAATCAGATACTTTAAGAACCTTTCTTTGGGCAATTATTTGTTAAATCAACCTGCTCGACACTCCTATATTAACTTGGAAATAATCACTATTTCTAGCTGCAACACTTGACTAGGCTAATAATGTTTTGAATTAATTGACTAGCTTGCAAATGTGGAAGGATCTACTTGATGCATATGACTGGGCAATTTTCCATGTGTCGTGTTGGCTCATTTGAGATTCTGTGAAGAATATGATGATTGACAGAAAAGGTTCCCTAAAGCAGCATTTATTTTGGAGATACATTACCTTTTACTGGTGAACTTGGCAGTTCAACCTAATGTAAACTGATTGCAATTAACAATCACACAGCAAGCTACTAATGTCCACACTGAGAGAGGGTATTTGTCCAATCAAATGTAGTTAATAATCTCTTGATAAATTACAAAGTTGGAAGGAAACTTCATGTAATCTGAGGTGGGAGAAAAGTAAATGTGCTCTGAACATTGTTTTCTCTTAGATAAAGTTCTAGCAGTGCACACCTATCCAAACTTTCATCCCATGACTCCTCTCCACACCCAATAAGGGGAGCAGATTTGTGAATGAGGCCCATTTCTTCCAGGAGACAAAATTAAGAAAAGAATAGTAGCAATCCAAAAACACTATGCAGTAGCATACTATTGTCAGTTCCAGGTCAACTTGCCTGGGTTCAAATTTCTCTTTCACTACTTAATAGCTTTGGGCAAGTCTCTATCCATCTTTGAGCCTTAGTTCACTTATCTGTGTAATGGGTGTAGAAATGTAATTTATCACATGAGATATTTTGAAATTTTTAATGAGATTATACATAGAAAGTGTTTAGTTTCATTAGTACTACCTGGCACTTATAAACACTCTATAAATGTTCACAATTATTATTAACTATTATTTTACTCATATAATTAATTGGACACTGTTGGGATGCACCACCACCATGAAGATGAGTGTGGACCACAGATACAATATTGACAACTGGGTTTCTAAGGGCATTTGTGGTCAGGTAAATTGAGTAGGTCATCAAGAGAGTTAAAAAGATCATAAGTTTAATCACATCAAATATACTCTTATTTTCTTACAGATAACTACAAAAATATCAAAATGACCTAAATTAACTACTTAACTGCCTGTTAAGGTGGAAGTGGTAAAATTCCTTGGTTAAACCCAAAGTAACTGTGCTCTTCATTATATCTCTGCTAAGTGATCAGAAAGCTGCTTGCTTAGGTTAGTCATTTTATTTATTTAATTATTGTTGAAAAAATATTACAGATATCCCCTCCCGCCCCCCAATTTGACCCCCTCCACCTCTCACCTGCCCCTGCCCCCTGGCCTTCACCACACCATTCTCTATGTCCATGGGGTATGCATATATGCATATAAGTCCTTTGGTTAATCTTGTCCTACTCCCTTCTTCCCCAAAACCCCCTTTCTTCTGTAATGCATTGGTCTGTTCCATGCTTCCATGACTCTGGATCTATTTTGTTCATCTCATCAATTTATTTTTTCATTAGATTCCATACGTGAGATCATGTGATACTTGTCTTTCCCTGACTGGCTTATTTCACTTAGCATAATAGTCTCCAGGTCTCTTCATGCTGTCTCAAAGGGTAAGAGATCCTTCTTTTTTATAGCTCTTTAGTATTACATGGTATAAATATACCACATATTTTTTATCCACTCTTCTACTGATGGGCACTTGAGCTGTTTCCAGATCTTAGCTATTGTAAATAGCGCTTCCATGAGGGGTGCATATATTCTTTCTGATTTATGTTTTGGGGATTCTTAAGGTATATTCTTAGAAGTTGGATCACTGGGTCAAATGGCAGTTCCATATTTAATTTTTTTTGAGGAAACTCCATATTGTTTCCCATAATGGTTGCACCAGTCTGCATTCCCAACAGTAGTGTACTAGAGTTCCCTTTTCTCCACACCCTCACCTGCACTTGCCATCTGTTGATTTGTTGGTGGTAGCCATTGGGATTTTAATTTGCATCTCTGTGATGATTAGTGATTTTGAGCATCCTTTCATATGTTTATTGGCTATCTGTATGTCCTTTTTGGAGAAGTGACTATTTAGGTCCTTTGCCCATTTTTAATTGGATTTTTTTTTGTCTATCTTTACAAATAAGCCAGAAATAAGCCAGAAATAAGCCAGTTGAGTTGTATGTTCTTTATATTTTTTGAAACTAAACCTCTTATCAGATATATTATTTGCAAATATGTTCTCCCATACAGTAGGATACTTTTTCCTTTTGTTGATGGTTCCTTTTGCTATGAAGAAGCTTTTTATTTTGATGTAGTCCTATTTATTTATTTTCTCCTTGATTTCCTTTGCCCTAGTAGATGTATCTGCAAACACATTGCTACGAGAGATGTCAGCAATTTTGCTGCCTATGGTTTCTTTTAAGATTCTTGACTCCATGACTTACATTTGTCTTTTATTCATTTTGAGTTCATTCTTGTTTATGGTGTAAGTTGCTGTAGCCACATTTGATCTACCACAGAGCTATCCTTTATAATAAAGAGGTAATATGCAAATTAACCCTCATGCCTTCACAAGATGGCTGCCTACGACCAGGCCGGCAGGGGGGTGAAGGATGACCAAACGACTGAATAGCAAGCTGTGTAGGGCAACCAGGCCAGCAGGGGGTGGGGGTGGGCATGAGTGGCGACTAGGTCATCAGGGGGGGGCAGTAAGAGGTGACCTGGTGGGGGTGGGGCCAGTTAGGGACAACCAGGCCAGCAGGAGGGGGTGCATTTGGGGGCAACCAACAGGGGGGGCAGTTATGGGTGACTAGGCCAGCGGGGGTGGCAGTTAGGAGCGACCAGGCTGGCAGGCGGGGGGGGGGGGGCAGTTAGGGATGACCAGGATGGCAGGGGGGGGCAGTTAGTGGAGACCAAGCCATTAGGGGGGCTGTTAGAGGCAACCAGGCAGGCAGGTGAGTGATTAGAAGCCAGCAGTCCAGAATTGTGAGGCTGCTGTCGGACATCTCCCAAGGGGTCCTAGATTGGATAGGGTGCAAACCAGGCTGAGGGACCCCCTCCCCAGTGCATGAATTTCATGCACCATCTTCTAGTATATCTATATGAATGTATTTGTTTGTTTATAAATTAAGCATTGGCCTAGGGAATATAAAAGTGAATATCATGAGAATTATTTCTGGAGTTAAAATTGACATCAAATGGCACATTTAAATGTATAGATTCTAAGTCTTCCTTTTTTTTTTAATTAGTTTTCTTGGTAGCTTACTTATTTGATTCAGGTGGTAGAAATAGATAAACATTTTTGAATGAAATGGAGACATAAAGAAATTTGCAATTATGGTCTCAATAGCCACTTTAATTTCCATAAAATAAGTCAGAAATAATAAAAAAATTCAGTTCATTAAAACAGGTGAATTTGTGAAAGCAAAATATATTCTGTAGCTAAAATATAAGTTCTTAATGCAGATTGTTATCATGGGCTTATTATTTAAAAATAATTATTTGCATCCAGAGAACACTCTTTTTAAGTCACACTGTTATTAACATAAAAATTGCTTATCTACCTAATGTATTCCTGTTTTGTAGCATCTATTTCCATTTGAATCAGAAAGTGATCCATGTGTTTCTTGCTAATAAGAATTGTTCTGAGTATGAAAAAATTTCAATTGCTATTCCATATTCTCAAATTTTTTTCATGATATTGATCTGTCTGCCTAATGTCACTTATGTATGTGACTGACAGAGAGCCTCTTAATAGCTCTGGTCCTGCAATGAAAAGTAATAGAGGTTCATTCTCTCTTTCTACTGCTTAAAGAAATTAACATAGGTGATATTTGGCCTTAGGCATTCAACTGACCAATTTAAAAGAATATTATAATTTCAAAGTTTTGGCCATGCCTTTGTGTAACCAGTAAGTGATGATCAAAGTCACAGGATACTGACCAGGCAAAGTTGTCAGTGGATGCTGACTAGAGGAACAGTTAGTATATCCCAGTGACTCAGCTCTATCATTTGTCTGGGAACATGAACAGTTTTCATCTCAGGACACCTAAATATTTCTGGGAAGAGGTTTTCCCCTGTTCATAATATGCCACCACGATTACCTCCTGGTTTCTGGTGACTCTTATTAACCCATATTCTTCGGTTTCTCCTCAAATTTCTGACCTAACCCTAGCTGGTTAGGCTTAGTGGATAGAACATCAGCATGCGAACTGAAGGACCCTGGGCTCGATTCCAGTCAAGGTTACATACCTGAGTTGCAGGCTCAATCCCTGACCCTGGTAAGGGCAAGTGTGGGAGGCAACCAATCAATGTATCTCTCTCACATTGATGTTTCTCTCTCTGTGTCTCCTTCTCCCTTCAACTCTCTCTATAAATCGACAAACTATCCTTCAGTGAAGATTGACAAAAAACAAAAACATTCATGAAAAACATTTTCTGACCTAATTTTAGACTGAATTAGTGATTTTCAACCTTGTTTCCATATTATGATCACCTGGGGAGGTTTAAGAAGTCCTGATGCCTGGGTCTTACTGCAGAAAAATAAAATCAGAATCTCTGGAGATGGGACTCTAAGACATCTGAGAGGTGACTTCAATATGTAGCAAACAGTGAACCACCCATCTAGAGCCTTGAAACACAGAAATGTGGCCTGAGACAAGCAACACTAACATCACTGGGAGTGTTTCAGAAGTGCAGAATTTTGACCTTATCCCAGATCCACAAATTCAGAATCTCCAACAAGTACCAACAAGGTACTTGAGTGATTTTTATTAGAGAGGTACTGGTTTAGAACAAAGATTCTCAATTAGGAATGCACATTAATATTAGTTGTAAGATCAGATATTAGAGTAGATTTGAGAAGACAGGGAAATAGGAGTCAGTAAAGAAGGCCCAAAGGAAGTAGGATTGGGTGGGAAGGAAGGAGGCAGCTTATCAACTGATACCAATAATCCAAAGATATGTTAGAGGGTACAAAGCTTCTCATTTAATATTTATTTCTTTTAATTTGCGGTACTCAACCTCCAAGAGAATGCTGGTGATTCATACCTCCTGTTATCAGGCCCTTGTGTAGTCCCTTCCCACACTTAATCAGGGCATGTTTAGTATGACCAATAGAATATGGTGGAAATAATGATGCTGGTTTCAAGTTAGGTAATAAAAGAAATTGCATCTTCTGACTTGGCCTCTTGGATCCCTTGTTCTGGGGAAAGCCAACTGTCATACCATGAGAACACCCACATAAGCTCATAGAGAGACCCAGGAGGAGGAGAACTGAGGCCCTCTTTCAAATTCCCAGCCACATGAATGAGTTAGCTATCTTAGAAGTAGATCTTCTAATTTCAGTTGAGCTTTCAGGTCACTGCAGCCCTAACCAATACCTAATTGTAACGGCATGAGAAACCACAAAAAAGAAATGCACATTATCCCTAGCCAGTTTGGTTCAGTCGATAGAGCATCATCAGCCTGTGGACCCAAGGATCCTGGGTTTGATTCCAGTCAAGAGCACATGCCTGGGATGCAGGCTTGATCTCCAGTGAGGGATGTGCTGAAGGCAGCCAATCAATGATTCTCTCTTATCATTGATGTTTCTATCTCTCCTTTTCCCTTCCTCTCTGAAATCAATAAAAGCATATTTAAAAAAGATGCACACTAAAGTCCTGACCAAATTCTTTATCTACAGAAACCATGAGATTAGTCAGTGATTTTTTTATACCACTGGACTGTGGAGTAATATGTATTAGATAATTGCAGCAGGATTTGATACCTGGAAGTAGGGTACTGCTAAAGCAAAAACCTAAAACGTGGCAGAAGTTGGAAGAGCCTGGAAGGGATTGGAAGAGCCATGAGGGAGGCTTTCAGTGAGACCTTAAGGCAAAGTGAGGAAAATACTGCTAGAAATTAGAGGAGAGAGGTTCCTTTTTTTTTCTAACAAGGATCCTTGTTATGTAGTGGTAGAAAACTTAGCACCACCATCTCGGAAAACTTGGAAAGTTTAAAATGGAGGGAATAAAGTGGATGATGTAGTTAAATAGATTTCCAGCCAGAATGTTGAAGATGCCACCTGGTTTCTTTTTACCACTTACAGTAAAATATAAGAGGAGAGAGAGAAACTAAAGGAACTATTATTAAATACTAGAAGTCTGGTGCACAAAATTGTGCACAGATAGAGTCCCTAGGCTACTCTGTGATCAGGGCCATCTTCTGTCCACTCTCCAGTCCCCAGTGCCACCCCACCACTACTCTCTCCAGTTCCCCATTTGCCATCTGGCCATTGGAACATGTGGGTCAGGGGGTAGGAGGGGGATAGAGAGGTGGTCAGTGCTCCTCATAGTGACTGGCCTAGATGTTGTTCTGGTTGTTATACAGTTATGGTCACTGGGATTTTATTATATAGGATAAAAGAGCCAGAAAAAAAGTTTCTCAGTCCAAGATTCTTTAAGATTCTTACATTAAGAAACGTTTTCAGAACAGAGTGTATCTAAAATGGAACCATAAGATACTTTGTTGACTTCAGAAAGATCTAAGTTGTGTTTGAGGATCATTCAGTCTCTGTTAAACAACAAGACTAAGAATAATCTTTAGTGCATTGTTCCTATCCAATGTAAAAAGAAAGGCTTTCTCTTATAGAAGTATTATTGTGGCTTTTGTTGTGTAGATCATAAATTGATTTACAAAATAATGTACAACCTTTTTATTTTTATTTTTATTATTTTTTAAAATATATTTTATTGATTTTTTTACAGAGAGGAAGAGAGAGGGACAGAGAGTTAGAAACATCAATGAGAGAGAAACATCGATCAGCTGCCTCTTGCACACCCCCCACTGGGGATGTGCCCGCAACCAAGGTACATGCCCTTGACTAGAATCGAACCAGGGACCTTTCAGTCTACAGGCCGACGCTCTATCCATTGAGCCAAACCAGTTTTGGCATTGTACAACCTTTTTAAAAGAGTTATAACACTATGAACTTGATGGAGAAAGTACTAAATGTAAGGACACAATTTATCTCCAAATAATTACAAGTAGGAAGCAAACTGGAAAAAAAAAAAAACACAAACAAACAAAACTACTAAGCTTCAAATGCAAGGTACTTTTATTTTATAGAAAAGGAAGGATGACTCAGATTATGGAACCCAAAACTCAAGTGACAGAGCCAAGAACACAAGGGACAGAGCCAAGCAGTAGGACTGAGCCCTAATCAAGGAACTAGCAACACGTACCTGGCTGGATTTCAGAATTGTTATGGACCTGTGACCCCTGTGCGCCTCTAATTTCTCCATATTTGAATTGAAATGTCTATCATGACCATTCTATACTTGTCCAACTATTGCTTAGTGGGTGTGTAGTGGAGGCAGATAGATTATTTGTAGTTTATGGGTCATCAAACTGAGAGAAACAGTATTGGAGGATCTGTAATTGAGGAAACACATCTGAAGAATCCCATCCACACCAGGACCTATTCTAGATAATGAGATTTCAGACCTTGAGTCTGGTTCTGATACTATAATAGGACATTTTTGGCAAGAGATAAACACATATTGCACATGGGAGAGATGTAAAATGGTTGGCCAGAGAGCCCACTGCAGCAGATGAAACTTTCCATATACAGTATATAGCTGCACTGATATATACATACTTTCCATATGTTCTTATACTATGAGTTACATTTTCCCACAAAGAGATGGAAAAGTAAGTATACTTTGACCATGAGTCTGACCAGGGTCTGGTAACTGCTCCAATCAAAAGAATAATGGTAAAAGTAATACTGTGTGGCTTCCAGGGCTGGGTCAGAAAATATTACATTTTTTCCTGGTTTTCTCTCACTCTTGGGATGTTTGTTCTTGGAATTTAGCTGCCATGCTGTGAGGAAGCCCAAACTATCCCAGGTGGAGAGACTACCTGGAGAGCCCAAATGGGGAAGAATAGAGGCTTCCAACCATCAGCATCCAACACCTTTGAGTGAGTGAAACTTTCAAATGATCCAACCCCAAATTTTGGATCTTCCTTCTCCACATTGTGGAACAAATACAAACTGTCCCTCATGTTCTCCTTCCAAATTGCTGACCCATGAGTCCTTGATTATGATAAATGGAAGTTTTATCCCACAATGCTCTGGGATGATTGTTACATAGTCATAATGACTAGAATATTGCTCTTAACAGTTTATTTCTTTTGGGCATCTGGAGTTGAGACTACAGGAAGTGAAGGTTGACTCTGTAGGTTTCATTGTAATAAAGATTCTTATTAAGAACCCAATCTGTAAATTTCTCTCCTCAAATATAATATACAGGAAAGCTGAATTTATTTCAACTCAGTTACTATTTTGTGACATTTTTGAGAGAAGAAGGTATGCAAGTAATTAAAAATTTGGTTCAAATGACCTTGTCTTCTAGATAATTCAATAACAGAGTTAAATAAAGATATTTTTGTAAAAGAGATCTAAGCAGAATAGGTGACAATGTCAGAATATGAAAACAAGATTTAGCATAGCAAATAACTTGTTTCAATAATTTAGTGATGATTACAGAGATGAAAGAAAATGTACAAGAACCTTTTTTGTTTGTTTCTTTCTCCACAGAGGGCAGGCCATGAGGGAATGTGATGGAAACTGGAGCAGCAGGAATTTAGGTCATAATTTAGGAAGCATTTCCTGACAATGAGAATTGTGAAATACTGAATATGTTATTAAGATACATTGTGTCATCTAACAAAATTTAAGGAAACATTTATATAGCTTTCTATTTAATTGAAAAACTTACAGTTCTATATATTTGAAATTTGTCAAGAATATTGCATATAAAAGATTTATTGACAAAAATAATTTTAGGCGAGGGTGTTGGTTGCTCATTAGTGTTTTTTTGCAGCAATCATCTGTGCCCAAATCTTGAATCTTTAATTCATTTCACAATGCCAGGTGTAATAAAAATCACAGTATGTACAGAGTCAGAAGTTGTGGATTCTCTATCTGTCTTTGTCATTATTGAGCTCTCTGACCTTGGTTAAATCAATTAGCTTATCACAATTTTGGTTTCTTTATACATAAAACATGAATAATAACCAGCTCTCTTGCCTCACAGGGTTGCTGTACAAATCAAAGGCAACCATGATGATCCATGTCTGACACAGTATACATAAAGGGAGAACTGCTTATGGACTAGAATGGAATCAGAATGCATGCGGCCTGAAAACGTAAGCATATTAATTATTAATTCTTTATTCTTAAGATACTGTGTATGTCTTCTCATACAAACTCACATCTAATTTATGAACCCCTCAGTCAAATTCATATTTTGAAATAAGCACATATTTTGGATTCTGGGAATATGGACCTGACACTCATTACCAGTGTGATTTGGGGCAAGTTGAACATAGTCTGTCATCTGAAAAATAGGGGAAAGAAAGTTAATACGTGACTTACAGGTTAATGAGAGGATTTAAGTAATATAACATGTCTAAAACTGTCTTCGCAGCTGTACAGTGAATTTTATTTATAATTTCCTGATAATTAAAAGATGGGGAGCATCGTGCTTGTTAAAGCAGTCTGCTCCACTGATGAACAGATGTCATTGTTGAGAGGGTCCTCAGATCATAACAGAATTTATTTTCCTAAGATTTCTAAGTATTGGTCTTTCTTCTGCCTCCTGGAGTAACGCTGACTAAAAATATTACTTCCTCCACAATATTGTACTTCAAAATATTTGGAGACAGTTATCATGTCTCTTTAGGCTTTCCTCTCAAAACAAAAATATCTAGTTTCTTCAAAGTTCTTTAGGTAAATGACTCTGTCTAGATTTTCTGCAGGATTCCTTCTAAAATGTGGTGCCTAGAATGGGGTGCAATTTTCCAGATGTGTTTGGGACAGCATCTGTCACCTCCTTTGAACTGGTCTCTTTAACAGCTTTTGGTTACGTTTAGATTATTTTAGCATTACAGCAATAATCATAGTACTGTCAATGAATGCTTACTACATGTCATGCATGCTACTATTCTTCTAAAAACCCTATGAAGCAGGGTTTGTTTTTCCCATTGTTATGGACATAGTTTAGAGAGGTTAGCACTCATTCAAGTTCACAAGTTTACAAAGACAGTAGTGTGGAAAAGCAGGTATTTGGATACAGTTCTCTGCCTGAGGCTCTTCCATATTACCTTACATTGAAGTTGATTCTATGTCAATTCCTTGTCCCAGATATCAAGATGGGCTTTCCTTCTATGTACAGTTAAAATTTTGTCATCTTAATTTGCTATTATTTTGTAAACATTAACAAGATATTTGAAAACCTATTTCTATATGCAAACTAATGTTCATCCTGTCGATGTATTCATCAAGCCCAGTGTTAAAACAGAATTGACTGGGTAGACCACCACAGATCCCTCTGTATGGTGACCAATCCAGGAATCAATATGCTTTGCGTCTGGTTGTTCAACCACTATACACTATACATCTGGCTTACACTTCTTTACCTTTCCTATAAACAGTAGCAGGAGAAATCTTATCAAATACCAGGCTATAGCTAGTAAGCAATATACATGATATACTCCTTATTTCCAGGCCAAAGGATCATGCTGAGTTATGGTTAATGATATAAAGGGTTTTTTTAAAGTGACAAAATATATTAAAATTATTACCATTGTTATAAAATCACAGAGAAATATTTAGAAAATATTGGACTCCAGATATAAAATACATTTTATGATAGAAAATTTTTTTTATTGTTACAGACTATAATCCAAATTCAGTGAAAATGATGCTATTATAATTTAAACCATGTTTAGAAATTATAGGTGTGGAAGGCAATTATAATTTTTACTTTGTGGCATTTTCATAATTATACTAAAAATATTTTCAAAAAAGTTAACAGCATTATAAACATGTGAAAATTTATGCAATTATGAAAAATATGCTAACAAAATGATTAGATATTTTACAGATTAACAATGTTGCATAGATTTAAATGAAATATAACAGATCATTTACTTTTCACTATTTGGATTCATTCTTTTTGAACTATTCTCCTCATCTCTTGGTCATTCATTCAATTCTTCCATCTAGCAAATAAATTATATTTGCAAATAGCGTGCTTGCGTTTGGGAAGTCTCATAATATATTAGGCCGGATTTTTGTTTCTTTTAAGTGTTAGAAAAATCCTATCAAACTACCAGGGAGAGAAGAAGTGTGTAAATTATTTAAAGTAGATTATGATAAATCCTATAGAAATAACTCAAACTGAAGAAAGATCATTTTTGGCCAAGATAATCAGCAGTATTTTATGAAACAGGTTGAATAATAAACTGGTTCTGGAAATATAGTAATATTTCAGTATTTAGAGAAGTGATGGATTGGGTCTAAGGCTAAGTATACAGTATCCCCATTTTAGTCCATTTTTATTTTGACAATATGTATTTAAGCCTTAAATGTAGCAGAGGTGAAATGAGATCCTTTTCCTGGTCAAGAATAAAATGGTATCTTAGTGAAATACATGAAACACTAAGATAATGTATCTTTCAACACATAGTTAAGGCCAAGATATTATGCTATAAACTGAGTTTACAAATGAAAACAAGGATGAATCCTTGCTTTATAAGAATTTATAGTGTGGTGATAGCTAAGGACAATCTTGCAAGATACCAAATTAGAGTATTTAAGTACATGTATTCCCATACCCTTTTCCACAGTGGCCAACACCCATTATTTTATTCTTGGCAAATCTGGTGTGGAGCTTTAGGAATAGATAGGTAAGCATTTCCTGTGAACCCACCAAGTAAACCAACTTGGGAAACAACAATATGCAATATGATGCTACTAATCCTGTAATATATAGCGTAAATATTTTCCTTAGTTCATTACCTAGTTATTTTTTCTGTTTTGTTTTTTTCTTCCTTCCTTTTCCCCTCTCTCCCCCTTGTCTTCCTTTTTATTTTGATCATTAGTCTTCCAAACAAGTTGATAGCGTATTATATCCCGATGATACAAAAATGCATACTATTTCTTCTATTACTGCTACTGTTTCAATTTTTGCATTAAAATTGAGTGTTGTTTTGTTGTTGTTGTTGTTGTTGTTGTTGTTGGAATTTATTTTGATCTTCAGGAGCCAGTTTTATTTTATTTTCCACATCATTTGCTAGTTGTCTCTATATAATGTATCTCATCATTCATATATTTCAATGATTTGAAATATGTTGAAATATGTATTCCACACTCTAGTTCAGAGGTTGACAAACATTTTCTATAACTGGCCAGGCAATAATATTTTTGGCTTTGTAACCATTTGTTCTCTTGCAAGTATTGAAATCTGCTGTTGTAGCATGAAAGCAGCCATAGGCAACACATAAACTTAATGAATGAACATGACTCTGTTCTAATAAAACTTAATTTTCACAATCAGGTATTTAGGTGGATTTGTCCTACAGTTTCCTGACACTTGTTCTGTCTATTCTGTTGCCTTGATCTATTTTCTATCATTGTTCCAATACCTTAATATTTTAACAGTTATATTGTATTAATAACATGTCTCCTCTCATTCTTCTTTAAAAACTACTTTTGCATCTTTATTTTGCGAAATAAAATTTATAGCAATTTTTCTTGCATTTAGAAATAAGCCATAGGGACTTAGGTTAATATTACAATGAATGTACAGATTAACATAAGGAATATTGGTAGGGTGAAACTAATATTTTACATCCTAGAATTTTTGCTATTCAAAAACATAGAACAAGCCTCCACTTATTTATAACTTCTTTGAGGTTCTTTGGTATAGTTTTGTAGTTTTCTTCATATGAGTTCCCAGATTTCTTATTAGATTTATTCCCATACATTTTATTTTATTTTAATATTGTTTATGGAATAATTTTCATTTTGTTGCCTATTGTTCACATATAGTAAAAGAAAGGTATTGAATTCCGTTGAGTTATTTTATAGTGCCAGTTTTACTAAGTTCTCATGTTTCCTTTCTTTTTAGAAAATTTTAATTTATTGCAGTAACATTGGTTAATATCACTATAAATTTCAGGTGTGCAATTTTATAATAGAACATCTGTATATTCCATTGTGTACTCACCACCCAAAGTCATCTTCTTCTTTTTATTTTTAGTTGATTCTCTTAGGCTTTACAGCTAAGCAGCAATAGCATCTGAACATCTTAAATTTACATATAGAGGTGTGTGTGTGTGTGTGTGTGTGTGTGTGTGTATTCTTTTTTATTTAATTGCATTAGCTAATAATTCTGAAACAATGCTCAAGTAACAGATGTGCTACTTATGTTATTTCTGATACTAATGACAAATTCTAAATTTTAGTTTTTAGGAATGCTAATGTCTATTTTTTTTCTACATGGCTTTTATTATATAAAGGGACCATCCTTCTGTTGCTACTTAATAAGTATTTTTTAACCATGAATTGATATTTGTTTTTATCAAATAACTGTTTCAAATGCACTGATCATGTAGCATTTCTTCTTCGACCCATGTATATGGTAAATGAAATTAAGATATTTACTAATTTTGAATCATTCTACTTTCCTGGAATAACTATTTCTTGTACTGTATTATGCTTTCAGATTGGTGGAATCTGCTTGCTAAAATTCTGTTTGAAATTGCCAATTAGTTTTTAGCAGTTGTTTCGTGGTATCGTTTTTTTTTATATATATATACAGTAATACTGTATTTATCAACTATGGTACTCAGATTTGGGATTAGTAACTAAAGACAATAAATGTATTCTGGAACTATGGGATATTTCTAGCCTTTTGTTTAGTGAGCTCAGTGTGGATCAATTAAGTGTTGATATATCATGTGTGCATGGTTACATTGATATATCACATTAGATTAACAAGGTTACTTCCAAGATACTTCCACATAGAATTTTTAAATTTACATTTCACATTCATCACCACCATTGTAGTCATTATCATCATAATCTTAATTATCATTATAACTCTCATGGAGTTTACTACAATATTGTGCTAAGCACTTGACATATCAGGTTCCTGAGTCTTCCAAACTTGATCTGTTCATCTCCATTTTGAAGATGAGAAAACCGAGGTTTACTAAATTGAAATAAATTTACTAAACTAACATTTGTAATTTCATTAGCCTGGATTTCCTGAAAACAGAGCCTGAGGTAAGGTTTTTGCATGCATATATTAGGTGGTTCTGGGGCTTAGGTGGAGGGAGAAACAAAACAGGAAAAGAGAATACTGAAAAGCCAATTAAATGTCTTATCAAGGTCACTGCTTGAACAATTATATATATATATATATATATATATATATATATATATATATATATATATATATATGATTCCAGAGTCCATACTTGAGCTTCCTTAAACATTCAAAGTTTCAGATAATAGTGGAAGAATTAACTCCATAAACCAATTCTACAAATGGCAGGAAGCTGGCACAACAACAAGGTAGTTAGGGAGATTAATCTCAAGGGAGTTGATCCCAGATTCTTGAGAAATAAATGCTCACTCATATTCCATTTCAAAATCTGCACCCCATGACACTGAATTTTCTGGTAAAATAATCTCCACTGTACATGCAAAATTGCATTTGAGATGTGGAAATTTCCTGTCATTAACAAATTGGGACTAGATTTCGTTCTCTTGCCTCTTATACTTCCTTCCAGTGCTGCCTTTAGTCAGAGTTTCCTTCCTTCTGAGCCCTAGCTACATCATACATGTATTTTTCCCTATGGCATGATTACTTGACCTAGCCTATTACACTGATATGTTGATTACTTCTTCGGTCCTCAGGCAACTCATCTTTAAACAGAGGGAGTCTGTTTTCTTCTATGTATTTTCCAATACCATTTATTGAAGAGACTTACTCCACTGTATGTATGTGAATATATATACATATACATATACATATACATATACATATACATATACATATACATATACAGATATAGATATAGATATAGATTTTTTTTCTCTTTTTTTTTGGTCAAAAATTAGTTGCTCGTGTATGTGTGGATTCTAAATTCTGTTCTATTGGCCTGTATGTCTTTCTGCCAATACCATGCTGTTTGACTATTGTAGCTTTGTAGTATAGTTTAAAGTCAGGGAGTGTGATACATCCGGTTTTATTCAGTATCACTTTGGCTATTCAGGGTCTTTACACCTGAAATTTGTATTTTACTGCAATAAATTTAAGAGAAAAGATAACCTTAAGAAAGAGAATCTGGTTATGTCTCAGTTTCTATCCAGCTCTAATACTCATATATTTCTTCGTCTGCATATGCTATACATGCTTTGCATGTCCTGTAACTAGGACTTTGATGTGCATTTAAAATAGCAAACTATGCAATATAAGTTGCTTGCTATGGTTGGTACACCATTTTCTTGGGGAAATCTTATATTTAGAGGTAAATTTTGAGTTATCAAATATGGAAATACATGTGTAAAGATTTATAGAAAAACACCTTAGTGATCTTTGAAAGTTAAACATTTAAGTTTTTGTTAAAACTAATTAATTTTGCCATATTCATTTTATTTAGTTGAGAAAATAAAGCAAGCAATAATACAAAAATTGTGAGGAAATATTTGACATACCCCCATTAACTTGGAAAAGTAAGGCAAAATACAAAAGGTATTTGAGTATATGTGTATATATATGTGTTATACACATGAATTGATATATAAGATATATTTATAATCTATATATCATTCCTATTTTATTTGCAGTTCAAACTATATTATGAATGCAACTCAGTCCAAGCAACTGGAGAGGGTATTCATGGATTATGCCCAGAATATAGATACTGTGAAATTTATATTAAGTCATTGTTACCTGGTATACTTGAGCGAAAATCTCTGAAACAAAATTAGTTTTTAAATAATTGCAGTCTATAACAATAGAATAGCAGTACCTTTTCTTATCATTTATTTTCTCTGAGGAGTATTTTGCTGATAAAATAGACAATTATGTCTGAAAAGGCTTTGCGTACATCAATAGAAGGATGTTATTAACATGCAAGGTGGTGTTATTATGCTATTAGTTCATGGAGAAAAAATTGGTCACTTCCTACGACATGCTGTGGATTTGACACACAAGAAAGTCTGTAGTTTTATGAATTGAAGTACAAACAAAACCTTGATTCTCAAAAATAGCTCTTTAAAACTGCCACTCAAAACCGTCTTGCTTCTGGTTGCTTAATTGAGAGACTATTGCTAAAGTGAGCCCTGGGATCTTTTTCACTCAGTGATGTCTTGACTTTTCATCAGGAAGCTATACTTAAGACCAATGTATTTTTATTAAATGACTAGAAGTACAGTATCTAATTCTTTGCTTGTATAATAAAAGTCCTATGAAAAATGCCTCTTAACTGTGGCAAGCCTATGGACACATTCATTGGAGGACTCTCTATTTCTAACTGGAAAAAAAATAGTGAAGTGTATAACACCAAAAAGAAACCTTGATAAACTATGTCCTAGATATGGACACATGTCAATCACATACTTGGAATTGGCGTCAAGCCTTACTAGAATTAACCAATCCTAAAACATGGTTTTTCTAAGTTAGCATGAATCAGATCACTAGAACTTATTATTGCTGAGTGAACCTAATAAACCAAGTTTCTGAAAATGCAAACCTGATGGAATAGAAAGACAATATTCAGCAAAGGAAAGAGTCAGCCTAATCAAGGTGACATTTTTATCTATGGCATGTAAAGGTAGCAGACAGTTTCCTCCTTCCCTGATCCATAGCAGACAATGAAAATCAATCACGAAGACTAAATATAACTTCAGAATCCTCCTTAACACAGTGATCTGGAGCAGCAAACTTTTTTTTAAATGGTCAGGTAGTGCATTTTTTACTAGTATGTTTGTGGACAACACAGTATCTATTGCAGCTCCTCAACTCTGACACTGTAGTGCAGCACAAAATGAGATCTAGGCACTATATCAACAAACCATATGGCTGCGCTCCAATAAAATATTACTTACCAAATCAGATCACCAGCCTTAGGCCATAGTTTCAAGACCCCTCATCTAGAGAGCCATTATGATCCAATCAGATTTAGCACATTTCGTAACCTGCTTGCTACTCTTGATTTTTGAGGCAGATTGAATATGTCTGACCTCTTTCATGTTCAATTGAACCATACAACTCAAGCTAAATGGATCCTCCACCTTCCAGGTCTAGCTCAGATCCTTGTTAATTCTCTTTGTCAGATTTTTTTATTTTATTTTACCATTCTGAGCCTGGGTATCTCATTTAGTAAAGGAATCTAATAAAATACAGGGTTGCTATAAGTGTCAAATAAGAAAATGTGGATGAAAGTATTTGTAAACCATAAGACACTGGAGTATTTGAATAAAATAATTTTACTTCTTAGGTGAATGTCTCATGAAGATCCCCTTGGAAAATCATAAAAGAAAACAAAACACCAGATAAAATTTATAGTACTTCTTTGTGAAAATCCACTTTTCTCTTTCCTTTGTTTAAAAGTCCTATTGCAGCTAAAAAGCCAGTGACATATCTAAAATTGCATGGACAGCATTTTGACCTCTTAGTTACAGCTTTTGTGGTATTTATTTATCTAAGAGTCTTGATTCAATGCAAGTTTGTGCTTTGGGGGGAACAAATCCCTAGCTTGAATCTATGCATTGGAGTCTAAAAAGATCACTAAGTTAAGCAATATAATGTCTTACCAACAAGGCAAATAATAATGTGTGTTCCAGACACTGAATCCAGGATATCAAAATATGAACACAATACAAGTGTATGCAAAATATGTAAAGAAAATTTGGTTAGAAAGCTGAAAAGAAATATGAGGAATGATCTGATTTTTTGAGAGAATGCATGTATCCTTCTGATTGTCAAAATGTCCACTAATCAATAGTTTCCAATCTTTTATAATGAACAAGGTAAAAAAAAATTGGCTGGAGATACTTGATATGATTAGTAAATGAGATCCTCTACAATGATAGTACTTCTTTCTGGATGATGTAAGGACAGACTTTTATATAACACTAGAGGCCCGGTGCACAAAATTCGTGCATGGAGGGGAAGTGGTAGTGGTGTCCCTCAGCCCAGCCTACACCCTCTCCAATCTGGGACCCCTTGAGGTAACTCTGGGATATCCCTCTCACAATCCAGGACTGCTGGCTCCCAACTGCTCCCCTGCCTGCCTTCCTGATTGCCCCTAACCGCTTCTGCCTGCCAGCCTGATCATCCCCTAACCACTCCCATGCCAGCCTGATTGATGATCATCCCCTAACTGCTCCCCCTGCCAGCCTGTTTGCCCCCCACTTCCCTCCTCTGCTGGCCTGGTCACCCCTAACTGCCCTCCCTTGCAGGCCTGGTGCCTCCCAACTGCCCTCCTCTACTGGCCATCTTGTGGTGGCCATCTTGTGTCCACATGGGGGCAGGATCTTTGACCACATGGAGGCAGCCATATTGTGTTAGAGTGATGGTCAATCTACATATTACTCTTTTATTAGATAGGATAGAGGCCTGGAGCATGGGTGGGGGCCTGCTGGTTTGCCCTGAAGGGTGTCCTAGATCAGAGTGAGAGTTCCCCTGGGGTATTGGGAGGTCTGGGTGAGGGATCTATGGTAGTTTGCAGGCCAGCCATGTGCCCTGGTGACCCAAGTTGAGGCCCAGATATCTGGAATTTATTTAACTTCTACAGTTGAAACTTTGTAGCCTGGAGCAGAGCCAAGCCTTCTGCTTGCTCTGCAGCTGGCAGCTATTTCTGTTTGGATTTGTTTACCTTCTATAATTGAAACTTTGTAGTGGAGGCCTAGGCTGGTTAGGGCAGGTGGAAATCTTGGCTTCCCTCCTGGGAAAACCAAGCCTCCCTCCTGCTCTCTGTGGCAGCAGCCATTTTGGTTGGGGTTAATTTGCATACTCACTCTGATTGGCCGGTGGGCATGGCTTGTGAGTGTAGCAGAAGTATGGTCAATTTGCATATTACTCTTTTATTAGATACGATTTTAAGTTAAGTTATTCGAGTAGAAAATATTTGTTTCATATTTCCAACCTCTTTTTCTTTAATTTTTATTTAATTTATTGGGGTGACATTGTTTAATACAATTATATAGGTTTCAGGTGTACAATTCTATAATACATCATCTGTATACATATTGAGTGTTCACCAACCCAAGTAAAGTCTTCTTCCATCACCTTTTATCTCCCTCTTACCCTCATCTACACCTCCACCCACCCCCATTTCCTTCTGATAATCACCATACTGTTGTCTGTGTCTATGAGTTGCATTTTGTTTTTATTTTTATTTAGTCCCTTCACTTTTTCCACCCAGCCTCCCAATCCTCAGCCCCTCTGACAGCTGAAGATCTGTTCTCTATATCTATGAGTCTGTTTCTATTTTGTTAGCTTATTTTGTTTATTAGTTTCCACATATAAGTGAAATCAGATGGCACTTGTTATTCTCTGACTGGCTTATTTCATTTAGCTTAATAATCTCCAGGTCCATCCATGCTGTCACAAAAGGTAGGATTTCCTTCTTTTGCCAGGCCTGCATAGCTCAGTGGTTGAGCATTAACCTATGAATAAGGAGGTCACGCTTCAATTCCTACTTAGGGTACATACCCGGTTTGCAGGCTTAATCCCCAGTGGGGGGCATGCAGAAGGAAACCAATCAATGATTCTCTCTCATCTTTGATGTTTCTGTTTCTTTCTCCCTCTCTCTTCATCTCTGAAATCAATAAAAAAAAATACATTTAAAAATTTGGGCTGCTGAGTGGAAAATATTTCAGTAAAGATCAGCTTTCCTTAATAAACACTATACTGAACATGATTTGAGATTTATTAATGAGTTGCAGATATTTATTGACCTGAATATCTTTAGGCCATAGGAGACATATACAAACTATATTTTAATACCTACCTAATTTACTTACTTTATATGAATTTTTATGATAGTCAAATCCCTATAATCATTAGTAAGTATAACTGCATTATTGAACCAGATTCCACAATATTTTCCTCCAATTTACTTTTTCTTAGTTAAAAAGTAAAGGATAAATTTTTGGCTTTCAACTTTTTAGTAACATTTTGAATATTACTTAAAACACTGATACCTCATTGGTTCCTTTTTGTTTTTTGAAATATATTTCTTCATTGATTTCAGAGAGGAAGGGAGAGGGAAAGAGAGATAGAAAACATCAGTGATAGAGAATCATTGATTGGCTGCCTCCTGCACACCCCCTACTGGGGATTGAGCCCACAACCTGGGCATGTGCCCTTAGCCAGAATCAAACCTGGAACCCTTCAGTCCGCAGGCCAACATTCTATCCACTGAGCCAAACTGGCAAGGGTCCTCTTTGGTTTTAACTCAATTCCTATTTTGTATTAATTCTTTGCTTTGGATAATAAAGATCAAAGCTTCTCATTGCACAGTACCCTGTCCTTTTTTAAGGGGAAATCGTATCATGAGCAAAACTCTAAAGGTATTACCATGAATGACTGAAAGCAAGTTGTGTTTTGGCAAATAATGAGAAACAATTAGACTTTGTTTCATCTGCTCTTCCCAGGTGTTGGTCTTTGAGATTTTCTCTTCTGAGTTCTGATTGCATCATGGTTCTGGAGGATGAAAGGTTCTAACTTGAAATTCTATTGAACTTATCTCTAGTCCCTAGAGTGAGCTTTGCAGTGCTCTATATTATAGTGGAAAGAGCTGAAGACAAGATAGGTTTCTAATTTTAGACACTTGGGCAATTTTCAGAATGTTTCAGGGATTGAGTTTTATAATCTTTTTAAGAATACCACTACCAAGCTCGTCTACCACACAAAATTGTTATGTGTCTGACAGAAACTTTGCAATCTGTGAAACACACACATTTGCAATGTTTCAATTATTAATAAGATAAAAATGTGGGGACTGATCAAAATAATTTACACATAAAGGTATTTTCTATTCTTTAAAGAAAATCTAACTCTGATAATGAATGATATAATGTAGTCAATATGCTGTATAGAGAAGAGATCAAACTCTTTGAGCAGGCTAGAGAAGGAAAGATAATTCATTTTTGGAGATCACCAATTTTGCTATGAATCCCTATCATTCTAAAGTGTTCTTCTGTGGTTCCATTTTATAGAGGGGACACATCATTTATAAGAGTAGGGAACCATGCCCAGCCAATGTGGTTCAATGGTCGAACATTGATCTCTGAACCAGGAGGTCATGTTTCAATTCCCTGTCAGGGCAGGTTGCCTGGGTTGCGATCTCAATCCCCAGTGTGGAGGGTGTAGGAGGCATCCGATCAGTGATTCTCATCATTGATGTTTCTATTTTCTCTCTTCCTCTCTGAAATCAATAAAAATATATTTTTAAAAAAGAACAGGGAACCAAGATAAGACAAAAGCACAACGGGATAAGTTATTATAATATGTGGAACCTGAGGAAATCCCAGCCTATTTCAATCCATCACTGAAATCTTCACAGTGTCTGAGTCTGTTTTAGTTCTATAATACAGGAGTCAGCTGTAACCTGCCACCTGTTTTATAAATGCAGTTTTGATGGAACTAGCCCTGCACATCCTTTTCCATATTGTCTATGGCTGTCTTTGCACTACCAGGGCAGAGTTGAGGTGTTGCAACAAAAGGCATAGGATCTACAAAATCTGAAATATTTAATTTCTGGACCTTTATAGAAAAGTTAGCTGAACCCTGCTCTAAGGGAAAAATACTGTAAGTGCCGGGTTAGGCACATAAGAGGCAATCCAAATAATTGTTGAATGAGTGAATATTTTAACGTACTTTTTTGGTTTTATTTTTTAAGAACCACTTCTTTCCCTTCCCTCCCCCCACTCCCACTCAGAGGCTGGTAGTTAGCAATATTACACAGGCCAACAGCCTTTCATGAAAAGAGATGAGATTATAGTAAACTTGGCATTCTAATACTATTAGTTTGAGTTATTTGTAAAAATTAGCCTTTTCTTTGCTATAGGACAAATTCCATGCCTACTTGTGAATAAACTTATGTAGATATAGCAACTTTTTTTTTTCTGAGACACGCTTTCACCGTGAAAGTAATAAAGAAGGGGATATATACCTACCAACTTTTAAAAATATATATATTTTATTGACTTTTTTATAGAGAGGAAGGGAGAATGATAGAGAGCCAGAAACATTGATGAGAGAGAAACATCGATCAGCTGCCTCCTGCACACTCCCCACTAGGGATGTGCCAGCAACCAAGGTACATGCCCTTGACTAGAATCAACCCTGAGACCCTTCAGTCCGCAGGCCGAGGCTCTATCCACTGAGCCAAACCAGATTTGGCATAGCTATCAACTTTTAAAAGAACACCCTGATGTTTGCTGAATGAACAAAAATGATTTTGGTCTGTTTTATACATGGGACATATATGAGAAAAAATGAAAATGGTAACTGTCCACTAATTAAGATTAGATACAGAAGAAAAAATAGATATAGAAATGAGGATCATGAGTTTAGAGGACTAGCTCTCAGGATGAAAGGAAAATAAGTTAATTACAATTGAGGTAAATTAATTACCCTAATAAGCATAGTATAATAACCCCAGTGCTTTGTCCCTCTAGTGGAAGAAAGGAGTAGTACAGCTTTCCTGTTAACCTCCCAAAAGACTGAAGAATGTTTCAGTGGATCATTTTAGATTCTATATCCCACCTCTTTACAATCCACAGGATAGCAATAACTTGATAGAAGGACTCTATTATTAGAGGATCATATGGTTGAAGAAGGGGAAATGTTTATTTAGCTCAATAAGTTTCAGGACCTGTACTAGCAGGTTAACTTTGCTGTGAAAAGGGTTTTATTTTGCAATTTTTATGATTCCAACTTTTAATTTTGAAATAATTTAAAATTATTGAAAAGTGGTAAACATAGTAGTATAAATAAATCTTATCTGTCCTTCATCTTCACTCAGGTTCTCTATTAATAGTCTGCTACTCACGCTTTTACTTTCTATCTTTAAAGATGGGTGAATATAGAGATAAAGATAGAAAAATATATAGAAAGAAAGATAAAGATTTATATCAAGGGAGAGACTAGGAATTATATCTATACTATCTATGTTTTCTCTGAACTATTTATAGCTTATAGGTATCATTCCTCATTTCCCATAAACATTTCACATTTCATTGTGTGTGTTTTATGAACACGAATATAACCTTGTATAATTATCAAAATCAGGACACTTAATACTGATACTATAGTATCATCTAAACTGCATTTATATTCAAATTACTCCAGTTGTCCAATAATGTACTTTTAGCAACTTTTTCCCCCCTGCCCAGGATCCAATCCAGGATCATATTTTGTATTCAATTGTCATATTTCTTTGGTTCCTTTAATTTTCACAGTTCCTAAAGCTTTTTATTTTTCATGATATTATCATTTTGAAAAGTTAAGACCAGTTATTTTGTAGAATGTCCTTCAATTTTGGATTGTCTAATTTCCTCCTGATTATATTTAGGTTATTCATTTTTGGTAGGAATACTACACATGAGATTTGTTTTTATTAGTGTGACGTATCAGGAGGTACATGATGTGGTTTGTCTAACTATTGGTGGTGATGATTTTGATCACTTGGATATAGTAATGATTGTCAGGTTGCTCTCCATGGTATAGTTGCTATTTTCCCATTTGCAGTTAATAAGTAATAGGGGGAAGACACTTTGAAGATGTTTGTGTGTCCTGTTCCTTCTCAAACTTTTATCCATTAGTTTTAGTATCCATCAATATATTTATTTGAATAATTATAATTGCTAAAATGGTACACTTTTAGTCATTCTTTCTATATTTATTAGTTGATATTCTATAGTATGAAGGCACTGTACCTTTCACCCCTCCCTCTCTCTCTCTATTATCACTATGGATCCATAACTTTTTTTATCTTATTTAGTGGGTTACATTAATTAATGTTGTTATCATCTTTATTGTTATTAATATCAGAACATCCCAGATATTGCCAGTGGAAGTTCATTGAAGCTAGATTTTATTTCCTTTTAAATTGTTCTCATAATTTTTTGAGAATATCTTTACCTTCTGGCACAAAAATCTACTCTAGATGTAGTTTTGCTTTACTTAGCCTTGGAATAAGATGTTTCTTCAAAGAGTTCGCTGAAAAAAAGTTTTGATTTTATTTTAACTATAGACTTACTTCTTCTAAAATTTCTTTCCTCCTTTCACCACTTCCTTGGTCTTAATTCCTCATTCTGCTTCTCTGTAGTCAAGACTACTATTTTGTCTATCCTCATGCATGAATTGATAGTCAATCTTTCAGGTTACTCAGTCTCACTCTATGTTTGGGAGGGTGGGGGTTGGTCCTAAGGAGAATAGAAAGCAAAAGTAATTATTTATCGTTTCATTAGCATTTTATTTGCTTCTCATGTGAGATGTGTTGTGGTTGGTTTTCTTTCTTTTTCTATCATGTTTGGGGTTATTACAGGGTTGATAAAATTTCATTGACCTCAACATTTACATAGAGGAAAAATAGTGTAGAGGAAAAAATAATGGAACTAGAATTCAGGTAATCTAATTTATAACATTAACTCTAGCTAGATCTTTGGTAAGCAGTCTGATTCTCTGATCCTGTTTTCTCTACTTTCAAATGGGAATGACTTCCCTTTCACAGTTATCTCAGAGAAGTGCTTTACATAAGGAACTATTTTAAACTATGAAATATTACCCCTTTGACTTGAATTTTTGCCCCTAAAGAAATGAAAGTATTTTATAATGGGATGTAAATAAAGTATTATTATATTAATATGTTGTAACGTGATGATACGTTATGTGCTAATATATTTATAGGTGTTGAAGCAAAATCAAAACAAGATTGAAGAATTATTCTTTTATATATATATATATATATATATATATATATATATATATATATATAAATT
Organism: Pipistrellus hanaki; assembly: GCF_964339955.1. NCBI lineage: Eukaryota > Metazoa > Chordata > Mammalia > Chiroptera > Vespertilionidae > Pipistrellus > Pipistrellus hanaki. The sequence goes on from NC_140524.1 coordinate 88,358,848, forward strand.
AAATGGAAAAAATTATTGTTGTCAAGTTTTTATTTGTTTCAACAAGCATATTATAAAGTAACTTGCCATACGCTAACATTTAATTGCATTAGATATGAGAAAGTTTTAGTGATTGTTGATTCTACCTTTCACATAATAGGGGTTATAGTTGTTGAATTTATTGAATGATAGAAGAAATAATATTATGCTGAAGGTGTCACAATATTTTCCACCCATGTAAGAGCCTATTTATAATATTAAATCCAAATAATTTGAGACTCATGGTTGAGAGACTGAATATGCAAAGGTACAATGGCAAGACCTTATGTAAAAATAGTCCTTTGACCCACAACTTCCAGAGCAATCAGTCAAGGAAGCTACATCACAACCTCTGCTGCATTTGGCCCCAAATGGTCAGTGCTTGATCAATAACTGCTGGCTTTCCTAATTTTTGTCTCCATTTGCCACTTAGCACCAAGGAGACAATGCCAAATATGCCCCTCTAAACTGTCACATTGGATTACCCACCTTCATTTCCCATGTCAACAGCCTCCAATCAGTGCTTACCTTAAGCCTTTCATTTTCTTACCACAGTATAAAGCTTTCCCACTCCCCTGCATGCCTTTGAGTCTACCAAGTGCAAGTGATAGTGGCTGACTGCCTTGATATATCAAGCTCTGAATAAATAATGTTTGTTTATACTGATCTGGGTGGTCTTTACTTCCACGTTACTATCTTTTGTGTGTGTGACAGACCTCACAGTGACTTGCTCTATGACCTACATTAAAAGGTCTACGTGAAATTTTAGTTCACAATTATATTGTCAGGTTCTTTTTATCTAGCCTTGTATTGTATTTAGTAAAATATGCAGTATGCTTTTCTATGAAAATAAATTCTTCTCTATAAATGGTGAGGGTCAGAATATGTAGATACAATTGAACATAAAGTCACCTTTTCTTTTTCTTTCAACCTTGAAACTAGCCATGTCCTAAAATCATATAATGCATCTTAACTAAGTTGTATATTCTAAAAGATGGATGACCATTTAAAGTGATAAGTTCTCTGATAAGGAATTACCTCTGCAATCAGATATTGGCTCACATAAGTAGTGTTCTTTGAGGGATAGATTTGTCAGAGTACAGGTGATCATGGCACTTATGGACAAATACTACTCTTTGGCTAGAGGAATCTGGCTGTCAGAAAACAAAAGACAAACTAACCAACCCATGGCTCACAATTTCTATGCATTCCCACACAACATTCTGGAAAGATTTGTCAGCAATTAGGAAGGTACCATCAGACTCATTCTTCTTGTTCACTTCTCCATGATAAACCATTACCATCTCCTATCTATTTTATCCATTCAAATACCACCCATTATTTAAGATAAAACTAAATTCCCATTTACTTAATGAAATATTACAGAATCCAATTTGGGCTCAATGATGGCTTTTTCTTTAATTTATAGCACTTATAATCCATGCCAAATAGCATTTCTACAATCCATTTGGTGACAGATACTTCTTGAAGGCAAGGGCAATATCAGTTTGACTTTGGACCTCCCAAGGATATTACCACTGTTTCCTTGCATGTGTGTTGAGTTAAATGGACATTTTGATGGGTTTAATTCATTGCATTTAACTCTGGCTTATACTTCTCTATGCCTCCCAGTGTTTAGGGTGATTATTAATGCAGAGCAAATACTCACTAAAAGGTTTTTTTTTTGTTTGTTTTTTTTTCCTACTTATTAGTGAATACTTACTTTCTTAGTCATAGTCTAGGGACTAAGAAATTTGATAGGATAAAGATATTACAAAGTAACATTTGTAATAATTATGTTCGCTGATCTTTACGTATGTATGTACTTTAATTAAGTCTCAGTTTCTAGTATTTACTCCTTATAGTTCATGGTAGGACAAAGGAGTAGGAATCAAGTGAAATGAACTGAGAACTTGTCGGCTGACTCTAAGGATCTCATCTTAAAGATTGTTCCTTTGTTCTTATCTATTAAATATTATCTTTTCCCATTTGTTCCCTAGGGACAGCATCAGTGACTACTAGATTGTTAAAGATGGCCCTATTCTATCTAATAAGGAGGGGATATGCTAATTGACTGCCCTGCCCTCAAAGATGGCAGTGCCCAGTCACAAGATGGCAGTGCCCAGTCATCTCAGCCCCGCCGGGGCAGCAGGTGTGCAGCAAGGCCGGGCCTGTGGGCCCTTGCCACTCTGAATGCCTGCCTCTGGAGTCCCCCAGTCCCCTCAGCCCCCCAGCCACCCAGGGCCAGCCTGAGGTGCAGGCAAGCCTTAGATGGTGACTTCCCAGCTGCCCAGGGCCACCTAAGGCTCAGGTAACCAGGGCCAGCCGAGGCATGCACTACGGGCAGCAGCAGAGGTGTGATGGGGCATCACCTTCCCCTGATCTCAGGGTTGCCTCCTGCCCCTGAGGGCTCCCAGACTATGAGAGGGGGCAGGCTGGGCTGAGGGACCCCACCCCTCCAGTGCATGAATTTTCATGCACGAGGCCTCTAGTTTTCATGTAAGACTACTGGTAAAAGTTATACACAGTACATTAATTTTTTCTCTTGTTTTTCAATTTTCTAAGGGGAAAGTAACAGCTTACTTGCAAATTTTCACCATTATCCTTTGTCTCCATATGGGATTTAAAAACAAATTTTGGGGGAGGATGGGGAGAGGGTTGGTCATAAGGAACCAAAGAGTTAATATGTGTTGAATGCCTAATACATGTAGGCCATTATGGTGTTTGTTTGTTTTTAATCTCACAGAATTTTTGTGCTAGTCTTAAGAGGTGGGATTTAACATTCACTTTTTAAAGTTGAGAAAATTGATAGAGAGGTTAACTATGTGAAATTGGATGTTTTCTTTAATTTATTATGCTTAATTAGATCATACACATCTTTTTAATTAAGCTAATCAATTGCTATGAGTAAGCATATTTATGTCTAAATAAATTTGTGTACATGAAGACATAGAAATAAATGTGTTACACAGAATTTCACTTTTATGAGTTTAATGCTCAATTCAAACCCAGGCCTAATGAAGAAAAATCAAGAAAATGATTTCTCTGCTTTTCCTTGAGGGTAGTAAAATCTCTTCTTCAGTGATAACTAAGTGAACTTTGAATGGCATAACACAGACCGTTATCACACACACACACACACACACACACACACACACACACTCACACACATTAATTTACCAATCAGGCATATAATTAACATGATAGTTTATAATTCACTAATGTACACAAAACACAATTTCTCACCAAGTCTCTTTAATGGGGTACTAAAAAAGGATTTTAGCATTAAGTGGACCACTACCACCAAACTCAAGAGAAATACTGCTTACACATGCCAAAATAGGCATGAAACATGTTAGTGGAGACCTGGCTTACGTTTACTAGCATAGAGTTAGGCTTCTCAAATGTGAATAAATCCCAAACATAAATAATTAAAGGAGAATAAAATGAAAGTCTTTCGATTCTAATTCTTAAATTATTTCAGTATTAGGTGTTGCTATTTCAGTATACTTTACCATATGCATAATTTCCCTCTTTTATCTGGACTGTTTATAATGTCAAGTAAAGGCAGGGTCTGTTTTTAGTTTTGTTTCTTTACATGTAGAAAAGTATAGAATCTGTGGAGTAAAATAAAAACAAAGGAGAATCCATGGCCCCTTCCTTTTAGGAGTTGGTAACCTTTCTGGGGAGTTCAATCTTACTATGTAGAGATTGCGTAAAGTAGAGAATTTAATAAAAATTCATTGCTGCAGAAATCCAAAAGTGGGGAGGTAGAATATGAAATAGAAGAAATGGATATAATAGAAGGACTCCAAAGTGAAATATAATGTATTGGCTGGACATTATATTTCAGGGACTCTTCAGAGACTGTTCAACCAGAGAGACATACCCAAATGCAACTCAGGAGTCTATTTTATACTAACTGTGCCCTTGTAGTCAAGTTCCTCAAGTTAGATAGGTTTACTTTTTTCATGTACAGTGAGGATTTTAATATTATTACCCACTAAGGTTGTTAAGAAGATTAAATGAGATGGTGTGTTATAAATGCTTAATTTATGGCACACAATAAGCTTTCAATAGTGGTTGTTATTATGCATGTTGAGGGAATAGTACTTGAAATTGGTTTTAAAGTTGTCATTCGATTTATACTAGATGATATTAGATATGGTGGAAAGAAAAAGACAAGCAATCATGATTCTGAAATAGTTTAAGTCTGGTGTTGGTATGGAACACCAAATGTGAAAGGCAATTTGACATAACTGATGTTGATATGGTTCTTTACAGTTTGCAAAATAATTTTATTGACATCATGGCATTGCAGTATTTCAGATTTTTTTTGTGACAGGAGAACAGTTTAGAAATTGGGAAACTGAATCTCAGAGAAGCGAATTCCCATGTCCAGGACAATACTGAATTCATAGCCATGTCTGGCACTGTTCCAACTGAGCTACAGTTTGCTCAGTGAACAGTCTGGAGTTTAGTGTATGAAGATAAAAATGGCCGAAACTGGTTTGGCTCAGCTGTAGAGCGTCGGTCTGCGGACTGAAAGGTCCCAGGTTCGATTTGGTCAAGGGCATGTACATTGGTTGGGGGCACATCCCCGGTAGGGGGTGTGCAAGAGGCAGCTGGTCGATGTTTCTCTCTCATCGACGTTTCTAGCTCTCTATCTCTCTCCCTTCCTCTCTGTGAAAAATCAATAAAATATATATTTTTTAAAATGAATAATTACACAATGGTTTGATTGCTCAGTATGAAGTCTTTGCATTTGCTATAAAAAGCAATGTCAATTTAAATTAAGTGGAAGGGTGACATAAGAAAACTGGATTAAACTTTGGTCATGTATGTAGGAATAAAAACCATGAGTGACTATGAGAACAGGGTCCAACTCTATGTTTTTTACTGCTGGATCTCCAGAGTAAGAACTCAGAAATGTTTGTTGAGTAAAATGTTTATCAGGGAAATGGATAGTGAGCTATTAAAGTAATCTGATATGAAATGGATAGGAGGATACCATTGGAACAAAGACAGATGGAATCCAATAGAAAATTTAGATGATGAATAGGCAAAGAAAGAGACAGGGGGGATGCAGGGTTATTAGATGATAAATAACAACTGAAATTTTCATAGAGATAGTTCTGTTCCCTATTTCCAAATAATAAATAGAGTATTTTTTTTTTGCATTGAAAAGATGAGATAATTGAGTTGATAAATGTATGTTACAGAATGTATTTTTTGCTTGTCTCTGATTTGTTAGTGAGGGCAAGTGAGCAGATGAGGTGAATTGCAAGATGGTTATACTCAGAAAAAGTGTAGAAATCTTCCTTTCCATAACACTATCAACTCAGTGGGTATTCAGGAACCCATTCATCCCCTTACCTTCCATTTATGGGAGTGGCCTAAATGGGCAACAAGCTTAGAATTAGGTACGCAGAGGAAGAGTCACAGGAAGGGAAGGACACCCCAAAGCTCCTTAGAATGGGAGAAGCTCTGTTCCTACTCATGTAGAGGCCAGGTGAGAATGAAGGTAACTGGCTTAATTGGTGGTCACTTATTCAACTCCATGGGACTCGAAGCTAGCACAAATGGTATCCATTTGTCAGGAGGCCAAATGACTCCGGGTCATCAGACTCTGGTTCTGCCTTGGTCTCCAGGCCCAGTTTCCTCTGTAGAGCCCATGCAACCCTCTTTAAATCCTTTATCTTCTCTTCCTTCAGCCTGCTCCTGCAAGGACACCTTGAAGAATTTCTATAATGTGGGAGGAAATTCTCGCTCTTCATTCATCATGATTTTTTATTATTTTAGGCCATTTATAATAGTCTGAATTAAATTTATTCTCTAGGAGATCTCATTAAAAATATCTGGAAGGAGAATGCCTTCAAATGGGAAAAATGTCAGGCTTATGATTATATAGGGAATATAATGTTTCCCACAAATGTTGGGGAAATATGTAATCATAGGGGCTACAGCACATTATTATGAGAACTATAATTAAAATTATCTAGTGCAATCATTGTCCTTTTTGTGTGTGCGGAAAGGGGTTGCTGATTTGAAAATAAAATAGACATCAAGCATTTCCCCATGCTTGCTTTATATAACACTGAGGTTTTAAATAATACATCACTTTATTTAAAATCTATTTACATGGTAATTGCCACTGTATAATGTATGAAAGATCACTTCACTGAGCTCAAATCTGGTTTGCAATGTAGGCTTGACATATATTTTATTATTTTTAAAAAGCCTCTTAAATTACCCTTTGTGTATTTCTAAAATACAAGTAGCTATATTTAGAAAAACAATCATGAACTCTAGCTGTTGCTAACCTGTTTTGTGATCCTTTGCTTCCTAGATCTGGTTGCCTCTTTGAAATGCCATTTTGCTTCTTTAAAGAAGGCAGCAACAGGAGATTTAAATGCCACCTCAGAGCATGTTAGTCTTTAAATCTTATTTCAAATTTCTTATGTGATAAAGCAGAATTTTTAAAGTTCTATTTTATACATTTTATTATATATGCATAAAAGCAATAGCTCTGAAGAATTTCTTAACATTGTCGTTAGTTCGGCACCCCCGTGAGGAGGGACCATACATGGTTATCCAGAGGTTCAGTATTTACGTGTCTCCATTCTGCTTTGTTTCTTTTCCTGTCCTCAAGCCTCACTCCTGTACAATCAATACTCTTAAGTAGAGGGTTGCTTTTTTAAAAATGTATCTGTTGCTGTCACCGGTGCTAGTTGTCCAATGTCTTATGAACTTCACAGAGACTTGGCACATAGTAAGGACTAAACTAATATAGGTTTAATAATGTTGATCTGTTTAACAACTATGATTGGCAATCAAGAAAAGAGAATTTAACCTGATTGCATTAAGAGTAAAGTTGAGAAATATACCTGTTATAGGGAGGACTTCGTGGTTAATTCAACTCAACCAATGATGATGTCACTTTTTTCTGTTAGGGTTTTCAGTTTGCCTCACTTTGCCTTCAATTATGTAGTCCATGGACTGCTTTTAATTTCTGTCTGTACTCACATGTCAGGGTGATCTCATTTGGACTCCTGTATAGAGTCATCTATACTTCAAATGCCATATGTATGCACACAATTCCCAAATTTATATCTTCCCAGAGTGCTCTCTCAAACTTGCTCTCATGTGTCCAACAGTACTCCCCTCCTTTTCACTTGAATATTTAAAATGCAACAAGGTAAAATTCATGACACAATAGTAAATGTATTAGTATAAAAGCTATAATATTAATTTAAAAATTAATAGATGTATAAGATAAAAAATAATTCCACTATAATCAAGTGATCATTTTTTGGAGCAGGTAGAAATTTGGAAGTTTAATGAATTTATCATTAGAATGTGTTTTTCTGCAAATGGCAGAAAATCAATTTAAATTTGTGTAAGAAAAGAATTTTTATTGGCCTACATAATTGAAAACATAGAAGTTGGGTGGATTTAGTAGAGAAAACCACAGAGCTCTAGATCTCTTTCTGTGTTATTTTTCTAAAGCTTTGCCTTTATTATATGTGAGCTTTGTGCTTGGTTTAGTTTCCTCCATAATGGTAGGCTGGCTGTCAGCAAGCAGCCAGTAGGGTAATGTAGTTCCATGTTCATAAAGACAGACAGAGAGAGACAGAGAGATTGGCTCTCCATGGCTCTCTTTTAAGGGTAACAAATTTTCTTTCCCAGAACACCCAAGCAAGGCTCTTCTCATATGTCATTGGCCCATAGTAGCTTAGGACAGCCGACATCTAGATTTTGTTTAGGTACCAGTCTTCTGCAGTAGAACTTATCTCACACTGGGTAAGCTAACTCCATCCTCATCTCCTTCTCCTACATAGCCCATGTCTCACTAGGTAAGCTAACTCCATCCCCAATTCTCTAGGTGGGTTTATATTTGTCTGAGCCAAATGGGAGATGTTCATTTCTCTGCCAGTAAATTGGTTCTGAAATCCAGGCTTGAGTCAATTAGCATGTTACATCATTCTAGAAATATAGGGACACAGTTCATTATTAAAAAAGGAAGGACATATATTTTACATTCTGCAGGAAGTAGTGCCTGAAAGTGAATGGCTAGAAGTGAATAAGAAGGCGGTTGGAAGCCCTTTTGTAATCCAGAGGCAAGCTAGCCAGTGAGCAAAGCTGGCCCCATCAGGAATGAATTGCCAGGAGACTTGCTGGGAAATTATATCATACAAAGACATTGATCCAGGTTTCCTGGGGCCTAAAGATTAAGCAATTGGTGAGGGGACAGTCTCATAAAGAAAACTAATACAAACATTTGTATGCAAAAGTAGGTGTAGAGCTTTAAATGAACTCATGCAAGTGATTGCCTCTAAAGCTTAAGCTTTATTAACTTTTCAATAAATCCACTTCCCCTGGCAACACAACTAAAGATCATACCTAATACCTCAGTAACACTGGACTTTTCAGCAAATTGAGTAAATAATTTCTATATTATTACTTACAGGTGAAATTATTCTGATACAGAGATATGCATGAGAATAGAATGTTCAGAAATTAATCATATATATCGTTTCCATTGTTGGAGAACAATAGTATATTATACCTATTATTCTTAGTTTTCTAAGAAATTTATAATTGTAACTATAAATTTCAATATCTTTTAGCAGTAATACATTATAGTATTTAAAAATATTTTAATTGAATACCAATCTATTATCTTAGACAAGTAAAAACTGGCCCATTTGAAGTCTGAATTTCTACCTTATCTCCTTTTTATATCCCATGGAGATTCACTAAATGTTCTTTAAGCAAAAATTGCAAAAGTCCAACCTTGTCCAATTATTTCATTATATACATAAAAGGAACCAGAAGTTTAGAGATGTGAATAGATTTGTCTCATAATTTCTCAGAAGTAGGTCCATGATGAAACCAAACTCTATGACTCTTCATTTATCCTTTCACTATTCAGCATTGTCTTTTTTGATGTAGTTATTATCATATCATTTTTTAACACAATGAAACCAGATGTTGATTTCTTTGACAACAGAGCCATTTGGAAGTGAGTTATTTGGGACTATATGAGAGGTTTTTGTCATTCTCAGTATGTTGTATTAAGTGTATTTTCGTCATTGCCATTTTCTTGACAACAGGACTGGGAAGATTAAGTCTAAAAGCAGTTCACTTCTATGTATTTTTTCCATTTATTATTCATTAAATATTTAACAATTCCATCTAGTAATTACTTACAGCATTTTTATTGTGCTAAGGATAACATGAGATCTATTCTCTTAAATTTGTAAGTGTACAATACAGTATTATTTACAATGGGCACTATATTCTGTAACATTTTGTATAACTGAATCTTTATACCCATTGAGCAAATCCCTATTTACCACCCCTTCACTGCCCCTAGCAATCACCATTTTACTCTCTATTTCTATGAATTTGACTTTTTAAGATATCATATAGTGGACTCATTCAGTATTTGTCCTGCTATTGGCTTATTTCACATAGCACAATGTCCTTCTAGTTCATCAATGTTTTCCCATAAGGTAGAATTTTTTTCTTTTTTTAAAGGCTGGATAATATTGTATAAATACACTACATTTTCTTTATTCATTCAAACACCAGTGGACACTTAGTTTGTTTCCATACCTTGCCTCTTTTGAATAATTCTGCAGTGAACATGTAGTGTAGCTATCTCTTTGAGATCCTGATTTCAACTGCTTTGGACATATAACCATAAGTAGGATTGCTAGTTCATAAGGTATTTCTATTTTATTATTATTATTATTATTATTATTATTATTATTATTAGTTTTTGAACTCAGGAAATCCATTCATTGAGTTTATTAATGCAATCTAACACAAATGCTGGAAATCCTTTTCTTCTGCATTTTGTTTGAATCAGAATCCAAAGAAAAAACACATATTGTGATTAGTTGCTATGTTTGTTCTTCAACTTTCACTTTTTTCCTTTGTATTTAAAAAAATTTAATATTTCTTGTTGAAAATATTACAGATGTTCCCATTCTCAAACCCCATGGTCCCCTTCTAGCCTGCACCTGCACCCCACCCCAGGTCTTCACCATACTAATCTGTGTCCATGGATTATGCATATATGCATACAAGTTCTATGGTTAATTGCTTCCCAACAACCTATCCCCACTTTCCTTCTGATATATGACAGTCTGTTCTAAGTTTCTATGTTTCTGGATCTATTAATATTTTGTTCAGTAGTTTATTTTATTAATTAGATTCCACATATGAGTGAGATCATGTGATACTTGTCTTTTCTGACTGGCTTATTTCACTTATCGCAATATTCTCCAGGTCTCCCTATGCTGTCTCAAAGACTAAAAAATCCTTCTGTTTTACTGCTGCCTAGAATTCCATGGTATAAATACATCACAGCTTTTTTCATGCACTCGATGGCCACTTGGGCTGTTTCCAGATTTTAGCTATTATAACTTGCACTGCTATGAACATAAGGGTGCATATATTCTTTCTTATTGGTGTTTTTTTTAGTTTCTTAGGTTATATTCCTATAAGTGGGATCACTGAGTCAAATGGCAGTTTCATATTTAATTTTCTGAGGAAACTTCATACTGTTTTCCATAGTAGCTGTACCAGTCTGCATTCCTACCAACAGTATATTTGGGTTCCCTTTTCTCCACATCTTCGCCAGAAGTTGTCATTTGTTGACTTGTTGTAGGTAGCCATTCTGACAGGTGTGAGGTGATTTCACTTTGTCATTTTAATCTGCATCTCTTGGATGATTAGTGACTTTGAGCATTTTTTCACATGTCTCTAGCCTGTATGTCCTGTATGTCCACTTTGGATAAGTATCTATTCAGGTCCTTTGTCCATTTTTAGTTAGATTGCTTGTCTTCCTTTTATTAAGTTGTATGAGTTCCTTCTATATTTTGAATATTAGCCCTTTAACAGATTATCATTGGCAAATATGTTCTCCCATACAGTGGGCCTCTTTTTCATTTTGTTGATGTGTTCCTTTGCTGTCCAGAAGCTTTTTATTTTGATGTAATTCATTTGTTTATATTTTTCATTTATAAAAAGCTCAACTTGGCATGTACTAGAATTTATTAATTAGTAGTTTTAAAATGATAAAAACTATGAAATTCATTAGTACTAAATCTATAATAATAAAAACTGTAATATGCTAATTAGACCAGACAGCTGAATGACATTCAGACGTCTTTCCTAATGAAGCCACCACAGCAGGGGCAAAGGCAGAGGCAGTTAGTGGCAATCAGGCAGGCAGGTGAGCAGTTAGGGGTATCAGGCAGGCAGGCCAGCAGTTAGGAGCCAGTGGTCCTGGATTGCAAGAGGGATGTCTGACTGCCAGTTTAGGCCTGATCCTGCAGTCGGACATTTCTCAAGGGATCCTGGATTGTGACAGGATGCATAGGCCAGCCTGAGGGGACTCCCTTCCCCCCCCCCCCCATGCACAAATTGTGTACACCAGGCCTCTAGTATATAACATAGTAGGATGATGATAATGTGGACTCCCTATGTGTCAATAATGTAGCTTTATTAGGTGATATTAAATCTAAACAATAGCAAATAATACTTTTTAAAGGTTATGTCAATTATATTCATGAACTAAAATCAACTAAGAACCGTCAGGGTTAGTTTATTCATTATGTTCTATCTTTATTTTTATTTTGGATTTGGAGCATTTATTTCTGAATTAATTCCAAAATTTGCCTCCTGGATTGATATTCAGTGCTCTGTAAATAAAGAAGAAGCTTGATGGTATACTCTATACGAATGCTGCAAGTATAGCTTTTTATAGATGAGTAATTTAAGGAAAAAAGAAGCAAAATGATTTACTTGCCTGAGATAAAACAATGACTCAGTTTCCTAGCAGGAATAGTACATAAGCTCTGGGTTTAAGGCTGCTCAATTTTACTTAAAAAATAGTCCTTTTCCTGTACCTCCTTTAGTAATGTGCAATATAAACTGAGGGCAATAATTTGTTTTATTTTCTTCCTTTTTATGGATTTCACTGCCTAATTATCATGTAAAGATTGCTCTTTAAGATTCTACCAACCTTCATTTTTTTCTTAGATCTGCTAGTTTTCTAAGTTTGCTTTGATATGTGATAAATTGTCACTTTGATACTGTAATCACTTTTCTTGTCAGTCTTATAATCTTATACATAAATGATCATAAATATGGGCCATAAATGCAGATGAAGGGTTTTATGTTTTTCCCCCACCCTGTTTGTAATTCTTTGCCATTTTTAAAAATAATTTGATAAAGTTTAATTCACATGTGTGGGGTATTAATCTGGTTTTCTGGTTCCTTTCCCTTTCAGTTACACAATAACAATTATATTTTAAGGGAGGAAATATGGAGTTTAACAGTTAGCGCCTTGTCATTTTCAAAGTAATTTAAGACTTCCATTTTGGGGGGCATGAATATACATTATCATGACTCACTGGAAACAATAGTGTTACATTAAGAGAAATGAGAAACAGGAAGCAAAGTCTCTAAAATTATCCTGATCAGAATAACTGTTTCTAAAAAACTGTTTTAAAAATCATCCAACTTTAGACTGTTTATTTTGTTGGCTAAATAGGAAAATATATACTTTGGGCCCAAATCCAACAAAATTCCAAGTATAGGGAATGACAATACTGTTGCTTAATAATACCCATTTTACAATGTCCATGTGATGATCAGATGTAAAATTTAAAAGGATCCAGTACATATTCCAACATGGCTATGAAGTAGATAGAAGCTACACTCACCTCTTCTTAATGCCAAACTGGATTTACATCTAAATTATAGAGCAATCAACCTGAATAACCAATTGAAGGACAGCTGAACAGGAGCATTATAACCAAGGATTTACAGAAGAAGCCACATAGAGACTGGTAAGAAGAGTAGAGACATGGAGAGGGCTGTCTTCTGAACCCATGAGAAGCCAGAGAGATATCTTGGCAGCAAAAGTACCCCCTGAAACAGCTACTCAGACCTGTGCTTCTGCATTCAATTAGTTGTGATACAATATGTCATGTGCCCTCTGGAAAATACACCGTAAACTCATGAAAACAGAGTGGTAAAGGCAAATGAATTATCAGTATTATTGTGAAAATAATTTTGACCTTGCAGACATTTTCATAGTCACCCCCCAAAAGCTGTGGATCACAATTTGAAAACTGCTACCCTGAATATGCTACTCTCATTGTGCAGACTTTTGTTCCTGATATCAAGTTGTTCATGGCTTCCCAATTGGCGTAGTAGTGATTTTAGGATCCAGATATTGAACAAATAACTCAAGGACATCCAGAAATCCATATTCTAAATGTTGGGAACAACTATACTAGTATAACGTTCGAAAATCTCTGAAAAGCTTTGTTCCTCTAAAGCAGGGATGGAGAAATTTTTTTTCTGCCAGAGCCATTTGGATATTTATAACATCATTCACTTAATATAAATCAGGTGTAATTTATTTATTGTCTCATAGGTGCAGGAGACAACCCTCTCCATGTCTCTGCTCTTCTTACCAGTCTCTATGTGGCTTCTTCTGTAAATCCTTGGTTATAATACTTCTGTTCAGCTGTACTGGATCCTTTTAAATTTTACATCTGATTTTACAACATTTTCATGTTGCTATGAAAAAAAGCTTCTAGATTTATTGAATTTTGAGTCCCGCCTGTGGTTGCCTTGGCAGGGCCAGACCATATAATTTTGTGGGACCTTTGTGGGCCTGACATTCCCTACCCCTGATCTAAAGATTCTTCTTTGGGCAGGAGATGAGTGCTCAAGTATTCAGAAGTAGGGTGGCTAAAATTCAGTGTAACCAAGATTCCTATTGAAATAGCTCTTCTCTGGACACCTCTAGATTTTCAGTTAATTTTTATTCCTTCCTCTCACCCAAGATTTCCCCACTGTGTTATTTGTTTCATACCTCCTTTCCTTAACATTTGCTACTACTGTATATCTGATCATTTATTTCTCCAAGTAAGTCACAGAAGTGTCTCTTGTAAGCCTCTCCAATAGATATTAGTATAGCCTAGAACACATGTGTCAAACACAAGGCTCGCGGGCCAAATGCAGCCCGCCAGGCCTTGCAATGTGGCCCGCACCGCGCTGTCATCACTGCACTCCGCTGTCAGTTTATGACATTGTCAGTTTATGACTGTTCAGTAAACCATTCGGCCCACGATTTAGGCTGGATTTTAGATTTTGGCCCCTTCTCTGATTGAGTTCGACACCCCTAGCCTAGAATGTTCCATTCTGCCTTATTTTCTGGACTGAAATGCAATGTGAAGAAGGAACAGGTGGACCTTCCTATATACTGTCCATTCAATGCATGGAAATGTCTCTATTTTTGTATCACACCTTTTGGATTGGTTCCTTAGATTTTCAGATGAGCTAATCTGAGAACTGTATCTTTGTTAAAGTATCCATAGATCATGATTTTTTTAATTCCAAAAGGCAATACGTGGTTGTAGTCAAGTTCTTCTAGATCTGGTGTTCAATTAAATGACTAGTAATTTGTGCTTTAGATTATGTAAAATGCGAAATATCTTTGAAGGCAGATGTGTGTTTTTTAACATCTTTCCACCACCTCTACTCACAATTAAAGCCTGCTGTGGATTGCCATTGTGATATTTTAATATTATAATATTAAATATAATTATTTCGATACATTTACTGAATGGTAGGAGGATGAAGTGGAATGAGGTGGGTGAGGAACTTGATAGTTAACTTATTTAGAATCAGCTAAATGATATAGTCTAAATTGCCACAAATTGCGAATATTTAATGTAAATCATAAAAAATTTAATAATTATTTTTAAAGAGCTATTTTTCTTCTCAAAACAATGCTTTAAAAAGTAACCCACTTAAATAGTTACTCTAATGAAGTTCTGCCAAAATAATATTTGACTGTTACTGTCAAATAGTTAATACCTAAATCTGTGTGAACTGGTCTTCTCCCAACTGTCATCATCAGTGTAGTGCAATAAAGTCCGGTGTTTTAAAAGTTCTTAAAAACCACTTTGATATAAAAGAATTACTTAATATGTGTAAAGATGGGTAATTCACTTTTCATGGATCATTAGAAATACCAAACTAATCATAGGGTAGATTTGCATGTTTTTCAGTGAGATGGCAAGTCCTTAATGTGAAATTAAATCTGGAGTAGGATTCAAACTTTTTTTGTGCATTCCTCTTAGAGGAAACTACTGAGAATCTAAGAAAACAATATGGGAACAGAAAACCACTACTTTAATTTACCTTTACTTAGGGCTTTCTTAAGCAGCTATTGTGATTCAAATAAATGAAAAATTGAGACTACTCCCCCATTCAATATCATTACACAAAGAGAGAATCAAGGAGAGCAGAGATTCATTAGCCTCCATGCTGAGGTGTAATAATTTATAAGCCTAGGTTTGGAAACATTAGCATCACAACAAAGACATGTTTATTCTATTTCATTTCACTTTTTCAAATTCAATAAAAATATAACATGTGGGCTTGACCCCCAGTAGGGGATTGCAGGAGGCAGCCAATCAGAGATCTTTCTCATCATTTATGTCTCTATCTCTCTTTCCCTCTCCTTTTCTTTCTGAAATCAATAAAAATATATTAGAAAAATTAAAAAGAATTAATCAACAAAAAGGTGATGTGTTTTGAAGACAAAAATAGGGTGATATACTATACACCCTACTTTATACAGGATCTTCAGATAAATAAAATAATAGGTATTTATTGGACACCAAGCAGTCCTTTCTTGACCTTTACATAAATTAGGTAAGTAAATTAGGTACTATTGTCATCTTAACTTTACATATACAGATACTGAGAGAGATTGTTAATCTCAGTATTCACAGATCACACTGCAAGAAATTATGAAGGTGCGATTCAAACCTATGTAGTTTGACATGGAAGTAGTGTTATTAACCACTATGCACCCTTTAAATGAAATTACATGTTGCCTCACAGCAGATTGAAGAGTTACAAAATACAGGAAGGGCAAATTAGAGACAAAGGGAACAGCAAGTGCAAAAGCCTTAAAACAAGAAATCTCATCATATGTTTGCAGAACAGAAAGTAATAGGGTAGTAGTAGTAGTAGTAGTGAGTAATTGAAAATGTCATGAAAATGGTTTTGAGAAGCACCTTGGGATAGATCATATAGGGTTGGTTAAACATTATAAGAGGTTTGTATTTTACTGTTAGAGCAATACAAAGCAACTAAAGGACATTAAAACAAAGGAAATATATGATTTGATTGACATTAACAAAGTCTACTTATTGTTTAGAGAATGAAGGGGAGTGGGATATGGAAGTAAGGAGACAAGTACAAAGGCTATTGAAATAATCAAGGAATGAAATTCAGGCAGCTTGAAGTAGGAAAATGGAGTGCAAAGGATATATTCAAGGCATATTTTGGGATCTCTGGGTCAAGTGGCAGTTCCATATTTAATTTTTTGGGAAACTACATGCAGTTTTCCACAGTGGCTCCACCAGTTTGCATCTCCACCAGCAGTGTACCTGGGCTCCCTTTTCTCCACATCCTCTGCAACACTTGTTGTTTGTTGATTTGTTGATGGTAGCCATTTTGATGGCCAAGAGACATGTTAAAAAATGCTCAAAGTCACTAATCATCAGAGAAATGCAAATTTAGACAAAATTTGTTTAGGAGTCAATGATATTTGATAAATTGGTTGTATAGAATTGAGGAAAAGCAGGATGTCAAATTCCATTTGAACATGTTCCTTTTCAGATACTTGACATCTAAGTGGATATATCAAATAGGTAGATTGAGTCTGAAGCTCAGGGGAATGGTTTGAGCTGGTGATATATATTTGGAATTATCCACATGTAATTGGTACTTAAAGCCACGATATTTTCTCTAGGGCATTGTTCCTCAGTCCTGATCGTATTTTGGAATCATCTAGGAAGCTTTTGAAAAACCAAATGCCATGCTCTTTCTCAAGCCAATTAAATTGGAATCTTTGAGGAGCTATTACGTGTACCATATTTTTAAGGGCTCTCTAAAGTGACTTGAAAGGGCAGGCAGGCTTGAGAATCACTGGTATGGGAAGAGAGCATAGATGGGATTGCGTTCTGGACCACTCATTCATATGGAAGTAGAGAAAAGTGAAAATGGAAAAAGTCTAAGGAGCAAACAATAAGATAAACCCAAGAGTGTGGAGTCCAGAAAGGGAATTGTTCTGAGAAGAATAGACTTATTTCAAGAAGGCCAACAGAGTTAGAGATACAGAAAGACTGATTAAAATATGGAAGTTTTTAGAAGCCTTGACAAAGATAGTTTTGATGAGCTGGTGGGATGAATGGTGAGAAATCAGAGGCATCCAAGATTAAAATGTAATTGAAAGTTGTTGTTCTTGTTGTTCATGTGAAGAGCAGAAATGTTTGGAGGAGGGTAAATGAGAGAGAATTCTTCCCTTTTGTGAATAGGGAGTTATGAAAATGTGTTTTTGATTTTTTTTATGTTGATGGGATTGACCTTAAAAATATTGACTTGAGAAGAAAGAAAGCATACAATTCAGTGCTCAAGTGGAAATGATGGCTTTTGGTGAGAGCAGGGTACTCTCACTTTGTGAAAATAATGAAGACACAGAGATGTTGGTCAACTTGGAGAATGAAAGAAATCCTTTCTGATTGCTTCTATTTTACTCATGAAGTAGGCAGCTGAGAACGGGGTGGGTGTTATTATAGCATAGGATATTTGAAGAGAGAGAAGCTGTAAAATTGCCATTTGAAAAGTGAAAAAGTACACTTCCTAAGGCAATATATTAGGCTCCTGTGCCCTTTCTCAGATTGTTATGATTTTAAAGTGGGGATGGTCAACAAAACATGTGAATTTTATTTTTCCCAGATGTTTAAAGCTGAGTGGATAAAAATAGTTGAAGGCTTGAGGTTTGCCAAATGAGAGTAATTAAGGGATGGAGAGGATGCAAAGGAGTTAGAAGCATTTTTAAGGGAGTGATTGTAATAATGAACCATATAAACCATGCTGAGCAAGGAAAAATGTTTGGATGGGACTTGCCCTTCCTTTTATTCTTTTTTAAATTATTTTCTTTTGTTTATTGATTAAGGTATTACATATGTGTCCTTATCTCCCATTGTCCCCCCCTTCACTCACCTTTTATTCTTTTTGAAATATTAATTATACCTTGTCCTAATCAGAACATATAAAAGTTTATGTTAAGATTTAGAACAAAATACTTTCTCATTTCTTGGATGGGGTTGAAGAGGGAGAAGCCAGCACTAGATTGTTGCCCTGATTCATAGGAATAAGAGATAGGTTATTATCCCTTCTGGGAAGAGCTGATGGCTCAATATCTAAGGAAGTATAATGAAGAATATACCTGGGGGTGGCAAATCCAGTAGCAAATGTTAGAAATGTTCCTGCAGGTTATGATCACATGATGAGTAATTTTGATTTTTTATTTTTCTGAACTCTTTTTCTGCTTCAAGGGAGGAAAGAATATTTTTCCTCTACCCATATTAAGTTCATTGGCTGGAGCCCTAAAATGAGACTGAAAAAAAGATTAACAAGAGAAAAACAAGAAGTTATTTTATTTTATTTTATTTTATTTTATTTTATTTTATTTTATTTTTTTAGTGCATGCATCACACATTTACAATGAGGAGTAACTCAAAGGATGGTTATAACTTAAGCCTATCTAGCATCTTCGCAAAGAACAATAATTTTGTAGAGAAGTGACAAGGCAAAGGAAAAGGACTTTGAGCTTCTAAGGATAGCAAGTTTGGTAAGGAAAATATATTGTAAAACTGATAGTAGATAAGGGCTACTTTTAGCAAGGGTTGTGATATATAGATATTTTTCTGGCACTATCTCTAGGCCTAGAGTTGTCTCTGGTGATTAACTTATTTCCTTCCTGGTAGAGAGGGGAGGAGGGACACCTTTATAAATTTATGTCCTACTTTGAGATAACTAGGGGGAGGGCAAAGAACCTTTCTTGTATCTGCTTCTCAATTGCGTTTAGTTCAAAGTAATCAATATGCCAAAGTGGTATAATTTGGTGTGGCATTTTTTTTTTTTTTTTTGCTGTTCTTCACTGTCAAGTTTCCATAAAATGTAGTTCCCACCAATCTATATATATAAAGCCAGTGACTGGAATGCTGGAATGACCAGAATGATCTGTTGGTATGACGCCCACTATGGCCAGCCCCACCCCACATCGGCTCCCCCACCCCATCAGGGGCAAGGCCAGCTGGCCAAATACCCATGGCCCCTTCCCCAGGCCACTGGCCCCCGATTGGCACCCCTTACTCCATTCAGGGGTGGGGCCAGCTGGCCCACTGCCTCAACCCCTCCCCATGACTAGCCCCACCCTCAATTGGTCCCCCCAACCCCAATTGGGGGCAGGGCCCATCAGTCAATGGCCCACAGCCCCTTCCCCCAGCTGGCAAGGCCCACATTGGGCCTGATAGGGGCAGGCCAGTCAGCCAAACTCCTGCCATCTCCTCCTCCCAACAGGCCCAGCCAGTCCTGATCAACCCCGATTAAGGCCTGGCCGACTGGACCCAATCTGTGCATGCATTCATGCATTGAGCCTCTAGTTAGTAAAATAAAATCTTTACTACATGTTCTTTCTTATGGGTGTAGGAGAGTTTTAACTTTACCTTTTCTGAACATTATCTTTTAGCATAATCAAACAAACAAAAAACATTAACTTTAACATTGTGAAAAGGGAATAGTTTCATAAAACACTCACTTAAAAATATGTTTTTTATTGATTAAAGAGAGGAAGGGAGCAGGAGAGAGAGAGAAACATCCATCCGCTGCCTTTTACATGCCCCTACTAGGGATCAAGCTTGGGTTTGACCAGGAATCAAACCATGACCTCCTGGTTCATAGGTCAACACTCAACCACTGAGCCACACAAGGAGGGCTAGAGCACTCACTTTTGATAAGACTTGAAAAAGTCATCATCATCCTTGTCTAAGGACTACCACTTTAGGGAAGATTATACATTTCTCAGGGGAAGAGATTTAGTGTTCAAATCTCATGCTTTGTAGAGCAGTATCTTCCATTCAGATAGAATGAATGGAATACTGTTAACAATAATGGTCTTGAATTGTTGAATGCTAACAGACTTTTTTTTATCCGAGTTAACACCTAAACAATTAGTGTAGATAAAATATTCCCCTATAACTTCCTGGTAAGATCTTTCATTATTACCAACTAGAACTGGCTCAAAATATTACTGAATAGGTTTATTGGCATATTAAGAAAGGTGTTCAATGACATTTTTATAATATATATGTATAGACCTGTGATATTCAATGACAGGAAAACACACTCATGTAACTCCAACATTTCAATATGACAAGAAAAGATTAGAATTCTTAGTCCACTGATCTTAGAAAGACTCAGCATGTTGTCCTGAAGTCACTTCAGCAAAGGAAGGCTTTACAAAGTTGTTAATTAATCTAGGGCTGGCACCCTTTGGGAACAATACCAGAAAATTGGAACAAAAAAAGAGGTGCAGTTTACCTCACAGCAGGAAAGAAGGGACCTTTTAATTGGATTAAATCACATCACCACAAAATTTATGGATCCTGGCCACTACGTCAAAGAGGTGAGAAATTTTTAAATTAACTCATTAGGATGGTCTGGAGGATAAAACTCACCATTAACTTAGAAATGTCAAAGGCGAAGTTTATTAACACAAAGGCATAAATAGAAACTCTGAAAAAGAAAAGTTCTGGAAGTTTTGTGACTGACCTCAAGCTGTCCATTATGTCCTGAAACCACATATTTAGGCTTGCTAAAATATCTGAGAACATTTTTAGTGAAAATTTTCTCATGGATGTACAAAAATAAAATGCATCTATTGTATATATATCTCCTGAAAGATGCATTTTCATATGGGTACAAAATATGTATCGAACATATGTATTAAAAACAAGGAATCCACATATGACTCTTCTATTTCATTAACGATTAAAAAATGTTGAAAAGATCTTTGACTGAAAAATTATGGAGTGTGACTATGAATCTTTATAATCATCTCCAACTTATAAAATGTACTTACATTAAAGATTATATCTCTATAATAAAAGCCCAAGCGATCGTTACTGCAGAACAACCAGAACAACTGGTCACTATGATGTGCACTGACCACCAGGGGGCAGACGCTTGATGCCTGCTCAGCCAGAAGCCAGACTCAAGGCTGACAAGCAAAGCAATGATGGTGGGAGCCTCTCCTGCCTCCGCTGCAGTGCTAAGGAGCAGCGAGCAGGCGGGCAATGAGCAGCCAGGGGTCCCAGAGTGCAAAAGGAGAAGCAGCAAGGAGGTAGGCAGACATCCCCTCCTGAGGGGTCCCAAACTGCAAGAGGGTGCAGGCCGGGCTGAGGGATGCCCCTCCCCCCAGTGCACGAATTTCGTGCAAAGGAGCCTCTAGTAATATCATAGTTTTCTAATATATTTATCCAGAGAACATCTTGGAAAATTGTATAAGAATAAACTGTTATTAAACTAATTTTTCTGCAATTGGAATCACAAATTGAATTAATTTATATAGAATAATAACTGAGAAAAACAGATTTTCATAAAGGTAATTACTATTTGAAGAGTTGAAAAATAATTTAAGAGTTTTGGTCATGTACATCCTTATTGCAAGGACTGACAATTTTTGTTTTGGATTTCCTTGACCATTTATTTTCTTTTTATCATTCTTATTTTCCCATATAAAGATACTTTATCAAATAAACTATTTTAAAAATAAATTATAAATAACATGTAGGCCTTCCTGAATTTTTCTTTTCCTGTACTGAATGGTATCTATAAATCTATAATTCGGAACCATAATAAATTGCAAATTTTGAAAAAACCAAGACCTGGCCTGTTAGGGTAGAATTTTATATTAGATAATCTATAGGGTCCATGGAGTGGGCAAAATGCCCTTCTTCTTGGCTAGCAGATAAATTGTAAAGTAATATATATAGTGTGGTGATAGCCAGAAGGAAAGGGGGGTGGAGGTAGAGGTGGGGGTGAAGGTGACACAAATGGGGCCAGAAAGAGACTTTATTTTGGGTGATGAGCACATGATGCAGTGTGCAGATGATGTTTTATTGAGTTGTACACTTGAAACCTGTATGATTTTGTGAACCAGTGCCAATGGAATATATTCATTTAAAATAAAGAGATAAAAATAATTTAAAAAGTAATTTAGCTGAAAATTAAATTTGCTAATAGTTTAGTACAATATTATTATTGTGCAAGGAGGAAGAAAAAAAAAAAAAATATATATATATATATATATATATATATATATATATATATATATATATATATATATATATATATGACTTGCCAGGTTATATTTTAATTTTCTATATAATAACTGTCTACTATGGAACAATAACCTTGGCTTTTTTTGTCAAAAAACTAAAATAGGAGATTTTTTAGCATTATATCTACATTTGTGAGTTAAAGTATTATTTCTATTAATCCTATATAATAAAGAGGTAATATGCATATTAACCCTCATACCCTCACAAGATGGCTGCCTATGACCAGGCTAGCAGGGGGGTGGTGAGTGAAGGATGACCAAAAGACTGAATAGCAGGCTGCATGGGGCAACCAAGCCAGCAGGGGGGCCATGAGGGGTGACCAGGCTGGCAGGGGAGGCAGTTGGGGTGACCAGGCCAACAGGGGAGGCAATTTGGGGTGACCAGGCCAGCAGGGGGGGCAATTGTGGGTGACCAGGTTGGCGGGGGGGGGGGCAGTTAGGGGTGACCAGGCTGGCGGGAGAGGAGTTACAGTTGGGGGAGACCAGGCCAACAGAGGGGAAAGTTAGGGGTGACCAGATCAGCAGAGGGGGGCAGTTCAAGGTGACCAGGCCTGCAGCAAGGAGGCAGTTAGGAGTGACCAGGCAGGCAGGTAGGTGAGCTGTTAGGAGCCAGCAGTCCAGGATTGTGAGAGGGATATCTAATTGCCGGTTGGACATCTCCTAAGGGATACCAGATTGGAGAGGGTGCAGGCTGGGCTGAGAGGGATCCCCACAATGCATGAATTTCATGCACCAGGTCTCTAGTAAGAAAATAACCAACCATCCAATATATGGAATTGTAAATCTTAAAACTGATCCAAATAGACCATAATTTGTGACTAATGGAATGAGAAGAAATTAGCATATAGCCTATAAATAAGCTAATAGTATTTGTTAAAGTTATACTATGCACATGGCATAATATTAAGGAATTTGTGGTTTTATATCAGGCAGTACCTTCCCAGTCTGACAGAGTAACATATGAACATTCAATAATAGTTACAAATCAAATTACGAGTCCAAAATCAATCTGTATTTATATGACTTAATTGTTTAATAGGTAGCAGAGATTGTAACTAGAGACAAACTGTGCTTGTTATTTTTGGCTATGGGAGAAGAAGCTGTTAGGTCTGATCAAATAATTGAATGAACACCCCCGCCCATGGAACTGACCTTTAGACCACTTTACAAGCAATATTCCCTTTCCCTTAGACCACATTCTACTTGATCAGACCACATTCCACTTGCTAAGACCAGAATCTTTCCCCTCAGAACCCACTCAGAGAATTTTACGTCCAGAAAATGTCTACCTAGTGTCCTTTATATCTGACTCCCAGTCCCTGGATCCTGGTGCCATTTGGGGGCTCAGCCCATCTGATCTCCAGATGACCTAATAAATTTATAATTCATTTATCATTCTTTGCCCCTTTTGGCCTTGTGTATTCCTCCTTTGGTGACCCAAAAAGAAGTCAATTAAATCTGTACCAGACAGGGCAATTTAATAAACTACAGAAATTTAATGTGACAGTGTTGAACTTTATTTGAGCCCTGTGTCTATCAGTTACCTACAGATTAGAAAGAGTACAACTACCTCAAAGACAGTGAGCAGAGCCATCATCTGAAAACACAAAAGATATATAGTTTTCTCTTGAAATACAAATTTTTCTACAACAATCATGCGTGTAATCTATAAGAAAAAGATAGACATTTTACTTTCTTTCTGATCTCCTTTTTAAAAGAAACAAAATAGACAAAACTTACAGCTCAAACCCCTCTACTCACACCCCTTTCTTTCCCAAAGTTACCACTGAACTAGAGAGTGTTTCTTATCTTTGAATTGGGAGATTTCTCTTGTATAAATCTTGCCTTTAGATTATTAGATTTGCAAGTTGAAGGAACATTTTATATTTAGCCAAACATCTTTTTGTACTTTTACTACAAATGTAAATCACTCAGTCTGTGGTACTTTGTTATGGTAGCCCTAGCAAACTAATATACCAAGAGATGTGAAAAATTGACCCTACCACAAAATAAATCAGTGGGCTATACTTTGCATTATAATAGAAGGTAGCCTTTCCCCTTATAATAATCTTGTAAAGTTCCAAAATATTTTACAGTCTTAAGAATTATACTACAGTCAGGTATTTGATAATAATTGTGCATGAATATTTTATTAACAAATATTTCAAATATGAGTGCATTTAGTATGCACATATTTAAATTGTTTTCATTTAACCATTCATTTGCATTTCATGTTCTTTGCCAATGACACATACCCAGTCAGAAAATCCTTTAATGTTTTAGTTACAAATGAAATGTTTTTCAGTGAAGCAGCAGTTTTTCTTCATTAACAGAAAGACTTTTCAAAGTTACTTCTCGAGGTAATAATTTTAGAGAAATTGTAAAGTAACCCAAAACTAGAAGCTTGATGCCTAACTATTATAAAAATTAGGGCAAAGTGAAAATAAATTAAGTTGAGCACAGTTTTAAAATAATGATAAATACGACTCATAGGACAATTAAAACAAGTCTGTCATGGGTCAAAATTTGAAAGTTTGTTCAACATTATCAAAATAAGAACTTAAAGTTACTGGTAGCTAACTAGGCTAAAATCCAGAAACATTAATAATTTACTAATGAAGCATTTTACTTCTAATTATATCAAGCTCTAGTAGATATACTTACTACCCTAGAACTAGAGAGTGTTTCTTATCTTTGAATTGGGAGATTTCTCTTGTATAAATCTTGCCTTTAGATTATTAGATTTGCAAGTTGAAGGAACAGTGTTAAGGATTAAGAGAGATTTCAATTAACCAATGTGGATAACGAACTACGGAGGCAGAAAAATCCAGGGTCACATCCCAGCTCAGCCACTTAGAAGCTACAGACACATTATTTAAATTTCACAGACTCAGCCTCGGGTAGGAAAGGAACTACTTTGAAATACTTTAATAATTAAATGTAAAAAGCCCAACATATTTCCATATCATAGTAGGAGGTCAATAAATAGTAGTTATTATTATTATTAAGTTGAATTTTCTTCCAACTAAATCTAATGTTAGAATCCTTCCCCAACCCATCTTGCTCTACTTAATTGAACTTGATAGTAATTTTTCTTCCCATATGTAAACTTTTTATTCTTAATTTAAAAGAGGAGAAGAATCTGGCTCTGGTGATTTTAAGGAAAAGGTAGTGTGGAGTTGGAATCAGAGTCCTCAAATATGTCCTAGTCACTAGAATCTGAATATGCTACCTTATATGTCAAAACAGGCTTTACAGATCTGATTATGTTAAGGGCTTTGAGAAGTGGAAATTATCCTGAAGTACCTAGATGGTTCTGGTGTATTCACATGAGTGCTGATCAGAAGGACACAGGAGTCGTATTCCGAGGACAACATGATATGACGATGGAAACAAAGATTGGAGGGATGTGCTTTGAAGATGCCGGAAAGGGGCCACAATCCCATGAATATAGTGAGCCCCCAAATGTTGAAAAAGTCAAGGAAATAAACTCTCCCTTAGAGTCTGAGAAGAAATCAACCCTGCTGACACCTTGCCCTTAGCTCACTGAATCTTATTTAAGACTTCTAAACTACAGAAATATAAGAGAATTGATGCACTTTGTTTTAAACCACTAAGTTTGTGGTAATTTGTTACAGTGGCAACAAGAAACTAGTACAGGTAGAGATAAAGTTATTTGAGGCCTTTCAGCTAGTGTTATGTAATAAGCACTTCTAAATCACAGCAACTTAAATTTTTTAAAAAAACAAGCATTTTATTTTTTTTTTATTATTATTTTTTTAGCTCACACGTCTTTGGATCAGCTGTAGGGCTCTGCTGATCTGGTCTGGGACTGATTGATCTCAGATGGGCTGGCTTGTGCATCTCAGGTCACCTGGACATATCTGCTGTGGGATGGCTAGTCTAGGAGGCCTTAGCTAGGGAAGGGAGATCCATCTCTGTTTTACATGCTCCCCAGAAGAGCTATTCCAAGCGTATTCACATAGTGGGTGGACAGATTTCCAAGAGAAAGAACAAAGAGGGATGCCTGACCTCTTAACAATTATGCTCATAATTGACAGAGTGTCAAATATACCACATTCTATTGGCCAAGCCAGGTCACCAAGTTTTAGTGGGTAGTGAGAGATTTCACTTCTTAATGGGATAAGCTGCAAGAGTTCTACTGTAAATTGTGTGGAAATATAGGTAAAGCAGTTGAGATATTTATGCAATGAATGCTACCACATTACCACTGTTGGAAAAACATATATATTAGGTTCACCTAATTCTCCAGCTCCTGCATTTGGCCATCTCCTCAACCATCTGAGAATGTCCTCTTTCTGTATAATACCCATATGCTGACATGCTTCTGATAATGTACTGTAGGCTGGGTATTAGTTTTGAAAATTCTGATCAACTAATTCACTTGGCATTCATAGTGATTTCCCCAGTGATATTCTCTCCCCATTTATATTGACCTTTTAATGGCAAAGTGTCTAACAATTTTTGCCAAATTGTTTTTTAAATATGTGATTCCAGGTTCAACTAGTCTAGCTCATATAGAATTAATGGGGTGTTATCTAAAGACTTTTCTGAAATTTTCTAACACAGCTTAAGTAAGGACAAAAAAAATGTTCATGTACTTCATGCTGCTTTTTCTTTCCTTTCTGTTTCTTTATCAAGGTGTTATTTAACACACACACACACACACACACACACACACACACACAATTCTATAGGCACATATGTGGATGCCTATAAGAGTAAAATAAGTTATTGAGCCGGTGTTATGCAAGTTTCAGATTCCAGATTGGTTGGTGTGGCAGCTGTGACTTATCAACTGTGAAGGTGTTTTTTCCCAGAAAGCCTTGAAAATACCACCAATCCATAAGAGCTGTCTGTGTTAGATTTTGTTGTTGGTGGTGGTGGTCATCTTCTTCTTCTTCTTCTTCATCTTCATCTTCATCTGTCACAACAAATCTAGAAAATGGATGATGAATGGATGGATGAAATTCACTATTGTCCTGTATACCTTGAAATCTACCCCCTTGAAATTTCTGTCTCCTAATAAAACTTGAATAATCTGTTGAATTGACCTTGAAATTATCTCAAGTCTTTCTTCTATAGTCTCATTTTCTACCTGACACTATCTTAGTTCAGGTCACCATCACTTTTTAAAAATTTTATGTTTAAATCAACATATAGTACAATTAACATTTACAATATATAGTTCTACTAATTTTAACCCATATATAGATTTGTGTAATGGCTACTATAATCAGAAAAAAGTTCCATCTGTGTATGAATATTAAAAGTAGCTCTATTCATAATCTTTGAAAACTAGAAGGAATCCAAATGCCCTTCGATAGGTAAATGCATACACAAATTGTGGTACATCCATACAATGAAATACTGTGATAAAAAGGATAGAAATACTGATAAAAGCAACAACTTGGATGAGTCTCACAATATTTTGCTGAGTAAAGAAGCTAATCTCAAAAAGTTGCATGTTGTACAATTTCATTTATATCATTTGCTCGAACTTTCCTATCCCTTCCCATTTGGTTCAAGTCCAGTGTTGCTCCAGTTCCTAAAATAGCTCCAGGCCCTTTTGCTTACTTTAATGATTCTGAAAATTCCTGCATATGATTTAGATAGTTCTTTATCATGTATGTTTTGCCTACTTCTCCAACCTAATTCCCTGCCTCAGCCATCTGATGACCAATGTTCTTGTTATTACAGTTCCTTGAATGCACCATCTTCTGTGGTTCATCTATGTTTGTCCCTCTTGTCTGAAAATCCCCACACCTCCCCATCCATCTCATTGCCCTTCTTAGCACTTAAAGTTCTAAGTCAAACATTTAAGAAACAACTCTTCTGGGGAAAAAAAATTCCACCAACTTACCAAAAGCTGGTTTGGCGCAGTGGATAGAACGTTGGCCTGTGGACTGAAGGGTCCCAGGTTTGATTCCAGTCAAGGGTATGTACCTTGGCTGTGGGCACATCCCTAGTAGTGGGTGGGCAGGAGGCAGCTGATCGATGTTTCTCTCTCATGGATGTTTCTGACTCTCTGTCCCTCTCCCTTCCTCTCTGTAAAAAAATCAGTAAAATATGTATTTTAAAAAAATCCAGTGACTTCTTTCAGGAAGATCAGAAGGAGCCTCAAGTTTCTGTTTGTGTTTGTTATTATAGAGGTGCTTAAAAAGGGAGGCTGCCTATGAATTCATTAAAATTATTTGGAAGGGCCGGGACCGGTTTGGCTCAATGGATAGAGCGTCAGCTTGGGGACTGAAGGGTCCCGGGTTCGATTCCCGTCAAGGGCATGTACCTTGGTTGTGGGCATATCCCCAGTAGGGGGTGTGCAAGAGGCAGCTGATCGATGACTCTCTCTCATCGATGTTTCTAACTCTCTCTCTCTCCCTTCCTCTCTGTACAAAATCAATAAAATATATTTTTAAAAAACAAAAAAAAAATTATTTGGAAGGGGTAGGATTGGCAGGTGTGAAGTCTCTGTGAGGCAAAGTGAATTTCAGCTTTTCCATTTAAAGCTTCTAGAGATCACAGTTTAGGTCTTTGCCCACATTTGCAAATGGAATACACTGAGGAGATATAAACACTTACTGAAACCCTTGTAGGAGCACATTTTGCCTGCCAGCAACTCTTTGCCAAGCAAACATTTTGAAAACACTTGGACGATCCTAGCTGCCCCAGTGTTTTCATAAATATTTTCACCCGGCAGTCACAGAAACCTTGTAGAAGAGAGTGGTCAACAGGAAAGCTTGAAATGGAAGAGGTTCAGTGAGCAGCTGCTGAGTTGTGAAAATGTATGCAAAAGCATATGGCTGTCTTTAGGGCCTTAAGGCAACATTTTAATTTTATTTTAATTTCTTACCCTGCAAAGATCAAAACATATAAATCCATTTCAGAATGTTTCCTTGTAAATAAATTATTTTATTTTTTAAAAAAATATATTTTTATTGATTTCAGAAAGGAAGGGAGAGGGAGAAAGAAATAGAAACATCAGTGATGAGAGAGAATCATATACTGGCTGCCTCCCACATGCCCCTCAATGGGAACTGAGCCTGCAACCCTGTCATATGCCCTGACTTGGAATCAAACCCTGACCAGGAATTGAACCCTGTCCTCCTGGTTCATAGGTCAATGCTCAACCACTGAGCAACACTGGCCAGGCCAAACTCTTCACTTTATAAAAGAGTGCATAAATGTTTAGCATGACATAAATATTTGTTTATCTAAAATGTTTTATTGAGAAATAAACATTTTGGTATAATTTGACCTTTTGGTCATGATGGATTTCTGATAATCTCTTCGACGTTCTTGCCATCTTATGTGTTCACCTTTATTTAGGAACATGTAACATTTAATCTTCTACCATTTAAGCTGAATTGCAGAAGGATGTCTAGGAGAAAAGTGTTCAGAAATTGATACTGGTGCAAAATGCTGCAATTTGCTTACTTGATTATAAATGCGGAACTTTCCACACTTCTATATAGTCAGCTAGGTTTTGTGTTTAATTCAAGTATTGAATTATATAGTAAAATATATCCACTGTAAGGTCCCAAATCTGCAGGTAATCCTTCTTCTTATATACTGGAAAGGTGTTGGTTTAGCCAGTGGGGATAAATCCTCTAGGCAAGAAATTCCCAATGGTCATTCTTTTCTTCATGTTAGAAAAGATCAGTTTTTCTGACTTGAGCCAGAAATCTTCTCCAAGCATAAGTGAATTAAAATTATGATAGCTTTTTCCCTCCTGTTTTATTAGGTGCCCCACCTGAAAAACACTGTTCTGTTTGGATAAGAGTTTAACTTCCACTTTGAGTTTAGCACTTCCCTTGGAATACCAGTTCCTTGTGATATTTTGGCCCCATAGTATTTCAAGACTAAATAGATTTGGACAATTCTGCAACTGTATCATACCTCAGTTCTTGTAGTTTCTCAATTTAATTAACATGTTAAAGCTCTAATTAGTAGTGCATAAGATAGCTCTTTTTCACCTGTTTATCCCAGTATTTCTCAACTTATTTGGCTGTGGAATCAATTTTTAACATGTGGCACTTATTAGAATTTTAAGGAAAACTTTTTGGGAAATGTAGTTTTAAAACTTTGATGGACTTTTTTAATAAGGTGAAACCATCATCTAAATGTCCCTTTCCATAATACTAACTTAGTGGTACTGGATAGTTCTCTAAAATTAGAAACAACTGAAGAAACAAAGCAAACGAAAGAAGATTACCAATAGAAATGATTACTCTTTTATGTATAATAAAGCTAATAATATGTTAGGTTCCTAAGCCACTGGAAACAGAATTTTAAAGAGGCTGGGATGTGAACAGCCTTCTAAACTTGACCATCTTCTACAGACACAGATGGGAAAACAGCAGATATGACAAGATTAGTCAGTGAGCAATCAAAGTGGACAGGAATTGTCTGCATACCCAATCCATCATTTTTTTATCTTCTTTATTGATTAAGGTATTACATATGTGTCCTTATTCCCCTTTTGCCCCCCTCCCACTCTCCCGCTCATGCCCTCACCCCCCTGGTGTCTGTGTCCATTGGTTATGCTTATATGCATGCATACAAGTCCTTTGGTTGATCTCTTCTTTTGATTCACAAGATAAAGTCCCAAGTGAGATATTTAGAAATCATAGTGATTCTTAGTAATTAAACTCCATTCTTGTGACCTTCACAACACAATATGCAACTATATCTTAGACCTCTAAAGAAGGATATACTAACAACTTTTAAGTTTATTTCATCATAATAGCACATTTCCAAAACATTGATTACCTACTTAGTACAAAATTATATGTTTTGTCTTCTGTAGAGATGTCTCACACTTCATGAAACTTAGATGTTTGTGTGGTTCTCAACACATTTCTAAGTAAAAATGATTACACAATCCTTAGTAATTCCTGGTAGAAATGGAATTTTTAAAACAAGATTTTAATAAAGGGGAAGATTGCCTAAAATACATCAGGAAATGCACTTGGAAGGGCATTTCAAGGGAAACACTTCAAGCCTCAAACTCACCCCCATTTCTCCTCCATGGTTGGGGACCACATTTTTACTCCATACTTTTCTTAAAGTATATATTTTTATTTAATAGAGGAAGAGAGAGATAAAACCATTGATGATGACAGAGAATCACTGATTGGCTGCCTTCTGTACACTGGGATTGAGCCTGCAACTTGGGCATGTGACCTGACTGGGAATTGAACCGTGACATCCTGGTTCATAGTTCGATGCTCAACCACTGAGCCATACTGGCTGGGCTTTACTCCATCCTTTTAAAATTGACCCAGGTAATTAATGAGATACCTGTAAGCACTAGGCATCCTACATTCTTTCCTTCCTTCATGTGAGGCTGTCAGCCTTGGTGTGTGTGCTCTGAAATGTTTCCTTAAAAACCTTGCTCAAAAGTCTAAATTAGGGAGCAAGGAGTTAGAAGCAGAGCCAGGGAGACTTCACAAGCCCATTTGGCACTTATAATTCAGCCTCTGACTAAAGACTTTATCAGTAACAAAGATGACATTTTGTAAAAAATGACAGGACAAAATTAAAAAAAAATTAAAATTTAAACTTCTATGTCTAGGATTGAAGAGACAAAAACTTTTTAAGCATTGTAGAGTGTTGTCACAATTTAAGGCTTGAATGCATACAGCCAAAATCTCTCACAGCTAAAAAGCTCTTCCAATAGCTTCTGGTCCAGTGGTCGGCAAACTCAGTAGTCAACAGAGCCAAATATCAACAGTACAAAGATGAAATTTCTTTTGAGCCAAATTTTTTAAACTTAAACTTCTTCTAACGCCACTTCTTCAAAATAGACTCGCCCAGGCCATGGTATTTTGTGGAAGAGCCACACTCAAGGGGCCAAAGAGCCGCAGTTTGCCGACCACGGTTCTGGTCTAAGGACCATGTTGCCAAATCACATAGTCAGAGGCTAACTACACTTCTAAGCCAATGCTGCTGCAATTTTAATGTGAATTTGGAGCACCTGTGGATCTTGTTAGAGAGCAATTTCTGGTTTGGAGGTCAGCAGTTGAGTCATTTCTAACAAGTTCCCAGGTGATGCCAACGTTTCTGGACAACCCATTGAGGAACAAGAGCCTAGAAAACAGCTGAAGGGAATAACGCCTCAGCATGGGAACTGAAGGCGCTTTATGATTGGCTCTCGAATCTTCAGAGCTCTTAATGCAAAGTAACTCTTAGAAGTTTTCTCATTGGTGTTTTATAAGTTTCCCAACTCCAGGCATCACTGATCAGTGGAATCTATCCTCTCTGGGAGAAGGGGGCTTTCTAGCTTTTTTCACAGTGTACTGAGGGGCAGGAAACAAAACACAAGTCTTCTGGGATTAGGGCCAGGGCTGACTAGCTCCCAGAATACAGTTTTTGACCTTCCTTGAGGCTTGTAACTTGCTATTTATTATGTCACTCCTTCTCTCAAAGTAAGTAGTTTTTTCCCCATTAATTTAAAAGTATTTCGTATGTGGGAGAACATGGAATGGGTTAACTGCTTTGGAGAAATCTCCCAAGCTTTTGTATGTAAAGCCCAGTGAAGGTACATCTCAGGAGGTTTTAAAATTCTGTCAACAGAGTGATGGGGAAAGAAGTAAGAAGGAAGTAGTATTTACAAAGGATAGTTCTTTTTCCCCCAATTTTATGTTTATTGTTGAAAGTATTACAGATGTCTCCTTTTCTGCCCATTGACCCCCTCCACTACAAAGGATTGTGCTTAAATAGCTACGTGGCCTTAGTAGGCTGAACAACTAAAGTCAGAATATAGGCACTAGGTTGCATGTAAGTTTTCAGTGGGAAATGGCATGTTTGTTACACGTTGTGGCAGGAAATCTGAAAGTTTTGTGGTTTTGATACGGTGAAGTGCCCAGAAACTCTTTCTTAAATAGTTTTCTGCCTGTTTATTTTATTCTCTATCAAAAGTAGTATGCAAATAGATGGAGTTTTAATTTCCTTTAATGCTCTGGGATATTTGGATAAAATGGCATCATCAAGTATTTTTATGATTATAAGCTCAAATTCACTGTTCTGTGGTAGAATATACTTAGTAGAAAAGAACATTCTCCATAACTCACCTCCAAAATAGTCTTTTTTTTCCTCTTGGAAAATGCTTATATTCAGTTTGGGATTGAAAATATCAAAATTTAAAAAGTCTCACCAGCATTTAAATGAAGTAGAATGAAGTTGTTAGCCTTCTCTTTGGCATATAGTGTTATTAGAGACTAAATGGAAGAGAAAACTCATGGCATTATGTAAGGATGAGTGGAATACTTTGAGAGTCAATTCATTGTAAATTAACCTTGTAGTACTAAGAGATATGGAGGTAACAGGTGGTGGTAGAAGTAATTTACAAAGACCCTTGATGTATTTTTATATGCATTGCCTTTTTTTAGCTCACTTTTTTAATATTTGTTTTCCAAAACATGTTTACCATCTCAAAGCCAGAAATGTGTTTGAAAATATCAATTCAATATAATTCGGAGCAGCAGTGTTTTGTCCTCTTCCATTTATGTTGTATAAAAAAAAAAAAAAACCCACAGACTTCCGTGTGGTGAAAGTGTGTTCAAGTGAAAGCTTTAAATTGGTGGCTAGTAGCCCAGTTATGGGAAACTTGGCTGCCTGCTGCTCCTCAGTAATGTGTTCTACAGGCTGTTGTTTTCTGCTGATCGCCTATTTACAGTGATTTACTCCAAATATGTGGCATCTTAAGTATATGGGTGTTGTCCAAAAAAAAAAAATAGTCAGTTTATTCTAAATGATGCAATAAAAAGCAACACACAATAGCTTCTGTTGGTCCTCTACTAATTCTCCAATTGAAAACCGACCTGCCAGAGAGGCTTAGAGGCCAGCAGAGGAATCAGCTGAGAGAGACAGAACCAACTACAAGAAAATGGTCATGTAAAAGGACCCACCGCTACACCTACTGTGAGCACAGCCCTGAAGTTAATGATGTGGGCAGAGGGACAAAGATAGATCAAACCTGAGCCTTTTTCAAATTTAGAAATCTAGTTGAGGAAGCTGAACACTATCCAAACAAAATGATGAGCACAATTGCAAAGCAGAATGAAAAATGATGCTGTTGCAATTTAATGCATTATGAGATACTGGCACAAGATAAAGCAACACTTATTTCTAGGATTAAAAAATTACTCAATTAGAGTGGAAAAGCCTGGGGAGATTCTAATTGAGACATCTCTCTAGTTTATATAGATCCATTAATCAGTGCACTCGAGGTTAATATTTTCAATCATTTCTGAGTTTACCTAGTATATCATAATTCAATATTGAAAATTCAACTTTATTAAATACACCTACAATATGATAAGCATCATACTAGTTCTTAGAGTTATGGGGGAAAATAACATTGGTTATTGGCATTCAGAAACTCCACATGTAGAGGGTTAAGGGACAGATGTGAAAATCTAACTACAAACTAATGTGATAATATCATATAAGACTAAATAAAATGATAAAGGGACACAGGGGACACTTATCAAGAGATCCGTGATAGGATTCTCCAAAGAGGTTACATGAGGGGTTTTTTGGTAAATGCTGAGATCCAAGTATGCCATGAGTTGGAGTTGTACTGTTTTTCTAGATAAAGTCTCCATCAAGAAAGAATTCATGTTAGCCTGCCATTACTTCCATTTAGTGATTCTATACTAGTTCTATGTGATCACTTTTGCCATGGATTGAGTTTAAAGTTATATGTCACTAATCTAAAAACTTACCAATTGCCCTGACAGGATTTCTCAGTGGTTAGAGTGTCAGCCTGTGGATGGAAGGGTCCTGGGTTTGATTCCCATTCAAGAGCACATACCTTGGTTGCAAGTTCCCCAGCCCCAGCAGGGGCACATGTGGGAGACAATCAATGTCTCTCTCTCCCTCCCTCCTCCTGCATCCCTTCCCCTCTCTCTTGAAATTAATGGGGGGGGGGGGGAAATATCCTCAGGAGAGGATTAAAAAATAAAATAATAATATGAAATAAAAGTAGTGAAAAGATCCTTAAACCACTTTCCCTTTCCTTCTACTTCACAAGTAAACTTGGCAAAGTAGCTTCCTTTCCCTCTCGCCATCCCTATTTAAAAAAATAAAAACGTACCACTTTTCAGTGCTTGCCTTTTCAGAACATTATGTATATCTTTTTAGGTTCAATGCAGTAACTGCATTGAAATACAATTCCAAGTATTTTAAGCAGAAATGGACTTAATATAGGGACCCAAGTGTTTTAAAATAGCAGAAAGATAGCAGCCTGCCGTAGACTCACCATAGCTGAGATTGAAAGAGGAAGAAGAGACCATTGGTGCTACACCTGCTATGTCATATCTGCCTCACATACCCATGAGTCCATGACTTGCCAATGGGGCCCCAAGTCAGGCCACAAACAGGCACGTCTTTATGAATACTTTGCAAGCAATGGCAGCCGCCACAGCAGGAACATGGCCTCCCAGCCATTTGATCCTTACAGTGGGTCTCCCTGGTGGAATCTAATTACTGTTCAGAGACCTTGCTTGAAAAGTGTATAAGAATATAATTTTAGCTTTCTACACTACAGACAAAGATATATAGAAGGGAATGGGAACAGATGACAACTAGCAAGCAACTGTGCTAATCGCACTTTTATTCTCCAAATGTTACTAACACTTTTATAGAATTGTATCAGCCTTGACAATAAATTCTTTAACTGTATTAACCCTACATATGTTTTATTAACAACTAGCTTCTTTTACTCATAAATCTATATTTACTGAAAAATGACTGTCCTGAGCTAGATCCCAAGTGTTGAAAATAACAGAAGTAAGAAGAGGAAGAGAGAGATAGAAACAGCAATGATGAGAGAGAATCTTTGATCAGTTGCCTCCTGCACACCCTGCAATGGGGATCAAGCCTGCAACCTGGGCATGTGCTCTGACCTGGAATTGAACCGTAACCTCCTAGTTCATAGGTCAACACTCAACCACTGAGCCACACTGGTTGGACTATTCTTTTTTTATTAATATTTGGTTTATATAAATTAACATGTAAAAAATTAAGATGGAAAGGAGAGTAAGAATAGCTGATGGTATGGTGCATGAGACGGAATGGCTGTTGAAAATTTTAATATAAATATTTTGAATATTGATTAAACAAAGTTTATGGTGTTGATAGTTTTGTTTTTTTTTTAATCTTAGTTCATACTCTCAGCTGTCCAACACTGTTCTTAGAAGTGTTGGTCACCTGGACATTTATTATTTTCATTCTTAGAGCAATCTTATGCCATTCAGTTACTATCTCCTCTATAATTTCATGTCTCTCTTCTCTACTCAAAATGCTCAGATACCTGTGTAACAATACTTCCAAAATTAAATTTGAAACATAGCATTTGTATATCTGGATCCTAATGAATGGGAATTTCTGAAGTTTTTTTGTTTTTGTTTTTGTTTGTGTGTGTGTGTGTGTGTGTGTGTGTGTTTTTTCTCAGTGGCTTCTCTTAGGAGCTTTCTTTACTTAAGTCTTCATCTCTGCTGCATTGACTATGAGTAATTTCATCTTGAACAACTTTCTTTATCCTTCCCCGCACTGACATCCTGATAGTACATTTTTCTGGTTCATTGAATTTCATTTTGAAATTATTTAATACCTACCTTATATGTATGAGATATCCTATCTAATAAAAGAGCAATATGCAAATTGACCATACCTTTGCTACACCCACAAGCCAATCAGGAGCAAATATGCAAATAAACCCAACCAAGATGGCTGTGGCCACAGAGAGCAGGAGGGAGGCTTGGGTTTCCCAGGCAATGGAAGAAGCCAAGCTTTCCGCCTGCCTTTGCTGGCCCAGGCCCCCATTCAATACTACAAAGTTTCAATGACAGAAGATAAATCTCAACAAAAATGACAGAAGCCATAGAGCTGGAGAGAGCAGGAGGCTCAAGTTGACCCCAGAAATGGAGGAAGCTAAGCTTTCCTCCTGCCCTTGCCGGCCCTGGCCTCCACTCCAGGTTACAGAGTTTCAATGATAGAAGATAAATAAATCCCAGATAGCAGGGCCTCTGCTTGGGTTGTGGGGGGAATGGCTGACCTGCAAACCAACACAGGCTCCTTGCCCTGGCCAACACATGCCCCAAGGGACCCCCACCCTGATCTGGGACACCCTTCAGGGCAAACCAGCTTGCCCCCTCCCTTGCACCAGGCCTCTATTCTATCTAATCCTATCTAATAAAAGAATAATATCAAATTGACCATCACTCCAACACATAAGATGGATTCCCCCATGTGGACATAAGATGGCCAGCAGGGCAGGGCATTTGGGAGGGACCAGGCCTGCAAGAGAGGGCAGTTGGGGGCAAATAGGCTGGCAGGGCAGTGTTAGGGGATAATCAGCCTGGCAGGCAGAAGCAGTTAGGGGTAATCAGGAAGACAGGCAAGTGAGCAGTTGGGAGCAAGCAGTCCTGGATTGGAGAGGGTGCAGGCTGGGCTGAGAGACACCCCCACCCCCGTGCACGAATTTCGTGCACTGGGCTTCTAGTAAACAATAAAATACCCCTTATCAATGATTTCTGTATTCTTCAGATTTTTCTTATATTGCCTCCTTATATTACTAATTCTTCTTTCTCCTGGTATTTCTAGTACAGTCCTTAGCTATCTGGTTTTTTTGTACCTTTTCCCCATTTTATATACATTATATAAATGTATTACATACATTTATTTCTTTCACGAATGGCCAAGGACTGGAACCTGTATGCCTCAGAATTTCTGATATAAAGACTTGCATAGAGTGGATACTAATATATATGACTTGAGTCGTGTAAAGTATATAATGAATAGGATCAAATTGATGATAGAATAAAAAGATTAAATTTTTTTCAAAAAAACAAAACAAAAAACTCTACTCACTGGGAACTAGAGCTGGAAAGAATGAACCATAATTACAGGCTTATGAAATGAAAATAGGTAGACTAGGGTGGTGTTAAGTAAGACATTAAATAATATCCCTACAGATAAGGACACTTTTAGAGAATTATTTCTGAAGGCAGGAAAGAAGCAAGTTGGAAAGACCAACATTTTGAGAATAAAGAATAGTTAAGATAGGAAAGCAACTATAATAGTTTTGGAATTGCAAAGTACTCTTGGTTCATATGCCTTCAAAACTTATTTCTTTAAGATTTTGTATACAGTCAAATCAGTGAGCTGCAATATCTGCATGCTATTTTTTAGAGAAAGGTCAAATGAAATATGATGTATGTGGATAAAGGAAGTGTCTTGGGGTTTAGGACCCATTGACATATTACCAAGCATTAATTATAATCAGGGTATTTACAGGAATCTGGATGGAAGGGGAAGGGGGGGATTGTTGATGGAATGATGCATGAGACAGAATGGATGTCTTTGAAGAAGCAAATATTTACAAATAATCACTAGCAGGAATATAATAGCCTTTAGGCAGGAGACTGGATCAATACATTCAAAATATAAAGCAAAGCTTACTTTTACTTTATAATCAGGTAATGAAAATATTTAATATAAAAAGGTAACTATTAATAAGAACAGGATGGGGGAGGGACTCTAAGCATCCTCCAGGTCTATAACTCCCTTTAGAATGAAGCAAGAAATAATAGCTTCTTCTGCATAAGTCACTCTGCTTTGTGTCATGTGGCTCTGCTGTCCCAGAAAAAGTGATTGGATCATGAATCAATGCTGAAATCAAAGGTAACCAGGTAAAGACTGTAGCCTGCCATAGGAATTCTTATGTGGCGTGGGTAAGCCATAGTGGATGTTAACTACCAGGCGCAATAGGATCCTCTCAGGGAGTTTTATTTGTGACACACAAACATACACACTAGACACACACAAAGAAACAAAGGCAGTAATAACAGAGGTAGAGGACATAGAAAAAGAAACAAATAGTAAAACAGAAATAAGAGACAGAGAGAAGATAAGAAAGGAAGAATTATTAGAAAAGAATAATAGGTGCCTACTTATAGAGGGTTCATGTAATAGCTGATTGCTCAGAGTCACTTTCCTGTTCTGAGCCATTAAGAACTATTGTCTTCCTTATATTCATGAGTCCTGAGTCGAAACCTGTTGAAAAGGGTTTTCTGTAGCTAATTTCACTGGACATATAATAAAATTTTATTATCTATGTAAATATAAGCAAATCATATGACTAAAAGATTCTAACTCAAGATCATAGTGAGCATTTTTGGAAGCTGTGGGTTTTTTGTTTGTTTTATTCATACATCCATGACTTACGGACATTTTATTATGCCAGTAAATATATTTCTAGAATATTTATTCTTATAGTTGCATAGTCGTTCTTTTCATTTATTGAAATTATCCCCTTTTCTTGGATATTTAGGTTGTTTTTAATTGTAGATATTAAATAATGCTTTAAGAAACATCTTGTGGCTATAGCTACTTCCTTAGGATAAATTCCTAGGAACCTTCTATATCAAAAGATATTACCATTTTAAAGATAAGTTTCTCATTAGGAAGTTAAATTAAGTTATATGCTTATTAAAAGTATATAGTTACCATTATCATTTATATTCAAAAAACCATCAATATTGAGTAATAGCATTGCATTAAAAAATGAACCATATGGAAGATAAATTATTACTTCAATTGCAATTTATTCAATAACTGGTAAACTTAAGACTATTTTTACATTATTTGACCATATGTATTTTATTCTTTTTAAAAATGCCTACTTAGCCTAGCCAGTGTGGCTCAGTGATTGAACATCAACCCATGAACCAGGGGGTCACCATTTGATTCCTGCTCAGGGCACATGCCCCGGTTGTGGCTTGATCCCCACAACTGGGAAGCAGCCAATCAATGATTCTTTCTCATCATTGATGTTTCTATTTCTCTCTCCTTTCCTCTCTGAAATCAATAAGTATATAATATATTTTTTATTTTTATATTTTATTGATTTTTTACAGAGAGGAAGAGAGAGGGATAGAGAGTTAGAAACATTGATGAGAGAGAATCATCCATCAGCTGCTTCTTGCACACCCCCTACTGGGGATGTGCTCGCAACCAAGGTACATGACCTTGACTGGAATCTAACCCCGGACCTTTCAGTCTGCAAGCTGACGCTCTATCCACTGAGCCAAACCGGTTTCGACAGTACATATTTTTTTAAAATTGCCTACTTATATACCCTTATTTTAATATTTTTACAAATACTAGTATAATTTCCCTCATTTTTATTTGTGAAAACATTTATATATTAAGCTAGTAACACTTTTTTGTCCTAATTTTTAATTCTCCTAGATTATAATTCACCTTTCATTTTCTATAATGTCTATAGCATACATGCTTTTTATATTTTGAGATTCTTTCTGGACTATATGACTCTATTAAGTGGCGTACATCACCAGGGGAAGTTTTTTTTTCCCCATTTGATAATAAGAAATGACATTTAGAGATAAAAATCTTATACTTTCGACAGTTTCTCATAATATACATGTTTCAAACTTTCATTACTTAGTTGATATAAAAGTAAAAGTAGCTAAATACAAGAACTAATCATTTTCAAAATTTTATAACATGATTATCTCAGAATCACAAATATATTATTAAACTCTCAAGAAGTGTGCCTTGTGATATGTTTGAAGTGCTATCAGTTCTGTATTCCTTCATAATGTGTAATTTTATGCATAAAAGTGTATATTTAGATGTCAAGTTATTTAGAGAAAATAAGTGATGGGAAGTAAGAAAATTAACAGGCTTTATCACATGGCATCAGGCTATCAAGGAAAGCTGCATATGCCCTTGATGTTTTAGAAAAGCCTTTTACAGTTGATCTGATAAAAGTTATTCTTTAGTTAATCTTGCTTTCACCCAATATTTTCTCTGGGAATAGCTTAGATGATGCAAGAGTATTACTGCAGACAGGATGACTCTGCTTACTGTAATGTTGAATTCATCACAAGTATTTAAAAAAAATAAACAACAGCTTCAGAAACTCTCAAGTAAACATTTGTTGTGGGAGCTTCAGTGGAAGAATTAATAATGATCACATTTTTGAGAATTATTTCAAATATTGTCATACATGTCTTTCTTACAGTTCTATATTGCTCTGATCAATTTATATTTGTAACCCTGGTAAATAAGGGTGCTGTAGAGTGTGCCCATTGCATCTTCCATGCTACAAAATTAGCTGGGAAAAATCTGTTAGAGAGGAAAGAAAAGAGAATGGAAATAAATCACACACACACACACACACACACACACACACACACACACACACAAAATGATGGCTATACAGTGTCTTCCATTTCACACATTAGTTGCAAGTATTACTGTTTCACTACTTTAAAAAATTGTACAGAAAAGTGTATAGTACTTTTCCATGCCATAATCTTACTAGTTGATTATAAGCTTTAGTGTTCTACTTTCTCCTTATTTTAGAATTCTAGCCCCGCATTTCCAACTGAACTGCAAATTCTTGTTTCATTATATAATCAACAAAAACTAGCATATTTGCAAAAGTAGATATAGCAGGGGCCATGCCATAGAGTTCCCTTACTGGAACAACCCAATTATCCAAGTGTAGCTCCTGACAGATATTAGACACATTTTGCTATTAGTTCCCTTGTTTTATCTTAACCTGCAAATGGACCTTAAAAGCATCTTAGGAGGGAGGGTCTAGTGTGGAGCCCAGTTAAATGTATTCCCTACATTCTCTATGTGAGATAATATTTCCTTTTCATTTACTATGTACATGATGCCTTGTAAAACCAGCCACAGTAATATTAGTGGTCAGTGGTGCGACAATGTGGAGCTAGATTTCCCTTGAATCGATACCTGATAAAATCATAATGATGAACTTGGTGCGTTGGTAGTTTCTATTCACAATTTAAGGAAGAAGGAACTGGGATTCAAAGAGGCTAATTTGCCCAAGTGCACACTACTAGCTAGGTGGAGTCATATTTCCAACCATTATCACTCTGACTGAACCCCATGCGTGTTGTTTCTACAAAACCTTATTGGTAGTTCACTAACGCTTAGAAAGATGAGCAAACCCCTTCACAGAGGAGGGGATACTGAACTGGGACATGCAGGATGGAGATAACTGGGCCTGATTATAAATGAGAAAAAGGCATTTCAGGCAAAGGACATAGCATATATTGTATATGAGACATTCAAAAGCTCATGCCCACACAGCAGTTCCATTCTCTTTGTGAAATATGTGTACTTAGTTTATCTAAAACAGGGTTTGGGCCTCTGTGCTGTTAACATTCGGGACTGAAAAATTATTTATTGGGTGGGGGGCTTTCCTGCACATTGAAGGATGTTTAACAACATCAGTTGCCTCTATCCAGTTAGATACCAGTAGCACCAACATCCTTATTTCTGACAACTAAAAATGTCTTCAGACATTGCCGAATGTTCCCTGTGGAGCAAAATTCTCCAGAACCACTCACTTAAAGTGTAGAATATGATGGGAAGCAGAGACAGAGTTGAGAAAGTAGAAGTAGATAGATTATTAGGGCCATTTATATCATAAATAGAAACGTCTAAACATGTAGTTATGACCAGATTTCCATTCTGAAATGCTGAATTGCAAAACTTCAAGGAAGTTTTGAAGAAAGAATTAATAGGGGCCTAAACTAAAATATTGGCTGTAAGAATGGAATAGAATAAATCTGAGAATAGTCTTGGCTGGTTAGACTTGGGGGTTAGGGGTGGGATCA
Source organism: Pipistrellus hanaki (assembly GCF_964339955.1). Taxonomy (NCBI): domain Eukaryota; kingdom Metazoa; phylum Chordata; class Mammalia; order Chiroptera; family Vespertilionidae; genus Pipistrellus; species Pipistrellus hanaki. The sequence goes on from NC_140524.1 coordinate 88,401,871, forward strand.
AAAAAAAGAGAATCTGCTTTGGCAAAAGAAATAAATTCCATTCTATGCATGTAGATTTAGAGGGACTGGTAGTACATCAAGGAAGACATATTGAAGAAATATTTATAGATATTAGAAAAGACCTCTGTAAATATTTAAGTGGTAGTGGATCCTGAGGGAAAAGGTGAAAAGATGTGTAGAGTGAAAATATAAGATGCTTAAGGAAAAAGCCATATGAAACACTAATATTAAGTTAAAAGGTCTTAGGATTGGAGGTGCCATAAAGGAAACTAGAAGGAGCTGCAGGAAAGATAGGAGAGAAGAGGTGTCAGAGATACAGATGCTCTAGGGAACAACAGTGTCCACTATTGACAAGTATTCATCTATATATATAAAAGGCTAATATGCAAAGTGTCCCCTTAGTATTGTAGTTCCAGCTGGAGACCAGGTATTTGATCGCTTGCTATGATGTGTGCTGACCACCAGGGGGCAGCGCAGGATGAAGGCCCCAGCTGGCATCCAGAAGGTCCCATCATCCCTGATCGCTGGCCAGGCTTAGGGAGCCTACCCATGCATGAATTTCATGCACCAGGCCTCTAGTATAAGATAAGAAAGTCTGTTTTTTGGTCTTTGACAGCATGGAGGTCTTTTGTAACTTTAAGAGCTGATTTAATAAAGTGGAAAGGACAGAACCCAGTTTGTTTTGGGCTCCTCAGAAGGCCAGGGAATTTAAGCATGAAGAGAGTGAAGTAATTCTCCCTCTGAGCTCACAACATATTACTTTGGGTGACTCAAGCTGCTCCTGTTTGGCTGTAAGATATAAATGGACTGTTATGAGCAAGCATGACATATGAGGGTCCAGAAGTAATTCATCCACCACACTCTGTGTTAATAGGACCCATGTAAGAACATGTTGTCCAGGTTTGCTCACATTACCTTCCAAAGGACTTGTAGACACTTGTTAAAAATGATCAAAGGTGCAGAATATAACTCTGATGGAGGGAAGCTAGGTTTTGTGGGTATTTTTATCATAGAAGTGGAAAACCTGTGGTGTGACCTAATTACTGTTCAGAAAAATAATGAGACTTTATACAAACAAGATGCTTGGCAGGTATTTCCATGCTCACATAAGAGAAATGGGCTTAAAGAAAATAAGGAAGATGTTCTTACAATGGCTGTCAAAGGAAGTTTTGAGATTCAAGTTTTTCAGGAGTAGTTTCTATTATGTAATGTAGGAACTATTATATTCTATTAAAAAGGAAATCTACGCAGTAAAATGCATTTCTCTGATTTATTAATATTAACTTTCAGAATTCTGATTTACATGCATTAACTTCCAAGAATCAGGTACAGTGCTTTGATTTATACATCATGCATATAAAAGTTCTTATTAATGAATCCTAAATTTTAAAGTTGTGATTTAATATGTTAGTTTATAAATCTTAACTTTAAATTTCCAATCCAGTGCTGTGATTTATGGGTGGCAAGTTTCATGTTATTTATGAGTCATAATGTTAAAGTTCTGACTTAATATGATAGTTACTGTAAAAAACATTAGTATAATAAGACATGGAATTTTAAGATACCAAGATAAAACTAATCAATATTCCTATATACGACACACTGTACTTCGTTACAGTTACAGAACCATCCTCAGTGATAACGTTTTGAATAGAATGCTAAGATAAGACCAGGAGAGAATACAATAGAGTTTTAATAAACTGTATTGAAAGAACTGTCTTCTCATTTTGTTAGACTTTTCATAATAAATGTGAGCCATTTTTAATAGGCCCAAGATGGCAGTGTAGGTAAATGCAGTACTCACCACCTCCCACAACCACATCAAAATGACAACTGAAATATAAAACAACCATCATTCATAACCACCTGAAAGCTGGCTGAATGAATGGAAGTCCTACAACTAGAGAAGTAAAGAAGAAAGCACAAATAAGTCTTGTTGCAGTGAGAGGGCAGCTGCTGTCAGCCAAGTCTCTGTCTGTTATCTGGGTCCCACTTTGAGCTGTGCATGGGAAGCAACGCAGCCAAGGGGGCAGGAGACCTCCCTCAGAATGGGAGAAGGTTCAGGCGCCTGCCATGTTGCAGGGGGGGGGGGGTTGGTAAGGGTCTGTGCCCCACCTCTGTTGACCCCCAAGTTCTCTCCTGATGGCCCCTCTGCGACTGTGCCTGTCGTAGGTTGTTCCTTCCTTGAGGAATCTTACCCGTCTCTGGCTAACCAGCCATCCTCCAGGGCCAAGCAGGGTGATGTGAAGTTTAGTTCTGTCTCCTTGAGACTATCATAGTAGGAGGGGTGGAGGTGAGGAATGGGCTGGTCCCATACTCATGTGTGGTTTCTTTTTAATTGGGAGTGATATCAAGGCTGTGGAGGCCACCCATGAGGAACAAGGGGTCCCAACTCCACACCAGACCTGAGCCCAGAGCTGGGAAGAGAAGTCCCTGAAACACTGGGCTGTAAAAACCTGTGGGAATTGTGGCTGAGTGACAAGGACGCTACTCAAGACCACAACTATTCTCCTTAATTTACCCAAATTCCATTTCTTCACTCCCCAATATGGTAGCCATTAATATATATGGTTATTGAGCACTTACAATGTGCCTGGATGATCAGAGTAGCAATGAGCTGTAAGTGGGAAATACATATCAGATTTTGAAGAGGGAAACTGTTTATTGGGTTTTACTATTTTTTTTCTGGATGGATCATAATTTCGCTTAATCTTAATTATCATTTATTGACTGCTTACTTTAATGCTATGTGAAACACTTTCTCTATAAATCATTTCACAGAATCCTCATCACAGCTCTATAAAGTGGATACCATTAATACATTGCTCCTATTAACATGGACTCTGAGGCATAGATAACTAATATGATACAGAACACACACTGGCAGAGTTAAGAGTCAAACTTAGACTCGTGTTTTCTTTATACCAGTGGTTGGCAAACCTCGACTCGCGAGCCACATGCAGCTCGAGAGCCTCATGCGGCTTTCAAGCCACTGTTTGCTGCTCTGTTGACGAATGAGTTTGCCGACCACTGCTTTATACCATCAGTTAAATAGCCATTCAAAGCAGACATGTGGATCCTGCAGCTGTGAACCATCCCCTAACTTTTTGCTAAAAAGGGGTATGTAGCCGAAGCCAGTTTGTCTCAGTGGATAGAGTGTCATCCTGCGGACTGAAAGGTCCCAGGTTCAATTCTGGTCAAGGGCATGTACCTTGGTTGAGGGCACATCCCAAGTAGGGGGTGTGCAAGAGGCAGCTGGTGGATGATTCTTTCTCATCAATGTTTCTAACTCTCTATCCCTCTCTCTTTCGCTCTGTAAAAAAAATCAATAAAATATATTAAAAAATAAAAAAATAAAAAGGGGTATGTAAATCAGAAATGTCAGGATCTCAGCCCAAACCCCTTATTTTATACTTTGCATTCTTGCCCCCCCCCCCCCGCCTCTCTCTTTTTTTACTAACGATATGTTAGCAAAACCAGCTAAGGCAGTCTGATCAAGGGGTAGGTTTGTCAAGCAAGCTACAAAACAGGGGTTTCAAATAAATTTAGTGGAACACAAAAGAAGTCATTTCTTATAATAGGATGGAGCTTTCCTGTTCCTGTTTCCTAACAAAAATGGCCATGTGTGGCCTTGTGGGGCTTCCTCCTTAATTAGAAGAAACCCACTCAGTTGATAGATGAACTAATCTATTCCTGCCTCATGTGCTTCTGAAAAGGAGAGCAGGAGGTTGGCAGCTTCAAATCCAATAGCAAACTCTAACTTTGCCTTGAACGTTCCATTCTCAAGAGACCATATGTAGAGTTCGGGGAAATTCAATGAAATATTTAATAATAATATACTTGGAACTGGAAGATGGATGGAGTTTAAATTGGAGCCAAGAAATATATTTTTAAACTCACCAAAAGGAAATTTGCACATTGACATGGAATGGCCAAACATCATTAAAACACACACACACACACACACACACACACACACACACCACAAAACAACCAGCTAGGACACACATGTAATAACTTAATCAATAAAGAAATTAAAAAACAAAACCAGACAAAAAGAATTGATAGCTTTTGGGGAACTGGAAAAAGAAGGATCTACTTACCAAATTATTAAATTTATTCAAAGATTAAAAAATAAATTTATGAACAAAAAACATGTTATTTAAAACTAAAACACCGCATGAGGATAAAAAGTAAAATTTAATAATACCACCTTGTTTAAGTAAAATAACTATTTAAAACCTCTGCTAACAAAATTGAGGTCATATACAATATTATCTCTTTTTTATAGATGTAGAAATATAATGAAGTGGATTAGTAGTCTGTATTTTAAAAAACACACACAAAAAACTCTGCAGCTTGTCACTTAATGCATCAATAAAGAAGCACACATGGTGCATTAGTTCAAATTTGTTTTTTGTAATTTATATTTTAATATCTTTATTTAAAATAATTATTTTTTGAGATTAAAAATGGCAGCAGAGTAGGAGGATGCTGCACAGACATGCTCTCAGGAACAAGCTAGAATTACAACTGAAATGTGGAAAGGCTTCTTAAATAATCAATGGAAAACTCATAGAGAACCCTAATACCCAAGGACCGAAGGTGGAGACAGCATAGAAACTAGTAGGAGGAGCAGAGGATTGAAAGAGCAGGCCCACAGATGGCAACTGAAGTCCCATAGAGAGATCTCAGCTGTGGGGCGAGGGGGTGCCACTGAGAACTCTGGGATCTAATCCTGAAGCTGGGCTCCCCTGGAGAGATCACCAAACTGAGGAGGGTACCCACATAACATCTAGCTGGGAAAAGCAATGGGGTGCTGTATGTAAGGAGTGGCAACTGAAAGTTTGAGGGCCCACTTGAAGGGCCAATGAACAAAAATCCCCTGTGGAGCCACCCACCCTGTGCTCTGGCAGAGGGAGGGTGAAGTGAACTGGAGCTATGGGAACAGAACCCAGGACTGGGGACTCAAGGGATAGAGCTCAGAAGGTAGACACCCCAAGTTTCCTGGGTTGAGTCATTCCCTCACACAACAGAGGACATCTTTCCCACATAGACATCTGCCTTGCCTTGTGGGGAAAACAGTTGGCACACCCTATTGGAAAACACCTTGTCCTGAGGCCACTTAAGAGATTAAATGTAAGAGCTAGCCTTCAGACAGAAGCAAACTTCCCCACCCTTTTGAAAAGACTCTCACCACACCTGATGACAATTGCCTGGGGACATTCAAGTCAGAATCCTACTAATCTATAGACAGAGGCAGACTCTAGTCTTTGCCTGATGCAATTAGAAACATCCTTTATCACTGTCTTGCACTAGAGATTGAGAGTGCAATCTAAATTTAGGACCTACCTAAAACATAGTCACAAACCCAAACAGACAACCAAAATGAGGAAACAAAGAAACAACCCCCAAATTAAAGAAAGTGAATTCTCCAGAAGAAGAGATGAATGAAGCAGAGATAACAAATTTATCTGAAACAAGAGTTCAGAGTAATGATGTTAAAAATGCTCAACATATGAAAAAAGTATACAAGGCATACTGGTTAATAATGCAAACTTTTTCATAGATGGAGTCACACATACGCTGATATATATGTGATTTGGTATGTATGCTGTTTTGTTGTATAGACAACAAGTTTCAAAACTTCATATGTCAGATTTTCAGAAGGTGTTAACATCATAGATATTTTTAAAAATGTAGAATTTCCTGTCAAAGAAAGAGCATTTGTGGCCGAAACCAGTTTGGCTCAGTGGATAGAGCATCAGCCTATGGACTGAAAGGTCCCAGGTTCAATTCCAGTAAAGGGCATGTACCTTGGTTGCGGGAACATCCCCAGTGGGGGGTGTGCAGGAGGCAGCTGATTGATGATTCTCTCTCTTCAATGTTTCTAACTCTCTATCCCTCTCTCTTCCTCTCTGTAAACAATCAATAATATATATATATATATATATATATATATATATATATATATATATATATATATATTTTTAAAGAGCATTTGTGGGAAATTTTAATTCATTATTTTGAAGAAAAGTGCTGCTGAAAATTATTGTATACTTCGGGAAGCTTATGGTGAATATGCCCCATCTCAAGATACTTGAGAACGAACAAAAGACAAATAGAACACCATAAAGTCATCAGTAAAATGTTGCTTTAACAAGAAAGAAAGTCTTTTTTTGGATTGAATTGTGACTGGTGATGAAAATTGGATTTATTTTGAGAATATCAAAAGCACAAGATCATGGTTTGGTCCAGGTCTACCATCAACATCTACTGCAAGGCCAAATCGCTTTGGAAATAAGACTATGCTCTGCGTTTGGTGGGATCAGGATGGTATGGTGTATTATGAGCTTCTAAAACCAGGTGAAACCAGTATTACTAATTGATAATGACAACAAATATCAATTTGAACCATGCTTTGATTGTAAGACGACCAGAATGGGCCAGAAGACATGGCAAAGTAATTTTGCTTCATTATAAGGACCATCACACACTTCAAAACCAGTTTAAAACACATTAAAAGATCTTGCCTGGGAAGTATTAATCCACCTGCTATATTCACCAGACCTTGCTCCTTCAGATTACCACTAGTTCTTATAGATGGCATATGCACTTTCTGAGCAGCACTCTAAAACATATGAAGAAGGGAAAATTGGGTCTCTGAATGGTTTGCCTCAAAACAAGAAAAGTTCTATTGGAATGGTATCCACAAATTATCTGAACGATGGAGGAAATATGTAGCTATCAATAGTTATGGACATTACTTTGAATAAAGCACTTTTGATGTTTCTCTTGAAATTATTGTGTTTTCTTTGATTACAAAATCCGCATTATTAACCAGTACACCTGGTGGTAACTATGAAAAAGGAACAGTCTGAGATAAAGAATGACATAACACAAATGAACATATTAGAAAGAATACACAGCAGATTAGGGGAAGTGGAGGATTGAATTAGTGAAATAGAAAAGTGTTGAAAATATCATTCAATTAGAGAACCAAAAAGAAGAAAAAAAAAAACAGTTAAAAAACAGGACAACCCTAAGGGATCTGTGGGACAATATGAAACATAACAATATTAGAATAGTAGGTGTGCCAGAAGAAGAAGAAAGGGAGAAAGAAATTTGAAGAAATAATGGTATAAAACTTCCCTAACCTGGTAAAGGAAAAAGTCATAGAAGTTCAGGAGGCACAGAGAACCCCAAACAAGAAGAACCCAAACAGATCTATGCCCAGACACATCATAATTAAAATGCCAAAAATTAAAGACAAAGAATCATAAGGCAGCTGGAGAAAAGAAAACTGTTACCTACAAAGGAGTTCCCATAAAGCTGACACCTGATTTCTCATCAGAAACCCTACAGGCCATAAGGGAATGGCATTAAGTACTCAAGGTAATAGAAAGCATGGATCTGAGACCAAGTTATTATATCCAGCAAGGCTATCATTCAAAATAGATGGTCAAATAAAGAGCTTCTCCGACCCCCCCCCCCCAAAGAAAAGGCTAAAGGAGTTCATCACCACCAAGTCAACATTATAAGAAATCTAAAGGGATTTCTGTAAGGGATTGCTGAGAAGAAGAAAAAGGGAAACCTAGCCATACAGAATTAAAATGGTTATAAAATAAGTAACTATCAATAATAACCCTAAATATAAATGGATGAAATGTTCCAACTAAAAGGTTTAGGGTAGCTGAATGGATAAAAAAAAAAAATGACCCAACCAAATGCTGTCTACAAGAGACCCACCTCAGAACAAAGACACAGGCAGGATGAAAATGAGGGGATTAAAAAAATTTTTCCATGCAAATGGAAAAGAAAACAGATGGAGTAGCAACACTCATACCTGACAAAATAGTCTTCAAAAGTATCATGCTAATCAAAATAAGCAAGTTGGAGAAAGATACATATGATCTCACTTATTTGTGGAATATAATGAACAACATAAATGAACAAAAATAGAGCCAGAGGAGGAAATATTCTAGAATATAATAGAAGAAACCCTGTTATTTGCAAATTTTTAATATTGCCTACAACTTTTGTGATATCATACTATGTTAGTATAGTTTTGGTAATATTATACTTAAAATCATTTTATTATTGAAATATTAATATTTATTTCATGTAATATTATATGTAGGATCATTTTTATTGAATAACTGGTGTTTATTACATGTAACATTATCGTATCTAAAATCATTTTTCTTGGGAAAAAATGTTTTTGCCCTGAAACACACACACACATACACACACACACACACACACACACACACACACACACAAAGATAAATTGTCAGCAAACTAGGTCTCTACAGATATTTTAGTATCTTCTGAGTTAAATTCCTTGAGGCAGTTACCAAATAAAAATCTAGTTGTTGTGTGCTCTTCTTTTCTTGCTAGCTATTTCAAAAGCACCATGTAACAATGTGTTTAAGCATCTTTGTCAGACATTGTCAAGGATCATTCTAGGACCAAAAATTTCATCATCAATTAAAACTTTAATTAAAGCTGGGGAAAATGGCAATAAATGGCATATTAAACTTTAGCTCTGTGTGCATGTCTAACAACTGATATAACTTCTGCAAAAGATACCTGGGACAAGAGCATCACCTTTGGAGAAAATGAATTCCACTGTTAATCTTGTCATGCAGAGAGGAAGAATAATAAAGTGCTGAACACAGGTCATTTATTTTTATTTAAACTTCATATTAAAAATATTATGTTTGGATTGTTTCTTAGGATATTAGGTAGCACATTACACCATTGATATATGATGAAGAAAATAAACATTAAACTGAGTGGAGATAATACATCAAAATACCAGACTAAGACTAGCTTTGTGTCATTTGCAGGTATGCTGATCACTTCAATTTTTAATATTTCATAATCTCACCAAAGCTGACACAGCTTAACAAATCCCCTTCTCATTTTCCTTTGTTGAAATGGAAATTTCAAATCTTCCAATTGTCAGTGGTTCCTAGTGCTTACCTTAAAATCCAACAGGATATTAAGTTTCTAGAGTGTTATGGACAGAAAATATACACTGAGTGGTCAGATTTTTATCTCTGAACACATAATAACCTGGCCACTCAGTGTATATCCTATATAATAAAAGGCATATTGCAAATTTTCCCCTCAACCAGGAGTGCTGGCCTGACCCCGCCCATGCACGAATTCATGCACCCAGCTCACTCTCTCTCTCTTTCTCTCTCTCTCTCTCTCTCTCTCTCTCTCTCTCTCTCTCTATATATATATATATATATATATATATATATATATATATATAGGCAGTTACCAAATAAAAATCTAGTTGTTGTGTGCTCTTCTTTTCTTGCTAGCTATTAACAGGAGGACAACCCTAAGGGATCTGTGGGACAATATGAAACATAACAATATTAGAATAGTAGGTGTGCCAGAAGAAGAAGAAATATATATATTACACTGAGCAGCAAGATTATTATACATTCAGACATCATAATAATCTGACCACTCTGTATAATAGATTGATTATTGTTTAGAAAATCCTTATTCCTCTCCCTTACCCTGTCATAGGGAGAGCATACTTCCCTACCCCGTTGATGATGGAGTCACCATGTTACTTACTGTACTTTGACCAAGGGACCAATGGGATGTTATGAACAGTGATAATGTGCCGGTTTTAAATGAAGGCCTTCCTGAAAGGAAGTTTTAAGGGGCATTATAAGTTTCTGTCAGCCCTGTTATATGCGTCTTTTGTATGAGAACACTTCATTAGAGATACTCCTTTACCTTGGATCACAGAATGAAGATTCACTTGAACCTGACCACTGCTTGGAACAGAGGCATTGCAGGTAAGCCACAGGTCCGAGATCAGAAAATAAATGTTTTCTGTGAGATTTTGGAGCTGAATATTATACAGAATTATAGTAAAAGCTTTTTCCAAATATAAGATAGTACGTATTGTCAGCATAAGACAAACTTGGAATACCACCAGTCAAACCAACATTTACATAAGATGGTTAGAGTTAGAACTTGGATTTGTCACATAAGGGATGTCTTCACCACAAGCTGAGAAAAGTGAAAGACAGGTAAAAGATAGGATGATGGCTTTGTTGTTTATATGGCTATGTCCAAATATTTAATAAAATGTTGAGGCCTATATCATTTATCTGGATTCAAAATCTATAAAACCAAATCATAAAGGAAGTAAGCTCTTTGAGAGAGCTCTATGGTAACTTTCCCAATATAATGGTGGATGTATGTACACAGAGTCTGTGAGTATATTTCTCGATGTAAGAATAAATCATTTCTGCGTCGTGGCAGTACTCACAATTCTTACATACTGCATAGGCTCTTGACTCACAATCCTCGTGATCTTCAGAGAATAACTTGCATGTTGGGTCATATTAAAATACATTTGGACAAGTAGCCCCCATAGTATTTCATGCCCTTGAATTTTAACTGAGGGTATTTGTCAAGTTTGAAGGAAGCTGTTATAATTTAGATTCAATTTCACAGGCCTAGAAGTTACATGCTGGGAAGTTCTCTTGGCTCAGAAACAATCTTGATTAAAAACCCAAGTTAAGGACACTTCTCTGTGCTTGAGTTTCCTTGTATGAAATTATTTATTTGTGACTACATTAACCAGCATGGTCAGGATTAACTTGTAAGTTATGAGTAAGGGTTTCAAAAAATATGAAGTAACATAAAAATTTATTCTGATGTCCTAATATTACAAAATAGATGGACTTCTTCTTTATAAAAAAAATGATTATATATATTTGAAATAAATTTTGATTTCTTTTATATGTAGACTAGATGCCTGCTGCATAAAATTCATGCATGGGGGTGTGTGTCCTTCAGCCCAGCCTGCACCCTCTCCAATCTGGGACCCCTCTAGGGAAGTCAGACATCCCTCTCACAATCCAGGACTGCTGGATCCCAGCTGCTTGCATGCCTGCTTTCATGATTGCCCCTAACCGCTTCTGCCCGCCAGTCTGATCACCCCCTAACCACTCCCCTGCCAACCTGATTGTTACCTAACTGCTCCCCTGCCAGCCTGATTGCCCCTAACTGCCCTCCCCTGCAGGCCTGGTTAACCCCAACTGCTCTTCCCTGCAGGCCTGGATCCTCCCCCCCAACTGCCATTTCCTGCAGGCCCGTTGGCCCCCAACTTTCCTACTCTGCCAGCCTGATCACCCTTAACTGTCCTCCGCCCTACGCTGCAGGCTTGACTGCTCCCTACTGCCCTCTCTTGCAGGCCTGGTCCCTCTCAAATGCCCTCCCCTGCTGGCCATCTTGTGTCCACATGGGGGCAACCATCTTGTGTGTTGGAGTGATGGTCAATTTGCATATTACTCTTTTATTAAATAGGATGTTGAACCCCCAGAGAGAACCAAAACAAAATGTTTGATAGTCTTGAAAATGCTTACAGTTTAGTGTTATGTCCTAGAGTTTATACATTTCTTTGAACCAATTCTCAACATTTGGTATCATTTTGTAATTTAAAATTGTATATAGCCCACAGTTTTATCACAAAATGTTCTTAGCATCAATTATATAAAGTGAATCAAATTCTGAATCTTTTGGTTTAAAGTAACAGGAAGTAACTGTGGATAGCATCACTGATAAATGGCTACTTAATTAGCAGGATGCAGGAAGAGCTTGGTGCAAAACCAAGTGCCCAGTGGACCTCTGCAGAAAGAGTTCAGGGACCACACAGTATAATATACAGATGATACCATGTATTATAGAATTGTACATCTGGAACCTATATGATTTTATTATCCAACTAGAGGCCTGGTGCAATTTGGAACCTTTTGGGGGATGTTGGAGAGACGTTTTTTTCCTGATCACCGCAGGCCAGGCCAAGGGACCCCACCAGTGCATGATCACGGCTGGGGAGGGACTGTGGGAGGGATCCGGGGTGTGTCCAGCTCATCTTGCCCAGTCCTGATCGGCCAGATCCCAGCAGGAGCTAACCTACCAGTCAGAGTGTCTTACCCCTGGTGGTCAGTGCACATCATAGCAGCTGGTTGAATGGTTGGACACTTAGCATATTAGCCTTTTACATATAGAGACGTCACCCCAATCTATATACAGTATATAAACCCTAAATAACCAACCCTTCGACTGTCCGACTCGCAGCTATTATGTGCACTGACCACCAAGGGGCAGACACTCAATGCAAAATCTGCTGAGCTGTAGTGACTTGGCAGCTGCATCTCTTCGGTGATACACGCGGAACCAGAGAGGAGGGAACCCAATTTCAGGGTGTGTCACCCAAGAACCACCCACTCACAATCTGGGACCCCTCGGGCGAAATCAGAGGGATAGTTTCGGCCTTATCCCCACAGGCCAGGCTGAGGAACTTCAGTGGTGCATGAATCTATGTACTGGGCCTCTAGCCCATTGGCTCCCCACTTTGGGTCTGGCTCCCCATGGGGCAGCCTCTAGCCCATTGCAATGGTTGTGGATCTTGCCCTTACAGAAACTTTTTAACTCAATTGGCTTCGGCCCCGATGTCTGGTGCACACTTAATATCAATTTCCAGTGGAGGCAGCGAATTTTCCTGCTACCACTCTCATCTGGGAAACCAGCTATGGCTTCCCTCCTTCCAAGTGGACAGTAGTGCCAGCGGGCAACTTCCAGGAGGAGAAGGAGGTGAAGGAGAAACTCAGGTGGGAAGAAGGAGGTTCCTGCTGCCACAGGATTCCTCTTGGGTGAAAAGGCCAGGGCGGGAGTCTGACATTGAGCAGCGTGCTACCCTAGGCCGACTAGATTCCAGGCTAAGTAAACCCTGTTTGCTAAATAATTGCATTTTGAAGCTAAATGCCCACAACTCATCAGTTACCACCAACTTAGGATAAAGCAGTGGTCGGCAAACTGCGGCTCGTGAGCCACATGCTGTTTGTAAGCCACATGTGGCTCGCAAGCCTCGGTTTGCTCCTCTGTTGACCGAGTTTGCCAACCACTGGGGTAAAGTGAGATGAAAGAAGCGAGACAGATACAGAGGAAAGTGACACTATTGGGAGAAGAGAGGAGGGAGCCCGATTCCGGAATGCGTCACCTGAGAACCACCCTCTCGCAATCTGGGACCCCTCTGGGGATGTCGGAGAGCTGGTTTCAGCCTGATCCTCACAGGCCAGGCCAAAGGACCCCACTGGTGCATGAATCCGTGCACCAAGCCTCTAATTAATTTAATAAAGAAAAGAGTTCTGGGACCTAATCAATATGAGAACTTCAATTAGAATAACTCAACTAGTACCCACCTTCTTTCCCTCTTAAAATTACCAGGTGAAAAGTATCTTATGGGCATATTTTTGGTCCTGATTCCAACCCAAGATTATTCAGATCTAATAAAGAGCTGGAGTCACAAAATATTGGGAGTATTCCCAGCAACCAGGCAGGTTTTTAGAGAAAGGATCATCAGAAGCTGGGCCAGGCAACTATTATAAGAAATATATATATTTAAAATTCTCCAGTGCAAGCTCTGTTTGGATTGGAGGTTGTTTCTTGTTAAATGTGTGATAATAATAATAATAATAATAATAATAATAACAGAATTACTCAGTAATTCCAGAAACACACAGTGAATAATTTGCAATGGCTTTTTAATTTAGAAAAGGGACATGTGTTCCCCTTCCCTCCCCCTCTACCCCCCATCTTTTCTGTTTCTTTCCCTTTCTTTTCCTCTCTTCTTCCTCCTCCTCTTCCTTTTTATTGAAACATAGGGTGTAGTGATTGGCATGGTGTGCATATACACAACAGTTTTCCAAGCTATTCTGTACCGGCTCCTTTATAATGTGAACACAATTTCAGCTCTTAATAATGAGCCAGTATCTGCACACAGGTCACTTTCTTCAACCCCACTATTCCACGCAGTCTGAAGTCTCCTCTTTCCCACTGTGCATTGTTTATTCCAAATACCTGTATTGCTATACCTTTTTAAAATTCAGAAGCCTTTGGGGAGATGACTTACTTGGCATCTATCTGTTTTTAAGCTGTCATGGAAAGTTTGGACTAATGTCTTATGTTCTTAATAAATGTACTTCTTGCAAGCCGATCCACCAAAATCTATTCCATTAACCTTGCTGGTACTTCCATTATAGTTGGGATAATAATTGTTACTGTTGATGATTTAGAATTTCCCTAATTGAAAATAATTTTTAAAATAAGAGCCAATAAAACCTTTATTTTCTACTGCTTAAGGATACATTTGCTTAGGAAGAGAGTGAAATATGTTGTGGAAGGAAACAATAATGTGGATCACTTTTTTATTCTCACTGACACCATTTTTGGGACATGATGTATTGTTTATAACTATCCAAGTCCTTCTCAGATTGCTGAAAATTTGTATAATGACCAACTCATTAGCCTGGATTTTTTAAAATAGAAAATGATGTTATTTTTAAGCCATTAAAATATTAGAGTAAATAAGTATTTATTAAAATGAAAAGATACTTGTCATATACTTTTAAATAAATAAAACAAGTTAGAATACAATTTGAGGCTGTGTTTCCTTCCCCTTGCTCCTCAAATTCCGTTTAAATCATTAAAGAACTATGAAAAGAGCAAATGGTACCATTTAAAGGTCAAAAACTTCAAGTTATTTCTGAAGATTTGATGCTACTGAGTTATCAACTAGTTAAAATTTTAATATAACTTTAATATAATTTTAAAGTGTTTCCAATATAATAAAGTGGACAACATTCCATAATAGTCAATAGAGCAGCCAGAGCTTTCTTCCAACCATTAGTTTGGTCCAAGGAAGGACCACAGAAATGTTTTAGGATACCACACACAAAAATGTGGGAAGTATTCTCTCAAGTTTACATAATACAGAGAATTTCATTGTTTGCTTCCCTCCCAAAGATGATGGTCATGTCACTCAGATATTCTTTGCATTAACCCAAACAATGTCAAAACCAGATTTCCACAACAAGCCTAAAAACACATGTTTGCACAAGTGAAAAGGAAAAGATATTGCCTGCCCCTATGTGGTAGCTACTTTCACATTCCTAGAGGACATTGAAGCTCTGGCCAAATAATAGCCTGCCAAGTTCAGACTTGTTGAGCTAAGTGACAAAGTTTTGCCTGGAGCATTAGGGAATCTCAATCCCAAGAAGGTTTAGGATATTTCATCCAGTAGTCCCTACATATGAAATGCTGAAAGGTAACTGGCCAGCAAAGTAATACAATGATCTGTATCAGACTAATTTCAAAGTTACACTTTCGTAAAATAAAAACAAATAAAATATGAACTTTCTTCTTTCTCCTTTGTTTACTACTACAACATTTGCATATAGATGCATAAGATTTCTTGTGTAATCTATAATTTGAAAGGTGGACAAGAAGAAAAAAAGAGAAAGGAGCAAGGAGAAATGAAAAAAATGCAAATATTTTATCATGTTGGTAACTCCAACTAAATATTGTTTCTAACTATGGAAAGGAATCACTCAGAAATTCAAAATGTGGAATCTAAAGAACAATATAAATGAATAAACAAAACAGAAACAGATTCATAGATACCAAAATCAGACTGATGGATGCCAGAGGGAAGGGAATTGGGGGACTGAGTGAAAAAGGAGAAGGGATTGATTGGGAAGAACAGATTAGCAGTTAAAAATAGTCATGGTGATGTAAAGTACAGCATAGGAAAAATAGTCAATAAATGTTTTAATAACTATGGTGCCAGGTGGGTCCTGGAAATATCAGGGGGAACACTGTAAAGTATATGTAACCATTAGGCTTATGCCTGAAACTGGTATAAAATAATGATGAATATAAACTGTAATTTAAAAATGAAAAACTTTTAAAATTTAAGATTACAAAAAAGAAATTCAGAATTATCATTTTCAAACTAATTAACAAAACCATGATTGTAATGAGATATTTTAATATAACTCTTTCAGCCTTTACAAATCAGTAGACATGCTGATCAAATTTAAAAATTCAATAGACAGTAAACAGCAAACTCAGTATTGCAGAAGTCCATATAATTAATTTAAAAGACTGACCTGAGACATTTTCTCAGAAGTCACTGGAAAAGGTTAATGAAATGAAGGTGATGAGTGAAAAGATAAGAGAACTGGGGAACAGATCCAGGAAATCCAATATGTATAATAAGACTTCTATAAAGAGAGAACAAAACAAACCAAAATGTGAAGAAAGTTTCATGAGCATAACTTCAAATGGAAGAGGTCTTCTGAAAGTAGGGTAAAAAATAATAGCTACAGTTTGAATCCTTATAATAAAATTGTTTTAAGCCACTAATTTTGTGGTGATTTGTTACAGCAACAGTAGGAAACTGCTACAGAAATAGAAGCTAAAAGGAGAAAACACAGTCATGGTAGAATATATAAACCATATCAATAAGTTTTGAAAGATCTAAAAAATCCTAAATAATAAAAGGCTAATATGTAAATTGACCAAATGGTGGAATGACCAGTCGCTATGATGCACACTGACCACCAGGGGGCAGACACTCCATGCAGGAGCTGCCCCCTAGTGGTCAGTGTGCTTCCACAGGGGGAGCACTGCTCAGCCAGAAGCTGGGCTCACAGCTGGTGAGCATATTGGTGGTGGTGTGTGCCTCTCCCGCCTCCGCAGCAGTGCTAAGGATATCTGACTGCTGTGGTACATTTACACCATGGAATACTATGCAGTTGTAATGAAAGAAGGGTCTCTTAGCTTTTGCAACAGCATGGAGGGACCTGGAGAGTATTATGCTAAGTGAAATAAGTCATAGAAAGACAAGTATCACATGATACCACTAATATGTAGACTCTAATGAGCAAAATAAACTCACTAGCAAAATGGAAGCGGAAGCATAGATACATGGAGCAGAGTGGCCAGGGTGCAAGGGAAGGGGCATGAGACTGATAGGATAAAGAAGGTGAAGGGATTAGCTAAAGAACAAATATGCATACTCCTTGGACAGGGACAATCATTTGGTCAGAGACAAGGAAAGGGGAGATGGGTGTGTGGTAGTGGACAAAGGGGGTTAGGAGAAAACTGCAGTTATTTTACCATTAACATTTTTTAATTTAAAAAAAAAGGCAGAACATCAACAGTTTTCTTTTTAAAAATTTCTTGAATATTCAAAATTTTCTTTTACTTGGTGCATGTGGGTAAGAGGCTACAAGTAATACAATTCATTGTTTCTTCCTTTTAAACCCTGTATAGTCATTTTGTAACTCAACTTGGGCAAAATTTGCTCTGAGATTAGAATAGTTCTGTTTAACATCCTGTTGGATCAAGTAGTTATCATGTTATTTATTTCCTTACTAGAGGCCCAGTGCCTGAAATTTGTGCACTGGAGGGGTTCCCTCAGCTCAACCTTGCTCTCTTGCAGTCTGGGACCCCTCAGGGGATGTCAACCTGTCAGCTTAGGCCCTCTTGCAATCTGGGGCTATTGAAGTCTAAGACCCTTGGCTCCTTACCACCCACCTGCCATGGAGGTGGGAGAGGCTCCCGCCACCACTGCTGTACTCACCAGCCATGAGCCTAGCTTCTGGCTGAGTAGCGGGGAGTGCTGCTCAACCAGAAGCCAGGCTTGCTGCTTCCTACTGCTGTCCCTGCCCCCTGCCCACTAGTGGGGGACGCCGATCTAGGGCCGGGTTGGCTGCGGGAGGAGCCATGGGAGGTTGAGATGCCACAGTTGAACTATGATCCTCCTCTATGGAGGCTGTGGGACCGTGCTGCCTCCTCTCACCCTGCATCTGCAGAGGGCATAGAGATGGGGCCGGGACTGTGCAGCCCTCTCTCCTGCTGCCTCTGTGGAAGGGGCGGCACCGGGACCAGGCCCACACCATGACCTCTCCTGCCACCTCTGCAGAAGAGGTGGCACTGGGACCAAGCCCGCACCACTACCTCTCCCACCACCTCTCCCACCGCCTCTCCCACAGCCTCTGTGGAAGTGGGGGCACTGGGGCTGCCATGGCTGGCCTGGCAGCACAGGCTCTCTGACCCCACCCCCCACCCAATGGTCATTCTGGAAGGTCATTCTAGAAAGTCATTCCGGAAGGTCATTCTGCCATCCAGTCTAATTAGCATATTAGCTCTTTATTATATAGGATAGCCATTCTGACAGGTGTGAGGTGATACCTCATTGTAATTTTTATTTGAAACTTTCTCATGATTAGTGACATTGAGCATGTTTTCATATGTCTATTTGCCATCTGTATGTCCTCTTTGGAAAAGTGTCTATTCAGGTCCTTTGCCCACTTTTTAATTGGACTCTTTGCCTTTCTGGTGTTGAGTCTTATAAGTTCTTTATATATTTTGGAAATTAACCCCTCATTGGATATATCATTGGTGAAGACGTTCTCCTGTCCAGTGGATTCTCTTTTCATTTTGATGCTGGTTTCTTTTGCTGTGCAGAAGATTTTCAGCTTATTGTTCTGCTTTTGAGTCAATGTGCTTTATCAGAAGAACGGACATGGGCAACATAAGGGGAAGATCATTTCTGTATTGAAAAAGCCGTCTGGACAAGCATGGAAATTCAGTAGAAAGATTATGGAGGAGGATGGGAAAGGATATTACTTGACAGGCATGGGAAGTATACACCAACTTCAAGGGAGTTGTTGGTAATTTCCTCAGAGTAGAGCCACAAAAAATACCTCTTAGAGTCAGACTTAAGTATTTGTAACAGCCAGGGGAAACCATTGACACATAAGTACCCCTATACCTTTCAGGACCCCTTACTATTATTGCCACCCCCCCCCCCTATTACCAGAAGAACCCTATAGAGCCTGGAAACAGGAAGGAGGGCAAAAATGTAAGGAGGGAATTGGTATAAAACAAAAGAAGTTAAAATAATGTTTGATAATTGGGTGATTTTTGTGGGAAGAAATAACTCTGTAGCTCATACTGCACACCAATTTCCAAAACAAAATCAAGATTTAAATTTGCAAAATGTAACCAAAAATTAACTTGACAAACACTTGGGAGAATTCTTATAAATCCAGGAATTGGGAAAGATCTTTCTATTTTGGCCAAAATTTAGAAGCCACATATGAAGGACTGATAATTCAACTGTATACTGTTTAAAAATCTGAATAACAAAAAATACCATGCAACTCATATGACAAGTAAAAGGATATGCTCCCTGATATCTGAAAGCTAACTACTCGCTGAAAATGGTTAATGAACATAAGGAGGTGATTTATATAAAAATACAAATGGATCTTTAAAAAAGTATGGAAACATACTTTTTATTGCTACAAGGAGATGCAAATTAAAATTCACTGAGGTAATATTTTTAAATTGTTGATTTGGAAAATTTAAAAAAATCGACAATACATACTGTTGGCCAGGCTGTAGAGAAATACTCTCATTCATTTCTGGTTGGTGTTATAATTTATACAACTATCTGGAGGGCACTTTGGGAATATCTCTCAGGATTATTCCTCTGCTTCAGGAAATTCACATTATGGAATTTATCATACAAATACACTTACTATGTAAATAGCTTTATTAATTTGTTGTTTATAATAAATACTTGAAAACCCCCAAATCTTAATATCTTTCAGTAAAATACTGCTTATATTAATCATGGTTAATCCATAAATTAAGTAAATCTGGATAAATGAATAAAAAGTTCTTTGTATATTGATATAAAAAGATCTCAAGAAATAAGTAAAAGCAAACTGAAAAACTTTATTTAAGTTGTTTTGTTATAAAATAGATGGATAATATGTCTTCATACTTGCTAGTTTTTTATTTTAAAACTTTGGAAGGATGCACAAGAATTATTAAGTGACTACTCAGGGAAGAAGTAGGTTGTGAACCAGATGGAAAGGTGGAAGCTTTTTCACTGTAAAATATTTTCTACACATAAATTTTAATTTTTGACCCATATAAAATTTATTCTGAAATTTAAAACATATTAAAATATGCATTACTAAGAACACTGGTAAATTTTATTAAAAAATCAAAATATATGATACACTTAAATGTATTAGATCATATAGGTTTTCAAGTATACATTTCTATGATACATGATCTGCATATTGCATTGTGCGCCCAACTTACTCACTAATGTCACCCCTATAAATTTAATAAAAAATAAATTAGAAAACAGGAAATTAATAGAACTTAGAACTTTAAAAAGACAATAAATTGTACCAAACACTGCCAATGCTGATCTAGATTAAAGAACTAAAGATGAAACATTAGATTATGAGGGAGAAAAATATATGGCCACATATATACAAAGGAGTTTATAAAAATAAAAATGATTTTATGGCATTATATCTGAACTCCTCTTCCCAGCAATGAAGTTTTTCTAGGAAAATATAAATTAAACTAACTGAAGCAGATCAATGAGAAAACATGGATTAACTGCATCCTCCTGGGGATTGAGCCCGCAACCTGGGCATGTGCGCTGACTGGGAATCAAACCATGACTGCCTGGATCATAGGTAAGATGCTCAACCACTGAGCCATGCTGGCTTGGCACTTCTCCAAATCTAACCAAGTCTTATAGCACTATCTAATGTTTTTCTCTGTGATGTGTTCTCAGGAACCTAACTGACTTTTTCTTTTTCATATATTATACATACTAGAGGCCCATTGCATGAAGATTTGTGCAATAGGCCTTCCTTCTCCAGGCTGCTGGCACTGTTTTTCCTCTGGCACCCAGGACCTAGGCCTTTGCTCTGGCTGCAGCGAAGACAAGCCTCAAGGTTAGGCTTCTCCGCTCTGGCCACAGTGAGGCTTGGCTTCTCTGCTCAGGCCAAGCCTCAAGGCTTCTCCGCTCCAGCTACAGTGGAGAAGCCAAGCCTCTTCAGTCTTCAGTCATCTTCAGTCTTCAGTTTTCAGTCTTCAGTCTGCTCAGGCTGGAGCCTTCAATCTTTGCTCCATGCATGTATATGCAAATTAACCCACCATCTTTGTTTGGTTAATTTTCATACACACTCCTGATTGGCTGGTGGGCATTGCGGAAGTATGTTCAATTTGAATCTTTCTCTTTTATTAATGTAGATACTTTACATAGGTATAGGCAAAAGTTGGTTTGTAGTTGTTCATATAGAAAATAATGTAATACTAATTACTAAACAAGAATAAACTCTGTGTTTTGAACACTTGGAACTTTAAGCCTATTTTTGCCCACCTGGTATTTTGACATATACATAAAACGAAGTATTTATTTTATATTGGCTTATTGTGCTCTCTAAATATTTTGTTTGTTAGGCCTGTCTCCAGAAAACAGTGTAAATATACTTTAATATTCATTACAGTTTCTAAAATATTAGTTCTCAAAGTGTCGTTTGTAAAACCATGGCAGCACCTTCAGCTGGTATTATGGACAGAACTGTGTTTCCCCAAAGCCATTAAACCCAATGTGACTGGATTTAGAGATGAGGCCTAGATAGTATTTAAGGTTAAATAATGCCGTAAGTGTGGGGCCCTAATCTGATAGAACTGGTGTCCTCTTAAGAAAGTAACAGATATGAGAGAGCTCTCTCTGAATGTGCCCAAGGTAGTCACATGAACACACAGTATGACGGTGACTGCCTACAAGCCAAGAGGCCTCAGAATGAAGCCTACCTTGCTGGCACCTTGATTTAGATTTCCAGCCTTCAGAACTGTGAGAAATAAATTACTGTTGTTTAAGCCACCCAGTCAGTGGTATTTCGTTATGGCAGCCAGAGCAGACTAATATATCTGGGAACTTCGTAGAACTGTGAATTCCTGGGCCCCAGACCAAAAGCTCTAGAGTTAAAGCCCAGCCTTCTGTGTTGTAACAAGCCTTCCAGGGGAAGCAAACATTTGTGAACCACTGACCTAACACATTGCTGAGTATATTAGTATATGTTAAAGGGTTTGAGGAATGCATTTGACACTTTTTTTTTTAGAAATATGTGTGTTCCCTGTCTAGGTTTGAGTTGTGAAGAATTTGATGTAAAATTCCTAAGCCACTTTTACAAGGCAAGTCATGTATTTTTTTATACAAACTTTTAAAATATATATGTTTTTATTGATTTCAGAGAGGAATGGAGAGGGAGAGAGAAACTTTAATGATGAGAGAGAATAGAATCATCAATTGGCTGCCTCCTGCCCACCCCCCATGGGAGACTGAGCCTGCAACCCAGACATGTGCCCTTGATTGGAATCAAACCCGCAGCTCTTCAGTCCACAGGCCTACATTCTATCCACGGAGCCAAACCGGCTAGGACAAGTCCATTGTATTTTTAACAACCACATGCTAAATAGTTAATTGTGAATGCTCCTGAATGTTACCATTGAATCCTCATTTGGACATCTATAACTGTCTCCTTCAAACTAGGCTACTGTTCTGTCACTGCTCATTTGTCCCTCCCATTGTTATTCTTCATTTCTTCTCTAAAATTTTATGATATGGAAATGGCTTCAAGAGATTAGGATAATTCATTCCCCAAATAAATAGCTTCTGGCTTTAGTCTTCACATCCAATATTTTAAAAGCTTGAAGACTTTTTAGAGAGTCCGCGTGAGTCTGAAGAAAATGTTTCAATGGGAAGCAAAATGTGTTCGTGAGAAAATCTGCACCATATTGATAGTGGCACTTTTGTTCTGAGGCCTTGGTAACAGGCGAAATTGAAGAATGCCATTAGAGTTACTGACTTGAAACATATCCAGCATGACTTTGTTAAAGTGGTCTGTGCTGCAGAAATAATATATTTTTAATAGCCAGACACTTGGCCATCTTCACTGCATAAATATGATTTTAAATGTTATAGAAAAGAACACATAAACAAGTACCATTATGTGCACTTTAAAGGAAAGAATTTGCTATTTGACCTTGATTAGAGCCATCTCCTAATTGTGGAATAAAAATTTTTATTTTCACAATTTGTCATTGTGTAAAAGGAACTCAAGTAAAATGCAGCCCTCCTCCAAATGAAAGATTTATAATTCAAGAGTTGTCTGCTGAACAATTGAGTTTATTCATTATAGAATTCATTCACCTTCCAGCACCTTTTCCCATGAGAGATTCAGAAAAAAGTAAGAATCAGGTATTCCTCTGCAATTCATATTACAAAATATACCAAATACCTGCACCAACTCATACTTTGAAAGCCCATGAATATCTTTGTTAAGAAAAAGTGCCACATTGTTCATGAAACCCAAACGATTTCTAAAAGTGAAGGTTTGCTTTTATACTTGAAAATCCTCTTGAAACATTTCTAGTGCAGTGTGGCCTCAATTCCAATTAAGATGAACTCACTAGATTTCAGTAGATTGTGACTCCTTGTTGACAGCGCCCATATCCTTTTCCCCCCCTTTTTTTTCTTCTCTTTGTATCCCCTAACAGCACAGGGCTGAAAACATCAGCTGTTTCCAAAAATTATTGAATTGGTTTGATTTAATAGAGAAAACAAAGAAGGCTCAGTATAGATACCTTGTAATTTAGTTGAGAAATGCTTCTGTCCTAGACTTGAATAAACTAGCATTTATTGGGAAAGTGCATATAATTTATTTGAAAGAATGGATGGCAGAGGTTAAGTTATCTGCAAAAATAATGATGTGGTTAATTGAGATTTTTAAAGTTAATCAGAGATTATCCTCCGCACTAGTGCTATCAATGATAGATCAAAATTGCAAAGCCATCGGCATGTGTGCGTGTATGTTCCTGTGTGTGTGTGTGTGTGTGTGTGTGTGTGTGTGTGTGTGTGTGTGTGCGCGCGCGCACGCGCACATGCGCGCCTTACATATACTTTAAGTAGGTCATTATGTTTAATTTGGATCAGGTGAATCAAACTATTCATTACTAATAATTATTTTGTCTTAAGTGTTGAAAGGTAAGAGTCAATTAGAATGATTATGCTCATGATTTTCCTGTGGATTACAGTGCATTTGAAGCTATATTTTTGGGTTTGAGTTTTTTTTCTGACAAATTTTTAGAAACGTGTTCGAGGGAAAACTTTCTGACTTTGGATATGAACTTTTTCACTTGTCTAGAAAGATTTGCATTTAAACTTTTAAAGTCTGCATTTCTATCTATTGTGCACTCATTTCAGCAGTACTGTATTTTCTCTTTCATGAGTCCCATTTGAAGCTCTGGATTCTTTTGTGATATTTGAATTTAAATATATAACTTTATAATAAAAATAATATTTAAAATAGTTAATTTTTTTTAATTTAAAAAAATCTGACACATGATCAAGATTCTACAATAATTTCTTCCTCTGGGAAACAAATCAGTTAAAAGAGGGTCCCAGGACTTGGTGTGTATTTATGTAGAGATGTAGTATGAGTATAGAAACATATTTATATCATCTCTATTTTTCAAGTTTATTTTTCCAGAAGAGGTAAATATGCAAAATTACAGTAGAAGATTGGGGCTAGAACTGAGACATAGGCGTGAGAGTTACAGCGGCAGTTTGAATACTGACAAAGACATGACTCTCAAGTTAATTGTAATCCACTAGTACAGTTTGACACTAGACTTTTAAAATCTCCTTTATCTTTCCTTACCAACCATCAAGACTCTCAGTAGAGAAAGTCATAAAGTCACCAGCCCCTGCCTAAGCAGCTATTATAGTCAATATTTTTCTCGTCCTTTC
Source organism: Pipistrellus hanaki (assembly GCF_964339955.1). Lineage (NCBI taxonomy): Eukaryota > Metazoa > Chordata > Mammalia > Chiroptera > Vespertilionidae > Pipistrellus > Pipistrellus hanaki. The sequence goes on from NC_140524.1 coordinate 88,426,403, forward strand.
CACCATTCTGCTATACCCCAAGATATCATAATATTGAAAAATAATTACTTCACTGGAAATATTTGGAGATTCTTTATCTGAAGTAAAGTAACAAGAGTTACACTGGGAAAAGGCTGTTAAGGACAATCTCCAGATATATTAAAAGAAAAAAAAAAAATAGCCCAGCAGCATGGCTCAGTGGTTGAGCATGAACCTATGAACCAGGAGGTCACGGTTTGTAACCCTCTCCCTATCCCTCTCCCTCTCCTTTTCTCTCTAAAATCAATAAAAATACATTTTAAAAAAAGAAAAAATAGACCTACAATTTTCATGATACAGTATTTACTTATTGTATTAATGCTCTAAAAAAGTGCATGTGTATGTGTCTGGGGATTGCGGTGGGGGAGGTAAGGCTTGAATCTGAGTTCAAACAAGCTTGGGAAAAACTAGATTAAAACAAACTGAAGGTATTCTATGACAACAGGATTTTTTAGGGCTAAATTACATACTGGAGCACCAGTAAAGGAGTAGACCCTTCCTAATAGGCCATGGAATATTTTTTTTGGGGGGGTATGCCATTTGTGTGTGTGCTTTTTTCTTTTCATGTGCAAATTATCAAAAACTAGAGGCCTGGAGCATGAAAATTAATGCACTGGAGGGGGGGTCCCTCAGCCTGGCCGGCCCCCTCTCACAGTCCAGGAGCCCTCAGGGGTGGGAGGCAACCCAGTGATCAGGGGAAGGTGATGCAAGCCTTGGCTGGTCCCCTATGCAGCCTGCTGCTTGGTTGTTAGGTCACCCCTCACTAACTCCCCTGTTGGCCTGGTTGCCCCACGTAGCCTGCTGCTCAGTCCTTTGGTTGCCCGTCACTAGCACCCCTGCTTGGTGGTCACCCCATGCAACCTGTTGCTCAGTTGTTTTGGTTGCCCCTCACTAACCCAGCTGCTGGCCTGGTCGCCCCACGCAGCCTGCTGCTCGGTTGTTTGGTCATCCCTCACTAACCCCCCTGCTGGCCTGGTCACTCCATGCTGCCTGTTCGGTTTGGTTGTTTCATTTGTGACGGTCACTTAGGCTTTTATATAGATAGAAGATGATAGATAGATAGATAGATAGATAGATAGATAGATAGATAGATAGATATTAGTCATAGTTATTATTTTTTAATCTAAGTTTTATTTCTTGTAGCAGGTCAGTTTAAGGTATTACTGAAATAAAGAAATAAATCGGAAGACATAAGAGATACATATCTAAGACTATTCCATAAAGACATTTTTAAACATTTATTAATAATTGCTAACAATATAATTTAGGCTATGGTTTGAAGTATCAATATAGAAGAGAGATTTATTTGTAAACAGAAAACGGTAATTTAATTGGAGATGAAAGTTAATAAAAAGCTACACTAGCATTTTTATTTTACAGTATAGTATTCTAATATGTAAATTGTATTGCTTTGTCACAATTCATAAAGACTAGGAAAATTTTTCAGAAAGTGTGCTGTATCTCATTAGTTTGGTATTTTTATTGAGGTATAATTGGCATATAATATATTATTTCTAGGTGTACAACATAATGATCTGAGATGTGTATACACTGCAAAATAATCACCACAATAGCTCTAGTCCCCATCCATCACCCTATAAAGCTAAATTTTTTTCTTGTGATGAGAACTTTTAAGATTTACTCTATTACCAATTACAAATATACAATACAATATTATTGACTATAATTATTGTGTATATTACATCCCCATGACTTAATTATTTTATAACTAGAAGTTTGTACCTCTTGACCCCTTTCACCCATTTGGCTCATCCTCTAATCCCCCTCTCCCCGGTGAATACAATCTGTTCTATGTATATGTGAGTTTTGTTTTGTTGTTTGATTCCATATACAAGTAAGATCATACCATACATATCTTTCACTAACTTATTTCATTTAGCATAATGCCTTCAAGGTCCATTCATGTTGACACAAATTGCAAGATTTTATCCTTTTTTATGGCTGAGTATTATTTTATTGCATATACCAAAATTTCTTTATCCATTCATCCATCACTGGAAACTTAAGATTGTTTCCTTATCTCGGCAATTGTAAATAATGCTACAATGAACATAGGGGTGAATATATCTTTTGGAATTAGTATTTTTGTTTTCTTTGGATAAATACCCAGAAGTAGAATTGCTAGATCATCTGATAGTTCTATTTTTAATTTCCTGAGGAATCTCCATACTGTTTTCCATAGTGGCTGCAGCAATTTACATTTCTACCAGTGTTGTATGAGGATCTTCTTTTTTTCTGTATCTTCTCCAACACTTGTTATGTCTGGTCTTTTTTATAATAGCCATTCTGACAAACGTGAGGTGATATCTTATTGTGGTTTTGATTTTGATTTCTCTGGTGATTAGTGATGTTGAGCATCCATTTGAATGTCTTATTTGGAAAAGTGACTAGATTCTCTGCCCATTTTTAATTGGATTGTTTGTAGAAGTTCCTTATAGATTTTGGATATTAACCCTTATCTTATAGATCATTTGCAACTATTTTCTTCTATTCATTAGGTTGTCTTTTTATTTTGTTCTTTCCTTTGCTGTGTAGACCTTTTTATTTGATGTAGTCTTATTTTTTTTCACTTTTGTTTCCCTTGCCACTAAAGTTGAATCCACCCAAACATTACTAAGAACTATGTCAAGAAGCTTACCACCTAAGTTTTCTTCTATGCATTTTATGGTTTCAGGTCCTACATTCAAATCTTTAATCCATTTGAATTTATTTTTGTGTCTGGGCCCTGGGTTCAATTTCGGTCAAGGGCATGTACCTTGTTTATGGGCACATCTCCATTGGGGGGTTGTGCAGGAGGCAGCTGATCGATGTTTCTCTCTATCCCTCTTCCTTCCTCTCTATAAAAAAATCAATAAAATATATATATATATTTTAAATTGTGTAGGCTCCTTTAGTGAAACCAGTAAGCTGGAGTGAGACCAAGAGGGAGCTGGCTTTAGCAGGGCAGATGGGAAAGTTGTGGCTGTGTACACCTGCCAGCTTCAGATGGGTACCCAGAGAATGCCTTGACGGCATGTTTTCATCAGCCTTGACCAAGCAGCTGGAGAGTGCTGTGACTTCACGTGCCTACCAGCTTTAGTGAGTTAGCTGGATAGTTCTGTGACAGCATGCTCTTGCTAGCTTATATGAGGCAGATAGAGATTTTCATAAATGTACCTGCCGGATGGCTTTAGTGGGGCTACCAGAGAGAGCTGTGATTCTGGATGCCTGCTGGCTATTTTGAGTCAGCTTAAGAGTGCTTTGTCTATGCATGCCCACCAGTCTAGCATGGCACCTGAAGAGCACTGTGACTATGCACACCTGCCAGCGCTAGCGAGCTGCTGGAGAGCACTGTGACTGCATGTCCGCTGATATCAGTGGGGTAGCTGGAGAGTGCTGTGACTGTGTGTAATCACTGGTGTTAGCAAGGTCCCAAGAGGTCCCTGCTCCTCTGGCAGATGCTTTAAGATAAGCAAATGAATCCCCTTCACATAAAATTGAGATGAACTGCTGCTTTTGCACTGGCCCTTGGAGTGAGTCTTTATGTGAGCCCTTCAAGAGAAGAATTTCTGTTCCCTATAAAACTTTGTGGCTTCGGGTGTAAGCCCTGTTGGATTTCAAAGCCAGGCATTTGGGGACTTGTCTCTTCCATGCTGGTCCCAAGGGTTGGGGTACCTTTGTAGGGGCAAGAACCCCTCATTCCTCAGGAAGAAGATCCGAATATGTGAAATCCCTCCCAATTGTGGGTTACTGCACTGTGATTGGGTTTTTCAGAGGGACCATGTATCTGCCTCTCCTACCCATCTTGATGTGGCCCTTTTAGCCTTTGTTGTGGGGGTGTTCAGCTAGTGTCAAGTCTATTTCAGAGGGAATTAGTCCATATTTAGCTGCAGGTTTAGTTTGGTGTGTCTGTGTAAGGAAGTAAGTTCAAGATCTTCCTTAGATCTTGAACTTACTTCCTTATGCCACCATCTTGATCCACCTCATAGTCATAGTTTTTTTGGGGGGGAAACATGGTGTCTGCTAACACAAATATTGTATTTTGTTTGTTGATAATTCTTATCTCTTAAATTTTTTTTTCATTTTTGTCTTATTTTCCTGAAACGAGTTATCTTTTTGGGTGAAATGCCAGCCACTAAATTAATTTAATTTTCTTTCGACAATACAATTAGAATAAAACCTTATGTATTAATATCACTGAAGGCTGTGTTTTAAGCTTTGGAAAATTTGAATTACATTTGTTCCCCTTATTTCTAGGGCATAACCCTTCCAAGGCCCTGGACTCATAGTCCCCATCATTTTTTTTAAACACGATTATTTATTTATTATTATTATTTTTAAAATATATTTTATTGAGTTTTTACAAAGAGCAAGAGGGAGGGGACAGTGAGTTAGAAACATCGATGAGAGAGAATCATTGATAAGCTGCCCCCTGCACACCCTCCACTGGGGATGCGTCAACAACCAAGGCACATGCCCTTGACCGGAATCGAACCTGGGACCATTCAGTCCACAGGCCAACGCTCTATCCACTGAGCCAAACCAGTTTCGTCTATAGTCCTTATCATTGTGAGACTGCCTAAATATCTGCTTAGCATTGTAGCCTATTAGCAGCTTCTTGGTTTCTTAGCTTCTCACTACATTCATTTCTCCAGGAAATAACGAGTGCAAGTCAACAAATCTGCAGATCTGAGTTCTTTGATATTCTAGAATTCTGGAGTCTTGGCACCTGCAGTATTAACCATCTTTGTAGCTGTGAACTCTGTTTGTCTCTCCATCCTAGTGAGACTTCTGCAAGCTCCAGGCCACTGTATTTGGTTAGGTTTCCATATTAAATGAAGATAAGCAAATATAGCTAAGAGAAAACGGTTAGCATATGTGTACCCAGTCTCATTTCATGTCACTTTTTTTTTTTTCCTGGATCTTGGTTCCTCTTATTTTGTCTGTCTTGGTTGCTTTTTGGCGCTGTTACAGAATTGATTTCTGCATTTTATTTAGGCTGTATATTTTGTCTCTAGGATGGTTAGTCTGTTACAGACTACTTTTTTTTTTTCATAGGCAGTACCAGAATTCTTTGTCGCTAGCATGTTTTAAAGTCATATCATACAACTAACATATTTTTTTGTCAAGTCCTTAGGCAGTACTAGACTTTTTTTTCTACCAAAGATTGCGGTCTTGTAAAAATGTTTCTTGGTTGTCAACAACTTTTTTTTTCAGTTGCTCACTAGGCCTTCCTTTTAGATTAAAAAATAACACTGGAAAAACTCATTAATCATATTCCAAATTAAGGTATAATTGCTTGATATTCTTTCCATTTAAAATTGTATATAGACTGCAAATAAGATTTAGGTTCTATTATACCTTTTTGCGAGATAATCCAGTGTTTTCAAAATGAATTACGATTTTGAATAAGTAAATTCTTATCTGCTCTTTAAAATAAGACCAAATTCATAATATTTATTTGGAAGACTATATAATAATAACAGGTAATTGCAGTTACCTCTGGGAAGAGAGAAAGGGGTATTAAGGACCAGTTGTGGAAGTATTCAACAGCATGTAACAGAAGATTACTATGCTACCTTAACCAAATCTGAAGTAAATAAACTTGCTTGATTTCATCAAACAAGGGATCAAAACAAGCAAAAAGCCAATACACCTGCTCAAGGAACTGAGATGTATTTCTCTCTCTGTTATGAATCTTTTGATGTTCAGGTTTAGTCTTTGGCATTACCAAGATGGCTATTCTACCTCTAAGTATTTAGTCTATGTTCCAGGCATTAATAAAATGAGGAAAGTTGTAGAGAAAATGTGTTTATTTGAGACTTCCTTTTTATCAAGAAAGAAGTTTTCTCAAAACCCACTCAAGTAACTTCTGCTTTTGTCTTGTGAGAGTTAACTTACAAGGTCAAATTTAGCAGCAAAGGAGCCTGGGGAAGTATGCCTTCTTAAAGTGCACATTGGATACCCTATATAATAAAAAGGTAATATGCAAATTGACCCTAACAGCAGAACGACTGGTCGCTATGATGCACACTGACCACCAGGGGGCAGATGCTCAACCCAGGAGCTGCCCGCTGGTGGTCATTGCACTCCCACAGGGGGAGTTCTGTTCAGCCACAAGCCAGGCTGACAGCTGTGAGCGCAGCAGCAGTGGTGGGAGCCTATCCTGCTCTGCAGTCAGACATCCCCCAAGGACTCCTGGGTTGGCAGAGGGATGTCTGACTGCCAACTTAGGCACAATCCCCAGGGGAGAGGGCTTAAGTCGGCAGGTGGACTTCCCCTGAGGGGGCAAAGTCAGGACTGAGGGACACCCCGCTGCCCCAGAGTGCACTAATTTTCGTGCACCAGGCCTCTAGTACTGAGTAAAAGAGTTTAGCTTCATGAGAGTGAATATTATATAAACAACTAGCATTATCTATTCTTTTTCACAGTATGTACTTATATAATATTTGATTTAAAAGAAAAGTGTGCCAAGTTTTTTAAGGCCATTTATAATGAGTTATATCTTGAGCATTGACATAAACAATAACAAAAACAATTATTATAGATATTCTCTATATTATGTGGCTGTGTGTTAAGGTCCTAGTTCTATAAAAGTAAATTACCTCTATAGTTTTTCTACATAGCTGCCTTGTTTATCAGCTTTAAAAAAACAGATATTTTAAAAAATCATATTTATAACTATACATTTTGAAAATAATAATGTAGGTTATATAATGATCAGGGAGAAGTTGGGACACATGACTAAATCCAAATTTATGGATAGTGTTCTAAAAAGTTCTAACTTCCTTAAAAAGTCACTCAGTTTTTGCTATGAAACAAGTTGTTAGAGTGATATATCCCCAAATATATAGGAAGCATTTGGGATTTAGTAATATTGTTTCATTGACCTTGTAGGAGCATCTTTTTCCCTCTCATCAAATTTTCACTTATCATAAAAAAAATTCATAATGATTGCCCAAGCTGGCATTGACAGATGATTTTAAGGACAAGAGAGAAAAGTGAGTCCTGACACAAATATATATTTTATATTGCAGCAGCTTCAAATAATAATGGAGATAAAGTGCATCTATGAAAACCCCAAGCTAATATCATATGTAGTCATGAAAGATGGAATGCCATCTCCCTAAGATCAGATACAAGACAAGGATGTTTATTCTTATCATTTCTATTCAACATAGAGGTTCTAGCTAGTGCAATAGGTAAAACAAAACACTATAAAAATCCAGACTGTAAAGCGAGTCAGGCTTTAAAGCTTTGTTTATTCACAGATAACATAATTGTCTATGTAGAAAATATTTTGTCTCCAGAGAACCCAAAGTGAATCAATAAAACTCTTCTAGAACTAAGAAATGAGACTAGCAAGATGGCAGAACATAAGATTCAATAAACACATAAATTGCATTTCTATATACTAGTAACAATCTAAAATTAAGAGAACAATTACATTCATAATATCAAAATAAGTAAAACATATTCAAATAAACTTTAACACAAGTGCAAGACTTATACACTGTAACTGCAAAACATTGCTAAAAGAATTAAAGACTTTCTAAATAAATTGAGAGTTCATATTCAAAGACAAGAATACTCACTATTGTAAAGATGAAATTCTCCACAAAATGGTCTATAAATTGAATGGAATCCTTATCACTGTCCCAGAAGGAATCATTGCAGAAATTGACAAGTTGATCCTAAACTTTATTTGTAAATGCAAGAGACCCTGACTAGCTGAAGTAATATAAAAAAAAAGAACAAAATTGGAGGACTCACAATTTCCTAATTCAAAATGTAACTACAAATACACAGTTATCAAGACTGTGGTACTGCCAGAAGGATAGAGATATAGACAATTGGAATGTAATTAAAAGTTTATAAATCCTAATATTTATGGTCAATTGATTTTTGCCAGAGATATCCAGACAATCCACTGGGGAAAGAATGTTTTCAACAAATGGGACTGGTATAATTGAATAGCCACATGCAAAAAAAAAAAAAAAAAAAAAGAACTTAGACCCTTAATTTCACACCTTGCATAAAAATTCATTCAAGATTAAAGCTATAAATTTCAGAGATAAAATTATTAACCTTCTAAAAGAAAATATAGAAAAAATTGTGAGCTTGAATTAGGCAGAATTTTAGCTACAAAAAGAAAAGCATGATCAATAAAAGGAAAAAAATCATAAATTGGACTTAATAAAAATATTTTTTTTCCTCAAAAGAGACCATTGAGGAAATTAAAAGACAAGGCTGGGAGAAAATATCTGCAAATAAGATATCTGAGAAAGGACTCATATCCAGATATATATTCTTACAAATTAGTAATAAGACAACCCATTTTTTAAAATGGGCAAAATTGTATATCTCTATTTCATCAAAAGGATATATTGAATAGGTAGATAAAAAGAAGCTTGTCATTACCAATTATTAGGGAAATAAAAATTAAAACCACAATGAAATACTACTAAAACCACAATGAAATACCCACTAGGATGTCTATAGTACAAAATACAGAAAATACTAAGTGTTTGCAAAGATATACAGTAGCTGAAACTCTCATACAGTGTGGTTTTCACTTTATAGCAAGCAATTCAATTTTTTAAAAAGTTAAACATAAATTTATCATATACCCCAGCAATTACATTGCTAAAAATCAACCCATGGAAAATGAAAACATATGCCTACAAAAAGAACATGTAATTAGGAGTTCATAACAGTGACTCCATAATAGCAAAAACTAGAAATAACCCAAATGTCCATCCACTGGTAAATGGACAAAGTAACTATAGTATGTTCTTATAATGGAAGCATTTAGCAATCAAAATGATCAAAATACTGATACATGCTATAATATGAATCTGCCTCAAGCCCATCACACCAAGTGAAAGAAGGCTGATACAAAAGACTACATATTGTAGGATTTCATTTATATAAAATGCTTAGAAAAGCACAATTATAGGGACAGAAAGCATATTAGTGGTGACCTAGGAGTGGGAGTGGGAGTAGGTGTTAATTACAAATGGGAACAAGAAAAACTTTGGAATGCCATATATTTCTAATATTGGGTTGTAGAAATGGCTATACTCACTGACAATTAATTAAAATCATTGAACCATACATAAAAAATGGGCAAATTTGATAGTATGTAAGCTATAGCTCCTCATAGCTGTAAAAACTTAATGGAGACCATTTTTCAGTAGCTGTGTGTTAAGTGTAAGTGGATATTTCTGTTAGGTTAAGATCATTAGTTTACATAGCTTTAAACAAAGGCCAAAGCACTTGAAGATTTTATAAGAATAGTTTGAAGGTTTTAGTCGGTTCATATTTGTATAGAATTTATATTCCTGAATGGCAAGTCCTATTAAGGGATGATCATCATAACCCATATTATATTTTCAATCACTTTGGGATATAAATCCTTTATCCATTTAATGTTCTTTCTGTAAGCCGTTGCCTAGAGAGTTCTTCTCACAACTTTTTTGAGAATTGGAACTAATGAATAGAATTGCATCTTATTCTTGGTCCTTTAAGAAAAAGAATACCTTCTCTGAGGAAGAACAAATTGTATTACAAATGTCCTCATTAATTTGTACAACAGGCTTCTTCAGGAAAAAAAATAAAGCTTGTCCTTAAAAACAGATACAATTTTATTTCAAAATCTTGCTTCCTTCTTAGATTTCAGGAGTTAATACTGATATCAACATAGAAATTACAAGGAATTACTCAACAATTTTAGCTTGCCAAGTGTTAAATTAGTAAGACTCTTTAAATGATGGACTTACTATTCATTAAATATGTAAAATTTACTATGAAATGGAAAAAGACTTTAAATATGCAGATGTACTCTATTTCAAGAAAAGTTGTAATTAGAAATGCATTATGCTTAAATGAGTTGCCATATCTTTATCTTGTTGAAGAAAAAAAAAAATCCAGCCTACTTTTTCTTCTCTCCAAAAACAAATGTTTTTCTCTCATTCACTATGATTTTTTCCAGATTTAGAAAAAAGAAAAAAAAAGATCTTAAAATACCAATTTCAGAAGGAAAATGAATATGTTGAATAGAGAAAGCCAGACTGAATAGAATCCTCTTATCACATTCTTGGCTATCTGGATACTCTCCTACAAATAGAGATTTTTCTGTAGTTTTATAAAAATTGTACATGGTTAAAATGAGATTTGGCTGTAAGCTTTAAATCATTAAGGATAGATCCTCACTGCATGTCATTTTTAGTTTTGAAGGTTTTACTTTCAAATGCCCAATCATTCCAATATATTTTATTTGACTGACAGAACATTTATGAGATGTATTCATTCAAAAAATGTTCATTTAGTACCTACTATCTATATCAGTGGTTGCCAGCTGGTGGTGTGCAGACCACTGGTGGTCTGTAAGGTCTGAAAGTTTGGCGACTGCTGATCTATGTATATAAAAGCCTAAGCAACCGAACAACCAAACAACCTTACGGTCACTATGACATGCACTGACTATCAGGGGGCAGACACTTAATGCAGGAGCTTCCCCCTGGTGGTCAATGCACTCCCACAGCCAACCTCCCCCAGGCGGCCAACCTCTGCAGCCCCTCACCTGGCCAGCTGGCTTCTATTGGCCCTGATTGCTGACCAGGCTGAGAGACCCCACCTGTGCACGAATTTGTGCACCAGGCCTCTAGTGCAGTGATTGGCAAACTCATTAGTCTACAGAGCCAAATATCAACAGTACAACGATTGAAATTTATTTTGAGAGCCAACTTTTTTAAACTTAAACTTCTTCTAACGCCACTTCTTCAAAATAGACTTGCCCAGGCCATGGTATTTTGTGGAAGAGCCACACTCAAGGGGCCAAAGAGCCGCATGTGGCTCTGGAGCCGCAGTTTGCCGACCACGGCTCCAGTGTATTAGATAAAAAGTCAGGATAAATGAGAAAGGGATTTTGATGGTGGGGAAATTTCACTGGGGAGAAGAAAAGGAAACACAGAAATGACCCTTTTTAATGGGAATGAAATTTCCAGGACTTAATAAATTAACAGCAATTTGAATTCTGAGGTTTGAGAACTTCAAAAACTCTGAGCAAGAGTACTCCACCGAAATGCTGCACTAAGAGACTTCACCAACCCTACCATGGCTTTTATCAACCATGGGGTGATCCAACCCCCTTTTGAGTTCCTGTCTGGGAAAGCTCAGGACTGTCAAAAGAATTGACTATTTGTTGCAGCCAACACCTAAAAAGATCCTGACCTATTTCTCTCAAAGCACTTCCTGAAAAAGGTCTGCAGTGTGAATCCTATCCTCTATCCCTTTGAGATGTATACTGTATGTTTTTCTTATAACTCAGATGTGTCTTTCCCAAGAATCTGAAAGCCATTCCTTTGAAATGTAATGATCAGGAAGACTAAGCCTCTGTCTCCCAGTCTCTGTGGGAGTATAGAATCCTAACTTTGATAATGGCCAGTTTGCAGACACTGACCAACCCCTCATAATTTTTCAGTTCCCTGACTCTGCTTGAGCCACCCCTACCCTGTTTGTTCCCTTTCCCTCCATTCTCCCTTTGAAATATTCAGTCCTATGCAAATCAGAATTGAGCTCAGCTCTTTGCCCCACTGTCAGTAGTTGCTAAATGAAATAGGTATCTATGGCTTTAATGAGTGTCCAGCTTTGTTTATCTTTAACAGGCTTATTCCCTGATGTCAGTGATATACATACACTCTTCTCCAAATAAGAGGAGTGAACTCCAAAAGGCATTTAACAAACTCACAAGAGTAAGCAAAGTCTAAGCAATTTTAACAATGACACTTGAACTGAACTCCTCCCCTTCCAATATCTCAAATTATGGAAGCAGGAGGGGGTGAGGGGTGGGGTGGAATGGGATGGCAGTATATAATATTGTATATTTTCAAACTTAAGATGGTGTCTTTAAAAAGTCCCGCCGGACGCGGGACAAATTGTTAAAAATCAGGACTGTCCCGCCAAAAGCAGGACATCTGGTCACCTTATCCAACTGTAGCTCAGGGTAAAAAAAAGATGTATGTCTCTGGTATGGGGAGAATGAAGTTAAGAAGTCATCTTACTAGGGGCAGAAATAGAATATAGGGGACTAGCTATAATTAAAGAAATATTAATCATGCTCTGTTAACTATAATTGTTTTGTTCTGATTAAAGAAAGCACATTCTAACCTGCCCCTGGGACTTGGAAGCTCACCATAGTTGCCAGCCCTTTGCAGACCCCAGCCCTTTGCATACCCTCAGGCCTTTGCAAATCTCCAGCCTGCATTACTTGTAAACTGCCCATTTACCTACTTCCCCATGCAATCTTTGTCCTCCTACCCAATATAAGTAGCTGGTTTATGGTAGGGGGCAGGGTAGATTTGTTGTGGATGACCTGCTGCTCTCCCATACTGCTGGCAGTATTGGAATAAACACTCATATGTGATTCAACCCTGTCTCCGCTTAATTGGCTCAAGTAGTGACAGGCAGTGTGGACCCATTGATACACAATACCTGTCAGAAAAAACAAACACCCTGATCTAGAGAAAGTCTCCTAAGCGCCAAGAAAGTGAAAAGAAATAGCCTAATAACTATTGGAAAAGAACAAAAAGAAGTGATAAAGACAGAAGGGGGGAAGTGATACAAAAAATAAATTATTCAACTTAGAATAAAACATAACCCCAGAAAGAAGATAATTCTCACTTGTGCCCTACACTATAAAATATCATGTTCAATAAAGCTAGAGGTCAAAGATGAGATGATTAAATAATAAATTATATTAACATAGAGATTACAGATCTTAAACAATATATTGTGGACAAAACCAATACCATTCAGGACAAATAAACTAAGAATAAATATCCTAAATGGACAGAATCAAAATGACTGCAAATGGAATTACTCAAATGGAAGGCTGGCTGATATAATCATAGTCAATGCAGATAAACATGGGAAAAAAAGGTTTAAAACAATTAGAGTAAAACTAAAATGTAGAGGCTAGACAACTATGATTTAAAATAAAATGTTTGTGTACTTGAGTAAAGAATCCAAGCTAACAAGAATTTAACCATATGAAAACATTCCCTGAAATGAAAGAACAATTCAAATTTGAAAAAAGCACTATATTCCAGAAAACACACAGATATAGTCTAAATTATTAAAATGGAAGTGTTAAAAAAGAATTCTTTAGTTATATATGCAGAAAAAGCAAACCACTATGAAGAAGGAAAATCCAGACCAATGGCTCTATGTTTCTGATAAGAAATTTAACTGAAAAATATATTGCCAATTAAGGATCCATTGCAGTACCCAGCAGCCATTGCCATCATAAAGAACTAAGGGAGTAGAATACCCATAAACCTTTCTGTTTTGTGTCATGTTTCTTTTTGGGGAGAGGGGTATTAATTTATATCTCATTACATTCTTGAAATACAGATATTGAAAATTTTGAAAATGACCCCTGGAAAAGAATGGATAAAATACTGGCAAATGCAATGACCAAACCATTTTATAATATAATTAATAATAAGTAATTGTGGAGGTATAACTATAGAATAGAATGGGAAATTTATAAATGTTTTTAATGTAAAAATATAGAGGTCAAGGGAGGTGAGCCCTTATGGTCTCATCTTTCATAGCAGGGAGTTGATCAATATTGCCTTAATTGAATCATGATTTAAAAAATATGTAATGGTGCCCTAACTCAGTGGTCGGCAAACCGTGGCTCACAAACCACATGCAGCTCTTTGAGTGTTCTAACGCCACTTCTTCAAAATAGACTCCCCGAAAACTGACTTCTGTGCATGGGCCACGAAATTTCAATCACACTCTATGTACGCACCCACACGTGGTATTTTGTGGAAGGGCCACGCTCAAGGGGCCAAAGAGCTGCATGTGGCTCATGAGCCACAGTTTGCCGACCTTTGCCCTAGCTGGTTTGGCTCAGTGGATAGATTGTAGGCCTGTGGACTTAAGGGTCTCAGGTTCCATTCCAGTCAAGGATACCCAGTGGGGGTTCTGCAGGAGGCAGCTGATCAATGATCCTCATCATTGCTATTTCTAACTCTCCCTTCCTCTCTGAAATCAATAAAAATATTTTTTAAATATGTAATGATTCTAGCCTCTACTGTTTTCTATAATCTATTAAATTTAGAAGACACTTTCAGAATATGATAACTCATATAAAAAAAGAAACATTTATTTGACACGGAACAGGATTTTTTCTTCTATTTACTTTTCCTTTACTTTGAAATAAATTTAAAAATAAAAATTGAAAAAGACATAGTGCCGTGTTAATATGATTAGGACATTACTGACTGTTGTGCTTGATTGTTTTCACTAGTTCAGTAGTCCCCAGATGGTATTGCTTCCTGTTTTTATTCTACTTGTAAAAGGCAAAGGTAATTACTATTATAGTTAAAACCACACATGAAATTAGTGTGCAAGTTTTAAGGATTTATAACAAATACTGCATGAGAGAATCAGTGAAGTAATAAGTTGCTGTGTAAGGATGAATATGTTTAGGGGATGTAAACAGTGCTAGAAAACCAACTGAAAAAATATAAAAGGACTCTTGCTACTAAATTTTATGTCTTTGATATAAAATATGTTATTCAGATGTGCATGTCACTTTACCAAATTTAATACATAAACATAACTTTTATTTGATAATTACCTGCTCTTGAAAAGTCGGCTCCATTATATTTCAAATTGAAAGCTTGCCCTCTTTTTATTACCAACAGTTACAGAGGTTATTTCAGTTCTCATAATAATGCAGGTATAATTCAATTAAGTGTAAGTTAACTGAATAAATCCTAACAAATTTATTTGACAGCATCCCTCTACCTTATTTGAGTAAAAAAAAAAAATGTATAATATAAAAGTTGCCCTGGCCAGTTTGGCTTAGTGGATAGAGCCTCAGCCTGTGGACCAGGGTCCAGGTCCAGGGGAACATACCTCGGTTGCAGGCTTCTCACTGGCTGGGACCCTGGCCAGGACTCTTGCAGGAGGCAACCAATTGATGTGTTTTTTTCACATTGATGTTTCTCTCTGTCTTTCCCTCTCTCTTCCACTCTCTTTCAAAAAATCAGTGGAAAAAAGAACCTTGTGTGAGGACTGAAAAAAAATGAAATGTATAGGAGCCTTGAAGCCCTAGGCAGTTTGGCTCAGTGGATAGAGTGTCAGCCTTTTGATTGAAGGGTTCCAGTTTTGATTCCAGTCAAGAGCACATACCTGGGTTGTGGGCTAGGTCCCTGGTAGGGGGTGTGCAGGAGTCAGCTGATCAATGACTCTCATCATTGATGTTTCTTGCTCTCTCTCTTCCTCTCCTTCCCTCTCTGAAAGCAATAAAGATATATATTTTTAAAAATAACCTTGAAGATAAATCTAAAAAAATATCCTTATAGACTATATCAATGTCCTCATAATTCTCATCAATACTGTTTATTATTTGGTTAATTGAAATATTTTGTAAGCAATGAGTTACTATAAGAAATAAGGTATTTAAAGGAAATTCAAAGGTAGAAATATTTTTCAAAAATGTATTTGTGTGAGTGTGTATGTGTATGTATGTGTGGCTCTAAATTATACTTTAATGAGAGCACAAGATCAACAGTGCTTCCTGTTTTCTAACAATAGAAACACAATTTTTTAAATAATTTAAGTATCATGATATTTACTTTCAATCTAGCAAGTGAATATAAGTTGACTGCATGCTCTGGCAGATGATTTTATTAAGGAGGAGATGAATATGACCATCTCTGCCCTAAAACAGCATAGTGTGATTGTGCTCAAGGCTAAAACAAGGGTGTTCTAAGACTTTCCCCAAAATTATATTAAAATGCTTTACTTTTACATAGCCCTTTGCAATAGTAAATGCCATTTACAAATATTATCCTATTTATCCTCACAGTCATCCAGACTTAATCTGCTTGTAGCATGGAAATATGAACACACCAAGTTTAAAAATAGGTATTTTTTCTACTACACAGAGCTGCTTCTCCATGTCTTGATCTCATTCCCAAATTAGTTCCTATACCCATTTTTTCCTAATCCCTACAATCATCTCAAAGCCAATATGATCCCTGCCTTAGAAATGAGGTAACAGATGCTCAATAGTATGTCATATATATAACACAGCTGTGTCTATAATGGAACCCTAAATATCAGTCAATCCCCCATTTTTTCCAATGAGAAGAGGTTTACATGTTTGGGAAAATGGCAGTGGAAGTGTCAAGTCTCTACTTGATTTTATATATATATATATATATATATATATATATATATATATATATATATATATATATATATATATAAATGAAAGCCCAGCAATCATTACAGTGGAATGACCAGAATGACCGGTGGCTATGACATGCATTGTGGCAGCCAACTGGCCTGATTGCCCAGATCAACCCCGCACCCCCCCTCATGGCCCCAACACCTTTGTTGTGAGTCTTTTTGTGAGCCAAATTAATAAATGCCCACTGATTTGGTTAGTGAGTCAATATTCAGGTTGAGTCACCTACTGACTCAGTAAATCTGGCCAGAGGAAGGGCGGAAAGAAGGAAGGGGGTGGGAAGGCGGAAGGGGCAGGAAAAGGAAGCCTTAACTGACACAATAGCTCAAAGACAGGAGCCCTAAAGTTTCACACCAACCACAGAGGGAGCTTCTCCCTCCCCACTCCCCCCAAGCCAGCGCCACCCCTGATCAGCTTCCCAACACCCCTAAATCACTGCCTGGCTCCCTGGTGCATGTACATTTAGTGCAAGCACAAAAAAATAATTACCAGTCCCTCTGTCCCCGACCAGGGTCTCCAAGGGGCTCTGCTAATCCTGCAGCCAAGGTGTGGAATTCCCCCTCCATGGCCCACAGCCCCAGGAGGCCTTCCAGGTTAGCCAAAAAGGCAACCTAAGCATTAAGGGGATGGCGACCCTTTGCTGAGGAAGGTAGAGAGGCTGGGTGGGGATTTTGTGAAACTGTGGTGCCTTGCAGATTAGGTGAGCTTTCAATCTCTCTTTAAAAGGGGCAGAGAAGAGGACTCCCAGGCTACCAAGAGCAACAGTGAAGGGTAGGCACATTCAAAAACAGAAAAACTTTTAAACAAACAGACATGAAGATCATATTGGGAAATAGGGCAGAGCCCTGGGAGGAACACAAAAATCATTAAAAGCTATCATCTATCTTGATACTTGTTTGCAAACAACACATAAACAACTTCATCTCATGGCACGTGAAATGCAAAGCAGTCCTGTTAATGGATTTTCTTTTGGCCTTCCTTAAAGTATAATTAGATCCAGCTGGTGAAAAGCTATAGCTTCCAGCATTAGACCCCACAGCTGGCCGGTGGCCAGACCCCACCCATGCAAGAATTTGTGCACTGAGGATGCTTCTAGTATTTTTATGGTTTCCCGTCTGATGTTTAAGTCCTGTATCCGTTTTGAGTTTATTTTTGTGTATGGTGTAAGTTAGTGATATAGTTTCATTCTTTTGCATGAATCTGTCTAATTTTCCCAACACCATTTATTGAAGAGACTGTCTTGACTCCATTGTGTATTCGTGCCTCCTTTGTCAAATATTAATTGAGCATAGTGATTTGGGTTGATATCTGGGTTCTCGATTCTATCCCATTGATCTATATGTCTGTTCTTGTGCCAGTACCAGGCTGTTTTGAGAACAGTGGCTTTGTAATACAGCTTGAAATCTGGTATTGAGATCCCTCCTACTTTACTCTTCTTTCTCAGGATTGCTGTGGCTGTTCGGGGTCTTTTATTGTTCCAAATGAACTTTTGGAGAGTTTTTCTAGGTCAGTGAAATATGCCGTTGGTATTTTAATGGGGAGCGCATTGAACCTATAGATTGCTTTAGGAAGTATGGACATTTTCATGATGTTGATTCTACCAATCCATGAACATGGTATGTTCTTCCATCTGTTTACATCTTCCTCTATCTCTTTTTTCAGTGTCGTGTAGTTTTCCGCATATAGGTCCTTTACTTCCTTAGTTAAATTTATTCCTAGGAAGCATCCACAGGCAGCAAAATCTCAGACACACGCCAAAAGAACTTCTTCACTGATACTGCCCCTAGGGCAATGGAACCTAAAGAGAAAATAAACAAATGGGACTACATCAAAATAAAAATCTTTCTTACAGCAAAAGAAACCATCAACAAAACAACAAGAAAGCCCACTGTGTAGGAGAACATATTTGCAAATGTTATCACTGATAAAGGTTTAATCTCCAACATCTACAGACAGCTTATACAACTAAATAAAAGGAAGATGAATGATCCAATTAAAAAATGGGCAATGGACCTAAATAGAATATTTTCAAAAGAAGACAGAAGGAAGGCCAAAAGGCACATGAAAACATGCTCAAAGTCACTAATTATCCTAAAGATGCAAATCAAAACAACAATGCGGTACCATCTCACACCTGTCAGAACGGCCAACATTAACAAATCAACAAACGACAAGTGTTGGCGAGGTTGCGGAGAAAAAGGAACCCTCGTGCACTGCTGGTGGGAATGCAGACTGGTGCAGCCACTGTGGAGAACAGTATGGAGCTTCCTCAAAAAACTGAAAATGTAACTCCCATTTGACCCAGTAATCCCACTCCTAGGAATATATCCCAAGAAACTAGAAACACCAATCAGAAAGGATATATACACCCCTGTGTTCATAGCAGCACAATCTACAATAGCCAGAATTTGGAAACAGCCTAGGTGCCCGTCAGCAGATGATTGGATCAAAAATTATGGTACATCTACACAATGGAATACTATGCTGCCATCAAAAAGAAGGAATTCTCATCATTTGCAGCAACCTGGATGGAACTGGAGAACATCATGCTGAGTGAAATAAGCCAATCAATGAAAGAGAAACACCACATGGCCTCACTCATTTATGGATAATAAAGAACATTATAAACTGATGAACCAAAAGATAGATATAGAGACAGTAAAGCAACAAGCAGACTGTCAAATTACAGCAGGTAGGGTAGGGAGATCTGGGGGAGATAAGAGATCAACGAAGGACTTGTATACATGCATATAAGTACAACCAATGGACATAAAACTCTGGGGAAGGAGGGTATGTATGGGGGGGGTAATATTGAAATATGTACACAGATAATAATTTAATTTAAAAAATAAAAATAAAATAAAAGAATTTGTGCACTGAGCCTCTAGTTCAATTATATATTTAAGTACATGTTATCTAAATATTATTGATTTAAACATATTGTGTGTGTTTTTTTTTCTTATTCACATTACATGAGAGAAGAAATGTAGCTCAACTCTTCATATCTTTGACATCATTATCAGTGGTAGAATGTTGCATTTTTGCCCCCCCAATATACCATATCCCCTGCTCTTGTGTAGTTTCCTCACTCTGTGGGCTTGGCCTTGTAACTTGCTTTGGCAAGTGGGGCAACAGTGCTATCCATTCCACTGCTCACTCTTTAAAGCCAGATACCATGTTGTAATAAAGCTTACATGTTGAAGGTTGAGAAGCAAGGGTCTAAAACAGGAATAGGCAAACTAGGTAAACCCATAGGTCTATAATCTTATTTTGAAGTTTTATTGGGACATAGCCACACCCATTACTTTACATGTTGTCTATGGCTGCTTTCACACCACAGTGGTAGAGGTAAATATTTGTAACAGTAACCAACGGACCACCAGGCCTAAATTACTTACTGTCTAGCCCTTCAAGGAAAAAATAAGTGCTGGTCCTTGATCTCGAATATAAGGAGATCTCATATTTTTGAGGGGTAATTTTGAGAAAAATTGTCAAGTATTAGCTGTGACCTTGGGCTATCACTTCCTATCTCTGAGCCTTTGTTTTTCTCATTTGTAGAATGGTGACAGCAATGGCCACAAGGTGTGTGTGTGTGTCTATCTACTATCTATCTACCTACCTACCTATCTACCTAATGTGGAAATAACAATCAGATATTTGGACACCAAGTCCAGTACTCTTAACTCATCTTTTGTTTAGGATATGAAGACCACAGAAAATATATAGAATCTGGTTTTAAAATACATGGTACCCCTTTCTAGTATGTAACCATTTATGGAAGTGGAAGTCTGCTATAGGAAGTAAAGTGAATTAACCTAGTGAATCTATACATACTTGATTTTGAGCACTCTTAAAAAATAAACATGCCTAAATGTAATAGGTATGACTCTATTAATTTTCTGCCTTGAGAGGCTATTTGTCATCAATTTCACACTACTAAATTTTTACTATGATCAACTCATTCTGTAAAAAAGTAAAATCAATGCCTATTTAATGCTAAAACTGGTAATTCAATGAAAGTATGTGGGGCTCTCAGGATGTAGCACACAGTACACTGAAATCAAGAAGCAAACCCTGATAAAAAGAATTTACTGCCCGGCCAGTGTGTCTCAGTGGTTGAGTGTTGACCCATGAACTGAGAGGTCACGGTTCCATTCCTGGTCAGGGCACATGCCCAGGTTGCAGGCTTGATCTCCAGTAGAGGGCATGGGGGAGGCAGCTGATCCATGATTCTCTCTGAAACCAATAAAAACATATTTTAAAAAAAGAGAATTTACTGTTCAGAGCTCAAGTGGGCAGACTGATAGGGTTTTAGAGTTTGGTAACATCACTCCAGACCTTGTACTGTTGATCTATTAAAAAGATGGTGAGGAGCAAGATAAAAGTACCTTTTATAATGCAATGCAGTTCTGAGTTATTTATTTTAGAAAATAGCAAATGAACTTGCCTTTAATAAATAGACAATAGGGAGAAAAAGCATATTGACCTATTCTGTGCATGTGTGTGACACATGGATATTTTAAAATTTCAAGAAGGAAATTTTGAGGCTAATTCTTTATAGCAGCTGTAAAAACAAATAATACTAGCCCTACAAGCTTGGCTCAGTGGTTGAGCATCTACCTATGAACCAGGGTCATGGTTCGATTCCCAGTCAGGTCACATGCCCAGATTGTGGGCTTGATCCCCAGTGTGGGGCATGAGGGAGGCAGCCGATCAATGATTGTCTCTCATCAATGATGTTTCTATCTCTCTCTCCCTTCCTCTCTGAAATCAATAAAAATATATTTTAAAAAAACAACAAAAATAATATTAATAATTACAGATTTGGATGGCATTTACTAGGATAACTCTAAAACTCTGGTAAACTACAATTGAAATTTAGTCAGCAAAACCTCCAGTTGAACACAGATTGGAGATTTCTAACAGCTTTTCAGAGTTAAATAGATTGGGAAGTCAAGAGACGAATGACTAGTTGAGTTGTTTAGTAGCAAAGCTTCTCAAACTTGAAGGTACATCATAATCCCCTGAAAGCTTTCTAAAATACAGGCTGCTGGGCTCCATCCCCCAGAGTTTCTAATTCTCTTGGACAGAGATTGGGTCAGAGAATTCCCATTTCTAACATTCCAGGAAATTCTAGTGTTGATGTCTGAAGACCACACTTTGGAAATCACTGGCTTATATTATTCTGTGCTGGGAAGAACTGAGAAACCCTGACTCCACATTTCTCATTCTTGTATATGTTTTAAACTCTCATGGGGATATCAGAAAGAGTAGTCATTAAGAATTAGCCAAAAATTATGAATACCTCTTTGTCTAGACACTATTGGAGAGGGCCCCCTGGGTAGGCACATGGACATTTCTTTAAATTGTCAGCTGAGCCTGAGGCGACTGGCAGAGCCCAGTCATGGCTACACTACCCCCTATTCAGTTCTGACTTACCTTTGACCAGGTGTCAGCAGGGTTGGGTCTAGATATGTAAATCCAGTAATGCTAGGGCCTACTTAAGAATGCAAATAAGCTCCTTTGATCCTATAAAAATAAATGCGCTGTGTGGACTCAGGTGCTCACTGCCTCTCCCTCAGAGAGAATGGCTTCCCACCTAGCTCCCAGCTTATTTCTATTTCTGCCTCTTTCTTTAATTTCTTAATCCCCAGCTCCTCCACTCAGCAACCAGACTCATTCCTTTTCCATGCTGGATGCGGAAGAGAGAGAAACACCACTACACATTATAAAATAATTCTTTAACATCGTATTTGCATTTTGGGATTAGAAATTCAAATAGCTGATGTAACCTCGCTGTATACCAATTGCGTTCTTAGAATTCACTTTAGAAGAGAAGAATTAAGCCAATAATTATCTGTCAGAATGAAGTTTCAAAAACAGTAGTTTGAAGAATAGTGTTCTTTTTAGAATTCCCATCTAATCCCTCAGAGTTCAATTTACCAATTGTATACCCTTCTTCATAAATAATTTGACATTAATTTTCAATTTTTTTGAATATTTACTATGAAAAAGTATTACTTTTATTTACTTATAAGCTGTTAGTAGAAGGTAGGTGGTGTGAGTTTACTTTAAAAGTTATACAATCATCTGGCTTGACACTTCTATTTGCATAATGAGCCACATATTATGCACATGTTTGCCTAATTTAGAAAATTACGTTTATAAGATGCTGTGGAAATTTAGGGGAAAAATTTTTTCCCTCACAACCAGAATCCTTCTTAGAAAGATCTGTCTATAAATATTTCATATGCTTATGAAGAAACCTGAAGAAGTTAGTGACCCATATGAAGTATGCAAATTTTTGTAATCCTTTAATTAAATTTATGGTGTGTTTGTGTTGCTAACTATGATTTACCATTGAAAAGTTTCTACACTAAAATGTATGTCATTACTGAACAAGACTATAATCTATAATAAAACCCAGTAAGATAGTGTCAGCCAAGAAATCAAACTAAAATAAAAATTTTAAAAGCATTAAAAGTTTATATGCTCTTACTCAAAGGAGTTTTTCATTTTTCAAGATTTGCTAGTAAAATCATAAGACATTGTCAAATCTTATAGTGTTGCAGAAACTAAAATGATAACACTGAAAGCAAAGTGTGAACATTATAGAGAGTAGATAGAGCACATATTAAAAATGTAGATAGGAGTAGAGTGTTCATAGTAAGTAAAGAACACTCTCCAATGGCATAAAATATTAATATATACTATTGATACACCAGGGAATTAAAACACAAGGAGAAAGAACCAAAATTATCATTCTCGGGAACCCAGACTAGATGTCCAAACAACACCTATATTTTCAGCTCTACGGAGAAGCTGAGGGACGACAGAGGAGTATGAAAAAGGGTATCTTGGAAGAGGACTTTCCTTCAGCTGCAAGTGAAAAAAAAAACTTTGCATCACATACAAATAAGGAAGACAATAAGCAAGTGTATTATCTCAAATAGCATGCAGCTTTTAGGTAGGGCACAAGCAACTCTTGGTATGTCAGGGCTCCATGTGAATGACTCAGAGATTCTCTTGGCTTGCTTCAGATAACTCCCTCAGAACAGACTGACAGTGCAGTGTAGCGGATGAGGACACGTTCTTCTATTTATGTATACATCTCAGGTGCCTATATTTCAGTCCTGACTCCGACACTCAGTAGCTGTTTGACCCTAGATAACTTACTATGTTCTCTGAAACTCAGATTCCTCTTGTTAAAACCGAAGATGGTATCCCCCCCCCCCCCAGCTTTATAATAGACTAGAGGCCCAGCGCACGTGAAATCGTGTGCGGTTAGGGTCCCTAGGCCTAGCATGGCCTCCGTCGCATGGACTCTGCCACCCTGCAGTGCTATGTGAAACTCCCCGCTCCAGTTTGCTCCGCAGTGCTTGTGGCCCCTCCACTGCTCTGTGAAGCTCCCCCACCTCCCCACCCCTGGACGGTTCTGTGAAGCTTGCTGCCACCCTGGGAAGCTCGCTGCTGGACGCTCAGTGAAACTCCTCCCACCCTGCCACTGTTCCAAGAGCCCCCCACCCCCACCCCACAACTGCTCCAGCAAACTCCCCCGCTCCAAGACTGCTTTGTGAAACTCGCTGCTGCCTGGGTGAATGTTCCGCTAAGCTCACTGACACCCCACAAAGCAGCCCGCCACCACCGCTCAACTGTCCCCAGTCCTGCCCTGCTGCCAACCCCCCCTCATGGTGAGCAACTGAGGGGCTGGGGGAGAGAGGCGACCAAGAGGTGCTCCATGCATTTCATGGTGACCAGTTGCCTGTTTGGTCGTGACACCACCTAGCTCTTTATATATATTAGGATACACATGTAGGGTCCTTAAAACAGTGACTGTCACATGACTCTCCCCAAAAGATGAGCAATGATGATGATGGCTATGATGGTGATGATTCCTTTGTCACTCAGAGGATTTAGATAGGTTTCCGTCTTGTGGGAAACACTGATGTGAACAGAGAAATGGTATACACACATGTGTCAACAATGAAAGGTTACATATTTATTTCTAAAGTTTAATCAGTATCCCACCAAAGGACCTCTCAATACACATTCACACCCAAACACTCTGTCAGCGAAGATATTAAGTGGATGGTGCCTGGGAATTAAGTGCAATAGCTTCTGCTCCTCTGTCTCTACTCCAAAGCAGGCACCGAAACCCTCAGCAGTTGCCTAGCAGGGAAGCCATAAGCATTTGTTGTTTCCCAAAGAGCTCATGATCTCCCTGTGCTTCACCCAGTTGGCTCTTCTGCGATGTGTTTGGCCTTGGGAAATAAGCCAGTCAGAGAAAGATCAGTATCACTTGATCTCACTCATACGTGGAGTCTAATAAATAAAATAAACTGATGAATGAAATAGATTCAGAGACATAGAAGCATGGAACAGACTGATAAATCTCAGAGGGAAGGCGGGGGTAGGGGGAGGGGAGATATTAACTAGGTAATTATATGCATATATGCATAGCCCATGAACAGACAATATTGTGGTGAAGGCCTGAGAAGAGTGGGTACACAGTGGAGGGGGTGAATGGGGAAAAAGGGACATCTGTAATACTTTAAAAGTAAAGCTAAATTTTTAAAAATCCATTTTTATTTCTTTCCAAAATAGTTTTACATTACTTTTTCTGATCCATCTTTACTACTGGTCTCTCTTGTGGACTCTTCTCCTATACCTAGCAACTTTTCCCCAAAATCACTTTTTAAAAATTACATTTGCATTGAGTGTTTTTTTCTTAGCTAAGTGGATAATATTGATACTATATATAATGAGAGAATTTGTTCACAGTGAAAGAATGCAATAATAATAAAAGCAATAAATTGAACTAAAATTTTTAAAAATCTACATACATAAAATACATTCTAGAATTAGAAACAAATGCATTTAGGGGTTAGCAATCAGTTGCAAGTCAGAAAATACTATGATAAAGAATATACTCTTATGTTAGTCAACTTGAAAAATATGATCAAAATGTAGATTTCCAGAAATCTTTTGAATGACTCAAATATAAGTCATAGCTGTGAAAATTCTGTTGAGGGACAATATTGAGGCTAAAGAAGTTGTTTGAATTATTTTCATTGGAAGAATATTTAAAACTACTGAAAATATGTTTAAGAGCCCTAACCGGTTTGGCTCAGTGGATAGAGCATCGGCCTGTGGACTGAAAGATCCCCGGTTCAATTCCAGTCAAGTGTATATACCTTGATTGCAGGCACATCCCCAGTAGGAGGTGTATAGGAGGCAGCTGATCGGTGTTTCTCTCTCAATGATATTTCTAACTATCTATCCCTTTCTTTTCCTCTTTGTGAAATATCAAAAAAAAATTTTTTTAAAGAAAATATGATTAAGAACCTGACAAATTACTCACTGACACCATAAGATCTCAGGTCTCACAAAATGTTTCATAAACATTGGGATTTTTTTATGTGTTTTTATAGTTAGTAGATGTGGCACATGGCAGATACCAAATAAATATTTGTTGAAAGGACTTAATTTAAAAACATGAAAATTGCTCTCTTTTAGAGTTAGAATACATCATGATAATCTTGAAACTTTCATGTTAAGTCAACACATGTATTTTTATAATTAATACATCTAAAATTTTATTTGAAAAATATTTTGACATAGCTCAAACATACAAAAAAAAGTTGCAAAAATAGTACAAATAATTGCTATGTATTTTCAATCAAATTCTCAAAATATTGACAAGCAACTTTCTCTCTGTATTCATATAATACATATAAATATGGAAATATTCAGGTGTAAAGGACAATCATAACCATAGCGAAATTGTCATCTGAAGATCTCACTCAAATTTCACCAATTGTCCCTATTAAGTCCTTTATAGAAAAATGAACACTGGGATCATGTATTCCACAAAGGTTTAAATGATCTTTAATCTGGAAGAGTTTCAGTCCTTCCTTGTTTTTTATGACTTTGATTTTTTTTTTTTTTTTTACGAGTACATGTCAGCTATTTTATAGAGAGTCTCTCATTTTGGGTTTATCTGTTCTTTTGATTTGATTCAGGTTGTGTGTTTTATGACAGGAATATCATAGACTTGATATTCTTCTCAGTGCTTCACCTTAAGGTTCACAATTTTATTTTCCCCGTGACAGATTTTGTTAACTTTGGTCCTTGGTTAACAGTGTTGCTAGGGCTTTTTTCTTTCTGGAGGGTCTAGGAAGGAATTGTTTCTTTGCCTTTTCCATATTCTTTTAAAATATATATATATTTTATTGATTTTTTTTACAGAGAGGGAGAGGAATAGAGAGTTAGAAACATCGATGAGAGAGAATCATTGACCATCTGCCTCCTGCACAACCCCTACTGGGGATGTGCCAGCAACCAAGGTACATGCCCTTGACCTGAATCGAACCCAGGACCTTTCATTCTGCAGGCCAATGCTCTCTCCATTGAGCCAAACCGGCTTCGGCCTTTTCAAGATTCTTGAAGCTGCAAACGTTCCTTGGCTCATGCTCACTTTCTCCATCTTTAAAGTTCTTGTGGTGGTGGTGGTGGTGAGTGTAGTGGGGGACTGTTATGCCTGCCATCCTTAAGTGTTGTTTGCCATGTGTCTTCACTGAAAAGTTACTATTTTCCCCTTTGCATTTGATCATTGTATTGTGGAAGATAATTTGACAGTATGTAAATATTTTGTTACTCATAAAACACACATTAGTTTTAGCAGCCATCGATGATTCTTGTCTTGAATCTAACGTTTTTAAAAATTTATTTATTTTTTCCCCATTGCTTGACCTTTTAAGAAATTCTGAGCTGCCCTTCAGACCATGTACAATATCTTAGATGAGGTTGATCCCAAAGCAGATCCTGAGATAAAGATGTGGGTGGAGCCTGGCCTGCATACCTGAGAGCCTGGGGGTCACAGTTTGATTCCCAGTTAGGACACATGCTCAGGTTGCGGGGTCCATCCCCAGTGTGGGGCATGCAGGAGGCAGCGGATTATTTTCCATTATTGTTGTTTCTACCTTTCTCTCCCTCTCTTTTCCTCTCTCTGAAATCAATAAAAATGAAAATATATTTTTAAAAGATGTGGGTGGAAAGAATTCATTTGGTATGGGGTCCCAGGAATTGCAGAGAAGGAGCGGGAAAGGGAGACAAGCAAAAGAAGAAATCCCAAGAAGGGTGTATTAATGTTCAGGGTCTTGTGGGAAAGTAGTGCTTAAATTCCGTGGGGACCTTCTAAGAGCCTGTATAGAGCACATTTCAGAATTTTCCCACCACGGAGTGAAGAGTTGGGTGTACTTATGCTCCATCTTCCTCTCTCTGCAGGCATTAACTCTCCATCGCCTCTGGCTGGCATGCTCCAATGTCCAGAAAAAGCTCATGATCAGAGAGACCTAAGTGCTTGAGTTAGGAACCATGTACAGAAACTCTATTAAAGATGCAGGCAATCTCCAGGCCCATGGAGGGGGTTAGGATGAAGTAATTGAGCATCTTTCATACTTTATTTGTACTTTTAGTGATTAAAATAAATATTTAATAATATTCGCAGCCTTCCAGAGTCCTCATCAGCTTACTATAACCCCGAGTAATAACTATTTTATCTTGTAGATTATTTCAGCGGCTCTCCTATACTGCCTGGAATCATTGACCCTCAGAGGTATCCAAGAGGTATCAAGGTCAGCTTGTATTTAATGGAGAGAAACTCGAAGTCTAGGAATTCCCAGAGATGCCTGCCATCCTACAACTGTTTAGTGACAGTGTTACAAATAAAAATGTGGGCTCCTAGCTTTCTTAATTAAAATAAACTATACATACATGAGCAGAAATGCACTAAAAGAAAACTTTATGGCCATATTTTGCTAATAGAGGGCATATTTTCTTGATAATCTTTTTTTTCTACTGTGTAATCAGTATCTCTCTGCTAGGTGGGCATTAAAATGAAAAAGTTAATATTTTTTTTTTCAAAAACCACAGCACGATTGTCTTTAGGCTTTTTATTCAGAAAGACCTAGGGAACTTATCTTCAGCTCTTTTATTTAGGCATAACTGAAGAAATATTGCAGAAGTAACAGGACACTGTGAAACAGAAGCATTATATATATATATTTTTTTTCATATATATAGTGATTTTAGGTACCACTTTACCTTCTAAGCTACAGTTATTTGTTGCATTCGTTCCATTATCTTGTGGTTGGTAAGGCAACAATGTCATAGTAATCCTGACCCTGCATAGCAGTTGGTATATGGTAAACCTTCAGCTCAGTAGCATAGGATATTATTTTCTCTAGGTACTTTCTAAAATAGAGTAACCCTTAGTCATTTCAAAACTAAACTGAGCGAAACATCAAATTAGACTTATGAAAATATAAACAATAGATACCTTCAAACATTACCTATTATATTTCAGGTTAGGACAATGGTTCAAGTACAGACTTGGAATTCAAATGACTAGGCCCATGATCGGCAAACTGCGGCTCACAAGCCACATGGCAGCTCTTTGGCCCCTGGAGTGTGGCTCTTCCACAAAATGCCACGGCCTGGGCGAATCTATTTTGAAGAAGTGATGTTAAAAGAAGTTGAAGTTTAAAAATGTTGGCTCTCGAAAGAAATTTCAATCCTTGTACTGTTGATAGTTGGCTCTGTTGACTAATGAGTTTGCCAACCACTGGACTAGGCCTTTTGTCAAGTGTATGACAGTGCAAGTTTTTTAGCTGCAGTAAGCATCAGTTTTCTTATCTCTAAAATGGGCTTAATAACAGTGCATACCTTTTAAGATTGCTGAGAAGATTAAATGAGGTGATCTATGTAACATTTTTAGCACATATAATGAGATCTTCATAAATATTAACTGTTAGTATGAATACTAGCACAGTGCCACACATAACTAAGGCAAACATTTGCAGGTAATTTGGTGATTGAAGGCCAATATGCTACAGGGTTGAAGAAAGCAGGATAGAAAACACTTCATAAATGCTACTATTCTACATTTACTGAAATAATATCTTGACTTCAGGATTTTTATAGTATTTTGAACGAAGTGTGAAATCAAGCTTAATTTGAATTAGATTTAATTCAAATCATTAATTTATCTATGTGATAAAAAAAAGTTCCTGGCCCATATCTTAAACTTATCTCTAACAGTTTTAGGTACAAGAGGGATGGAGAGCAATATATCTTTCTACCAATATGTTGTGGGATAGGCATAGTAAAGCACTGACAATGGAGTTAGTAGGAGGAATAAAATAGGAATAATGCTTGGAAGTAGGGTAATGTGTTCTCCACAGTGGCAGTGCCAGTCTGCATTCTCAGCAACAGTGCACAAGGGTTCCCTTCTCTCCACATCCTCACCAGCACTTATTAGTTGATTTATTGATGATAGCCATTTTGCAAGTGTAAGGTGATGCCTCATAGTAGTTTTAATTTGCATCTCTCTGATGATTAATGATGATGAGTATTTTTTCATATGTCTCTTGGCCACAAGTATGTCCTCTTTGGAGAAGTGTCTGTTTAGGTTTGCAGCCCATTCTCTTTGTTTTTTAAAGTGGGGTGTTTTTTTATTATTATTGATTTTTAGAGAGAGTGGAAGGGAGATGGAGAGAAAAAAACACCTATGTGAGGGCAGATCATTGATCAGCTGTCTCCTGCACACCCCCTACCTGGGATTGAACCTGCAACCTGGGCCAGTGCTCTGACCAGGAATTGAACCAGCAACCTTTTGGTACAGAAGACAATGCCCCACCAACTGAGCTACACTGGCCAGGGTCCTTTGCCCATTTTTTATTTGGATTTTTTGTCTTCCTGCTGTAGAGTTGTATATTCTTTATACATTTTGGAAATTAACCCTTTATCAGATATATCACTGACAAGTATTTTCTCCTATATAGTGCGTTCCCTTTTCATTTTGTTGATGGTTTCTTTTGCTGTGTGGGAGCTTGCAATAGAAGTTCATGTACAAAACAGGTTGTGGGCCAGCTTCGGCCTGCAGGGCATTGTTCTAGAGCAGTATCTCCCAAAGTGTGGTACGCGTACCCCCAGGGGTACGGGAAGAGTTTGGTGTGGGTACGCGTTGCACCGGAGTTTGGTGGGGATATGCACTGCACCGTGCTTAGCTGCGCCTAATTCTACGTTCTCATGAGTATGAGGGGTACTCAGTGTTACGAAAATTATAGAAGGGGTACACATATGTCAAAAGTTTGGGAAACACTGTTCTAGAGTGATTGATGAACTTTCTTTTTCCTTACTGATGTTCAGTTTATCTGGAAAAGAAAACCCAAATTTTCTGTCTGAGAATATTTTGAATGATATTTTGAGACATTGGTGCAGGCAGCTGTATCTCTCAATATTTAGTCTTCAGGCATCTCCCACTTTTAGGTTACATACTTTCCCATCCTCCAAAAATCTAAATTCCCTGATATTTGTTTTCTGTACAGAAAAGCTTTTCTTTAGTGTCTGAAAGTTTTGTGATTGCTATATTCACCTAACTGCTTCTTTGCAGTCCCCCACAGTAGCTGTTATCACCACCCCAGCAATCTGCAATACACTTGTTATTCATCAGCATCTCTCTATTTAATACAAGTTTTACCTTCCTCAGCTTTCCTTAATAAGGGATAACTCTTGCATCTGCCTTTCAAAAATTGGATGACATGTCTTATCCATTGTTAGCCCCTATTCCATTCTCAGTTTCTTTCTAGGTTTAGAGATCTCTCAATTCCTTTTATGTCATTTTAGTAGAGTTTCAAGAGAGAACAGAGATAAATGCATGTACTTGGCCATATTTACCTAGAGGTTTTTAGTTCCTTTTATGAAATAGCAAAACTTGCATAATATTGGAAGTGAAGTGGAAAAAGAGAGAAAACTCAAGCTCTCATAGCCAGAGGGAATATTTAATTGTGGTACACAAGAAGTAACAGTCACATTTCTGAACACCAGTGCTTCACTTTTAGCCAGGATTCGGTCTGCAGTTTAAATTTCATTTCTAATGAAAACACATAAAAACTTCTTGATGAGCCGAAACCGGTTTGGCTCAGCGGTAGAGCATCGGTCTGCGGACTGAAAGATCCCAGGTTCAATTCCGGTCAAGGGCATGTACGTTGGTTGCAGGCACATCCCTGGTAGGGGGTGTGCAAGAGGCAGCTGGTCAATGTTTCTCTCTCATAGACGTTTCTAGCTCTCTATCTCTCTCCCTTTCTCTCTGTAAAATATCAATGAAATATATATTTTTTTAAAAACTTCTTGATGAGAACACAGAAACACACTCCATAAGCATATGAGAAGTCAACACTGAGCATAACAACTTCATTGTAGTATTTTGTAGGGTGAATCCATACCATGGCCCTGGAGAACTAGAGGAAGGGTTGTGCAGAACATACTATAAGGAAGCAACACCTTATTAAATATAGAATTATCATTGTATTTGAAAAATCAACATGAAAAATTTATTTGTATAAGCTGCAATTTTTGCATATTTTAATATTCATTAAAATAAATAGCTCATTCCAAAGCATTTAAGAAACTAGAGAAGAGTAACAACAGAACCTTAGATAGATAAAAAGAACATTTTTTTATGAGAACTGAAGAGAGATGGTTATCTTAACTATACATATTTCAGGATAGTCAATAGTTTCTGATTCATTAATGATGTCACATGTATTTATGAAGCACTAAATCTAGTCAGAAAGGTAGCGTGGTACATTGGACAAATCAATATTGTCTAAACTACAACCTGGAATTCACATCCAATGTTAAGCATATACTATCTATTACATAGGCAAGTTATTTAATATTTCTTTTATTTGGTCATAATAATTCATGAAGTGAGCTATGGCATCTGGCAGCAGTGTCTTGTAAGTCACCAAGGTGTTCAATACAGTTTAGTTGGGTGGGGAGGTGGGAAAACTCTGAGTATTATTTCTGGACCTCTAGACCCCATCTTGATAACACAGTTGTTAATCTGAGGCCCAAAACAGCAAACTTAAGTAAAACAGTTTGCAGAATATTTCTTTAACAGAACTCATTTCTGTATAAATGTTCTCTATGGTAGTAGTTATTGTGCTCAGTACCGGTACATAATATATACTTAAGAAGTATTTGCTGATTTAATTGGATTTTAACTTTTGTTCTTTCCTTGGACTAATTTAACAACATCTTAGAGAAAAAATAACAGGAGTTTACTTTAACCAAATCATTAACACTCTTTAGCCATTGGTTCCTTTTGAGGCTTTTGCAACCTGATTTGAAAATATAGGCTTTTATAAAGAAATGTCATTAATATTGAAATCATACTTTTAAAATGATTTAAAATCACTATGAATGTATGCCTCAGGGAAGAAGCATTTTAGTTCTCTCATAATTAACTTTCCTAATATAATGTCCATTTGACTGAATTGGCAAGTTACAGGATTCATTTAAGTATACACAAGCCCTAATGGCAAAATATTAAAATATCAAGACCTACATTATACTTAGGACGGTTCCAAAACCTACTTTGGGATCATTTGAGGCAGCACTTTGAACATTTCCACAGATACATTTTTGCCTATACGTTTCCACTGACACTGTGGCCTCAATATTTTGTTTCCAGGCAACCTTGGCAGTATCTTAAATGTTTACATATTTTCTGTGTATACTTCCAAATGTGCTCCCTTTTCATTGATGTGATTCCTGATGCTTGTCGCTTCTTGGTCTTCAAGACGAGGTAGATAAGGGCTTGATCATGTGTAGCTCTTTTCTTGCTGACCTCTCTATTTCTCACTAATTATGTAAAAACGTTACTTCTAAAATGAATTTCTCAAACACTTTATCCTCCTAACTCCTCTAATCAAAGTCCTTAACTGTGCAAAATATTCTTCCACCATAGTCAAATTAGACTTAAATAGATTCAATGGTTGCTTTTCCACATTCCCAACCTGAGAATGTCAATTTAATCAACAGACTATAATGTTACTCGCTAATCCTATCTCATAAATATAAGTCTTTTGAGTTTCTATTGAGATAAGTAGAACTTTATGTTAATCCTTGTGTTATTTATTTATTTTGCATTTCTAAGTGAAGGCTTCATGTAGTTTATCTGACATTAATTAATTATATTCACATTTCATACAGTGGCTTTTCTTTATTTTACATAAACCCATTCAAAACTCTGGCCTGAATCATGACATGCAGGAAGACAGAATTATGTAAAGAAAAGTATTTTATTATAATCCAGCTCTTGAATTAATTATTCAAAGCTCTTTAATTATGCAGATTTACATATTTCAGCATCTACTCAGACTTGCTTTCTCACTGACAATGCTCTAAGAACATTATCAAACTTAATGCTTGAAACATTTTTTTTCCTAAATAATCCTCCATATGAACTGATGCAGAATTTCTAATCTTGGGTTCTTGTATGCCTGGGTGAACCAAAAGCAAAAATGGTGGCCCTTATGTTATGCTTAGAGGTTTGAAAAGCCAAATGCAAATCTCAATATTTTCATAAACAGAGCCCTGACATTCCTTTTTAGTTGTTTTTCTGGAAGTCTTTGCATGTTGCAATGTGAACTGGTAACTTCAGCTTACTTGAAACTCTGACTGATCCATTTGACTGTAATAAAATGGAGAAAGTGAATTATTAGCAAGCACTTTGTTGGGAGGAAAAACTTTCAGGACATTACATCTGGGGGTTGAAGTGGGAAGAACTGAGTGTATTGTTGTTATAGCCGTGGGAAAATCTGAGGTAACATATTTCAGGATGTGCTCTCAACATGGCCTAAGGACTGGTTTATGACACCTGAAGATAACTGAATATCGGGTCCTTGATTTAGTTACATAGCATGATGGGATGCAAAATAATAATGATAATGATAATAATAATAATAATAATAATAATGCACAATATTCAAGAATGCTGGGAATGCAGTATACTGTGGAATATTGTACTGCTTATTGCTACTCCAAGAAAAGATCATAATTCAAAATTCAAAGTGCGGTTTCTACTGAATGCATATCACTTTTGCACCATTGTAAAGTTGAACATCATAAGTCAAACCATTGTAAATCGGGGACTGTCTGTATATTTATTGTGGTAGTAGTTACATGTCAGAACTGTATGTGTATTGTCAGAACTATACTAGTATGCTTATAATGGGTGAATTCTAATATATGCAAATTATATCTCAAACGTGTTTAAAAAGTAAGGCGGTAAGTGCTGTGATGTAGGTCATAGCACTCTGCCGCACAGAGGCACAGAGGAGTTCATGTTATCCCACCTGGCTATTCAGCACAGCGTCTTTGAGGAGACAAAGCTTATAAGCCTGAAAGATGAGGATGGGTGGTTAAAAAGGAAAGGCAGAATGGTATCTCAGAAAGAGATTCCTGCAAATCACTAAAAATAATTAATGCACTTATACTTGGATTTTGTGATTTTTATATCAGCAAAATGGTCCTGTTCTTATTAGAATAAAGAAGATTCAGACCCTTGTCCTTGGGATATCCACTTGTAGTAACTAAATCTCTGCATAAATGTTTAGTTTCTTGTCATTAAGCAAACTTTTAACATAACATACAGTAATAATCAGTCTTGTTTCAATTTTAAGAAGTGGAAATTCTATTGAAACCTGATTATTAAAGAAGAGTCATTCATCCATCCATCCATTCATTCATTCATTCACACATAACAAAAAAATGCAAGGGTAGACCTGGTCTCAGGTACTCCTGGCTCAGAGTAGTCAAATGATATCCTCAGGTATTTGTCTATTGCTTTTTGTATCTCAGGTTGGCTTTCTTCCATTTTAAATTTATTTTCAGGTAGGTTTCCTTTGAAGAGTAAAGTAACTGTTCAATTTATTCTTCAAATCAGAACAATGTTATTACTAAATATACTGGAACCATGGGTGTAAGTTAGGACCATCCTGAGTAAGTGGGACGGATTTGGGCCATAATACGATGACCATAAGAAACACAAGACTTACACAATTTCACTTTGCAGCCTCATTAGAAATGTTTCTTTTCTAATGTTCCAGCAAGACATGTAGTTGACTCTGAGTTTGGGTTACCTGAGCATTCTTAAATCAGACCCTGTGGCAGGGAAAATGCAATACACTAGTAGGCCAGCACAGGACATTTGCTTATCTCTAGAGCGAATATAGGCCTCAAACATTCCAGAAACAAATGTATGGGCAGATTTAGTTGTCTAAAGGAAAAGGAAGATTCTAATGGCTGAGGGAGGAAAAGATAATAGGTTCACAAACAAAGATGTTTACAGTATATAGTATATATTTTTATAGTTTTTCATTTATCACATATTAACTTGATTGACTAAATGTATCATTTTTTTTGAAATGGTAGTTTCTTTTGTCTTTGTGACATGTGGAATGCCACAGTGTAATTAGAATTAAAATAGAATTTAATGTATTTTTCATTAAGCAATTAAAAGTTGTTGGCTACACTGAAGAATGTATTCCATATGGTTATTTCTCAAATATTTTATTTTTTTTTAATTTATTTTTTTAATATATTTTATTGATTTTGTACAGATAGGAAGGGAGAGAGATAGAGAGTTAGAAACATCGATGAGAGAGAGTCATCGATCAGCTGCCTCTTGCACACCCCCTACTGGGGATATGCCCACAACCAAGGTACATGCCCTTGACCAGAATCGAACCCAGGACCCTTCAGTCCCCAAGCCGACGCTCTATCCATTGAGCCAAACCGGTTTCGGCTATTTCTCAAACATTTTAAATTTTAGTTATAAGTGGTAAACTTTTTTTTATAATGTCGCACATTCTTCCTATATTTGCTGCAGTTCCTTTATCTGTATTTCATGAAATTTCTATTAACTTAGTTTTGCTTTTTTGAAATGAATCCACTGAAATTATGGTTGTGTGTTTACTGGAGTGTTTGATTTTCCCTGTCAATCAAGATCATAAGCATGGCTTGCAATATGGGCATGTAATGGCTTACCCAAGTTATTTCAACCAGTTTATATTGTTTAAAATTGAGAACCACAGGAAACTTTTCCCTTTTCCTTGGACTCATATCATTTTTGAGGATGTTTCCTCTTTTCATTTTAAAAGGGTGTTCTATTGTTGAGGAAACATTCATCTAAATCTATGTTGGAGAAGCAAAGCAATATAAGAAAATTAACAGAAATAAAACCATCAAATTGATGCTTGTAGTATTTTTTTTTCAATTTTATTTCCTTCCAGGGGGTGTGTGTGGAAAGGGTGCCAAAGCAAGTTGGTTCTCTTGGAGGTTCATTTATTTTCTTCTCTCTGTGCCCCTCTTGGATGATTTTAAGCCACTTTTGGTGTTAAAATGACTGACATACTGTGGTCTTCCATTTTTCGTTCTATCTTCAGCCAATGTTTCTTTTCTGGATTCACACTCCACTGGCAATTGGCCATCTCCACCCAATAGCCTAATAACAACTCAATCATAACAAGTTCCACATTTAACATAGTACCTCTAATGTGAAATATTCTTATCACAGTGAAAGCCCTAATCCTGTACCCCAAAGTTCATGCAGAAGTCCTATAAGTTTCCCAAACACGTCCCTCTCCTTTTTTCCTATACCAAACCCTCTAGCATTAATATAGAGAATGGATTTGGGGGAGACCAATGTAGAATAATAGGCAATAATATATTAACACTAGAGGGATCTTTAAAAAATGTAATATCAGCCGAAACCGGCTTGGCTCAGTGAATAGAGCGTCAGTCTGTGGACTGAAAGGTCCCAGGTTTGATTCCGGTCAAGGGCACGTACCTTGGTTGCAGGCACATTACAGGTGGGGGGGGGGGTGTGTGCAGGAGGCAGCTGGTCAATGTTTCTAGCTCTCTATCCCTCTCCCTTCCTCTCTGTAAAAAATCAATAAAATATATATTTTTAAAAATGCACTATCAACTTCCACTTTCACCTCTGGTAGAGTAATTGTGTGAGAACAATGCTACCATTAATGACAAATAGGAAAATAAAACTATCCATTTACGGAGCTAAGATCCCTGAATGAAGGGCAGTACAGAGAGGTAAACCAACATTTTGAGTTCCTTTCCCTCTTGTGACATGTTGTGCCACTTCTTGACATTGAGCAAAAGGCCGAGAATTCTGTTAAGAAGTCTACAAGAAAAGAGCAGAGAAAAAGAGATGAAATTTAATTAGTCCATTATGCCTCAATAAAGCTGGGGAGGGGGATAAACATGAAAATCCTGAGTTCCTGGCTACAACACTTCCCCTCATCCCACCCCCCAAAAAAGAAGCAGAAAAATCAATAGAGTTTAGAAATCTTTTGGGGCTTGAGAAACAAAGATTGGAATCCAGGACTGATGAAGCAGTCAGGACTCATGGGGCTGAAATCCTGGTGAAAAGGGAGGTAGACCAGTAGCCCCCAATATTTGGCAGTGTTCCACTCCAGATATTCTTATGAGTAGCTTAAAAACTAAACAAAAGTGTTTTTTGTTTTGTTTTGTTTTTTGTTTAGATTATCTGTTTCTGAATGACCATCCCAAAACTAAGTGGCTTACAACAAAACAACATTAATTTGCTCGTGATTCTGCTATTTAGGCAAGGCTTGGAAGTCACAGATTGTCTCTTTGCTACTCA
The DNA here is from genome assembly GCF_964339955.1 of Pipistrellus hanaki. Lineage (NCBI taxonomy): Eukaryota > Metazoa > Chordata > Mammalia > Chiroptera > Vespertilionidae > Pipistrellus > Pipistrellus hanaki. The sequence goes on from NC_140524.1 coordinate 88,464,232, forward strand.
TTCTCAGCAGGGCATGCTTGAAAATTGGGAGCTGGAATCATATAAGGCCTCATTTCCTCACTACTTACCTACCTGCCAATTATACTGGCTATTGCCCAGGACCTCTGAAGGTGGTAAGACCCAAACACTTTCCTGTGGCCTTTCTATGGGACTAGCTTCTTTCATAGCATATGGTGGCTGGATTCCAAGGAAGAAAATCCCAGAAAGACCAGGCTGGAATAAGCCATGTTGCCCTTTAAATCTTAGTTATATAAGTGACATAGCATCACTTCCACCATAGAAGCAGGCCCACCCAGAGTCAAAGAGCATGGCTTTTGCCTCTAATGTTGGCATTCAATTGTAAGAAGTAAATACAGGATGGAATATATTGGTCTGATCATCTTTTAAAAATACATCCTGTCTCACCGAAGAATAGTGGAGTTTACATCAGTCCCATAGTGCTGAGAGCTCAGTTTTGGAATTGGGATTCAGGACTGAACAAAAAGGACCGCCTAGTAAACCCACTAGCCTCTAAGTTAGGGTCTCTGCTAGGCTACGTTCCAAAACTGAATGTAAAACAGAGAGATGGGACCTCAAGAAAATACAACCTGGTTTTTAGTTCAGTTCATTTTCTAACTGACCTTTATTCTTTCTTCCTCTCTGAAAATATAGTTAACTCTCCTGTGGGGGGACAATTGTGTCTTTTAGTGCGTTATAAGTTTTTATACAAAAGTCTGGCATAAATAGAATTATTATAAGTTTCTTATACTAATAATTCAAATTAGATTATAATAAAGCAATTTATTACTCAGGAAGCATTTAGCTATTCCAATAATGGAAACATAGCAGATTACTAATGCACTAGTTGGTTAACCCGTAAAAAGAACTAAGAATATAGAAAGCAAATAGTAACATGACAGACTTAAATTCAACCATGTCAATAATTACATTAACTACTATTAATGATCTAAAAACGCAAAAGATAAATTTTCAGACTGATTTAAAAGTAAGATATAACTACATAGTATTTTCAAACAAATTTTATATTTGAAGACAGAAACTTTTGAAGTAAAAGAATTGGAAGAAAGGTACACAATCATTAAGTATAAATAAGATGTGGCTTTATTAACAAAGTAAATCCCAGACAAGAACTATTACCTGAGATAAAAAGTTTTAATTCATAATGAAAAAAGGGTCAATTCATCAAGAACTATATGTCTAACAATTGACCTTCAAAACATATGAAACAAACAAATCAAGTAACAAAAAATATCAGTAGGAAAGCAGATTTAAGCAATACTAGTGGATACAAGGATTCATGCCATGTGCCTCTTTAAAGAAGAACTTGTCTCAGTGGTTAGCTCCCTCATATTTTTGCTTCAGCTGCAGAGAACCACAAGAATATGCCTTGAGCAACCCACACCCAAGTATTGCTTATGGCAGAGTTCTACATCCATCGTGTGATCAAAGCCTTACAGCCCACTGGGAGCTAATCCTGATGGGCAGTGTACATTCCAGACAGTGCTATGAGATTTTCTGAGTCTTTGTTTGGACTATAATACAGTATAACTTCTCCTTTAGTCTAATCTTAATCCATTCCCACCTCCATTCGCAGGTGTTGATACCTATCTTCCACCGAAAGTTTCTCACTATCTGTGTGTGTGTGTGTTTTTCTTAACCCAATCTGTGACAAACACCATCAACAAACTTGTCCTAATTGATATTTTTTGTATGTAACAGTCAACACCCATAGAACATACATCTTTAAAAAGTGCACATGGAACATGCCCTTGGACATATTCTAGGCCATACTACAAGTTTCAATATATTTCAAGAGACTAAACTCATAGAAGTCACATTTTATGATCACAATACAATTAAGTTAGAAATCAGGAACAAGAAGATAGTTAGGAAATCTAAAGACCTGTCAAATGGCTAAAATGCAAGAGTGACAATATCAAAGTGGGCAAGTATGTGGCGTAAATATAACTCCCAGACACTATCAACAAACTTGTCCTAATTGATATTTTTATTTAATATCATTGCTGGTAGAAATGTGAATTAGTATAAATCAGGGGTCCTCAAACTTTTTAAAGTGGGGGCCAGATCACGGTCCCTCAGAGAGCTGGAGGGCCGGACTATATGAACTACTAATTCCTACTGTAACACCTCGGCTGCGCTCACTGCCCAAAAAACCTGGCGGGCCGGATCAGACTCCTCTGTGGGCCGCATGTGGCCCGCGGGCCGTAGTTTGAAGACCCCTGGATAACTCCTTTGGCAATTTCTACTAAAGCTAAGCATACATATACCCAGCCAGTCCACTTCTTTGGTATATATCCAATGGAAATGCATACATTAATTTATGAACAAGACATGAATGCAAAATTTAATAGCAGTACTATTGTTAGTATTAAAAAAAAAAACTTGAAAAAATGCAAAGGTTCAATAACAATAGTTGTGGTATATTCATACAATAGAAGGCTACATAGCAATGAGAATGAACAAATCTATATAAAGTATGATGGATCCCACAAACAAGGGTTGTGATCTGGAATTCATTTCCCTAAAGATGTTTGTTTTCCTGCCAAGAGTTAACTCTGGGTTGTTTTATGGAAATAGTGGAGATTGTATCAGTCAGAGTCCACTCAGAACACAGAAGTACACCAATTATTTGAAAATAAAGAATGAAACATAAAGAATCATTGTTTTTAAACATATTTTATTGATTTCAGAGAGGAAGGGAGGGGAGAGAGAGAGAAACAGCAATAATGATAGAGAATCATTAATCAGCTGCCTCCCGCACACCCTTCTCCCTTCCCCCCTCCCCACACTGGGAATCAAGCCCATAACCGGGGCACATGCCCTTGATGGGGAATGGAACTGTGACCTCCTGGTTCATAGGTCGACACTCAACCACTGAGCCAAGCCACTTGGGCAAGAATCATTATTTTCAAATGTTTAGGGGACTGAAAGGACCAAAAAGGTACACTGAGATATCAGAGAGGCAGAAAAATAGCTACCATCTTTATGGCTGGGGAATAAAAGAACAAGGTTGTAGTATTAAAACGTAGAAGCTTGAAGACAGGTTTCTACTGAGCAGTGTCTTTCTCCTCTAGCGGTCTTTCCCCCTTCCACCTTGAGAACTGCAGAAATGGGGTCTGCAGTCTTGGCTAGAGCATCACAAAGCAGAGGACAGAAGGGTAGTTTTGAGGTTGAGAAACAAAGCTTAACAATCAACACAGTGGGGATGGGGGAGAGGTGTCTGAAGGAATATTTCAGAAGCATAACCCTTTTAGTCTCTCCAACAGGGATAAAAGGTCAGTTATTGAACTGCTTGCTCTCTGGAGTATTATTTTAGTCTTCAGAGAAATGAAATGACAAGTAAATGTATTCTCCAACATTTTGAGAGGACTCGGAGCTTCCTGGAAATCCCCAGGAGCAGACCAGGATAAATGAGAATATTTCGATAAAATAAGACATAGATGGGATGTCACAAACATTGGCTAAACTGAGTAGAACAGAGACCCTTGTGATTTAGGGATTATAATGGTAACCATGGTTACTATAATGTTTATGAAGGAAACTGCATGACCCAGTATATTTTCTGCTGCTGGTGAAAATATATCTTCATTTATAGATTCTATTTCATTTAATATATCCAGAAGGTATAAAGTAGTTCCTTTACATAATTAGGGTTTAATTTAGCCTATCAACTCAAGAAGGACAAGAAAGTTTATCACACACTGGTATTTTCAGTTGCTTTTAGGGGTAAATGCAATTCTTACTCATCCCTTTGCAACTTGGGTCAATTTAACCAAGATTCCAATAAAAATCAGTGTCTAAGTTTTATAGAAAGATAAATCTTATCTGAAAAAGCGCAGCCTGCTTTTGCCATAATATGATAGTGAAAGCACTAAAAAAACTTCACATTATTAAAAATTTCATAATAAAAACAATTGTTTCAAGTGGAAAAATGGCTTAAAGTCTCCAAAGTTCCAGACTAGCAGTAATGAAATTCCCTTACCTGTAGCAATTTCAATAATGTAGGTATGTTTGTGTGTAAGTGTGTGTGTGTTTCCCATTATAAATGTAACAAATCCGGCATAGGCTCATGTTACAATTGGTTTTGTAATAATGGATATTAATTTTTAAAAATCTCATGATTGTATAAGAGACTTTTCTTATACAACTGTATCAACCTTTATCAATAGTATCACCTATTGTTATGCTAAAAACCACAAAGTCATTCTATTTAAATTATGAAAACTCTATGACATTGTAGTGACACTTGAGTAATGAGTTTGGATGACACCTCATATTGGGAGATAATTCTCTATAGGGCTGTTGTGTGTCTGCATATCTTGCAAATGAGAAAGGACAGCTCTTTGTTTCAGACAATCTTTTCAAGGATGTTTGTAGAGCAAATGACCTTGAGAGATAGAGGTAGTGTCTCCCCCTGGAGCAAAGGACAGATATGCTTGCTTCTCATAGCAAAAGGTTCAGGTTTCATCTACCTGAAACTTTGTTCTGGATTCGACTACACAAGTTTGAACTTTAACTAGTGCCCCAGTGGTCCTTGCTCTGAGATCCAGTGCGTGCGTGTGTGTGTGTGTGTGTGTGTGTGTGTGTGTGTGTACTTTTATACTGCCAGCTATTTTATCTTTATTGAAAGTATTACAGACACTCCCCTTTTCTCCCTTTGACTCCCTTCTACCCACTCCCATCCCCAGCCCACTATTGTCTGTGTCCATGGGTTATTCATATAGGCATATACGTTCTTTGGTTGATCTCTTCCCCACCCCCTTCCCTCTGAGAGTACTTAGCCCATTGCGTGTTTCCCTGTCTCTAGTTCTTTTTTGTTTGTCAGTTTATATTGTTAATTAGATTCCACATAAAAGTGAAATCATGTGATATTTGTCTTTCTTTGATTGGCTTATTTCACTAGCTTAATACTCTCTACGTCTCTCTATACTGTCTCACAGGGTAAGAGATCCTTTTTTATAGCTGCATAGTATTTCAATTTTATGTCTTTAGAGTAAAATTTCTCTTGTATTGGAAAACCATGTGCTTTAATTGGAATTCTAGAGTCATACCAACTATCAGTACATTCATTATTCACTAAAGAAAATTCTTCCTTTAACAGTGTTATAGCCCTCTAACTGGTAAGCCATATTGTTATTTCTCTTCAATGACCAGTTAAAGATATAACCTTCCAAGAGCTTCCCCATATCAGTTGTTTTAACAGGAATTGTGTTTGTGAATGAAATAACTCCAAATTATTTTACTTACAAGGAGTTATAGTACCTTTTAGAATTACAGTGTCTAAAAATATCATAAGGGTTCATCTTGGGAGGATTTAAACACTCATAAACAGCATTATTGGATAAAAACTAATAAACTACTTTTGAATATTATTTTTAAAGACACACATACACACACACACACACACACACACACGCACACACACATGTACATATCCATGCTAACAGTTTTCATGAACTTGGAACTTATCAAGGAGCAAGAAATCATAGCCAAAAAAGTTAAGAAAGGCACCCAAACTGCAAAACCTCCTGCACAAATGGAAGTGACTAAGCTTTCAGTCACTTCACCTCTTTTAATGCTTCTAAGATTACACATAGTCGTTTATCAGGACATTTGACCTGATTGCCATTTTGTATCTGTTAAAGGGGACTTGAAGTTCATTAGAGGAAAAAATTGTTTGGCATTTCAGTAATATCCTGTATAGTGTGGGAAAATGGTGGATCAAATGTCAAGGATATATAAGTAGTAATAAGATTACTTTGTGGGGATATTTCAGGGAGATCAAATTCTATTAAAGTATAAATTTTGTTCCCCAGGCTTTCTGTTCACCCAAGTAACTGAATCTCCTAGTTTGTTAATTTAACTCTATTAAAGTTTTCATTTTTAAAATCATACATTTAATAGGAAACCAAAATCCACTTATTCTCAAACTAGAGTATTTTTTAATAAGGTGTTCTTTTTCTGTCACTTCACTAAATAATCAACACAGATTTCAAAGCCATCTCTTTTAATCCAAGATTAAAATAAATCTATTTTACTTATTATACAGTGCCATTGTCCTTGCCATGTACTCTTATGTGTGTCATAAGTCAGCATATTTATTTGACATCTGACAACAAATCATAAGCAGTAAAAATATTTTCATTAATTTAATAATTGATGAGGTCCAGGGCCAACATAAATGCGTGTGAGATTGTGCACTGTAGGACTTCAGGGGTGCCATACACATTGTATTTATGAGAGTGGTGCCCTTGAAGTTGTGCAGTACACATCCTCCACAACTATATTGGGTGGCCTTGCCTGATCTAAAATCAGGCAGAATGATTGGTGCAAGGCATAAGGATAATGACATCAAAGTCATTTTTCTTTGAGAACTCATAGTTGAGTAAGAAAGACTGAAAACTAAAGGAAATCTGTGCTACATCCCATCACAAGGAAAGTGTGGGACCTTCCTAGCCATATAGACCTCTAATTAAAAATAGAAGACCAGATAAAAGTGAGCAGTTAAGGCTAGAACTCTTCCTGGTACCATTTCATATTATGGGCTCCTAATTAATATATATTTTTTATATATCTGCTCAGTGTTAACATAAAATTTAATCACAAATACTATACTTATACTAGAGGCCTGGAGCACAAAATTCGTGCATGGGTATGGTCCCAAGGCCTGGCCCTCAATCAGGGCAGATAGGGGCTCCCTTCCCCACCTACCAGCTGCCTGCCAGGGCCTTCCTTCATTCCAGGATGCCCCCCCTGGTGGTCAGCACACATACAGCAAGTGATAGAACTCAGTTTTCTGGTCCAACTCCAGTGGGGACACTTTGCATATTAGCCTTTATATAGATAAATGAACTAGGTGCTTTTAATAGCATTTTGCTTCCCTCCACTCCCACTGATGGTAAGGTCATAGCTATTAACTAAAACACTATCTTCCTATCTTTCTCCTCAAGTTCTATCCTGACTCTGCCTCCTGACCCCACTAAGCCCATCTTGTATGTCTCTGTTGTGTACATACTCCACTTTTAATCTTAGTACTTGATACTTCTGAAAGTCTATAGGTTTCCCAAGCCAAACTCAATGTTCTTGGTGCTCTTTTTTTCTATATATCTGTGGCACAGGTCTACCCACTTCTACACCCTGATTTTTGAACCTCAGCCCTGGAATTCACTGCTTACTCCCAATATGAGTTTACATTTTTAAAAACATACTTTTATTGATTTCAGAGAGGAAGGAAGAGGGAGAGATAGAAACCTCAATTTTGGAAAGCCGCTGCTTTTCCAATACTGTTATAAGAGTGCACAAGGAATGCAGAAGGCTGATGGACCTGGGGCTTTAGCAGTGCTGTGCTGAGATACTGGTGGCCCAAGGCAATTCCCTATCCTGATAATCCTTTTACTGTTTACCAAGCTTTACCTTTGATTGATATGCCTGTATGCTTTGCTAAAGGGAATAATCCTTTTACTGTTTACCAAGCTTTACCTTTGATTGATATGCCTGTATGCATTGCTAAGGGGAAAATGTATATTCAAGTGAATAAAAGCAGATGCGACCCAGTTTTGGTGTGCTCTTCACAAAAGAGATACCCCTGGCCCCCAATGCCTTCTAAATTTATATTTATTTCTTGTATAGCATTTTTATTTGTGTGTCAGCCCCTCCTTCAGATCCTGAACCCTAGCCATGCACATTACAGCAATCTACAATGAGAGAGAATCATTGATTGGCTGCCTTCCGCATGCCCTACACTGGGGATCAAACCTGCAACCCTGGCGTGTATCCTAACAGGGAATCAAACCATGACCTACTGGTTCATAAGTCAATGCTCAACCACTGAGCAATCCTGGCTTGGCATGATTTTTTTTTCTTAAAGCCAAGTTGGTGCAAAATTTTATTCTGATAAATGAAGTCTTTACAAGGGCAGGGATTTTGTCCACACACCTCTAGTGCCCTGAACGATACTTAGCATTTAGTGTGCATTGAGTATTAGGTGATTGACTGTATGTGGGACAATATACAAGAATTCCAAGGCCCTTCCACTGGAACCTATCTTCCAGCTGTTGCTGATTTGTGTTTATCAGAGGATGTAGCTTGCTCAGTTTCCTGTTGAGCTTCTTGGGCTTCCATCACAGATCTTCTCAAGTTCACTCTCCAGCATCCCTGAAAAGTAGAATCTAGAGCGCTTCCACAGCTTAATAGCACCTCCCCATGGCAAGGAATCTAACTGCAGGTGACTGACTCTAGTAGTCTCAGAATCTAGACCACTCAATTCTCTTCAATCTCACCATGGCAGGACAACTGCTCTTGGAAATATCAACCAATGACTTTGGGTCTCAATTCTCTTTTTCTTCCAGATATGCTTATATAAGAGCACATTATGCTTTAGTCTCCCAGTGGAGGTAGTATAGGTTGTCTCCAGGCTTTCATGATAGGCATACAAAACAGCACAATTCTGGTAAGGATTCTGGAAAAATAAATAGTTTGGAAAAGTTTTCTTCTCTCTTCATTACACATCCTCACAAAAGAAAGGGTTTGGTCCAACCAATAGAAAGCACACTGGAAGGTCTCTTTTTTACCCACTGCAATCCTAAATTCACCACTAATCAACCTCAATCCTTACCTTCACGGTTGATGGCCATAACTGAGCCTCTTTGACCTACCCGTGGTCTGCAAACTGTGGCTTGCGCGCCACATGCGGCTCTTTGGCCCCTTGAGTGTGGCTCTTCCACAAAATACCATGGCCTGGCGAGTCTATTTTGAAGAAGTGGCATTGGAAGGAGTTTGTTTTAAAAAATTAGCTCTCAAAAGAAATTTCAATCGTTGTACTGTTGATATTTGACTCTGTTGACTAATGAGTTTGCCAACCACTGACCTCGGCAATACCAGAGTTGCAGACCTCTGTCCTGTGCCTATGTTCTTCACTTGATGGTCCCAGGAAGTAGTACTTACCCTGTTTGGAGTGAGAATTTCTATGCATCACAGCTATCTTAAAAACTTTCCAGTATTAACCACAAATGGCTATGGAATCTGGTGACTCAGGCCAATACAGCTTGAGCAAATTTGGCAGACTTGGAAATGTTCCACATAAGAGATGCATGTCACGTTCTTTTTGGTGTCTTGTGTTTGTCATAGGTCACATGCCAGAAAGTAATGGCGACCAGAGAGACATACTGTCAGAAGCCTATATTTCTGGATGAGAGCTTCTATTGGGATAACTTTCACTAGCAAACTCTACCTACAAATGACATAGTGAATAAGTGTTCCAGGGCCATTTTAAGAGAAGACTGGGAGTGGCATAATTTCTAAAGGTTTACTATACCCCTGCATTTCCTGGCTAGAAAAGAACTCCTAAAATATACTCTCAGATTATGCTGGGAGATGAATTGCCATTACATATGATCATTTAAGCTGACTGTTATAGCCTGGATGTTGTGTTTTCCCAAATTCATATATTAAAGCTCTAACCCCAAGTGTGACTGTATTTGGAGATGGGTCTCTAAGGAAGTGATTGAACTTAAATGAGGTCATAATGGTGAGACCCTGATCTAATAGAATTAGTATTTTTATAGGAGTCACCAGAAACCTCATGCATTCCCTTTCTCTCTCACACTCCCCTCCCCCATTCAGATACCAAGGAAAAGTCATATGTGGAAAGAGTGAAAAGATGGGCGGGCATCTGCAAACCAGGAAGAGAGCTTTCACCAGAAACCAATCAGCTGGCTTCTAGCATCCAGAACAGTGAGTAAATTCAATTCTGTTGTTTAAGCTACCCAGTATTTTGTTATGGCAGCCCAAGCAGACTAAAACACTCACCCCCCACCCCAGATTGCAAATTATAGAACCTGGGACACTTGTTGCCATCGCCCGTGGAAATATATACCTTTATTATCTTCTGTTCATAACTTAGGAAAGAATGAACAATACTCAAATACAAGGACTAGAAATGTATCTTTTCACCAAAAAATGCATATTTAAATAAGTTCTGATTTTTGCAATTATTTTCTTTTATGTGAAATCCAGACTAACAAGTTCATAATCAAAAAGAAAAAAAGTTGCCGAGACCGGTTTGGCTCAATGGATAGAGCGTCGGCTTGGGGACTGAAGGACCCGGGTTCGATTCCGGTCAAGGGCATGTACCTTGGTTGCGGGCATATCCCCAGTAGGGGGTGTGCAAGAGGCAGCTGATCGATGACTCTCTCTCATCGATGTTTCTAGCTTTCTATCTCTCTCCCTTCCTCTCTGTACAAAATCAATAAAATATATTTAAAAAAAAAAAAAGAAACAAAAAGAAAAAAAGTTACCAAATGGGAATTCTAAGTCAACTGCAAACTGAGATTTTTATTTGATAAAATTTATGTGATAAAATTTTAAATGAGGGGCAAGTGTATAAAATGTTAAATGAGGGGCAAGTGTACAAAATGGGAGATTTACAATATGCTAATAAAAAATTGGGGATATTAGGCATTTCAAATTTAGGATTATGCTAATTAATATTTTAATGTTAACATTAAAGGTAATATTAGAGAAAAATAAATCTAGTAATCAGGGTTGTGATTCAAATTATTCTGAAAAATCATATTCTATGTGAAAAAAGGCTTTAGGTAAAATATATTTTATTGGAACTGTCAAATGAGATGGGTTCTTGAATCCTAGCCCAATAATTTTTTTAAAATCTTAGATTTTAGTGATTTTTATCTATTAAGCACCCATTTCATGTTTATTGCATGAATGAATATGTCAGCAAGTACTAAAGACACAATGTAACTTTTAAATATTTTGAGAATCCTATAGCAATCTTCCTTCCACAGTTTGGGATGCTGACTGGTAAATAGTTTGTTTCTTTGTTAAATAAAGTAATTTTTTATGTTAAAGGAAAGCAATATTGAAATAGGTGAGCTACTTCGATTTTTTCCAAAGAATTTCACCTAAGGATCACCTATGTTGGTTATTTCTGCAAAGAGTACCTCCTTTTCTGATGCACTATTAACCTGAAGGCCAAGCATATTTTTCTATGACTTTGTGAATTCTTTACTGAATTTCAATTCCAGTTCTGTTAGCAACTTTTCTTTGACTATAGAAATAAACTTTTCTGTGTCTCGGTTGTCCTATAAACAACACAAAATGGTTCTATTAGATGATAACTTCCAACTCTTAAAAACGGACCTCTGGTCTAATTAGCATATTACACTTTTATTATTATAAATATCCATCCCATTGCTTTCATTCTCCATAGAGAAACTCCTTACTGAAATATGTATATTGTAAATAATTTCTTTGCTCAGTATAGAATTAGACAATAGCTATGGTTCATCAAAGATTTGTCTATATCAGTATTTGTGATACTTAAGAAATAATGATAATATCAATATATAGCATACTTATGCTAGGATTTCACTGTTTTTACAAAAATAATTACTTAATTTCCATATTGGTATAGTAAATATGTAAAACCACTGGAGAAACAACAATGAAATCTGGCATTGCATTTTACATCAATTTTGAATATGAATTTAACTTTAAGATATGGTTTTACGTGAACTGAAAAGAAACTTAGCGACATAAAAATGTGTTTCAAAACTTAAATAAAGAATATAACTGGTATATAGAATAACAGCCCTCCCAGAGATACCAGCATCCTGAACCCTGGAACTTGTGAATACGTTATGTTACATGACAGAGTGGAATTAAAATTGCTGATGCAATAGTTTTCTAATCAGATGGCCTTAATATAAAGTCATTATTCTGGGTTATCCAGATGGACCCAATGTAATCAGAAGTGTCCTTAAAATGAGAATAGGCTGGCAGAAGAGCAGGTCAGAGATGAGACTACAGAAGAGGTCAGAGTGATGCACTGAGAGAAGGGTTTGCAGCCTATTACTAGCTTAAACACCTCACTTTTCTTTGTAATTTCATCTCATATATAAAATGGTTTGGGGTTTTTTGAACTTTATCTAAAAAGGCATACATTTAATCACATTGTATGATTTTATGTCTCATTTCTCTTGTTGAGCATTATATTTACAAGATACATAATGGTTGTGGTGTGAAGCAGAAATCTGTTCATTTTTATTCCTTTGTAGTATCCACTGAATACATATGCCACAATTTGTTTATGCATTCTACTTTTAATGGGCACTTGTTAGTATTTTCTCTGTAAGGCTGTTATAATGCTTCTATGAGTGTGTGTGTGTGTGTGTGTGTTGAGATGTGGACTTCTGCTGAGGATGAGTGTCATCAATAAAATTTTGGATATTTGTCAGTATGTCCTACAAGTTGTCACTGCTCCATTTTTTTACTTCTCTCATTCTGGAATAGCAATTAAAGTTAAGTTAGACCTTCTCACTGTAACTCTATTTCTCTTCTCTTCTATATTTTCAATGTGTTTTATCTGTTTAGTGGACTGAATTCTGAATAATTTTTCTAGTACTTAGCTCAATCTTTTATTGGTATCCATCTACATTTAAATCAACCACTACTTTTTATTTCATTTATTATATTAAAATTTTGAAATATATACTTAGTTGTTTTCCAAATGTATCCCATCACATGTATGTATGTATGTATGTATGTATGTATGTATGTATTTACTTTCTTACTTACTAGAGGCCAAGTGCATGAAATTCATGTGCAGGTATAGTCCCTAGGCATGGCCTATGATCAGGGCCATCTTCTCCAGCTGCCCGCAGCCAGCCCTGTCCCCCGCCACCACCCACTCCTGGTTCCCTGTTTGCCATTGGGAGAGCAGAGCCTGCTGGCCAGGGAAAGGGACCAAGAGGTGGTCTGTGCGCCTCATAGTGACTAGTTGAGCATTCATTCTTGTCGTTCCACCATTAGGGTCCATTTGCATGTTACCCTTTCATTATATAGGATAGAGGCCCAGTCCATGGATGGGGCCAGATGACCTGTCGTGATGGGGCCCTGGATTGGGATGGGTGTCCCTGTTGATGGGCAGTGCTGGATGGAGTGAGGGGCTGTGGGAAGTTTGCTGGCAGCCAGGTACCCAATTGGGGTGGGGATCCCTGCTGGGACGTGCAGCTGGCCATAGCAAGGAGTCCCAGTTGTTCTGGTCTCTGGTCGTTCTGGTCATTCCACCGTTTCAGTCGCTGGGCTTTTATTATATAGGATTTATTGATTTATTAAATATATTTTTATTGCTGATAGTATTAAAGATGTCTCCTATTTACCCCTCTTTTTTACCCCTCCTCCCAGCTCCTACCCACTCTCCCTGGGTCTTCACTACCCTATTGCCAGTGTCCATGGACTATGCATGTAAGTATATAAGTACTTTGGTTTACCTCTTCTCATTCCTCCAACCTCACATCAAGGTACACCAGTTTGTTTCATGTCTCCATGCTTCAGGTCTTATTTTGTTGGTCCATTCATTTTGTTCATTAGATTCCAGAAATAAGTGAGATCGTGTGATATTTGTCTTTCTCAGATTGGCTTATTTCACTAAGCATAATATTTTCCAGGTCCATCCAAAGGGTAAGAGATCCCTCCTTTTTATAGCAGCATAGTGTTCCATAGTGTAAATGCCCCACAGCTTAATTTATCCATTCATCTACTGATAGACACTTGGGCTGTTACCAGATTTTAGCTATTGTAAACTGCACTGCTATGAACATATGGGTGCATATATTCTTTGTGATTGGTGATTCCGACTTCTTAGGATATATTCCTAGAAGTGGGATCACTGGGTCAAATGGCAACTCCATTTTTAATTTTTTGAGGAAACTCCATACTGTGTTCCATAGTAATTGTACCAGTCTGCATTCCTACCAGCAGTGTAGTAGGGTTCCCTTTTCTCCACATCCTCATCAGCATTTGTTGCTTATTGATTTATTAAGGGTAGCCATCCTCTAATAATTAGTGATCTGGAGCATTTTTTCATATGTCTCTTGGCCTTTTTTATATCCTCATTAGAGACATGGAAACATGGAATAGACTGACAGATCTCAGAGGAAAGGAAAGGAGTCATGAAGAGATTAACCAAAGAACTTATATTGATATACATATATACATAGCCCATGGACACAGACAATAGTGAGGTGAAGGCCTGGGGCGGGTCAGGAGCAGTGTGGAGGGGAGCAATGTGGGAAAAGTGGAGGATATCTGTAGTACTCTCGATAATAAAAATAAATTTTAAAAAATAATACTTTAATTTGTGCTCAGGATTCTTCATGTTAAGACTAAATACATAGGCCTATCATTTTATTTTATAGGAAATAATCCTGTTTATATGGTTTTATAAAAAAGGTGTGTTTTATCTTTACCCTCATCCTTAAAACCTAGAAATTTTAAGTATGTTAGACAATATCACATGAAAATTATTGAAATTGAACTCAGAAGATGTTCAGTGACTTCTATAATAAGCAATCAGATATAAACAGGATTTTAATTTCTTCTAAATGTTCAAGCGTATAATTTTTAAATGCCATTTCAAAATCTAAGCTATTTGTTAGCAATTGAGTTTAAATTGCTCAAAAGTATTTTTCAACAGTTATGAAAGAAATCTCTGATTGCCTGAGGTAGACAGGTAAAATTTAAATCTATACAAATTACCTTTCATTGATCCAGTTGACACAGTATATTTTCATTCTCCTTGTTTATTAGCCAAAGGCAGTTTGCATAAATTTATCATCATGACTCCTGATGTGCACCAATTGCTTTTATTAAAAAAAATGGTGTTGGCGGAGCTTGAAGATGGCGACCGAACAGATGGACTTGTTCTGACCCCGGTCCCAAAACAGATAGAAGCAACATCTGAGTCGCTCAGGGAATGTTGATTAGCAGCTAAGGGGCAGCGGATCACTCTAGGAAGGTAAGGAAGTGTCCGCTGGACAATTTTTCCTGACCAAGCGGCCAGCACTCCCGACTTCTCCCGGAGCTCCGGGCTCGGCGCAAAGGCGGCGCCACCCTACCAGGAAGGGAGCAGCTTCTCTGAGGCCTGGAAAACCCACAGCCGAGGAGTCCATCGAGCACCTGTGGCGCCCCGATCGGAGCAAGCGCGTGGATTCAAGGAAGCTCTTCAACCACCCACAGAAAGGTCAGAGTTTGCGTGGCTAGGCTGAGAGTTCAGGCTGCGATAGCCCCGTAGCTCCGGCGAGGCCCCGCCCCCAGAGCGGCCCTGAGTGCGGCCCGGAGCGCCGCGAGGCCCCGCCCCCAGTGCAGCCCTGAGAGCCACGGCCCCACCTATTGATATATTGTAGCACCAGAGCGCTGCGAGGCCCTGCCCCCAGTGCGGCCCTGAGCGCCGCGCCCCGCCGCGAGGCCCCGCCCCCAGTGCGGCCTGGAACGCTGCGGCCCCGCCTATATTGTAGCCCAGGAGAGCTGCGAGGGCCCGCCCCCAGAGAGAAAGAGGGCCAGAGCAACCAAAGTCTGGGAGGTCAAACCGGTAACACTGACACCTAAGGGCTGAACTACAAACTGCCTTTTTTTTTTTTTTCTTTTTTCTTTTTTTTCTTTTTTCTTTTTCTTTTTCTTTTAATTAATCAAAAATAAATGGACACAAATAACTAAGATATAGCCTACCTAAAATTAAGGACTACCTTACAAAACTGAGGTGCAGTGGAAAGCTGGGAACTGCAAGACTCTCTGATCCAAGAACCAGGCATACCAAATACAATAACAGAGGAAGTGATTGAACTCTACTGGACAATTTTATGCTAATTATACTATTCTATATTTTATTTTCATTTTTTACATTTTTTATTTAATTTTCATTTTTTACATCTTTTACTTCAGAAACGATTTTTTTTCTTTTTTCCTTACTTGATTTTACCTTTTCAATTATTACATTTTTCAATCTCTATCTTCACTATTACTACTGCTATTTTGCAATTTTTTTTTTCTTTTTCTTTTCCTCCCCACTACCATTTTACTTCGTCTTTATTTTACATTGGGAGTAACCTTCATTCTATTTTAATCTCTACTATAGCATCATTCAACCCTATCTCAATTCGACCTTTACCCCATCACTCTCTTACTAAACTTTAACCTTTTAGTCTCCAGTTTATCCTATCCCTTTCCGGCTTTAGTTTTTCCTCTATTCTTTCTGTATACCCCCTGCTAAAGCTCTCACTATACTCATAGACCTAAGTTCCAACCCCTGATACAAGTGTATAAATATCACTCTCTGCACTATATTAACTAGTTAAAAAAAAAAAAAAACACAAAAAAAACGGTTCTACTTTCTATCCTTTTCTCATTGTTTGAGTGAAGGTTGATTATTGTGAATATTTGTGCTTTTCAGTGAAATTGTTATGCTTATTCCAGTGTTGTTATTGTTGCTTTGTATTTTTTTTTAAATCCTCTGTTTTTGTTTGTTTCTTTGACTTCTGTATATCATAACCTTACTTAATAATAGTGGATATTGTATTGTAGTTTGTATTAATCTCCAAGTATTGTTACCGGCATTGGCTGGGCTCAGTGGTTGATCTATGGCAATTTTCTCCACATATATATAGTTTGTTTCCCATTTTTTTAGTTTGCTTCTTCTCTCTCTCTCTCTCTCTCTCTCTCTCTCTCTCTTTCTCTCTCTCTCTCTTACTCTCTCTTCTTTTTCTCCCTGTTTTCTAACTTCATTTTGTCATTACTTTATTTCTTCTTTGACTTTTTTTTTTTTTAATTTTTCTTTATTTTATTTTTACCTTCCTTCCTTCCTTCTCTCCTATACCCTAATTTGCCTATCGCTAGGGGTTACCTTTATTAGAGGTTATTAATATTGTAAATACATTCCTGTTAAGTGCCTCTCGTGTTGTACCTGGTAGTGTTGTATTTTGCACCTATAAATTAACGCAAGAGAAAGAACACCACATAACCAGACATCCTGAAAAGAGATACCATGGGAAGACAAAGAAACACCCCACAAATGAAAGAAAAGCAGGCATCACCAGAAAAGGAAGTAAACGAGCCAGAGGCAAGCAGCCTACCAGAGCAAGAGTTCAGAATAATGATTATTGGTTGGCTAAAAAGAATGGAAGAGAAATTTGACAATAACCAAGAAGAAATGAGGAAGAACCATCAGGAATTGAGGAAGAACCAAGAAGAAATGAAAAATGACATCGCTACCATGAAGAACTCAATAGAAAGCATCAAGAGTAGACTAGATGAAGCGGAAGACCACATCAGTGAACTAGAAGACAAGATGGAAAAAAATACCCAATTAGAGCAGCTTCTAGAAAAAAAGATTAAAAAGCAGGAGGAGAGCCTACGGGAGCTTTGGGACATTACAAAACAAAATAATATTCGAATAATAGGGGTTCCAGAAGGAAAGGAAACTGAGGTAGACGTGGAAAAAGTATTTCAAGAAATAATGACAGAAAACTTTCCTGAGATAGAGAAGAAAAAACCCACACAAATCCAAGATGCTCGCAGAGTCCCAAGCAAAATGAATCCCAGAAGACAGACGCCAAGGCACATTATAATTAAAGTGGCAAACAACAACGACAAAGTAAGAATCTTAAAAGCAGCCAGAGAGAGACAGAAAGTTACTTACAAAGGAACCCCCATCAGACTAGCAACTGATTTCTCAACAGAAACATATCAGGCCAGAAGGGAATGGGATGAAATATACAAAGTCATGCAAAGGAAGGGTTTGAATCTAAGAATACTGTACCCAGCAAGACTATCAATCAAAATTGAAGGGGAAATCAGGAGCTTCACAGACAAAAAAAGACTGAAGAAATTTATCTCCACCAAACCAGCAATGCAAGAAATGCTAAAGGGTCTACTGTAAAAATAAAGAAATAGGAATTGAAGAAGGAACATGGGTATAGAATAAAAATGCCATCAAATGAGTACCTATCAATAATAACCTTAAATGTAAATGGATTAAATGCTCCAATAAAAAGACATAGGGTGTCAGATTGGATAAGAAAACAAGACCCTTACATCTGTTGCCTACAAGAAACCCACCTCAGAAAAAAAGATGCACACAGACTGAGGGTGAAGGGATGGAAAAAAGTTTTCCAGGCAAATGGAAAGGAAAGAAAAGCTGGGGTAGCAATACTTATATCTGACAAATTAGATCTCAGAGTGAAGGACATAACAAGAGATAATGAAGGCCACTTCATAATACTAAAGGGTACAATCCAACAAGAAGAAATAACCCTGGTAAATATATATGCACCCAATACAGGAGCACCCAAATACATAAAAAAACTGCTGGAGGACATTAAGGGAGAGATTAATAGCAATACAATCATAGTAGGAGATTTTAATACCCCACTGTCACCCTTCGACAAATCATCTAAACAAAAAATCAGCAAAGAAATATCAATCCTAAACGACTCACTAGACCAGATGGAATTAATTGACATCTTTAGAACATTCCACCCCAAAGCCACAGAATATACATTCTTCTCAAGTGCACATGGGACATTCTCAAAGATAGACCACATTTTGGGACATAGGCAAAGTCTCTTCAAATTCAAGAAGATAGAAATCATATCAAGCATCTTCTCAGACCATAGTGGCATAAAACTGGAAATTAATTACAATAAAAATAATCCAAAGAAATCAAATACATGGAGACTAAACAACATGCTATTAAACAAGGACTGGGTTACCAGAGAAATCAAGGAAGAAATTAAAAACATCCTGGCAACAAATGACAATGAAAACACAACAATCCAAAATCTATGGGACACAGCAAAAGCAGTTTTGAGAGGGCAGTTCATATCCTTACAAGCCTATTGCAAAAAACTAGAAAAAATGGTAACAGATGAACTAACTCTACAACTCAAAGAGTTAGAAAAAGAGCAACAAGAAAAGCCCAGTGTAAGCAGAAGGAAGGAAATAACAAAAATCAGAGCACAGATAAATGACATAGAGACCAAAGAAACAATACATAAGATCAACAAAACCAAGAGCTGGTTCTTCGAAAGGATAAACAAGATTGATGGACCTCTAGCCAGGCTAACCAAGAAACAAAGAGAGAGGACCCAAATAAACAAAATCAGAAATGAAAGAGGTGAAATAACAACAGACCCCACCGAAATACAACAGATTGTTACAAAATACTACGAACAACTCTATTCCAACAAACTAAACAACCTGGAGGAAATGGACATATTCCTAGAAAAATACAAACTGCCAAAACTCAATCAGGAAGAATCTAAAAATCTCAATAGACCAGTGACGTGGGAAGAAATTGAAACCGTCATCAAAAAGCTTCCAGCAAACAAAAGCCCAGGGCCAGATGGCTTCACAGGAGAGTTTTACCAAACATTCAAGGAAGAACTAAAACCTATCCTCCTCAGACTATTCCAAAAAATCCAAGAGGAAGGAACACTTCCGAACTCCTTCTATGAAGCCAACATCACCCTAATACCAAAACCAGATAAAGACAACTCAATGAAAGAGAATTACAGGCCAATATCCCTCATGAACATAGATGCCAAAATCCTCAACAAAATTCTAGCAAATCGACTCCAGAAGAACATCACAAAGATCATACACCATGACCAAGTAGGATTTATTCCAGGAATGCAAGGATGGTACAATATCCGCAAATCAATAAACGTGATACATCACATAAACAAATTGAAAGATAAAAATCATATAGTCATATCAATTGACGCAGAAAAAGCATTTGACAAAATCCAACACCCTTTCCTGTTAAAAACTCTTAAAAAGGTGGGAGTACAAGGATCATACCTCAACATAATAAAAGCTATATATGATAAACCCACAGCCAACATTATACTCAATGGGCAAAAACTAAAACCATTCCCTCTAAGAACAGGAACAAGACAGGGATGCCCACTCTCGCCACTCCTGTTTGACATAGTTCTGGAAGTACTAGCCATTGCAATTAGACAAGAGGAGGAAATAAAAGGAATCCAAATTGGAAAAGAAGAAGTAAAGTTATCCTTATTTGCAGATGACATGATATTGTACATAAAAAACCCAAAAGACTCCATTAAAAAACTAATTGACTTAATAAATGAATTTGGCAACGTAGCAGGATATAAAATTAATGCCAAGAAATCCATGGCATTTCTATACACCAACAGTGAAACTACAGAAACAGAGGCTAAAAAAGCAATTCCATTCACCATCGCACCAAAAAAATTAAGATACCTAGGAATAAATTTAACTAAAGAAATAAAGGACCTATTTGTGGAAAACTACACGACACTGGAAAAAGAGATAGAGGAAGATGTAAGGAGATGGAAGAACATACCATGTTCATGGATTGGTAGAATCAACATCATCAAAATGTCCATACTTCCTAAAGCAATCTATAGGTTCAATGCACTCCCCATTAAAATACCAACGACATATTTCACTGACCTAGAAAGAACTCTCCAAAAGTTCATTTGGAACAATAAAAGACCCCGAATAGCCACAGCAATTCTGAGAAAGAAGAGTAAAGTAGGAGGGATCTCAATACCAGACTTCAAACTATACTACAAAGCCACTGTTCTCAAAACAGCCTGGTACTGGCACAAGAACAGACAAATAGATCAATGGAATAGAATTGAGAACCCAGATATCAACCCAAATCACTATGCTCAATTAATATTTGACAAAGGAGGCACGAATATACAATGGAGTCAAGACAGTCTCTTCAATAAATGGTGTTGGGAAAATTGGACAGACACATGCAAAAGAATGAAACTAGATCACCAACTTACACCATTCACAAGGATAAACTCAAAACGGATACAGGACTTAAACATCAGACGGGAAACCATAAAAATACTAGAAGCATCCACAGGTAGCAAAATCTCAGACGTATGCCAAAATAACTTCTTCACTGATACTGCCCCTAGGGCAATGGAAGCTAAAGAGAAAATAAACAAATGGGACTACTTCAAAATAAAAAGCTTTTTTTACAGCAAAAGAAACCATCAATAAAACAACAAGAAAGCACACGGTGTGGGAGATCATATTTGCAAATATTACCACTGATAAAGGTTTAATCTCCAACATTTACAGACAGCTTATACAACTAAATAAAAGGAAGATGAATGATCCAATTAAAAAATGGGCAATGGACCTAAACAGAATATTTTCAAAAGAAGACAGAAGGAAGGCCAAAAGGCACATGAAAACATGCTCAAAGTCACTAATTATCTGAGAGGTGCAAATCAAAACAACAATGCGGTACCATCTCACACCTGTCAGAATGGCCAACATCAACAAATCAACAAACGACAAGTGTTGGCGAGGTTGCGGAGAAAAAGGAACCCTCGTGCACTGCTGGTGGGAATGCAGACTGGTGCAACCACTGTGGAGAATAAGTGTGGAGTTTCCTCAAAAAACTGAAAATGGAACTCCCATTTGACCCAGTAATCCCACTTCTAGGAATATATCCCAAGAAACTAGAAACACCAATCAGAAAGGATATATGCACCCCTATGTTCATAGCAGCACAATCTACAATAGCCAGAATTTGGAAACAGCCTAGGTGCCCGTCAGCAGATGATTGGATCAAAAATTATGGTACATCTACACAATGGAATACTATGCTGCCATAAAGAAGAAGGAATTCTCATCATTTGCAGCAACCTGGATGGAATTGGAGAGCATCATGCTGAGTGAAATAAGCCAATCAACGAAAGAGAAACACCACATGACCTCACACATCGGTGGATGATAAAGATCTTTATAAACTGATGAACCAAGAGACAGATATAGAGAAAGTAAAGCAACAGGCAGACTGTCAAATTACAGTGGGGAGGGTAGGGATATCAGGGGGAGATAATAGATCAACCGAAGGACTTGTATAAATGCATATAAGTACAACCAATGGACATAAAACTATGGGGAGGGAGGGGATGTGTGGGAGGGAGGGAGGGGGGCAATAAAAAAAAATCAAGAAAATATGTAAAAAATAAATAAATAAATAAATAAATAAATAAATTAAAAAAAAATAAATAAAGTATGTGATTTTAGGTAAAGCTTAAAATTTTGCTCAAAAGGCAGTGGTGATTTTCATGATTCTGATAGTAAGAGAATACAACTGCTTCCACTCAGAGCCTGAAGAAGTGAAACTGAAGATGTTTCATTTGACTGTTCCACCAAAGCCTTACAACAGGATTGGCCAAATCCCATCTACAGCCTGTTTCAGCATAGCCTTCAATTATGAATGATCTTTACATCTTTAGTTAAACAATAAAAAGAATATTTTGTGACATGTGAAAATGGTATGAAATTCAATTTTTAGCATTAAAAAAATAAAGTTTTCTTTTAATATAGCTACACCCTTAGAGACCGTCCATCCAGAAAAGACTAAAATATTTACTAGGAGGCTCCTTACAAGAAAAGCCTGCTGGCTTCTGCTATGGGGTACACACAGAATGACCAATCAGAAGAAAGGAATCAATAGTGAAACAGAATGTATTGATTTTGGTTACATTTACTTCATTACTAATTCTCAAAACATTGATGTAAATTTAGCTCATAAATGGCCAATAAAATAACAATATAAAAAAAAATAAAAAAAAAATAAAAAAATGGTGTTTATTAATATTATCTAAGAATTATTGCCATTTTCCATTTCTATATGTGAATGCACTGGTATATTTTAAGGCAAAAATAATACCATGACAGTTAATCTTTATGAAGAAGTTGCTTAAAAACTGAACTTTTATTTAGTACAGGGTATAATAATTTTAAAGAAATATTCTATTGATTGACATAATTGAATTTTTTGTGTGTTCAATTTAGATTTATGTATTCATACAAGAGGTGCCTGTTTGTTATTCATTTGTCATATGCCCATCATAAGCACATCCTGAAAAGTAGTTAAAGCAACTTTTGCATTGTTGATCATTGAGAAGGTGATGCAGCATGCTTTTTGGAGGTTGCATGCATACAACTTTCTAACTTTTTTCTTTACTCCAGCATAAAGCACTAAATCCAGCCATACTAAGCCTTAAGATAACTCATAATGATGGCCTCTAAAGCCACTTAAGGTATTAAGGAACTTCTTAAGCAAATGTAAGCCTCTCCCTTTGGTAAGAATTCTTAGCACAGGCCTGGATGGCATATGGGATGAGGAATGCGGCATGGCTTTGGGGTTGAGAAGAGTAGATTCATATTTTAATTCTGTTCTTTTTAGAAATACATATATTATTGAATTTTTACAGAGTGGAAGGGAGAGGGATAGAGAGTTAGAAACATTGATGAGAGAGAAACATCGACAGCTGCATCCTACACACTCCCCACTGGGGATGTGCCCGCAAACAATGTACATGCCCTTGACAGGAATCGAACCTGGGACCCTTCAGTTTGCAGGCCAACACTCTATCCACTGAGCCAAACCAGTTAGGGCTTTAGTTCTGCTCTTAAGAGCTGGATGAAGCAGCCTTGCTTTCCTAATCTGTAGTATGGAATCTCAATTGTTTCTGCTTCATATGAATGTTGTGAAGACTGAGCTAAAATGTAATGCCACAATCTTTCATCTGATTAGAAAAATAGGCACATGGCCCTAGCTGGTTTGGCTCAGTGGATAGAATATGCCTGCAGACTGAGGGGTCCTGGGTTCGATTCTGGTCAAGGGCATATGCCTGGGTTGTGGGCTTGATTCCCAGAGTAGGGGGCATGCAGGAGGCAGCCAATCAATGATTCTCTCTTATCATTCATGTTTTTTTTTATCTCTCTCCCTCTCCCTTTCTCTATGAAATCAATAAAACAATATATATTTTAAAAGAAGTATTTGTTCCTTATACAATGTAAACTAGATTCCTTCTCTTCTGCTAAAGTTTCCATTGTGCTTAGATCTAGTCCAAACTCCCTGTTCTAGTTTCCAAACTCCAAAATTATCTGCCCCTACATATCCCTTTGGCTACACCACACTTTCCCCTCTTGTTCACTGGGGGTTAGCAAACCTGACCTATTGTTTTCTTCTGCTCTTACAAGATGTCAAGCTTATTTTAACCTTTAGGCTTTTGCATTAATGTGTACCTCTGTTGGAATGCTTTTCCCCGGTTGTATATGGCCGGTTTCCTCATGTTAATTAGAGCTGTCATGTTATTAGGGGGGCTTTCTATGACCACCTCTTCTTAAACAGATACCCAGTAACTATGAAATCCCCTCACTTAATTATATCAACAGCAAATAGGGCTAACTATATTTCCTTGACTTTTTGTTTATTGTTAGATTATTTGATTTTTATTTATCCATTAAAATGTAAGCTCTGTGGGAGAAAGAACTTTTTCTATGTTGTCTGCCAATGTGACCCCAGAGCCTGGAACGATATTTGCCACATACTCAATGAATATTTATCAATGAACCAATTAACATTGGTTGCATGAGAATATTGCATAAATGATTCATCTCCTGGATCTCCCAATCTTAAAGTGTAAGCCTAGTAAACCCCAAAGTTACCACATTAATCCCAGTATAAGATGATGAGAATCTGGCACATTGATCCTTAGTCATTGAAGAAACTAATGGTATTTCTTTATAACTTCACATAGGTATATAAAAATTATGCACACAATCTAGATTCACAGATTCTCTATCACTTCCCTATAACTCCATGAATCCTTGAATAAAAACTATAGTCCACACACTATACTCCATTAAGAGAAAGTGGAAAGGAAAAGAAATATTTAAGGGACATTTTAAGGGGAAAAAAAACCAGTATTTTGGTTACTAACTTGAGGGACAATGAGAAGAATGATGACATGAAAATATTGAATTGAGAAATACAAGTGATGTTAGGTTGACAGTTTTGGATTTGTGAACCACTAGCAGTTAGAATTAGAGACCCATAATTCAGGTAGAAATCTGATCTTTGAAGCCAGGTTTAGGTAGTGAGTGGAAAAAATAATTAATAGAATTATGACAATTTTGCTTTTCAAAGGAGTTGGTATATACATTTAGGGATGGCAAAAGAAAGAAGCCCATGTAAAAAAGATTTTTAAAAATGTAAATAATTCTGAAAAATAGGATGAAATTAGGATAGTATATTATCACAAAAATAAAAGATTAGGGGGCTTAAGCATTATGAGTGTTTAAGCGTCATGTCAGAACATGGGCAAATATGGAGTAAACTGAGGTGGCTTCATGGACCAGTAGATCTGAAAAGCAATGTCCCAGAAGGGCTAGAAAGAAAAAATGTGTCATGTTTGAAAGGCAAGATGTACCAAGGGCTTTGTGCATAATTGCGGGAAGGAGAAAACTGAAGGTCTGTAAGAAAAAAATAAAATCCAACACGTGATGAGGGTCCCATTCATAGCTGAAAAGGATGAGCACACATAGAAAATTCACTTTCCCAGAGTGCTTTGCGCCGTTGAATAAAGGTTATAATGTTTTTTCGGGGTCAAGGCCGGGGTCATTTTGCGCTGGCTGGAGCCGGAATAAGAAGAAGGTGGCGTTGGCCTGAGTCACAGCGGTCTCTCCAGGCCGGAGCCAGGTGTCAGGGGTGGCAATGATCTTACCACACTAACTGTACCACCTTGTCCAGCCCACCACATGGATGGTCACCTTAGGAAACCCAGTTTCCCAGAGTGCTTTGCGCCGTGGACTAATGGTTATAACGGCTTTTCGGGATGAGGCCGGGGTCATTTGTCATTGGCTGCAGCCAGAGTAGGAAGGTCGTAGCGTTGGCCTGAGTGACAGCAGTCCCTCCAGTCCGGAGCCAGGTGACAGGGGTGGCAATGATCTCACCACACTAACAGTACCCCCTTGTCCAGCTCACCACGTGGGTGGTCACCTTAGAAAACCCAGTTTCCCAGAGTGCTTTGCGCCGTGGACTAACGGTTATAACGGCTTTTCGGGACGAGGCCGGGTTCATTTGTCATTGGCTGCAGCTGGAGTAGGAAGGTTGGCCTGAGTGACAGTGGTCCCTTCAGGCCGGAGCCAGGTGATTGGGGTGGCAGAGATCTCACCCCCCCAACAGAGATCTCACCCCCCCAACTCATCCTGCCCCTTTTCCAGCCCACCACGCGGTCACCTTGACAGCGAGGCAGAGGCTGCCACCGGGACACCATCTGTCCAGCCCGACCGTGAGCTCCCCGCATAAACTGCTGCGTGGCGCGAAGAAACCTGACTGCGCCATAGCGATTAATTCCCCTTGGCGAATTCAGGGGGGGGGGGGGACACACTGTGACGCCATAAACCATCGTGTTCGATTCCCTGCCAACCCCCCCTCCTCCGCAGCCCAGTTCAGGGGACCGGCCCAGAGGCCCGTGTCCGTCCTCCGTCTGTTCTCTCTGAGGTGTCCGGGCTACGTAGGCCCCAGCCTCCGCCTTCGTCTCCCAGGATGGCGAGCAGCAGCGAGTCCAAGAATGAGTTCATTGTGGGAGGGAAATACAAACTGATAAGGAAGATCGGGGCGGGGTCCTTCGGGGACATTTATCGGGCGCTCAACATCACCACTGGCGAGGAGGTAGCGGTGAAGATGGAGTCTCAGAGGGCCCGGCACCCGCAGCTGCTGTACGAGAACAGCCTCTACAAGGTCCTGCGGGGTGGGGTGGGCATCCCCCGCACATGGTGGTTTGGCCAGGAAAAAGAGTACAACGTGCTGGTTATGGATCTCCTTGGGCCCAGCCTGGAAGATCTCTTCAATTACTGTTCCAGAAGATTCTCCATGAAAACGGTGCTGATGTTAGCTGACCAGATGATCAGCAGACTCGAGTACGTGCATTCGAAAAACTTTATACACAGAGACATTAAACCTGATAATTTCGTGATGGGCGTTGGGTGTTACTGCGATAATTGCTTAGAGTCATCTCCGGTGGGGAAGAGGAAAAGAAGCATGACTGTTAGTGCTTCTCAGGGCACGTCTTTCGCGGACTTAAGCCAGCTATACCTCATTGATTACGGTCTGGCCAAAAAGTACCGAGACAACAAGACAAGGCAGCACATAGCGTACCGAGAAGATAAAGATCTCACCGGCACCGCCCGCTACGCCAGCATCAACGCCCACCTCGGCATTGAGCAGAGTCGCCGGGACGACATGGAAACCTTAGGCTACGTCTTGATGTATTTCAATAGAAGCAGCCTGCCGTGGCAAGGGTTAAAGGCCGCAACCAAGAAACAGAAAAATGATAAAATCTGCGAGAGGAAGATGGCCATTTCCGTGGAAGATCTATGCAAGGGCTTTCCTGCAGAATTCGCCATGTACTTAAACTACTGCCGTGGGCTGCGCTTTGATGAAAACCCAGATTACGCGTATCTGAGGCAGCTGTTCCGAATTCTCTTCAGAACCCTGGGCCACCAGTACGACAACAGATTCGACTGGGCCACGTTAAAGCAGAAGCCAGCTCAGCAGCACGCAACCCCTTCAAGCGCGCAGGCTCAGCAGGCCCAACCCCCCACTGGATGCTAAGCAGGAAACAAGTAGCAGGTCATCGGAGCAGCATTCATTTCTCCCCAAATCTAGACATTTTAGTTCATATGGACACCAGCCAGTTGTGGACAACCGTTTACTTGACATAAAGGACTTCATTTCAGAATGAACTGGCTCTGGGCAGCATTGGTGATCTTGCCTCCGGAGTAGCTGCTGTCATTGTGGATATTAATTGAGATGGTGAAACATGGTGTCCAGTTTTGAATTGCAGTTTGTGTGTGTGTTTTTTTCAAGTGGAAAAGTTAACTAAGTGGTTGACACCACAAACTGGTGGAGAAATTGTGCGTATGCTATTTTTTTGTTAAAAATCTTTATCTTTCAACTATACTGCTTTGAGATTTCATTTCAGAACGGCGTAAACAATCTTCAGTTACAGGTTTGATGGTTGTAAATACAATTGTACATTTTTAGGGTTTATCCACCCCTGGGTGAGGTTTGTAAGTTCTTCACTTAAAACATTATTTTTTTTCTTTTAAGCACACTCCTTACTGGGTATGTGCCTACATACTTAAAGTAGTTTTAAAAATAGTTAAGGTTAGGCACCTTATACACCAAGGAATATGCCCCTGACCAGAATCAAACCTGGGACCCTTGAGTGTACAGGCCAATGCTCTTATCTACAGAGCCAAACCGGTCAGGGCTTAAACATTCTTAAAATGGTTGGCTTTTGTTTGCAAGACAGCGGATATGGTAGCAACCCAAGATTCCAGTGTTTGAGCAGATGTAAGACTACCTACTTACCGGTGCTGGAAATAAAAGCTTCTAAAGTGAAGACTTAAGAAAAACTTAGTTACTATTAGATTATTTGTAGGATTTAATTACTATTAGATAATTTGTAGGACTTAGTTACTATTAGATTATTTATAGGACTTAGTTACTATTAGATTATTTGTAGGATTTAGTTACTATTAGATAATTTGTAGGACTTAATTACTATTAAATAATTTGTAGGACTTAATTACTATTAGATTATTTGTAGGACTTAGTTACTATTAGATTATTTGTAGGACTCTGCATTAAATCTTTAATGTTCTTGGTATTTAAAAAAGCATATTTAGTTAACCTCTTAAAACTGAATATGTATGTAATAGAGGGCCAGTGCACGAAAATCGTGCAAGGGGCTCGGCCCTCGCAGCCAGCTGCCTTGGCTGGCCCTCATCCGGAATGTCTGGAATGTCCTCTGGACGGTCATTCTGCTGTTCGGTATAATTAGCATATTAGCTATTTGTTTTGCAGGATGTTGTTTAGATAAATGTAGTCACTGTAAACTTCTATATGATCTAGGATTTTGTATTTATTTTGAAATGGGAGCTCTTGTGTTTATAAGTTAATTAAAAACTAAAAACTGTTTCTGTAAGTAAAAATAAAATCCAACACATGTCAGGCATTGAGAAGGAAAGATGACTGACCCAGAAGATACAAATATTGATAGGAGCCTGATTTTAGTCAAATCTCTGCTGTTAGCCTCCTTTCTCCTTTTGGTCGGCCTAAGAGCAAGGGTGACTGAGTCTGGCCCTCAGGCCATAGGGGGCCATGAAATCATTTGGTCTGGCCTTGCCAAGTATTCAGGGAAGAGTTAATAACGTGTTTTATCAAATATAGCAGGTTAATATTTTGTTGTTAATTCTCAAGGATATATTACCATTGATTTTCAGACAGAGTGGAAGGGAGAGGGGAAGACAGAAAGAGAAATATTTATATGAGAGAGACACATCGCTTAGTTGCCTTTCCGCACGTGCCCTGACCAGGGCCAGGGATCTAGCCTACAACCTAAGTACATGCCTTGTCTGGAATAGAACCCTGGACCCTTCGGTCTGCAGGTCAACGCTCTATCCACAGAGCCAAAGTGGTCAGGGCTTAAAACATTCTTAAAATGGTTGGCTTCTTATTTGCAACCAAAGATTGCAGTGTTTGAGCAGATGTAAGACTGCCTGCCTACCTATGCTAGAAATAACAGCTTCTAAAGTAAAGTCTTAAGAAAAACTTAATTACTATTATATTATTTCTAGGACTTAGTTACTATTAGATTATTTGTAGGACTTAGTTACTATTATATTATTTTTAGGACTTAGTTACTATTAGATTATTTGTAGGACTTAGTTATTATTAGATTATTTGTAGTACTTAGTTACTATTAGATTATTTGTAGGACTTAGTTACTATATGATTATTTGTAGGACTTAGTTACTATTAGATTATTTGTAGGACTCTGCATAACTTTTATAATGTTCTTGGTATTTAAAAAAGCATATTTATCATAGAATTTAGTTAACATCTTAAAACTGAATATGTATGTTGCTTATATAAATGTAGTCACTGTAAACATCTATATGATCTGGGATTTGGTCTTTATTTTGAAATGGGAGCTTTTTTTGTTTACAAGTTTATTAAAAACTAAAAACTATCTTTGTAAGACAAACAAAAAAATAAATAAAAGAATAAAATCCAACATGTGTCAGGCATTGAGAAGGAAATACAACTGACCCAGAAGATACAAATACTGATAGGAGCCTGATTTTAGTCAAATGTCTGCTGTTAGCATCTTTTCTCCTTTAGGTTGGCCTCAGTGCAGGGGTGGGGACTGTGAGTGTGGCCCTTGGGCCATATGGCGCCATGAAATCATTTGGTCTGGCCCTGCCAGGTCATCAGGTAAGAGTTAATAACATGTCTGACCAAATGTAGCAGGCTAATTTTTATTTATTTATTTGTTTAATCCTCACCGGAGGATATGTTTTCATTGATTTTTAGACAGAGCAGAAGGGAGGGGGAGAGACAGAGAAAGAGAGAAATATCCATATGAGAGACATGTCAATTGGTTTACTCCCCACACCTGCCCCGATCAGGGCCAGGGATCAAGTCTACATCCTAGGTACATGCCCTTGTCTGGAATCGAACCCTGAACCCTTCAGTCCACAGGGCAACACTCTATCCACTGAGCAAAACTGGCTAGAGCATAGTAGACTAATTTTTAAGTTGATATTTTTTATGGCCCCTGAATAATGTTATAAATATCCAAATGGCCCTTGGCAGAAAACCGGTTCCCCACCCTTGCCTTAGAGGATCAAAGATATTGAATAAGAATCACAAGTCCGGAAGCTCCCATGATAGTGAATATAGAAAGAGGTAGCGTCAAACTGGGGGAAACAATGATAGCCTACTAGAAAATAGATGAATGTGGCGGAGAAAAAGTATGCCTGTTCCTACAATAGCACTTTATAGTGCTATCAGAGGTGCACCAATCTCTGGGATCCCTGGAGGTAAGCTGTACACTCCCCTCATACACTCCCTCTCCTCTCATTCTACCTATACATCCCCTTCCTCCTCCTCCTCCTCCCATGCACTCCATTCCTCACACTCACCCATACACTTCCCCTCCTCACACTCCTCCCATGCACTCCCTCTCCTCACACTCCTCCCCTGCATCCCCTCATCACACTTCTCCCATGCACTCCCTCTCCTCTTACTCACCCATACACTTCCCCTCCTCGCATTCCTTCCATGCACTCCCATTCCTCAAACTTCCCCCACACATTCCTTACACTACCCCCTTGCATCCCCCTCCTCACACTCCCCCAAGGATGTAGTATTACGTGAAGCAACAGGTGGCCAGGGAGGAGCCTGAGCCCTGGCTAGTCCCTGTGCTGCTCCTGCTTATCCTGGCCCTGCTGTGCCTGCCACCACCACTGGTAAGTAGGCTACCTGCTGCTCTCCTGAGGTCTCCATGTGCCCATCTTAGGGCAATACCAGCACGCCCATGACTGAGAAGAGGCTGTGGGCTCATGCCCAGTCAATCCCAATGCTGATCCGGATCCTGGTCCAGGTACAAATGGGGAGAGGTGCATAGGGGGAGTGTCCATAGGAGAGGCTCGCACTTGCCACAGCAGTGCTTGCTAGCCATGAGCCTCGTGTCTGGTACCCACCAGTCAGCTGAGTGGTACGCTGTGGTAGCACACTGACCACCAGGGGGCAGCTCCTGCATTGAGCATCTTCCCCCTGGTGGTCAGTGCCAGTCATAGCAACTGGTCGAATGGTTGAATGGTTGAAGAGTCACTTAGATTTTTATCCTATATAATAAAGAGGTAATATGCAAATCAACCCTCACTCTCTCGCACATGGCTGTCCCCGTGTAGTCAAAGATGACTGCGACAAGATGTCTTGCAGGGGAGGGCAGTTGGGGGCAACCAGGCTGGCAGCAGAGGGTCATTGGGGGTGACTGGACCAGAAGGGAAGGGCAGGTAGGGGCAACCAGGCCTTCAGGGGAGGGCAGTTGGGAGCAACTAGACTGTCAGGGGAGGGCAATTGGGGGCAATCGGGCTGTCAGGGGAGGTGAGTTGGGACAATTGGGACAGCAGGGGAGCAGTTAGGTGTTGATCAGGCTGGCAGGGGAGTGGTTAGGGTGTGATCAGACTGGCAGGCAGGTGAGAGTTTGGGATCAGGCTTCAACCAGCAGTCAGACATTCCCTAAGGGGTCCCAGATTGGAGAGGATGCAGGCTGGACTGAAGGACACCCCCCTCAGTGCACAAATTTCATGTACCGGGCCTCTTGTATATATAGATTTATATATACAAATGAGGCAAAAGTGTTCTAGAAATGGTGGGTGAGGTCATTAAAATTAATCTGCCAACTGCAAATAACTAATATAGGGTATAACTAATATCTAATAACTAATATCACAGGTACCTTTCTAAAGATCAACAATATTTGTTTGAAGTGAAGGATAGAGGCCCAGAAACATAAATCTTTGGCATCGATCATTTCCCTACAACCAACAATTAGAAAATAATTTTATTTAGAAAATAGATTTTTAAAAATATGTTATGAAAGATGATATCCAAATGGCAAATAAACATATAGCCTGGCACTCGGACTCATTTAGGCACAAGTGAAATTCAAATTAAAATATCATGAGATACTGCTACACTCCTGGAATAGCTAATATCAAAATTATTGACAATTTAAAATTTTATCAAAATGATAAAAAAGGCAATTCCCATGCCCTGGTCTTTGTCACTTTGGAAAATATTTTGGCATTATTACCAACATTTCCTCTCTTGAAATATACCTAACAGAAATGTAGGCATGTGCACATGAACATGAATGTTTATACGCACTCATTATGTCATTTAGTGGAAACCACAGAAACATTTATCAATAATAGAATGGATAAAACCCCAATTTTTGCATGTTTATTTAATGGAATCCTACAAAGTAATGAAAAGAAGAATTTTGGGCCCATGCAACAACACAGGTAAAATGCAAATATAATGTCGAATGGCAGAAGGCCGATACAGAAATTATACGAATATAAATTTGGAAACACAGGGAATGCATTTTTCTTTGCTAACATGTAAACACATAAGGAGAGTGATTACCTGTGACCAAGGTAAGTGACATGTGGGGCACAAGGGTAGTACTAATATTATAAATTTGAACTTTAGAGTGGTTTCATGGGTGCTTGCTTTGTGACATACAGTATAATTATACTATTATATATATACTATTTGTGCAGTTCTTCACATGTGTGTTACATTTATGGTAAAGTTTTTATAAAGAAAAGCTACATTAAAATGTGTCATTGCTTGTAAGGAAAATGAAGAAAAGTTATCTTGAAGGACTAGCATCCCTTTGTCTCCTATATTTAGCTTCATCTATTTCTAGAACTAGCAAATGGAGCTTGAGAACAAGCAGAAACCATAGAAGTTACAAATATCCCTATTTTACAGGTGATAAAATGAGGTCTAACAGGCTTGAGTATAAGTTCAATGTCATGTAACTAGCTAGAACAGAGAATCAGGTCTCGTCTCTAATGGTGTGGATAAAAAAAAAAAAAAATAGGCCCTGATATTTTGTGCTAAATTCCCCTTTGAACTGTGAATTTAAAATTGAGTATTATATTTATACTTCAAATCCTATTTCCTGTTATAAATAGATTGATATCTTTTAGAGATATATATTTTGAGGTAATTTTTCTCTGGAACTTTTTT
Source organism: Pipistrellus hanaki (assembly GCF_964339955.1). Classification (NCBI taxonomy): domain Eukaryota; kingdom Metazoa; phylum Chordata; class Mammalia; order Chiroptera; family Vespertilionidae; genus Pipistrellus; species Pipistrellus hanaki. Next base: position 88,497,545 of record NC_140524.1, read on the forward strand.
TTTCTTTTAGAAGTTCATGTACATCGTGAAAAATCCTCATTTTGTAAATCCCTTCAGAATTAATGTGCAAACTCTCAGATGCACATAAGTTAAATATAGACTTTTAGTTAGTGGATGAGTTAGTATTTCTCTTCACATGAAAGATAAGATTTCACACCTAATATTCATGAGTCTTGGTTATTTCTTGTATTTATTATTATAAGATTAGCTTTGATTTATTGTTATAAAAGATAATGGGAGTTTATATACATGGCCCGACTTGTCTGTGGTCTTTATTTCCTGTGATACACATTGAAAGACACAGGAGTTAGAGTTTCAAATGCAAAAGAAACCAATAAGAAAGAATGAAAGTATTAGTACATCCAATTCATTCAATAAATATTTATCCAGTGTCCAGTAATGCAAGTGTTGAACTCACAGTGTCTACAAGTTAATGATGTGATATTTGCATTCCAGAAATGAAGGTTCTGTATAGTATGAGTTTGCGATTTAATCCTGGTTCACTGCATGAGTCTTTGTTTCTTATTATTTCAAAGCGATCATCATTATGTGTGTATTCATCTGTTAAATAATAATCAATTATAGATGAAAGCCAAAGGCCTGGGGAGTGGTTAAGAAATCACAACGAGTGTAGGTATTAATGCTCTTGGTTTAAAGGGCTGCTCTCATGTGCCACGTTTTGATTGTTCTAAATACTGGGATATACTACTGCCTTTCATCTTGCCAGAAAATGTGGAATTTTTCGTTTCTTTGTTTTCCTTGGCTTGCAAAACAACCCTGGAGATTCATTGTAAATCTGACTGGCATCTTTCATATATTAAAGCACCTAAAATTAAGCATAATGATTTCACAGTAATATGTTTATTCTGTTTAGAATTTCACCTCATTCTAAATGGGGATCTCATGATTACATTGTTCATTAGTTTGTCACAAGGCTCAGTGGAATACTTTAGCAAATTAAAGGGAAGACAAAAACCCATTTCCTTATTTAATGACTCTTTTCTATTAATTCTTCCTTGATATAAAATAGGAGAAATCTTTCTTCTGAGATTTGTAATCAAAATGAGATCAATAGATATAGAACATTTGCTCTTGCAAGGAATTGGGAGAAATATGGAAAAGTATAAGATACAATGTTCGCATAAAAGAGGTTCATAATTCAGTTATACAATGAGAAAAAATAATTCTATGATAATATGACAATATTTAGGTAATAATTTATGTTTATCATAACGAAGTTATAAAGGCATTGTATTTCAGTATTGGTAATGTCTATAACTAAATTTCATATGCTGTCTAAAAGTATAAATCAACTATAAATAAAAAAGAAGTTAGGTCATTTTCATGTTTTCTTGAACTGTCAGTTACTTAAATTTTACTAAGTTGACTACTACTATAAGATATAGAAACTGCCATTTTACTCCCCGCCTCTCCTTTTAGAGCCTTTTTTGCCAGTAAAATATATGTCTTAAAACAAAAAACTCAGGGTCTTTCTGACTTACACAAAGATTAAAGATTGTTTATATTTTAAAAAAGGGATTTCATATGTTTTCATATTTATAGATAAATTTCAAATGTTTCCAAACTTAGACTATTGGATTTGAAAAAACTGCTTAAAGCAGCCCCCCTTTCTTTATTCCCAATGAATATATTTCAAGAACCCCATGGATACCTGAAACCACAGAAGGTAACAAACCCTACACACACACACACACACACACACACACACACACAAATATATATATATATATATATATATATATATATATATATATATATATATATACATACACACACTAATAATAGCCTAGGTGGTCATCATACCCTCACACATCATGCACTAATGCCGTCACAAGATGGCCATTACAAGATGGCCACGCACACAGCAGAGATGAGGCCTGGCGGAGGAGGCAGGTCGTGGCAGGGGAGGGTAGATGTGGGTGACCAGGCCAGCAGGGGAGGGCAGTTTAAAGTGATTAGGCCTGTAGGGGTACGGTTAGGGGGCGATTAGGCTGGCAGGCAGAAGCAGTTAGGAGCCAGCAGTCCTGGATTGTGAGAGGGATGTCCAACTGCCTAAACCAGCAGATGAACATCCCCTGAAGGATCGACAGGGATTGGTAGGCTGCAGGGGAGGGAAGTTGGGGCCATTAGGCCAGCAGGGGAGCAGTTAGGCATCAATCAGGCTGACAAGGGTGCAGTTAAGGGGCAATCAGGCAGGTAGTCAGGTGAGTGGTTAGGAGCAGTCAGTCCTGGATTGTGAGAGTGATGTCCAACTGCCTAAACCGGCAGTCGGACATCCCCCAAGGGATTGGAGAGGGTGCAGCCTGGGCTGAGGGACACCCCCATGCACTAATTTTATGCACTGGGCCTCGTGTGTGTGTGTGTGTGTGTGTGTGTGTGTGTGTGTGTGTGTGTGTTTGTTTATGTTTATATATAAAATAGGCACAATAATCGATTAACAATAACAACTAATAAAATAGAACAATCATAACAAATACTGCAATTAAACTTATGTGAATGTGGCATAATTTGGTAAAATAAAGGTGACTTACACACAGGCACTATTATATTTCCCCAGTGGATCTGATAGCCAATGGCTACTAAGTGACTAATGGACTGGGAGAGTATAGAGCAGTGTTTCCCAAACTTCTCTCATGATGAGAATCACCTGGTGGAGTTGTTAAAACACAGATTCCTGAATCCCAACTAAGAAGTGCTAAACTAGAATTTTTGGGAACATATAGGTAAAATTGTATACTTAACTAGTGCTCTAAGACAGATTTTATATACAGAGCACTAAGTTAGGTATGCAATTTTACCTATATGTTCCCAAAAATTCTAGCTTAGCACTTCTTAGTTGGGATTCAGGAATCTGTGTTTTAACAACTCCACCAGGTGATTCTCATCATGAGAGAAGTTTGGGAAACACTGGTATAGAGCAAGCATATGCAGGACAAAGAGACAATTCATGTCTCAGGCAGGATAGAGCAGGATGGCACGAGATTTCATCTTGTTACTCAAGAAGGGCACACAATTTAAAGCTTATGAACTGTTTATTATTTTGGAATTTTCTACTTAGTATTTTCAGACTATGGTTCACCAGAGGTAACTAAAACTGTGGAAAGTGAAACTATGGGTAAGGGGCAACTAATGTAGTTTTTGACATATAATTTATAATTAATTTAGGAGATAATGTGTTAATCTATTTAAAGGGAGGGAATTATTTTGTTTTGAGGGTATATTCAAGTTTGTGATACTATACTGAATTTCATACTTGTCTAATCTGGAAATACTTAAGCTATAGCATTAATTTCAAACTATAAATATCTACATGAGGCTATTTGTAAACTTATATTAAACTTATTTACATGAGTATGCATTTATAAACAAAAACAATAGCTCAACTTTCAAATTCCAGAAAAAAATCTTTTAAAAAGCAATTGTTGAAAACAATTACTACAGCTTACATTGATAAATACTTTAAAATTAGATGTTTTGAAACAAAAGAAATTGCAAATCTAAGGCCTTAATTTGCTGCAGTTGACATTTTCTTCTAGGTGAAACATTTGAGTCCACAATTTCCACACTATATATATGAAAAAATAATTTTTAAAAATATTTGTTGTTGAAAGTATTAATATGTCCCCTTTCCTCCCATTGACCCCTTCTAGCCCAACCCCGCACCCCTACCCCAGGCCTTCACCACACTATTATTCATGTCCATGAATTATGAATATATGCATACAAGTTCTTTGGTTGATCTCTTGCCACCAACCCAACCTCCCCCCTTCCCTCTGACATTCGACAGACTGTTCCATGCTTCTATGTCTCTGGATTTATTTTTTTCACCAATTCATTTTGTTCATTGCCTATAACTCGTATGAATGCTTTATAGTTTATGTCACTTAAACTTCATAACAACCGTGTGGAATAGGTTAAGTTGATGCTGTAATCAGACTGCCTTGTTATTAGTGCTGGTTACTGGCCCAGTGTATGATCTTGGGCAAAGCACTTTACTATTAGTATCCACTATCAAAAATAATTTAAAAATAGAAAATAAGAATTTGCTTATGGCAAAGGTCAAATTAAAAATACATAAGAATTCTTAGCACATAGAATGAACATTTTTAGTGTCAGCTACTCTTAATAGAAAAGCTTAGTGTGCTAAGCACCTGTTTTTCCTGGTAACACTGTGAGTAAATACTATGGCTGGGATATAAAGGAAAACAACAAAACTCCAGACATCAATGACCTCCTATAGATTAAGGAAAATCTAGAGTCCAGATCATAGTGCTAGAATTTAAATCCATGATGTTTTTCTCCTTAGGATAAAAAATAAGCCTCTTTAAAAATCATCTGAGAGGTGCAAATCAAAATGACAATGAGATACCATCTCACACCTGTCAGGATGACTATCACCAACAAATCGACAAATGACAAGTGCTGGTGAGGATGTAGCGAACCCTCCTGCACTGTTGGGTGGGAATGCAGACTGGTGCAGCCACTGTGGAGAACAGTATGGAGTTTCCTCAAAAAACTAAAAATGGAACTCTCATTTGACCCAGTAATCCACTTCTAGGAATATATCTCAAGAAGCTAGAAACACTAATTAGAAAGGATATATGCACCCCTATGTTCATAACAGCACAATTTATAATAGCTAAGATTAATACTATGCTGCTATTAAAAAGAAGGAACTTTTACCATTTACAACAACATGGATAGAACTGGAGAGCATTATGCTAAGTGAAATGAGCCAGACAAAGAAAGATAAATATCATATGATCTCACTCATATGTAGGATATAATGATCAACATAATTTGATGAATAAGAATAGATCAATCTAGAGATAAATGGCAGGGGGGAGGTTAGAGAGCACCCAAAGGACTTGTATGCACGCATATTAGCATAACGAATGGACACAGACACTGGGGTGGTGGGGGCTTGCCTGGGGTGGGAATGGCTTGTGGGGGTCAAGCGGGGAAAAGGAGATATATGTAAAACTTTAGACAATAAATAAATTTTAAAAAATAAAATAAAAGAGAATCCAAGTCCAGTTCAAAAAAATATTGGATATGCACAGTATAATGGGCATTGAGTCCAAGAGTTTACTGACAAAATAAATATAATCAGATATCTTAAACTTGAGTTTATTAAGGGCTATTGTAAAGTAAGAGAACTTGAATTTAACAGATTTTTACACAAGTGATTAATGCTGAAATAACCTGTTAATGATCCTGAATGCTTCTGTACTAGAGTTAGACCTACAGCTTTAAGTGATCATAGATACATTTTTATGACCATTGCAGTTTGCTCAAAATCCTCTAGAACCATGATCCGCAAACTGCGGCTCGAGAGCCACATGTGGCTCTTTGGCCCCTTGAGCGTGGCTCTTCCACAAAATACCACGGCCTGGGTGAGTCTATTTTGAAGAAGTTGCATTAGAAGTAATTTAAGTTTTAAAAATTTGGCTTTTATAAGAAATTTCAATCGTTGTACTGGTGATATTTGGCTCTGTTGACTAATGAGTTTGCCGACCACTGCTCTAGAGTAATTTGGTATAATTATCAAGAAATATTTTATGGTCCTAACCAGTTTGGCTCAGTGGATAGAACATTGGCCTGTGTACTCAAGAGTCCCAGGTTCGATTCCAGTCAAGGGCATGTACCTTGGTTTCAGGCACATGCCCCGTGTGCAGGAGGCAGCTGATTGATGTTTCTCTTTCATCAATGTTTCTAACTCTCTCCTTCTCCCTTCCTCTCTGTAAAAAAAAATCAATAAAATATATTTTTTTAAAGAAATATTTTATGCATGAACATTTATTCATTCATTTGTGCATACACAACAAAGGAAGACTCATTTCCACACTAATGATCCATTTTTCAAGGAAGAGTACTCTTGTTTGTACAGATCAACGAAGGATTTATTAAATCGCTTTGTCCAATTGCTTCTACTTGCAAAGTGAATAATGCAATCATTTTTATTTTTTATTTTTGACAGCATTACAGATATCCCCCATTTCTGCCCTCTTTCTCCCCCTCTACGCAGACCCTAGCCAGGCCTTCACTACACTATTGTCTGTGTCCATAGGCTATGAATATTTGTCTGTATGTTCTTTGGTTAATCTCTTCTAGTCCCTTCCACACTCCTCTCCTCTGAGACCTGTCAGTCTGTTCCATGCATCCATGTCTTTGAACCTATTTTGTTCATCAGTTTATTCATTAGATCCCACATATAAGTGTAATTATGTGATATTTGTTTTTCTCTCTCTGGCTTATTTTGCTTAGTATAACCATGTCCAGCGTCATCCATGCTGTTGCAAAGGTAAGAGATCCTTCATATATATATATATATATATATATATATATATATATATATATATATATATATATATATATAGTTTTCTAGTTCCAATTTTAGTAAGAATATTTGGCATGATAAGCACAGTCACTGGTTTATTATATTATCTTTAAAAACAATTTTAGATTCATAGCAAAATTGAGCAGGAAGTACAGAATTCTCATATACCCACCATCTCCATTGCTATATCCCTGCACATTTCTGAGCTTTAAAGGAAACTTAAAGTATTTATTGAACAGCATTATTTCAGAATCCAGAACTACTAATGCTTATGCCCTTACCCTACTTGGATTTATCTACTTCAGTTCAAAACCGGTATTAAAGGAGATTGTGCCACATTTTTATATTAAATTTATTCAGAAATTCAGTTTCTATTCCTTTGAAGAATCTACCATCATAGTGAAATAGGTTCATTAACTTCTTTAATTTTGAATGAAAAAAAAAAACAATATTAAATTTATCAAGGAAGACCTAAAACATGGTTTTTGAAAGAGAGTTTATCATTTTATTTACTGAATAAAGATGAATTCTTCCTTTGTATAGTAAGAAATTCTAGAAATGCCAAAAAATTATTTTATTTTGTTTTCTATACTATTTTTTCTTGAAAGGTTTTGTCATGGTAATTCTGAGAGAAATGCACATGTCAGTATTTAAAAAAATTTTTAATAAAGAAGCAACCTCTGGAGAAAAATGAAAATTGTATATTAATTATGGTTAAACCCATATCTGGTAAAAATGTGATGTATCTAAGAAAAATTCTAGAACATTTTACACATTATTGTTACATTAGGGTGAGGAACCAAAAAATAAATAAATATGGCCTAGTGTACTTTTTTTGTGGGGTCATTATAGGTAGTTATATGGTTTAAAATATAAATAGGACTAAATAAATATATGAATCCATCTTTCTTTAAGGGAATACAAGGCAAGAGTGAAATAGAATGTTTAAATTTTATTTTTATTTTTTAAATTCAATATATTTGGCATGTAACATTGTGCAAGCTTGAGGTGTACAACATGTTACTTTGATACATTTATGTATTATAATTATCTTTGTAGCTATATTTATCACTGCATAATTATGGTACAGTATTATTTTCTATGTTCATTATACTATAAATTAGATCACTATGGCTTATTTACTAATTCCAAGTTTGTAACTTTAAAAAACATTAATTCTATCTTCCCCAATTTCCTGATAACTACCATTTTACTTTGTATTTTTTTTTTTATCAATTTGACTTTTTTAAAGATTCCACATATAAGTGATATCATACAGTATTTGTCTTTCTGTATCAGAGTTATCTCACTTAGTATAATGCCCTCAAGGTATATCTCTGTGCTACAAATGGTAGGATATCTTCCATTCTCATGGCTGAATAATATCCCACTGTGTATATATACCACTCTTTTTAAAAAATATATATTTTATTGATTTTTTACAGAGAGGAAGAGAGAGGGATAGAGAGTTAGAAACATTGATGAGAGAGAATCATCAATCAGCTGCCTCTTGCACACCCCATACTGGGGATGTGCCCACAACCAAGGAACATGCCCTTGACTGGAATCAAACCCGGAACCTTTCAATCCGCAGGCTGACCCTCTATCCACTGAGCCAAACCAGTTTCAGCTATACCACTCTTTTTTACCCACCCATCCATTGGTGGGCCTTTAGGTTGTTTCAATATCTTGGCTATGATGAATAGTGTTGCAATATGTGTGGGAGTATAGATGTCTTTTCAAAATAGAATGTTTAAGTTTTAAACCAAGGAAATAAATCTTAATATATCAACTGAGATCAGGAAAGAAGGTAAAGCACTAAATGATGAAGGAAGAACAACATATGAAATAAGGAAAATAAATATGTCCTAATAGATACAATCCTATATAATAAAAGCCTAATATGCAAATTGACTAACCAGCGGAATGACCAGCAGAACAACTGGTCACTATGATGCACACTGACCACAGGGGGCAGGTGTTCAATGCAGGAGCTTTCCCCAGCCAGCAAGCCCCAGGCTAACCAAGGCAGGTGCCAACTGTGGGCCCCTGACCACACAACTGGTCAGCCCACAGGTCATACTTTATTGCCAGCTAGGCCTAGGGACCCTACCTATGCATGAATTTTAAGCACTAGGCCACTAGTATAAGCATAATACTTTAAAGTCACTGGTTCAAAGGCAGAATCTATAGAAGAAACACAATGCAAACAGTCATGAAAAGTTTGAACATTTTTAAAAATAGATATTTTATTGACATTTTTACAGATAGGAAGGGAGAGGGCCTCAGGCCTGCAGGGGAGGGCAGTTGGGGGGGACCAGGCCATCAAGAGAGGGCAGTTGGGGGAGGGGACCAGGCCAGCAGGGGAGGGAATTTTGGGGAGGGGGGACCAAGCCTACAGGGAAGGGCAGTTGGGATCCAGCAGTCCTGGATTGTGAGAGGGATGTCACAGATTGGAGAGGGTGCAGGCTGGGCTGAGGGACACCCCCTCCCATGCATGAATTTCATGCACTGCCTCTCTCTCTCTCTCTCTCTCTCTCTCTCTCTCTCTCTCTCTCTCTCTCTAAATATAAATATATATTTAAACAGAAACAAATGAGGTAAAGAAAACTTTAAAAAAAATAAAGGACAAAATATTCTATGCTCTTGATTATGATGACAATATTACAAAGATGTCTCTTCTCTCAAAATTAACTCTTTAAGTTCAATAATATTCAATAAAAAATTATAGCATGTTGTGTGAGAAACTTGATGAACTCACTTTTTACTCTGAAAAGTATATGGATAATAGAAAATCTAGAAATAAGTAGGTGATTCATTAAAACTAAGAGTAAAGATGGAGAACTGATCATATCAGATATTAACACTTAAAGCATCCTGCCTGGCATGACTCAGTGATTGTCAGCCTATGAAACAGGAGGTCAAGGTTTGATACCTGTCAGGGCACATGCCCGGATTATGGGCTTGATTCTCAGTGTGGGGCATGCAAGAGGCAGCCAATCAATTATTCTCTCTCATCATTCATGTTTCTAGCTTTCACTCCTACTTCTCCCTTCCTCTCTGATTCAATAAAAATATATATTTTTAAAAAGACTTAAAACAGAGAAATAGAGTGTGCTGTCAAAGCAAGTAAAGCTCAGCAACTGAAACACCAAAGTGTATTCATAGACAGCCATAGGCAGAAACTTGATACAGCTGTGATACACACATCAATGGGGAATCTTTAGATGCAACTTGAAATACTTGAGCACTTAGAAGCACACAATTAGATGGGCAAAGAACAACTTGTATAGATCTGAAAAAGCATCCATACAGTTTAGTGACAAAAACTAATAAACAGAATAAGAACTAAAAGTTAACTACTTTCACATGCGTTAAAAATATGTGCATGCAAAAAACAATATACATTTTGTAAGAACATATGTAATGATACAATTTAAATAGGGATCAAAGACAAGAGTGGAAAAGTGAGAGCAGGGCATTGGTCAAGTATTCAATCAATTAATATAGACAAAACTGGGTCCTTGCATTGGACAATGTACCATAAGCTGAATAAAATTATTAACTCACTATAGTTTAGCTTGCTCTCTCTATATATGTATCATTGTACAATAGCTATAATTGGTTATTTGAAGCAACCGCAGAAATCAGATTGGTTGTATGGTTTGTATTATTTTAGCAATAGTAAAATTATCTGAGTCTCTATTAGAAAAAAAAGCAGAGTGTTACCTAAATTAATCTCCATCTAAATGACTGTTACTGGGGTTACTCCAGGCATCTTCCATTGCTTTTTTCCTTAAGTATTCTAAAGAGGTTTCATATTGGGATAGAAAGAGAGCATTAACAAGCCAAATCTTGGCTCTGCAGTAATGAGATAAGATTCTTACACCTACTTAACCTCTGAGCCAAATATCTGCATGTTTATTCTCAGCTACATTCTCTGCCTTCTTTACTCTGTTTCTTTAAGGATCTGATCTCCGTATATTACTTTTGCTATGCAACCTTGCTTCTGGTTAGGTTTAGCAAATGGGTAGCAATGACAGAACACTTAAGATAGCAGTAGGGGAGAAACCAGGATATCTCTTCCCTATTTCTTGGTTATGTGGCAGCACCAGCAGAGCCTTGAATATCTTCTGTTGTTTAAGATTCTGCTGGGGTACAAGCAGTGTCCAAGATTTTACTGCCTATGTTTTCTAGAATTTTTATGGTTGTGAGTCTAACAATTAAGTCTTTAACCCATCCTGATATATTTCCTCATGCAAGGGAAACAAAAGAGAAAATAAACAAATGGCTACATCAAACTAAAATGTTTTTCACAGCAAAGGAAACCATCAACAAAATTAAAAGATAACACACTGAATGGAAAAATATATTTGCCAATGATACACCTGACAAGGGGTTAATATCGAAAATTTATAAAGAACTGAAAAAAATAAACACAACAACGACAACAAACAATCCAATTTAAAAATGGGTGATGGTCAATAACAAATGAAAAGATGTTCAGCATCACTAATCATCAGAGAAATGCAAATTAAAATCAAAGGAGATATCACCCCACACCTGTCAGAATGACTACCATCAACAAATCAACAAAATAAAAAAACAAGTACTGGTAAGGATGTGGGGGAAAAGAAACGTGGGGATACAGATTAGTGAGCCACTGTTGAAAACAGTATGGAGTTACCTCAAAAATTAAAAATGGAATTGTTTTATCACCCAGCAATTCCACTTCTGGGAACATTGAATGGCAACACAGCATGATTAGCACTCTTTAAGGGATGCTACAATTCCTGTTACATCTTTTTTACCCTGAAGGAGAGTTGGCCATTTTTAGATAAAAGCATATAAAAATTAAACAAAAATAGATCACAGACCTAAATGTAAGAGCTAAAACTATAACTCTTAGAAGAAAAGTTTTGAAGCTACAGCGTGTTCCAAAAAATGCATACACACTTTTAACCCATTATTAATTCCAATAGATTAAATCTGAAAAGAAATATCAATAGAGTTATCAGCTGTTAAAGTGTGTATACATTTTTGGGACATTTTTTGTTTTTGAGCTTGGGTCAGGTTTTTCAGATATAATATCAAAAGAAAAGAAGAACTAAGATAAATTGGGCTACATAAAATTAAAAACCTTTCTATCAAGTAAGTGAAAACTCACAGATAGTATTTGTAAATCATATATTCGATAATGGACCAATATTGGGAATATATAGAATCCTATATAATAAAAGCCTAATATGCAAATTGTCCCCTCGGGCAGTTGTTCAACCTGGAGTTTGACTGCTCACTATGACATGCACTGACCATCAGGGGGCAGCACAGAATATGGTGAACATTGGCGATGTGATGCTGGCAGTGGGCAGCATTGGAGGAGCTATTGGCCCTGATGGGCCCCTGATGAGAGCGGGACTGTGGTAGGATGGTGAAGCAGGTGAGCAGGCGGTGCCAAGCAGGGGCCCAGTTGCCCCAACACCCTGCAGATGGCAACCAGTGATGGAGGTGGTGAGCGGAGCAGCTGCCTGGCTCCCAGGCACTGAGGGAGCAGAGTGGGGATCCCAGCTCCAATTGATGGCCCTGCATTTGGAATGGTGGAGCAGGTTAGGGGGCGGTGCCAGGCCAATGTGGGGTGGCAGGCGGGGCTGCAGAGCTGCAAGGCTGGTAGTGCGAGCTGGGGCTGTGAGCCTGGGGGCATGAGTTGGGACCTGGTCCCTGCAGGCCACCCTGAGGGAACACACCCATGCACGAATTCATGCACCAGGCCTCTAGTATATGAATAATGCTTACAACACAATAAGAAACACAAATAATCTAATTAAAATGAGTAAAATATTTGCTGAAACTGGTTTGGCTCAGCAGTAGAGCATCGGTCTGCGGACTGAAAGGTCCCAGGTTCGATTCCGGCCAAGGGCATGTACGTTGGTTGCGGGCACATCCCCAGTAGGGGGTGTGCAAGAGGCAGCTGGTCGATGTTTCTCTCTCATCAACGTTTCTAGCTCTTTATCTCTCTCCCTTCCTCTCTGTGAAAAATCAGTAAAATATATTAAAAAAATAAATAAATAAAATGAGTAAAAGATTTGAATAGTCATTTCTCCAAAGATGATGTGCACATGGTCATTGAAAACATGAAAGCTCAACATTCTTAGTCATTAAGGTAATGTAAATCAAAATGACTATGCTCACTCCTATATTATAGCTATAATATAAAATATGGACAGTAATAAGATTTGACATATATGCATATAAATTGGCACCCTTGCACATACTTGTGGGAATGTAGAATGGCTGCATCTCCTTTGGAAATCTTGCTGGTGGTTTCTCAAATGATTAAACAGCATTACCATATGACTTAGCAATGATCCCTAGGCATATGCTCAAGAGAAATGAAATAAAGACATATAGTAACACACAAACTTATACATGACTCTTCATAGCAGCATCATAATATATAAAAAGCCAGGGGCCATCACGACCGAAATTGCCATACGGCTGGCCAAACAGGAGGCTGCATGGGGTGACCAGGTCAGCAGGGGGGTTAGTGAGGGATGACCAAACGACTGAACAGCAGTCTGCGTGGGCTGACCATGATAGCAGGGGGGCAGTTAGGGGCAGGCAGGCAGGCAGGTGAGCAGTTAGGAGGCAGCAATCCTGGATTGTGAGAGGAATGTCTGACTGCAGGTTTAAACCAGCAGTCGGACATCTCCCAAGGGGTCTTGGATTGGAGAAGGTGCAGGCTGGGCTAAGGGGATCCCCCAATGAAAGAATTTCATGCATTGGTCCTCTAGTTATTTATAAAAGCCAAAGTGGAAATACCCACATATTTACCAATTAATGGTTGGGTAAACAGTGTGGAACATCCATACAATAGAATATTATTGATCTATAAAAAAGAAATGAAGTACCAATGCATGTTACAACATGGATGAATTTTGAAAATCATGTTTTATAAAATAACTCAGTCACACACACACACACACACACAAAAAAAAAAAAAAAAGAAACACATATATTGTATGATTTCATTTGTAGGAAATATCCAGAATAGGCAAATTTATAGAGATAGAAAGTAGAATAGTAGTGCTTAGGACTGGACTGGAAAAGGGAAGAAAAGATCTGGACTGACTGCTTATGGATACAAGGTCTCTTTTAGGTTGGATTGTACGCTGTAAATGAATTTTATGGTACATGACTTATATTTCAAAAAAGCTATAAAAAAAGTGGTGTGAGTTAAATAAAGCTATTTCAGGATGTCAACCCACTGAGTCCAACTTGTTCTATAATGTCAGATTCAGAAGTTTGACTTTGTAGGTGCCAGAGAAGTGACACAATGTGAGATTTATTTGGAGATGTAAGAGGATAAATTTAAAGGGAGGAAATGAAAAAAAAAAAAAAAAAGGCTAAAGGAGTTTATCACCACAAGACCAGCATTGCAAGAAATGCTAAAGGGACTGGTATAGGAGAAGAAGAAATTATATAGCTACTAGAGGCCTGATGTATGAAAATTCATGCAAGAGTAGGCCTTCCTTCCCCAAGCTGCCTGCACAGGCTTCCCTCCAACACCCAGAACCTGGGCTGGCTTCCCTTGGGCCACCCGCAGGCACTTGGGACTTAGGCTGGTTTCCCTCGGGCCCAGTCTAATTAGCATATTACCCTTTATATATATAATGAGAGAGAGAGAGAGAGAGAGAGAGAGAGAGAGAGAGAGAGAGAGAGAGAGAGAGAGAGGGGAAGGGAAAGAGAGAAACAGGCATAAAGAATTAAAATGGCAATAAATAAGTACCTGTCAATAACCTTAAATGTAAAATCAAAAAACACATGGTAGCTGAATAGATACAAAATCATGACCCATATAGATTCTGTCTACAAGAGATTGACCTCAGAACAGAAGATTCACACAGGATGAGAGTGAAGGAATGAGAAAAAAGTTTCAACGCAAATGGAAACAAAAAAACCTGGGGCAGCAATACTTATATCAGGCAAAATAGACTTCAAAATGAAGGCCATCATAAGAGACAATGAAGGTCATTACATAATACTAAAGGGATTGATTCAACAAGAATATATAATCCTGGTAAACACATATGTACCCAATATAGGAGCATCTACACTAATAAAAGAGAAATATGCAAATTGACTATACAAAATACCCACCAGCCAATCAGGATGAATATGCAAATTAACTCAACAGAGATAGGTTAATTTGCATATGCAGGTGCCAGCACCAAGCAGCCTGTCCCTGGAACCCAGGCTGCTCTGAGCCTTTGGCCCATGAGTAGGCCCAGAGCAGCTGGGGTCCTGGAATGACCCCCAGCCTCTCCGGGCTTACGTGTGCAGGCATGGAGCTGCCTGGGGTGGGGTGGGAACATCCACCACATCACCGTGGCAAGGTGGTGGATATTTCTGTCCTGCGGCCACTTATGTGCATGCCAGTGCCAAGTGGCCTGCATCCCAGGGGCAGGCGTCCTCAGGAGCCAGGCCGCTCTGAGCCTGTAGGCCAGAACATAGGCCCAGAGTGGCTGGGGTCCTGAAACAACCTCCTGGCCACTCGGGTTTACGTGTGCAGGTGCAGAGCAGCAGGGAGCGGGATGGGAACATCCCTAGGACCCAGGCACTCTGAGCCAGTGTGCTTGCAAACAGCAAGGGGTAGGCAGGAACATCCCCTGCAGCAAGCAATCAGATAGCAGGGCCCTGCTTGCCCCTGGCCATGGCAGTGAAGGGCAAACAGTCCCTTGCAGGGCCCCCACAGAGAGCAGACACCAGGGCCCTGCTTGCCCCTGGCCCTGGTGGCTAAGGGCAAGCAGGCTCCCATAAACAGCAGACCACAGGGTCTCTGGTGGCATCAAGCAGGCAAGTCTGCAGAGAGCAGAGAACCACAGGGAGCATACTTAATCCATCAGTAGAACATCCCCTGAGGGCTCCCAGATTGGAGAGGATGCAGATAAAGACACTACAAAGAGAATTACAGGCCAATATTTCTGATGAACATAGACGCTAAAATCCTCCACAAATTATTAACAAACTGATACAGCAATACCTTAAAAAGATCATACACCATAACCAAGTGGGATTAATTGCATGGATGCAAGACTGGTATAATATTCACAAATCAATAAGCATGATACATCACATAAACAAAAGGCAAAAATCCTATGATCATATCAATAGAAGCAGAAAAGGTATTCAACAAAATCCAACACCCATTTTTGATAATGAGTCTCAGCAAAGTGGGAATAAAGGGGTCATATCTCAACATAATGACAAACCTACATCATACTCAGTGGGCAAAACCTAAAACTATTTCCACTAAGAACAGGAACATGATAGGAATGTCCACTTTCTCCACTCTTGTTCAACATAATACTAGAACTCTTAGGGCAATCAGACAAGAAGAAAACACAAAAGACATCCAAATTGGAAAGGAGGAAACCATTATTTGCAGATGACATGATATTTTACAAAGAAAACCCTACAGACTCCACCAAAATTCTACTAGATTTAATAAATGAATTTGGCAGTGTAGCAGGATACAAAATTAACATCCAGAAATTGATGACATTTTTATATGCCAATAATGAACTCTCAGAAAAAGAAACAAAACAAAACAAATCGCAAAAAAAAAAAAATTAAGATACTTGTAAATAAACTTAACTAAGGAGGTAAAAGACTTGTACTTGGAAAACTATAGGACACTGAAAAAAAGAGAGAGGAAGATATAAACAAATGGAAGAATATACCATGTTCATGGATTGGTAGAATTCACATCATTAAAATGTACATACTACCCATTGCAATCTATAGATTCAATGCAATATGCATTAAAATACCAATGGCATATTTCACAGATCTAGAGCAAATCCTCCAAATATGTATATACAACTATTATAAAAAGACCCCAAATACTCTAAGCAATATTATGAGAGAAGAACAAAGTTGGAGTGATCACAATACTGTATATATTATAATACTATACTACAAAGCCAATGTAATCAAAACAACCTGGTACTGCCACAAGGACAGGCATATAGATCAATGGAATAGATCAGAGGCCCCAGAAATTGACACCAATATGGTTAATTAGTATTTCCCAAAGGAGCTAAGAACATACAATGGAGGAAAGATATTCTCTTTAATAAATCGTGTTGGAAAAATTGAAGATACATTTAAAAAATGAAACTAGTCCACCAATTTACACCATACATAAGAATAAACTCAAAATGGTTAAAATACTTAAACATGTCATGAAACCATAAAAATTCTAGAAGAAACCACCAGTATCAAAATCTCAGACATCTCTCTTAGCAATATATTTGAGGAAACATCTCCTAGGGCAAGGGGAACTAGGGAGAAGTAAACAAATGGGACCACATCAAAATAAAAAGCTTCTGCACAGCAAAAGAAACCATCAACAAAATTAAAAGGGAGCCTTGTGTATGGGAGAACATGTTTGCTGATGATACATCTGATAAAGTGTTAATATCCAAAATATATCTTCCTTAACAAAAGGAAGATAAACAACCACATTTAAAAATGGGCAAAGATCCAATATAGACACTTCTCCAAAGTAGACATACAGATGGCCAAGAGGCATATGAAAAAACTAGAGGCCCAGTGCATGAATTTGTTCATGGGTGGGTCCCTCAACCTGGTTGGTGATCTGGGCCAATTGAGGAGGCTGGGGTTAGGGACTGCGGGAGGTTGGCTGTAGGAGCACACTGACCATCAGGGGGCAGCTTCTGCATTGAGCATCTGCCCCCTGGTGGTCAGTGCACATCATAGCTACCAGCTGGTCATCTGGTCCTAATGGTTGCTTAGGTTTTTATATATATAGATGCTCAAACTCACTGATCATCAGAGAGATGCAAATTAAAATTACAATGAAGTATTCACACCTGTCAGAATGGCTACCATCAACAAATCAACAAATGGCAAGTGCTGGCGAGGATGTGGAGAAAAGGGAACTCTAGTACACTGCTGGTGGGGATGCAGACTGGTACAACCATTATGGAAAACAGTATGGAGTTTCTTCAAGAAATTAAACGTGGAATTGCCATTTGACCCAGTGATCCCTGTTCTAGGAATATATCCTAAGAATCCCAAAACATAAATTAGAAAGAATATATGCACCCTACGTTCATAGAAGCACAATTTACAATAGCTAAGCTCTGGAATCAGCCCAAGTGCCCATCAGTATATGAGTGGATAAAAAAGCTGTGGTGCAATTACACACTGGAATACCATGCAGCCGTAAAACAGAAGAATCTCTTACCCTTTGAGACAGCACGGAGGGACCCATGCTAAGTGAAATAAGCCAGTCAGAGAAAGACAAGTATCACATGATCTCATATGTGGAATCTAATGAACAAAACAAACTGTTGAACAAAATAAGCTGTTGAGTAAAATAGAAACAGAAGCATGGCACAAACTGTGGAATCTCAGAGGGAAGGCCGGGGAAGGTGGGTGGGTGGGAAGAGATTAACCAAAGAACTTGTATGCATGTATACATAACCCATGGACACAGACAATAGTGTGCTGAAGGAATGGGGCGGGGAGCAGGGAAGCAAGGAAACAGACTTGAAGGAATCAATGGGGGGGTGGGGGAAGAGATACATATGTAATATTTTCAATAAATATTTTGAAATAATAAGTAAATAAGGAGGAAATGTAATAGGTGTTTTTGTTTGTTTGTTTGTTTTTTGCTTTGAATAGCTAAATAAAGTAGGAATGAGATAGATATTATGTGAAATGGTAAGGAACAAAGTATTAGGGCAATGGTGATAGTAACACTGAGAAAGCAAAGTTTAGAAGATTATTTTAATGCACTTACTTTTTTGTTTATTATGCTTCCTTCTAATTTGGTTTTCAACAGTTCATATCATACAATAAGAAGAATGTCTGCTGCAGACTTTACTAGCTTAGGTAGATTCAGATGATATTCTGGGAAGATATTTCTGGCAGATAAAATTGGGTTCTGGCTGCCTAAACCTGTTGATTTATCCAGAATTAATTTAGCTCATCTAATTGGCGAGGTGGGTGGCCCCTTCCTATATTAACTACTCATCTTGTTTTCTTTCTGAAGTTTCATGCTTCATTTAAGATGGCTTACTTCAGTGGTTTTGATAAACATACAGATGAATCTGACTTCCAGGTAGAACTTCCAAAACGTTCTGAAGGTAAATTTAAATGAAAATTTAGCTATCTTAAGTCATTAATAACAAAGACTCTTGCCCTAGCTGATTTAGTTCAATGGATAGAGCATCGGCCTAGGGACTGAAGGGTCCCAGGTTTGATTTTTTATCAAAGGCACATATCAGGATTGCAGGCCGGATCCCCAGTAGGGGGCGTGCAGGATGATTCCCTCTCATCATTGATGCTTCTGTCTCTCTCTCCCTCTTCCTTCCTGTCTGAAATATATATATATATATATATATATATATATATATATATATATATATATATATATATATACAAACAAAGATGCCTTATTTCCACCAAATGTGATTATTAGTTAAATCTCAATGAGATTATAACATTTTAAGCTTGATGTACCAAGTCTTTAGACATAACCTAAAAATTATTGGATGGCAGTATAGCTCATGGGGTTCTGATATTGGAAATAGACAGTAATAGTCTTCAATGCATCATTGATAATTGGGGTTCTCTAGTAAAGGTGTTTACATAAATGAAATTTTGTAAGTACTGAATAAATACACTAGAGGTTTTGTGTGTGTGTGTGTGTGTGTGTGTGTGTGTGTGTGTGTGTGTGTTTGAGGTAGTACAAATCATAGCAATGAAGAGTGGTAGAATAATCATACCTAAAACTTAATAGATGATTCTGAAAAAAAAATGAAGTGGGAAATCAAGTCCTTGAATTTGTACACAGAAAGCTTCCATAAAGTTTTCAGAAATGATGCTTCAACTGTGAGAAGTCCATAATTTGGCAAAAATGAAACATTTTATTATATTTCAGAGATGGAATGACTGCACTGCATTCTAACCGTGAGGACATGAATATGGATTAGGCTCATCAATCAGGATAGCTTCTAAGTTAGTGTTTCCCAACTCAATTGGACCTAGCAACTTCTTTGCATAATAAATATTTAAATGCCTCATTTAATATTCTGAAATAAAATTTATAGATAATGGAACCTCCTGACAAACATAAATTTTTAAAAGCCCCATAATACTCTAATATAAAGGAGACATAGATGGCAAGCACTTTTGTTTTTTTTTAAGAAGGTATTTCAGCATGTAAGTGCTTAGGCATGGCTCTCCTAGGAGACATAATGAGGTCGTCAGATGCTGGTAGCTGTCCAAGGAATCACTGGACTTGTGACATCTAGAAGAACAGATATAGCTGCGAAGCATGGCTACTCAAATACCATGGGCGGCATTGACTTCACTTGGCATAACTTTCTGGGAGAGTGAGCAACTCTTAGCAAAATTCTCAAGAGAGCAAAGCACAACTTTCCTCAATCTACGTGGAAGTTGCCTATCTAGAAAAGTGAGGTGGTTTTAAAACTGTACAAACATGCTTTGTGTCTTTATGGAAAATGAAATGAGACTATCTATCCTCACAGATGAAGAGGCTTTTCGTGTTCATGAACATTTACTGGGGATGTTTGAAAGTCATGGAGCAGGGGCAGGATAGCTATATTTGGGACTATCTGGTGCATTTCTGGGCCTCTTCCTACTTCATTTTGGTACTAGCTCTTCACACCCATCAGTTTGGTCATCTCAAATGTTCTCCTGGAATGGACAGTACCAACCCCCTTAACAAACCACTGATCCAAACAACAAAAAATCTCATTGATACTTCTTAAACTTATTCTTCATATATGTGTGTGTGTGTGTGTGTATATATATATATATATATATATATATATATATATATATATATATAGCTTATAATGTTCTGGCTGGTCTTTCTCAGTGGTTAGAGCATTAGCCCAAGCACTGAAGAGTGATGGTTTTGATTCCTGATCATTGGCATGTATCTATGTTGCAGGTTTGATCCCTGGACTCAGTTGAGCATGTAGAAGCAACTAATCAATGTTTCTCTCTCACATCGATGTTCTTCTCTCTCTACCCCTCTCTCCTTCCCACTTTTCCACTCTCTCTGAAAATCAGTGGAGAAATATCCTCAAGTGAGGATTAACAAAAAAATAATTTAGAGTTATGCGAATGAGTAATTTTTAACTTGAGAGAAAACTTGAAATGACTGAAGAGAGACAAATATAGATTATCATAGACCCACTCTGCTTCAAGTGAAGTAAATTGTTATACATCTGTGGGTATTTGCATTTCTTTAATTCTGTCTCTGAAATCCATACCCTACTCAACAACATGTAAAAGCATGCAGTACTCCTCTGAAAGATGATATTCTCAGTGGGGTATGCTAAATCAATTTATTTCTGGGATGTTAAATCATTTTTAACGTGTTATCAGCCTGAGGCCATAAAACAGAGTTCTCAATGACTTGTTTGCTTGAAAAGCAGAATGGTTAATTTGTCTTTTTTTAGTTAGTTGCCATCATTTAAAAGTGTTATATTTCAAAAGAAAAGTCTGACATTTTTAAAACTAAAACTGTGGCCTGCTGGACCCACAGCCACTGCTATTAATTGATGGGCTACACAGTCTCCAGTTCACCACAGTTTTTTATTTTATTTTATTATTATTTCCTATTAACCTTCGAACATGGCTGAACTCAAGCATTTATTCAACTGCTTTCAAACCTTCGAGCAAGTAGCCTTGGGGATAAAGGGATCTCCAACTAATTTAAAGGGATTGTTGATGCTTTTGTAACAGAATGTAGCTTTTTTTTCATTCTATTTAACATAAACTATACAGTTCTTTACAAGATACTTTAAAAATAGAGCGTAAAACAAAGGAAAAAAGTATGAAAGTTACCCTAAGAGAGCAATTGTTAGCATTTTTGTGTTTGGGCATCCAATCTAACAAAAGAACGTGTTTTTTGTTTGTTTGTTTGTTTGTTTGTTTCCCCCCCCCCATTATTTTGTATTTAAATTTCAGTAGGATCTTAATTGTGGAAAGATAGAATAATGTACTAGGTATGAACGTATACAAGATATAAGATGTTCTGAAACTATGATGGAAGGTGCCCTGGTGTTGAGGCTGGCATGGTTCTTGTGTTGAGGTCTACCTCTGATTTGTGTTTTGTTTTTAAATTTTTATTGATTTCAGAGAGAAAGGGAGAGGGAGAGAGAGATAGAAACATCAATGATGAGAGAGACTCATTGATCAGCTGCCTTCTGCACGCCCACTACTGGGGATCGAGCCCACAACCTGGGCATGCACCCTTGACCAGAATCAAACCCAGACCTCCTGGTTCATAGGTCTATGCTCAACCACTGAGCCACACTGGTCGGGCTGATCTGTTTTTTAGAAAAAATTGGTATAACCTTTGACAAATAGCAAAGTCTTATACTAAAACATTTCTTATGTATTTGAGGTGTTTCAGTGGAACTTGTCTCTTTGGGGATTTTTATTGTTTACTTTAGTTAAGAGTTTTTTGGTTGTCCTTATCAACGAAGAGTTAAGATAACCATGTCTACATTCTTCAAAGCAAGGGGCAGTTAAGGGTTTTGCAGTCCATAGCATATTGTAAAATGGATTTTCCCACAAAAGACAATAAGGCATGGAAGTGTTTAAAGTTCTCTTTCATTTGTACTAATATTGTATGAGGAATCAGATATGTACTAAATACATCTGAGGACCATTTTAAGAAAAGATTTTCATTCCCAAGGGAGAGTCAGTAAAGATCCACTAATGCTTATAATATGTAAAATGATAATTACTTTGACCAAATATTTTATATTTCTTTCAAAAAGTTATCCCTCAGAAATTGCCAGAGTTTAAAACTTAATCTAGCACTCAAAAAGTCAACAGTATAAAAGTGGGAATTTTTAAGTTTTTACTATTTTAAAACTAGACAAGGTTTGGAGATTTTGATGAGCATGAGTGTGCCTCTTAATCTAAGAATCCATATATTCCTGCAAAAAAATATGCCCTCAGTTAATTTGAGGTCTTAGTGAGAGAGTTTCAAGAATTTGAGGCTCACACCCAGCCAGTGTGGCTCAGTGGTTGATTGTCAACCTATGAACCAGGAGGTCATGGTTCACTTCCTAGTCATGGCATATGCCCAGGTTGGGGGCTTGATCTCCAGTGTGGGGCAGGCAGGAGGCAGCCAATCAATGATTTGCTCTCATCACTGATGTTTCTATCTTTCCCTCTCCCTTCCTCTCTGAAATCAACAAAAATAAATAAATAAATGAAAGAATTTGAGGCTCACAATGAGGTAGAAGGCACATCAAGATTAGTATATTAACAGGATCTAAATCATCCAGGGATCAGAGTCCACTACCTGATAGACTATCCAGGATGTGCAGGGCTGGCTAAGAAATGACCAGTGACGCTGGATACTAGATTTGATGAGGATGAGTGCTGAGAGGCAAATTATATTAACCAAATATCACCAGATCCTGCCTTTCTCACATTGCTTGAAGAAGCCAAGCCAAATTCTAAGATGTAACAGGGCTTCAAACCAAAGCTATGGCTTAGTAATCACCCAAGCCAGATTTTCAATAAAGTGAATATAGAAAATTTTATTGCCAATATTATATCCATGTCTTCTAAAATGCTAATATATGTCCAGTGCTTCAGAAATAAACAAATTGGCTCTTGGCATTCAATGAATCCATGTATAATTTAATAGGATTAAAGCATATAAAATTGGTTTCATAAAAACAGTATATTGGGATATACTAGTATATTTTATGACATATTTGAGAATTGCAAAAGTAATATCCCTTTACCTCCAATTATTTTCCTAAAACAGATATATTATATCACCACAGTATAATTATTTAAATCAAGAAATTGTGATATAATGCTATCGACTAATCCTCAGATCTGACTCAAATTTTGCCAATTGTCCCAATAATATCCCTTTTAGAAAGAAAAAAAAAATTTTCCATTATCCACTACAGGAGCCATATTACATTAAGTTGTTATATTTCTTTAGTTTCCCTTAATCCGAAACATTTCCTCAGATTTCTTTGCCTTTCATGATTGACATTTTTGGAAGCTTACTGGGCTGTTATTTTGTAGACTGTTCCTCAATTTAAGTTAGTCTGCTGTGTCCTTATGATTAGTTTTAGCTTATGTAGTTTTGACTGGAACAGCATGGAAGTGATTTGTATAATGTACATTTAATTTTACATTTTTTCTTTTTCATATAAAAATTTATTTATTGATTAAGATATTACATATGTACCCTTATCCCCTCATTACCCCCCAACCCCCCTACTCATGCCCTCACCCCTCTGTTGACTGTGTCCACTGATTAGGCTTATATGCATGCATACAAGTCCTTTGGTTGATTTCTTCCCCTTACCCCCGCCCTCCCTTTCCTTACCTCTGAGGTTTGATGTTCTGATCAATGCTTCTCTGTCTCTGGATCTGTTTTTGTTCATCAGTTTATGTTATTCATTATATTCCACAAATGAGTGAGATCATGTCTTTCCCTGACTTGCTTATTTCACTTAGCGTAATGCTCTCCAGTTCTATCTACCCTGTTTCCCCGAAAATAAGACAGTGTCTTATATTAATTTTTTCTCTCAAAGTTGAGCTAGATCTTATTTTCAGGGGATGTCTTATCTTTCCATGCGCTAGGTCTTATTTTCGGAGGATGTCTTATTTTCGTGGAAACACGGTATTCTGTTGCAAAAAGTAAGAATTCCTTTTTTTAACCGCAGCATAGTATTCCATTGTGTAGATGTACCACAGTTTTTTAATCCACTCATCTGCTGATAGGCACTTAGGCTGTTTCCAAATCTTAGCTATGGTGAATTGTGGTGCTATGAACATAGGGCTGCATATACCCTTTCTGATTGGTGTTTCTAATTTCTTGGTATATATTCCTAGAAGTGGGATCACTGGGTTAAATGGGAGTTCCATTTTTAGGTTTCTGAGGAAACTACATACACTTCTCCACAGTGGCTGCACCAGTCTGCATTCCAGCAGTGCAGGAGGGTTCTTTTTTCTTTGCATCTTTGCCAACACTTGTAGTTTGTTGATTTGTTGATGACAGCCATACTGACAGATGTGAGATGGTACTGCATTGTTTTGATTTGCATCTCTTGGATGATTAGTGACTTTGAGCATGTTTTCATATGTCTCTGGGCCTTCTGTATGTCTGTATGATGTATATTTTAGAAGAAGCAATTTCTAGGTAGACTATTGTTTGGGTGTTTCGGGAAATGTTGCCAATTTATGGCCCCTCCTTGTTTTTGAAAACGTAAAATAAAGATAAATAACATTGTGGAAATGTATTCCTACAATTTAATTTCCTTGTACTTCTCTAAGTAGTTGGAGTTTTCCTCCCTTTAAATATGAGAGGCTTTTACTGTGCAGCTATATTTAACAGCAAGGAGTTTTCTATCAAAAGAGGTATTATGTTACTCACACATTGAGAAAATTTAGGTCTCCATAACACAATATGATACTCAAGTGAGTGGATGTTGTTAAAATTCTTAATGTGTTTCACATTCTTAAGAGAGTTACTCAATACCAATGAAAAATACAATGAAGATTAAAGAATATACAGGATTTATGTTTCTGTGTTAAGATGAAGGATAATATGATCATAGTATTTCTATGCAAAAGGCATTTTAAGTACCTCTTTTATTTTGCAAAAGCAGTAGAGTGCAGGAATTAAACATAAATGGCTTTGGAGTCATTGCCTGGGGAGAAATCTCAGATCTGTGGTTTCCTACCTGGGAGACTCTATCTCACTAATCTCAGTTTGCCCATCTGTAAAGAGCATGATAATAACACTAAATTAATTGGATTATAGATGATTACATGAGATAGTGTAAGTAAATTCCTTGCAGTGGTTTCTGCTGTACAGTCATTACATACAGCTATGATATAATAAATGAATAATTTCAAATCCAGGCTTCTTCACTTTTGTGACCTTGGCCAAGTACTTTAATTTCTCTAAATTTCAAACACCAATTTTGAAATGGAAATAATAATCATAGCACCTACCTTATAGGGTCATATGCAGAATAGTAGATGTTTAATATGTTATTTTTTTTATTGAAAGGAATTTTGGGGTGTGAAATAGGCAGGTTTAGGAAATTTTAGAAATTAAGGGGTCCATGGAAAAAGCACAGGGCTACAGAGCAGCAAAGGGTACATTTCCATAAGACAAGGGATCTGTGAGTGGTACAAGGTACATTTCCATAAGACCAGGGAGCCTGGAGTAGCAGAAGGTACACATTTACAGAATAAAGGGAAGGAAGCCCTTCATTCAAAGAGGGAGGAAGAAAGCCCAGAGGGAATAGGAGAACAATAAGGGAGGAGAAGGAGGGGACCTCACCCTCATGTACTTCATGTGAGACTTGACCTCAGGAGTTGCCATAGTGACCAAATCAAAGGGGAAGGTGACCGATTACAGGGATTATTAAGGCAAAAAAAAACAAAAAAACAAAAAACAAACAAACAAAAAAAAAAACACCACACACACAAAAAAACAGCAGCCTTTATAAACCATAGGAAAAAGGGACTCAGTGGGATTCTTCCCCTCTCTCCACGTGGGAGTCTGTGCTTGTTTCTCAATAAATTTCCACCTTTTGCTATCCTATATTTTGTCTATGGTTTCATTCTTTGAGTCCACTGGACAAGAACCTAGGATGCCATCCTGCCCAAGGGAACACTGTGCATTTCCAGTTCAAATTTCCAGTTTCGTTATTAATATCTTTATTAATAACATTAATGTAATACTATTTATCTTAGAAATGTCTTTCTTAGAAACTTGGTGGAAAACAGTGTTTTGATAACAGTTTTTAAATTTTAAAGTGCTATTTAAAATGAACAAAAATACTGGGACATAAATTTTTAGGGGATATTTGCATCTCTTCCAAAATATAATTCCAGAAATTTTTTCTTTTAAAGTGAATACTAGTATCTCATAGGTAACCTCAAGTCCATTTCATGGTTTGAGTTATGTAGAGGTGTGGGAATTTACATTTCCTTACTCTAACTACCTATTGATACCAGAGTGTATGCAATTTACTACTTTAAATGTGGTGAAATAGCAATCATTATGTCTTAGCAGAATATCAAAGTTGTGTTTTGTTTTTGGTTTGTTTGTTGTGTGTGTGTGTGTGTGTGTGTGTGTGTGTGTGATATGTTAATCTTAAGTCTTTCAGTAGTTCATCTAACCAGAATTTTACCAGGCTTGGTTAATGTTCCAGAATAGTGGCTGCTTACTTCATGTTCTTAAACTGGACACCAGAATGTCCTCTGTGATTGTTAAATGGGGGAAATGCTATTCACGTATCACATCCAGAGGATGGTGTAATACATTCTGTTTTTTTCTATCCTATAGAATGATCCAGTTTGTGGAGGTTTCCTCTCTTCTGCCTCCCACAGTTTGCTTAAATCCTGCCTTTGCCTACACATCAAGGCCAGGAGGCCCATTATGTTAGAGAAACACTAGGTCTCGGGGTTCTTTAGCATTTTTTTGTGAGAGGGATACTTTTGTCAGCCTGGGTTGATTTAATATTCATTTATCTCTTTCATTTCAATGCAGGAATAATCTTTCTTATAATATCTACAGAAGTGGAACTCATTACTTTAGAAGACAAATTATTCCATTTTCTGGGCAGCTGAAATTGTTGTGAAAAGTCTATCTTACACAAAGGATAGGTCGGTAAGTATCTTATCAATTAGGTTTTGAACTTGGGCAAATTTTTTTCAGTGTGTTTTTTTTTAAAGCTAGGAATATTTTCCTTAAATCATTCAAAGGGTAGTTTTAATAATAACATGATAAATGATAAAATTAGAAATGATATAATAAAATGATAAAATGTTCCCCAAATTAATAATATATTAAACACCCTAAATTTTAAAAAAATATTTAGAATCATCCATAAATAATTTATTTTTTCCATTTGTTATACATTTTTTATTTTTTCTATTTACTATTAGCAAATGTTTTATATAATTTGGCCAACATAAAAGGCCTTTGAAACAGGCAGAGCAGGAATGATTTTTTTCATCCTATATAATAAAAGGCTAATAGGCAAATTGTCTCCTGGGAGTTCAAATACTCCCTATGACCTGCACTGACCACTAGGGGATGGCGTGGAACAAAGGAATGTCCTAGCCAGCAGCCAGCAGCCAGCAGCCAGGGCAAGGAAGGCCTCAACTGGCCCTGATTGTTGGCCAGGCCTTGGGACCCTACCTATGCATGAATTTTGAGCACTGGACCTCTACTATATAAATAAAAAATTGAGGCATGAGATGCTGAGTAACTTACCAAGGCTCCCATAACTGTTACCCCATAACAAATTCACATCTCCTCACTCTTGGACCATTATTCTTCTCAGCATACCACCTGTTCAGTGTGACTTCAAATCCAACAAACGGCAAGTCAATTCCAGAAGTCAATCAGGCATGCATTTCAGTGTTGGGAGCAATCAGTTCTTGGCCTAGAAACTGACCTGGACTTGGTTAACTTGAGTTTCATGTTCTCCCAGGAGATGGCTGTGGACATCTTGGTAGTTCTTTAGAATGGACAGAACACCAAGACACAGGATAAGAATTCTTAGATGTGTTAAGGTTTAAAGAGAAAAATTAAGAATGTAGACACGGATGGAATTTACCGAAATGTGGAGCTTTAAAACTGCACAATTCCTTAATTAGTCTCCATAGGATTATGTAAAATTCTTTTGTTTATTTGTTTCACTTCGACTGTATTTTTATTTGCTTTAACAGCTGTTAAAATATATTTGAACAATTTACCCTGCCTGGTTGAAGGTGTATGATTATATCTTTTAGCTTCCATCTGTTTCTTAGCATTGAAACAATATTTCATTTCCCTGTAGGTCTACCTACCAATGTAGAAATTTAAATTTAAAAGTGAACATTCTTTTTTTTTTTAATGTTTAATTGAATTTTCAAGGAAGATTTTTTTTGACCCACCAACAAAACAGCCATTGAGTTGTTGTGAGATCTTTATTTTATTAAATAATTCATGAACTTGTGTAAATAACTGGTTACTGATACTAAAATAGGATCCTAGCATTCCAGTTTTATAAGAACCTTGATGATTGTAATGGCCATGTTTTACATCATTCATGAATACCATCAAAAGCATTACCTATGAGTGGTCAGTTGGACAACTTTCACTAACAAAAAACTTACTAAAATCTAGGCTTCTTATAATGTTAAAAAATGAAGAATCACTGAGTCCTCATCCCTTTTCACTTATCTGAGGAAAATAAAGAAAAAAAGATGCATGTGACCTGATACAGAAGAATAGAACAGACTAACTTATCTCTGAGGGAAGCTGTGTGTGTGTGTTGGGGAGAGGGGGGGAGGAGGAAGAGGTTAATCAAAGAACTTGTATGCATATATGCATAAGCCATGGACTTGGACAATAGTGTGGTGAAGGCCTGGGGGTGCAGTGTGCCCTGGATGGAGGGGGGCAAAGAGGGGAGAAATGGGAGACATGTGGAATACTTTCA
Source organism: Pipistrellus hanaki (assembly GCF_964339955.1). Lineage (NCBI taxonomy): Eukaryota > Metazoa > Chordata > Mammalia > Chiroptera > Vespertilionidae > Pipistrellus > Pipistrellus hanaki. The sequence goes on from NC_140524.1 coordinate 88,526,468, forward strand.
ATAATAAAAATGAATATTCTTAGTTTTAATAGTTTTGAAATTTACTTTTTATGGTATTAATATAGTGTCTGTAGTCTTTTTGTTGTTGTTGTTAATCCTCACCCAAAGATATTTTTAATTAATTAATTTATTTATTTATTCATTTAAGGGAGAATGGAAGGGAGCAGGGAGACAAAGAGAAACATCCATGTGTGACAGACATATTGATTGATTGCCTCCTCCAAGCACTTCAACCAGGGCCAGGGATCAAGCCTCCACCTGTGGTATGTACCCTTGATCAGAACTGGACCCACGACCCTTCGGTCTGCAGGCAGTCACTCTAACCACTGAACAGTTCTGGCCAGGGCTGTCCTTCTTTTAATTAGTGTTACTGGGGCATACATTTTTCATTCTTTTACCTTTAACCTGTTTTTGTCTTCATATTCAAAGTGGGTTTCTTATATTGGCTTATAGTTTGCTCTTTTTTATATTATTTTGACAATCTATATTTTTTATTTGTGGTATTTAAACCACTTACATTTAATGCAATTATTGATATGGTTGGGTTTAAATGTACCATGTAGATATTTGTATCTAATAAATGAGTTATTTGTTTCCTTTTTACCTCCTATCCTCTTCTTTTTCTATTTAGAATGAATACATTTTTATGCTTTAATTTTATTTCCTTTGTTGGCTAATTAGCTACAATTCTTTTATAGTGATTGCTTTAGGATTTTAGGACACATATTTCACTTATCATAGTCCTTAAATTAACATTATACTGCTTCACATATGGTATTAGAATCTTACAATTCCTCCCTCAATTAGCCTATGCATTTTACTTCTCTATATGTTATAGGGAACACATTGTATTATGGTTTTTTTTGGCTTTAAACTGATAATTATATTTTATATAGTACTAAAAATAATTTTCAAATTCTCTGTTTTCCATTTATGGTGCTCTTCATTCATTAGTGAAAATCCAGATTTTTCAGCCCAGTTGGTGTGGCTCAGTGGTTGAGAATCAACCTATGAACCAGAAGGTTACAGTTCTGTTCCCAGTTAGTGCACATGTGGGCTCAATCCCCAGTGGGGGTGTACAGGAGACAGCCGATCAATGATTCTCTCTCATCATTGATGTTTTTATCTCTCTCTCCCTCTCCCTTCCTCTTTGAAATCAATAAAAATATATTTTTAAAACTCCAGATTTGCATCTATCAATACTATTCTTATTCTGAATGAAGAATTATTTTAATATTTTCTTTTGTGATTTAGGTCTTCATGAGGAATTATAAGTTTGAAAACATCTTTATTTCACTTCTATTTTTTAAAGATATTTTCATTTGGCATGCTATAATTTAAGGTTTATAGTTTCTTAAAAAAAACAACACACAACTTTTGCTTTAACGATGATACTCCAGTGTCTTCTTGCTTATATTGAAACCAGTGTGAAGTCTGCTGTGATTCTTATCTTTGTTACCCTGTATATAATGTGTCTTTTGACCTCTGGCTCCTTTTAAGACTTTCTATCACTTGTTTTAAACAATTTGATTGTGATGTGCCACAGTGCATTTTTTCTTCACATTTCATGTGCTTGTGGGTTGTCGAGCTTTCTGAATCTTGGGTTTCTGTTTTTCATCAAATTTAGAAAAATGTCAACCATTGTTTTTTCAAATATGTTTCCTTATCCTGTATCTCCTCACTCTTGAGAGCTCCCATTTACAGATATATATTTGACATCTTAATATTATCCCACAGCTCACTGATACTATGTTCATTTTGTTTTGGTCTTTTTTTCTATTTCGGACTCTTTTAGTACTGGTATATCTTCAAGTTCACTACTCTTGTTTTTTTTCCTTCAGTTGCTGATCTCCTGTTAATATTAATTTCAATGCAATTTTTCTCAGACTTTGTAGTTTTGATTTTTATGAATATGTCTGCTTAATATGCTCAGTCTTTCTTCTACCTTTTGATTATCTTATATATAATAAAAGGGTAATATGCAAATTGACCAAACAGCAAACGACCAGTCGCTATGGCATGCACTGACCACCAGGGGGCAGATGCTCAATGTAGGAGCTGCCTCCTGGTGGTCAGTGCACTCCCACGGAGGTGAGCACCACTCAGCCAGAAGTCAGCCTTCACAGCAGCACTACCACTTAAGCCTGTTCTCCTGAGGGCTCCTGGACTGGGAGAGAGCTCTGGCCTGACTGAGGGACCTCCCCGATTGATCTTATGCACTGGGCCTCTAGTATGGAATATAGTTATGATAATTGTTTTATAGTCCTTATCTACTAATTCTCACATTTGTATAATTTATGGATGTGTTCATATTTATTTGTTGTTGCTTTTCTCTCCTTACTGTGGGTAATATTTTTCTTCTTCATTGCAAGCCTAATTATTATTAAAAATTGAATACCAGAAATGTAAGATTACCTTATAACACTCTAATATTTTTTAACTTTTTTCTGAGTTGCAGTTAAGTTACTTTGCAATACTTTAATTCTTTCAATACTTACCTTTAAGGCTTACTAGATGACACTAGAGCAGCCTTTAATCTGGAGCTGAATTTTCTCCTCACTATGACAATGTCATTCTGAGTCCTCTCCGCACTTCTTGTGAATTAAGGGGTTTACATTTTAACTGTTGAGAACATGAACTGTTGCTGGCCCTTTTGGAGATATAAGGATTATCTTAGTTTTGGAGCATTGTTCTTTTGAATATCTATGTAGAGTCTGAGCTTTTGCTCTACTTGCAGGCTATTGAGCTACCACAGTGTCATGGATGCTGACATAATACTCTGGACAGAGTTTAACAGTTTTGTGAGCCCCAGTTCTCCCAGGGCAAGGTAAAGAAAACCAGGTGACTCCTTTACATGCAGTAGAATACATTATAGGAGGGAAAACCTACACGTAGTGAATCTAAGTCTTTTATACTTGACAGTAGCATGCCTATCCTTTACTTCTAATAAACACATTATGTCTACTTTTTATGACAGTTCACTATAGCAATATTCTTGAAAAGTTAGAGCAAAGGCAAGTTAGTGAATCTGCTTGTAAGATATGCAGAATCAAAAGAGATTGTTATGGACTGAATCATAACCCCCCAAAATGCATATGTTAAGGCCCTAACCCACAATGTTGCTATATTTGGAGATAGGGTCTTTAAAAAAGTAGTAAAGATTAAATGAGGTCATACAGGTGGTACTGATCCAATATGACTTATGTCCTTATAAGAAGAGGAAAGGACACGAGTGATGCACACTCACAGAGAAAAAATCATGGGAGGACACAATGGGAAGGTGGCCATCTGCCAGTCATGAGAGGGGCCTCAGGAGAAACCAACCCTGCTTGCATCTTGATATTGGTCTTCCAGACACCAGAACTGCAAGAAAATAAATTTATGTTGCTTAGGTCACCCAGTCTGTGGTATTCTGTTATAGAAGCTCTGGGGGGCTAATACAGAGACCAATAGAGAATTGTGTCTGCAGTTCTCTCCCTGGCATCAAGAAATTTCCTTACATGTGTGTATTGAGCTATACTTAGAAGATATGGGGACCCTCTTCATATCTCTGTGGTTCTCTATTGGTGCAGAATTTTCCTTTCTGGTATACTGCTTCCCAACAGGTATTTATAGTAGCTGCCCCGGTATCCCCATATTCTAGCTCTGTCTCCTCAAGTCAGGGTGACCTCCAGGGTCTGCCTAGGCTCTCCAACTATATGCTAGGGACTGGGAACTCTCTACACAGCAAGCTGCTGCAATCATGGGCTCATCCCATTGGCTTTCCTTACCTTGGGGATCATTGTCTAATCATTTTTAATATAGAGTTTGTCTTATTTCTTTTTTAAAAAAATATATTTTATTGATTTTTTTACAGAGAGGAAAGAAGAGGGATAGGAGTTAGAAACATCGATGAGAGAGAAACATCGATCAGCTGCCTCCTGCACACACCCCACTGGGGATGTGCCCATAACCAAGATACATGCCCTTCACCAGAATCAAACCAGGGACCCTTAAGTCCGCAGGCCAACACTATCCACTGAGCCAAACCGGTTAGGGCGTCTTATTTCTTATTGTTTCATACATGAAGTTAAATCCAGTCATGGGTAGAAGAGTGTTTCATATCCTAAGTAATAAATATTTACTTTTAACCTATGAAAGAATCAAGCTGAATTGGAACTTAAGAGCTGCATCATAGTTTTGATTCAACAATTTGTCAGACATCCTGCAATTTTATGTTCCACTTTTTCATTTGTAGCACTGGGAACAAATAAATCACTAAGCCTTCCAAATAGAATATTGGCTTGCATGGTTAGAGAAATGTTATGACAGAGATTTGAACTCTCCAAAAGAAAGTTCTTATACAAATATGAGTTTTCTGTGTTACTAACAAGGCATGGGGAATTTGAGTTACATTATATAGTTTGCTGAGATATCAAGAAAGAACATAATAAATATAACACCCCTCTCCTGCTACTGCAGGTGTTGCAGTGAAACTCCAAAACATTGTTGATTTTATTCATTTTTAATTGTTGAACACTGAAAGCAAATCTATTTTAGTCTTTACCTTTCTACTTCCAACAATGTAGACTTGAGCTTTTTGTATTTTTTTTTCATTAAAAAATCAGAGAGAAATGGTAGAGTTAATTAGAATGTGTAATGGAAATTAAACCCAGATGAAAATTGAGACCTATTATTACCTACAATAGTTTTCTTTATAGTTTCAAAATCGATGGCAACATAGAATCATATATTTCATTTGGCCCAGCCCACTTGATAAAATATTGAGAAATGTTATCAGTAGTGCTGAAAGACTTAAAAAATAATGGAGGGAGAAGAGGGCCAAGTGGTCCAAAAGACTTTAGAATGAGGAACTTTAGACTTAGGGAGACCAACTATTTAAACATACTTTAAACAAGTCATTCTTCTGCATCAAAGGAAAGATGTTATCTGGGAGAGGACACTGTGAAACTTTTTAAATGCTTTTCAAAATTTGTAGCTAGAAAAAATGACCATTTAGAAGCCTTTTAGATAAATAGCTTCTCTTCCCACACATTCACATTGGCGGGGGGAAAAAATGCTAAGAAAGAAACAGACATTTTAAAAAGAACCTAAATTGCTTTTTAACTAGAAATTTTAATTTAAAAAACTATTTTAGTGCAGTTTAGATATACATTAAAATTGAGATAAACGGAGGCTGATGCCTTACCCATTAAGTATATAGATTACCCATATACCACCTGCTCACACACCTGTATACCTTCCAATTATCAGCATCACTCACTGGAATGGTACTTTTTAAAATCAAGGATGAACCTACATTGATACATCATAATCACAAAGTTCATAGTTTCCCTTAGAGTTCATTCTTTTTTTTAAAATATATATTTTTTGATTTTTTACGGAGAGGAAGAGAGAGGGATAGAGAGTTAGAAACATCGATGAGAGAGAATCATCATTCAGCTGTCTCTTGTAACCCCCCCACCCCACTGGGGATGTGCCCACAACCAAGGTATATGCCCTTGACCCGAATTGATCCTGGGACCTTTCAATCCGCAGGCCGATGCTCTATCCACTGAGTCAAACCGGCTTTGGCTAGAGTTCAATCTTCATGTTGTACATTTGATGAGTTTGGACAAATGTATGCCCATCATTATAATATCATACAGAGTATTTTCACCACTATAAAAATCTTCTGTGCTCTGCCTATGTATCTCCCCACCCCCAACCCCTGTAAACCACTGATATTTTCATTGTCTTCCTAGTTTTATCTTTTCCACAATGTCATACGGTTGCAATCATAAAGTATATAATCTTAAGATTGGCTTCTCTCAGTAATATAAACATAATGTTCCTCCATGTCTTCTCATAGCTGGGCAGCTCATTTATTTTTAACACTGAAAATATTCCATTATCTGGTTGTAGCACAGTTTTTTCATGCATTCATATACTTAAAGATATCATGGCTGTTTCCAAGTTTTGGCAATTATGAACAAAGCTGTCTACGCAGGTTTTTTACGTGACTATAAGTGTTGAACTCCTATGGGTAAATACCTGTTGGGAAGCATGGGACTTAGTTGGAAAGTGCATAAGGAGGACTCTCTTAAAGGTTGGGGACCTCTAAAGCGACCTTGACAAGGGTGGAAAACCCTGCCTTGCCTTTTCCAAACAATTCTGAGCCCCCCATGTGTTTTATTAGAATCTTTATGTTTAGACTTCAAAATGTCCTTGTTTTAAAGACACTATGGATACATGTGTTTTCTCAAGGATATGTACCCTACTGATATCTAGAGGTTAATTTTAATCCAAGCTGTTGCTACAATAAAGGCCTAAGGAGGCAGGCAAATGGGCTATTTGGTTCCTATAGCCAAGCAGTCCCTTAGCACTCCCTTCCACAGAAACATGTGTCAGAGTAATCCATTCATTCATCGCTCAGGGTCTGCTGATAAGTTCCAGAAAATACCAAGGTGTGCAATTGCTAGATTTTATAGTAAGAGAATTTTTAATTATGTAAAAAACCTTCAAACTGTCACCCAAAGTGGCTGACCCATTCTGTGTTCTCATAACCAATGAATGAGTATTCCCCGTGTTCCACATTCCCACCAGCATTTGGTGTTGTCAGTGTTTCAGATTTTGGTCATTCTAATAGTTGCATAGTGGCATCCCATTGCTTTAAGTTGTATTGCCCTTATGATATATGATGTGGAGCATCTTTTCACATGCTTATTTGACAGCTATACACTTTATTTAGTGAAATTTCTGTTAATTGAGGTCATTGGCCCATTTTGTTATCAGGTTGTTTGTTTACTTATTTGGTGAGTTCTAAAAGTTCTTTGTATCAGATGTGGCTTTTGTAAATATTTTCTCCAAGGCTGTGGCTGATTTTTCTATTTTTTTATATTAAGTATGAAATAAGGTACAAGATTTTTACTTCCAGCAAGTTTTGAGGTGATGCTGGTGCTGCTGATCCAGGGACTAAGGGCACAGATTTCTTAAAAGGCCAATCTTTGGGCTCAACTATTTGTCCAGTCATGTATTACTTGTGAGAATTCTGGCAAGTTATTTAGCTTCTTTAACTTAAGTTTTTTGTTTTTGGCTTTAGAATTGGAATAAATATTTTATAGGGTTATTTTAAAAGATTTTGTATGTGAATATTTACTGCCTGATTAAAACATATACACATCCTGTTTTCTTTTTAAAAATATATAGTTTTATTTATTTCAGAGAGGAAGGGAGGGGGAGAGAAAGATGGAAACATCCATGATGAGAAAGTATCATTGACCAGCTGCCTCCTGCCCGCACCACACCAGAGATGGAGCCCACAACCCAAGCATGGGCCCTGACTGGGAACTGAACCATGACCTCCTGGTTCATAGGTCAATGCTCAACCACTGAGCTACACCAGGCCAGTCCATATCCTGTTTTCTAAAAGAAACTCAACAAATATTGAAAGCCTTCACTTTCCCCTTGCAAATATATTACGATTGCTCTCAAAAGAGGGGAAATGAGAGCAGTGGAGAGGAGCCGTGTTCAGCGAGTTAACAGAAACAGCAGAAGTGGGAAGCTCCCAGGTCCTACATTAAGTGGTAAGGAAGGATTGCGCTCTCATTTACATGACGTGGGAGGAGAGGAAAGCTGGTAAGCATTAAGGCCCTTGTATTAAAGCTGGATAGCAGCTGGAGCCTTAGCCGCAGCTTAAGATCTTGATGGCTTTAGGCTAATGGGTACCAATTATAATAATTAGTACTCTCTTCTGCTTATAAATGATCATAAAACGTATTAGTAGTAGGTTTTTAAAATTCTATCTGATTTGTGATGGATGATAAATGCTGATTTTAGATTTTTTTTTTTTTTATGGAAAAGCTGTATGTTTCTGCTCAGATATATGCAGGGAAATATCTCCCTTTATGAAGTTTTCCTTTTTTTTGTTAGATAAATATGATTTATTTTGTAAACATGACATTTCAAAGATTATATGAAAGTCTTGAAATATCCCCAATCCTCATTATCCTGTCAACTATTTGAAAATGTTGCAATTTGTATTGGTATAGTTTCTTCCAATTGACAATCATCAGTGATTCAGTTTATAAGTATTGTTACTCGGTGAAATCTTATTAGTAGTTATGCCCTAAAAGTGTAGATCCTATTTCATTTTAAACTGGAGTCTTTCTAAAAACCCAGTCTCCTTTTGTTCTAGTAAATTGAAATATGCTTGTAAAGTATCACTCAATATATTATACAGAATTCAAACTTGGCAAGTTTTATTATACCAATTCCACCATCTAATAAATAATGGAAGTATTTCTAAAAAAATTCTTTCTGCTCCTAGTAGATCTTGGCGCCATACCAAGATCGTCTTTACTTGGCTATTGCTGCTGTCCTTCAGCTGCTGTGAGTTTTGATTGCTAACATTCAGAGCTGGCTCCTCTCCAGAGAACTGCCCTCATCTTGCCTGGGAAATACTGCACTCGCCCTTTAATGCCACCACCATTTCCCAGGAGCTGTCATTGGCCAATGATGGGCATATAAATGGCAGTATGGCCGTACCTACTCTGTAGTGCAATTCATGCTCCAGAACTCGCTGTAGGGTCAGACTCAATCTAGACTCCAAGTTAGACTAGATTCTTGCTTGACTTTTTTTTTTTTTTTTTTTTTTGGCTTGCTGCATCTGCTTCCTTCACTTCCTTTATCCTGAGAGCACTCTCTCAATAAATTGTTTAAGAATCCTCTCTGTTTCTGCCTTTAAGGAAACCAATCTGACACTCCTGATATTCGATATTAAATTATTCCTAACTTTGAGTTTGGCGTTCATCTCCTAATAGTTAATTGCAAAGGAGAAGGTATTTAATTACTGTGCCTTTACTACCTTCCTAGGATAAGGATACCAGTACATTAGAATTGATACATCATAGTGTCTGGTGCAAGAATTTGAATCATTTCCATGGAACCATCATTCATTTACAAAAATGGTTCAGAATGGTGAGCTTGAAGATTACCTTTTTGGTCTTGATCCAGGTCGGAAAGGGAGATTAAGGAAAGTAAAGCAACCAACTGCTGTCATAGTGGTGAAGGGCCAAGGTAGTTGTAGGTACAAAGCAATAAAAGTATGACCCGGTAATCCAATAGCCAGCAGCTGAGAAGCACTACTTTGGATCCCTAGAGAGGAATACTACAGAGATCCTGTCTCCCAGCAGACAGAATCAAATTGATCAGAATGTCGAGTTGTTGATTTTTTATTAAAAATAAGACAAAACAAAACAGAAATAGATTCACAGAAACAGAGATCAAACTGACGGTTGCCAGAGGGGAGGGAGTGGGGGATGGGTGAAAAAGGTGAAGGGCATATAGTTCATAATATTGCGATAAGTTGCATAATGACAGATGTTTACTAGACTTAGTGTCGTGACCACATCAGAAGGTATCCAAAAAGTCAAATCACTATATTGTACACCTGAAACTAATAGTGTATGCCAACTATACTTACTGTTATTTTTTTTAATTTTAAATAAGTCATGAGCCTGGCCAGCATAGCTCAGTGGTGGAGCAATGACTTATGAACCAGGAGGTCACATTCCATTCCTGGTCAGGGCACAAGCCTGGGCTGCAGGTTCAATCCCCAGTGTGGGGCAGGCAGGAGGCAGCCGATTAATGATTCTCTCTCATCATTGATGTTTTTGTTTGTTTGTTTGTTTTGGGTTTTTTTTGTTGTTGTTTTTTTAAAATATATTTTATTGATTTTGTACAGAGAGGAAGGGAGAGAGATAGAGAGTTAGAAACATCGATGAGAGAGAGTCATCGATCAGCTGCCTCTTGCACACCCCCTACTGGGGATATGCCCGCAACCAAGGTACATGCCCTTGACCGGAATCGAACCCTGGACCTTTCAGTCCCCAAGCCGACGCTCTATCCATTGAGCCAAACCGGTTTTGGCTCATCATTGATGTTTTTATCTCTCTCTTCCTCTCCTTTCCTCTCTGAAATCAATAAAAATATTAAAAAAATAAATACATAAGTCATGAAAGAGAAAGCAGACACTTTACTGCAATCATACATGTTCTCTTGTTTAAACTGAATCTCTGGTAAAGGGAAAGAAAATTGGAGTTATCTATAATACTATCAACAATAAAAAATATATTTTAAAACAATTTAATTTCCATGTTACTATGTCATTCCAGCATCTTCCCTTCTGCTACTGATTATGTAATTAATTTCTCAAGGATGGAGAATTAAATGAAAATTAATTTTCATTCATAAGGTTGGTAAACTTCCCTCCCTGCCTTAACCTCTCAAATGGGTTTGTTTTTCTATTTTTTAATTAAATTTATTTTAGTAACAGCCTATGTAATAAAAGGCTAATATGTTAAGTGTCTGGTCATTCGATCGGCTGTTCAACCAATCTGCATGGGCATAATATTGCACCACAGACTCGTCCTCCTTCTGCAGACAGAAAATCCTATTAATTAAGAAAAAAAGAGTTAATTGAAAAATTACCCATATGAAATCATCAAAGTTCTGCATAATACATACATCCTGAATTATCCTTTATTAAATATTCTGATTTAAAAAATAATTTGTTTTTTTTTTGTTGTTGTTGTTGTTGTTGTTGTTTTTTTAGTTGACTTGGAGGGATAATGCAAATTCCTCTTCTTAGAAAACCCTTGATTCTGAGGTTCAGAAATGTTAGTATTTTGTATGCACCCTTGTTATTTGTAAATATAATTCTTCAATTTTATAGTATTTGTGTAGAATTATATTGCATAGTGTTCCTTTAATACTGTGATTCATATATTATTTCAATTATTTTGTTGTTGGTGTACATTTGAGTTGTTTCCAGGTTTTGGTCTAAAAACAATGCTGCTGGCTTGGCTCGGTGAATAAAACATTGACCAATGGGTTCAAATGTCCAGGGTTCGATTCTAGTCAAAGGCATATGCCCTGGTTGGGGGCCCAATCCCCTCCCCTGTAGGGGGCATGCAGGAGGCAGTCAATCAATTATTCTCTCTCATCATTGATGTTTCTATCTCTCGTTCCCTCTTTCTTCCTGTCTGAAATAAATAAAAATATATTGAAAAAATAAAAAATAATAAAGACAATGCTGCTAAGACTCTTTATATTTTATGAAACTAAGGAAAATTCCATATATTACTTATTTTGAAATTAAAAATTGATACTACACTTTATCAAACATGTTTTTCTCACCTATTTAGCTCTTAAGAGATTATATTTTTAATTTTTCAAGTTTAATATGTATACTTTTAGATCTGTTTGTTCCTTTTCATATTTCCTTATTTTCCTCATATTTAATCATCTCTTTTATTTTAAAAACTACCATTATACTTATTTTTCTGTTCTTTTTCTAATAATTCAAATATATGGAGTATCTGCAGGTTAATTTAATTGTTCGATGCTTTTGCTGGCTCTCACATATAATACTTTATTTGATTTTGTATTTTGTAATTTTTTAATTTGAGTTCATTATTCTGGAAAATTTACCTCAGAGAATCCTTTGAAATCTAGGATTTGGATGAGTGTCTCAAGAGAGTATTTTTATATCATTCTGTAAGCTATCAAGAGGTTTTACCAGCTCTAGACACTTTGAACTAAATTCTTGGCTAGAGATTTTTCAGCCTACTCATGCAGTGGGAAGTCGGGTTGTAAATGCATCTAAGGGCTGGATTTTAGCTACAAATTTCCAAGGACTTAATTTTCTTACCCTGCATTCAGTGCCAGAGTTCAATTAGACTTTTTTTTTTTTTTTTGCATTATTCTGTAGGTAAGACGTGAGGCAGACTTGCTTCTAGTATATTTTTTTATTTTGAAAGTATAACTCTGTGATGGGATATTTCTTAGTAGACACCCTAACTTGGCTTTGCCCATTCTCCTCTGTGTCCTGATAGGGCCTAAAAACCAAAGTTCAAGTTCACCTTCTGGTCAAGTGTTATCAAGTTGAAAGCTAACCCTCAATGTATTTTTTCCTCTGGGTTTTAGTTTAAATTTATTTTATTCGCCTCTGAGTGTTTCTTTACCAAGTTTTCAACTCTTGGATGCCGTTAAAATATTTTTAAATATTTTGTCCAGAATTTTTCTTGCCCTATTTTTTCCATCAATAGAGTTGTTCAGGTTACTTAGTCTGCTAGAATGCCAGAAGCAATAACTTAAACTTTATGATTTCTGACCTATCTTTCAACTTTGTGGTTGATGCTGTGTCCACTATATTAAAGATTTGTGGTTGGTAAGGGCTATATTTCTTAAATGAAATAACTTGTGAAAGCAGGCAATATAATTGTTCACTCATGAGAGGTTTTTGGGCCACATGTTCCCATAGGTTATGCATCAGTTTCCTTGCCTTAGGCTGTTCCATTTAACACATAGGGGATTCTTATTAAAACCTAGTGGCCGGGTGCACAAAATCCATGCACATTAAAAGGGAATTAGAGCCGGGACCGGTTTGGCTCAGTGGATAGAGCATTGGCCTGGGGACTGAAAGGTCCCGGGTTCGATTCCGGTCAAGGGCATGTACCTTGGTTGCGGGCGCATCCCCAGTAGGGGATGTGCAAGAGGCAGCGGATCGATGATTCTCTCTCATTGATGTTTCTAACTCTCTATCCCTCTCTCTTCCTCTCTGTGAAAAATCAATAAAATATATTTTTGAAAAAGAAGGGAATTAGAGGAAATATTTTAATATTGCTATTTGCCCTTTCTCTACAATAGAAGTGTCAGAGATAAAAGAAAATGAGTAAACTGTATATTAAAATAATATATAAATTTATTAATAAACAGTTACAACATGATATAACAACAACAAAAACATGATTAAAAATGATGTAAAAACAACACTGATACAAACAATGACTGATAAATTGATTAAACTTATTCTGATATTTCCCTGTATACCACATTAAGAGTGAAAGCTCTTCAGGCCCAGTCTGTTTTGTTTCCATCTCTCCATCCCAGTCTCTGTCTCTCTTTCTTTTTCTCAGCAGTCCTCCAGGCCTCCCTGCCTCCCTCTCTCCCTCTTCCTCTTTCCTGGGTGGGAGGGGGCAGGAACAGGGGAGCAGCTTCACCCTCTGCCCACCCTAGGGCCTCATTCTGAGAGAGGCTCTGAGCTAGGAGGGAGGGAAAGAAAGGGAGAAAAGGCTGTGAGCTGGTGGGCACTGTGTGTATCTGTGTGTGTGTGCAGTTGTGAGTGTGAGTGCCAGCCCCACCTCCGCTGGCCCCATCCCCACTGCCACAAGTCCCCACCCTCCAGAGCCTGCTGCATGCACAGTCTGGGCATTAGGTTGAGCCTTCAGTCTTTTTGGATGTTATGGACCTTGGCTCTTTATATATATATATAGTATATATATATAGATATTGATATGAAAATTTGCCAGTTGAAAGGTAAATTTAGTTTAACTAAAACACCATTCTGTAACCATTTCCTAAAATGCAATAACAATGCTTGATAATGGTTGAAACTTGTTTTTTTTTAGTAGAAGTTAGCCTTGTAAAATAGTGTTATAATTTATATGGTATAACATTAAATTTTTAAAATTATAAGTCACTTAGCCCAGCCAGCATGGTTGAGAATCAACCTATGAACCAGGAGGTCAGGGTTTGATTCCTGGACAGGGCATATACCAGGGCTGCAGGCTCAGTCCCCAGTGTGTGGTGTGCAGAAGGCAGCCAATCAGTGATTCCCTCTCATTATTGATGTTTCTACCTCACTCTGCCTATCCTTTCCTCTCTGAAATCAATACAACTATTAAAAATAAATAAATAAATAAATAAATTAATTAATTAATTAATTAATTAATTTAATTAAATTAAAAGTCTCTTGGAAATTAAACGCTTCTCTTTCTGTTAAATATACATTATCTTCTTGACAAAAAACCAGATACTTTACTGTATGGTCGTCTTTATATATATGTATATTCTTAAACCATATTCTTAGTTTTATGTAATTATTATTGCAATGATGTGAGAATTTCTTGAGTACACGTATGTGAAAGTTTTTGGCATATCATAAAGCAATACAATCTTACCAAATGTTAGTTCCTCTAAATTCTTATAGCACATTAAAAAAGTTCATATCTGGATATGTTTATTTTTCTTTCTAAATTATGAGCTTAGAGATGGAAGAACCTCTGCCTTAATCAAAGGAAATCTTTAGAACTTAACACTGTGCCTGGCACATAGTAAATATTCAATCACAAAGAACGTTTCTTTAATTGATAAGAAATGATAAATACTTTCAATTAAATGTTTTTGATACCTCTTATGTTATAAAAACTTTAATTTTTAAGAAATATTTATTTAGACTAGTGAATTTTCATGCTTCTACTTCCATGGGAAAATAGTGGGCCTTTGTGGGGATAAGGAGTATTTTTATATAATTTTCCCATGTATGAAATGGGAGAGCTTGAGTGAATAATGTATGATCCAATGAGGTTTGATATTAAATGAAGAATAGATTTTTAAGTTTCATGTAAGTGCTAACATGGCCACATTGTAGCCTAGAAAATGCTTACTGGAAGACATCCAGGCAAATGTATGCAAATATGCAAAATTTGCAAACATATGCAAGTTTTCTTTTGCAATAGTTATCTAATCCACTTTACAAAACAGGACTATACAAGGCCCTACCTCTGTAAATAATCCTATTTGAATTGCTTTTCAAAGGTGTACCCCATTACTTTATTCCCTTATCTTAACATCAAAAAGGACTTGCTTTGGGTATGATCAATCTGAAGGTATTTTTTCTAATTTCCAAGGGCACAACTGGAGAGCCCAATAAAATTAGCCATGAAATTGTGCTAATTTATGGAGGAGGAATTATACCAAGTTCAGTTTATTATGTTATTCTAAATTATTTAAATATTATGAAATTCAGTATCCTTGTGATGTTTCAGCAGAAAAGTGAATTTATTATTCGACATTACAAGCATAATTTCAACTAGGGTTGTGCCTAATAATCTTACAGTAAGCAGATATATTGAGGTCAGCAGAATGTAAACATCTTCAATTTGAAACTTTCCATCAGGCATTTGGATATGTAGAGGACCTCTAGGTGAGCACCAATTGTAAATACAGCTAGTTTACACATTGTTTATATACCTTTCATTTCTTTAAACATTCACTAACTAGAATAGTACTATGAACAATATTAGTGCTTAGTGAATGGTTGATTAAGTCCTATATAATAAAAACCTAATATGCAAATTAACTGAACAGCAGAATGACCACTCACTATGGCATGCACTGACCACCAGGTGGCAGATGCTGACCACCAGGAGCTGCCCCCAGCCTGCAGGCTCCAGGCCAGCCAAGGCAGGTGCCAGCAAGCAGGGGTCCCCCAGTTGCCCCACCAGTCACCCCACAGATCAGTCCTGATCACACGCCAATCCTAGGAACCCCACCTGTGCATGAATTTCCTGCACCAGGCCTCTAGTACTAAATAATTGGGAATTGGCTGTATTGCAAAATTACTATTTTACTTGTATATATGAAAGAGGAGATTCATTCAATCTTTCCATTATTTGTATTTCTACCTGTAGAAGGCATATCCTTTTAATATTTAGTCCGAATTTATGAGCGTTGTCAAATGCCCTTCCATTCACATTTTGTTAACTAGAAACATTGCTTTTTAAGATTGTCTCCATTTTCTATAGTTGTACATTAAAAGAAAAAAAATAAAAGCAAATGTTAAATGTAAGGACACATGCTAAATATTCCTGCAGAGATAACATTTGGTTGTCAACTTAGAGTGTGAAGTGAGTGGATGGAAATCAAAATGCACTCACAAGAGGTAGTCTTTTGAGACTCCTATTGATGTCTGTATTTACTCATAAGTAGTGCACAGGTTATCTGTGTGAACTATTGTGTGGCTGTAGATTCAGGGATTTTCTTCTTTTGCTACCAAACTCCCTATAGGCAGTGAATCAAGAGAGTATAAACTGAAATACCTACAGATAAGGGATTTTGAGTACTTATAAATAATTCATCCATCCCTCCTGGCATATAAATGACTATAAAAAGTTAGTGATTTATGGGTATGTTATGCTTTTTCTTTTCATATCAGTTTCTTGGGTTTTACTTGGTTTCCTTTTTCTACTTTTACTTTTGAAATGTAAGAACATAGGAAATTATTATTTTAATAAAC
The DNA here is from genome assembly GCF_964339955.1 of Pipistrellus hanaki. Classification (NCBI taxonomy): domain Eukaryota; kingdom Metazoa; phylum Chordata; class Mammalia; order Chiroptera; family Vespertilionidae; genus Pipistrellus; species Pipistrellus hanaki. Next base: position 88,542,588 of record NC_140524.1, read on the forward strand.
TTTCTGTTTTCACAAACCATTTTTGGTAACAAATAATTTAGAATTTTATGGTGTTAAAGAGATCAATCATGCCCTAACTGGTTTGGCTGGGTGGATAGAGTGGTGACCTACAGACTGAAGGGTCCCAGGTTCAATTCCAGTCAAGGACATGTACCTTGGTTGCGGGCACATCCCCAGTGGGGAAGGGGTGTGCAGGAGGCAGCTGACTGATGTTTCTCTCTCATCAATGTTTCTAACTCTCTATCCTCCTCCCTTCCTTTTTATAAAAATCAATAAAATATGTTATAAAAAAAGAGATCAATCACATAAGAACAGAAATTACTACAGCACGATTTAATTGGAAACTGCATGTGTTGTGCATGTTTTACAGCATATCCAGAGTTTACACATTGGCAGAATTTAATTTAAACATGTTGTGATCAGAAATTCTTAGCTGTACTTCTCTTTTCTCTGTTGTCCCTTGCATTTGGCTTCCCCCAGAATTCAGACATGACTTGAAAGAAATTGATATCACAACTTTATGAAAACAAATAAGACTAGGGATGGCAAATGGATAGCATAAATTCAACTATCAACCTCCTCATACACTTACTATTGATTAACCAATGTACTTTTCACTTTCTTCCATCAAAATGTGGAACCTTGACCCAGCACTCTGGAAAGACACTAGCTGCCCAACACAGGTAGGAAAATGTCTAACATTATTTGTTATCACTGATTGGAAAAATAGATGCAGTTCAATTTATTCCACATTTTACAGATATGGTTGTATTATTAAGAGGTGGATATTCAACATGACGAATGAGGCAATGTATGGATTTATTGATGATTATTTAATTCTTCATTTACTTAGTTCTGAATATACATCAAACATTGAACTATAGCCTAAATATACAAAGATAAATTAAGACAAGACCCTAGCCCTCAGTCTGTTAGAGAGTCATACAAATAAACCATTTTAGTATCAAGAACTAAACCATAAAAATAATGTAGAAAATTCTACAGGCAAAGAGAAAATAAGATAAGAATTGTTACTGCCTCGAGCACCTAAAGAAGACTTTTACTGAGGAAATACACATTTAAATTGGTTTTGAAAGATGACTAGAAAAGTGGGTTGGGGAGATGAGCAAGAACAACGCCACTCCAGGAAGAAATCACGATAAGACAAAAAGGAAGATTATGATGAGGTACACCTTGTTTGAAGAAAGATGAAACATTTCACGAGGATGGACAGCAGAAAAGGAAAAAAAAATTAATTCCAAGTTGTAAAGGGCCTTGTATATCATGTTAAGGAATTTGAGATTTTGGCATGTATGTGAAGGAAAAAGGAACCCTGTGCACTATTGGTGGGATTGGAAATTGGTACAGACACTATGGAAAGCAATGTGGAAGTTCCTCAAAAAATAAAAAATAGAACTACAATATGATCTAGCAGTTCCATATTTGGGAATATGTCCAAAGGAAACACACTGAATCAAAAAGATAAATGCACCCCCATGTTCATAGCAGCATTATCTACAATAACCCAGACATGGAAATAACCTAAGTACTCATTGAGGGTTGAGTAGGTAAATAAATGGTGGTATATATATAATGAAATATTATTCAGTTATAACGAATGAGGAAATCCTATCATTTTTGACACCAATAGACCTTGAAAGCATTATACTAAGTGAAATAGGTCAGACAGACCAAGATGACAGATACTGTATGATCTCATTTATAGGTAGAATCTAAAAAGAAACAAACACAAAACTCATAGAAATAAAAATCAGATTTGTGGTTACCAGAAGTGGGTGTTGCTGGGAGGGGCACTTGGAGGAGAGTGGTCAAAAGGTACAAACTTCAAATCCTATATAATAAAAGGCTAATATGCAAATCAACCGAACAGCATAAATACTGGTCGCTATAATGCACACTGACCACCAGGGTATAGATGCTCAATGTAGGAGCTGCCCCCTGGTGGTCAGTGCACTCCCACAGGGTGAGTGCCGCTCAGCCAGATGCTCTCCCACCACCACGCCACCTCTGCAGCACTAAGGATGTCTGACTAATGGCTTAGGCCCACTCCTCTAAGGGGTCCCGTAGGGTTCCTGGATGGCAAGAGGGCACAGGCTGGGCTGAGGGACACCCCCCCACCCCCCGAAGTGCACAAATTTTGTGTACCGGGCCTATAGTTATAAATAAGTAGTAGGGGTATAATATACAACATGATGACTATATTTTAACACTGCTATATGTGGGGAGAAACCTTTTACCTGATATAAGGGTTGCTGTTTAGCTCTAAAAATCAAGCAGTGTGGTATCAGCAGAGATAGACATATCAATCAATGGAAGGAATATAGCACCCAGAAGCTATCCCCTCACAAGTATGACTAACCAACTTTGACAAAAGTTCAATAGGAATTTAATGGAAGATGGATAGCCTTTTCAACAAATGATACTGGCACAATTGGACACCCATAAGCTAAAATAATAATAATAATAATAATAATAATAATAATAATAATATATATAATAATAATAACCGTGACCTAAACCACACACCTTAATAAAAATTTAACTCAAACGGTTTAAAAACATGGAGGTAAAATATAAAACTTATACTTTTAGAATAAAATAAAAGCAAAATGTTCTGGATTTTAGCTAAGTAACAAGTTCTCAGACTTGACACCTCACCAAAATTAAAAACATTTTTTTCCTGTGAAAGACCTGTTAAGAAAGAGAAAACATAAGCTATATATGGGAAGAAAATATTTGCGAAGAATTTTTAAAACTTGTTGAAAAAAGTCAAGTAGGAACTGGGAAGAAGACATAAAGAGACATTTCACCAAAGAGAAAGAGGATATGCAGATATGCAGATGGAAATATAGTTGTTCAACATCATGGCCATTAAGGAAAAGCAGATTAAAGCCACAATGGTATTTCAATACACAACTATTAGAATGGTTTAAAAAAATGGCAATACCAAATGTTGACAAATATGCTAAGAAACTGGATTACTTAAGAGATTACTGGTTGAGATGTAAAATAGTATAGCTCTTCTGGAAAACAGTTTAGTAGTAATTTCTTATAAAATTAACTATGCAGCATTCATGTGACTCGGCAATTGTACTCTGTGGCATTTATCCCAGAGAAGTAAATTCTTATATCCACAGAAATAGTCCAACATTTGATACAACCCAGAAATCTTTCAGTGAGTGACTTGTTAAACAATGGTAAGTCTATACCATGAACTTACTACTCAGTGAATATAAGGAATAGTTTAGATATATCTTCATGGAATTAGCTTAGTGAAAAAAAAAATAACACCTAAGTTTGCATACTTACATAACATTCTTGAAATGACAAATTCATTGAAAGGGAGAACAGACTATTTGTTGCCAGAGACTAGAGATGGGTGGGGTCAGGGGGCAGGGAAGTATGCTTGGGAAGAAAGGGACCACATGAGGGATCCTGGTGATTATGGGAATATTCTATATTTTGTACCAAGGGCAGTATCCTGATTGTGATTTTGTACTGTAAATGCAAGCTGCCCATATTGGCTGAAACTGGATCAAGAGTACAAGGAATCTATAGTATTTTTTAAAACTGCATGTACATGTACCATTATATCAAAATAAAAGTTTAATTTAAAAAAGCCAAAGAGTTATATTGATTAAATTGTTGTCCTGCAAAGATAGTAAGAAAATCCTAAAAGCCTCCAAGGGAGGTAAAAAGCCTTTTTTACATAAAAATAAAGACAGCAATCATGCAACAGATTTTTTCATCTGCAAAATAATGTGTAAGAAATAATGGAGCTAGAAATAAATACATAATTCAAAATAAAATTGTCATGGCTAAGGTCAACACAGCTCTCTGAGGATTGGCTTGATCTTGTTGAAAAGGGTAAATTGTGTTATTAAAGAATAAATATTTCAAACTCTTGATTTTATATAAAAGCATGCATTTACACACAGCCTTACATATGCCACTTAAGATATATGTAGTTTGATTGTGCCTAGAATCACTTGAAATTTAATCTTGTCCTTTGCCTCGAAGAATACATTAACTAATTTTAATAAATCAATAAAAGTAGACATAATTATGTAAAATATTTTACTAAAATCCTTAGAATCTTTGAAGCAAATATATATGCTACTAGATAGCTATTTCATTAAAAAGCAAATCACAAAGGAAATTACTCTTTATAAAAAGGGTAAAAGAGAACACTTCATACTTAAATACAGGGGTTGGCTAAAGTAGTCTTATAGTTGTTAAATACACGGAACACAGAGTTCAGTCTTCTATTATTAAATATAGTATTATTTTCCATACGAACAGCTAGAAACCTATTTTTGCCAATGCCTATATATGGATAAGAACAAAAGCTGCATTTATATATTAAATACAATTATTGTTAAAGAAGATTGCTCAAAAATAGAGTAAATAACCATTTTAAGAAATTTAAAAGCATAATTAGAAAAACCAACAGTATTGATGAAGCTGTGTCAAGGGAGAATTAAATGCAGATTTTTAAAAATTAAAAAGAGTATATGATAACTGTGGAAAGAGTACTCATTTTCAGAGAAGAAAAAAGATGGCAGCTGGCAGGACAGAGGTGAGGGAGAGGAAGTGAGTGAGCGAAGGTATGAAAGGAGAGTGTGTGGATGTGTATGGTGTGTGTGAGAGTGAGTAAGGGACAGTTAAATCACACAGAGCAGCAGGGGCTGGCAGACCAGGCTCTCTTGGACAAGGAGACACTACCACCACTGTGGGCACTCGCTGGACTGCAGGACTCAGGCCTGGAGCCCACACCATCTTGAAGGGGACATCAGCTTTTTCTAGGAACTCATCAGCACCACCACCCAGACAGGGTTTGACACTGCCCACGACCCAGCAGCCACTCCAGCCAAAACCCTGCTACCCCAGCTGCAGACCTGCGGACCCTGCGACCTCCACCTCCAAAGGTGCACAGCTCGCTCCTGCAGTAGGAAGAGCATCTTCCCCCTCCCCAGTGCAGAACTCTGGACTACACATTCTCAGGTTTCCAGCCTCACAGGCATCCAGGGCACAACACTCCTTAGGCAGCACCTGGGAGCCACAGGGAGCCCCTGCTGGGTGTGATTGTGTAAAGACACGGGTGCTCTGCCCCACAGTAGAAATTCTGAATTTCCTCTGCCTGAATAACTTCCCGCAGACACCCCAGCTGTGCAACTTCAGTGCCAGGGCCCCTCAGAGTGCATTAGAGCTCTGTTCCAGCAAACTCACCGCCACAGATATGCACATTTCCATAGGGCAGGCACCCTGAGCCCATCTATCCACAGGGTCCTCTGTGGAGCTGCTTTGAGCCCCTGCTGGGTGTGATTCTTCACAGATAAGGGCATGCTGCCCCACAGTAGAAATTCTGAATTTCTGAAATAAAAGGCATCCTAATTGGAAAAAAAGAAATAAAACTAACAATATTTGCAGATAACATGATATTGTACAGAGAAAACCCTAAAGACTCCATCAAAAAATTGTTAGACTTAACAAATGAATTTGCCAATATATCAGGATACAAAATTAATGCCAAAAAATGTATGGCATTTCTTTATACCAATAGTGAACATGCAGAAAAGGAGACTAAAAAGGCAATCCCATTTACTATGGCATGGAAAAAATTAAGATACCTAGGAATAAACTTAGCTAAGGAGGTAAAATCCTATATGCAAAAAAGTACAGGACACTGAAAAAAAAAAAAGAGATAGAGGAAGACATAAACAGATGGAAGAATATCCGATGTTCATGGATTGGTACAATCAGCATCATCAAAATGTCATACTACCCAAAGCAATGTATAGATTCAATGCAATCCCCATTAAAATACCAAGGGCATATTTCACAGACCTACAACGAACTTTCCAAAAATTCATCTGGAATAAAAAAAGACCCCGAATAGCCACAGCAATCCTGGGAAAGAAGAACAAAGTAGGTGGGATCTCAATACCAGATTTCAAGTTGTATTACAAAGCCACTGTTCTCAAAACATCCTGGTACTGCCAGAAAACAGGCATATAGACCAATGGAATAGAATAGAGAACTCAGATATTGACCCAAACCACTATGCTTCAATTAATATTTCACAAAGGAGGCATGAGCATGAAGTGGAGACAAGACAGTTTCTTCAATAAATGATGTTGGGAAAATTGGACAGATACATGCAAAAAATGAAATTAGACTACCAACTTACATCATACACAAAAATAAACTCAAAACAGATAAAGGACTTAAACATAAGATAGGAAACCATAAAAATACTAGAGGAATCCACAGGCAGAGAAACCTCAGACATATGCCGAAGCAATTTATTCACCAATACCCCTCCTAGGGCAATGGAAACTAAAGAGAAACAAATGGGATTACATCAAAATAAAAAGCTTTTGCACAGCAAAATAAACCATCAACAAAATAACAAGTAAGCCCACTGTATGGGAGAACATATTAGCAGATGTTATCACCGATAAAGGTTTAATCTCCAACATCTGCAGACAACTTACACAACTTTATAAAAGAAAGATAAATGATCTGATAAAAAAAAAAAAAAGGGCAATGTATCTAAATAGAAACTTTTAGAAAGAAGACAGAAGGAAGGCCAAGAGACATATGAAAACATGCTCAAAGTTACTAATTATCCAAGAGAAGTAAATTAAAATGACAATGCAGTACCATCTCACACCTATCAGAATGGCTATCATCAACAAATCAACAAACAAGAACCATTGGCGAGGATGCGGAGAAAAAGGAACACTAGCGCATTGCTGTTGGGAATGCAAACTGGTGCAGCCACTGTGGAGAACAGTATGGAGTTTCCTTAAAAAAACTAAAAATGGAACTCCCATTTGACCCAGTAATCCCTCTCCTAGGACTATATCCTAAGAAACTGGAAACACCAATCAGAAAGGATATATGCACCCCTATGTTCATAACAGCACAATTTACAATAGCTAGGATTTGGAAACAACCAAGGTACCAGTCAGCAGATGACTGGATCAGAAAACCATGGTGCATCTACACAATGGAATACTATGCTGCCATTAAAAAGAAGGAATTCCTACCATTTGCAGCAGCATGTATGGAACTGGAGAGCATTATGCTAAGTGAAATAAGCTGGTCAATGAAAGAAAAATACCACATGATCTAATTTATGAAAAATAAAGAACATTATATCCTGAGTAGAGGGCTGGTGCATGTAATTTGTGCATGGTGGGGGGTTGTCCCTCAGCCCAGCCTGAACCTTCTCCAATCTGGGACCCCTTCAGGGATGTCCGACTGCCCACTGGGATTGGGCCTAAATGGCCAGTCAGACATCCCTCTCACAATCCAGGACTGCTGGCTCCCAACTGCTCACCTACCTGCCTGCCTGATTACCCCTAACTGCTGCTTTCTGCCAGGATGGTCTCCTCCTAACCACTCTCCTGCCAGCCTGACAGATGCCTAACTGCTCCCCTGCTAGCCCATTTGCACCTAACTGCCTTCTCTTGCAGGCCTTGTCCATACCAACTGCCCTCCCCTGCTGGCCCAATCACCCCTAACTTCCTCCCTTGCCAGCTTATTTACCCCCAACAGCCCTCCTCTGCAGGTCTGGTGACCCCTTTACTGCCTACCCTATAGGGCTGGTCCCCCGCCCAACTTCCCTCCCTTGCAGGCTTGGGTCCCTCCCCCAAACTATCTTCCCCTGCTGGCCTGATTGCCCACCACTGCCCTCCCCTGCCAGCCATCTTGTGGTGGCCATTTTGTGTCCACATGGGGCTTCCATCTTTGACCACATGTGGGTGGCCATCTTGTGTGTTGGAGTGATGGTCTATTTGTGTGTTACTCTTTTATTAGATAGGTTGAACAAAAGGTAGATCCAGAGGCAGTATAGCACCGAACAGACTGTCAAATTACAGCGGGAAGGCTGGAGAGTGTTGGAGAATGGGGGAAAGAGATCAATCGAAGGGCTTGTATGCATGCATATAAGCATCACCAATGGACACAAGACACTGTGGGGGTGGGATGAGGGCATGTGATGGGGGGTAGGGGAGGCTGTGGGAAGGCCAATGGGGGAAAAAAGGAGATATATGTACTACTATATGTAATTCTTTAAACAATAAAATTAAATTTAAAAAAAGAGTACTCATTTTCTTCTAATGCCCATTGGCCTCTCTCTCTTCTTTTTAAAGTAGTAGAATCCTAAATGGCTGTCTGATTTAAAGGTTAAATTTTCAGCGAAGTTCTCTATTCTGGCTGGGATGCATCTGTGATGGCTAGAGCTCAATTGTTAGTTTAGATTATGAGTTGGAAGGTACACATTGAGTTTTCTGGAGTTATAATATAGAAAATGCTAGAATACCTGAAGATTCTGAATCCCTATTTATTTCCAGAATTTGTTTATATGTTTGAAAAATAACCTTTGTTAAGGAAAAAAAAAAACAAAAAAACCACACACATTGAAACCTGTAAAGAATTTTTGTGAGTTTATTTGATCCAAACCGTCAACATAGGTCAGGAAGCAGAACCTCAATGGATTGAGATAATGCTCTGGAGAATGGCGGGTTACATTTATATTTAAACATTGCAATCAAAGGAGAGACATAGTTGGGTTACATAAAATTCATTGGTGATAGATCAAGGAGGTGGGATAAAGCAAAGCAAAGCGGTGGGAAACCCCTGGGATTGGATAAAAAGTAAAATGATAGACACATACTTATGTGGGTGCAGGAACAATGAACATGATAATTAAAGGAATTTTTGGTATCTATCCCTGTGCCAACCATATTTGGTTGTGCCCCAGGGGCTCCAGAAAAAGGGAAGTTACAAGTTACCCAGACATTTCAAGGGTATGTTATCATAGATGCAAAAAGATAGATAGGCTCAGTTAAGGTAAAGGTTGACCTTGTCAGAGAAGATACTGGCCTAGGATGTAACTGCCCACTATAACTGCTTTTAGTTAAAGTTTAATTTCTGACCATCCTTTGTGGTTAATTTAGGTCTCTGTGTTTGCAAGACCGCCATGCAGGCCTCCCCTGAGCTTGTCAGGTCAGCATGTGGCCCCTTTCCTCCACACCTTCTATCTAAGTGACATTTCCAAGGGGAAGATTTAGCAGGATATTCTGCCAAAAAGGGGCAGAGACCTTTAATCAAGGAGGAGATTCAGGATATTTCCTTCTCATCAGAGTCTAGGGTTTCAGATGGCCACAAGCTGATAGACAGCGGTTGCTTATTACTTAGGGCCCGGTAAGTGAAAGACTAGAGTCTTAGAGCTTAAACACATGTCTAAATACAGAACTGGCCTGTAGGAAAAAAAAAAAAAAGCCAGAAATCAATTATGCTTTGAAGTAAAGATTTTTACTGTAGAAAATCCCAAAGAAAACAAACAAACACAAAATACAAGTTAGGACTACAAAATCCTGTAACTGTTTCACCTATAAAGCAATCACCAATCCCCTGAAGTTGAACCAGCGTGAAACTGGTTGCAAAAAGTTCTTCCACTATTCTTCAAACATGGCCATGGAAGACAATAAAAAAAAGAAAAGAAAAAGCTCCCCAAAGGATAAAAACAGACACCACAGAGGAAAATAAAGAAAAACAAACAAACAAACATCCTCACAGAAGGCCCAACCAGAGGGACTTCCAATTACTGCATTGCTCTAATATGGAATTTTCACAGTCCCTGCCCTGCAGGGTTTAATAATGGTTACCAATCAGTGACCGCTGTGTGTTTTTGCTATATTCCATCCTTTGAGTGGGAGCTTCGTTTTAGTTGTTCTATTAGTATTCCATCAAGTAATATTAAATAATCAGAGGTCATAAAACATGTCTGGAAAATAAGTACCATATATGAATCTGAGGGAGAAGATGGTTATCACCCACAGAGCTAATTTTCAGATGCAGTAATTCTATGATACATTGGAGTGTTTTCTCTTGGTCATAGGTAGATACAATTTTATATAAGAAAAAGTTGTTCATAAATAGTTGGGTTACAAGTCTGCTCTGTGGTCCCCAAATAAATCCCTTCTCAATTTTTTTCTTTTTTTTTTTTTTTTCAATAAATTTTTATTTCAGAAAGGAAGGGAAAGGGAGACTTAGGAACATCAATGATGAGAGACAATCGTTGATTGACTGCCTCCTGCACATTCCACACTGGGGATTGAGCCTGCAACCTGGCCATGTGCCCTTGACCAGAATTGAACTGTGACCTCATGATTCATAGGTCAATGCTCAACCACTGAGCCACGCTGGCTGGGCCCATCTCAACTTCTAATTTAATGGAACCCCTGATATTTAGTGGGGGTACATGGCTGCCCAAATAAAGACTACATTTCTCAGTTTGTTTAACAGCCAAGTATGCCTATACAATTTATACATATAAAGAGGTAATCTATACATATAAAGAGGTAATATGCTTATTTGTCCATGATGGTGTCCCCTGTAACAACCAATTTGCATATTGATGCATGGGCAGGGGGCAAGTGACCACAGCCAAGTTCCCCTGGGGTCTGAGGAGAGCGCCTGACAAGAGCCTGAAATGCAAAGAAGGAAGAGGAAGTAACCATGGGGAGCTCTTCCAATCCCCCTGCACCCTTCACGGACACCCTACCCAATCCCCCCACACCCCCAGTGAGACAGGGCGGCTGACTGGATGGGGAGAAGATGCAACCTCAGTCCTCACCTCTGACTCCCTATCTCTTTCCCCGCCACCCCCGCCAGGGGCACCCACAACAATAGCAAGCCAGCGACCACCCATCAGCACCCCTGAGAAACCTGGGGCCCTCAGCCTATGGCCCACTGCTGCTGATACCCCTCTGCTGGGATGGGGCAGCCTCTCCCTATAACTTCAGACCCTGGTGGAGGCAGGCCTGAGTGACCACCCAGGGTCAGACCCTTTCCCCCAGCAGCCGCAGTGCCATCTCCACAGAGGAAGCATGCTGAACCTGGCTGAAGGTGTGGCTAAACCCAACCTCCTAGCCTGCGTGGCTGCCCATGGCTTGGCCCCCACCCTGCTCCAGGAGATTGGAGCCCTGCCCTGAGCAGGTACAGTCTCTGAAGAGCCACTACAATTTAAAGAATGGCACCAAGCGGGAAGGTTTGACAGTTACTCCCCCTTTGGCCTCATCACCCCTAGTATTCCCCTAACTCCCTGCCCCCCTCCCCACCCTACTCCTACCCCCATCCAGTGCCTCCAGGGAGGACCACTGCTACAGGGATGCTGGCCAGAGCCCGCCCCTCTGAGGCCTGCGGAACCCTCTGCAAAGCTTCCATAGCTACAGTCCCAGGAGACAATCCTGCCCTCCTCCCCTAATCAGCACCTGCTACCCGCCAGGGTACCCGTGGGCTTGAAAATAGCAATCCCTTCCTGTTTATGCATCACTTACTTGATGAAACATTTCTAGGTTTATTAGCGCAAACCTCATGACAACCCAGAGAAGTAGGCGGAGGAGAGATTACAGTTCCCATGGAATATGCGTATGTATTCAGAAATGAAGCTCAGAGGAGAAGTGTCAAGCCCAGGGATTCCCAAGGTGCAGCACACGCCCCCCGCGGGGGGGGGGGGGGCAATTTGATTTTAAGTGGGGGCAATTTGAGAATGAATTAACAGTGAATTTTTTGCATTTCTTACGGTTCTAGGGGACTCATCTACAGTGTATACTACATAATAAAAGGCTAATATACAAGTGACCAAATGGTGGAATGACTGGTCACTATGATGCACACTGACCACCAGGGGGCAGTCACTCAACGCAGGAGCTGCCCCCTGGTGGTCAGTGTGCTCCCACAGGGGGAGTACCGCTCAGTCAGAAGCCAGGCTCATAGCTGGCAAGCACAGTGGCAGTGGTAGGAGCCTCTCCCGCCTCTGTAGCAATGCTGAGGATGTCCAACTGATGGCTTAGGCCCACTAAGCCATCAGTTGGACATTCCCCCAGGGCTCCCAGACTGCAAAAGGGCACAGGCCAGGCTGAGGGGCCCACCCACTAAGTGCACGAATTTCGTGCACCGGGCCTCTAGTGGAATATAAATAGAAATGGTTTGTTCCAATTAGTACAGAATCATGCCCCGTTCCAATTAGAACCAGGGAGATTTATGTTCTTCATCCCTCTTGGATGGAATGTGGACGTGATGAATGGGCTGATATATCCAACTTAAAGTTTGTAAAGTGTTGGTGGTCATAGGGTAGGAAGGTAGAGGATTCTGGATATATGGAGCTGCCTACCAACCTTGGAGTGCTTACCTCATATGTGCTTTTTATATACAACAGAGAAATACAATTTTATATTTTGAAATTATGATGTGTATTCAAATCTCCCTTTATTTTTCTTATCTTAAGGACTTAATTTCTTTCTTCATTATTATACTTCCATTTGAAAAAAATTTTCTTCTGCCTGAAGGATATAATTTAGAGTATCTTTTTAATAAAGGTCTGCTAACCCCTATCGTCCCTCCAAAATGTTGTACTGCGTTTGAAAATAAATTTATTTATTTATTTATTTATTTATTTATTTATGGAGGAAATATTTGCAGGTTACATAAGTTTAATTGTTCTCTACTTTCAGGACTTAAAGAAGCTTACTCAAAATATTCTATACTGATTTATTTTCATTTAATTATTTTCCTCATCTGCTGTATATATAATCTAATTCCACACATATTATTTTTCAGTTATTTTTGTACTTTTGTAGTTTTATAATTTCCATTTAATTCCATTTATAGATCCCCATTGTCCAGCAAAATTATCCATCTTTCAATTTATTTTCTTGTACATAGTAATCCTATTTATTTTCAAGTCTGAAAACTCTAATATCTAGATCATCTGTGGACCTATTTCACTTTTTGATATTATATCTCTCCATTTTAACTTCTTTGATCCTGTCTCTGGTAATTATTTTAATTGATTATTTTTAGAGCAATATACGTTTGTGAAAAAAAAAATTGAGCAGCAAGTATAGGGTTCCCATGTATACTCTCTTCTCCTTCCCATACCACACACAATTTACCCTATTAAATACAACTTACCTTGGTGTGGTATATTTGTTAAAATTGATGAACCAACATTGATAACATTATTGATCATTAAAGTCCATAGTTTACATTAGGATTCATTCTTTGAGTAGTATAGTTTCATGAGTTTTGACAAATGCGTAATGTCATGTGTCCACCATTATAATCTATTGATATATATATATATAAAAGCCTAAGCAACTGTTATGACCTGTCAACTGAATGACCATTTGACCAGTCACCATGATGTGCACTGACCACCAGTGGGACACTCAATGCAGGAGGTGCTCCCTGGTGGTCAGTTTGCTACCACAGCCAACCTCCCATGGCCAACCAACTTTCTGCAGTCCCTCCTCCTGGCTGGCCAGCCCCAATCAGCCTGATCAGGACTGGGCAAGATGGCCCTGATCAGCCCCGATTGCCAGTCAGGCCGAGGGACCCCACCCATGCACAAATCCGTGCACCAGGCCTCTAGTATCATAATAATTTTACTGCCCTAAGAATCCTCAATGCTCCATCTCTCCCCCCTGAACATCTGCAAACCAGTAGTGTTTTTACTATCTCTATAGCTTTCCATTTCCAGAATGTCCAGAGTTAGAATCACATAGTGTGAGGCTTTTTATTTATTTATTTATTTATTTATTTATTTATTTTTAAAATTAAATTATTATATGTCTGTATATCTTACCATTGCTCCCCCCCCCCCACTCCCATACATGCCCTCCCAGTAGGAGGCCTTTTAGACTAACTTAAATCCCTTAACAATATGCATTTAAAATTCTTCCATTTTTCCAGTTTTATTGATGAATAATTGACATACTTCACTGCATAAGTTTAAGGTGTACAGCATGGTTTTGACTTACATATATTGTAAAATGATTACCACAAGCTCACTAAGATAGAAATATATAAAAAGAAAAATTATTTTTGTGATGAAAACTCTTAGGATGTACTTTCATAACAAAATCCCTATATATCATAGAATAGTGTCAACTATAGTCATTTTGTTATATATTACATTCCTAGTACTTATTTATCTTATAACTGGAAGTTATACCTTTGACCAACTTCTTCCTCCCTTCCTCCCTTCCCCTGACACCCATCTCTGGTAACCACAAATGTGATCTCTTTTTATGAGTTTGGTATTTAAAAATTTTTTACTTTTATTATTTTTATTTCCATCCCCCAACTTCTGCCCTTTGGCAACCACCAGCTTTTTGCCTGTATCTATTGTCCTCTTCTGTTTTGTTTTGTTTATTCATTTATTTATTTTTTTAGATTCCAAGTATAAGTGAGATCATAGGGTATTTGAATTTCTCTGTCTGACATTTATTTCACTTAGTATAATGCCTTCAAAGTCTATCCATGTCATCACAAATGATGTGATTTCCTCATTTTTATGATTGAATAATATTCTAGTAAGTATATGTATTTGTATATGTAATGTGTATATAATGTGTATGTGTATGTATATGTAGATGTGTATGTGTATTATTTATGTATATACAGAAACCAATTAGGTTTCTAGTTGTTTGTATGTAAAATAATACAATTATTAATAAGTAACCATATAAGAGTAAACTGTTTCATGTACTCATAACTCTCAATCTACTTTGGCCCCACCATGTGTGTGTGTGTGTGGGGGGGTGTGGGTGTGTGTGTGAGAGAGAGAGAGAGAGAGAGAGAGAGAGAGAGAGAGAGTATGTGTGTGTGTAACCACTTCTTTATCCATTCACTCACCAATGGCCATCAGGTTGTTTCCACGTCTTAACTATTGTAAGTAATGCTGCTATGAACATGGGTGTGCTGGTAACTCTTTGAGGTAGTGTTTTCGTTTTCTTTGGTTATACTAGTATTCTGAAAAGTGGAATTGCTGGATCATATGGTAGTTCTACTTTTAATTTTTTTATTATCCTCCGTACTGTTTTCCATAGTGGCTGCACCAATTTACATTCCCAGCAACAGTGCACAAGAGTTCCCTGTTTTCCGCATCCACCCCGACATTTGTTTCCTATTGTCTTTTTTATGATGGCTGCATTTTTGGACCTTGGTTTTTTGGGGTTTTTTTTTGTTTTTTTTTTAAATCCATTCAGCCATTCTATGTATTTTTATTGGAGACTTTAATCTGTTTATGCTTAAAATAATTATTGATAGATAAGGACTTTTGCCACTTTGTTTCTTGTTTTGTTGTTTGTCAATCCATTTTTCCTTGTTCCTCATCCTGCTATCTTTTTTGTGTGTGTTTTGATGTCTTTTGGTATCATTTTTCTTTAACTTCTTTACCATGTAATTTTGTATAATTGCTATAGTTTTATCCCCTGTGGTTATAATGAGGTTTACATAAAATACCTTAAAATTGTAACACCCTATTTTAAGTTGATAACAACTTAACTTCAAGGCATTTCTAAACCTTGTACTTTTACTTCTCTGCCTCAGATTTTAGCCTCAATAAGTCTCAGATGCTTCCTACACTTCTTTCCATTATTTTTCTTGTTTATTCCTCTGATTATATAATTTCTAATGACATATACTCTAGGTTTCTGATTCTTTATTTGTCATGGTCAAGTCTGCTTTTGGAAATCTTTATTGAATTCATTAGCTCAGTTGTATTTTTTAACTATGTTTTCTGGGTGGGTATTTTTATTATTATTTCTATTGCTTTGTTGAACTCATTTTATTCATGCAATGTTTTTCTGATTTTGTTTAGTTGTCTCTTCTTGGAGTTCACTGAACTTTTCATTAATTAATTAAATTAATTTTTAAATTTATCTTTATTGTTGAAAGTATTACAAATGTCCCCTTTGTTTTCCCCCATTGACCCCTCCTTCCATGATTATTCCAAATTCTTTATCTGACAGTTCATATTTCTCCATCTCCTTAATATCAGTTATTGGTGATTCATTTCCTTTTGTAGTGGTTTCATAATTAGCTCCCCGTTTTTGTGGTGATGCTTGATTTCTTACATTGGTACCTGTACTTTGAGTAATTCAGTTCCTCTTTCAGACCTTACAGGTTTGCTTTGGCAGAGACAGCTCTGCGCCATCAGCCGTTTAGATTTCTGGGCATGTCAGCTGGTCATGTCCTTGGGCAGGTGGGGCTTGCCACCATGATCTATTTTGGAACAAGGCCACTCTTCAAGGTTTGCAGTCAGGAATAGGGGTGGGGTTGCTATTGGCTGAGAACAGTTGGATTGGACTACTGCCTTGGTTCCCTACCCAAGGACACTAACAAGAGCACATGGGAAGCTGCATAGCCCAACCAAGAGCCCTGCTTACAGTCGCACTGGAAAAGAGAGTTTAGAGTGTGGCTTTCCCCAAAAGCAGGGCAAAACTGGCAGCCTCACATCACCAGGGAATTCAGTATACATTCTTGATTGATTTGGGTCCATAATCAATAAGCCATATAGGTCCTACATCCTGTCCTGCTACTACCCTGCCAGTGCAGGGAAGCTAATTGGCAGCCATCTACTACTGAATATATTACCCAGTCCGGACCGTCTAAATCCTGACCAGAGAATCTAGGCAACCGCAGATCCCAACCAAGATCTTCCCTTGGATATCCAGCAGCTGAATTACCAGCTCTAAAGCAGCTTTAAAGTAGCTTCCAGGGGTTCCCACCAGCCCTTTTGGTCAGATGGGACTGCTAGCCATGGCATGGTGAGTTATGTCTCAGCTTCCTTGGCTGGATGGAAAGCAGAGGGGCCACTCTAGGCAACTCTGTTTCCCAAACAGGCTCTGTGATTGTGGGAGGCCATGCGCTACTCTCAGGCAAGGCCATAAATTACTCTCCTGTCTGTGTATGGCAGAGCACCTCTCCATGCCTGCTCCTGACTTTGCTAAGGAGGTGATCAGTTCTGCCCACACACCTCTCAGCTGAGTGTTGCTAGGCAACACAGCTACCAGGTGTTCCTGCAGCTCCTCTGGTCACATGTGTCTGGGAGACACTCTCCACAGTGGTTGGGGCTATAATTCAGCTCCTGTCCTGAGTGTGGGCAAATTAGGCATTAGGGCTGGCAAAATTCCTCATTTGAGGAACCAAATCAGGCAGAGCTGTACCCCAACAAGTTTCTTATTCAGAGTGCGACACCCACTTTATTCTGTGGATAGTGAAGCTGCTGGTTGGGATTACTTCTTGGGCACTATAGGTATGAACTTGTTCTGTCGAGATTTGAGTTCTGGTTGTTGCAAGCTTCTCCCACCTTCTCTAAGTCAGATTCCCAGGGGTTGAACTCTGCAGATACACCTGCCGGACCCATGAGGTGAGAACAGAATAGGGGTTCCCATGATGAGACGACCCACAATCTTGGGGTGGGCCCACATTCTTTTTCTTACTGGCTTGAGGGATGGGGAAATGTGGTCAATCTGGTGCAGGGGGTGCTTCAGCCTCACACCCACGTTCTAGGATCCTCTCAGTGTTGTTTTGTTATTGAATGGTTGTTAGTTGTTCTATTTGTAAGGGCTAATTCTAGTAAAACTTGCCTTTCCTTCTTGGTAATGTCACTCCCTCCATGTCTTCTAATTGCTTGATAGCTCATTTCTTTTTATTGATGAATAGTAAGTATTCCCTTGCATGGCATATATGCCTCATAATTTTGATCAAATGCTAGACATAATGTTTAATAATTCCTAGAAACCCTAGATAATGTTATCTTTCTACCTGGATGATTTGATTTTCTGTCAAGAAGGTAGATATGGGCATATTACCATGATATAATGGATCTGAGATTATTTGAGTCTGGATTTCATAATTTAGGAGAGCTGGTCTTCTGCTTTGCTGTTAGTTCTAGAATGTAGTACTTCAGAGATATCATCTAAAAGCCTGGGGATTTACCCAGGTCCTTCTGCTTTAGCAAGATGAACTCAAATTTGTGTATTTATCACATATAATAGATAAATATTTCATGAGCTTAATTAGATATTTATATGAAGGGAAACATTAGTTATATTGGAGAGCTTAAAATAATAACAGAAAAAAGTTACCAAAAGCTGACAGTTTGACAACTTTTTAGTGGATAGTTTTTTAACAGAACACAAAGTATCAAATTTATTTGAGCCAGTTGTCATAGAAGTTATAGAAAATTTATTAGAAGTATATTATTTGAGCCCGGCCCAGTGTCACTTGAGCATTGACCTATGAACGAGATAGTCATGGTTCAATTCCTCGTCAAATCATATGCCCAGATTTTGGGCTTGATCTACAGTAGGAGGCATGCAGGAGGCAGCCAATCAATGATTCTCTGTCATCATTGATGTTTCTATCATCCTCTCCCTTCTTCTCTGAAATCAATAAAAATATATTTTAAAAAATATTATTTGAAAGAACACTGGGCATCATATCAAGTAACAACTCACCTTGAAAAAATAGATTATTCAGATATCATTAAAAATTGCATACCAAAGAAGAGGTTGTAATCTCCCAATTTTATGAAGCAAGTTTAAAATATTTTTATACAAAAATTTAATAAACTAGTAGTAATAAGAATCATAATAGATGAGTTTCATTTATACATATGGATACAAACATTATGTTTAAAAATTTAGAAGACAGTGGAAAATATTTTATTTTATTTTTAAAATATATTTTAATGATTTTTTTACAGAGAGGAAGAGAGAGGGATAGAGAGTTAGAAACATTGATGAGAGAGAATCATTGATCAGCTGCCTCTTGCACACCCCCTACTGGGGATGTGCCCACAACCAAGGTACATGCCCTTGACCGGAATCGAACCTGGGACCTTTCAGTCCCCAGGCTGACACTATATCCACTGAGCCAAACCCATTTTGGCGACAGTGGAAAATATTTTAATGATTTTGATGAAAAATATATTAAAATTAAAACTTGATACTTATGAAAAATATAATTTAAACAAAAAATTTAAAACATTTTTTAACATGGAAGGAGACATCAAGTTTATCAGTGATAATTTCTCATAGGAAGTCAATAATGTATTGCTACAATGACAAAGAATAAAATTAATGGAATTTATAATTTAAAGGAAGTATGTAGTGAATCATTATAAGACTCACTAAAAGGTGATTGTAAATAGCCATCTTTTAATATGTAGATAAGTACATCTAATAACTATTTTGTCACTTTGGGTTTTATAACAGTGAAAAAAACTGCCTGTTTACTTCTGAATTTTGATAAAAGTTGATGATCTTAATTTAGCAAGTCAGAAGCGTATGCTCTTGGGTGTACTCCAGTTAATCTGTCTCGTGGGCACTGATTCAGTAGTTGAATTAACTGTGGTATTTAATTTCATAATAATTTGACCTTCAGTATCAGGTCTTTCCCATGAAGTGTTTCCATTTATGGAATTTATATTTTTTTCTCCTCAGTTGATGAAAGCCATATCTATTGTATTTTAATGTGTGTAGCCTCCAACTTCATCCTAGTGATGAAATGTAAGTGTTCGGTGGATAGATTGATAAAGAATATTGTTTTATAATTTAAAGTGGTAGGTTAAATAATGACTGCTAAAGATATCATCTTAATTTCAGGAACCTGTAAATATAGAAAATGAGGGTTTTTTTTTGCCTATGTGATTAAGTTAAGGGTGTTGAGATGTGGATATTAGCCTGGTTTATTCAGATAAAACTTAAAAGCAATCAAAATTGTCCTTGTAAGGAAAAGAGGAGGGAAATTTGACACAGAAGAAGGATAAGATAGATTGTGAGTATGGATGCAGAGATTGGAGTGGGATATAGCTGCAAGCCCAGAACTGCCCAAGGAATTCTGGGAGCGATGTAAAGCAGAATAGGCAAGGTACAGATTCTCCCCTACAGCCTCCAGAGAGAGTATGACTCTGTCAACATGTTGATTTCTTCCCAGTGTAGGTGATTTTAGACTTATACCCTCCATAGCTGTGAAAGGATACATTTATGTAGTTTTAACTCAACAAGTTTGTGGTAATTTATTATGGCAGACATAGAAAATCAATACAGTTGAAGTTATAAATTTTTATGCATCCACAAAAAAGCTCAACAGGTACTTTTATTCTATAAAATTAATGACAATTTCTAAAACTGGAAATAAAAGCATGCTTTATTGGACATGGCAATCTACTTTTAAGACTTACTTTCATTCTTTAAAAATTATATAATTTTTATTGAGAGAGAGAGAGAGAGAGAGAGAGAGAGAGAGAGAGAGAGAGAGAGATACATTGATTGGTTGCCTCCTATACTTGCCCCAACCAGGGGTAGAATCTGCAACCTAGATATGTGCCCTGGCCAGGAATTGAACCTGCCACCTTTTGGTGTATGGAATGACCAACTAAGCGACGCTGGCTAGGGCAAACTTGTATATTTTTAAGGTGTACAACATGATAATACGATATACCTAGTGACATTATTATTACAATCAAGGTAATTGGCATATCATCTACTCAAGTAGTTAGGTTTTCTTAAGTTTAGAGTACCTGAAATCTACTCTCAGCAAAATGTCAGTGTTTAATATAGTATTAACTACAGTCACTATGCTCTAGATTTATTTATCATATAATTAAAACTGTGTACCCTTTGACCAGTATCTCCCCGTTTCCTGCACCTCCCCAACCTTAGTAACCATCATTCTACTCTCTGCTTCTATGTATTTGACTCTTATTAGCTTACATACATAAGTGAGATCATGTAGGTGTGTAGGTGTTTGTTTTGTTTTGTTTTGTTTTGTTTTGGGCTTATTTAATGTAACATGTGGTCCTCCAGTTCCATTTATATTGTTGAAAATGAGGGGATACACCTAACTACTCCCAGCCCCAAACTGGATTTAAAGCTAAAACAACATAGCAGTTAACCTAAATAAGCAACTGAAGGCTACCTGAACTGAAATACAATAACTGAGAATATACAGAAGAAGCCACACAGGGACTGGTAAGAAGGGTAGAGATAAAGGGACAGCTCTTGCAAACAGGGCTGCAGCAGCTGAAAAGCCAAAGGGATATCATGGCTGAAAACTCCAACCCCCTGCAGGGATCCCCAACCCAGAGCACCAGACCAGAAGAGGAGCCTGTGTAGCATATGGTGGTGAAAATTGTGGGGTTTCAGTCTGCCTGGGAGACCCTCTCCCAGGGATGAGCACTCCTATTATTACAGCACCAGCCTGGGGAGTGGATGATTCGGACTCTGACTGTTGGCAAGGCCAAGCTATCATACCTAGGTCCTGCAGAGGGGTTTTCTGACTACACTCAGCAGTGACTTTAAGGGGTCCTATGTTTTCTGAGGAGGCTTTTGGCAGAGACCCAGATAGTGACTAAACTGTGTGGCTTTGGAGAGATGACTTATCTCCCCTCCCTCCTACTCTACCAGTTGAATCCCTTAGCTACCCTATCCTGCTGACTTTAGCCATGCAGGTAGATAAGAGAGCCACACTGAAGTTGGCTTTTCAGACTGTGTCTCAAAGAGGACCTTTTGTCTGGGAACCAGACAGGCAAAAGAACATACAGATGGCCAAGAGACATATGAAAGAATGCTCAAGGTCGTTAATCATTAGAGAGATGCAAATTAAAACCGCGATGAGATATCACCTCACACCTGTTAGAATGGTTACCATCAGTACATCAGTAAACAAGTGATGGCAAGAATGTGAAGGAAAGGGAACCCTAGTGCACTGCTGGTGGGAATGCAGACTGGTGCAGCCATTGTGGAGGACAGTATGGAGGTTCCTCAAACAATTAAAACGGAACTGCATTTTGACCTAGCCATCTCACTTTTGGGAATATATCCTAAGAAACCTGAAATACCAATTACAAAGAATGTATGCACCCTTATGTTTATAGCAGTGTTATTTATGGTAGCTAAGATCTGGAAACAGCCCATGAGCCCATCAGTAGATGAGTAGATATAAAAGCTGTGTATATTTACACAATGGAATACTTTGTGGCTTTTAAAAGGGGGCTCTTACCATTTACAATAGCATGGATGTACCTGGAGACTATTATGCTAAGTATAATTAGCAGTTAGAGAATGATAAATATTATATGTGCTCACATAGCTGTGGAATCTAATGAACACAATATGTGGATGAACAAAATAGGTACAGAGATATGGATGCAGGGGGGAATAACAGATCTCAGTGGGGAGTGGGCTGTAGAGGGTGGGAAGAGATTAACCAAAGATCATATATACATATATGCATAACCAATAGACACAGATATTGTGAGGAAGACCTTGGGGGGGGGCGGGGCTGGGTGGATGGGGGCAAAAAAAGGGGACATCTGTAATACTGACAACAATAACAAAAGTTAGAAGAAAAATAGGTAAAGGACATTATCATTCAACTCTATGAGACCCTATCCCTATCCTTAGGGGTAGTTAACTAATCTTTTTAAAACAAGGGAAGAGAAATTACTTCCTCTATGTAGGAGAGTAACTTTATCAATTAAGCTGTATAATCACTAATGTAATTATTTTTGTCGTTTTAACAACCACTCTGCTATGACATGACACATTGAATTATTTCTGTTATTAGTAATATTATAAATACCGCAGACAATTTTGTGAGGGAAAATAGTTCTCTTAAAAGCCAAGACTTTAAACAACTATGCATAAAACTCATTGACTTAAGTTGCATTTTAAAATCAGTTTGTGTGATTTCTAAGACTATAGAATTCAAATGTCACAAAGAGTGTATATAGCCTAAGCAATCATGGCAAACTGAACAAACAGGCTGCATGGGGTGAGCAGGCTGGCAGGGGCGGAAGTATAGGGTAACTAGGCTGGTGAGGGGGCAGTTGGGGGTGACCAGGCCAGCAGGGGAGGGGCAATTGGGTGTGACTAGGCTGGCAGGGTGGGAGCAGTTGGGGTGATCAGGCATGCAGGCAGGTGAGCAGTTAGGAACCAGTCCTGGATTGTGAGAGGTATGTCTGACGGCTAGTTTAGGCCCAAACCCCAGAATTGGGCCTAAACTGACAGTTGGACATCCCCCAAGGGGTCCTGTATTGGAGAGGATGTAAGCTGGGATAAGGGGAATCCCCACATGCATAGATTTCATGCACTAGACCTCTAGTTTTAAATAAAAATTCTGCCTCTGCCTCTCATCTCACTCTCTAGCATTGACAGTTGTATCAATACTACTAATAATGACAACCACAAATCCCCCCCCATATGGTGGCTTAAATATCCAGGGATTTAATTATGTTTCATCATAAAAAACACAAAAGTAGGTATCCCAGTGCTGGTTTTGTTGCCCAAGGACAGTGGTCAGCAAACTGCGCTCATGAGCCACATGTGGCTCTTTGGCCCCTTGAGTGTGCTCTTCCACAAAATGCCATGTGCAGGCACGCATGTACAGTGCGATTGAAACTTTGTGGCCCATGCGCAGAAGTTGGTTTTTGGCTCTCAAAAGAAATTTCAATCATTGTACTGTTGATGTTTGGCTCTGTTGACTAATGAGTTTGCCGACCACTACCCTAGAATACCATAAGAGACTCAAGCACATTTTTTTTTACCCTATTGTGTTGGTTCTAGTCCTCATGCTTCCATTCTCCTGATCACTAAGTGGCTGGTGCATGTCCAAACTTCACAGTGGCACTCCAGGCAAGGTACAACATGAGAAGAGGCAGCAATGGTAGACTTCTGATTATAGATAATTAGCCATAACAGTTTTATATGCTCAACCATAGCTGTAAAAGAGTCTGGGAAATCAAGTTTTATCTTTTACAGCCTCCACAAGAGAGACAGGAGAGAAGAGAGCATATAATGAGGTGAGATAAGCCAATATACCATCACAACTATACAGCATACATCTATATCTATATAGCTATATAAATATACACACATGTAGATCTATACCTTATTTAAATAATAGCATATAAAATATAATTTTATAGCTTACTTTGTACACTTACTTATTAAACTACTTTACTTACCAGGCACATACAGATTTTATTCATACTTTGTAAAAGCAAAGATTATATATATATATGGCAAAAATGCTAAGTGTCTGACTATTCGCTATGACATGCACTCACCACCAGGGGGCAGCTGCTCAACTCAGGAGCTGTCATGATGCTCACTGGCCATTTACAGAGAAACAGCACCACAGACCTGGTGCCCACAAAGCAACACTCGGCTTCCCCCAAGTGGGACACAGGCCCCACCACCACCATGGAGTGACACCCCACCAAATCACAGCCAACACTGCCAAGAAACCATGGCGCAAAATGCAGCCCAAAGCCCAGTGCAGAAATGGTGGCTGTGAGGGTTGGGTAAAGACATCATGTAGCAAAACCCAGCTTCCTCTCCCTAGTGACTAGCCAACTTGGAGTTTCTTTAGCCCAGGAACACAACTTGCTTTATAGCCAGGTGGAAACATTTTACACTTTAACCCAATGTCTGTGAAGCTTCCATGCCTCATCTCATTTTATCCTCACAGAAGTCCTGGAATAAGTAGATAGAAGACTCAGTAGAATCCTATTTTCTTTTCATTAGCCGGAAAATGGAGATTTAGAAAGCTTTGAAACTTGACCTGACTGAAAAGAAGAAACGGTGGACCTTGAAAATGACTTCAGGTTTTCTCACTGTGCAGAATATAGTCACTGCTGCAGTTAAATATTTTACCCTTTGTTATCCCTGTGTGACCTACAATAATAATCTGCTTTGTGTTGATACTTATTGCTGTGTTTCTGACAATTACCTGAAAGAGAAGTTGTGGTCCTTCACTGGGCTGGAAAAAGTTTAGCTAAGTCAGAAAGCATGTCTAATTAATCTTCAGTCTATATATACTGGTATAAAAGGCTAAGTTGACTTGTGCATGTGCAATACATATAACACTCTCACTGGTGCCAATCGCACAGGTGTATTTCAATCTGTCAACGTTGATCATGAATTTGGTTGACACTTCTATTATAGAGAAAGGGCAAATAGCAATATTAAAATATGTCTTCTAGTTAATTTCATTTTAAAGTGCATGAATTCATGCACCAGGCCACTAGTATAGATATATAATTATTTTAACCATTTACAGATAGATTGACATTTACATAGTTGTCAGTACTGTTAACAGTGTACTACAGTGAACATCCTAGAATGTCTATCATTTTGCACTGTGTGAACAAATCTTTAGGATAAATTCCCTGAAATACAATATAATTGTCAGATTAAAAGGTACGCATATTTTAAATCTTATTAATAGGGATTTAAAGAGAGATAAAAAGTGGTTTTGCAATTAGAATGGGAGGTAATAGGTCCAATTTTATATTGCACACAAAGGGCAGTTTCTAGTGAAAAATTCAACAGCTTCTAGATAACCTTGCATAGTGAGAAATGAAATGCAAGTGCTTTTTCAAAAGGGTAGTCTGTAAAATTCAGGAAGATATAAGGATGATCTAAAGGAGTAGGAGGAATACAGGTTGCAGGAGGAGTTTACATATTAATGACAGCTATAGAGGATGCCAATGTATCTGTCTCAGGTATTGGGCCTTTAGCCCAGACTTTAAGATGCAAACAAATCATGTTAACATTTGGGTTTTGTGTCTGGGGGGGTCCAGAATATGGCTTGAGATTCTGCATTTCTTCCACGCTCCTAGGTCATGTTAATGCTATGGGGGATGAGGTTTTAACCAGCCTTCAAGGATCAGAATTTGAGTTTTAAGGCAGGGCCCCAAGTCACACACACCTCATTGTGTCATTGACACAATGCCAATTGCAGATCACATTAAATTGGTATCAGCATCAGCATTAGGAGATGACAGTGGTAGCTGTGGCTTATATTTTCAAATAACACAATAGGCTTATTGGGCCTAGGATGAGATGCCGTTAAACAAAGAAGGGAAGGACTTAGAAGATTCTCAAGTTGCCACAAGAGCATTTGATGGTGTCACATAAAACAGCTTCCCATATATAACTTGGGATAGGGGTAGACAGTGGAATTTGTAGCAGGCTGGAGCAACTTGTGGCAAGGGTTTTAGAGATATGAGTAGTTACTGTTATTCTGATACCATTTAAACCCTGGGAAAATATGATTTAAAGAAACACAGGTTATCCTCTCCTTGTAAACTGCTGTCTGAAATCCACTAATTTGGAGTTCCATTTAGTGTAAAAATTTATTGGAAAATAAAAGCCAGGTGTGGACCATAACTTTCTGGAACTGAATTTGGAATACTTAAGCAAGTTCTTTTTCTTTCTTCTCATTGTTGCTACTAATTCCCTCTTGCTCCCCCTCATGCACTGTTACCAAAATATTAAATTGAGAATGGACAAAGTTTTAACAGATACAGACTCTCTTCACTCGAACATTCCACAGGAAAAGAACACAAATGGGATTAACAAAAGGCAGATGTGTGGACCAAAAGGGCCACATGCTGACCTGACAAGCTCAGGGAAGGCCTGGGTGGCGACCTTGCAAGCTCAAAGACTTCAAATAACCTCAAAGGATGGTCTGAAATTAAACTTTAACTAAAAGCAGTTTTGAGTATAGTCACATCCTAGGCCGGTATCTTCCCTGACAAGGTCAATCTTTACCTTAACTGAGCCTATTTTTTTCTTGAATCTATGATGTGTCAGGGTAACTAGTAATTTCCCTTTTATCCAGACCCTTCTGGGCACAACCAAGTGCCTTGGACACCAGAAGGAGATACCACTGAGCCCCTCATTGTTGTTATTATCATGTTAATTGTTGATTGTTAACTATCCGGTACCCGCCTGTGTAAAAGAAGCATGTGTCTATCATTTTACTTTTTATCCAATCCCAGAGGTTTCCCCTCTTTGCTTTCTCCCACCTCCCTCATCTGTCACCAGTGGAATTCATGTAACCCACTATATCTTCCCCTTTGATTGTAATGTATAATGCAAGGTGAAAAACTGCCATTCTCGCGAGCATTATCCCAATCTATTGAGATTCTGCTTACTGGCAAATGTGGACAATTGCTGGGAAATGGAATCTCAACGTATTGAGATAGTGCGCCTGAGTATAGAAGTTTTTCATCTTGTTTTATACAATACCATCAAAGGGGGAACCCTAAGTGGGTTGCATGAATTCCATTGGTGATAAATTTGGGAGGTGGGAGAAATCAAAGAGGGGAAACTTCTGGGATTGGATAAAGAGGAAAATGATAGACACATGCTTCTTTTACACGGGTGGGTACAGGATAGTTAACAGTCCACAATTAACGTGATAATCAAGAGAGAATCTGTGGTCTCCACAGAGAAGCAGAGCTGTGCCCTGAGGGGTCCGAAAAAGGGGAAGTTTCAAGTTGCCCTGACATTCCACAGGTCTGTTATCTAAGATGCAAAAAGTCAATAGGCTCCGTAAAGATGGAAGTTGATCTTTTTCAGGGACAATACTGGCCTAGGACAGGACTACCCACTGTAAACTGCTTTTTAATTAAAGTTTTAAATTTCAGACCATCATTTGTGGTTACTGTACATCTCCTGAGCTTGCAAGGCCACCACACAGGCCTTTCCTGAGTCAGATTAGCATGTGGCCCCTTTTCGTCCACAGATGAAAGGCTACATAACATACGTACATTCATTTCTACAACATATATGTACGTAGTAACTATTAATCAGTGAAAATAAGCTTAATCAAAAGTGTTTCGGTAGACACAAAATAAATGGCATGTATTGCTGAATGGATTACTAAAAACTTAGCAACTTAAATCCACACCCATTCATTAACTCACAGTTGCAGTGAGAAAACAGTCTGGATATAGCTTCACTGTGTCGTATGCTCGTGGTCTCACAAGGTCGCACTCAAGGTGTTGGCCAGGGCTTGGGTTGCATCACAGGGCTGAGGAAAGATCCACTTCCGAGATTCTTCAGGTTTTTGGAAAACTCATTTTCTCATAGCTGTCAGCGTTGACCTATGAATAAGGTGACCAGACGTCCTGCTTTTGGTGGGACAGTCCCAATTTTTAACAATTTGTCCCGCATCCAGTGGCATTTTTAAAAAGTCCAAAAGATTTAAAAGGATCTTTCCAAAAATCGGGACTTTTTAAAAACTCCACGGGACAAATTGTTAAAAATCGGGACTGTCCTGCCAAAAGTGGGACATCTGGTCACCTTACCTATGAACCAGGAAGTCACAGTTTGATTCCCAGTCAGAGCACATGCCTGTGTTGCAGGCTCCATCCCCAGTGTGGGGCGTGCAGGAGGCAGCTGATCAATGATTCTCTCTCATCATGGATGTTTATATATCTCTCTCACTCTTTCTCTTTGAAACCAATAAAAATCTATTTTTTAAAAGGATGTTACCTGATTAAGGCAGTCCCATCCATAATAGTCTCCCTTATGATAGATCAAAATCAACCAATTTACCTTCCTTAATTGCCTCTACGAAATCCCTTCACAGTGCCATTACTGTGCCCTAATCAAGGGAGTGGCGTTCTATCACCTTTGCCATATTCTGTTTAGAAGCAAATCATAGGCTCTGCTCACATGCAAGAGGAAGGGAATTCACAAAAGCTTCAATACCCTGGGACAGGGGCCATAGGGACCACCTCAGAGTATGCCCAATGCAGTGTGTATTTATGTTTATGTATTTAATTTATACGAAACTCTCACTCAGAGGCACTTTTAGACCTTTGTAATGAGTTTGACTATCTCATTTCTAAAGTCACATCAGATTAGAAGCACAGAGATTTCAGCTAGAGGGAGATCCAGTGGCAGGCTCAAGATCACATAATTGGATACCAAGATACAATAGGAAACAATGTACAGGAAGAAAATATATCACGCTAAACATAAACCTTCTGTGAACATGTAGTATAGGGACAGATTTTACTACCAACTCCCACAGACTCTAAAGAACATAACACCACAATTTCTTTTAATAATGGCGATTACTTTTAATCACTGAGCACAATAAAAATTATGTTTGGAATACAGTACTCTGTTTAAGATACTGTATTTCTACTTGATATAAAAATATTTCCTTAAAAATTTATATATATATATATATATATATATATATATATATATATATATATATATATATTGATGTGACTTCAAATTATTCCATGATACCAAACATTGGAAATATTGATGCACATGGCCTTGTTTTGTTTTGTTTTTTATAAATATATCCAGGATATAAAATAGAGTAGTGAAATGATCCTTTGATGCACAAGAGGATACCAAAGAGTAGAAGTAATAGGAAGGCTAATTTCTGCTCAGTATAAGCTAATATCTTCTAGTAATTGAAGATATGCAACAATGAAATGAAGAACTGAACTTGTCCTCTCTGAAAGGGTACAATAACTAACTGGTGGCTTTTTAATCTTCCTGGGACCTATAAATAGAGATGCTAGTTTTGTTGGATGGTTAGACTAGATGGGCTGTGATCATGTTTTTTTTTTAAATATATTTTTATTGATTTCAGAGAGGAAGGGAGATGGAGAAGGAGATGGAGAGAGAAATGGAAACATCCATGATGAGAGAAAAAATCTTTGATCAGCTGCCTCCTGCTCACCCCACACTGGGAATGGAGCCTGCAACCCAGACATGTGCCCTGACATGCCTTTCAAACCGTGACCTCGTAGTTCCATGGTCAAAAAATTGTGGCTCGAGAGCCACATGCTGCTCTTTGGCCCCTTGAGTGTGGCTCTTCCACAAAATACCACGGCCTGGGCGAATCTATTTTCAAGAAGTGGCATTAGAAGAAGTATAAATTTAAAAAACTTGGCTCTCAAAAGAAATTTCAATCGTTGTACTATTGATATTTGACTCTGTTGACTAATGAGTTTGCCGAGACCACTGTACTAGTTCATAGATCAACGCTCAACCACTGAGCAATGCTGGCTGGTCAACCCTTCCAACTTTTAATCCCTTTGTCTAAAAGGTTTGCCTTAGTAATTGTTATAGATTGCTAAATTCGTTGGGATAGAGCTCTGATTCTCTTTCACACTTTAGGCTTCCTAAGTTAATGGAGTTTGGAGACCACAGGTGGTAAAAGCTAAAGCTGCACTTGGCAGTGTCCAAGGTACTATAAAATGATTTTATATGGTTCAGGGGAGAATAAAGAATTAGGAAAGAATTCCATTAGCAGAAAAGGCATATCAATCATTCAACTGATTTCAGAGCACTTGGAAGACAAATAAATGGGCAGAAATCAGGGCCCAGTTGAATAGCTCCTGTTAACCCAATTTCTATGCCACCTTCTTTTTCTGTTGAGGTGCTAAGGGGGCAGCCTCAGTATATGGAAAGACAATATAATATCTCCAACAAATCTTATTAATTTGGAGCAATCTAGATACATTTTACAATTTTTTTTTTGCAAGAGTGAGGAATCAATTCAATCTGGTCTTTCAATTTATTTATTCTCAACATGCAAAATAATCTATACATATAAAAGCCAAATATGCAAAGTATACCCTTGGGAGTTCAACTGACCAGGAGTTCAATTGTTTACTATGATATATACTGACCACCAGGGGGTGGCATGTAATTAAGGGAGGCCCCGCCTGCAGCCAGCAGCTGGCAGCCACTAGAGACCTTACCCGTGCATGAATTTCATGCACTGGGCCTCTGGTATACATATAAGCTTCCTCTTCACTGTGCTGAGACTTTTTCTCTCTGCCAGGGATGGCACATAAATAATTGTCACACATGAAAATTTTTGGAAACACATTTAAAACCAGTGTATGCTTACAAACAAGATAACACTCCCTTTGTAGTGTCCCAAATTGTATGTGTATCTTATGATTGATGACATTAACTCTGTGAATTTTAATCTTTCTGTTTTTATTTCTTTTGTTTGTGGGACAAAATGGAGCAAATGGCTTAATGGAGAGCTTAATCTCATTTTACAGTGTCATTATGAACCCATATAGCTTCTTACATATATTGTTTACATTACTAGGTACTAAAAGCTCATCATTGCTACTGCTGTACAATGCTTTTCACTGTGAAATAAATGTTAAACTTATTTGCTTTTTGGCTTAGAGACTAAAGGGACAATCAAGTTCAACTATTCATACATTCTTGGTTTTAATATTATCAAGATAAATAAAACTGGATACCTGGACAATTATATTACCAATATTTTAAAATTATTCAACTATACTTGGATTTTGGTCCTAAACAATCCAAGTTAAAAACAAAATTAAGGCCGAAACTGGTGTGGCTCAGTGGATAGAGCGTCGGCCTGCGGACTGAAGGGTCCCTGGTTCGATTCCGGTCAAGGGCATGTACCTTGGTTGCGGGCACATCCCCAGTGGGGGGCGTGCAGGAGGCAGCTGGTCGATGTTTCTCTCTCATCAATGTTTCTAGCTCTTTATCCCTCTCTCTTCCTTTCTGTAAAAAAATCAATAAAATATATTTAAAAAACAAAACAAAACAAAAAATTAAGTAAACAAACAAACAAACAAACAAAAACTATCCTCCGTAGACAGAACACTCCCTGTTCCTAAAGTAGGATTTGTTGCTAATGTATCTTTATCAATTCTCAGTGTCTAGCATAGTGCTAATATATAGAATTAATTTTCATAAATTCTTTTTGGGAAATTTCTAAATATTTATAACTTAATTGCATGGGCCAAGGCTGTCTATGAATTAAAGAAACATGAACAAGCCCATGTACTTTCACATAAAGTGTGTTGTGGGGGTAAGAATATTAGAAAGATCATGACTGGTTGGTAAAACTTTATTAAGAATACACTATAGAGTAAGGAGGCCAAGGATGGATGATTGAGGAGCAGTAGGAACAGAGAGACCAATCTGAAGGCTATTGCAAAATAGCATGGGTTTAACAGTAATGAATGCTTTCCAGTTTAAAGGTCTGGCTCTGTGCTATATATTTTACACATATTTTATTTACATCTATAAAATGTTATAGGTAGTCATTATCATCTCAATTTAGCAGGAACAAATGAACAAAGAAACAAATACGTACACCCCAAGTCTTAGGGAGATGATATAGCTTGTTCAAGGTCACACAACTCATAAGTGCCACAATGAGATTTTAAAACTTGGTCATCTGACTCCTCAGCCTGCACTTCTCCCAGCTCACTCTGTTCCCTCCTGTGTACTGTGAATTTGCAGAGATGCAGGGGAGAAAATTTGTGAGCTGGTAATTACAGTAGTTTAGAAGAACTGTTTTGGAGCTTTATTTTGCTTGATTATATTCATCATTGTAGATGTATATTAATGTCTTCTTTTTGTATAGAAAGCTGGTATTTGACCCTTTCTAGAGTCAGACCCATTCTGAAAGCCTGCAAGTACAATGCTGAAGCCATAGAGAAAGTTTTTTTTTTATTGAATTTGAGAGTTATAAATGAAGTTTTTGCATTATAATACCAAAAAGTATGATTTATTTTAATGGTTTAAAACATTAAGAATAAGGCAGAAATATGGGCAATTTATCACTACACACTGCTTTAGGAACATGAAGTTTGTGTTCACAATACTAAATTTATCTAGATGTTCTGTAATCACAGAGAGTACTTGGTAATATTAAAATGATTCAAATAGACAGGATGCTAGCAGAGTTATCACTTCTGATATACAAATATGAGAAATCCTCCAATCAACTAGGGTAAATTTTTATAATCAATAGACAGACTCAATTTTATTATATCACTTCTGCTTAAAACCAAGTATAAAATTTGTAATTGGAGTCAAAAATTAAATAAATGATGGATATAAAGTAGAACCATATTGTTCTTAAATAATAGAAATACTTTTCTCTTAATATATATCACTAGGATATATTTTAATTTTCTAAATTATATTCTGACTAGAGGCCTGGTGCATAAAATTTATGCATGGGTAGGGTCCCTAGACCTGGCCAGCAATCAGGGCCAATCTGGATCTGCTGGCTGCCCGCTTGGGCCTTTCTTCATTCCGCACTACCCCTTGATGGTCAGCGCATGTCATAGTGAGTGATAGAACTTTTTTCCTGGTCAAACTCCTGAGGGGACAATTTGCATACTAGGCTTTTATATATACAGATAATTCTTTTCAATTCTAAAAAGCATTCAACCTATTTTTCCAAACGCATGACAGTACTATATAACAAACATCTTTGAAAATATACTTTTCTCATTCAATAAAGAATCTCTCTTTAATTAGGGAAAGTAAGAACAATAGCTGTAATAAATGATTATATACACATACAAGTCTATATAAAACCACACAAACATATGTAGTATGTATAACATACAATATATAATATATATTATAAATATGTACAATATATGATAAGATATTAACTTATAAGCTATAATAAAATAATATAAATTATACATAATAAACAGTAATAAAAGTATGTGCCATACATTGGATAATAATATTTAGTATTTTATCTTCATGATGATAAAATAATGTATATTTGGTATATAATCTAAAATTATAACAGCATATAGTTTTTATATAATGCATGTATGATATATAGAATGTGATATAGAAAATACAATATTTATATATTTCTACTTTTGTATTCATTACTTTTTCATAGAACAGATATAGCATATATTTTGCTATATAAACATCATTTGAATATGATGCTCTCTCACTTTAACTGACATTATATGAAAAAATTCTATTCATATTTCACTTCAAAGTTTTTAGACTGCTTCTGTATTTCAAAAAAATAGTCTTAAATTATAAATCATTATGGCTTTTAAAATAGTCACATTTACCTCTTCAAACAATTCACATAGTATTACTAATTAGATTGAAAAAGAACAAGATATTTGAGCACCAATTACCTGCTTGGTGATTCATGTAGGTAATCTCACTGAATGAATCCTCACATTAATCCTGTGAGAGACATATTATTATAACCCTTTACAAATGGGATCTAATTACTTAGACAATTACATTTTCTAAAGTTTGCCAGGATTTGAGCCCAAATGTGTTTACCTCAAATGTGATTCATTTGCACTGTACTATATTGCTATTGTAGCATGGCTTATGAAACACTTTGATATATGAGGAATAATTGGTAGTATATCTTTCCCAAAATAGGCATAAAGTAAATAATTATCCAGATTAGATAAAGTAAACCATTTCTACAACACTGTCAAATAAAAATTTAAAGCAATACATTACTTGAGGCAGACTTACTTATACGCCCAGCACAGTAATTAAGCTGAATTCTATGCCATTTGTCCATGAAGAGTTTGCCTAATTTGTGAGTTTTATATTCCATCTGTAGCTTGAAGAAATCAATAGCAAGCTATAGATTCTCCCATTACCTGGAGTCATTATCATCCCATATTATAATGAAGAAGTAAGAGTCATATTAAAGCTATACTTTCTAACCTTGTGTTTTCATCATTACCTAAGATTGATATTGAAGGCGGTTTTGAGAACTATCCAACCTTGTAATAGAAGGTTATTTTAGGAAGGTATGCTGTATTAATCCCAGCATGGATTATTGATGGTTAACATCAGGAAATGGGAAATATTAGGTAGGCATAACCTTAAGATAAAATGATCCTTCTGCTACAAAGGGGATGCCATAACTGAGATCTTGCTTTAGGGATAATTACTGTGTG
The DNA here is from genome assembly GCF_964339955.1 of Pipistrellus hanaki. Classification (NCBI taxonomy): domain Eukaryota; kingdom Metazoa; phylum Chordata; class Mammalia; order Chiroptera; family Vespertilionidae; genus Pipistrellus; species Pipistrellus hanaki. The sequence continues at coordinate 88,577,017 of NC_140524.1, forward strand.
AAATGAATGATCTTGGTTTGTTCAGACTTTATATTCCGTTTCCTTTCAGTGCATTGTCCTTTATACAGAAAATTAGAATAATAGCAAATACCACAATTTATGATCTGGGAATTAATTATGTGAACATTTCAATAAACTCTGTAGAAATGACAGGCATTCATTGCTTCATCATATTTATCTTGACAAAAACAAAGGACTTTTTAGAAACTTTGTTCAATTTCATTACTCCCTTCTTGATGTCTGTGGGGTGACCAGGCTGGGAGGGGGGTTAGTGAGGGATGACCAAACAACTGAATAGCACGCTGCATAGGGCAACCAGGCCAGCTGGGGATGGGGGCTAGTTGGGGATGACCAGGCTGGAGGGGGCGCAGTTAGGAGCAACCAAACTAGGGGGCAGTTGGGGGCGACCTGACTGGCAGGGGGCAATTAGGGGTGATCAGGCTGGTAGGCAGAGGTGGTTTAGGGTTATCAGGCTGGCAGGGAGGGCAGCTAGGGGCAATCAGACAGGCAAGCAGGTGAGCGGTTAGGAGCCAATGGTCCCAGATTGTGAGAGGGATGTCCAACTGCCAGTTTAGGCAGTCAGACATCCCCTGAAAGATCCCGGATTGGAGAAGGTGCAGGTTGGGCTAAGGAGACCCCCTTCCTGTCCACAAATTTTGTTCACTGGGCCTTAGTTTATATATAATGCGAAATGATCACAATAAGTCTAGTTAACATCTATCACCTCATCCCTTTGAGGGCTGTCTCACCTTCAAGGCAATAATTTTAATAGTTTGTTGGCTAGCTATGTTGGTAAATACTGGTCTCTATTTCTAATTGACAAGCATCACTTAACTCTTTTATTATGGGATATCATTTTAGATAAATATATATTCTTACAAATAAAATGCCTTGGGGTTAATAGCATGTTTTAAATATTTTAATTTTTTTCATAGACTCTTAACTCATAGTAGGCGCTCAATAAATAATCAGCAGCTGTTTATATGTCACTTCTAAGGCTAACAAGGAATTTGTTATATCAAGGGGGAAAGTAGTTCAGGCTAAAGAGAAAGTATTCAAATATGTATCTTCTAGAGATAGTATAGAAATGCATTCATTAGAAAGAGACAAAAGCACTCAATTAAACATTAATTTATTTTTTATGGTACACTTTTTAAATTGACCTAGCAGAAGCTCATTAGAAGATTATAAATAGTCAAGCAACTGCTTCTATTGTAAACCATTGGTTTTCTACCTTTTTTAAAACCAGAATCATCCAGGGAGCTTTTTAAACAATAGCAATGGACGGGGTTCACCCCAAATCAATTAAATCAGTATGCTTGGAGGTTGAGCCTAGGCATCAGTATATTTAAAAGTTCTCTAGATGATTCTAATGTGAAGCCAAGGTTGAGGACAGATGCTTTAAACTCTTCTAAAAATACCAACAAGAAAGTTTGGAAATTGAGCAATACACCTGGAAGCAACACACGGCTGCTAACTTGGATATTGCTAAACAGTCCTGACAGATGAAACGGCATCCTAATTAATTGGTCTTCCTAGTCCATTATGGGCCTTCACCTGGCAGCATGTTCAAAACACAGGTTTTGGAAATGCTGAATTTCAGCTATTATAAAGTACAGCATAGATGCTGGCCAAGCAAACTAGCAATTTGACTTATAGTGTGATATAAAATCGATTTGATATCCCTAGGATGCAGATCTCCTGATGAGAGCTGACAAAGACCAGCTGAGGCTTTAGCTAAATGATGTGTGAGAGCACGGAGGAACAGACAATTGGAAACTAATGAGATGATAAAGGCTTTCAGGTATGTGAGTTGATCAGCTACCTGCTGAGATCCTTCTCACTATAGAAGAGAACTCCCTGGCTCATGGCCCTCCTTTCCATCGTAGGTGCAATCAAGGTTATTCCAGGCTCTGTATATGATATTTCTTTAAATATTGTCTCTGCTCATTTTGGGGTGAAGTTGGAGAGGTATTATTATTAGTGAAAGTGTAGTATCCACCAGTGGAAGTGGAGAATCCCCTTCCCTGCTGGGTGTTAGGGGTGAGGTCCTTACAATATCTGGAGAAAAAGAAATTTCTAAGACTCACACAGGAGGATGAGTGATTTTTATATGCATAGAATTATACCCCTTGGTTTGCAAAGTCCCATTTTTCCCTAGTCCAATCCTAAAAGAGGTGCAGCTGAGGATTCAGTGGAGCTAGAAGCAGAGTCAGTTTCCATTCCATGGTGGAGCTGGGTCTGGTTTATTACTAGGCTAGTTGTAGGCCATTAGTCAATTGTGTGTTTGATACACATGGCTATGAGCCACGTGGGCGAATGCAGGGGAGCCAAGAGAGCATGCCTCCCTGCAACAAGAGTCCCATGTAAACCAAGAGGCTAGAGAGACAGAACTTTGTTTAGGAGTTTAAGTATTTCAAATCTTCCCACACTTGCAGTGGCCACACCTACTCTGGCTAATGACCTGTTCCCAGGTATGACTGACAGGAAAGTACCTTCCCTAGTTCACCCCGAATTTATTGGGCATGCATCTAAATTGCAGCTTTCTGGCAAAGCTGCGCAAATGGCATGCCTATAAAAGTTGGCCTTCCTTTTGCTCCTTTCAAGTTAATTAATAACCAAGTTCATTATATGGGTATCCTCATCTACATAAATTCCACTCTAAGAAGCATTCTTATTAGCACTAGAATATAGTATCACAGGGATGATTGGTGACAACAAATATTAAGAGCCTGGGCCACAGATCAAAACCTTGTGGTCAATTGGGATTGTGTTTGCTGCACCATAAAACTGCTGTCCTTGATTGAAATTCCCTTGCCATCATCCCTGGCCAAACCTGGCCTCTTTCTGCCTCTTACCCAGAGGAGAGTGACTGTGGTAGAAAAACAAACAAACAAAAAAAAGGCAATACAATAAAGTCAAGTCAAGGTAAAATTAGATTTTGGATTCTAATAAAATTCAATTGTATTTGGCAGTTCTAATTTCAAGGAATTTAAAAGAACTCATGATAAGAAGATATAAGATGGAACTGATAAGTACCAACGAAGTATGAAGAAAACATGTAAACTAAATAAGAGGTACTGAATAATTAATTACAGTGTAAACGAACTAGACATTCTGTTAAGGCTGGACTAGAGAAGTGATTCTCCAATTCTGACTTAAACTGTCCAGCGAATAAGTGTTCCATGGTCATATGCGTAGAAAATGCTACAAACCACATCCCTTTCTTAGAGTGTCATTGTATAGATTAGTAGAGTAAATGACATTATAAATAATGTAGTAAATAAAGTTTGAGCTTGCTTAGTCAAAAGTTTCAAAATATTCCTATAGCCAGAGCACTTTTTGTTATATGATGCATATTTATGTCTTGGGGAATACTGAACTAGTACTGTTTAATGTAATTAATCACAGAAAGAATTATCAAGTAAATGAAATATAAAGCCATACTATGAGTAAAACTGGATGATTTTATCCTTCCTTGAAGTTTACCAACAATTTTCAGGTGTGGAGATTATTTTATTTTTTTAGGTTTAACCATCCACAAGGGGCATGGCTACTGAATTACATTGCTGGATTTAAGTTATATATAGTTCTAAGGCAATTAAGGACAGAAATTCAAAAGTATGACATCCAGATCACTAACCCCTGATTGTATTCCAGGTTTTCAAAGTAGCTTGACAAATATGGCAGTTAGTATTTTACAATGCTATTTGTTGCAGTCAAGCAAGAATATATTATAATACAAATATTTCATTCTATAAAATAATTTCCTACCACTTCCTTTTCCTTTCTTTCATTCTTCTATTCTTTATTTTATCTTTCTCTTCTTCTTTCTTTCCTTCCTTCTTTCTTTCTAAAAATAATCCATTTAAAAGCATCCTAATTCCAGTGACATCAACAGCATGGCAGCATAAGAGGACCTTAAAGTCTTTCCTTTTGAAGCTATAACAAGTCACATAGCTATAATTCAACAAAATATTCCCTGCTTAACACACAAACATACCTTAAAGATCCATGCATTGAGGCATCTTAAGGTGGGCCTATGAGTGAACAATGTAGATGATAAAGATGGGGGGAGGACAAAGACAAGCAACACACATCTTGTTACCCCAATGTATCCAATAGCATTGAAGGGTCAGGCTGTAACACCCATTGGGAAAATCAGAATAGCAGAGACAGCAACTGGGCCTGGGTGTCTGGCATACATTGAGGCTGGACCCAGATTCAGGTGTACAGCAGTGTAAAGGAATACAACATTCCACAACCCATCAGCAAATTAGCAAAGGATTCTGCAGGACCATGCCCACCCCATCCTCCTTGGACTGCTTGGCAGTAAAATTATCCCTCAGCATATAGTTAAAGGGCTGAAAAAAACTTTACGTCCTAAGGGGTCTGTACTCATAGCAGCTAAAACCACTGGAGAAACAGAGCTGTGAATACACAAATCCACTTATGCTTTCTCACAACTTGCCCACTCATCCCAGCCTGGTAGAGGCAGCTTGGTCAATTCAGATAGCAGCTTCTGGCTATCGGAAGGATACACCAGGAATACACAGAACATCCATAGCCAGAGGGTACCCTGAAACCAAGGTAACCAGGTCATAAAGAGGATGCTCACCTCCTTATGAATAGCAGGTATTTTCCATCACTGAGGAAACACTAGTCCACAGAGATCCTGGAAGCTCTAGAAGTGCAGGTCAGAGAAAATAAAATTTTGTAGTTCAGCACTACCTACTGGAAAACAAAAGGAAGACCTTTACAAATCAACCTAGTACACACTGACATGTCAAATACTTGCATTCCCAGAAATGCCCAGGCAGAGAAATAATCCATCAAGCACAATCAATAACCGAGGAGACCAGGGAATTCAGAAAGAAAATGAAAAAAATATCCAGAAAATAAACTTTAAGACATGGAAGACTGATTAAAATGACAGAGAATTTAAGATTATTGCAGTTTGGAAAAAAAACTCAATAAGATGCAGGAAAACATAGATACGCAGTTTAAAGGACTTTGAAACAAAATCAATGAATAAAATGAGTATTTTACAAAAGAGATTGAAACTTTAAAACAGAACCAAACAGAAATTCTGGAGCCGAAAAACTCAATAAATGAGACCAAGAATGCACTACTAAGCTTAGGCAATAGATCAGACCAGGTGAAGAAAAAATTAGTGACATAGAAGATAGAAATATGAAAATGATTCAGGTGGAAGAGAATTGAGAAGAAAAAAAAACCTCTAGAACTACCTGACTCCATTACAAAGAACAATCTTACCTAATAATAGACAAACATGTAAATTGACCGTACCTTTGCTATGCTCATAGCCAATCAGAGTGACTATGCAAATTAACCCCCAAAAAGATGGAAGTTAATTTCCATACATAGGCGCCCAGCACCTGTGTCCAAGGAACATCCTGGCACCCAGGTAACTGTGAGGTAAGGCCTGGAGCAGGAGTGGATCCCAGCGATCAATTGCAGAGAACGGACCATAAGGAGCAGAGTGGATCCCCCAGTGCTCGATCACAGGGAGCTGGGGGTCTGCTCCTCACTCCTGCTCCAGGCCGAAAGCTTCAGCCAGAGACTTTCCACCTGGTACAGGAGCGGACCCCCTGTGATAGATGGCAGGGAACTGGGGCTCCACTTCTGCCCTAGAGACTTTTGGCCTGGGCAGGCCTGGGCAGGGGCAGAGCTGGTTATCAGAGGGAGCTGTAGGGCCCCTGCCCAGGCTTAAAGCTTCAGCCAGAGGCTTTAGGCCTGGGCAGGGCCCAGCCCACAATTGGTGTGAACTACAATATAAAGGAAATACGTTTTCTGACTGCACATTGGATAAGCTTCCTATATGCCACTGGTAATATTCTTAGTAACTTGGGTAATAAGAATCCAAAAAGGTGATCTAGGGTTTTTCCACCACACTTCTGGAGAAAAATGAAGGTCTGCTGCTGGAAGGCTAAGAAATGTCATATCCTGCCCTAGCCGGTTTGACTCAGTGGATAATGCCTCAGCCTGCCGACAGCAGGGTCTGGGTTCGATTCTGATCAAGGGCATGTACCTAGGTTGCAGGCTCATCCCTGGCCAGGGCCCAGATCAGGATTCATGCAGGAGGCAACCAATCAAAGTGTTCCTCTCACTTTTATGTTTCTCTCTGTCTTTTCCTTTCTCTTCCACATTCTCTAATAATCAATGGAAACATATCCTCAGGTGAGGATGAAAAAAAAAATGAAAAAAAAGAAAAAAGAAAGTATATCCTATGAAAGACACATCTTGAAAATGCCTAAAGAAAGTTGTAATTTTTCCTTGGTGAAGGGACTGGAGCCCATGTTGATGAAAACACCTTGGTGGCTGTGCTGACTGGCAGTGGCTGCAGCAGTGGGGTGATGAGGCTGGTGCCTTGCCCTGATCAGCCCAGTTGCCTCCCACAAAGGGAGGCCAGACTTTGGCTTAGGCCTGCCCCCCTCCCAATGGGGAGTGGGCCTAAGCCGTCAGTAGGACATCCCCTGCGGGCTCCCAGTATGTGAGAGGGGGCAGGTTTGGGTGAGGAATCCCCATCCCCAATGCACAAATTTTGAGCACCGAGCCCCTAGTATAAGAATAATGAATATATCAGAAGGAAAAGAGTAAAAGAAGGGAACAAAGGCCTTATTCAAATAATCAATAACAACTTCCTAAACTTATGGAAAGAACTGGATCCTCATCTCCAAGAAGAAACCGGAACACCTAATTATCTCAACCCATAAAGCCTTTTTCCAAAGCACATTATATATTAACATTGTCAAAAAGTAATTCCAAATAATTCTCAAGTCAACCATAGAAAAGAGATAGTAACCTATACAGGGAACACCATTAAATTGTTATCAGATTTTTCAGCAGAAATCCTACAAGCTAGGAGAGAATAGAATCAAATATTCAATTTATTAAAAGAGAGAAATCATTAGCCAAGAATAATATACCCAGAAAAGTTATCCTTTAGATATGAAGGAGACATGAAGGTTTTTTAAGACATATGGAAGCTAAAAGAATATTCCACCACAAAACTTGCATTACAAGAAATGCTAAAAGGTACTCTTCTGCCAGAAACAAAAAGACAAAAAGGTACAAAACTATGAATAAGATGACTAATAGACAAAAGCAGGAAATTGAAACCTATTTTTAAATTAGGGTATCAAATGCTTAAATATATTTAGCATATCGGTTAAAGGAGATAAAACATTAAATAAGAAGACAATAACTACCACAATTTGGAAATGAATGTACAATGTACAACATAAAAAAGGATAGTTTATCACAACAAAAACATAGAAAGAGAGAGGGGAAAGGACTGAATTTGCACAGGTGAATGGAAGCAAGATGCAATCAGAAGAAAAAGGAATATTGTACATATAAACTTTCTTTTGTAGACACCTAATAGTAACAACAAAAATCCAATCTATAACCGGAACACATTACATAAGAAAAGAGGAAGCAGAAGAAGCAATCATAAAATATCACCAAACTAAAATGACAGACAGAAACACAAGGGAAAAGAAATAATGATGACAGAGAGCTACCAGAAAACAGAAGGTAAAATAGCTAAAGGAAATCCTCATATATTAATAATTGCCCTAAGTGTAATTAAACTGATGTTATAGTAATAAGGATAAATACAATATTGAATAAGTATTAAAGTGTGGAATTGAAGTGTGATATCTGAAAGTATGGAATGGAATGTAAACAAACTGATAAGCACCCTTGAGTGACCTGTATGTAGGAAATATGTAAGACCAGATAGCAAGGCTCCTGGGACCCCCTGATAAGACACACTGAAGATACCTCTGAGCACTGAAGACACATAAAAAGAGGAAGCTCCACAGAAGATCAGAGATGTTCCTTCTGCTCCTCCACAGAGGGTCGCTCTCCACTTCCCCTGCCTGCACCCGTCAAAGCTCTGCCCGAGCCACGAGCCCGGAACCCTGAGCCACAGACAATGAGCTGTTGCGAGAGGCCTCAACTCAAGGCGAACTACAGCTGCAAAGTCCTCCACGAACCGTGTGTGTGTGTGTGTTTGTGTGTGTGTGTGTGTGTGTGTGTGTGTGTGTGTGTGTGTGTATCCCTGGGTGGCCTGCCTAGGATTCTAGAACCCACCAGGAATTTGGTAAATATACCGTGAGTGATTCGTGCATTGCATGTTTGTCTCCTGTGTAATTTATGTTCGGTAGATTATTAATTAAGTACCTAGGTTCATACATGTCAGATTTCTGGCTGAGGCACCCTAGGTCACCTGTGCATACGTGACTTATGTAATTATTGGGACAATTGATATCACTAATTAAAAGGCACATAATAGAAGAATGGATCAAAAAACAAAACCCAATTATATGCTGTCTCCAGGACAAGCACAGACTCAAAGTGAAGAGAAAATGATACTACAAGTAAATGGCATCCAGAGAAAAGCAGCTGTAGCGGTAATTATATGAGGCAAAATAGATTTTGAGATAACAATATTAACAAAAGACAAAAATGGACATTGTATGATAAAGGGGACAATACACCCAAAAGACATAATATTTATTCATATTTATGCACCCAACCTGGGAGCACCAAAATGTATAAAGAAAATACTAACAGAATTAAAGGGAAAAACTGAAAAAAAAACAGAATTATAGCAGGGGTCTTAAATACCCCATTGACAGCAATGGATAGATCATCTACAATTCTATACTAATAAAAGAGAAAGATGCAAATTGGCTGTACATTTGTGATGCCCACCAGCCAATCAGGAGTGAGTATGCTAATTAACCCAACGGATATAGCAGGTTGGTTTGCATATTCAGGTGCCACTCAGGGCATCTGGGCAGCATGGGACGGTGGGGCTGGAGCAGAAAGAGGCAGCTCCAGGGCCAGAATGAAGGTGGTGCCAGCAGCCAGGGAAAGGAAATCTCATTCTTGCATGAATCTTCATGCATCGGGCTTCTAGTCTAAATAGAAAATCAGTAAGAAAATATAGGCCTTGCCGAAACTGGTTTGGCTCAGTGGTAGAGCGTTGGTCTGCGGACTGAAAGGTCCCAGGTTCGATTCCGGTCAAGGGCATGTACATTGGTTGTGGGCACATCCCCGGTAGGGGGTGTGCAAGAGGCAGCTGATTGATGTTTCTCTCTCATTGATGTTTCTAGCTCTCTATCTCTCTCCCTTCCTCTCTGTAAAAAATCAATAAAATATATATTTTTAAATCATGTAATCATATCCATAGATGAAGAAAAAGCATTTGACAAGATACAACATTCATTTATGATTAAAACCCTCAATAAAATGGGTATAAAAGGGTAAAACCTCAACATAATAAGGCCATATATAACAAACCCTTCAGCAAATATCATACTCAATGGCAAAAACTCAAAGCTTTTTCTCTAAGATCAAGAATAACACAAGAATGCCCATTCTCACCAAAGTTATTCAACATAGTAATGTATGAGTTATCAGGCAAGAGAAAAAAATAAAAGGCTTCCATTTTGGGAATGAAGAAGTAAAATGATCACTTTTGGCAGATGACATTCTTTATATAGAAAACCTTAAAGAATACACCAAAAACATATTATAAATAATAAAACAATACAGTAAAGTTTCAGGATGAAAATTTCAATGTATAAAAATTCTTATAGTATATACCATATATAGTGTTATCATATACTAACATTAAAATTCCAAAAAAACAAATGGAAAAAATAAACAATTCCATTTCAATCTCAACAAAAGAACGAAAAAACTTAGGCTTAAACTTCACAGAGGATGTAAATAACGTATACACTGAAAACTACACGACATTGCTCAAAGAAATTGAAGAAGACACAAAAAAAATAGATGCTCACTATTCATGGATTAGAAGAATCAAAATAGTTAAAATGACCATATTCCCTAAAGTAATTTACATATTTAATGCAATCCCCACAATGTTCCAATGATATTTTTCAAAGATATAAAGCAAAAATAAATAAATAAAATAAATCAGCAAATTTGTATGAAACCACAAGAGGCAATCCTGAGAAAAAAGAAATAGACTGGAGATATCACACTCCCTAACTTCAAATAATACTACAAAGCTACTATAATCAAAATAATATGGGTTGGCAGAAAAACATGAACTGACCAATGGAACAGAATTGAGAGCCCAGAAATAAATCCACATATATATGGGCAATAATTTTCTTTAAAAGAGCCAAAAACATACAATGGAGGAAATAAAGCCTCTTCAATAAATTATGTTTGAAAAATTGGAAAGCCATATGCAAAACAGTGAAATGACTGCTATTTTACAGCATACACAAAATGGATCAAAGACCTAAATATAATATCTGAAATAATAAAATACATAGAAGAAAACATAGGTACTAATCTTATGGATGTTGTTCTCAGAGAGGGTTTTCTGAATTTTACCCCAAAACCAAAGAAAGTGACTGCAAAAATATGTGAATGGGACTATATCAACTAAGAAGCTTCTGTAAAACAAAAGAAACCATCAAGAAAACAAATGGCAACCAACACCAAATGGGAAAATATATTTGCAAATGATACTCCCAATGAGGAGCTACTATCCAAAATATGTAAAGAACTCATACAACTCAACATAAAAAAAAATGTGTAAAGAACTCATACAACTCAACAAGAAAAAAATATAAACAAGCCAATTAAAAGTGGGCAGAGGGCCTGAACACTTTTCCCAAGAAGACATGCAAATGACCAACAGATATATGAAAAGATGCTCAACTACACCAGCTATTAGGGAAATGCAAATCAAAACCATAATGAGATACCTCACAACCGTTCGAATGACTATGACAAGAAATAGCAATTATTGCAGAGGATGTGGAGAAAAGGGACCCCTCATACAATGCTAATGGGAATGTAAATTGGTACTGCCACTAGGAAAAACAGTATGGATGTCCTTAAAAAAATTAAAAATATAATTACCATAGGAGCCAGTTATTCTACTTCTTGGCATCCAAAGAAAATGAAAACAGTAACTCAAAAAGATACAAGCATCACCATGTTCCTTGCACCACTACATATACTAGCCAAGACATGGAAACAACCTGAGTCCATTGATGAATCCATCGATAAATGAACTGATGAACTGTGTGTGTGTGTGTGTGTGTGTGTGTGTGTGTGTGTGTAAAAGACTGAAATCTTGTCATTTAAGACAACTTAAATGGACCTTGAAAGCATTCTGCTAAATGAAAGTTGGCAAAACAAATACTGTATTATCTCTTCTCTATGGGATCTACTTTAAAAATATATGATTATATAAAAAAAGAATCCTGAAAAGCCTCACTTATTTCATTTCTGAGACTCTATCCTTGGGTGGGGAGTAGGATGAGAAATGATTTTACATTAGATTATCTACATATCACCTCAACAGGACAGTTTTAATAGGTTACCATAATTTGGATGTTATTTGAAAGAAGGTGTATTTAAAAAGGCCATAGATTGACCTTTTGATGTCAGCCAGAAGGGGCATCAGTCAAAAGATAGAGCAGAAATATGTTTGTAAATGAATGGTAGGAAAGGTAAAAATACATGATACAGCCCTTACTGGTTTAGGCTCAGTGGATAGAGCATCAGCATGTGGGTCCCAGGTTCGATTCTGGTCAATGGCACATGCCTGGGTTGCAGGCTCAATCCCCAGTAGAGGGCATGCAGGAGGCAGCTGATCAATGATTCTCTCTCATCATTAATGTTTCTATCTCTATCTCCCTATCCCTTCCTCTCTGAAATCAATAAAAATATATTTAAAAATACATGGTATATAAACTCATAGCAGAGTATATATATCATTGATAGTATGATTTTGTTTTACTATCACTTTATAAACAATATTAATTTAATGAATTAATACATTTTTACAAATAAGTCTGATACTCTTTTATATGCTTTACATATATTAGTTTAATATTCACAGTGCTTTTATGTGCTATCTTAAATAATAATAAACAAACATGTAAATTGACCATACCTTCGCTATGCCACAGCCAATCATGAGTGAGTATGCAAATTAACCCAACAAAGATGACAGGTTAATTTGCATATGCAGGCACAAAGTGGCTGGAAGGGGCAGGGCACCTGCTATAAGGGGGAGGGGTGGTGGTGGAGGGAGCTACAGGAGCAGTGCTCCAGCCTGGAGCAAGGACTTGCAGGCTCCTGGGTGGCCTGGGAACGAAGCCAGGGGAAGAAAGGCCTATTCTTACATGAATATTTGCAACGGGCCTCTAGTCTATTAAGAATATTTTTACAGAAGAGGAAGCTGAGTTTCAATTAGTCACCTGGCATCATGCCACTAATCTATGCTACCCCTCCCAAGTGAGAGATAAATGTATGAAAGAATGACATTATGAATCCATAGACCATGTACTCATCTGCTGCACTATACTTACACTTGCTTTAAAAGTATAGCAGCATAGAGAGGCTATAGACTTACCATCAAATACCCCAACCATTGCTTCCAAAGTCTACTGGTACTGCTCCTTGTTCGATCACATCTCAAATTCTGTTTGCAAATTTTGACAATGTGTAAAGAAATGTTCTTCTGAAAATAAGTAGACAAAATTAGAGAAAGGAATCATAGATACAAAAAAACAGGCTGATGGTTGCCATTTGGGGAGGGGTTTGAGGGGACTGGGTGAAAAAGGTGAATGGATTAAGAAGTACAAATTGGTAGTTACAAAATATTTACAAGAATATAAATTGCAACGTAGGGAATATAGTCATTAATATCTTAATAACTATGTACAATACCGGGTGGGTACTGAAAACACTTGGGGAACATTTTGTAAAGTATATGCTGTACACCTGAAACTAATACAAAATAATATTTAGTGAAAATTGTAATTGAAAAATAAAATTTTAATTACAAAACAGAAAAACTGTTCTGTATACACCTTTCACTGAGAGCTATATTTATATTGGATTTTAGTCATCATGAAACAGCAACCAGCAACTTTATATGCATACAAAACACTGAAATACATGTGGGTTGAAATATTAGGCAATATGGTAATTATTTACTTACATTGAAAACAATGTTAAATTTTATGACCAACTCAGAAATGTTATTCACACAAATTACATGTTTTTATTTCTTTTTTATTTTATTTATTTATTTTTTAAAATATATTTTTATTGATTTTTTACAGAGAAGAAGAGAGAGGGGGATAGAGAGTTAGAAACATCGATGAGAGAGAAACATCGACCAGCTGCCTCTTGCACACCCCCACTGGGAATGTGCCTGCAACCAAGGTACATACCCTTGACCTGAATCGAACCCGGGACCTTTCAGTCTGCAGGCTGATACTCTATCCACTGAGCCAAACTGGTTTTGTCAAATTATATAAGTTTTTAGGTAAGGGGAACTTTTTATCTCCATAAATATTTAGGAACATATAAAACTCTAGGTTGTAAAATTGACCCTTTAGAGAACAAATATAATTTAATTCACAAAGACAAAACAATAGAAGACGCTCATTTTAGTTCCTTTGTAAAAGTGGTAATAAATTCAGAGAAATATTGGCATGAATAATCAAATCTCTTGGTGGCAAGATATTTAAGTCACTGGTATTTGAATTAATGTGACTGTTCTTTGAGAAATAAAAATATTCCCTTTGTGCTTTAAGATTCTTAAATTAGAAGGCAGGTGTTATAATACAATTAATAAAAAACAATTTAGTAGGAAAATGTTTTTAAATCAGAATGAAAGGAGTTGACCAAAACATTTCATATTAGAAAGTCGAATTAACTAGGTAATTTAAAAATTCATACATTAAAGAATATGTTGCTTATTCTATGATTCTGAGAATGCAGATGTTTTTAAAATCTGTTTTGTAATAGTATATAAAAATCCAACACATTCTTTCCTATTAATATAAGTCATTTGAAGATGACTTTTCATAGAAGTAAATTTATCCTAGCATACAATGAAAATTAGAACAATCAATACATAATATATTTATAAATAAATGTCTGTAGATTAAAAAAATTATAATTTTCTTATTCAATATAGTAGTGGAAGTCCTAGTCACAGCATTCAGAAAAGAAGAAATAAAAGGCATCCAAATTGGAAAGGAAAAGCTAAAACTGTCATGATTTGCAGGGGACATAATACTGTATGTAAAGTACCCTAGAGATTCAACCAAAAAAACTACAAGAACTGATAAATGAACTCAGTAAAGTAGCAGGATGTAAAATAAATATCTAGAAATAAATTGTATTTTTATATGCCAGAAATTAACTATCAGAGAAGGAAACTAAGAAAACAATCCCATTTACAATTGCATAAAAATAAAATACCTAGAAATAAATTTAAAGGAAGCAAAGGACCTAAACTCGGAAAATTATAAAATACCGAAGAAAAAAAATGAAGATACAAATAAATGGAAGGATATACTGTGCTCATGGAAAGGAAGAATTAATTTCATTAAAATTTTCACACTATCCAAAGCAATGTATAGATTCAGCACAATTCCTATCAAGATAACAATGATGTATTTCATAGACCTAGAACAAAAATTCAACATTTATATTGAACCACAAGAGACTCCAAAATGCCATAGCAATCTTGAAAATAATAAAAAGTTGGAGGTATCATGCTACCTGATAGCAAACTATACTATAAGGACATAATAACCAAAACAGCTTGGTACTGGAATAAAAATAGACATAAAGATCAATGGAACAGAATGGAGAACCCAGAAATAAACCAAAGCTTATATGGTCAATTTATATTTGACAAAGGAGGGAAGAACATACAATGGGGCAAAGACAGCCTATTCAATAAATGGTTTTGGAAAAACTGGACAAATACATGCAAAAAAAAAAAAATGAAACTAGATCATCAGCCAAACACTTCAAACTTGTGGCCAGTGGGCCGCATGGCATACAGCTCACTGGCCACGAGTTTGACATACACTTACATCATATACAAGAATAAACTGAAAATGGATTAAAGACTTTCATGTAAGTCTTAAAACCATAGAACTCCTGGAAAAAACATAGACAGTAAACTCTCTGACACTGCTCTTAGCAATATTTTTTTCTGATATATCAACTTGGGCAATGCAAACAACAACAACAACAACAACAAAAATAAGCAAACGCAACTACGTGAAAGTAAAAGGGACTTACACAGCAAAGGAAACCAATATCAAAATGAAAAGAAAACCTACTTAATGGAAGAAGATATTCGCCAATGATACATCTCATAAGGGGTTAATATCCAAAATTTATAAAGAAATCATACAACTCAACACCAAACAAATAAACAAAAACAATAACAATGCGATTGAGAATGGGCAGAGGACCTGAATAGACACTTCTCCAAAGAGGGCACACAGTTGGTCAAGTGACATGAAATGATGCTCA
The DNA here is from genome assembly GCF_964339955.1 of Pipistrellus hanaki. Taxonomy (NCBI): domain Eukaryota; kingdom Metazoa; phylum Chordata; class Mammalia; order Chiroptera; family Vespertilionidae; genus Pipistrellus; species Pipistrellus hanaki. Next base: position 88,592,398 of record NC_140524.1, read on the forward strand.
ATCTCACGAATTATTAGAAAAATGCAAATTAAAAGCAAAATGAACTATCACTTCACACTTGTCATATGGCTATCCTCAATAAATCCCCAAACAAGTGTTGGGGAGGATGTAGAGAAAAGGGAACTCTTGTAAATGTTGGTAGGATTGCAGATTGATGCAACCATTATGGAAAACAGTATGGAGTTTCATAGAAAAATTAAAAATGGAACTGCCTTCTGGCCCAATAATTCCACTTCTGGGGATATAGCCAAAGAGACGTGAAACACTAATTCAAAAGAATATGTGTACCCTATGTTCATTGTAGCATTATTTACAACAGATAAGCTTAGGAAGCAACCCGAGTGCCCATCGATAGACAAGTGGATAAAAAAGTGGTGGTACATATACAACCAGAGGTTCAGTGCTCAAATTCCTGCATGGGTGGGGTCATCTCACCCAGTCCTGATTGGGGCCTACTGGCCAGCTGGAAGGACCATGGGAGGTTGGCCAGCTGCGGGAAGTTGGCTGTGGGAGCTCACTGACCACCACGGGGCAGCTCCTGCATTGAGAGTCTGCCCCACTGGTGGGAATGATGTTTTTTTCAAGCATTGAAGGAAGACTTTAAATCTAGATACATATAGTGCAATAAATATATCATCAGGCATTTTAAAAAGTTATAGAAGGTTTGTCACAAAAAGACTCACATGAGATGGGGGGAGAGAGTCTGGGAGATGCTAAATGTAATATAGGATTTATCACATTCCCTGACATATAAACTGAGGTGGTAATTGTCAATAGAGAAAGAATGCTGAGGAACTGGAAAGTTTTGTGTTTAAAGCATAGGATCAAAAAAGTACAGTCTAAAGCACATGTGTCAAACACAAGGCCCGTGGGCCAAATCCAGCCCGCCAGGCCTTGCAATGTGGCCCGCACCGCGCTGTCATCACTGCACTCCGCTGTCAGTTTATGACATTGTCAGTTTATGACTGTTCAGTAAACCATTCGGCCCGCAATTTAGGCTGGATTTTAGATTTTGGCCCCTTCTCTGATTGAGTTCGACACCCCTAGTCTAAAGGATACATATTTGCAGGTTCCTCAGTGTTTTCCTATGTCCTGATCCAATAGGACTTTATTGATACACACAATGATTTAGACTTCAGCCAGGGAAAATGTCTCTGAGATTTACAGAGAGGAATTAAAGGGCATCAAACGCTTAAGACACCAAAATCTCTTTTGTATCAAGCACACAAAACTACTAATATATTAAAGCCATATGTTTCTATTAGTTTGTAAGTTGAAAGCCATTCATGAAAAGAAAATTTGCTTTTTAAAATGGATTGATAAAGGTCTACTATACATTCTCAAAGAAATAACCATTTGCACAACAGCTACTACTCAAATGATTACAAAGATAAATCCTCAAGCAGATGAGAAAGGGCCTAATTAACTCGTCTGCCTACAGCTTATATTCATGCCTTCATATTATAACAATTTGTTTCCAGCTTTCTGAAGTTTGAAATCAATTAAGATAATTCTGGAATCATTTTTATAATGGTTTCTATGGAACAATAGCTTATTTCCTCTCCTCCAAATGGTGAATACATGAAAAAACCTACATTTTTTCAACCACCTCAATAAATGAGTGGTCTTTTTTATTTTTTTATTTTTATAAACCTTGAAGATGTGGTATTCATTGATCAGAGCCCTCTGATTTCACATGCAGAAGTTCAACTTGATTTAACTTTAGCAAAAGGCAAATGCATGGGCTCAATTATCCACTGAGCTGATAAAAAGGGCAGGGTATTGAATTCCTTCTGGCCCTCCTTTCTGATTCATGTTTCACTCAGACTACATGGCAGTGGTCATGCTATGTAGCAAATTGAGAGTAACACCCTTATACGGTGTGTCTAAGGGATAAGGAAATATTTTGCCCTGCCACAATTTGACAAACCTCTTGAAGAGAAACTCACAGTGGCCTAGCCTAGCCCGAGTCATTTGCTGGACCTTGAAGCAATTATAGTGACTGCAATCAGCCTGGGTCTTTGGCTCATCCCTATAAGGACATTGTTTCATGTTGGGTTCCCTGGAAATCCTGCTCTGAGATAGAGATTTGCATGTGGGAAGTTCATTAAAAAATGCTTCTGGAATCAGTATCTGTGTGAGAGTTTAGAAAGAACTGGACAGGAGGAGACATTGGGATGGGGCACTTAGGGGCTGAGATCACAACAGAATCTCAGCCATTTCAAGAGAGAAACGGAGGGGGGATGTCTCTATAGTTGTTCTGAATTGGAGGAGGGACCCAGGGCTTTTTATCCCTGAATCCACTCATGCTTCTAGAATCCAGTGTAATGTTAGGGTTGTGATTCCCTTCAGCTAGGGTATTTCTGGAGGGGACTCCACTATAAGTGGTCAGCTCCCAGCACACCTAGGAACTGGGGGAATGGGTTCTCCAGTCCTGGAGGGGAAAGAGATGGAGGTCTGGATAGAATACCACAGCAACCACTAAGGAAGGCAAGGCCTCCTTAGATAACTACTGAGGAAGGCAGGGCAACCACTAAGGAAGGTAGAGTGAAATGCAGAAGAGGGACTGAATAGACTAAAATGAGGTCACTTAAAGTCACAGTGTAGCCCTAACAGTTTTGGCTCAGTGAATAGAGCATTGGCCTGTGGACTGAAAGGTCCCAGGTTCAATTCTGGTAAAGGGCATGTACCTTGGTTGCAGGCACATCCCCAGTGGAAGGTGTGCAGGAGGGACCTGACTAATGCTTCTCTCTCATTGAGGTTTCTAACTCTATATCCCTCTCCTTTCCTCTCTGTAAAAAAAATCAATAAAATATACTTTTTAAAAAGTCACAGTGCAATTTCTACTTGCTGGTTGATAAAATTTATTTTTATAAGTTTTAATGACCACTTGGAGTACTTGACTCTAAGCTAGAAGGCACAAGTTCCTTGAAAAAATAAGTTAACCTTTTCTGAGCTTTGTTTTATTCAATAAAGAAAATTAAAACATATTCCATGCTTGCCTGGGTTATGCAGAGTACAAAGTATTTCTGAATACTAGCATCCAATGTGTAAATATCATTTATTATTAGATTCGAATTCTGAGCTTCTTGTGATAATTATGTACCTGGGTCTTTTAGGATGAAAAAGTACTTTCTGCTTAAAATTAAATATGGGGCAGATAAATGTTGATGGCTGGACTGAAATATGGTTTGCTGATCATACCTTTATTCTGCAAGAGCACAAATTAGGAGTTTAAGAATTATCAAACATGCCTACCACCATTTCAGCAAGTATTCTCTGTTTGGTGCTAGGCAAAAATTAGCAGAATCCAATGATTTTCATTTTTTTATATTATCTTCATGGTTTATGAATAGGCACCTAAATAGTTTGGGGTCTCTTTAGTATTCTTACTAGTTTATTACTGCTAAATTTATATCAGTTTGAATCTTTTTCACCTTTCAGCTTTTACTTCTACTAGGATTGGTGAACTCCATAAATTACTGTCTATTGTTTGAGTTAAGGTTTGTCTCCATTTATATGAACCTCATTCTGGCATGCTTCAAAGAATGTTTCACTCAAGAATGTGATGAATAAATCACATTATTTTTATGGCAGTATTTTTATGATGTTATAGATTTCAGTGCACATCCTTTTAGTCTATGTCTTTCCAAAATGAGATGTTTTAATTTAAGATCTTTTCAACTTTATTACAGCATTGCCCTTTTATCAATTTAATGTTCGTGAATTTAATTTTATATTTCAACTGTGGCAACAAGAATCAAACTAACGATAACAAACCACTACCTTATTCTTATATCATTATTTATAATTTATAAACACATTTACAATACATTTCATTACACTCCAAAATGGAGTGAGTTCTGATATGCAGGTCAAATCCTGCTTTTAAACTGATGCATGAAATTTTTAAGTGGATTGTTCCAAGTTTGTACAGTTAGTATGTAGTGTTGAGTTCAGGACTCCTATTGCAAGACTCTTCACTGTCTTGGAATGGATTTGGATCTTGGTCTACAAAGTCAGTTAGGCAAAAGATAATGAGATTCTTTATTTCCTTCAATCAATTATTTATGATTCTGGCATCATCCTTCTGGGATGTGGGAAATTCAATAAAATCTAAAATCTAATTTCTACACCCTAGTCAGGCTTCCATAAAATTTCCAGAGCCTTCCACTGTCCCAAAGCATCATTGCCTGATCACACGTAACACGAGTCAGATATCTGCTGTCCCATCCAATATGGTTCCCTTAGTCAAGAAGCTCTGATGCTTCTGTGCTATGTAACAAGGAAGAAAAATATCTTGCAAGAAACCTCCTTTGGCCCCTGAAACATAAATACCTCCTCAAAGCAGGTTGCACAACTTGCAGGGTTTGGCTCAAAATGAAAATGCAGGAACCCTTGTTAGAAAGCTATAATATTAAGAATTTACAAGGGGTGGAGGTGGGTTAGAAGAGGTCAATGGGGGGAAAGGGAAACATATGTAATACTTTCAACAATAAAAATTAAAAAAAAAATTTCAAAAGAGTGACAGCAGAGAATTAAACCAAGTATGGGCTCTTCTAGAGCAGTACCCGGTATATAGGTAGTCCACCATGTAGCCGATCCTGCTTCTCCTCCAGGAAAAGTGTACCTCAGTGAGGTATGGCATCACTGAAATCTACTCTCCATGCGTGGCTTCTCTGGATCCAAGGAGAGAACAATTACCTTAATCTTTTCCACTTCCAGTAATAGCATCATTATTTGGGAAAAGTTTACAGGTAGTCAAGTTCAGTTTTGTGCTTGCCTAGACAAATTCTATAGGGGCCAGGTCCAGGATTTCTGAAACTTAAGTTCCCAATGGCTTGTGTCTTCTGAGTCAAAATCTTCCATTTTTTGTACATTTGTATACTTTCCTCTTGGAAAATATTAACCACATCTACTAAGTTTGATAATTCATAGCTCCTGTAGCATTGTTTGCTTTGAGGTTACTTATGTCCATTATCTGCAAATATTTGTACCTGCTATTTGCACCATCAATTACATTGTTTTGAACAAAATTCAAATGTATCTTTTTTTGGAGAAAGAGGTTTATCATGAGTAGAAAACATCTTTAAATGTCAAAAGAAAACACCTTTAAATGTCAAATGGGACATCATTTCTATCACTGGAAAAATAGATTTACTCATATTGTCTTTTATCATTTTAGCCCATTTCTTGGTTTAGTAAGTTTGTTTTTATATCCTAGTCCTACTACAGTAGTATTGTCTGCTCTATAACTCTTCAGCTCTAGAAAGAGGTCTTGTTATTTTTGTTTTGCTTTTATTAGCTTGAATAAGGAATCTTAAGTTTTATTATCTAGGAATCTCCTTCATCTCTTAGTTATCTTCTGTGAATCATGGAGAAGTGAATATCTTCAGGAGATTCAAAGAAAGTCACACCCCCTTCCTTCTGACAACTACGTGATATGTTATCAGAGGTTCTGAAGCAATATTTAGTGTCCTTGCAAACTTATTCTCATCAGACTTCACTTTATCCTACACATTTGAAAAAATTTCTGAGACTTTATACAGTTGGCCCCCTATATCCATGGGTTTTGCATCTGTGGATTCAATCAACTATGGATCAAAAACAGTATTTTCAACCCATGGTGGGAATCCTCTGATGTGGAAGGCCAACTGTATGCATTATTCTATGCCACCTTATAAAATGGAGTTGAGGATCCACAGACTTTTATGTCTGTGGCGATCCTGGAACCAATTCCCTGTATATTCTGAGGGATGACTGTGTTTATTTCTGTGTACCATTTAAAAAATATGATCATGCTTGTTGTCTCAAAATTAGTAGGTGCTAATACTAGGGATTGAAATTGATCCATATTGCATATAAGTGCAATACAGTAGTCTCAGTTTATCTGCAGGGGATACTAAGACCTTCAGTGGATGCCTGAAACAGTGGCTATAACCCTGCTATGTTTTGTCCTATACATACATATATACATACATACATACATCAATATGTACATACATACATGCATACCTATTTACTTAATGTCTAGTAACAGGTGGTGGCTTATACTTTGGGGTGTGCTGGACAAAGAGATTATTCATTGTCTGGGCAGGACTGAGCATGATGGTGCAAGATTTCATCATGCTACTCACATTGGCACACGTTTTTAAACTTATGAATTGTTTACTTCTGAAATTTCTTATATTTTTATAGCACAGTGAACGTCAGCTGAAATCACGGAAAGCAAAATGATGAAAAAGGAGGAACTGTATAAGAACTCTGTAAGCCTTAAGAAGGTCCCCATAGTAATGTACAAGAGTCTCAAACCATAAACCCAGGAGTATAAAAAAATCGAAAATTCCTCAAAATATTTTGCATTAACAAAATTATAATTCCCAGTTAAATCTCTATCTCATCACTGTTAAGAATAGCCAGTCTCCATCTTTTTTTTTCTTTATTGATTAAGGTATTACATATGTGTCCTTATCCCACCCATTCCCCCCACTCCCATTCATGCCCTCACCCCTCTGGTATCTGTATCCATTGGTTATGCTTATATGCATGCATACAATTCCTTTGGTTGATCTCTCGCCCCTTACAGTCTCAGTCTTTACTACTCTCCTTTCTCCAACAGAAATATCAGACCTTCCTTGTGGGATGGGTATTACATAACAACAAGGCATAATTAGCTTCCTCTCTCCACATAGCTTACCTTTGAGGTGCTTATGTCCCAATTCTATAACCTACCTCGGGTCCAAAAATCATTCAGCCTTCTTGCCATGTTTGGTGCACCTTTTTCCTATAGATTATACAGGGTGAGGCAAAAGCAGGTTTACAGTTGTGAGTATGCAAAACACAGAGTTTATTCTTGTATTTTTATTTATTAATTCTTACATTATTTTCCATTCAAACAATTGTAAAACTACTTTTGCTCCACCCCATATTTCAAATTTCAAGAGCATGGTTCAACTTCCTTAACAAAGATCAGAAAACCATATGATTGAGAATATATTAGTATTGTTTTGCCTTCATCAGCATTACTATTTCCCCTGACTCTTCATAGCAAAACCTAACTAAAATGATTCACTGCACACTGACTTTCACAGTATCCTTCACCACAACTTTGACCCGTTCTTGCTATTTCACCATTGTCCTGATGCTCTGTTTATTTTTTATTTTTATTTTTTTAAAATATATTTTATTGATATTTTACAGGTAGGAGGAAGGGAGAGAGATAGAGAGCTAGAAACGTCGATGAGAGAGAAACATCGACCAGCTGCCTCCTGCACACCCCCTACCGGGGATGTGCCCACAACCAATGTACATGCCCTTGACCAGAATCGAACCCGGGACCCTTCAGTCCGCAGACCGACACTCTACCACTGAGCCAAACCGGTTTCGGCTGTTTATACTGCTTTAATTTACTAAAAATAGAACACATGGATACCCTAAGTTTTACAAGCCTATACCAGGAGCATCAACAGGTACCAGACTCCGGAGTAGGACATCTTACTAGGGACATGTTCTATGCACACTTACTTTCATTTATAGGTAAAGTTGGGAGAGGGTCCCCTATGGTGAGACAGATCTTTGACATTATGGCCTATGACTCCTTCTAACCATTTTACATTACTCCATTCTTTCCATGGGCCAAGTTTGTTCCCAGGAACAATCATGACAACCACTTAAAAGGTCCTAATAAGTGGCAAAGCCTTCCACCAGGCAAATCTGATAAAACAATTGAGCTCAAAGAGATGTTAATCGCATCTAGTATACTGCTTCTATGACTGTGAGACTCCTTACCGAGACAGGTATATGGTAGGAGGGACTTGAAATAGATCGATATTTCTTCTCCTCTTCCTTCTCTTCCTCTTACTCCTCCTCTTATCAGCAAAGTTTGTTTGTTTTTAATAGTTACCCTTTGCCATACACCATTGGGAATAACTTTAGCTGGGTCATTTTATCTCACATTGACAAAAACTCTATGAGGAAGTCATTAAAATTTCCTTCATTTTTCAAATGAAAAACTAAGGAAGAGATGGGTCATATAATGTAATATACAGATCACTAGAGGCCCAGTGCATGAAATTCGTGCACAGGGGTGGGGGTGTGTATGTCCCTCAGCCCAGCCTGCACCCTCTCCAACCTGGGATCCCTTGAGGGATGTCCGACTGCCCTTACCTAAACAGGCAGTAGGTCATCCTTCTCACGATCCAGGACTGCTGGCTCCCAACTGCTTGCCTGCTTGCCTTACTGATTGCCCCTAACCGCTTCTGCCTGCCAGCCTAATCACCCCCTAACCACTCCCCTGACAGACTGATTGATGCCTAATTGCTCCCCTGCCAGCCTGTTTGCCCCCAACTTCCCTCCTCTGCTGGCCCGGTCACCCCTAACTGCCCTCCCCTACAGGCTTGATCACCCCCAACTGCCCTCCCTTGAAAACCTGGTCCCTCCCAAATGCCCTCCCCTGCTGGCTGGATCACCCACAACTGCCCTCCCTTGCAGGCCATCTTGTGGTGGCCATCTTGTGTCCACATGGGGGCAGCCCTCTTTGACCACATGGGGGCAGTCATCTTGTGTGTTGGAGTGATGGTCAATTTGCATATTACTCTTTTACTATCATAGATAGGATCGAGGCCTGGTGCATGGGTGGGGGCCAGGTAATTTGCCCTAAAGGATGTCCTGGATCCAGGTGGGGGTTCCCTTGAGGCATGGGGAAGCCTGGGTGAGGGGCCTGTGGTGGTTTGCAGGCCGGCCACACCCTCTAGCGACCCAAGCACAGGCCCTGGTATCTGGGATTTATTTATATTCTGTAATTGAAACTTAGTAGCTTTAAGCGGAGCCAAGCCTCCTTCTTGTTCTATGGCCCCAGCCATTTTTGTTGGGATTTATTTATCTTATAGAATTGAAACTTTGTAGCCTTGAGTGTAGGCCCGGGCTGGCCAGGGCAGCAGGGAAGCTTGGCTTCCTCCATTGCCAGGAAAATCCAAGCCTCCTGCTTGCTACAGCTCCGTGGCTAAAGCCATCTTGTTTAGGTTAATTTGCACACTCGCTCCTGATTGGTTGGTGGGCGTGGCTTGTGGGTGTAGCAGGGGTATGGTCAATTTGCTTATTACTCTTTTATTAGATAGGATATATTATAGAAATTTACACTTGAAACTTATATAATACTATTAATCAATGTCACCCCAATACATTTAATAAAAAATATAGAAGTGGCTCTGAGACTCATTTAAACCCAGGCCAAATACAACATAATACTGGCTATCTGCACAGCATTTAAATTATAAATCTAATTATACATATAATACAAGCATAATATAAAACATTCAAGTAATATGCAAAAGAATAAACTGGTAAGTGAAAATTGCTCCAAATCTGATAGTCTAGCAGAAAACAGTTAATACTAGGATGAACATAAATATTGATGCTTTCATGTATATCTATATGTATAGAAATAGTTATCTAAAATATCTTTGTATACTACATATACATATATATATTAGATATATTGATATCAACATCATGTGATATCAACGTTATATACTGTTTTGCTATCTCCCATTTCATTTGTTGATTTATTGATAGTAGTAATTCTGACAGGTTTGAGATACCTCATTGTAGTTTTAATTTGCATCTCCCTGATAATTAGTAACTTGAGCATTTTTTCATATATCTATTGACAATCTCTATGTCCTCTTTAGAGAAGTGTCTATTGAGGTCATTTGCCCATTTTAAAATTGGATTGTTAATCTTCCTTGGTGTTGAGTTTTATACGTTCTTTACTACTAATATTTTGGAGATTGACCCCTTATCAGATGAATCATTGACGAATATGTTCTACCACACAATGTATTCCCTTTTCATTTTGTTGGTAGTTTCTTTTGCTGTGCAAAAGATTTTTAATTTGGTGGTCCCATTTGTTTATTTTTCCAGTGTTTCCCTTGACCTCAGAGACATATTGGAAAAATATTGTTCCAAGAGATGTCTGAGATTTTGCTGCCTTTATTTTCTTCTAGTATTTTTATGGTTTTGCAACTTATAGTTAGGTCTTTTATCCATTTTGAGTTTATTCCTGTGTATGATGCAAGTTGGGTCTCATTTCATTTTTTTTTCATGTACCTGTCCAATTTTCCCAAGATGATTTATTGAAGATACCATCTTGACTCCATTGTATACTCTTGCCTCCTTTGTCAAATATTAATTGACCATAAAGTCTTGGGTTGATTTATAGGGTCTCAGTTCCATTATGTTGATCTCTATGCCTGTTCTTGTGCCATTGCCAGGCTGTTTTGATTAAAGTGGTTTTATAGTATAACTTGGTATCAGGTATTGTGTTCTCTCCAACTTTGTTCTTCTCTCCTAAGAATGATGTGGGTATTTAGGGTCTTTTTCTGTTCTATATACATTTTTTGAATGGCTCAATCTGAGATAATTTTATTCTTTTAAAAATTTTTACTTTTTATTGATTTATTATACCTATACATTTTGGAGTATATGTTCTAGATATGTGAAATATGCTGTTAGTATTTTAGGAGGGATTGCATTGAATCTATAGAGTGCTTTGAGTAGTATGGACACTTTAATTATGTGAATTATACCAATCCATGAATACAGTATATTTTCCCACTTTTTTATACCTTCCTCTATCTCTTTTTTCAACTTGTAGTTTTCTGAATACAGGTCTTTTACCTCCTTGGTTAAGATTATTCCTATCTCAATTTGTTGTTGTTGCAATGATAATTGGGATTGTTTTTTCAGTGTCTCTTTCTGACAATTCCTTATTCGTATTAAAATGCCATTAATTTCTGAATTCATTTATTGAATCTAGTAGTTTTTTGGTAGAGTACGGTTTTCTATGTTATGTAATCTGTGAATAATGAGAGTTTTCTTTCCAATTTGGATGCTTTTTATGTTTTCTTCTTATATGATATCTGTGGCTAAGACTTTCATTACTATGTTGAATAAGGGTGGCAAAAGCAGATATCCTGTCTCATTCCTGTTTTTAGGAAAAACTGTTTTAGTTTTTTCCCATGAGTATGATGTTGGCTGTAGGTTAATCATATATGGCCTCAATTATGTTGAGGCATGACCCTTCTATTCTCACTTCACTGAGTTTTTATAAAAAATGGGTGCCATCTTTTGAGTCCTTTTTCTGAGCTGGGAAGCCAAGCTCTGGATTTAGACCCCAGAGTTCTCAGTGGGAACCACCCACAATTGAAATATCCCTCTGAAACTTCAGCTGCTCTCTGTGGGAGCCCAGCCAGCCCTCTTGTGCCTCCACACTTCCTGCCAGACTCTATGTGGTCTCCTCTTTCTGTCCTTGGCTATAAGGGTTCTCTCTAGCTAGTCTTCAGCTGATTATTCAGGATGGTTTTTCTATATTTTAGTTGTAATTCCAGTTTGTTCCTGGGAGAGTGTCAGTGTAGCTTCTACTTAATCTGCTGCCTCATTTCATTTATTAATATGTATAGCTGCATAGTATTTAAATGCATGGGTGTACTATAATTCATTCAAGCTACATCTTGAGGTGCTTATTGATCATATCGCATTTTAATTATAAATTATGTGCTCTTCTCACAGGTCTCCATAATTATTAAGGATACAGGATTCTAAAGACATTTGTTTGTTTTTTAATAGATTTCTTTTTAAATAGACCCCCAATATTGAACACAGCACCTAGTAAGATGAATAAATATTTAAATAGATGGTTAAATGGATTGATGGATGGATGGATGGATGGATGGAAAGAAATATGTTTGTAGCATTGTGGTGATTGGCCCACAAGAGAGAAAAATTTTGGTTATTATTGCCATAGTTCATATGAGAAGAGCAATAAGATCTTGAACTAGCCCATCAAACATAATAATTGAAGGAGGTGAAGGATCCAGAAAGCTATCTTAAATGGCTGGTTGTTTTGCTTTTCAAAACATTTATCTCTAATTTTTAATAAGATGGTTTAAAGAGTCCACTGGTTTCCTGTGGGTTATTGACTTTTACATTTTATCTTCAAAATTTGACTTTCTATTGCATTTGTATACTGAATAATTATATTATGTATTCCTTTGACTTCCTTTCCCACCATGATTCTGAATTTAATTGTGTGGTGACTCACTAACATTAATTCCTACAGGAGTTTCTGTTTATCATCTAGCACAAAGTTCTTCATAGGTTCTAGAAATAACTGCTAGAGAATAATGATTTATTTGAGTAAAACCTTCATTTTTTATTCCAATGAGATATTATATGATTTAAGGATAATAAGAAAAATAATTTACAGAGTATCTGAAGTGTCAGACACAGCAATAAGTGATATATACAAGTATTATTTAAAAAATAATTTAAACCTCACAACTATGTGGAAGTTAATAAATGACAAAGGGGCTAGGCAAAGGTATACAATCAGTTCAATCTGACCTCAAAACTTGTTCCTCCCTTTGCTACAGGATTCATTCCTTTATGATTATTTCCTTTTCTCAAATCTAGTTATCTCATCTTCATGTAAATTTTTAGCTCAGTTCTATTAACTTGGTCAGGTAACTTGTAGAGTGTCAATGATGAGAAAAAAAAACATAGGAAGTCTTTTCTCTACTTAAGTCTTAATTGTATGAGTTCACTGCTGTGCTCCTTTCCCCAAAGGAGGCTCAATCCTGTAGCATTTCTTGGACAAATAAGTGATTGCCAGCATGAGTACAGAATTTCTTAAACATCCTTCACTCCTTCCCTCAGGCTCTTCTTAGGCTGATTTATGATTGAGTCCATAGTGCTGACAACTGGATCTGCAATTCCCTAATTCCCTTACTTCAACACACACCTAGAAAGCAAATCATTTTCTTTTTCACCATATACATCAGTACTGTATTCACTGCCCATGGGGTCATCTTAAAAGCCCTCAATAATGTGGTCACTACCAACCTCTCACCATGTTCTCCCACTGCTGCAGTCCTCCTGCATGGTAGCTGAATTGCTTAATTAGACCACACCCTTTCTGTGCTCTGATTTGCATATGTAGTCCCCACCGTGGGTTATTTTTACCTACAATGTTTCTCCTTGTCGAATGCCAACTCATTTCAAAATATTTCAGCATTTGGGATATTCTCTGACATGTTTATGTAGGGTTGAATACCTGAAGGAATGCCCTTCTCTTTTAGACTTTAGTTTACATGAATCACATCTGAAGATTGTTACATCACTCCTTTGACAGAATCTCCAAGCAGTCAGGCCTGCTTCCCATTGTAGGGAAATAATTTTTTACCAGCTCTATCTCTAAAAGAGTTATTGTCAAATCTTATTTAAAAAATCTTGGAAACTATGAAGGCCAGAGGCAGTGGGAAAGCATATTCAAAGAGCTGAAAGAAGAATGCTAGACACTAACTCAAATCCCCATGATGTATTGGTCAAAGATTAAATGGTTCACTTATGTTTATCAAAAAATTAAAGAGAGAAATGGAGGAAACTTTTAGAGGGAATGGTTCAGTTTTTTATATTATATAAAGTGATGGCTTCACGGGTATTATTTATCTTCAAACTCAAGATGTATACATTAAATATGTTCAGCTTTTTTGTATACCAATCATACCTCAATAAAAATGAAGTAAAGAGCCCTGGTTGGGTGGCACAGTTGGTTGGAGTGTCATCCCATGCACCAAAATGTTGTTGGTTTGATTCCTGGTCAGGGCACATACCTAGGTTAAGGGTACAATCTATGGTTGGGGCACATACTGGAGGCCTGTTATTTGGTATCAATTACTCAGGAAACATGCTTCAACTCAAAGCAAATTTTTATCCCTGCAAAACTAACTACAATGAGCTCTCTCTCATAGTGAACAGCAGTGAATATCTAATATGAAAAAAATAGCATTTTAAGCACAGAAGATAAATAAGTTTTTCTATTACATTAAAAAACAAAACAAATAACTACCTGTGTGACCTTGAAAACTTTATGCTTTGTAAATTGGCAACATTAAATTGAATGATCTCTAAATTGCCAGTCTGTGTTAGTAACCAATTAGATGACAATACCTATAATGAATGATTATTGAGTGTGCACGTTGATCAGAACATTGCAAGGTCGCATAGCTTGTTAGTGGAAGAGGATTTAATATTATAACTCCAGAACCCCTGCTCTTAACCACTGTGATATGATGATTGGGGAAATGCTTATTGATAACTATTTTTATTTTATAACAACATTTAATATGGTTAATGTTTATACTTTTGTCATTTTAAAAACACTCTTAAACAAATATTTCTAGTATTCTCTAACAAGGGAAAATTCTTGATCCACCACAGTTCAGCTTTGCTGCCTCCACACTACTGGTTTTGAGTGATTCCATATTCATTCTAGATATGGCATCAGTCTCCTTAAAACCACTTTGACCTGCATCCTCCATGTATTCGTGTCCTTATATCTTCCTTGCATGTGACCTTATCATTGTCACCCCTGCATCAATCATAACTCTAAATATTTGCTTTCTTTACCATTGCCCCTGGGCCACCAAGCTTAGCTAAGAAAAAAAGTCATATACTTGCTAATAGGCACCATAAAAATCAGGATTTCCTGTCTTTTCTGGCTCTTCAACAACACCTAACAATACTTTCCTTTGACCCTAAACAATTGCCTTCCACTTTCGTTGTGTTGATTGTGACACACTTTTGCCACCTTTCTCAGGTGGAAAGAATATTCAGTTCACTAAGTATCAATATTTCACATTTACATGGTCTACCACCAGAAGTATCTATAAGAACACTTACTATCACCTGTTTCCGTCTATTTTGGAAAATATATCCATGCTCCTCACCAAAGCCAATCTTTCTCTTGGAAAAATATTGAATTTATTTGGGAGAGGTGGAAGAGAGCATAGAGCAGATAAATGGTGATGGAAAAAAAATAAAATGATATAGGTTTTAGGTGTACAATTCTATAATACATCTCTACCTGCATTCCCATTAATTCTTGCCTGTTGGCCCTATGGGTTCCTATATCTTTCAGGAAACAAAACCTCAAAATATGTGTGACTAGGTCCATTATCTTTACTCCCAATCTACTCTTAACTTCTTTTTCCATTATCTTGCTTAGATATGTTATTTCAACTTAGACTCCCCAAACATAAGCCTTGGCCTAATCCTTCTATCTTGCTGATTCTCCTAACCACAAGGCAAAGCTCTAAATAGCTGGAACATTTCCTGTTTTACATACCACTGTATCCCATAATCTGGAATAGTGCCTGCTATTTAGTTGGTGCTCAATTAAATTTTGTTTAATGGGTCTAAACTTTTCTCCAAAGAAGCTCTTCACATTAAATAATTGGTTATGTCAACTCTGCTTCCACAATTTCTCAATATTCCCCCTTCTTTATGACTATTCTCTACTTTGTGATCAGCTCTTAATCATCTGTCACATGGATTATCTACTAGCCTACAAACAAAGCAACTGCCTCTGGTCTTTTCACCTCTGCCTCCTCTCTAGAAATATTTTTTAAATTACCAATATGACTATATCCCTTAAATATAGGGATTTCTCATTGCCAAGAAATAGTCAGTGGTCTTGTACATCTTTTCTCTTCTGTCCAAAATGATTTTTTTCTTCCTCTAGAAAGATCAAAATCTCAGTTTTTAGATAATTGTATGAATCTAGAATTTCCTTTGTATATACACTTAGTGGCCAGATTATTATGATCTCTGAATGCATAATAATCTGGCCACTCAGTGTGCATCCTATATAATAAAAGGCTAATATGAAAATTGTCCTCTCGACCAGGAGTTTGACCAGGAGGCAGGCCAGCCAACCGTCCATGTCCCCTCGCCCTGGCCAGGCTGGCCATACCCCACCCATGCACAAATTCATGCACCAGGCCGGCCTCTATTATATATATATACCGAGTGGCCAGATTATTATGTGTTCAGAGATCATAATAATCTGGCCACTCAGTGTATTTTACCCTCTGAATTAGTTTTTCTTGCCAATATGTATAATACTTCTACATAGTTGTAATTAATGTGCACATTTTATTTTGTTTCTAGCTTTTTAATATTTGTCTTAACATTTTGTATGAAGTTGAGCATCATCCATGTAGCCCATTATCAGGGAAATGATTGACAGCAAGATGATTTTGCTCAACTATAGGCTAATGCAAGTGTTCTGAGCACATTTAAGGTAGACTAGGCTAAGCTATAAGACTTGGTAAGTTAGATGCATTATATGCATTTCTATCTTACAATATTTTCAAATTATGGTGGCTTTATTGGATATAATCTCATTGTAAATTGAGGAACATCTGTATCCCATTCATGATCAATCATTTCCCTTATGATTTGTATTAACTAGCATTTCTAGTGGTTGAAAATTACCTTTTAGTCTGGAGTACATATTGCATTATACAATGATATTATTTGTTTCTGATGAATATATAGTTCTGAAGTGTTTGAGGAAATTAATCTGATAGAATAGTGAACCATATGTGGGCTACATTGTTAATGCTTAACTGCATACAAAATGCTAAGAAAAAAATGTAAAAGCTGGAAACAAAAGAAAAAGTGCATGTAAATTAATTATAAATATGTAGAAGTATTATACACATCGGCAAAAAACAAATGAATTGAGAGGGTAAAATATATACTAAAGAAATTAAGATTCATACAATTATCTAAAATTTTGAGATTTTGATCTTTCTAGAGGAAGAAAAAATTCATTTTGGACAGAAGGGAAAAGATGTACAAGACCACTGACTATTTCTTTGCAATGAGAAATCCCTATATTTAAGGAATATAGTCATATTATTAATTTCAAAAATATCTCTAGAGAGGAGGCAGAGGTGAAAAGACCAGAGGCAGTTGCTTTGTTTGTAAGCTAGTAGATAATCCACATGACAGATGATTAAAATCTGATCACAAAAGGTAGAGAATAGTCATAAAGAAAGGGGAAAATTCAGAAATTATGGAGGTAGAGTCCACATAACCGATTATTTAATGCAAAGAGCTTCTTTGAAGGAAAGTTTAGAACCATCCAACAAATTTAAGTGAACACCAAATACATAGCAGGCACCGTTCCAGTTTATGAAATACTTCTGGTGGTAGCCCTGACAAGTTTGGCTCAGTGGATAAAGTGTTGGCCTGCAGACTGAAGGGTCCCATGTTCGATTCTGGTCAAGGGCATGTACCTTGGTTGCGGGCACATCTCCATTAGTGGGTATACAGGAGGCAGCTGATCAATGTTTCTGTCTCATCGATGTTTCTAACTCTATCCTTCTCCCTTCCTCTCTATAAAAAAATAAATAAAATATATATAAAAAATACTTCTGCTGGTAGACCATATAAATGTGAAATATTTAGTGAACCAAATATTCTTTCTGACATAGCAAACTATTTACTTAAGGAAAGGAGGCCTGAGGAAGGTGGCAAAGGTGTGGCAAAATCAACACGAGGAAAGTGGGAGGCAATTGTTTAGGGTCAAAGGAAAGTATTGTTAAGTGTTGTTGAAGAGCCAGAAAAAGACAGGAAATCCTGATTTTAATGGTGCTTATTAGCAAGTATATGATTTTTTTTCTTAGTTAAGCTTGGTGGCGCAGGGGCAATGGTAAAGAAAGCAAATATTTAGAGTTATGATTGATGCAGAGGTGAAAATGATAAGGTCACATGCAAGGAAGAAATAAGGAGGTGACTAAATTGAGGATGCAGTTCAAGTGGTTTTAAAGAGATTGATGCCATATCTAGAATGAATAGGGAATCACTCAAAACCAGTAGTGTGGTGGCAGCAAGGTTGAACTGTGAGGGATCAAGAAGCTAAAAGTGTCTATGTTGTTAGAGAATATTAGAAATATTTGTTTTCCAAAGCCGGTTTGGCTCAGTGGATAGAGCGTCAGCCTATGGACTGAAAGGTCCCGGGTTAAATTCCCTTCAAGGGCATGTACCTGGGTTGCGGGCACATCCCCACTAGGGGGTGTGCAGGAGGCAGCTGATCGATGTTCCTCTCTCATGGATGTTTCTAACTCTATCTCTCTCCTTTCTTCTCTGTAAAAAATCAATAAAATATAAAAAAAGAAATATTTGTTTAAGAGTGTTTTTAAACTGATAACAGTATAAACATTAACCATGTTAAATATTGTTATAAAATAAAAATAGTTATCAACAGGCATTTCCTCAATCATCATAATTCAATGGTTAAGAGCAGGGGTTCTGGGGTTATAATGTTAAATCCTGCCTGCTCCACTTACAAGCTATGTGACCTTGTAATGTTCTGATCAACGTGCACACTCAATAATCATTCATTATAGGTATTATTATCTAATTGGTTACTAACACAGACTGGCAATTTAGAGATCATTCAATTTAATATTATTGCCAATTTACAAAGCATAAAGTAAAGTTTTCAAGGTCACACAGGTAGTTATTTGTTTCTTAATGTAATAGAAGAACTTATGTATTTCTCTTCTGTGCTTAAAATGTTTTGGTTTTTTTTCATATTAGGTATTCACTGCTGTTCACTATGAGAGAGAGCTCATTGCAGTCAGTTTTGCAGGGATGAAAATTTGCTTTAAATTGAAGGATCTTTCCTGAGTAATTGATACTAAATAACCGGCCAACTCTGTCTCATAACTTCAGGAATAGATAATTGGCAGTGATCTTATACAGTATTTTTCCCTGGATGAGTGTTTAGTAAAATTAAGCAGAGTAACTGGGCTGTTTCAGCCAATTTGAAATATTTTGTTTTAATTTCTTTTTATTAGTTGCTAATTTCTAATACATTCCTTTAATTTATTTTCTTACATGAAAAATGAGCACTAATGATGAATTCTCTGATTTATATTAAACTAGATTTGTTGAATGCCAAAAATGCATTCTGTTGAAATCCTGTAATTTAGTACCCTCTTTTTACTGGAGAATAAAAAGGAATATCAAATTGTTTGTTTGTTTGTTTGTTTTGTTGTTTAAGGTTATATAGCTAGGGAGTGATTTGAATCTAATCTTCTTGGTCCAATTCCAGGGGTGTTTCAAATATACTTGGTAATCATTAGCAAACCACACTGCCTTGAAAACTAACAAAATACTTGGAATATGTTTCAAAAATTGTCACCAATAATCTAATCTGCTACTTCCTTCTAGGTCAACTTGTCTGATATAATGGTCACTTCCTTTTCTATTATTAACACAGGATGTCAGATTTCTACAGGTGTGTGCATTTCCTTGAGTCAATGTTTTCTTTCTTTTTATATTTCTTTCCTTTTCTTTCTTCTTCTTTTTTCCCAAGAATACAACCTAAATATCCAGCCAGAGAAATTAATCTGATGAGAAAGGCAAAAGTGGGACTGTATTTTATCACATTTCTAGGTCAAGGAAAAGTGATGACGGGATCATTATCTGAATGCCTGGGGAATGCCTCAGTATGCTGTGAGTATAAAATACTCAATTTTGAAGAGTTAATATGAAAAAAATGTTAAATGGGTCATTAACATTTTTATATTGATTAAATGTTGAAATAATGCTCTAGATGTATTGGTTTAAGTAAAATAATTATAATTACATTCGCCTGTTTCTTTTTACTTTTAAAATGTGGCTATTAGAATAAAATTACATATATGGATTGCTTCTGTGGCTCACATTATATTTCTCTTGTAATCTGTGGTTATTATTAGGATGGACATAAATATTTTCATTCTCTCCTTCTTTCTCATTTGATTTCTTCCTATATAGGATTAAGTATAGATATAGCCCAATGAAAAATCTGTCATTTGAATTGGAGTTCTATAAAATAATTGACATTTTCTGTCCTGTTTTAACACTTATTTGCTTTTAGTTTTCAGAAGTCTAATTCAAATACATCTTGAAGTGCTTTTTTATTTTATTCATCCTATTGGCATTTTCTCAGGTTTCTGAATCTTTAACTTTGATTTTTCTGAACATCGGAAGTTTCAGCCATTATTTGGTATCTAATTTCTCTGTTTAGGACTTTAAGTGCTGTGTTGAATAGAAGTGGTGAGAATGGGCATTTTTGCTTTGTTTTGGATCTTAGAAGGAAAGCTTTCAATTTTCCCCATTGATTTTCATCTTAGCTATGGGATTTTCATGTATGGCCTTTGTGTTGATATAAATTCCTTCCATACTTATTTTGTTCATGAATGGATATTGAAGTTTGTCAAATGCCTTTTATTTGTATACTGAGGTGATCAAGTCATGTTGTCAATGAAGTAGTTTTATGATGGCTGTTTTATTTTTTTATCATAAAGCAATCCTCCTTTATTTTTTTCTTTATTGATTAAGGTATTACATGTGTGTCCTTATCCTCCCATTGCTCCCCCATCCCCCCACTCATGCCCTCACCCCCTGGTGTCTGTGTCCATTGGTTAGGCTTATACACATGCACACAAGTCCTTTGGTTGATCTCTCCCCCTTAACCCCACCCTCCCCAACCTTCCCTCTGAGGTTTGATGGTCTGATCTATGCTTCTCTGTTTCTGGATCTCTTTTTGTTAATCAGTTTATGTTGTTCATTATATTCCATAAATGAGTGAGATCGTGTGATATTTATTTTTCTCCAACTGGCTTAGCATAATGCTCTCCAGTTCCATGCTGTTGCAAATAATAAGAATTCCTTCCTTTTTACCATAGCGGAGTATTTTATTGTGTAGATGTACAAAAGCTTTTTAATTCACTCAGCTGCTGATGGGCATTTAGGCTTTTTCCAAATCTTAGCTATGGTAAATTGTGCTGCTATGAACATAGGGGTGCATATATCCTTTCTGGTTGGTGTTTCTGGTTTATTGGGATACATTCCTAGAACTGGGATCACTGAGTCAAATGGGAGTTCCATTTTTAGTTTTTTGGTTTTTTTTTTAGGAAACTCCATACTGTTCTCCACAGTGGCTGCACCAGTCTGTGTTCCCACCAGCAGTGCACGAGGGTTCCTTTTTCTCCACATCCTAGTCAGCACTTGTCATTTGTTGATTTGTTGACAATAGCCATTCTGACAGGTTTGAGATGGCAATCTATAGATTCAATGCAATACCCATTAAAATACCACGGTCATATTTCACATACATAGAACGAACTCTCCAAAAATTCATCTAGAATGAAAAAAAGACCCCAAATAGCTGCAGCAATCCTGAGAAAGAAGAACAAAATAGGAGTAACCTCAATACCAGATATCAAGCTGTATTACAGAGTTTTATGATGGCTGTTTTAAAGTCATTGTCAGATAATTCCAACATCCCATCCATCTTAGTGTGGCATTTATTGGTTCTTTTTTCTCAGTCAAGTGTTGACTAACATGATTCTTGGTATAACCTATTGAATAATGAACATCTGAACATGGCTATTGAATAATGAACATCTGAGGTACTCTAGGATGACACTTTGGATTATATTTAATTTTCCTTTTTAATTAAGCAGTCTTATTGATATGTAGCATGAGGGCTAGGAATGTGTGTATGTTCAGTTTCTCACTAGACACCAATGATACCACCCTGACAAAAGTTGGGCACTCACTCATACTGCCTCATTATAGACAGGGATAGTTCAGCTCCCCCAGTGACACATTCCTGGCTAAAATTCCTGTGAACTTCAGTGACACATTCCTGGCTAAAATTGGACCACTGTGATTTTGGAGTTGTTGCCTTAGTCTGGACTATTCTTATACTGATTGTGTTATCTTATCAGAAGTCAATTTCCTAAGCAGAGAAAAATAACAGATAAGATTTCCAATTAAGAAAATAAAAATAAAAACTTTCAAAAATAGTAAATTTCCTTTCAGCTTTCAAGAAACATTAGACCTAAAATCTTTATTAATACCTACTACACACAATATTTTTCATTAATGGTCTTACTCAATTTATGAGTTTATTCTTTATCACATACACAGTGTATAACTGAAGTTTACCACTAAAAATGAAATTAATGTCCTAAAGTCCCATGGCTCTTCCTTATGTGTGAAAATAAAAATTGACTAACAGAATAATATACCATGAAATACATGTGTATAAAAAGATATTTTATTATTTCAAATGTATTAAAACTTACCGTTATGTGATATAGATTAGCTATTGCTTTTTCCAAATTTTCTGATTACTCTTATTCATTGAATTTACTAAACAGATTTATAAATGAATAAAATATGTATTTATACTGATTTTTTTGTTATAATAGAGGCCCAGTACACAAAATTCATGCACGGGGGCAGGCATGTCCCTCAGCCTGACCTGCACCCTCTCCAATCTGGAAGCCCTCAGGGGATATCCTACTGACTGCTTAGGCCCGCTCCCCATGGTTCTCTGCTCTCTGCAGGGCCTGCCTGTTCCACACTACTGTGACTGCCAAGCAGGCCTTGCTGGAAGCTGCCTCCTCCCTGCTGTCAATTTCCACAGAGGCCAAGAGGTTAATTTGCATACTCATTCCTGATTGGCTGGTGGGTGACAGTGACAGTCAATTTCCATATTACTCTTTTATTAGTGTAGAATAATTTTTCATCCGATTCTTTACTTTCTGATGTAAAGGACGCATATTAACTCTCCAACCCTAGAAAAATTGATCTTCCTTTTATATACTTCCTAATCCTAAGTAAATTGTTTTGTAGTAGAACTGAATACAAAAGATTTTTCAACAATTGCTCCTATCTTATTGTATTTTCATAACTTTTCAAATGGGAATGATGTGAGTGCAAATTTCCCCAGCACTGACATTATGAGACTTTTTTTGTTGCTAAAATATAGCAAAAAAGTACCACTTAGTTGTAGAGCTAACTGACCTACATATCTAACATCGACTTAATTAAATTCAGTCTTGCTAATGGCACTGTTATGTGGCTCAAACATAGAAAAACAATTGCATCGGGTCAATATACCTCCTGTTCTTTCCTCTTCTCCTGCTTTCTATTCTTTTCCAGTACTCCCTCACCTTCACCCCAAGGGACCATTGTTGCCTTAATGTTTTATGATAGTACAATGGGAAGGGCGCTGGATGAGAGTCAGAAGTCTTAGGGATTAGTTCTGGATTTGTGCTTAACTGGGTGTGTGAGCCTGTACTGAGCCTCAATTTTATCATCTGTAAAATGAAGTGTTTGGACTGGACATTTTATTTTCCTTCTAATCCTAAATTTCCTTCTAATATTAAATTTACATGACTCTAATTTATTTAGGACTGAAAATAAATGAGATAAAAACTGAACCACACTAAGTCATTATTGCCTTAATGTACTATTCTTTCTAAAATAATCTGAATTAAAATAGGCTTGACCTGGCTGGTGTCGCTCAGTGGTTGAGCATCAACCTATGAACCATGAGGTCACAGTTCAATTCCTGGTCAGGGCACATGCCTGGGTTGTGGGCTTGATCCCCAGTGTGGGGCATGCAGGAGGCAGCCAATCAATGATTCTCTCTTCATCATTGATATTTCTAACACTCTACCCCTCTTCCTTACTCTCTGAAAACAATCAAATATTTTTAAATAAAATAGGCTTGGGAAAGGCCATATTTATAATGAAGAAATGAATATTTTATCATAGACTTTTAGGTAGTTCTATTTAGGATAATATTTTGGGGTTACAGTAACTCTCATAGTGCATGTACACTGCCTCTGTCCTCTATATGAGAAAACAAGATTGTTCAGGCCAAATGTTGGAAACACATGAAAAGTTTGCCAGTATAGAGAGGCATTGTACCTGTTTGTATTGAATTGAGAGAGATGGGTCTCTTCCTGCCTTCATCAGCTACATGCCTGCTCTTCTCTTATCAAGCCTCCCATGTATGAGCAGGGTCTACACATGAGCTTTATTGCTGCTCTGTTCCCTATGAAGAATCCAGCCTGTACATTTTCTAACACCCTGCCTTAGAATCCTCCACTAAGTCCCAGTAATGGGATCATGGATCCTTCCATCCTTGATTTAAAAAAAAATCAGTAAGAGAAAAGAGGCCAAAGACTGTGTTTTCCATCGATATAAAACAATTTCCCACAATACTCATTCTACACTGATAATAAAATACATTTAAGAGCAGGGAAACCCCCCAGAAACATCCCTTTGAAGGAATTCTATTAAAAAATTACGACAGTTGTTATAATTAGATTTTGTAAAGAGGGTTGTAACTAATGTACATGATTCTAAATACTATTATTGGAGAAGAGAGTGTATCAGAATTCATTTAATGTATATTTTATTCTGCATTCTTGGACACAGATAAATTTTAAGTAGAATAAAATTCAAAATCAAGTTTCCTAACATAAATATATCTGGTATCTAGCACTGACCTTATTTAATCTGGGAGCTATCACAGGAACTGACCTTATTTAAACTGGGAATCATCGCTGCTTAAATTCTTACCTTTTAAATGTAAATATAAAATGCTAATCACAACATATAAGCAATTTCTACTGTCTGCTGCAGTTACTTTTTTTTTTTTAAGTGCACTTCATTTTGCAGATGGTGAGAGCTCTACTAATGCATCTATTGTTAGTGTGAAAGTCAAGTGATCATCTGTGTAGGTGGTTGTGTGGGAGTAACGCTAAGATTTACAAGGATTTTCTCCCACATTGGCAATCCACATCAAACAGAGAGCCATATGAAACAATCTTCTGTTCCCTGGCATTTTTAATTATTCATTTAATTTGTAATAATATAAAAATTCTCAATTAAAGTTGGTCATTTTTTCCTACTCAGATATAATCTTCATCTTTTAAATATATATATGTGTGTGTGTGTGTGTGTGTGTGTGTGTGTGTATGTGTGTATATATATATATATATATATATATATATATATATATATATATATTTAAATATATATATATATTTTTTCAATCAGGTATGTATCTGTTCAGGGATAAAAAGCTCTTAGAAGTTTAGCAGATAGAAACTCAATAAAGAAATTAGTAACTATGTTCAGACTGTCAGTTCTGAAATTTAAAATTTTTTACAGGTATGCATCAAGAATTATATAGTTGGACTTAAAAATCAAAGAGGAAGTTTTTAAAGAGGCACTGCTTGTCTGTTTCTACATAACTCTGTAGTGGTAAAAATGTAGACTATTTCTAGCATCTTATTTGTTCATTAATGTATTTTACCCAAGTAAATATTATCCCAAGTGAAAACAGTTATATATTAAAGCTCACAGAGCCCTAGAGCACCCACAGTTACTAAACCACATTAGACAGAAAAGAATTGTCTCTCTTCCATTGGGTGAACCTGCCTTTATTCTGTGTAAGGCTCCTTCCACCTTATTTCTCTCTCTCTCACTGCTTTGGTGTTGCCAATATCTGGATACAGTACAAAACCTTGGCCAACTTGACAATTTCCTAGACCTAAAGAATGTGTGATGAAAGTTTTAAGAAACTTTTTAGGATTTGTTGCTTCTGGTGGGGAAGGATAGTGGGGTTGCCATAGAAACATTATCAAGGTCTTCTAAAGTCAGGTTCTGGTCTGGACCGCACTTGATTCTTTATCTTTCCTTTTAAGACTATGTATTCTTCATTCTTTTAAGAATGCATTATGCACTGCTCCTATGGCAATGGAAACTAAAGAGAAAATAAACAAATGGGACTACATTAAAATAAAAAGCTTTTGCCCAGCAAAAGAAACCATCAACAAAACAAGAAAGCCCACTGTATGGGAGAACATATTTGTAAATGTTATCACTGATAGAGGTTTAATCTCCAACATCTACAGGGAACTTATACAACTTAATAAAAGGAAGATAAATGACCCAATAAAAAATGGGCAATGGACCTAAATAGAATCTTTTCAAAAGAAAACAGAAGGAAGGCCAAGAGGCATATGAAAACATGCTCAAAGTCACTAATTATCCGAGAGATGCAAATCAAAACAACAATGGGGTACCATGTCACACCTGTCAGAATGGCAACCATCAACAAATCAACAAAGGACATGTGCTGGTGAGAATGTGGAGAAAAAGAAAACCTCATGCACTACTGGTGGGAATGCAAACGGGTACAGCCATGTGAAGAACAGTTTCCTCAAAAACCTAAAAATGGAACTCCCATTTGACCCAGTAATCCCACTTCTAGGAATATATCCCAAGAAACTAGAAATACCAATCAGAAAGGATATATGCATCCCTATGTTCATAGCACAATTCACCATAGCTAAGATTTGGAAACAGCCTAAATGCCCATCAGCATATGAGTAGATTAGAAAACTGTGGTACATCTACACAATGGAATATTCTGCTATAAAAAAGAAGGAATTCTTGCCATTTGCAGCAGCATGGATGGAAGTGGAAAGCATTATGTTAAGTGAAATAAGCCAGCAATGAAAGAAAAATACCACGTGATCTTACTCATTTATGGAAAAGAAAGAACATTATAAACTGATGAACAAAAATATAGATACAGAGGCAGTAAAGCACCAAACTGACTGTCAAATTACAGCAGGAAGGCTGGGAGTGTTGGGGAGTGGGGGAAAGAGATCAACCAAAGGAATTGTATGCATGCATATATGCACAACCAATGAACACAAGACACTGTGGGTGTGGGATGAGGGCATGTGACGGGGTAGGGAAGGCTGGGGGAAGATCAATGGGGAAAAAGGAGATATAAGCACTACTATATGTAATACTTTAAACAATAAAATTAAATTAAAAACAAAACAAAACAAAAAAAAGCACAATGCATTATGCTTACGTGCCCCCCCCCCCCTTTAAAATTGCTTTCAGCCAAAAAATCCTTTATTGGTAAATAGTATCAGATAAATGCCAGCTATTTGATCTGAGGGGAAAAGGTCTTAGAAATTAATCAAATCCCTTTTGTTACAGTGAAAGATATCTAGAACTACAGTTAACACAAATTGCCCAATGAAAGTAGCTGACATGAGATCAGAACTGAGCCTCAAAAATCAGGTCCTTCAATATAAGATCTGTTGACAGGCTAATTTGATTTGCTTCTAGCAACTCATGACGCTATCATTCTTTTTCATTCAGGTCTCTAACAATTAGATAGGTTTTTTTCCCCCCTGATATCTCTTAACATTTTTTATAATTTTCATTCCTGCATTCCTCAGTAGCTGTACTTAAAACCATTCACGAAATGTGCTTAAATCTTGCTTAATATTTTTTTAAAACTTTTAAAAATTAAATTTATTGGGCTGACCTTGATCAGCATATAGGTTTTAGATATAGGTGTCTGTTACAAAGTCTGTATATTGCACTGTGTGCCCACCACCGAAGTCAAATCTTCCCCTGTCACCTTATATTGGGGTCTCCCTTTTCCCCTCAACCTCTTCCCTTTGGCATAAACCATATTGCTGTTTGTGTTCACGAGTTTCAGGTCTTTTTTTTTTACATTTGAAAAAATAATCTTTATTGTTGAAAGTATTAGAGATCTCCCTTTTTTTAATTTTTTTCTCTTTGACCCCCTCCACCCTGAATTGGCTACTCCTAGGCCTTCACCACACTATTGTCTATGTCCATGGGTTATGCATATATGCATATAAGTTGCCCAGTTAATCACTATTCCCCACCCCCACCTTCCGTCTGAGTTTGTCAGTCTGTTCCATGCTTCTATGTTTCTGGATCAGTTTGTTCATCAGTTTATTTCATTCATTAGATTCCACATATGAGTGAGATCATGTGGTACTAATCTTTCTCTGACTGGCTTGTTTTGCTTACATTAATACTCTCCAGGTTCATCCATGCTGTTGAAAATGGTAAGTGTTCTTTCTTTTTTACAGCTGCATAGCATTCCATTGCATGAATATACCACAATTTTTTTTTTTAACCACAGCATTTTTATTCACTCATCTGCTGATGGGCACTTGGGCTGTTTCCAAATCTCAGCTATTGTAAATTGTGCTGCTATGAACATAGGGGTGTACTGTTGATATTTGGCTCTGTTGACTAATGAGCCACTGCTTTAGGAGATGTATCGGTAAACATATTGCTATGAGAGATGTCTCAGCTTTTTCTGTCTATGGTGTCTTCTAAGTTATTTATGTTTTCATGACATATCTAAATCTTTTATCCACTTTGAGTTTATTCTTGTGTTATCTATTGTACTTTGAGTTTATTCTTGTGTATGATGAATTTCCAACATATATATTGGTTTGTAGTTTTATTTTTTGTGTGTAATCCTTACCAGGTTTTTGGTATCAGGGTTATATTGGCTTCACAGAATGTGTTAAGAAATATTCCTCTTCTTTGACTTTTTTGGAAAAATTGAGAAGGATGGGTTTTAAGTCTTCTTTGAATGTTTGGTAGAATTCATCAGTGAAACCATCTGGTCCTAGAATTTGTTTTTTGAGATGTTTTTGATGGTTGTTTCAATTTTCTTACTGCTGATTGGTCTATTTATATTTTCTAATTCTTCATGATTTAGTCTAGAAAGGCTATATATATTTCTAGGAGCTTATCCATTTCTTCTTGATTATTGAATTTGGCGGCATATAGTCTTTCATAATATTCTGGTACTAGAGGCTTGGTACATAAAATTGGTGCCCGGGTAGTGTCCCTAGACCTGGCCAGCAATCAGGGCCTTTTGGCTGCCCGCCAGGGCCTCTCTTCATTCCATGCTTCCCCCTAGTGGTTAGCACATATCAGAGCGAGCTATTGAACTCCCAGTCTCCAGGTCACATTCCTAAGGTGACACTTTGCATATTAGCCTTTTATATATATAGATGATCCTTTGTATATCTGGGATGTCTGTGGTGACTTCTCTCTCATTTCTGATTTTGTTTATATGGATCATTTCCCTTTTTTCCTTAGTTACTCTAACCAGTTGTTTGTCCATTTTATTAATCTTTTCAAAGAACCAGCTCTTTATATTATTGATTTTTTGTATAGTCTCTTTGTTATCTATTTTATTTAGTTATGCTCTAATTTTAACCTGTTAACCGAGCGGGACCTATAAATACGTCAAACGTAAACAATATTGGGAATGGGTAGGACGTATGAATACATCCTTGAAATATATGTTGCGCCCTGAGAGGGACGGTATATATTTTTTGTAATCTTTATAATTGTTTGTAAAATTTATAATTTTTTAATTCGATGTTTCCATTTTTTTGTTGGTATTCTTTTCTATTTGTTTGTAATTTTGTATTTTCCTTTGTGCTTTATATATAAATAAACGAAAAAATATATATTTCATTTATTTTAATTAAGTATAAATAAAAAAATAATAATATAAAATTACGTCCACTGGGCGTGACGTACTGACACGTCCTAGTGAAAGAGTGTGTGCCCGTTGTACATTCCGTAATTAAAAAGGGAACTCCCCGGTTAACAGGTTAATTATTTCCTTCCTTTGGATTACATTTGTTCTTTAAGATGTGATTTCAGGCCCTGACCAGTTTGGGTCAGTGGATGGAGTGTCAACCTGTGGACTGAAGGGTCCCGTGTTCAATTTTGGCCAAGGGCATATGCCCAGGTTGCAGGCATGATCCCCAGTAGGTGGCATGCAGGAGGCAGCCAGTCAATGATTCTCTCTCATCATTGATGTTTCTGTCTCTCTCCCTCTCACTTCCTCTCTGAAATCAATTAAAATCTATTTTTTTAAAAGTTCATTTACTTGGGATTTCTCTTGTTTCTTGAGATAGGCCAGTAATGATATAAACTTCCCTCTTATTTCTGCTTTCACTGCATTCCAGATGTTTTGATATGTCATATAATCAATCTCACTTGTCTCTATATATCTTTGGACTTCAACTTTTATTTTTTGTCTTAGTCAATTTTTAGTAGTATATTGTTTAATCTTTATGTATTTGTGGGTTTATTTACTTACTTTTTGAATTTTATTTCTAATTTCAAGGCATCATGGTCAGAGAATATGCTTTGTATAATTTAAATCTTCTTAAATGTGTTGATGATAGTCTTGTGACCCAGCACCTGGTTTATCCTTGAGAATATTCCCTGTGCACTGGAAAAGAATGTATAATCTAATGATCTGGGATGGATTAAAGGTTCTGTAAATGTTGATAATGCCCACTTGGTCTAGTGTTTCATTTAAGACCAATATTACTTTATTGATTTTGTATTTGGTCTAAAGCTGTCAATAGGGTATTTAGATCCCAACTACAATTGTGTTTTGATCTATTTCTTCCTTTAGTTCTGTGAGTAGTTGTTTTATATATTTTGGTGCTCCCTGGTTGGGTAAATATATATTAAGAAGTGTTATGTTTTCTTGATGTAGAGTCCCCTTTATTATTATAAAGTGTCTCTTGTTATCTTTGTTATCTTTAAATAAATTTTTGTCAAATCTACCTATGCCTATACCTGCCTTTCTGTGGAAGTTATTTGCTTGGAGAATCATTTTCCACCCTTTAACTTCGAAGCTATCTTTGTCTTTGCTGCTTAGATGTATCGCTTGTAGACAGTATATGATAGGGTTTTTGTTTTTGTTTTTTATCCACTCTACTACTCTGTAACTTAAAGAGGGCCACTTTGTTTACTTGTTGGATTTGAGGATCTAGTTCTTTCCATAGGGTTGGAAGATCTTATCCACTATTTGTTTGAATAGACTCTACATTCCCTCATTTCTCTCTTGCTTAACACCTTGTCTATAATTATAATATAGCTTTTCCTGATGGACTCAGATAGTTCTTATAGAGCTCTTTTACTTTTCTTTATGCTCTTGTCTCTCTATTCTTTCTTCTTCATCATTTCTAGATTTCTATATTCATTATCACTAATTCTTTTCTCCACCTGGTTGGCTCTGTTTTCTATACTCAGTAGTTCACTCTTTCAATTTTTTAAAAATATTTTCATTGATTTCAGAGAGGAAGGGAGAGGGAGAGAGAGCTAAAAATCTCAATGATGAGAGAGAATCATTGATTGGCTACCTCCTGAATATCCCCTAGTGGGGATTGAGCCCACAACACAGTCACATGCCCTGACCTGGTATCGAGCCATGACCTCCTGGTTCATATGTTAACACTCAACCATTGAGGACCACTTGCTGGTTAGTAATTTACAATCTTCCTGATTGCATGCTTCATTTCCAGAGTTTCTGATTGGTTCTTTTTTTTTTTTAAGTTTCAATCTCTTTGATAAAGTACCCATTTTGTTCATTGATTCATTTTCTGAGTACATTGAATTGCCTGTCTGTATTTTCTCAAATCTTGTTGAGTATTTTCAGAACTGCAATCTTGAAATCTGTCATTTATATCACATTCCATGTGTTCCAGCTTGCTTTCTGGGGATTTTTCATTTTCTTTCTGACTATCCTCATTACCACTTTTATTCATGGTATTTGCCTAGGCATTTATATGTCTATATTAATGAATATGTCTTTCTACTAATTTCAAGCAGAAGGTGATGAACCAAAATACTTTTTATCTCTATGATCTCCCAGTCTTGACCTCCACAGCTTTCATAAGACAATATGGCCACACTGCTTGGGGTGGGGATTGTTTTGCCCTCACTGTAATGGCGACTCTGACCCCATGGCGTCCCTCACTAACCACCCCTCCTAGGGATCAGTCTCAGAGGAAACAGTGGTTCTCCTGCAATAACTCTTGGTTTACAGGACTTAGACTGTCCTCCAGTCTAAGTACTGTAAATAATTAGATATTTATTAATATCTAATAAAATATTACAGTTTATAATATGCTCCTGGACCCAACTCCAAGGGCAACAGGAGGAAAGTTTTGGGGAGTCCAACTGGCAGCAGGACTCTGTGATTTGGTTTCTTTTTCTGAAACATTATCACCTGGCCCAATAGCAGAAAGCCACAAGGCAGAACTGAGTGCTCTGTCAGGATCTTCTAACTCAGATATTGTTTCACTCCCTAGCTTCTTGCCCTCCTGAGCTACACACACACACACACACACACACACACACACACACACACACACACACACACCTCTCTATTTATCCAGCTAAAGGAAGAGCTTACTACTGCAGGCTTCCTCCCCTCTCCAGGCCATGCTATGAACTCCTGGCTGCAGGGCTGCATCTACAGGCTTTCTGCACTCTCCTCCCTTCTCATCTCTCCGTTTAATCCTGGTTGTCCACCTTTAGATGTTTTAATGTGTGGGTCTCTCAGGCGTGCATCTGTGTTACACAGGGATTTCTTTGTTGAATTATAGTTGGTTAACGTTGAAATTTCAGGGGAACAGCTGAAGGGGCTCTCTCAAACCACCATTACTCTGACATTACTGATCTTGCTTAATTTGGACTTTAACACTATTCCTTTTTTACCTCTCCATTGTGACCTTTAGGAAATTACTTAACTGCTTTTGTCATGATTTTTTCCCACTGTTGTGAGGATTACTTGAATTAATGCACATGAAACAATTAGAACAGTCTAGAGCTCATTGTAAATGCTATATAAATGGCACTTAGTTATACTATTGTTGTTGTTGTTATTATTTAATAGAGTAACCATATATATTTCTATTCCTTTACGCTGTTGGTGTTAACCTTCTGCTACGTATTTTTAAAATTTAGACTATCATATATCTGAAAATATTTTCTACTTTTAAAAATGTATTTGTAGCCATTAAGCTAGGTAATTTAGTTTCATAAAAATAATTTGGTGGGGGGAAAATACCAAACAATCCTCCAAACAAACAAAAAACTATCCCCAGAAGAATAATAATAATTGAAAGGTGACAAAAGCAAAATTAAAAGAAAACTTTAAGGTGGTTTATATTCAAACATCATTCATATTATATTTGTTTTAACTCAGATATACTAGTGAAATGGGAATCAGGAATTTAAGATTATAATCAAGAAAAATACTAAAGTCAATGTTATAATCCAATTATTATCACCTGTTTATTTGGCTGAATCTTCCAGGGTTGACACAGCCAATACAATTATCCAACCGTAACTTCGTTGAAAGATACATACAATTTTAGTTGATTTAGAGGAGTTTGATTTTATCAAACTACAAAATAATCTATGGAAGAACCACACCTTAATGTCATAACTTAAATCCCAAATTCACTTAGCTTTATATCTGCAAAAGTCCAAATAAAACTACAACATGAATAGATAAAATTGATTATGTTAAAATAACAAGGAAACAAAATATAAACTAAATAAATCATATTCCTTTCTTTCTTTAGGCATTTAAATGCTGAAGGAGTAGCAGCATTGTGATTCCTGGCCAACAAATAGAAGACTAAATAGGTCTTAAAATAGTCAAGTATTCCATATTAATGTAATTGAAGCAGCTGTAGCTATGTCTCCTTTCCAGGTCAGTTCTGAAGTGATTCCTCAATTCAACAGCCTAGTTTATGTCATCACTAAAAATAACAGCATAACATTTTCTCCCTAAGGTCGATTTAGGGAACAAATGTACTGTAATAATTACAGCCATTATTTGTGACAATTTTCCTGACTCCTGAAATGAATGCAAATATTTAGAAATAGGAGTCAAGCAATCCTGTAGAAATACCTGACACTTTGACTTTGGAATGCACTATGCTTCTTTTTTTCTTTTTTAGTTGGTGTTATGCTAGACTGGAGAACAGTCTAAGTAAGGAATCATCTAAAATTTGCAACTGTAAGAAGGGGATAGGAAAATCTGTCAAACATAGGAAAAAATATCCATGATCTCAGGCCAAATCACACTGTAGAAATGCAAACAATAATAGATATTTCATTGCTAACTATAGAAGTAGTCAAAAATCCCTGGAAAACATTATTATAAAAATACCATCTGACAACCATTCAAGAAATTCTGGCATATAATAAAAATTTTGTAAATATTGAAATTATGTGCAGAAAACTTTAAAAAGTTATTGACTTACTAAGCTTAGGTGGAAAAATTCAATTGAATCAGATATGAGTTGTTTGATAATTGCTTTATCATTAAAAGATGCTTGAATTTTTTTAAAATATATTTTTATTGATGTTTCACAGAGAGGAAGGGGGAGGGATAGAGAGCTAGAAACATCAATGAGAGAAACATCAACCAGCTACCTCCTGTACACACCCTACTGGGGATGTGCCCGCAATCAATGTACATGCCCTTGACCAGAATCGAACCTGGGACTTTTCAGTCTGCATACCCATGCTCTATCCACTGAGCCAAACCGGTTTTGGTGGTAATTGAATTTTTAAAACAAATAAAAATATATCATGAGTAAATCTCAAGGTCAATAACAGACGTTTGGACAACCCCTATGCCTTTGTGTGGAGATTTTATAAGTCTGTCATAATAAATACCAAAGGTGTAACTTCTCAAAATACATATAGCTTAATTTCCCCCTGAAAATGAAATTCTTCTAACTAAGGAGTCTAATTTTAGAGAATTTGTCAGCAAGATTATTTCCCGCTCTTTATAATTGTGAATTACTGTGGTTTTCATTGCTTTTCTCGAGTTCCTTTTCAGAACCAATGGCTTTCCCCCATTATATTGTTTCCTGATATAACACCAAGTAGTGACTTGATGTATGCCTATCAAAAATTAGCATTGATCAAAATCATTTGTCACAACCTACAAAGCAGCTAAGTAGGCACTTACTGAAAGTCACAATCTTTAAGAAAATGTCCTGAATCAAAGGGAAATTCAGAATGATAAAGGTGAGTAAGAAAGAAGTTGGAATTAATTAATTGATTTTTCCCATAATAGGCACCCAACTAAAATTTTTGGCTGTTGTATTTTTCTTTAACATCATGGGGAAAACTTAGGTATCAAATAAGAATGACCAAATTCTTACCTTGCCCTTATAATCTCTAAAACATGCTAAGTTTTGAGAGAATCAAGTGAAATGAAATAGTTGGTAGGTAAAACTATCTAAAAAAAACAGTTATGTTAATACCACCTGACCAAGTTGCCCAACTAGGAATCAAATATCTGCCCTAGCTGGTTTGGCTCAGTGGATAGAGTGTTGGCCTGTAGACTGAAGGGTCCCAGGTTTGATTCTGGTCAAGGGGTCAAGGGCACATGCCTGGGTTGTAGGCTAGATCTCCAGTAAAGGGCATGCAGGAGGCAGCCAATCAATGATTCTCTCTCATCATTGACATTTCTCTCTCTCCCTCTTCCTTCCTCTCTAGAATCAACATAACTATATGTTGGTTGTTTTTGTTTTAAAAAAAGAAAGTTTCCTGAACCCATCTTCCCTGAGGTTCCTACTTCTCTGTCTTGTTGCTCAACACAAGCTAACAATTAGATTTCCCATTCCTCATGTGCAAGAACATTTAAATTATATTAGAAATTTATTTGATTATGAAAGCAAGCAAAATTTATGAAGCATAGAAAACATATGTGCGATTTCATTTAAAATATGTGATACTTTCTACATTCTCTCAATGTAAGTAGGCTTTCTTTATTATTCTTCCTAGTTCAGCAAATATATGCAGTCTTACTGTAAATAGGTTTTTTTTGCATAACTAAAACTGAAATTAAATTTAAAACAAAGGTAAAGAAATCAGCCCTTTTGTTCAAGTGTTTCCCTATTTCACCTAAATTAAAGCATTAAGTTCAGAGGTTGTGAATGGCGGTGGATGGCAAGAAAGGAAGGGATTTGTGAAACAATTTTTGAAAACTTACAAATACTAAGCATCAAGGTGTAATTTAAAAAGATTGAGATATATGCTTTTAGGATTTATTTATGTGTCTCCAAGATAAAAGTGGTACTAAAATATTTGAGTTATATATGACAATTTTTAACATGCATTTATTTCTCTCTCCAAATCCAAATACATTTAAAATGTTGTTTAAAGTATTCAGAGAGTTTTAAGTAAAAATAAGTACATGAATGCACAAGCAAAACCTGGAGTTTTCAAAGGGTTAGAAGATAAGATAACACAAAATGAAAATTGGAAGCTGTAATGTCAATGCCGGCTTCATTATAGAAATGGAGCCACAGGCCCTAGTGCTGCTGGAAGCCAGAACAGAGTTCCCTGCAGTTAACCAGAAGCCTGACCTATGCTTGTTGTTCCTGAGAAGAAATGTGCAAATCTCTACCAAAATAGCCAAGTGGCTGATTTTCCAATCGCAAGCTGCCTGCACCGTAGAATGGATAGAAAAAAGTTATCTTTGAAAGATGGGAATTCCAAGCTTGTGAAATGCTCTGGGTGTGCCCCCAAAAGAATCAATCACTTGTGCAAAAACGCTAGGCCTGAATATTAAAAATTTAATTTTTAGGTGTTTCATACTACTCCCAGAGAGAAGATTCCAACTCACATCACATAAGGGAAAAAATGTCTGTGGAAGGATAACGTTAGCAGAAGTTGAGTTCACAGACAAGAATAACAACAGATGTGGAGCCCAAAGCCACAAAAGAAATTTTGCAGATCCAAGATCATATTAGTGTTTGTATCAATAAACATTGAGTCTGACACACTCTAATGTTTTCCAAATAGATTTCACTGAAAACATTGGCTCATTTTTGCTTTAGTCAAAGAATATTTTAAATAATGCATAGTAAACCATGTATATTATACACTTACTAGCCTTGTGATTTTAGGAAGTTACTTATTTTCTGTATTTTCCTTATCTGCCAAAGGGCTTTTGTGGGGATTAAAGAAATTATTTTTGAAGCATTTAATAATTTCTGGCATATAGTGAGCACTAAATAAAAGTAAATAATTAGAAGATAAATATGTAGATAGACAACTAACCAAAAACTATTAATAATTATCTCAAGAACACGGACTGTTGTAGAAAAAAAGGAAAGACCTTTAGTTTTCATTTTGTCCTTTATGTATACCATCTTAATTCTATTCTTTTGTGAAAGTTTTTATTATTTTATAACTAGGGGCCCAGTGCACAAATTCGTGCACCTTGAAAGGAACTGTGGGCTGTGAGGCTATGGTGGGTGGATCTGTTTCTATCTTCAATATACTGAATATAGAAACAGGGGTGGATCTTGGACCATCCTCCGTGCCCCTGCCAGGCCTCTTTTGCTGCGCCCCACCCCCCACCATCCCTTGTCTGCCAGCAGTCCTGCTCCCACTCCCACATGCTGATGGTGCCAGCCACACTTGCACCTGCTAATAGCACAAGCAGTGGGTGCAAGCAGTGGCTGCTGCCCCAATTGTCGCTCAGGAGCAGGGGGCGGTGGAGAAGCCCTGAGGGGCGATCAGAGTCATCAGCCGCCACTCACACCCACTGATGGTGCCAAAAGATCAAGCCAGCATTGGGCTCTGGAGTGGGTATAAGCGGAGCTGGTGCTGCAAGTGTGGAGTAGGACCACAGAGTGTGGAAACAAAGAATTTTCAGTAACCACCAGAGGCTGGCCTGATGATAGTGACTGGTACCCCATCTTGGTCTCATGCCCCCACTTACCTGCTCCACTATCTTGCTGTGGCTGATGCCCACCATGTTCTGTGTTCTGCTGCCTGCTGCCAACGCCCACCATGTTCTGTGCACACCCCTGGTGGTCAGTGCACATCATAGCAACCAGTTGTTAGGCTGTTCTGCCTTTTGGTCTATTTGCATATTAGCCTTTAATTGTATAAGATTATAACCAATATGTTTAAGAATAAAAAAAACCACAGAACAAAGAAAGACTATTCCTGTTACCACGTGGGGACTGGGCCCAGAGCAGGTGGACATCAACTAACAAGTAGTGAGTGGGTTCTTAACTTCGTGCAGGAAGTAGTTCACAACACTAGTCTAAGTGATTTGCTATATATATAATTTTATTATATATATAATATTATTATATATAAATTTTATTATATATATAAATATATAAATTTTATTTTATATATATATTTCAGAGAGGTAATCCTAGGGGAGGTCTCACGGGAAGGTCTTAACAGAATATTTATTGGATTTCCAGATGTGTCCTTCAATATATTGATTCATCAAAATGTGTGTATAGAGGTGTCAGGCTAATTTTCTGGTTAGTTTATTTTTAAAGAAAGTCATTGATATGGGACCGGGATCAAGGCTGGTCTTCCCTGAGAATGTTTGGAATTTGTAAACCATTTGCTCCTAAGTATCCCTCCTTAGAGACTATAAAGCATTGTGATTCCTTTGCTGGCTGTAAATTGCTCAAATTGTTGGGCCTTGTTTAATTACTTTGTCTCAGTTTCCCTTATCCCACTTGCCAAGGAATTTCCATAGTTTCTTACTGACCTGCCTCATTTCCACTATATACTTCTATCGCACAGTTAATACAAGTAGTTAAAGGAAGAAAATGAGGATATGGAGCAGAGATTGAGAGAGTGATTGGTGGCTTTATAAAGACACCTGGATAGAGTAAAGATGAAAGATATGTCAGACTTAGTGTGGCTGAGGGAGAAAGAAGTTAGTAGCTTCTGCACTGTTGGTAACACTCTAGTCATGAGGAATTGTTCACTGGAGCTGTTTGCTTCCCTATTCTCACCCACTAACAGAGTAAAGTGAATTACTAAGTAGTTACTGTACTATGTCTTTCTAACTCCCCTTTAACTTTAAAGTGTTAAGCTGTTTGATAGAAACAGAAAAGGGATTTTTAAGACCAAAAATATTAAAGGCATCAAAAAAGGAACATCTCTGTACCAATAAGGGGTGAGTTTCATTTTATTATTATTATTATTATTATTATTATTAATAATAATAATAATAATAATTTGATAGTATTAAAGATATCTCCCATTTCCTTCCCTTTCCCTCTCTTCTCCAAGGCCCTACCCACCTACCCCCGGGGCTGAGTTTCTAGACATCTCCAACAATGGCCAGAGGGATCTGGACATCTGAATAGTTACAGGAAAGGATGGGAGTATTCAGAGTGCTCAGGAGGTAAGTGAAAGGAAGAAAGGGTGCTCATTGTTTTGACAGGAAAGTTTGATCATCTTTTTGAGAGACGTTTCCAGTCTTAAAACTCATTTCTTTTTTGCTTCCTTTGACACTGTATTTCCACCTTCTTCTTAATCTTTCACAATCGATGCCTGCAG
This sequence comes from Pipistrellus hanaki, assembly GCF_964339955.1. NCBI lineage: Eukaryota > Metazoa > Chordata > Mammalia > Chiroptera > Vespertilionidae > Pipistrellus > Pipistrellus hanaki. Next base: position 88,631,152 of record NC_140524.1, read on the forward strand.
TGCTAGACTTCTATAGAGTGGGTTGCCCTCAGGTTTACCCCTTGATACTCTCTTGTTTCCCAAGATTTATTTTACTTTTTAGTTCTACAGCTTTGAATGCTACTACTATTGTGATGAGTTCAAACACATCAAAATCCCTGGCCTCTTTCTTGAGCACCAGGCTTGTAACAGCCCTCTTGACATCTCCACTTGGTATGTAACAATCATAGGCTTGCCAGGACTAGCAATACTTGGAGTACACATCTATATATATTAAAGCCTATTTGGCAACCTGATAATCAGCCAGCAGCTATGATGCGCACTGTCCATCAGGGGGCAGATGCTCATCACAGGAGCTACCCTCTGGTGGTCAGGGCACTCCCACAGCCAATCTCCCCAGCTGGCCGACCTCTCATGGTCCCTTCCCCAGTGGGCCAGCCCCAATTGGCCCAAATGGGACTGGGCGATACAGCCCTGATGGGGTGGAAGGGACCCCACCCATGCATGAATTCATGTACGGGGCTTCTAATACTAAAATATTATTCATCGTTTATTTGAAATTTCGATTTAACTAGACATCCTGTATTTTATTTTAGTTTTTAGATTTTTCTGTATTGTTGAAAGTACAGATGTCCCCCATTTTTCTCCATTGACTCCTCTTCTCCCTACTCTTGTTCCCATCCCAGGCCTTCACCCCACTATTGTCTATATCCATGGGTTATTCATACATGCATATGAGTTATTTGGTTGGTCTCTTCTCTCCCCCACCCCCTTCCCTCTGAGAATCCTCAGCCAGTGGCATCCCACATTTTAATCTTGCAAACCTAAATAGGCATTCAATCTTAATATACTAAAACAAATTTCTCACCTGTATTAATAACAACTCTTGGTTACATAAGAAAGTAACCCAAGTCAAATAGTGTCAAGTGTGTGAAAGCTAATTTTTGGAATGGATAACAGAAATTTCCAGGAGTCAATTTGGCTTCAGCAGGGGGCTTTAGGGATTAAAAATATCATCAGGACCTGGTTTCTCATTCTATCACTTGGACTGTTTTAACTCTGCATCAGTCTCATTCTCGGGCATGCTCTCCCAGTGTGGTAACTGAAATCCAAACCGAAATCCTACTAATTTACCATTCACTTTAGCAAAAGAGCACTTATCTCTACCAGTTCAATGCAAACTCTCAGAGTGGCATCTAGCTGGGCCAAATGTGGTCACTAACTCAGTCACTTTGATGGAAAATTTGAAAATCTGATCAGCCCAAGCATGCAGTTCACACTCATATCTAAGGATTTGGAAAAAGCCCCACATAAATACTATTACTGAGTAGGAGGAGGGCTAATCCTGAATTTGAAAAAATCAGAATGCTTTATTTAGAAGTGGTAATAGAAGCTGAACAGGAAAATAATGCTATGCTCTATAGCCTTCCAAATTACATGTAAGAGGCATAGTTCTTTAATTAATTGCTCAAGTGAAAAATGAAGTAGTCCTCTTTTTTATTCTTATGTCTTATAAACCCAGTAAGTGAATCCATCTGCAAATTCTGTCTATTTTACTTCCAGCATTTCTCTTAAATCAGGAAAGTTCTCTCCTAGGCTGGGTGACAATCCTCTCATTTCTGGACTATTGCCATAATCTCCTATCTGGAATTACTGCATCTATCCCCTAAAATCTATTCTCCTTACAGCAGAAAGAGCAATTAAAAACAACAACAACAACAACAACAACAACAACAACAACAAAAAAAAAGCATCAATTCAATTGTGTCATCTCTTTGTTTAACATCATTCTATGGCTCTTCTTTATGCTATAAGTACCTATGTTATCTGGTTCTTACCTAATCCTAGACAGCAATTCGTACATTTGTTTCCCTGCAAATCTTGCACATCTAAGCCACATCAGTCTTCTTAACGTTCCTTAAATATACCAAGACACTCCTTACTTAGAAATTTGGCATTTTCTGGTTTCCTCTACTGGAAAGGTATTTCCTTTGCTTGTAGTTGTCTTTCCTCAATCCTCACGACTCAGATCAAAGACCACTTTTCCCTTCCTTAAACATCCTATATAAATAAAATGTCTACTCATGATCACATCTGCCTAGATGTGTCACACAATACATAATAGTAAGACATTATCTTTTTAATGTAGTTTTTCACTTTTAAAAACATATCTTTAAGTACTAGGATAAAATACCCAATGGGGAGAAATAGCTGTCCGATAGTAAGTCTTCAAAAAATATTTGCTGAGTAGGCATATTAATAAATGAGTATAAGTGCTATAGTTAAATTGATATTTTGTATTTTGTGTGTTGGCCCACATATCAAAACAGGTTGAGTTGCTCCAACATTAACTTTGAAAGCATGCTATGAGATGAAATTAAACTGAGAATTTCAAATGTGTGACTTGATGATACAGGTAGCCTAGCAATGTATTATACAATATAGGGAATTTCCCCCCTAACTTTTATAGTCACATATCTAGAATAAATCAGAAGACTGTGATTCTATTACTCTACTATATATTCAGTGGAAGATAAAATTGGAGTACAGAAGTTGGGACCATAAATTAGTGAATCTGATTGCCACAAAAGGTGTGACATTTATATTGTATAAGTGATCTTCAAGGAAGCTTTATCTGGTGATGTTACAAAGAATGAGAAAAATTTGGAAAGAAATTAGATTTTGTTGTAAATTACATTTTTATCCAACTAGTAGAGAATTATTAAAAGATGCAATCCATTACTTCAGTTAGGTTGGAATCCTTTAAAATATGCTCTTGTATGAGGGTCAAATGAAAAAGTTAAGTACTGGGTAATTAATTTATGGGAAGCAACCTTGACATAGATTATGGATCAGTGGAGCATGCCCCCAATTATAAACTTCTTCTGATAAAATTGGGGTCAGTACAGAAGCAAGAAATATTTGGTATTTAGAAAAGCATCCTAGCCCATAGCAAACGTCAAAATAGATAGTGCATCCTCCATAATTATTTTCAGGAGAGAGGATTGTATATTTTAGAATGTTAATAAGAGCATGTATTGGGTATTTGGTTAAATCCTTCCTTGTTTCTGAAAAGTAAGCAAACACAAATAAACAATACAATAAAATGATTGAGGTAGAGGATTCTAGTATACTTTTTATCAATCAAATTGAAAATTATAACTATTAAACTTTAGGGATAAGAAGCTGTATACAAAATATAGGAACAAAATATAAAAAAATATTTAAATAGAGATAAAGCCATTTCCAGGACAGGTGCTCATCCATAGAATAAGGTTTTGTCAATTGTCTAGTATTTTGGGGCTTTGTGCTTGGACATAGAGGGAGATAATTAGAAAAAAAATTATATAATTCTGTACTTAAGATCATTTAATCTATTGTGGAAGACATATATAAGCAAATAATCACAAAGAAATAATACACCTAGGCTAACATCAGAGTGATGTTATATGGGGATTTTGGGGAAAATTCAGAGAAGTTGTACCATGTAGATAGAGCATGTCTTCAAGGATTTTAGAAAAGAACAAAGAGAAACTCATGTTCAAAATCACAAAGAAAAGGAAAAGCATAGTATCATGACAAGTATTGAGGAATATACATTCATTTGTACTTTCAACAAATATTTACTACTTACTATATGTCAGGCACTGTTGAAGATCCCAGGGTTAAAGCAGAGACCATTATAGATTTGAGGCATCATTAGGCGGCCATCTCAGTGGGACTTGATGACACATTGGAAGTGAGAGGGAAAGGAAAAGACAAATGAAGGGTGAGCCCTGACACAGAAGCAAGAATGATTTTCTGTAAAGAATTAAAGATGGATCACAGTTCTATTTACCTTTATTGCTAACCTCTCCATTTGGTATATAAAACATTGAAAATAATCTTTTCTACAAGTAACTCATTCCTACTATCATTTTAAAATTATAAATAGAAAACCAAGATGATGGCATAAGGTATACACCTGTACATGCTGCCTCTCACAACCACACAAAAACTACAACCAAAAGACAAAATGACTATCATCCAGAACCACAGAAAGCTAGCTAAGCAGAAGTTGTACAACTAGAAGGAAAGGAAAAAAAATGCATTTAGATTAGGTAGGAGGTGCAGAGGTTCAGAAGAGCAGAGGTATGGAGGCATGCAAATTGGGCTGGCAACTGGATACGCTGTGTTTTTTTGTTTGTTTGTTTTGTTTTGTTTTGTTTTCAATTGGAAGGGAGATATAAGCTCCTGACTGCTCTGAACTCCAGTTTCCGGTGAGACTCTGGGGACCCAGACTCCTACAGGGAGAAACTGGACTTTCTGGCATCAGGTTAGAAAGTGAGGGTGGCTTTCTTGCAAAGGTGCTTGCAGGAATCATTGTTACTGTGTGGGGACATGGAGACGAAGAGACAACTAACTGGCAGCCATCACTGTTGGGTCTTCCCAGGTGATTGATTCTCTGAGACCCTGCCCCACCAAATTTACAACCCTACCCAAGCTGCACACAGTGGCTTTTGCATATAAATGGTCTGTCCTTTTGAAGCTTAACATAACACCGCAGCTGGGTCAGAGAGCTCCAAAACTTCCAAACCCCAAGCAAAGAGGAGAAATCTGCAGATCTCGCTGTAGCTCATGCTGGGTGGCCTCAGGCAGTAGCTGACTTTGCACTTCCTTGAAGATCCAGGATCCAGTGTACCTAGTGATCAGTGTCCCACTTGGGGGAAACTAAGTGTTGGTTTGTTAGAGCCAGGTTCTCAGTGACATTTATTTTTAAACTAGATGCCTGGTGCACGAAATTCATGCGTGGGTGTGGTACCTAGGTTTGGCCGGTAATCAAAGCATCAGAGTCTGGCATGGAAGGGCAGGTCCCAGCTGACCTCTGGGCCCTGGGAAGCACCTGGGCCCCTGAGCCCTAGCATATACCCCTCCACCTGAGTCACAGTGCCTGAGTCCCCACACAGAGGTGTGGTGAGTACAGCCTGAAGCTGCAGGCTGGGGTGCAGCAAGGGCCACTGGACCACCCTGAAGCACCACACTGAAGCTGGGCAGGCAATGCATGTGCTCCTGGCTGACCTAACAGACTGGCCCCTGTGTGAAAACATGGGAGCCCTACCAGCCCCTGCAGTCCCCGCAGCTGTGGCCTGGCTCACCCAGAAGAGACTGTATGAGTATGGCGTGGGCTCCTCATGGGCACCTGCCATTTGAACATGGTGGCTTTCCCAGTGCACAAGCCCTGGCATTCTGGGGGAGGCTATCAGGGGGAGTTAGAGAGAGCTTGGCGGACACAACACATTCTCACTGCACCTCCATCCCCATCACTTCCACCCCCAGGTAGCCAGCGAGAGGTCGCAGCGCCCCACCTTAGCACCATAGGAAGTTGGTCGCTGCCATCAACCCCCAGTTCCCCATTCCAGCCTGGGGCCCTGTCCCAATTAGGCAATTAGGGCCTGCTGGATGCTGGTTGCTATCTGTGGAATGATTGGTTGACTCTGGGCCCCCTGCCAAGTTCCCTCAGTGCTTGGGAGCCAGGTGGCTTGGCCTGGCACCACCTGCTCACCTGCTCCACCATCCCTCTGCAGTCCCATTCTCATCAGGACCCAACAGGGCGGGCAACACCTCCACTGCTGCCTGCTGCCAGCACTGCATTGCTGACACCTTCCATGTTCCACACTGCCCCCCTGGTGATCAGCGCACATCATAGCAAGCAATCCAACTCCTGGTTTCGTGGTTGAACTCCAGGTCAAATGACCACATGAGGGGATAATTTGCATATTAAGCTTTTATTTTATAGGATGGCCAGTGCACATCATGGCAGCTCTTGCATTGAGAGTGTGCCCCCTGGTGGTGAGTGCATGTCATAACTACGAGTTGGATGGACGGACACTTAGCCTTTTATATATATACTAGAGGCCCAATGCACAAAAATTTATGCACTTGGGGGGGTTCCTCAGCTTGGCCTGCACCCTCTCATTGTCCAGGACTCCTCGGGGGATATCCCCAAGGGATCAGGCCTAAGTTGGCAGTCAGACATTCTTAGTCAGACAGAGGCTCCTGCCACCACAGCTATGCTTGCAGCCATCAGTCCAGCTTATGGTTGAGCAGACATCCCCATGGGAACGTACTGATCACCATGGGGCAGCTCCTGCATTGAGCATCTGCCCCCTCGTGGTCAGTGTGCATCATAGCAACTGGTTGTTCTGCCAGTAGAATCAATTTGAATATTACCCTTTTATTATATAGGCCCAGTGCATGAGTTTGTGCACCTTGAAAGGAACTGTGGACTGCAAGGCTGTGATGGGCACAGGGGGAGGTCTTGGCCCATCCTCTGCACCACCACCCAGCCCTTCCTGCTGCGGCCCCCAGTCCCTTGTCTGCCAGCAGCCCTGCTCCCACATGCTGACTGTGCTGGCCCGGCTTGCACCTGCTGATGGCACGAAGCAATTGGGGCTGGTGCCAGCAGCGGGTGCAAGTAGGGCTGGTGCTGTCAGTGGGTGCAAGTGGCAGCTGCTGCCCCAATAACCCCTTCAGAGGAGGAGGAGTTAGAGGAACCCTCAGGGGCAATCGGGGCCAATAGCCACCACTCACACCAGCTGATGGTGCCGAGTGATTGGGACCAGCACTAGGTGGGACTTTAACATGTGGGAGCAAAGAATTTTCAGTAACCACTAGAGGTTCTCCGCGATGACAGTGACCAGTGCCTACTTTGGTCTGGCGCCCTGCTCACCTGCTCCAACATCCCTCCATAGCTGACAACCGCCATGTTCAATGCTCTGCCACCTGCTGCTGATGTCCACCATGTTCCATGTGTGCCTCCTGGTGGTCAGTGCACATCATAGTGACCAGTTGTTCAGTTGTTCTGCTGTTTGGTCTATTTGCATATTAGGGTTTTATGTAGATAAATAGATAATATTCACTCCTTGCCCATTAGCTTCTCCTACTCCATTAATTAACTGGTTATCTTTGCTTTGGGGCCTGCCAAATCCCTGAGCAAGAATGCTATTCTCACTTCTCCAAATGGTCATTACAAAAAAAAATGTAGAATCCTACCTGGTTTGCTCAGTGGTTAGGGTGTGGCCCCATGGCTGATTCCCAGTCAAGGGCACATACCTAGGTTGTAGCCTTGATTCCTGGTCCTGGCCGGGGTGTGGGTGGGAGAGAACCAATCAGTGTGTCTCTCTCACATTTATGTTTTTCTTTCTCTGTATCTCCCCCTCACTTCCACTCTCCCTAGAAAAATCAATGGAAAAAATATCCTCTGGTGAGGATTAACAACAACAACAAAAAATCTGAAGTTAAATTTCTTAGTTCTCTTACAGCTCTTACAAATCATGATGCTATAAATATGAAAAACCCAGTGCTTAAATATGATACCAGACAGTACCACTCAAAATGTGGAGATCTTTTAGTGTGTTTTTTAACTGGCTACAATAAAATAAGTACATAAATAGAGACTAAACCTTTAGAAATTTTATAGAAACTGTATGCTTGTTGAATCCAATAATAATTTAAGGATAGATCTGTTATTTCTTTTTGGGTTTTTTTTTTTTTTTTTTAGTATTTTTATAAATCGAATATTACTTTATTAAAAAGTATCCATCTATGATAAATTGATAATTATATTTGAAAAGTGAAAGAACTGCCCTACCTGGTTTAGCTCAGTGGATAGAGCGTAGGCCTGTGGACTGAAGGGTCCCAGGTTTAATTCTAGTTAAGGGCACATGCCCAGGTTGTGGGTTCAATCCCCAGTAGAGGGTGTGCAGGAGGCAGTCAATCAATAATTCTCTCTCATTATTGATGGTTCTACCTCTCTCTTCCTCTTCCTCCCCCTTTGAAATCAATAAAAATATATTTAAAAAATAAAAATAAAAAGTGAAAGAACCAACAAATTAAAAAAATACTGGTCTTTTGCTGGGAATATTTGAAAAATATTGATGAAATGTGGCAATCTTTCACTGCCACTCTTCTGATGCCTCTCAATTCTTTCTTATGGAATTACAAGTTGCAACAAATTATGGCTAAATACACATTTTATGTACTAGTATCTAACCATCTTATCTTCCTTAATTTATGTTGAGCTTCAGCATGCTATCTGTGTACATTAATTCTTCTAAATTTTCCAATAAACATGCAAACATACATTAGTATGATATTAAATTATTACTGTTTCAGAAAAATTGATTTTGAAGAAGAGGAGCCATCTTTTAGAGTGTTAATATTCATTATTGTGTTAGACCGTACTGAAGAGAGTACATTTGCCCTTAACTTTGTCTTCCTGTCGTGCATGTTTATATGTTGCCCACCCCCACCCCCCAAAAAAGGAAGGAAGGAAGGAAGGAAGGAAGGAAGGAAGGAAGGAAGGAAGGAAGGAAGGAAGGGAGGAAGGAAGGAAGGAAGGAAGGAAGGAAGGAAGGAAGGAAGGAAGGAAGGAAGGAAAGAAGGAAGGAAGGAAAGAAATTAAGGCATGAGTCTTATGAGTGCAATATTGAAAGGACATATTCCCTCTTATAGTCCCTGCATTCCTCACATTGACTAGGAAAGCACCTTTAGCTTAACTTTTAAAGGACATGCTCATCAGAGGGAGGTTGGAAGGCGTATGTGGTCTGAGATTTAAAGCACATGGAAAGCTTGCCAACAAGTAGATGATTAAGAGATGATGGTAAAGTGTGTAGTCAGAACCCAAACAGGAGTGGTTGTTCAGTCCTGCTGCATCTTGCAGTGCAGCTTTCGGTGATACCCAATCAACATAAGAGTGAATTATGAAAATGGAGACTGAACTACAAATGTAAAATCAATACAAGCATCATTAGGGCCTAGGTTAAAACTCTTCCAAAGTGTACCCTATTTTGTTTTTCATTAAGACACAGCTCAGTCATTCCCAAAGAATATCTAACAAACGGTCATGCATAAATATGAACTTAATCATAGTTTGTGAATTATAAATGAAAAAATTTAAATTCAGAAAATCATTACTAAAGAAAGCAATCACAAGCAAGCAAGTATTTAACATATTTTTATGCTTTATTAATAGAGAGATTTTGAACCTTTAAAAGAATAAAAGAATTAGCTGGTCAAATCAATCCTCAGATATTCTGATGTAGTTATTGAAGAGTGAATTTGGAATTCTGCATGTTTAGCAAGTGCCACAGAAGGGATAGGGACAGGAAACAGCAGGAGTCTAGCATCTGGAAACTACAATAACCTAGGCTAGGGGTGTCGAACTCAATCAGAGAAGGGGCCAAAATCTAAAATCCAGCCTAAATCGCGGGCCGAATGGTTTACTCAACAGTCATAAACTGACAATGTCATAAACTGACAGCGGAGTGCAGTGATGACAGCGCGGTGCGGGCCACATTGCAAGGCCTGGCGGGCTGGATTTGGCCCGCGGGCCTTGTGTTTGACACATGTGACCTAGGCCTTCATGTTATCACAAGTTGGCCAAAGGCTCACTGGTAAGCCACATAGTTCTCTTGGCTGGACATAATTCACAGAACTGCAACATCGGAAATGGTTACTTTAAGACAATGAATAAGTGAAATTAACAAGGTCACTGTATCACATACAGAATACCAAATACCTCCATCTCTAGGCTAATATGAGTAACTATTGCTTCTTGGCCTATTACAACTTTATTCCCACTCCAGTTTGTCCTCCTTATAGATAAAATATTTGAGATAAGCAGTCATAGAATTATGCTAACTTACACACAGCACCCAGTCTAGAGTGAGTCTCCAGTCCCTTATACTTTCCCCAAGATTTCTAACCAAAACCCAAATCCTATATTGTCTTTTCTAATATCTGCTTACTGGGATGGTGAACACTCTCTACAGTGTGTGCTGTCGCTCACTACAACAAGTAATAAGCTCAAATTGTCCATTATGGTTATGTTCCCAGTGGTTATAAACACAATCATGAATAGAAACAAATGTGGTATCAAATATGATTACCAACAAATAGGACTTTAATATAAACAAGGTCACTGTGAAACCCATAAACTATTTTCAAAAACCTTCAGAACTCCAAAGTTATCTTTATTTTTCTCAATAGACATTTAGCTTCATGACTCCAGGGAGAACATCTTCATTATTTTCCTAATGTCTTCCACTAAAACCCACATACCTAGTAGGTGCTCAGGAAATACACGGGAAAGAAATAATAAAATAAAAGGAAAAGATTTATTGATGATAGCCATTCTGGCAGGTGTGAGGTGATACCTCATTGTCATTTTGATTTGCATCTCTCTGATGATTAATGAAACTGAGCATTTTTTCCTTTTGTCTCTCGGCTATCTGTATGTCCTATTTGGAGAAGTGTCTATTTAAGTTATCTTCCTATTTTTTATTGGATTGTTTGTTTTCCTTTTGTTGAGTTGCATGAGTACTATATATATTTTGAAAATTAACCCCTTATCAGATATATCATTGGCTAATATGTTCTTCCATACAGTGAGTTTCCATGAAGTACCACCTCACACCTGTCAGAATGGCTACCATCAATAAATCAATAAACAACAAGTGCCGACAAGGATTCAGAGGAAAAGGAACCCTTGTGCACTGCTGGTGGGAATGCAGACTAGTTCAGCCACTGTGGAAGACAGTATGGAGTTTCCTCAGAAAACTAAAAGTGGAACTCCCATTTGACCCAGTGATCCCACTTCTAGGAATATATCCTAAGAAACCTGAAACACCAATCAGAAAGAAAATACATACCCCTATGCTAATAGCTGTGTTATTTATAATATATAATAACTGAGATCTGGAAACAGTCCAAGTGCCCATCAGCAGATAGGGAGATAAAGTGATTTATACCATGGAATAAATGCAGCAGTAAAAAAAGAAGGATCCTTTACCCTTTGAGACAGCATGAAGGGACTTGGAGACTATTATGCTATGTGAAATAAGCCAATCAGAGAAAGACAAGTATCACATGATCTCACTCATATGTGGAATATTATTAACAAAATATGCTGATGAACAAAATAGATCCAGAGACATGGAAACATGGAACAGACTGATTATTCTTAGAGGGAAGGAGGTGGTGGTGGGGGGAGAGATTAACCAAGGAATTTCCATGCATATATGCATAACGCATGAGCACAGACAATAGTGCAGTGAAGGCTTGGGGAGGCGGTGGGAGTAGTGAAGAAGGGGTCAATGGGGGGGAGGGGACATCTTTAATACTTTCAACAATAAAGATAAATTTACAAAAATATCTCTAGCCTTTATAATGGGCAATAGCAGGTTTCCCAAGGATAAAATATTTGCATACCAGCGACACAGAATAAGAAGGGCAGTTAAATTTGGAACTCATTACAATAATATTTGTTTACTAAATAATTTAAAACTGATATGAAAAATACATGCATGGGAATGAACAGTTTCATCATCAATCAAAACAGAGTTAATATGGATGAAAATTTTAGTGGTTTAATATAATCATCCTATAAGTTGGGAATTAAGAGACACTGAAATTTTGATGAAGAAACAAAATAAAACCCAGCTGGTGTGGCTCAGTAGTTGAGCGTCAAAGTTATATTCCCAGTCATGGCACTTGCCTGAGTTGTAGGCTCCATCCCCAGAGTAGGGCATGCAGGAGGCAGCCAATCAATGATTCTTACTCATCATTGATGTTTCTATAGCTCTGTCCTCTACCTTCCTCTCTGAAATCAATTTTTAAAAAAAGAAATAAAATAAGGAAAAGTATATAATTCATAAAGTGGACATCAAAAGGAAAAGGAAGCATTAATATTTAAGTGAATTCAACACTTATCTTTTACATTTTGATGACAAGCCAAGAATAGAAGTAGAAGCATATTATCTGAATATGGAGATTTTCACAGAAGAACAAAAATATTAAAAAATAGCTTAACTTAAGAAAGCATGATTTAAAAACAAAAGGTTAAAAACAGATTCTTGCTTGATTAAATTGTTACCATCTATAGTAATAAAAGAGAAAGAAGCAAATTGACCGTGCCATTGCATCACCCACTATCCAATCAGGAGTTAGTATGCAAATTAACCCAACAAAGATGGTGGGTTAATTTGCATACACAGATGCTCAGCAGCTGTGGTGGGATGCTTGCATCATTAGGCATTCCACACTGCCACAGCCTCTATGGGCCTCTGGGCAGTGTGGGAAAGAGGAAAGGCAGCTCTGGGCAGGAGCAAAAACTGAAAGATGGCTCTGAACTGAAGCAAAGGCAGTGCCAGCAGACAGGGGAAGGAAGACCCATTCTTGTACAAATCTTCCTGCATTGGGCCTCTAGTATGTTTATATTACTCAGATTAAAACCATAGTAAATAAAATAACCTTCCCTCCATTCTGATTTCCCCAAATTCATGGCTTCATCCCATTCTTTGTGTATTTCATTTCTAAATATTCTTAAAAGAGATATCAATTTTTTTGTTTATACTTATTTACTTAGTTGCTTTCTAAATTCTAAGGAAACTGCTGTCACATAGCAGACAATCAAACTCTAACCAATGCACCCAAAGGTCCTCTGTCTTTTAAAAAAAATACATTTTATTGATTTCAGAGAGGAAGAGTAAGAGAATGATAGAAACATCAATGATGAGAAAAAATCATCGATCAGCTGCCTTCTGCATGCCCACTACTGGGGATTAAGCCTGAAACCTGGGCATGTGCCCTTGACTGGAATCAAACCAAGACCCTTCAGTCTGCAATCCGATGCTCTATTCACTGAGCAAAGTCAGCTAGGGCTCCCCTTTCTTTTTATTTGATATTTGTCATTATTCACAGTTTTATTTCTTTGACTTAAGGCACTTATTTTTCTTGGTTTTTCTATCCCTCTCTTCACTCCTCCAGATTTTCACTGTTTCCACGTTCCATCTCCATCTCAGCATTCTCCCTGGTCCCATCATTTACCTTTCGTTTCATTGTACTCCTTGGCCTCAGCTCTCTCACATTCTTTCATGTATTACTTATAGCATTCCATTCCCAAGTAGAAATTCGGTTCTTGTTATTTCTTCTGTTAGAAAGGTCTATGTTTCTAATTTGTTCTACATACATACAAACAAGCTAATTATCCTTTTTAAAAATTCCACTTTTCTCCATTTACTAATATGTTTTAGCTTTATTTAATATTACTCTTAATACTAAAACTAAAATCTCCTCCATCACTTTCCTTCATTATACACATTTGATGGTCCCTGAGTCACCTCACTCATAACTCAGATGTCTATTTTCCCTCATCCTGACACTTTTGTTGTCTAATGCTAATGGAAGGAAAGCTAAGAGGTGGACTTCAGCATTTCCATTGGAGATTTTTATTGACATTAATCATATAATTTTATTGAAATTTGTTGGGACAGGAAAGTTATTAAAAAAGGAATGGTAGGTAAGGAAGTAAAGTCAGCAAGACTAGAAAAGCAAAACAAAACCCATTTTACTAGCCAATAGGAAGGGTCAGATGAAAATTGTAAAACTATATAGAAAAGATGATAGTCAAACATAAGGTTGCTGAGAAAGTGGGAGGTCACAGCATTAAAGCAGTACTGGTGTCCAGCCAGCGTGGCTCAGTGGTTGAGCATTCACCTATGAGCCAAGAAGTCAAGGTTCAATTCCTGGTCAGGGCACATGCCTAGGTTGTGAGTTCAGGCTTGATCCTCAGTGTGGGGTGTGCAGGAGGGAGCTGATCAATGATTCTCTCATTATTGATGTTTCTATCTCTCTAGCCCTCTTCCTTCCTCTTTGAAATTAATATATATATCAGTATTGATGAATCTAAAATCATGTTCTAAAAATATTTTGCTGACAACTTTTACTCCATTGCATGCCTCCACTCTGGTTAGTTGCCTTACAACATATGGCTTTGGTTATAAGATAGGCCATCAAGAGAACACAGCTGAGTTGGGTAAATCTGTTATGTCTCTTGGAAAAATTATTCAAAGCACATGCTGTATGAGACAGTGAACCCCTTACATTTGGCACATATCTGACACTCACATGCCTACAGATCAAATTAGTGAATGCCATTTTGATGAGGAACTGGAAGTGTTAGTTTGGTATTTCACAGAAACTTGGACTTAAACCATTGAGGGTTATTTTTTCTTGAGTCTGTTCATTTCTCGCCTGCAACATTTTCTGACTAAAGGTCACAGGCTAATTCTGCTTTTTTGTGTCCTTTCTTGCATGCCAACATGGTGCTGTATTTTGGCACATTGGCAACCGAAATCTTCTATCCAGAATCATAGGCCAGAATCAACGAAAGAAACACGGATAAAAGAAAGAACACTAATTTCATTTGAGATTTTTCATATGAGCAATGGAACAGATTCAACCACTGCAGTATAGTTAGAATCATGAAACTGTCACAGAGATGTAGAGAGATTTACAGAGATTCTGAGAACAGTTTATCACCTCCTAACGTTTGTCTTTCAAACCCAAAAGGCACAACCTCTGCTCTTAAGGGTATCATTTAAGAAGGGAATATTAATAAAATAATCTTTTGTTCGAAAGCAATCAATTAACATGCTGTGCTTCTCTTATATGTTCACTTTTTAACTTGGCAAATCTTCAGTTTACATGCTCAAGTTTAACCTGGCTAAGAGTTGGAATAAAAGCATTGTGTAACATTCTTCAAAATATATGTCAAATATTACCACATGTATGAGGCATTTCTTTACAGTTCAATTAAAGCCAATACAATATTTTTTGGCTTTCATAGTTTAATATGTCCAATAGTTTTACTAGTAACTGTTCAATACTTTATATATACTTAAGAAACATAATTCTACAGGTATTTGGTGACGTTGAAGTTTAGGAAGTAGAATGCTTGAAGGTCTATTCTGTACCATGTTCCATTTAGCCACAATTTCTCCTTAAAATTCAGGACCAAAGAATCTGTACCGTTTTATGTTCAAAATTCAAAACTTGCAGAAATACAGAACTTAGTCCCATCTCAGAGAATGAAAGTCATAGATATTGTACAAGCTAGATACAGCCACTGTTATGCCTCCCCAATATTCTCTTTTCCAATACACTGCAACAGAAAGATTATGTCTCACTCAAGAGTAAATAATAGACACAGAATGGCAATTCCCTCCCGGACTGCATGCTTATTTTAAAAAATCAACAAAGTCATAGGCCAGCAGTTATGTTCTATAGCTTGCTGAATGAGTTTTCCTTAGTAAGATAAAATATAGCCATTGATCCCACCACTTGGCAGTTGGCCATGACAACTGACAGCAGCTCTGATTAAGTAACAGAGAGACTTGCATGTAGTGTTGCATGAAATTTGTTGACCTGCAGAAGGCCATCAATGCTCACCACCGTCCTTCCTGCCACAGCAGGCAGCAACCTTAGGCCTTAAGAGCAATCATCTCTGTTTCTGAACTTAAAAGCAATAATCAAAATGCTCTTTTCTTTTTAACCAGGAAAAGCACTACATTTTTAAAAAATCTATCAATGACACATTAACCTCAGAAGTTTTCTTCCCAGTTTAAATAGTAACAATTGAATGTGAAATCTCAGAGAAATAGTACATAAATCCTCTGTGTATTGATTGTATGTGTATACGTTTTGCTTTAACACCAAATACTAAACTTCACTGCCAGTTATCTTACCTTATATAAAAGTGTGGTTTTATACTTTCTTCCTGACAATCTTAAGAGTCCCATGAAATGATAAATCAATTTTATGTTAGCTAAAATAATAATAATTAGCCAGATATACAAGGTAAGGGGGGAAGCCAAATTTTCAATGTGCAAAATATGTTTAAATGAGTATAATTTACTTCAAAATGAAAACTATATGGCACACACACAATTCAGTATACAGATGATTATTAATAGGACTGTACACTTGAAACCTATATAACTGTATTAGCCAATGTCACAGCAATAAATTGAATTACAATACAAATGGCACAATTTTAGGAATGGAAATAATTCAGTGATTCTTTGAAAGAAATAAAGATCATACAAATAAAATTGTGGGGGAAATACTACTTCTATCTTTATTTTTGTTGCTAATTAAAAAGCATTTATTGAAAAATTTTAAAGTTACAATCTTCTGAGCAATATACTTTGGCCAATTTACATAAGCTATGTAGAATATTACTTTTTTTTAAAAGTAGGGCATGCCCTAACCAGTTTGGCTCAGTGGATGGAGAATCCGCCTGAGGACTGAAAGGTTCCAGGTTCCATTCTGGTCAAGGGCATGTACCTTGGTTGCGGGCACATCCCCAGTAGGGGGTGGGCAAGAGGCAGACAATCAATGATTCTCTCTCATTGATGTTTCTAACTCTCTATTCCTCTCCTTTTCTCTCTGTAAAAATCAAATAAAATATATATTTTTAAAAAGTAGGGCTTTGTATAAGAAGTATTAAAGAAAAACTCTGTCTTCTAGGATATAATGATATAGGACAAATAATTTATCAACTCTCTCTCTCTCTACTAATGTAGATCAATAAATATTTAGATACTAGTGACCCAGTGCACAGATTCATGCACATTAAAAGGAAATTAATTAGAAGGTGGCTGGCAAGGTGGGATTGGGCAAGAGGAGCCAGACATACTCTTGAGTCAACCTCCCACAGTCCTTCCTCTGCTGGCTGCACCTGAGGTGATGCCATGGCTCGAAGGGCATCTGTGGAGTGGGTGGGGTCCCTCTGGCAGGTGGGGTCCCTTGACCTGGCCTGGGGGGATCATCCTCCAAGGGGTCCCAGAGTATGAGAGGGGACTCTGCAAAGTTGCTGTCATACAGGGTGGGAAACATAAACACAAGTGTGCAGATTTGGGCTGACAGTGCCCCAACAACAACATAACCCATGGCCAAAGGTGGAATCGTGCAGCCCCGCAAGGAATCAGGCACCTTCCTCTCTGGTTCCAGGGTGCATCACTCAAGAACCACCACTGACAAGTCACCACAGCTCAGCAGCTCCTGCGTTGAGTGTCTGCCCCCTTGGTGGTCAGTGTGCGTCATAGCGAACAGTCAGACGGACACTTAGAATATTAGCCTTTCATGTATATAAATGTGTGTATTCATATGTACTTCTATATTTATAAATATGCATATTCACATATATATAAATTTAAATTCATTTACTTAAACCTATACCCCTACATATACAGGGTGGGGCAAATGTAGTTTTACAGTTTTGAGTATGAAAAAGTTTATTCTTACATTATTTTTTATAAATTATTGTATTATTTACCATACATACAATTGTAAACATACTTCTGCCCCATCTTGTATATTCAAATAAATCTTAATATCAATGAAATTTCAAGTTTAGTATACTATTCAGTAGATTTCACTTATTGGTTCTTTCATTTACTAAAATATCGACAAGTGTCTGTGATATTGACAGGCAGTATATGTGCCTGAAAAATATTCAGATAAATAAGATAGGGCTCTTAGAACTGTTGAGGTCAGAGTTGGATTTAGGAATGCAATACGATGCTGATCACTTTATCAATTCTTGAAAATACTCAAATAATAAAAGATGCATTTGTGTTCAGGCAATTCAGGTCCTGGGCATCACATTTGCTGATTTGAAACTGCCTGCCCTTGGAGTGATCCATTCTTTTTCCTAGAGTCCAGTCATTTTTAATCATAGAAACTAAAATGGATTTGCTTCTCTACCTTGCCAGCACACATGCCTGCCTTTTCAAGAAAAGATCCAGTCCTTTTTTTCCCTTCCCATTTCTAAAACAATGAAGCAAAAGTTAAACATATATAACTGATATGCTTTGGAGACTTCATTTCTACTACTTGAAACTGGTACTTCAAGTACTGTCCAGTCCATAATTTATAAAATTAAAGACTAAAATTATATATCTGTGTATGTATAAATATGCATGCATGTTTATACTTTAAACTTAGACAGAAATAAATTGTCAGGAGTGGAATTTCCCATTTATTGATGTACTTGCTTAGTCATTATCCCTGAGAGTATGCACTGTTCTGAAATAAATGAAACAAAAGAGTTGTAAATGAAAAGGACTATTGCTCTAATGCTATTCTTATCAGAATTAGTATTGTAGACCTATTATTTACATTCTTTGTCTATTTGAAGTTTAATGATTTTCTGATGATTCATCTTTAATCAGTTTCCTGGGAGATGAAATTTAGATCTATCAATAAAGATGAGGATTTGATATCTTTAGTTAAAGAAATACTGAGTCTCTGAGGGAAGTGACTTGCTTATGCTGGTTGACATAATAAGACACATTATAGAAACAGAATTATGAAATATTTCTCTTTTACATGTCTTCAAAGGGCGGAAGATAAGTGCTTTTTCCCCCCTTTTTGTTTGTTTTTTCATCTTTATTGTTGCAAGTATAACATATGTCCCCTTTTTGCCCCATTGAACTCTTCTAGCCTGTCCCTGCCCCAGGCCTTTACCACCCTGTTGTCTGTGTCCATGGGTTAAGCATATATGCATGCAAGTTCTTTGGTTGTTCTCTTCTCACCCACCCACCCCGCCTTCCTTCTAAGATTCCACAGTTTGTTCCATGCTTCCATGTCACTGGATCTATTTTATTCATCAGTTTATTTTATTCACTAGACAACACATATAAGTGTGATCTTATGATACTTGTTTTTCTCTGACTTGTTTATTTCATTTAGCATAATATCCTCCAAGTCCCTCCATGCTGTCTCAAAGAGTAAAGAATCATTCTTTTGTACTGCTGCATAGTATCCCATGGTGTAAATGTACCACAGCTTTTTGTCCACTCATCCACTGATGGGCATTTCACCAGATATTAACTATTGTAAATTGTGCTGCTATGAACATAGGGGTGCATATATCCTTTCTGATTGGTGTTTTGGGTTTCTTAGGATATATTTCTAGAAGTGGAATCACTGGGTCAAATGGCAGTTCCATTATTAACTTTTTGAGGAAACTCCATACTGTTCTCCACAGTGGCTGCACCAGTCTGCATTCCCACCAGCAGTGCACAAGTGTTTCTTTTTCTCCACATCATCACCAGTACTTGTTGTTTATTGATTTATTGATGGTAGCCATTCTGACAGGTGTGAGGTGATACCTCATTGTCATTTTAATTTACATATTTCTGATGATCAGTGACTTGAAATATTTTTTCATATGTCTCTTGGCCATCTGTATGTCCCTTTTGGAGAAGTGTCTATTTAGGTCCTTTGCCCATTTTTTAAAAAATTTGTTTGTCTTCCTTTTGTGAAGTTGTATGAGTTCCTTATATATTTTGGATATTAACCCTTTATCAGATGTATCATTGTCAAATATGTTCTTTCATACAGTGGGCTCTCTTTTGATATTGTTAATAGTTTCTTTTGTTCTGAAGATGCTTTTTGTTTTGAGGTAGTCCCATTTGTTTATTTTCTCCTTAGTTTTCTTTGTCCTAGGAGATGTATCGGCAAACATATTGCTAAGAGAGATGTCTAAGATTTTGCTGCCTATGGCTTCTTCTAGGTTTTTATGGTTACACGGCTCATGTTTAAGTCTTTTATTCATTTTGAGTTTATTCTTATGTATGGTGTAAGTTGGTGGTCTAGTTTCACTTTTTTTGCATGTATCTATCCAATTTTCCCAATTTATTGAAGAGATTGTCTTAACTCCATTTTATGCTCTTGCCTTCTTTGTCAAATATTAATTCACCATAAAGGCTTGGGTTGATTTCTGGGGTCTCTGTTCTGTTCCACTTGTTCTTATGACAGTACCAGACTGTTTTGATTTCAGTGGCTTTCTAGTATCACTTCATATCTGGTATTGTGATTATTCCAACTTTGTTCTCCTTTCTCAACATTAAATTTTAGGTTAACAAAATAATCACACTTAATAGATATTATTAAAATACATTTTTAGTCTTAATTATATAGAATAATAGGTTATGCACTGTGTCAAAATCCAGTTGGTGATATAACAGAATTTTTCCAGCTGAAGAACAGAAATAATTTTAGTAATTTTAAACATTTATTCTTACGTGTAACTGAATATATCTACAGGAAATATATGTACCCATAGTATGAATATTTAAAGTAGTGGATTATGATAATGCTTATAATCTCTAGAGTTTTGTACATATGCTTGAAAAAGAGACTGCTGTTTTATTGCTTTTAAGAGTTAATTAACGATAGGTATTTAGGGGCACTGGAAAACATTCGTCTCACTTGAACACAAGATGTCAATGATAAATAAGTTTTACCTTCTACTTTTTCAATAAGTATGTATCAAATTGGTTTTTTAGAGTCTAAGAGTTTAGGATAAGTGCAATAATATTCAACCAATTCAGTTAAGGCATTACTTTGAGTCATTGTTAATATTAAGCTATTTAAACACAGAAATAATATGTATACTTCTACATGTCATAGCATCTCTCTTTTCCTTTTCACTGTTTTATAGAAATCATTGAAAATACGTAAAGGAGGTCCTAGAATTTGAATATAATTCTACTTTAATTAATTGGGTAAAGTGAAATGTAGTTGCATGAATCTTATAAAAAAAACAGTTAAACATGTTGCTAATGAACTTTTAAAGTGAAATAATATTCATATGTATTTTATAGCTACCACTCTAGCACTTAACAGATTATACAGTGAGTGGCCAGATTATGATCTCTGAACGCATAATAATCTGGCCACTCAGTATATATATATATATTAAAGGCCCGGTGCATGAATTCATGCATGGGTGGGGTCTGGCCAGCCTGGCCAGGGAGAAGAAACATGCGTGATTGGCAAGCCTGCCTGCTGGTCAAACTCCTGGTTGAGGGGACAATTTTCATATTAGCCTTTTATTATATAGGATATACACTGAGTGGCCAGATTATTATGTGTTCAGAGATCATAATCATCTGGCCACTCAGAATATGTCATTTTACTGATTGCTATATATCAATTTGAAAATGAATTATGTTTTTCTGTATACTTCTTCATAAAATTGGAGAAAACTTTCTTTTGAAAATACTTGAGATAATATATGCAATAAAACTAAATTTAAAAATTCACAAAAATAACAATAAAAAAATCCAAAAAAATGAAAAGGAAATCTACTGAATGGGAGAACATACAGGGTGGGGCAAAAGTAGATTTATATTTGTGAGTATACAAAATACAGAGTTTATTCTTGAATTATTATTATTTATTATTATTATTATAATATTATTTTCCATACAATAACTGTAAACCTACTTTTGTACCACTCTGTATTTATAAAGTATATATCTGATAAGGCATTATATCCAAAATATGACTCAACAGCAAGTAAACAAATATCCAGTTTAAAAATGGGCAGAGGATCTGAATGGACATTTTTCCAAAGAAAATGTACGCACATCCAACAGGTACATGGAAAGATGCTCAGCATCACTAATCAGCAGGGTACTGCAAATCAAAGCCACAATGAGATATTACCTCAGACCTATCAGAATGACTATTATCAAAAAGATAAAAGTATATGATGGCAAGGATATAGAATCAAGAGACCTTCGTACACTGTTTGTGGGACTGTAAACTGGTACAGCTACGATGGGAAACAATATGGAGATTCCTCAAAATGTAAGAATAGAACTATCACATGATCCAGCAATTCCATTTCTGGGTATTTATATGAAGAAAACACTAACTCGAAAAGATATCACATGTTGTCAAAACTTATTTGGCTCAATGGATAGAGTATCAGCCTGCGGACTGAAAGGTACCAGGTTTGATTCCGGGCAAGGGCATGTACCTTGGTTGCAGCCACATTCGCAGTAGGGGGTGTGCAGGAGGCAGCTGATCAATTAATTAATGTTCATTAATTAATGAACATTAATTGATGTTCTCTCTCATTAATGTTTCTAACTCTCTATTCCTCTCCCTTCCTCTCTGTAAAAAATCAATAAAGTATATATTTTTTAAAAAGATATCACATGTTTACTGCTACATAATTTACGGTAGCCAAAATATGGAAACAACCTAAGTGTCTTTCCATCAATGGATGAATGGATAGGCCCAAGCTCATAAATACAGAGAACAGACTGGTGGTTGCCAGAGGCAGGAAATGGGTGAAGGGAGTGAAAAGGAACAAACTTCCAGTTATAAAACAAACAATTCCATATGTAATGTACTGCATGGTAGATAAAGTTAATAATATTGTATTGCATATTTGAAAGTTGCTAAGAGAGCAAATCCTAAAAGTTCTCATCACAAGAAAAAAACATTCTGTAACTATGCATGGTGACAGACTATAGAGTTATTGTGGTGATTATTTTATAATATCGAATCATTATTTGTACACCTGAAACTAAAATAATGTTGTATACCAATTATTCCTCAATATCACAATTTCAGAGGAGTATATAAAATCACATATTTAAAGGAAAAAAGTCCATTCAAATATATATTGTTATTTAATGTTTATTAGTGCCATTATCATTGTATTCATTTTCTGAGCAACACAATGCCTGTTGTGTTAACTAAGGAGTAACTATTAGAAGAGAATCAAAAACCTTACTGTGGTGGTTTTCAAATATGATGCAAATTTTTGACATTCTTCCTATCAATAGGTGGATTCTAATTCCCTTCCCCTTTACTGTAGGATGCTCTTAAGTGATCATGTCTAAAATACAGAACATAGTGTGACTTCACTATGTGACTTCCAAGGCTACATCATGAAAGGCATAGTTTCTGTATGGCTCTTTCCTTGGATTGTTCTCTCTGGGAGAAATTGGCCTCCATGTTTTGAGAACACTAAAGTATCACTCTTGAGAGGCCATTATAGAGAGGAAATAGCCAGTTCCATATAGGCAGCCATAGAAGTGAGTGACATTGGAAACAGATCTTCTAGCCCTATGAGTTCTCCAGGTGATTGAGTCATCAGAGATCTGGGTGCAAGTATGTAGTCGGAGGGAGACATATGTAAATGCTCAAAAGTTCAACATATCTTGGCTTGTAAGGTGTGTTGTAGAAGCCAGAAGATAGTCAGTATGATTGAGCATAACGAAAAGGGAAGAATGGGAAAAGGAACCTGATTGTCAGGTAAACTCATCATTTGAAATTACGTTATTGTCACTTTGAGGTACCAGTGCCCATCTCAGTTCTAATAAATTGGTGTCTCAAAAAAGCAGTGTTTAAATCAGAAGAGCTAAAGAAACAGCCATTTCTACTTATTTAGAACATTTCTGGAATGCACATTCACATTGCACTTGTTTGACATTTAATCATATTTTTAGATTGGCAAGAATGATAGGTTGAAGTTGCTCACTGTAAGTCATAACACCTCATTTGATAGCTTGCTGAATAATAGATGAAAGTATTATATCCATTTCAATTCTTTCAATTCATGTCCATGAGTACCAACTAAAATATGATTGCTGTTACATGCAAAAAAAATTTATATATATATATATATATATATATATATATATATATATATATATATATAACTTCTGCAACACTACCAGGACTTTATTACTATTATTTTTCCAAAATATGAACTGAACAATTCCTGACATGTTTCTTCCTCTTTCTATCATTCATATTTGTGGAGTGGAAAGTCATTACTTAAATATCCTATATAATAAAAGGTAAATATGCAAATCGACCAAATGGCAGAACAACCAGTCTCTATGATGCACACTGACCACCAGGGGGCAGATACTTAATGCAGGAGCTGTCCCTGGCTGGTGAGTGCAGTGGTGGTGGTAGGAGCCTCTCCTGTCTCCATGGTAGCACTAAGGATGTCCGACATGGAGAGCAGGCTTCAACCATCAGTCAGACATTCCCTGAGGGCTCCTGGACTACGAGAGGGCACAGGCTGGGCTGAGCGCTCCCCCCACCCCAGTGCACAGATTTCATGCACTGGGCCTCTAGTTTAAAATATTCAGGTTCAAAATGAAGGATACATTAACGGTGCTAATAAAAATAAAATACTTTCTATTTGTATTCTCATTTTAAAGTCATGGATGCTGGGATATGAAAGGTGTTGATTTTTATCCAACTTGTTACAGAAGCCCCAATTCTCATTTTTTAAAATAGGGCTGAATGAGTGAGGAAAGCCCTTCACTTCCAGGTATGTTAGTGTGTCTTGTATAGGAGTCAAGTCATGAAACATTACATGCCATCACACTCCAGATACATTTTAACTGAGTTGCTAAACAGCTTATTGGGGAAAATGAAACTCAGAAATAAAGTATGATCCTGAAATTTAACCTACAAAGTAATCCCATAAGGAATCTCAGTAAGGATATCTAAAACTTCTTTATGTCCAGCCAGCCTGGCTCCGTGGTTAAGCGTTGACCTATGAACCAGGAAGTCATAGTTCAATTCCCAGTCAGGGCACATGCCAGGGTTGCGGGTTCTATCCCCAGTGTGGGGCAGCCAATCTCTCATCGATGTTTCTATCTCTCTCTCCCTCTCTCTTCCTCTCTGAAATCAATAAAAATATTTTTAAAATAAATATTAGCATAGCTCCTTGACTTGATTAAACATACTATATTTTAAGGGACTTTAATGGAGGAATCAAGTTACATGAAGAAAAGGTTGAACTGAAGTTGATCAGCAATACAAATAAAGTAGAAGAGTTAAAGAAGGAAATGTTTGCAGACTCAGTCAAGTCCTATCTAGAAGAGAATGAGTCTTGTTAATAAATAATTTTGTGTTCCTAATAAGGAAGAGTGCTTAAGGTACCTAATGGCTGAAGAACACTTCTAAGATTATCTGTCCTCTCTTATCAGATCCCATGTTTCCTTATCAATGTTTTGGTTATAGATTGGTTTCTCATTATAGACCTTCCTAAGGAAGAAAACCTATTAGGCACATCAACACATGTGCTCCACTGCATATGAACTCTGATATACAGATATGAGTAGATAGATAGACAGATAGATAGACAGACAGACAGAAATATAGATAGATATTTTTAATATTTTTAGCAGAGGCGAAGTCAGGCCAGGGTTTCAGAAGCTTGGCTTCCTCCATTGCCAGGGTCAACCTTAGCCTTCTGCTCTTTCCAGCTCCATGGCTGCCACCATTTCTATTTGGATTTAGCTATCTTCTATCATTGATAATTTGTAGCCTTGAGTGGAGGCCTAGGCTGGCAAGGGCAGGAAGAAAGCTTGGCTTCCTCCATCACAGGGAAACCCAAGCCTCCCTCCTGCTCTCTGTGGCCGCAGCCATCTTGGTTGGGTTTATTTGCATATTCGCTCCTGATTGGCTTGTGGGTGTGGCTTGTCAGTGTGGTGGAGGTATGGTCAATTTGCATATTATTCTTTTATTAGATAGGATTATATATAAAAAATATTTCCAAGGATTTTGGTTGCCATTGTTGGGATATATTTTACCTTAGTGGGGGATTAAAATAAAGTATATATATATATATTAATATTATATTATATATATATATATATATATATATATATATATATAGTTTTTAAATATATAAAGTATGCATATCTAATATAATAAAAGCCTAAGGGACCATAACGGTGGAACAACTAGAATGACAGTTCACTATGATGTGCACTGATTACAAGGGCACAGATGCTCAACACAGGAGCTATCCCCTGGTGTTCAGTTCACTCCCACAGGGGGAGTGCCACTCAGCCCAAAGCTGGGCTCACAGCTGGTGAGCACAGCAGTGGTGGTGGGAGCCTCTCCCACTTCCATAGAAACTCTAAGGAGCAGTGAGCTGAGCTGTAAGGACCAGGAGTCCCAGACTACAAAAGGGTGCTGGCCAGGTTGAAGGACACCACCCCCTCCCCCTGCCAGTGTTGGGCCTCTAGTATTATATATTAAATAAAATATGTATTGTATAGAATAAAATAAACTATATAATAAAATTCCACACCAGAAGCCATGAATTATTTAGATAACTATAACTATAAGATTAAAACGTTAAATTTGGTAGCAAGCATAATGGAGGGTAGTGCAATGGGGGCTATATTATAATAAATGCCAATAACCCAAAGTTGTATATGTCCATTTTCCCTTCTCTAAATAAGAAGGCATTTTTTCCCTTTAAACCCAAGTACCTCTCCAAGCAATTCTTCTTGGTACTTATAACAAGGAGAAAAAAAAATCCCTCTCCTCTTACTTGAGTACATTTCCTTTAGGCAATAAAAATTCTAAGGTGCTTTAGTGAAATTTTGAGCTTGGTTGCTATAGCATGAATTTTCTGATATAATATTCCCATTGATCTGCAAGTTGTTATTTTCTTTGTTGGTCAGTGTTATTGTATGTGTACTTACTATAATACCCACTTAAAACACTTCTGAAAGTAGCAAACAAAATACAATTATTCTCTGTTAGGAGAAGATTGTTCATTTATGATCTACTTATATTTAAAATGTGCTGCAAAATATACTCTTCTACTGACAATGGTTTTAACATCAACTTATGTTATTATAAGAAACATGGTCACTTTTTTGGCTTTTAAAGGCTGTTAGGATATACATTCTATATTCCTTGAATATAAAACTGAAATGTGGCCTATTGTTTTCTACTCTCCAAGGGGAATTCGTATTTGTATTCATTAGTTGTCTCCTGTAAATTATTCTGTAATATCTGACACATGGATATGTTTATTAAAATAATGAAAAGTTCCCAGACAGAACCTTGAAATGCCAAATATCTGCTAACAAAAAGTCCACAGGCAAAGAAGTGTCTGAGAAAAGCAAGGCTGGATATTGAAAGAGACCTGGTGACTAACAAAAGTGTAGTGAAGGAAAGGGTTTGACTAAGGTGGTAATGACCTGATCACAGCTCTTTAGCAGTGGAAATGGTGTTATTTTTTAAATGCATTTTTATTGATTTCAGAGAGAAAGGGAGGTGGAGAGAAAGAGATGGAAACATCAATGATGAGAGAGAATCATGGATCAGCTGCCTCCTGCACTGCCTGCACTGGGGATCAAGCCCACAACCCAGGCATGTGCCCTGACTGGAAATTGAACATGACCTCCTGGTTCATAGGTTGACATTCAAATACTGAGCTATGCTGGCTGGAAAATCCTACCTAATAATAGAGTAATATGCAAATTAATCATCACTCCACTATACCGACCAACCACACCCACCATCCAATCAGAGCAAGTATGGAAATTAACCCAACAAAGATGGCAGTTAATTTGCTTGTGGGGAGGGAGGGAGGCGTGAAGACTAAAGACAGCATAGAAGGAAGAGGGAGGGAAAGTGGAAAGCCAGGCAGCTGTGGCTGCTGGAGGGAAACCACTGGCAGCACATGTGGGGCGGGGCAGGGAGGGGCAAGGGGTTTAGCATCAGTGCTTGAGGCCCCAGAGGCAGTTGCAGTGGTGGGAGGCAGCTGGGGTGGCGGCGTGGCAGGTCAGCTGGGCAGGGTGGGGTGTGCAATGGTGGTGGCAGCGTGCGTGTCTGCAGTGATGGTGGTGGTGGCAGTCCGCCTTGCCCTGCCCTGCCCGCCACAGCGAGGGGGGGGGGGGTGGAGGTGGTGGTGGCGGGAGGGAAGCCCACAGGAAGTCTTGCAGGAATATTCTTGTAATATGTCACTAGTAGTGTTATATTATTAAGAAACTAGCCAAATCTTGGTTAGCATAAAAGAGCCACAACCTAGAGCAAATATTTTATTACTTTCTGAAGTGACCCCCAGCCTTCTGTTGACACATTAACCTAATATTTATCATAAGACAAAGTGAGAGTGCATGAAGTAGGTAAGGATTCCCTAACCTGTGTACAAGGTAGGGATCATTTCCTTTCCCTGAAACACTGATATGAGAGAGACACATTGATTGGTTGCCTCTTGCACATGGGGTTGAGCCTGTAACCTACATACCTTTCCATGACTGGAATTGAGCCTTTCAGTCCTCAAGCCAACGCTCTAACAACTGAACCAAAGTGGCTAGGGCTAGGCTTCTTTATTGTCACAATGTATCAGTTACATGGGGATGGAACCAGAAAAGCAGAATCAGTAAGATATAAATGTAATAAATATATAAAGATACCTATCTCTGTCTATCTGAGAAATTATAAATAATCGGCTTACATGATTGTGGTGGCTGGTTAATTAAGTCCAATATCTTATGTGAAGGGAGTCAGGAAGGGACAATCATGAGCAGGTGGAGACTGTTAACAAGAAAACATTCAAACCTGTAAAGAATTCCTATGAGTTTATTTGGGCCAAACTGGTGACAATTGCCAGCAAGCAGAATCTCAATCAATTAAGATAGTGATCTGGAGAATGGCAGTTTTTCACCTATTTTTATACATTACAATAAAAGGAGGCGATGTAAGTGGGTTACAAGAAGTCAACATTGGTGATAGATGAGGGAGGTGGGAGAAAGCAAGGCAGGGAAACATCTGGGATTGAATAAAAAGTAAAATGTTAGATACAAGCTTCTTTTACACAGGTGGGTGGGTGCAGGATAGTTAACAGTCGACAATTAACATGGTAACAATCACAATGTGGGAATCTTTGGTCTGCTCCCAGGAGACATTTGTTGTGCATTGGGGAGTCTGGAAAAAGGGAAGTTACAGGTTACCCTGACATTCCACAGGTAAGTTATCTTAGATGCAAAAAGACAGTAGGCTCAGTAAAGATATAAGTTGATCTTTGTCAAGGACAATACTGGCCTAGGACATGACTACCCACTGTAAACTGCTTTTTCATTAAGGTTTTAATTGCAGACCATCCTTTGTGGTTACTTTAGGTCTCCAGCTTGCAAGGCTGCCAGGCAGGTCTTTCCTGAGTTGGTCAGGTTAGCATGTGGCCCCTTTTCGTCCACAGAATGCATGGCCGTGGGACCTGAGGCAGCCAGGAAGGAAACATTATGAAAATTGTTCATGGCGTGGGTGGACCCCAGTGTGCACAAGTGGAGGAATAGCGTCTTTCTCTCAGGGAAGCCTCAGCTCTGCTTTTTAGGCCTTCCAACTAAATGTCAGCTCCAACCTACCTGAAAATCAACTGATTCGAGATTTGAATTATATCTAAAGAACCCATTCACAACAAAACTTAGTGTTTGAATAGAGACTAGTCTAGCCAAGTTGACATAGCAATAAAAGCCATTCAACCCATTTTCTGTACACTCTGTTTTCCTTCTTTTCTCTTTTCAGTGCTTTCTAAAGTGAACCATCTGTCCTTAGTTTGATTTGAGATCTTTATAAATATAAATATCCTATTCAGACTTATGTTTCTCCGTTATTTTGTGAAAAGAAACCATGGAACTTAATTTTGGCTCCCAATTTGCATGAGTGTAACACGGGTTTTGATGGATCCCCCTTCAATTAATTTTCTCTCTTAGGATAAAATAAATTTGTTGGCATTTAATTCATGATTCTACCATTCCTGTACTTGAATATCCTGTTGTTCCACTCTAAACTCTGCTTTGGGCTTAGAAAGTCAAATTCATCACAGATCTGGAATCAGCAAGCTGAACTTTCCTTTATTGTCTTATTAATATGGCTGATGTATATAGCTGAGATTTCCTAATTGTTTGAAATAATATCATAAAGTGGAATATAAGCCAGCACAGGGGAGAAAACATCTTAACATTACTGTTCACAAAGGTCCTGAATTCATGTCATCATAAAATTTTTATGGCTCTAAACCTAACCAAGGTGAACCTTCTGGTGAGCATATATATAAAATCTCAGGAGTGGGCTAAAGTAGGTTTTGTTGTGCCCAGACTTCGTGATCCCCAAGGACCACCAGGGAGCCGAGTCCCATGCAATAAACAAAAGAGCCTTTTCCATGCTAGCATGGGCTCTGTCCCACTCACGGAGGTAGCGTGGCGGAAGAGAGCGAACTTCGCCAAGCCCTGGAGTTTTATTCTGGTCAGTGGTGATGTCATTGCCTCAGCTAACCCTGATTGGTTGGGTGAGGGCTAGGGTTCAATTATAGAATGGAGGATAACTCCGCCCTGCCCCACAGTGGAGTCAGGAGCCCATCCTCACCCCGCCCTGCCCTCTCAGTTTGCACTTGTAATACAAATAAATAATAATATAATTAATAAAAATACAAGAATAAACTGAAATTTGCATATTCACAACAGTAAACCTACGTTTTCCTAACCTTGTAAACAGACACACACACAACCACACACACATAGATACATACATATACATATATTGAAATATAGGCATACCTTGGAGATATTGTGGGTTCAGTTTTAGAAATCCACAATAAAGAGAATATTGCAGCCCAGCCAGTGTGCCTCAATGATTGAGCTTTGAACTATGAACCAGGAGATCATGGTTCAATTTCCAGTCAGGGCACATGCCCAGGTTGCGGTTTTAATCCACAGTAGAGGGTATACAGGAGGCACCCAATCAGTGATTCTCTCTCATCATTGATGTTTCTATCTCTCTACTCCTCTCTCCTCTCTGAAATCAATACTGTATAATAAAAGCCTAATATGCAAATCAATAGAATGGTGGAACAACCAGTGGAATGATCGGGTTGCTCTGGTGCACACTGACCACCAGGGGGCAGACATTCAATGAAGGAGCTGCCACCAACCTGCAGGTCCCAGGCTAGCCAAGGTGAGTGCCAATGGGGATCTCCCCATTTGCCTCACCGGTCGCCCCACAGAAGGAGGTGACCTGTGGTGGCAGCAGTGGGGGCAAATCCAGCCAATAATTGGGTGGTGATGAGGGGTGGGGCTGGCGAGTGGGCAGCGCCAGGTAGGCCAAGGCAGGTGCCAGTGAGGGCCCCCCCAATCGCCCTGCCGGTTGCCCCACAGATCTGCCCTGATCGTCAGCCAGGCCTAGGGACCCTACCCATGTATGAATTTGTAGCACTGAGCCTCTAGTAAAAAAAATATTTTTAAAAAGGAGGACATTGCAGTAAGTGAGTAACACAATTTTTTATTTTCCCAGTGCACATAAAAGTTATATATTTACACTATATTGTAGTCTATTAAGTGTGCAGTAGCATTAAATCTAAAAAGCAACATATATACCTTAATTAAAAAATACTTTATTGCTTAAAAAAACAGTATCCATCATCTAAGCCTGTTGGAAAATGGTACCAATAGACTTGCTACATGCAGGATTGCCACAAATCTTCAACTGAAAAAATAAATAAATAACACCACATAATATCTGTGAAACACAATAAAACAAGCATGTCTGTATGTAAAATATATATATGTTATGTACATATGCATTACATACATATGTATACTATACACACACATCTACTGGAAAAGTTCATTTTGATCATACTTTATTGCACTGTGCAATTCAAGCTCAATTTATCCAACCCATGGTCTTATATTTCTCCATCATAAAGGCAATTAAAATTTTTAAATAAAAGAATTATTTTTATTAGCAAATATTTATGTCTGCACCCCATCCTCAAAGCAGAAAGAGCTAAGGCCAGACTGTCTTTCCTTTTCCTTCTACTACATAAATATAATGACTGGGGTTTTTATTTTGTTTACTGGAGTTATATTGTGATTACGCATACATAACTGCTTTTGTTTCAGGAATTATTGGTTGCTTTCTGCAGGACCCCCACTAGGGATGGAGCCTGAAACTCAGGCATGTGTCCTGACCAGGAATTGAAACCAGTACAGGAAACCTTTCAGTACATGGGATGATGCCCAGCCAACTGGGCCACACCGGCCAGGGCAATATCCCAGTATTTTTATAGATATAGTATTCATTGCAAATATTTTGGATGCAACTTCCCCAATTATCTTTTGTTTATTCAATAAGCATTCTCTGGAAGAGTGAAAGCATGATAAATATCTAAGTCACTTGCTTTTGAGAATTTATCATCTTCATTTGTAAAAGGCAGCTTGGTTGAACTTAGAATTATAGTGTATATGTTTCTCCTTAGAAAGTACTGGACGTGAGTTTCAGCAGCAAAGAGCACATTGCTCAAGATGCCTTTCCAGCCATTATCTAACTCTTAGAAAATCAAAACAAACAGAGAACAACCTTGATAATTCTTTGAGCAGACAAAACGAGTTTATCCATACAAGTAAAGACGAACTTGACCTGGGTCATTTCTTGTTCAAGGAAGTTCAACAGGCCCGGCTGGTGAGGCTCTGTGGATGACCATCCATCTGAATCAAGAGGTCCCCAGTTTGATTCTAAGTCAGGGCAAATACTGGGGTTACAGGCTCAATCCCCAGTGGAGGGTGGCTGCGATCCATGACTCTCTCATCATTGTTTCTATCTCTCTAGCCCTCTCCTGTCCTCTCTCTCTAAAAATACATCAATAAAAACATTTTTAAAAATACATTTTTTCATTTTTAAAAAAATGAAAGTCCAACAGAATACCTGATGATATCATCAAAGTCATTCAATCTGTGAACCAAAAATCCATCAGACTGAAACTGCCATCCTCATTCCATCATCTGGAGATACTTCATACAAATCTAGAAAATTTCTCAACTGGCTGCTCTCCAAATTCAGAAAAAGAATTTATAATTTGCTCAAACTATTAACCTTTGTTTTTCTTTTGTTTCCATAGAAATGCCTAGTTTAATTACTTGATTGCTCACATCATTTAGAGGCCTAATTTAGAAGGAAGCTCACCTGCAACACCGCCTCCTGAAATAAAACATCCTCACAATCATCCTATCCTAAGTAATTATGAAGATATGTGTTTGCTAATACATCATGTTGTGCCTATATAAATAACTTAAAATTATAACCCATTTGAATTATTTAATTGATTAAATCATGACTCCTGGGAATCTTTGCGCCAAGGAATCATTCAATCCTTGATTACTGTTCATTCTCCTCGTAGTCATCATATTATCCACATACTCTCAAAGGTCTGAAATGCCCGGATACAGCCACTCACATGCAAATGGCATCCATCAAAATCAGACAACTGGATGAAATCAGCAATAATTATGCAAATAATGAAGACCCTAACTACATGACCCTCAGACTTGTCCACTCAACTTAATGGACACAGAAGACATGTTATTCTTCCTCCTGCCTTTATCCATGATGGACACAGAATAATGCTATACTGATTGATAATACTCTCAGCCTGCTGAAAGAGTGACAAAAATGGGGGACTTTGCTAAAATAAAAAACAAATGGAGACCAGCCTTGAAATTCCCTGAGCAAACAATGCAAACAAATTTTAATTTAGATTGTATGGCAAGATGAATCTGACCTGGGTCATTTATTTTTTGTGCCTCTGGAAATCATAAGCAAAACTTAAACTGTGTCCCAAGGTTGATGTGAAGTTATCACTAACCAATTCCCTATTATTTAAGAAAATTCTAATATTAAAACCAATCACTGTGAGGAATAGTCACTGCTTGTGTCAACAATACATCATGTTGAATGAATGAATGAATGAGCTTTATTAAAACATATCCCTGCGTGTCATTGAATGTTTTGGTTTGAGTACTCCCAATTGGTGAACTGTCTTTTGGTATGTGCACAACAAACTTTTACTAGTTACTTTGGTGATTCATTTGTTTTACTTCTGTTATTTTTGAACTTTTGGCAGTGAATCCAGAAGAGGACAGGTCAGAACAACAACAAAAAACAACAACAGACTATTCAGATGGGGAGCCACTACCCTTTATGCAGGGGTAGGGAACATCCGGCCCAAAGGCCATGTAAGTCCTGTGAAATCATTTGGTCTGGCCTTGCCAAGGCATTAGGGGTGAGTTAATAAAATGTTTGAACAAATACATCAGGCGAATTTTTAAGCTGATAATTTTGTATTGCCCACAAATGATGTTATAAATATCCAAATGGCCTTTTGCAGAAAAAGGTTCCCCACTCCTGGTTTTTTGCATCAGTGTGATCACATACTGAGAGTCAGGGGGTCCTTTCAGTCACCTCACAGCCCTCCGGATATGAACTAAAGGACCCTTACTGCCGGAAGCCGATCATTGTTTTAATAATAGAGAGCTGTGGACAGGGAATTTGGAGGGCTGGTCAATCTTAATTGCTCTAAAGCAGTGTTTCCCAAACTTCTCTCATGATGAGAATCACCTGGTGGAGTTGTTAAAACACAGATTCCTGAATCCCAACTAAGAAGTGCTAAACTAGAATTTTTGGGAACATATAGGTAAAATTGTATACTTAACTAGTGCTCTAAGGCAGATTTTATATACAGAGCACTAAGTTAGGTATGCAATTTTACCTATATGTTCTCAAAAATTCTAGTTTAGCACTTCTTAGTTGGGATTCAGGAATCTGTGTTTTAACAACTCCACCAGGTGATTCTCATCATGAGAGAAGTTTGGGAAACACTGCTCTAAAGTAGGGGTGTCGAACTCAATCAGAGAAGGGGCCAAAATCTAAAATCCAGCCTAAATCGCGGGCCGAATGGTTTACTGAACAGTCATAAACTGACAATGTCATAAACTGACAGCGGAGTGCAGTGATGACAGCGCGGTGCGGGCCACATTGCAAGGCCTGGCCGGCTGGATTTGGCCCGCGGGCCTTGTGTTTGACACATGTGCTCTAAAGGTTCAGAGCTAATTATTAGATATTGGTAGTTGAAGAAGCCCCCACCTGTTAGTCCTAAATTCACTGATTGGCTTTTATTGGAGTTTCCTACCTAGGGCATATGGGTGTATCCTATAATTTTAATCTTAATAAAAGGGATGGAAAAGCCAGAGTGAGGAGTAGTTCTCCCACTAGAGTTGGACTATCTCCTGGCCCCCATTTCCCAAATTCTTTTTAATTTGTGTGCTGCCTTCTCCAGAACCAGAACCCTGAACTGGAACCCTGAATCACTCGGGACATGAAAGGGGCTTCCACACCTTACAGCCACCAGCCAGTCCAAGATTGGCATCCCAAGGGCCTTTGACACTTTAGGCTGCCTACTGGCAAACCTAGGGCCTTATCCACAAGCATTCCAGTCTCATGCTAATGACTCATGGACCCTTTCTGAAACCCAGGTGCTGTAAAATCCACAACTCCTAAGAGGCCATCAGCAGGAGTAGCACTTCCTGTTCAGTCCACCCATCCCTCTCAGACCCAAGGACTCTTCAGGAAACCCTACCTGCAGAATGCAAGCATGGTGCACTGTTGTTGAGAGGATGCAGCCACTTTGTAAAACAGTATGGAGGTCCCTCAAAAATTAAAAATGGAACTGCCAGGCCCAGCTGTCATGGCTCAGTGGTTGAACATTGATCTATGAACTAGGAGGTCATGGTTTCAATCCCCAGTAAGGGCACATGTTTGGTTGCTGGCTGGATCCCCAATAGGGGGCATGCAGGAGGCAGCTGACTGATGACTCTCCCTCATCATTGATGTTTCTATCTCTCTCCCCCTCTTTCTTCCTCTCTGAAATTAAAAAAAAAATAGCCACATATAATGATAAAAATGAATTCCCTCATGATCCAGTGAATCCATTTCTGAATACATTGAGTACACATGTGAAGAAATGCAAAACACTAATTTGAAATAATATATGCATCCCTGTGTTCATGGCAGTGTTATTTACCATAGCCAAGCCATGGAAACAACCCAAGTGCCCATCAATATAGAAGAGTGGGTAAAAAATGGTGGTACGTACATATAAACAATGGAATATTAATCGGCCAAAATAAAGAATGAAATCTTATCATTTGTAATGGTGTGGATAGACCTAGAGGGTATTATGCTTAGTGAAATAAGTCAGTCATAGAAAGGCAAATACCATATGATTTCATTTATATGTGGAATCTAAGAACAATATTAACAAACAGAACAGAAACAGACTAATAGATACAGATAACAGATGAGGGTTGTCAAAGGAGAGTTGTATTGGGGAACTGTTAGAAAAAGATGAAGGGATTGAGAAGTACAGATTGGCAGATACAAAATAGTCATGGGCATGTCAAGTACAGCATAGAAAATGTAGTCAATAATATTATAATAACTATGTACGGTGCCAGGTGGGGAAATGGAAATACTGGGTGGGGGGAGACACTTTGTGAAGTATATGATTGTCTAACCACTGTGCTGTACACCATAAACTAATGCAATATTATACTGAATGTATAATGTAATTGAAAAAATAAAAATATATTTAATATAAAATATTATACTGATAAGAAACTAGAATTTATTTTTCTCTCTGTAATGATTTTTCTTAGATTATTGGTCTGCTCCTAATAAGATGCTGCAAAAGCTTTGTCTTTTTCTTCTGGTACTCTGTTTTGAAGCAAAATACGGTATGTCTAATTAGAATAATTTCCTGTGCCTTATGTTGACTTTATCAAGTCCTTGACTATTTAGAAAAACAAAATGTTCTCACTTTTAAAAGACCTAAGGTTTTTTACAATCATATTACTTCCAATATTTACTTTTAAAATCTTTCCTTGTCACTTGGATTAAATATGTAGCCAAATATTGTTTTTCACTGACCCATGATCCCATTTAATGTTCAAACTTCCTGACAAATTTTGACATTTCACCTTCCTCAAATGGAATACAAAATGATAACTTTGCACCTAAAACTGTACAAAGGATTTGTTCTTTCATCTTGTAAAAAGAGAGTTGTTGAAATAATTAGGTTTATTTGATATGTTTTGAGTTATACAGGAAGCTTTGTCAAATTAAAAGAGACAGTTAGCTTTCCATAGGCTAAATATGCATAGGTAAAATGTCATTAATATAAATATTTAATAAATTATATGAAATTCCTAGAGATTTATCAATGCCCTAGCTGTAAATGATATTTCCATTCATCAGAGTCCTAGCTGTCTTTCTTGATATTAGACAATATAATATTATTAGTGTTAATTTCAGTTATTTTTTAAATGTTGACTCAGTCACAATTTTACTTCTAAAATTGAATCCAATATGTTCCAGTCCAGTGTTTTTTAATTGAGAATTCATATCACTTACCTATGGAGTTTTATTAATATACAGATGCTTAAGTCCTACTCCAGACTTGGTACGCTTGATATATTTTTGGTATATTCTAAACAAATGTTTGATGTAGTCATGGAATATTATGTCTTAGAATTATATATCTAAAAATTATTTTTCTCTGTAAACATTATGTGAATTAGACAACCAGTCTTCGTTGAAAAATATGGATCATTGTTACATTTATAGATACGTTATCTAAAAGATAATGAACTTTCATTAGATCTTTGATTTTGAAAATCAGTAATAAATTAACCACAGCCATTTTATGTCTTTTGTTATCTACAAATAGGTTTTTTGCGCATATATATATATATATATATATATATATATATATATACTTTGATGCTTCTATGAAAGTGTATGCCATCATCTACAGGCCAGAATGTTTGCCTTCAACAAAGAAGGACTATCTCAGAAACCCACTGAAAAAGACTATGGTGGTTATGTGTACTCATGGGCACAGGCTTCTGATGCCATCACTTAAGTCGCTTTGAGACCATACCAGCAGCTAGAGTCAGGAAAAACAATTGCTTCATGAGACTGGAAACCCAAAATCAAAGGGAACAAGAATTAATTACATAGAACTGATTGAATTGATGAAGGATAATTATAGGTTTTCTTAGGAATATTGCTGGTACTTTAATGTTCTATTTTCTACATGTCAGCTATCTCTAAGTTGTAACAATTCAGGAGACTATGCTTTTGTAAAAAGAAGTGAAACATTTATTTTTCTCTCCCTGCCTGAGCCCTCTATAATTCAGAAATTCTTATTGAGTATTCTTATTTTAATGGCAATGTAGTTATTTGCATAGATTCAGTGATTCCATCCTCCTTGTTAACAGAACATGCTTGGAATCATTGGTTATGAAACCAAGGCTTTGTCTGGAATATAATGTTTGAGAATGAATTTTATTTAATAAGATATTACTAAACATTTTTAAGGAGCTAAGGTTGACTTTATGGAGCAAATTCTTACAAAACCCTCTTGGAAAAAAATGGCCTGCTATGTCTCTTACAAGGGTTCTAGTTTTACATGTATATAAGGAAAATCACCCCATGGCATGCTAAGGAGTCTTAGGATATTTTGGTGACCTCAATAAAAGAGAAAAAAGAAAAGAGATTCATCCACATCTATATGTAATTCAGAAATATGATGGAACATATTCTTGGCTTGGCTTTCTAGCCATGGAAGGGGCTTAGGATACTGATGAAGGGATTAAGAAGTACAAATTGGTAGTTACAAAAGTCACAGGGATGTAAAGTACAGCATAGGGAACATAGTTAATAATTTATATATATAGCCCTAACAGGTTTGGCTCAGTGGATAGAGGGTAGGCCTGTGGACTTAAGGGTCCCAGGTTAGATTCCGGCCAAGGACATGTACCTTGGTTGCAGGCACATCCCCAAGAGAGGGTGTGCAGGAGGCAGCTGATTGATGTTTTTCTCTCATTGATATTTCTAACTATCCCTCTCCCTTTCTCTCTGTAAAAATTAATAAAATATATATTTTAAAATAATTTATATATACATATAAAATATAGAAATATGCTAATTAACCAGGATGCCACAATGGGTCAACCAGACAGGAGGAGGAGGTTGCACGCACAGCATCCGGAGCGGGGCGGAAGGGGCCTCCACACGCCTGTGCTGGGGGAGGGCCTGATCAGCAGTGGCCACGGCTGCTTCAAGGGCAAGAGAGGGAGGCAGGGCCAGACCTGTGACTTGAGGGTGGGCGGTGCTGCACAATTTCGAATTGCATGCTGGGCTCCTAGTATTGTAGTAACTATGTATGGTGTCAGGTGGGTATTGGAAATATCAGGGGGAACATTTTGAAAAGTATGATTGTCCAACCACTATACAATACACCTGAAACCAATACAAAATAATGTTGAAAGTGAACTGTAACAGAAAAATAAATTAAGAATGAATGAATGAATGAATGAATAAATCTGATTCTAATTAATGGTAGCTGCCACGAAAGGAACACCAGCCTCCCCTCAAATGAGCCACCACTGTTGTGTGGCACACTGCCTTGTCAACTTCCCAATGCCATATCCTGGCACAACTCTAGATAATGGCAAAGCACATCAGTGCCTGGAGCAATAGCCATATGACTTCAGCAATTTGAAGCAAAGATGACAAAATACTGGAAAACCAGAGACCCAGGGCAATGCTCAATGTGAATCAAAACAAAAATAGACTCTGTTTTTAATGTTTTTCTGAGTATAAATCTATGCATATTTTTAAAAAATTAAAATTGACAGAAAACATACAAATTAAGTAAGGATTCTAAAAAGAGACTTTAGAATTCCAACTTGAGATTCCAGCAAAGAAAACTTGAAAAGGCTTATATAAAAAATCCTTCTCACTGCATCTATTTAAATAATCATGCCAATTCTAATGAGGCCAGCCTTATTTTGTGATCCAGAATAATATTTCTTTGAAATTATTGTTGCTCAAAAGGGAGGAAGGGGTGACTGCACAAAAAACAACAACAACTGTGTTTCTGAAAAGGTGCTAAACATTACTAATCCTTAGGGAGATGCAAATTAAAACCATAATGACATATCACCTCACACCTGTCCAAATATCTGTCATCAAAAAACGAGAGATAACAAATGCTGGCGAGGATGTTGAGAAAAGCAAACCCTTTGAGACCACATGGAGGGACCTGGAGAGTGTTATGTTGGTGGGATTGTAAATGTGTACAGCCACAATGGAAAACAGTATGAAGGCTCCTCAAAAAATTAAAAAAAAGAAAAAGAACAAAAAAAAGAACTACCATATGATCCAGCAATTCCATATCTGGGTATATAGCGAAGGAAATGAAATCACTGTGTTGAAGAGGAATCTAAACCTCCATGTTCATTGCACGATTATTTACAACAGTCAAGATATGAAAGCAAGCCAAGTGCCCATCAACAGATGATTGATAAAGAAAAGAAAATGTACTATATCACACACACACACACACACACACACACACACACACACACACAATGGAATTCTATTCAGCCTTTAAAAAGAAGAAAATTCTGCCATTTGCAACAAATATGAAACTTGAGGATATTATGCTAAGTGAAGTAAGTCAGAGAAGGACAAATACTGTCTCATCTCAATTATATGTGGAATTAAAAAAAAACTCAGAAAAATTATCAGATTTGGTTATCAGAAGTGGGAAGAGCAGCCATCTTCTGGGATTGAGCCCTTTGCCTGTGGAATGTGATGCTATCTTCACGTAGATGGTATTAGAATTGAGTTGAATTCTTGGGTACCCTGCAGATAGGCGTTTAAGTGTATGAAAGTACCCCAATATGATTTCAAATGAATATTGATATTTAGAAACTTAGTAAATTTACTGGCTTTGGGGGCATTTTAAAATCTTTCATCCATTTTTAAAACAGCTTCTTTTCATTTACTTATTGATTTGAGGGGAAATTGCAGAATACACAATCTCTTCTAGCATGCATTGAAAACTTATCAAAGGGGCCTTGTACTGGATCATAAAGCAAATCTCAAGGAAATGAAAACATACAGAAGTTCTTTTATCAGTATAACTGTCCTAGAAATAAATAAAGATAAATAACCCATACCCTTTCCCAGGGGTCTTCAAACTACAGCCCGTGGGCCACATGTGGCCAGCAGAGGAGTCTGATCCGGCCCGCCAGGTTTTTTGGGCAGTGAGCGCAGCCGAGGTGTTACAGTAGGAATTAGTAGTTCATATAGTCCGGCCCTCTAGCTCTCTGAGGGACCGTGATCTGGCCCCCACTTTAAAAAGTTTGAGGATCCCTGCTGCCTTTCCCTACACTGTTTCTGGATTAGGCATTAAATGTATTTCTAGTACAAGTGTCCCTCTCCCCCTGTTGTAATAGTCAGGATGAGTGAACAAAAAAAAGCAGTGGTACATTTACAAAATGGAATACTATGCAACAGTAAAAAAGAAGGGTCTCTTACCCTTTGAGACAGCATGGAGGGGCCTGGAGACTATTATGCCAAGCAAAATAAGGCATTCAGAGAAAGACAAATATCATCTTGATCGGACTCATATGCGAAATCTAATGAACAAAATAAACTGACCAACAAAATAGATCCAGAGACACGGAAGCATGGAACAGTTAGGAATCTCAGCAAGAAGAGGGGAGGTGGATGTGGGTAGACATTAACCAAAGAACTTGTATGCATATATACATAACACATGAACACAGACCATAGTGTGGTGAAGGCCTTGGGCAGGGGCAGGGTGGAGGGGGAAAATGGGTGGAAAATGGGGACATATGTAACACTTTCAACAATAAAGATACATTTTAAAAATATAAACTAAAATAAAAA
Source organism: Pipistrellus hanaki (assembly GCF_964339955.1). Classification (NCBI taxonomy): domain Eukaryota; kingdom Metazoa; phylum Chordata; class Mammalia; order Chiroptera; family Vespertilionidae; genus Pipistrellus; species Pipistrellus hanaki. The sequence goes on from NC_140524.1 coordinate 88,672,192, forward strand.
CAAAGTCTTTCCTTACTAATTTCCACACGTGCACTTTGCTTTTCTTCCTGGACAGAACTTTCCAGTCACCAGCCATCTGTATGCTGGGAAAATGAGGGCCCTTCCATCACTTTGTATCCCACCGTGGGGCACTAGGGCTTTTCTGGCTACTAGCCATTGGGCCTGCCCATATTTGGGGACCCAGAGGCTTTTCCTTTGGGCCAGGATCCTTTCTGCACATGGAGCCTGGCTTTTCTGCCAGTCACCAACCTGCCCTCAGTGTTGTAACTGAGGGCCTCTCTCATGCGCTCAGGTGCTTTCCACTCATCTGACCCCCTTGTCCTTTCAGGTATGTAACACGTATGCAGTGAGGACCCAGGGCCCTTCAGGCCACCAGCCAGCCCGCCTCCTATAGCACCCAAGCCCTTTGGGCCATTGATAGCCTCCAGTGCTGTGGAGCATGGAACCTTCCAGGCACCATTTGGAACTTGTGCTCTGATCTATGCTACCACTTCCATTTTATGAACTGGTATCTGCACCCTTACCGCCCTCCCCCCCCCCCCCCTTTACGGCTTTTTTTTTTTTTTTTTTTATCACAAGCATGCCAACCCATTTAGTGTTCTAGAACCTTCCAGCCACCAGCCTATACGCACTCTGGCAACTGGAGACAGACACATTGAGTTCCTGGCAGGCTGGGAAGCAGTGACAACCTGTGCCAGAGACCCCTTTGCAGTGCTAGAGGCCGCCAGATCCTGGCCACCCAGTCCTGACTGGGGCTGCCATCTGACACCCGCCTGGGGTGGAGAAGCATGAGAAGGAGCCTTCGTGGAGGTGAGCTCCGCCTCACAGTCATGCTCATCGTGGGACTGTGTTCCAAGCGCAGTACATGCAGCCTCCTCATGCAGGTCATGACAGAGCAAGGCCTTGCTGCCTGGCTGACAGGTGAGTGAAGCTCCCAGAGATGCCAAGGGAGGGGTCAGCAGGTGGGCAGCCGGCTTGCTACTAGATTAGGAGAGTGAGAGAGAATAATGCTATTGTAGAATAGCCAATTGCCTTTGGCCAGCAGGGAGAGCCCAATGTTGTTGTTGTTGTTGTTGTTTTTAATATATATTTTATTATTTTTTTACAGAGTGTAAGAGAGAGGGATAGATAGAAATATCGATGAGAGAGAAACATCGATCAGCTGCTTCCTGCACACCCCCCACTGGGGATGTGTTTGCAACTAAGGTACATGCCCTTGACCTGACTGGAATCGAACCTGGGACCTTTCAGTCCACAGGCTGATGCTCTATCCACTGAGCCAAACCTGTTTTGGCTGAGCCCAATGTTTTAAAAGAGGTACTGGTGGCTTAGAAAAGGCTTAACACATCTTCTATATAATAAAAGGGTAATATGCTAATTAGACTGGATGTCTTCCTGATGTCTTTCCTGATGAAGCCAGGGCTGGAGGGAAGCCAGCCCTGGTCCGGGTGCCAGAGGGAAGCCAGTTGCAGCAGCCAAGGGAAAGAAGGCCTACTATTTCATGAATTTTCATGCATTGGGCCTTAAGTATAGTATAAAAAGACTTCTCTCAAGTTTCTCTTCAACCTTTTATTTATTTTCATTTTTTGCAATAAACTTTAATTAAAAATGATTTAAAATATAATAATGTTACATGCAATAAATATTAATATTTCAAGAAAAACAATTTTAAATATAATAATGTGATATGCCCCTCAACCTTTCAGGAGGCAACTTCAAATCCTTATGTCACCATATCAAGGCTTTTAAACCTAAAGAGGTTGCTGACATTTGATTAAAAATAAATATCATAGGTATTATTATAAGTGACCTTTTGCTTAATAATACATAAATCTTTTATAAAACAAATGTCTTCTAGCATGCATTTTGGAAATGGAATCCTTAGGCCACCACTAGAATGGACACCAGGAGCAACACAGGACATTTGTTCAGTGGTTTAGAGGTGGAGCAGATGTCCCTGAGAGGAAGGAAAGATTTCATGTTAGGAAGATATTTTTATGTAAAAACCATTGCTGTCTATGCATTTTATTCTTCTTTTGTATGAATAGTTGATATGTCAGTATCCTTTTTTGAAATATCTAATTATTCTTAATGTCCCAAATTTTCTGAGATGCAGAAAGTATGTTGAAAATAAAGGTAATAGCCCTAGCTGGTTTGGCTCAGTGGATAGAGCATCAGCCTGTAGACTGAAGGGTCCTGGCTTTGATTCTAGTCAAGGGCACATGCCCAGGTTGTGGGCTGGATCCCCAGTAAAGGGTGTGCAGGAGGCAGCCGATCAATGTTTCTCTCTCATCTTTGATGTTTCTATCTCTCTCTCCCTCTTCCTCCTCTCTGAAATAAATAAAAATATTTAAAAAATAATAGAGATAGTAAAAGAAGAGATTTTGTAAATATTAAAATTCATCTTTTGGGAGTGAAAGAACTAACCATCCTCTTTGAGCTGTATTTTATTTTGTTCTGTTTATGTTACATAATTAAAATAAATCTATGTTGCAACAAATTGTATGAATTCCTTTTATGTATTTTTTATTGATTTAAGAGAGGAAGGGCTAGGGAGATGGAGGTAGAAACAACTGGGGATCAAGCCCACAACCCAGGCTTGTGTTCTGACTGGGAATCAAACTGTAACCTCCTGGTTCAAAGGTTGACACTCAACCACTGAGCCATGCCAGGCAAGCTGAATTCTTAATTGCATGAATAAAATAATTTATTTGTATACTTTGTGTTGAAACTCATAATAAAGTTTGTCTTCTGTAAAATACTGATGGCAATTAATTTGAATTTGTTCAACCACCTCCAAACAGTATATTTGTGTATACTTGTCCACTGGATTGATGCTATAGAGGAGGAAGAGAGGACCAGGATGGTCATAATTAGAAGGCACATCATTACATGTGTGCAGTTTTGTTTCATGGTGTCCTATATAATACTGAATGGCAGAACAACCAAACAACAAATCAAAGCGTAATATGCTAATGATACGCTAAGAATGCTCAACTGCTCACTATGATGTGCACTGACCACTAAGGGGCAGACAGTCAATTGGTCGGCCAGTTGCTATGACATGCAATTACCAGAAGGGGACAGATGTCCAAGTAGTAGGTTAGCTTGCTGTTGGGTTTTGGCTGATTGGGACTGAGCAAGATGGTCAGACAGATATTGGAACCCTCCCTTGGTCCCTCCCTGGCCCGATTGTGCACTGGTGGGGTCCCTCAGCCTGGTCTGCACCCTCTCGCAATCCAGGACCCCTTGGGGGATGTCAGAGAGCCGGTTTCAGCCTGATCTCGCAGGCCACCCAGAGGGACCCCATCTGTGCACAAGTCAGTGCACCAGGCCTCTAGTTGTGTATATAACTGACAAATGCATTCTTATTTTAGATAGCTAAATTTTCTAGATATTTAGAAATACCCAATGTATTTATAGTAGTAGTAATTAGTAACACAAAACATTTTAATAGTATTGAAAATATTGATGGGAAATATTTTCTTTGAAAATGTAATGCCAAACCACATTTGTGAGCAGTATACTACCAGGACTTGAGCATTGGGTGAAAGTAGGTTGGAAGGGAGAAATGCAAAAGGAAAATATTACTCCTTACAAGTGAGTAAAGAGTTAACTATATTATGCCAATTTTGAAATAGCCACATTCTGAGGTGCACATGTTCATTAAAGGTAGAGGTGATAAAGTAACACATTTTGTTAACATATTGGATTTTTGCTTAAAATTCACATGAAACCTTGTGTTTGGGGAAGGGAAAGGCTAAATCTTCTCTTTGAGAATAACTTCTCTTTGTACTTACATACTGGATCAGGCAAAGAGGCAGAAGAGTGATGTATGTGTGCATGTTTTTGGTCATATTATATGAATACATTGTCAAAGAATTTAATAGAAATGCCTACTACCTATTATTTTAATAGCATGCGCCTGATAATGAATTCTCTTAGAAGCATTCTACTTATAGTACTCCATGGCTTTGTGTCTCATTTTAAATGGATCATTATGGGAATGCAATGTTTTAACTCTGACAACATTTTTAATCCAGAGGCTTAAGCAAGTTTTGACCTTGAGGAAAGCAAGATTGCATTTCTATCCTGATTGAGTATGTTGTATTGTTTGTTATGAAAATAGTCATGGCCTTGGAGCTTTGAACTGATAAATGTCTTCATATCTGAAAAAGAGTGATGCATACTACATGTTCTCAATGAGAGAACTATGTGCTCATTCGTGTAAATGTACATTCACGTCCACACACAGAACTAGACATTTTGTAAAACTGTAAACTTCTTATGGTTATGGATATCTTTAGTATCTTTTGCTTGTTGGGTTTTTTCAGTTTTCTATAATGTACATATTAGCTTTTAAAAGTTAGGAAAATGCTACTTTTTTAATTCAGTCGATATTACTATTTTTACTTCTCAAAGAAAAATAGTAGTTCATCTTCATATTCTCCCCCAACTTTAATGGCCTGATTTCTCTGACTTAAGGCTCATAGGACTATATATATTTTGGTTTAGTCACTTCACTAGCATCTATATTCACATTAATATTCCTTATGAATTTTCTTGGTTCTTAGCAAGCACTTTCAGGTTGAATGCCCAGCCTTTTATTATAGGAAAACTCCCTTGCGCCATATTCTTAAAACTTTTATTTTCTATTCCATGTACTATATTGCTTTTTCAGGCCAGCCACTATCTACTTTTTACTTTCTCTGTGGCTTTTGCCAATACTTGCTTCTAGGCCACTGATTCACATCTTGGTAGCATTGTTTTTGCTCTTAGCTACTTTGCATACATTTTTAAATTTCTGTGTGTTTTCTCCTCTGTTTAATTCCTTACTTCTGAGAGTTCTCTTTTTATCCCATTCTGTTTTTATACCATCTTATAACTCATAATCTCATTTTTATAGAGGCATATTTCTTTTTCATTTGCTTGAAATTTTGGAGGGTTTTCTCAACTTCCTTCTTTTTTTAAGAGAGAGTAGAAGGGAGCAAGAGAGACACAGAGAGAAACATCGATGTGAGAGAGAAACATTGATTGGTTGTCTCCTGCACACACCCTAACCAGGGCCAAAATTGAGCCTGCAACTGAGGTAGGTATGTGCCCTTAACCAGAATCGAACCTGGGACCCTTCAGTTCGAGGGAAATCCTCTATCTATTGAGCTAAATGGACTAGGTCTCTCTCTCTCTCTCTCTCTCTCTCTTTTTTAAGGGACACATATTTAAGGTGTGCTCCACTTCTTTCTCTTTGGCCTGATTTCTCTGCCTGCCTGCCTGTTTTTCTTCACCCTTTCTAGAGCCTCTTTCTCTTCCTCCTATTAATCTTCTTGTTTCCTCCTCATCATCGCTTCTTCTTTTATAATTTTACATAGTTCCCAGTTTTATGTATTTATCCTACTTATCAAAGAATATGAGTAATATTTCTTTGATGGACACACACACACACACACACACACACACACACACACACACTGAGTAGCCAGATTATTATGGTCTCTGAACACATAATAATCTGGCCACTCAGTGTATATCCTATATAATAAAAGGCTAATATGCAAACTGTTCCCTTGACCATGAGTTCTACCAGCAGGCAGGCTGGCCAACCACACATGTCCCCTCCCCCTGGCCAGGCTGGCCTGACCCCACCCATGCATGAATTCATGTACCGGGCCTCTAATATGTATATGCATATATATATATATATATATATATATATATATATATATATATGCATATACTGAGTGGCCAGATTATTATGTGTTCAGAGATCATAATCATCTGGCCACTTAGTGTATATACAAATGCTAGATGGGGGCACTTTCTCTGGACCTTCTCCTGGCACCAATATAATGTGATAGGATTTACTTGAGCTTTTATTACTGTCTGCATGAATACTCTATGAATTTTCCTCTTAGACTAAGAGCCGAAGGACTGAAAATAGATGGACAGAAAATAATGCTGTGGCTTGGTTAAACTTCCAGTGCAGTTTTAGAATTTCTCTTTAAATAATCTCCCACATTTTTCTCCATTGCACTAGGTTCTTTGGGGACAGTTTCTGAATAAGTTCTGTAAGTCAGCATCTTCATGCCTAAAATATACATTTATAGCCCTGGCCAGTTAGCTCAGTGGTTAGAATGTCAACCCATAGAACAAAGGGTCTCGGGTTTGATTTCAGTTAAGGGCATGTACCTAGGTTGCAGGCTAGATCCCCAGCCCCAGTCGTAACCGGAGGCAACTAATCCATAAGTCCCTCTCATTGGTGTTTCTCTCTCTCCCTTTCTCTTTTATCCCCTCTTTTCTTCCCTCCACTCTCTCTTTATAAAACAATGGGGGGGGATTCCTCAAGTGAGGATTTAAAAAATCATTAAAATATAGATTTATATATGGATATATTTGTAAGAATTCTTTTTTGTTTACTTATTTATTCACTCCTAAATACCATTCTTTTTAAAAGTGGAGCCTAGAATTTCATTGCCAATATAAGCCAAATTATTAAATTATATCCTCCGAGCTTGAAATCTAAGTTTTAACTTCCTTCCATGGTCTTACAGTTGATTATATACTCTTTCATTCTAAGTTCTTTTTATCCTTTTCAGTTGCTTTGCAAGAGGATTTGTTTTGTACCTTCATGTACACCACTGTTTCTGCAGTTATGTATTTGTCAGCAAATACTACTGTATGCATTGTAATAAAAGTTATATTTATAGAATTCTTACAATATGTCAGGCACATATTTTTGCATAATTCCATTTTAGGAGACAGATAACTTTTCATATTTTTCAGAGGAATAAACAGGCTCAGAGAGCTCAACAGTTTATCCTACTGGTAGACCTACTAGCCAAGACTCTAAGTGTTAGGTTTAGCTTTTTAAAACTCATAGGTTTTTTTTTGTGGTCTGTCTTTTTGCTTGGTTTATGCGATTGTTTTAATGATATACTACTTGTATGGCTGTTTTCATGACATAGAGATCACAAGTGTAATGTTAGCTTGACTTCGGAGACATGGTTCAAGGGCCTGATAGAACATCACCAATAATATCAGTTCATCTATGACTTGTTCTCATAAGCTTGCTAATACATTTTAATTACACCTGTTCACCATGCATGCTCTCTGCCTCAATTTATCATTAGATTTTTGAAGGCAGGTATATCTCCCTATAGAACCTACTGCAGTGCTACACATCCTAATTCATCAAAGAATAATGTTGCCTAAATGACGTGAAGACTCCAGAATGTATTCTCAATGATGCACTGAAGGCAGTTCAAATGGGTTGTTATCCTATATGAACGTTTAAGCCAAGAAGTATGGAGCAAATATGTAGTGAAGCCCTCCCTAATTCCCTCTGTAGCTGTCTATCAAATAAAGATAGACACAAAAATACAGGAAAATTGATCACTTCATGATTTAATTTGTAAAACTCTATAGTTTTAATTAATTAAAAGATGTTAAAATATGTGAATTAATTATGAAATGCATACTACAAAATTTGCACAGTTTGGTGTAAAGCCTATTAATTAAGCTGTAAATTCTCTTCTTCCCAGTGGAAAACCCTAAAATAAGCAATCCATATACTATATTAGCAAGACAAGCCATCATTTCAGGCCTGAATCATGGAATGGCAGTATGAGCATAGATTCTCTATCACTTGGGCAACCACAATGCATTTCTTATTCTAAATGAAAATGTTTAAGGGATATTTTATGGAAACAAAAATTATCGGATTCAACAATTTATATTTCTGTAGGTAATATTGTTTTGACTATTTGCTAAATGTATTAAAAATTTTTAATTTAGTGCTACCTGATAGCACTAAAATAAGTGTTTTAAATTTTGTAAAATTCTTATTTTGTACTTCAATTAGCCAGGTCTCTTTATATTTATCATAGAGAAACTAAGTATTTCTTTGCCCTGTTATAATTCTGAAATACTGGCCACCATTTTTGACTAAAATAAATAAAATCTTGACAAATCTCTTATTAGTTTGCCTATTAAAATAGTTCTGGGTTGATGGATGAGAACAATAGCTCATCTAAAAAGCATTCTTGCAGTGGGTGTAGATCTACTAGTCAAAGGAAACACATTGTTATCAATATGAGTAACACTGTGACGTTCAGTTTAACAAAATCATTCTTGGTATGAATGTTAATAATGTAGAAATGTGTTTTAAAAACCAATGAATGATTAAAATTTGTGTCGACTAATCTGGTTTTCTTTGTAAAGTTTCCCATTATATGCCCTTGTTCTTATCACAGTACTCTCTACATATTCAACAGCTATAGCATTTTAAAATATATTGCATCTGATCATTTCATTATAATTTAAATATGTTTACTTAACTTTTATGTGAATAACATATTCATATATGAAGGGTGTAAAAACAGTTGCTAAATGAAACTATTTTAATCTTATTTGCATGTGAGGCCACAAGATATTATGTTAACAGTGTGCTATGTGAATTCCTTCTTGTGCTTGTTGGTCCAAGCTAGTATACAGACCTTTTTTTTTTCTTTTTTTTAAAATAAAATATACTTTCTGAGGGGTCTTAACTCCTTGGCTTCAGAATAACACCATAACCTGTTATTCCTAAATTAGCGCATCATCTATGCATGATTTGTAAAGCAAGTATGCAAATACCATTTTGCTCACTGACTTCAGTGTATAAACAAGTAGAGGTTGCAGAAGCAGGGATATTAAAGAGAGAATTTAAAGAGGAATTAGTAAGGCGTTTTCTCTTACCCTAATAGTAGGACTGAAGCTCTGGAACTCAGATTATCTGCGGGGAGTCAGATAGTGGTGGAGAAGCAGGCTGCAGGGTGGACTGAATCATGGAAAATCAGTTCTTTCTCCCTAGCAAATCTCACAGATTTTCTTTCTAATGACAGTTTCCCACTGTTTATGGAATTGGGATTTGAGCCATTTTAGGCTATCTTAAAGGAAGGGGTGTAACCTAGCAAAGAGTTCATCCACCCGGCGCTGCAGGCAGCCAATTACTGATACTGACTTCCATTGACACCAGGATGCAGTGAAAGAGAGTGGCATTTATTGTATAAAGCTACACAATGGAGAACAGGCACCTTATACTGGAAAGAACAAAACAAAACTCATTGGTTTACAGACTAGGGGTTTATAGAATAAAATCCTAAATCATCATGAGTAAGGGGCTTAGGGTCCTGAGTGAAACTGATGGGTCAAGAGTGAGGTAAGGGCAGTAAATCATGATTTCAGGTCTTGAGGTAGCTTCCCCATCCCTCAGTCTTGTTTCCAGGGGACATGGCCAGAGGTTGTTCTGCTGTAGGGCTCGGGGGCTGAAACACAATTTAAGGCATGAGGTTATCTTCAGCTTAACAAAATTCATGCCATGTGACCACTAGTCAGGGCTTGGCAATTGTTTCTTGCTGCGCCCTGGTTATTCATTTTCCCACATCTAACAGGCCTGAGGCTAGGCAATTTCTATAATGGTTAACAATGTGCTATATGACTGCCTTCTTGTGGCTGTTAGTCTAGTATATAAACCTTTTTTTAATATAAGACATTTTCTGAGGGGTCTGAATTTCTTGGCTTCCGGATAACACCTAAAAACAGAGTATTCCATAGGAGCAGACACAAATGTGAAGCTTAATGAATCAGAGATTAAACACGGAATCTCTTAATTGGCAGCCTAAAACAACAAAGCACTAGGTATAAGGAAATCTTCATTATCCTTCTCACCATGACGCTGGTAGATCCTCAGAACCCAAAACTCCCCGATTGTACTTGACCAAATGTTCAAAATTGCCTATTTCTTTTCTTAATCTACACTAATAAAAGAGAAACAGGCAAATTGACCATCCCTCCACTATGCCCACCAGCCAATCAGAGCAAGTATGCAAATTAACCAAGCAAAGATAGGGGTTTATTTGCATACACAACCACAGAGCTAAAACTGAAGACAGCTTAGAAGGAAGCCAAGCCCTGCAGAAGGGAGGGACGCTGCAAAGAAGCAAGTGGGGTGGTGGAGATGCGAGGGAAGCAAGGCTAAGGAAGCCTTATTCTTGCAGGAATCTTCCTGCAATGGGCCTCTAGCATATATATATATATATATATATATATATATATATATATATATATATATATTATTGATCTCAGATAGGAAGGGGGAGGGAGAGAGAGATAGAAACATCAATGATGAGAGAGAACCCTTGATTGGCTGCCTCCTGCACGTCCCCTACTGGGGATCAAGCCCACAACCCGGGCATATGCGCTTGATGGGAATCAAACCTGGGACCCTTCAGTCCACAGGCTCAAACTCTATTCACTGAGCTAAACCAGCTAGGGCTCACAATTGCCTATTTTTTATCCTCCACTTTGTCTTGACCAAACTTTATTTAGGTTTCTCACCTCCTATAGGCCTCTGAGCTCTATTCACTCCAGAGCAAACTCTAAAATGTCGATCTAGACCTTCTTATCGGCATCTCCTGGGAATGAGCTGACCACCTCATGACCCTTTCTTTCCCTGTCAAACCCCATGGCTATTTCCCCTTGATTGTCCAGCATCTCCTTAAAAGATGAATCTCATCTGTGCTTGCCCCTCCTTTACACTCTGGAAAAAACATTTTTTTCTGTTTGAATTTAGGACAGATTTCTGAGAGTGGTGCAGTCTTATGATTTTAATTGTCTTCCTAATAATTAAAGTCTCTCCCTGTCATTTGAATGGCCAGATATATTGTTCTTTTCTTTCTTTTTTGTTTTTTGTTTTTGTTGTTAATTTTCACCTGAGGATATTTTTCTATTGATTTTTAGGAAGAATGGAAGAGAGGGGGAAAAACAGAGAGAAACATTATTGTGAGAGAAACACATCAATTGGTTGCCTCCTGCATTTTCCCTGACCAGGGCCTGGGCCGGGAAGGAGCCTGCACCCAAGTTGCGTGCCCTTGACCTGAATCGATCGTGGAACCCTTAGGTCCGCAGGTTGATGCTCTTACCACTGAACCAAAATGGCTTGGGCCAAGTACTAGTATATAGAGTTCTTATAAATGGTAACATCACAGTCTGAAGTGAGATTGTGATTGTTTTGCATTCTGGAAATTCACTGAGGTTTTCCGTGTTACAGGCACTCAGGCAATTAAGGAAAATGAAACAGGAAAACAAAAATATGAGGCAAAGCAAGTGGATAGTTGTCAGATTTCTGAAATAGATGTTCTATCAATAAATAGATCTGGGAACGTACACACTCCATTTCAAATTTAGCCAGGAAATGGACAGTTTGAGACAGCACAGTTTCATGTTTAGCAGGAAGAACAATTGCTTTAGGCTAAGGGCTTGTAGCTGTTGGTAGACTCTAGATTCTAGAGGGAGCAGAAACAGCTTAGCTCTTTATAACCTCTAGGCCTAAATGGTTTCATTAAAACAGTACCTCTTTCCAGGTAACTTTCATAAAAATTCCATGGCTGTTACTCATCCTTGGCCCCCCCTTGGGTCAAGTGCTCATCTCTGCAATATTCACCGTGGACTGAGAGATAAAGAACTTTCATTGATTAGACCTAAGTCATGTGCCCATCCTTAGAGCCGGGACGGAGCCGGCCTCACCTAAAGCCACATGGTCTCACAATAGGGAAAAGGTGGTTCTCCATTAATAACCCTGATGCCCTGATGTCCACTGAGAAAGAACAAAGCAACCCTGACTAGTGGAACCTGGTAGATGGCCATGGTCTACTCTTGCTGATTCTGAATAAAATTAACAGCATACCAACATCAGAGGGGATCAGTCAGTGTCCATGATGGAGTGAGACAAAAACGTGGCTACTCCATACACAGGTCTGAGCTCAAACAAAAACAAAAACACTGTGAAAACCACAAATTTGTCCAAACTTGCTGCTCTCCAGCTTAAAAGATGACTGTTGCTTCTTTACCACTTACAAACCCACTTCATTTATTACACCTATTGTATGAAAGTTGGCTGAAACCGGTTTGGCTCAGTGGATAGAGCATCAGCCTGTGGACTGAAAGGTCCCAGGTTCGATTCCGGTCAAGGGTGTGTACCTTGGTTGTGGGCACATCCCCACATCCCCAGTAGGGGGTGTGCAGGAGGCAGCTGTTCTCTCTCTCTCTCTCTCTCTCTCTCTCTCTCTCTCTCTCTCTCTCTCTCTCCCGCCCCCCCCCCCGCTTCCTCTCTGTAAAAAATCAACAAAATATATTAAAAAAAGAAAAAAATTGTTAAGATGTCCAGTCACCAGCCTGGCTGGTGTGGCCCAGTGGTTGAGTGTTGACCTATGAACCAGGAGGTCATGGCTCGATTCCTGGTCAAGATACATGTCCCGGTTGCAGGCTCAATCCCCAGTGTGAGGCATGCAGGAGACAGCTGATTAATGATTCTCTCTCATCATTGATGCTTCTATCTCTCTCCCTCTTCCTTCCTCTCTGAAATCAATAAACTATATTTTTAAAAAGACACCCAGTCACCAAATTGCCTCTAATTTCTGACAGCACCCAATCCAAACCAAATCCCTACTTCCTTGAAAATTCACTCCAAAGTACCACGAACCCAAACCCTAAAATTAGCTCCTCCTAACACCCTTATGTTGTCATGTCACCATGTGTGCAGGCTTCTTCGCTGCAGCAGTAAGAAGCCTAGGTACTTTTCCTGGTAGTCTTTGGCTGATTAGCAAGAGTACCACTACTCCTTCGGGAATCTTTTTTTTTTTAATTTCTTTATTGATTAAGGTATCACATATTCGTCCTCAACTCCCCATTCCAATCCCCCCCACTCATGCCCCCACCCCCTTATTGTCCTTGACCACTGGTTAGGCTCATATGTATGCACATAAGTCCTTTGGTTGATCTCTCCCTTCGGGAATCTTGGTTTCTGTTCAATCACCAATGCTTTTGTGCATGGTAAAAACTGCCAAGCCTCTATTTATGCTGAACAAGAATGAGAAGCCTTGGGGTGACACAACACAGATAACTTCATATTCTTGACAGCATGAAGATGTTACTGGTATTCAGCTTCAGTTTTTGTTTTTCCAGCATCCACGTCTGTAGTTTCCAAAGCAATCCAGTGTCCTCATTGAGACGGACTGAAATGACGAGCTATTTGCTTGAGATCATTATCAGAATAAGACAGAGAAAGAGTCGGTAAGCGACATTGTTTCTCAAAGCCTGTGGAAATTCATTTTCAAAAAAAGACCCTTTTTGATTTGCTTTTTCAGAGGCCCTGTTCGAAAAAGAAAGAAGCAATTTCCCTTTAAAACCTTAACATTTCATTTACGAACTCATCTTTCCTTTGTCAGCAGGCAGCCCTACCTGGAGGCATCCAGTGTTCCTGCTGCTTCTCTGATACTCAAGGCATTCCGCAGTCTATCATTGCACACCCATGATATTTCCTTTCATTTCTCCTTGTACCTCTTTCTTGAAGGTTCTCTCCTAAGGAGCAATGTAAATTTGAGCAAAAAGGTTAATAGCTGTTAATAGCTACATGTGTTGCCATTTCATGGGGAAAATGCTATTACAGAAAAATAGCTCCTGGCCTCAGTTGCAGATGGTTTGAGTCTTAATTCTTGTACTTTTGTGTGAAGGTTTTGCTGGGCAAGTCATTTATTTTCTCTGAACTACAATGTCTTTATCTGAAGAAGTAATCTTCATTTGAGCACTTCCTGAGGCTCTTTGATGTTTTCAGGCCTACAGATGAACACTGAGCTCACAATTGTGCCCCTGGATTTGAGACTCTCGCAGTTCTTTTGTTCCTGTTTCACAAAATTGTGAAGGGATTCATATTATACTGCTTATATGAAAGCATCTGGACAATTAAGTGTTATCATTAGTATGATGGCATGTGAATACTCCTTTCATTATGTTCAACTATGGGGAAAGGTAAGAGTGGACATTTCAGGGAAAGAAATTAGCGAAAGATGGAAGCATCTTTGGTCAGAGATAACTTGCTCGATGATTTTAAGCTACAAAGAAATTACTGTGCAAACTGGAGGATTGTTTTTTCCATGATTTAATCATTAACATGTAAACCAAGAAGTTATTCTTTCTATTTTGTCCATGTTAAAGAATCTTGCCGAAACCAGTTTGGCTCAATGGATAGAGCGTTGGCTTGGGGACTGAAGGGTCCAGGGTTCGATTCCAGTCGAGGGCATGTACCTTGGTTGCGGCATATCCCCAGTAGGGGGTGTGCAAGAGGCAGCTGATCAATGACTCTCATCGATGTTTCTCTCTATCTCTCTCCCTTCCTCTCTGTTCAAAATCAATAAAATATATATATTTTTAAATCTTTTTTTTTAATCTTTATGTTGAAATTATTAAAGTATCCTTTAATCACCATTGACCCCTTCTAGCCTGCCCCACCCCACGCCTTCACCCCATTATTTTTTTATATATATTTAATTGATTTTTTACAGAGAAGAGGAGAGAGGGATATAGAGCTAGAAACGTCGATGAGAGAGAAACATCGACCAGCTGCCTCTTGCACACCCCGTACTGGGGATGTGCCTGCAACCAAGGTACATGCCCTTGACTGGAATCAAACCTGGGACCTTTCAGTCCGCAGACCGATGCTCTACCACTGAGCCAAACCGATTTCGGCTCACCCCACTATTTCCAGTGTCCATGGGATATGCATATATGCATAAAAATTATCTTCCCACCCACCTCCTTCCCTCTGAGATACATCAGTCTGTTCCATGCTTCTATGTTTCTGGATCTATTTTTGTTCATCAGTTTATTTTGTTCATTAGATTCCATATATGAGTGAGATCAGTGAGATTTGTCTTGCTCTGACTGGCTTATTTCATTTAGTATAACACTCTCCAGGTCCCTCCATGCTGTCTCAAAGGGTAAGAGATTCTTCTTTCTTACTACTGCATAGTATTCCAATAATAGTACTGAACTATTCAATACATGTCATGGTGGTTTGAAATAGTCTACATAATTATTCCATTTAATCCTCATAGCAACCCTATGAAGTAGGTACTATCAATACCAAGAAAAATTTGGTCATTTGAAAGAATTACATAGGAATGCCTAGTAATATTTGTGCCCTCAGTGCTTATCTGGTGTGTATGTAGTTGTTCAATCCAGATTTATTGAACTAATATCTATAATAATAAAAGCATAATATGCAAATTGACCCAACGGCCAAATAGTGGAACCACCATCCAGACAACCACACTATGACACCCACTGGCAGAAGACCAGCCAAGGCAGGTGGGATGCAATTGGTGGGTGCCCGGCCATCACCCTATGATCACCCAGGCCACCCTCTGTGGGGTGAGTCATTGGGGGGCTCCACAAACCAGGGAACTGGGGGGTGGTGGTGGTGTGTGACGGTGGGCACGGGCAGCACCAGGCCAAGGCAGGTGCAGGTGGGGGGCAGGGACGCAAGGCAGCCTTAGCTGCAAAGGCCTACCCTTGAATAAATTTCATGCATCGGGCCTCTAGTTCTAAAATATTTATGATTAATATTTAGAATCTATAATACATAGTCATTAAACCAAAGGTTCTTGACAAGTTGTACACAACCAACAGCATGCTGGTTGTTAAAGGAAATAAGTAAAAACAAACAAACAAACAAAAACAAACATGTAGAACACAGATACAGACAACAGTGTGGTGATAGCAATGGGGTGAGGGGTAGGTGGAGGTGGTCAAGATGGCGGGTAAATGCGGATAGGAAGATAATTTGCTTGGGGCAATGGGTGCATGATGCAGTGTGTACATGATGTCTTATTGAGTTGTACACTTGAAACCTGTATGGTTTTGTGAAATAATATCAATAAAAAAAGTTCTAGGTTTCTAAATTTGATCTTGCTTTTTTACATGTTAAGAACTTAATCACCTCAACTCCTTATGTCCTCAAAATCTTCCCTTTAAAGTAAGAATTTGAAACTTCATCATCTATAAGAGTCTATCTGTATTTAAGTGAAGCACATTCAAAATGCATGATGTGGCCCAGGCAGTGCAGCTCAATGGTTGAGCGTCAACCTATGAATCAGTAGGTCACGGTTCGATTCCTGGTCAGGGCACATGCCCCGGTTGAAGGCTTGATTTCCAGTAGGGGGTGTGCAGGAGGCAGCCAATCAATGATGTTTATCTCTCTCTCTCTCCCTTCTACTCTGAAATCAATAAAAATATATTTTTAAAAATACATTATGAATTTTTCACATAGGGTCCCCCTAATTACCAAAAATATGTATACTACATTAACTATATATATTTATAGTATTGATTGTTCTAGGTAACTAGAGTTCACATTTAACTAATGTCTTGTGACAAGACAGATTTAGGTTTGCATTCCTTCCCTAAAACTTATTAGCTGCAAATAACTTTGCTTCTTTGAGCATCAGTCTCCTCCTTATGAAACCAAAAAAGAGAGAATTACCTTACAACCCAATTGTTTTGGGAATCGTTGAGATAACTTGCTATGATGTTGCTCACTTTATGTTTTCATTTGCGGGGGGGGGGGGAATGATAAAGAACAACCTATAAACAAATCCAAATGAATTTTATCTTCATATTTCAATTTAAACTTTGAAAATATAAATTTATTCAATTTTTCTTTGGATATTTATAAACACATAACACCCCACAGTAGGAGAGAGAGAGAGTCCCTTGTTAGCTGAATGAACCTTATAAGTTGGGAGACTTGAATATAAAATATCTCCCTCGGTGGTTATAAAGGAAAGTCGTGTGTACATTTCTGAATGTTCCATTACACACACTTGAATTGCAGTGGTATTTTAATTGCACAGTGATTGCAGTTTTATAAGCAAGACTTATAAAAAATCGTCTATGCTATACTATACTATATTGAATGAAGCATTTCAGCATTTAAGAAGATGATATAAATAAGAGTTGTAAACTGCATTACGCTCTTTTTATAAGGTGATTGCTCATTAATTCCACCTCCACTGCCCATAGGCTGAAAACAGTTGGAAAATGAGCACTGTAATTGACTAGCGTGGGAGATTTTAACACTTACTTGCAGTGTTGAGGGAAATCAGTTTCTGTGCAACTTCTGAACTAAGCTAAAATCTCTATCTAGAGCATTCCTATTAAGTGGCCATCTTATCAACCTTGCTTTATATATTTCATTCTTATTTCTTTGTGGGATATCCTTGGTCCTATAATCAAAAATGAATGTGGATATATTATGTTTTTAAGATCAAGTATGGAGTCTTCAATCATTCCTTTGTGGCTATTCCATGTATTGCGGGGGGGAGGGGGGGGGAATCATGGTTGAAAAATTACCTTTTTAGAAGTCCTATGACCATAATATCTGCTTTGTACTTTCCCATACTCTTTTATTATTACTTTCATTTCCATTTTTTGTCCAACTATATTCAGAGAAATTAATATGACCATGAAGAACATGTTGGTTCAGACAGATTTGTTTGAAGAAACCACCAAGACTGAAGATCACAGTAGCTGGTTTTCATCTAAACTCCCTATAAATGGGATCACTTTTTGAATGATTGACTGATATTTTTGAGGCTTTAATCATCAGATTCTGTCAAGATTGAACCAGCTTTACCGAAAAATAAAACAATAACATTTTTGGAATTATTTTGCTTTTGTTTGTTTTGTTGTTGTTTTGATTTTTTTTCAATTACAGTTTACATTCAATAGCATTTTGCATTGGTTTCAGTATACAGTATAGTGGTTAATTTTACTTTACAAAATGTTCCCCTGATATTTCTAGTACCTACCACACATAGTTATTACAATATTATTGACTATATTTTCTATGCTGTCATTTACATTCACATGACTACCAATTTTGTAACTACCAATCTGTACTTTTCAATCTCTTCACCTTTTTTATGCTGATCCCAATACCTTGCCCTCTGGCAACCATCATTCTCTGTATCTAAGTCTGTTTCTGTTTTGTTTGTTCATTTACATTGTTCTTTAGATTACACATCAAAATAAAAATCTTCTGCAAAGCAAAAGAAACCACCATCAAGATGAAAAAGGAACCATCTATATGGGAAAACACATTTTCCAATGATATACCTGATAAGGGGTTAATTTCTAAAATATATAAAGTTCTCATACAACTCAACAAAAGGAAGATAAGCAACCAACCTAATTATAAAAAACGGAAGAAGACCCGAATAGACACTTTTCCAAAGAGGACATACAGATGGCCAAAGACATATGAAAAAATGCTCAAGGTCACTAATCATCAGAGAGATGCAAATTAAAATAACGATGATGTATCATCTCACATCTGTCAGAATGGCTTCCATCAACAAATCAACAAATGACAAGAGCCTGAGATGTTGTGGAGAAAAAGGAACCCTAGTACACTGCTGGTGGAAAGGCAGACTGGTGCAGCTATTATGAAAAACAATCTGAAGTTTCCTCAAAATATTAAATATGGAATTTTTAATATGCTCAGCCCACTTCTGGGACTATATCTTAAGTAGTCTGCAATACCATTCATATAGAATATATGCACTCCCATGTTCAAAGTAGTTTTATTTACAATAGTTAAGATCTGGAAACAGCTCCATTGTCCATCAATAGATAAGTGGATAATAAAGCTGTGGCATATTTACACAATTGAATACTAAGAAGCTATAAAAAGGAAGAATCTCTTAACCTTTGAGACAACATGGAGGGACCTGGAGAGTATTATGCTAAGTGAAATAAGCCATTCAGAGAAAGACACGTTTCACATAATCTCACTTATATATGGAATCGAATGAACAAAATAATATGACAAACAAAATAGATCCAGAGACATGAAAGCATGCATCAGAATGAGGATTCTCAGTGGAAACAGGGAGGGGAGAGAGGGAAGGGAAGAGATCAACCAAGGAATATATATATATATATATATATATATATATATATATATATATATATATATATATATATATGTGTGTGTGTGTGTGTGTGTGTGTGTGTGTGTGTGTGTGTGTGTGTGGCCAGATTATATATTAGAGGTCTGGTGCACGATTTTGTGCATAAATTTGTGCATAGGTGGGGTTCAGCCAGCCTGGCCAGGGGGAGGGGACATGGGTGGTTGTCCGGCCTGCCTGCTGGTTGAACTCCTGATTGAGGGAACAATTTGCATACTAGCCTTTTATTATATCGGATACACACTGAGTGGCTAGATTATTATTTGTTCAGAGATCATAATAACCTGGCCACTCAGTGTATAACCCAAACAATAGTGGGCTGAAGGCCTGGGGAGGGTATAGGAATGGAGAGGAGGCAGTCAATGGGGGGAAAAGATAGGCACATCTGTGATACTTTCAATAATAAAGATTAATTTTAAAAATAATAAAAAGTAAGTAAATAAAAATAAAGACAAATTTGAATCAGCAAAAGTGGAAAGAAATAAAAGGATGAAATAACACTGAGCTTCTTTAACTGATATCTATCAATTCATGTCCATTTAAGTAAATGCAAATTTGAAGGGCCCTGTTAGATATATGCCAACATTTATATCCTAAAATCAGAGACATACCTTCATTTGAAATGCCCACAGACAATTTAACAAAAATCAACTGTATATTTATTTGTTCACAAACATTAATAGGAATCACTAATAATTATCTAAATATAAAAATAAGTGTACCATATTTTCTTTCAATATAATAAACCGCAAATTAATATCAATAAGACAAAAGCAATATGACTTAGGAAATAAACACACACATCTTTTGAACACTTGCAGCTGTGTAAATAAGGACATACAAATTAGAAGTCATAAATAGTTGACAAAGCCCTAGCTGGTTTGGCTCAGTGGATAGAGCATGGGCCAGTGGACTGAAGGGTCCCAGGTTTGGTTCCGGTCAAGATCACATGCCCAGGTTGCTGGATCGATCCCCAGTAAGGGATGTGCAGGTGGCAACCAATAATTCTCATCATTGACATTTCTATCTCTCTGTCCCCCTCCCTTCCTCTCTAAAATAAACAAAAATACATTTTTAATAAATAAATAAATAAATAAATAAATAAATAAATAAATAAATAAATATCTAACAAATACCAATAGGATATAGCTAAAGCAATGTTCAGTGTTATAATAACTTAAAACACTTTAAATCTTAAAAGTGTAGCAGATATTGTTAATTTCCTAACAAACAGCTCCCTCACCCTAGTTACTTGCTGGCAGAAATTGCTTTCCACACTTTGTGCTTAAAATAGGGAATACTTTGTTGGATAAAGTTGAATTTGCATGTGGAGATAGAAACTGTTCTAGCTACCTATAAAACCTGAGTGGGGCAACTCATGTATGGTGAGAATGGTAGAATACAAAGGTAGAAAATACAGGGTGTCCCTTAAAAATATCATTTAGCTGCTAAACTAGCTGTGGAATCACCGTGCCTCCAGACTTCTTGTTATTTGAGATAATAAATGTCTTTATTGTATAAAGCACATTTATGTGGATATTCCCTTTCAACAGAAAGTGATACTACAGCCAAGAATTAAAATAAAAGAACTAAGTATTGAATTTAAAAGTTAGAAAGAGAATAATAAAATAAATATAAAGCAATGCAGTGGATGCAATAGGAAAAAGGGCAACATAAATACCGGTATATGTTTAATAAACTTTAAAATAAATATATACAAAAATACCTGAGAATTGGTTATATGAAGGAGAATGGAGCAAAGAATAATACAGTCAATTAATTTAATTTAAAGTAAGTACAAATATATATATTTTGAAATGAAAATGGGGGAAATAACAGTTGAGAAAAAATAAGAGATCTTCCTCAAATCCTTGCAAAGAAGCAAGAAGCATGGATTGATTGCATATTTTAGGATAATATTAATCACAATGACCTTTATCTCAGAATGAGATAATCTAAACATTCCAAATCCTTTGAGTAAACTGAGAATACTTTTAAAGAAGTACCCTTAAAAAGATACCAAGTCTTAGTAGTTTACAGAAAAGTTCTAGCACACCTTCAGAGACTATAAACTCAATGATTTTAAACTGTGAAGAATGTAGAGAGCAGGAACAGTTCCTTTTTTTTTTTTTTTTTTTTTTTTTTTTACCAATCTAGCATAATTTATATACCTACTAGAGGCCCAGTGCACAAATTTCGGGGGGGGGTGGCCTACGGGGATCCACCTGTTGTGGGAGCATCACTCATCTCAGTCAGCTGAGCAGTGCTCCCACTGAGGGAGTGCACTGAACACCAGGGGGCAGCTCCTGCATTGAGCATCTACATCCGGTGGTTAATGCTCATCATAGCAACTGGTCATTCTGGTCATTTTGCCATTTGGTCACTTTGGACTTTTACTATATGAGATTATTCCTTACTCTTGCCTAACTCTATTGGCTAGTACTACAATAACACTGTAAAATAATGAACTGTTCATATGTATGAAGCCCCCCCCCCAAAAAAAGTCAGCTTATGTACTATAATATTAGAGTTACAATTATAAAATGGTTCTAAAATTAATGGAGGCAAAGGTCAGTAAACTTATTCTCTAACAGACCAGATGCTAATTATTTTTAGCTTTCTGGGCCACATAGTAGTACATTTCCGCACTCAACAAATGGACATGGGTGTTTTCCAATAAAACTTTAATTATAAAAACAGTCATAGGGCTAGATATGGCCTGAGGGCTTTAATTTGCTGACCTCTGAATTAATGTATAACAATTAAAATATCTCTCAGATTTGCACAGCATAGTTAGAATATGTAATGAAATAAAGCAATCTCACTTATAATAAGGAAAAAGAGTAAATTACAGTTATATGTGAACGATTTATATTATCAAACTTTAAAAGTCAATTGAAATATAACTGTTAGAAACCTAAAATTGCTCTTAGCCTTAAAGGCTAACTCATATAACTATGTCATTTTTCTCAGGTTAATCTAGAAATTGAGTATGACATTATAAAAAAATCAACATAATTATTTGCAGTATATTAAACGTCATGTAAAAAAAAGAAAATAAAAATACTGAATAAATTGTAGACATTAATATATATATATATATACAAACAATAATAAAATCCTAATATGCAAATTGACCAAATGGCAGAATGACCTGTTGCTGATGGTCATTGACTACCAGGGGACAGACACTCAACACAGGAGCTTCCCCCTAGTGGTCAGTGCACTCCCACAGGGGGAGCGCTGCTCAGCCAGAATCCGGGCTGGGGCACTCCTGTCAATTTCTCCCTGTTGCAGGAATCCACATGATCTCAGAGTTGTTTTCTGAAAATATACAAACATATTCTTGACCAAAAGTTAATAAAGGAATCTTTTCTATAAATTTGACTTGCGATTCTTTTTCATTTTTTGCCCAAATGATTTTCCTTTGACTTATTTTGACACCATGTATGTTTTACATGGGTGTCTTGCAGTTAGCATTACAAATGAAAGTTAATATTCTAAAGTAAAAATTTTCTAGATGTAATTTACTTGCAGGATATTTTTCCTTGCGTGATATTCTTCTACTACCCCCCCCCCTTTTATTCAATGTATGTTGTCATAAAACACAGCTGCTTTTAATGAATCTGAAGGCAACTACTTGCCTACAAAGGATTTTATTAAAATCTCTCTTCTCTCATTTTTCCTTCTCTTGCCACCACCAACTAAACACCATGGGCGTGTTTAACAAACACAAGATAAACACAGAAGATTTTTGTTCAAATGTAAGGTGGAATAATACTTCTTTATGCTGAATTTAGATTTAAATCTCATGGTTTACTGTTTAGTAACATTTCTAGCAATTACCACAGTTGGAGTAGATGTAGAAATTGCTTCAGGTAATGTATAAAATAATTTAACAGTAAGAACTTTCATTTGATTTTGTATTGGAGTGTTTTCTTTTTGTTTTGCATGATGGCTTAATTTAAAAAGGACAAATTTGACAGGCAAAGTTAATGATGACTAGAGAAATTGATTCACTGTGAGCTCTAAAATAAATGCAAAGGGCATATTCCTATCCCCTATTAGTGTAGCTATGGAAGCAAGTCATCATTGTAAAAACCAAATGGTAATGGAGGGAACTTTTAGTAGTGTATAGTGATTAGGGGGAATTTAGTAAGTACAATATATATGCATTTGTTTGGGATGACAACACATTTAATATACTTATCCTTTCACATTGAATTGTTCTGCACATGTGCAACACTTCATTCTTCAAAATAAAAAGGAAAGGTCCCTACTGTGAATAAATGTACATTTATGGCTACAGGTAATATATCAATATTATTATGTGTTTACAAGCTAACACTTCAGCTGATACATACTGTATGCATTTTCATCCCATTGCTGTGATAAAATTACATGATGAAGGACAAAGTGTTTGTTAGACCCTTGGTTAAAAATTTTAATTATCTGCCAAATCATAAACTAAATCTTCATCAATGAAAACAGAGAAAAGTTATTGAAAACATCTATTTTAATATAAAACAGGCAGATCTGACTAAGCTTTACCATTACTAACTTATGATCAAAGAATGTGAGGGAATTTGTAAAAAGAAGGAAGAAGTGGGAGGAGGAAAACAAAGAGGAGGAGGAAGGGGAAGAACAGGAAGAAGAGCAGGAGGATAAAGGAAATATATTCCCTTCTTTATTTAAACTTTTCCTGACTAGTATTAGATGACTTTCAGAGAGAATGAATACATGAAGAAGCATATGTTCTTTCTACATGTGTTTTGTAAAAGAGACTAAAGCTATGATTATAAGACACACCCATGGGTGGGGAGAGAAATCACTGATTAAGGTGAATATGGTTATTGGCCCCTTGTCCTTAACCTGTGGAACCCACAATTAGGGCATGTGCCCTGACCAGAAATTAAACCTTGAACTCCTGATTCATGGGTTGATGCTCAACCAGTGAGCCATACTGGCTGGGCTATGCTTCACTTTTTGTGTTCCACCTTTTAGTGCATACAATGTCTATCTCTGCTGGGCTTCCCTCTCCTTTTTTTTTTCCATGGTTCTTTCCATCTTGTCTTTCCTCATCCATCAGGATCAAGGTTCCCTACAGGCATGCTCCCTTGGTTGCAAGCCTCATGGGGACCCTTAGAGTTTAGGAGATGTATGCCTGTGGGGGAAGAAGAGAGGGAAGAAAAAAGTGGTGTGCTTCTGGGAGAGAGAGTACACCCTGTTACTTATTTTCGATTGAAAAGATCCTTGTGACTCGTTCTTACTTTAAGCTATGGCCACACAAATCAAGCTAAAATTAATAGCTCACAATCCCCATGGAAAACAACTCCTTGAATATATTTATATAAAAATGCTTCAAATTGAGAAAAGTTTCTGTCAGGAGTTAGACACATAAAATACTAAGAACAGTGGATACATCAGCACTTGTGCGTGTAGCTAGTTGGTAAGGGAAGACACGTTACTTAATTTTTTAGGATTCCTCTTGTATAGAGTTAGAAAGTGCTTGTATTTAATCTCTGAGAAAATCTAAGCATTTCTATAAGATATTTTCTCCCCTAGGGGAATATATTTTATTAAAATAACATTCTGGCCCTAACAGGTTGCCTGTGGACTGAAGGGTCCCAGGTTCCATTCTGGTCAAGGGTATGTACCTTGGTTGCAGGTTCTATCCCTAGCTAGGCCATGGTGCATGGGGGAGATAACCAATTGATGTGTCTCACATCAATATTTCTCTCTCTCTCACCTCCTCCTCCCTCCCTTCCACGCTGTCTGAAAATCAATGGAAAAAATATCCTTGAATGAGGATTAATATCTTCATAGCATTTTTCAGAAGAAATTTTGATTATAAAAAGAGAAGACACATATGTGGTAATATTTTATATACACACCTGACAAATTTCAAAACTTATTAACTTTCTTACCATTTTGTTGTTAATTCACCTCTTTGAAAAGCATACTAGTAGACATTTACTTCATGATTCAAATTCTCTGTTCTTTGCAAAAGCCTAGTATAGATACCATTTCAAATTTGTGGCTCCACGGTTTTAAATATTTGATGTTCAAGAAAGTTTCCTGCTGACCGAATAATTCTTTCACTCAAAGACATGGAAAGAAAAAAAAAATGGAAGAGACAAGCTGAGGAAAGAAAATTGTTCTTAAAATACAACAGCTGGCTGAATTAAATTGAGTCAATTACAGATTGCAACTTACATGAAATCCAGCTTTCAGCCAAGAGACGATATTGTGATGATTTAATTTTACATGAGATTCTATCTTATTTTACATGTAAAATAGACAAATATGGCAATTATCAAGAGATATATTAAAATTTTAATGCTCTGGGTGATAGACTGCGTCATGGGGAAATGTTGTAGTGATAGAAGGGCTAGAAGAAAATTTGCGGCTTATCTTTTAATATAGCAGTAACTAAGTGGGCAGATGTTTTCATTGTGGTACAGTTGGCCTACTTTTCCACAAACTAAACGTGGTTTTTTTTGTTTGTTTGTTTGTTTTTTACCTGTGTGAACATGGCCATTGACCTGCTTTTCTCAGTTCTATCTGTATTGCACATTAACTCAAAAAAGTGGAACTAAATCTACATATTATGAAAGGTAATAATGCAGTTGAAATGATGTATGCTATTTAGCAATTACTCTTATTTTCCCTTATATATTATGGTGTTAATATATTTTTCTTATTGGCAGTTTTATGAAAATTTCTAAATTTAACCCCACTATACGACAGAAAGGCAATCCTAGTTGTGAATGCACACACACACACATTTTCATGTCTTACTTAAACACTTTAAACAATATTTGGATCCATCTTCCCTTAGCTGGCTTTGTTATGAAGATGACATAAATTTACTGTTTCTTCTAAAATTTCTAGGGAATGATCTTGAGCCCGAGTCTTAGGCACAATTGCTTATGTCTTCTTTATGTGAAGTTGTTCAGGTAGATTTTTACATTGGTATTGACCTCAACATGGATATCATTCTTGGGCCATTTAATACTGTTCATTCTCTATAGGACATTCAAAACATTTTGTTTTTTATTTTTATTTCATTCTTTTTTATATTCATTCATATATAGCTTTAGTACATAAAGTCACTATAAAATGCTTATTATGTACTTAGTGTAAAAACTTCAACACAAATTTTTAAAAATTATTTAC
The DNA here is from genome assembly GCF_964339955.1 of Pipistrellus hanaki. NCBI lineage: Eukaryota > Metazoa > Chordata > Mammalia > Chiroptera > Vespertilionidae > Pipistrellus > Pipistrellus hanaki. The sequence goes on from NC_140524.1 coordinate 88,698,213, forward strand.
TTATTAAATATATAATAGATATATTACATAAATACATATTTTTATTTGTTATATATGTGGTTGTTTTTCACATTTTGCTATTTTAAATCTGCTATAATATAATCTATTTAAAATACACTCTTTGCATTTTTTCCTAATTAGCAAAGCATATGAAAACTGGACAGGTTGTGATGAGATTTTGAAGACTTATATGTGGTACTTGGTTTATTATTTCTGGGTATATGCTATCATGAATGAATAACGTTCTTGCTGCACCACACCTTATAGTTCTTGGAGTGTTCTTACTCACCTGCAAAGCAATTTCATCCTGTCTCCAGAACACCAGCCCCACAGATGAATTTTAAACCATCTTTTAAAAAACAAATGTTTTTCTGTTAATCTTCTTGGGGTTCTCAGGCGCATCTACAAATTCTAATGGTTTCCTCCAATTTAAAACTACACCATGGCAGCCCTGAAAATGAGCATCTTGTATATCTGCAGGAAGCATAATTGACAGAGGTCCCCAGGTTATTGCCTCTAGAAATCCATCGTGGTATTGGCACCAAGGTCATGTCTCCCATGAGCTGCTCCCATCCCATGACTGAGTGTTTTAGGGGTACCAAGGCAGACCCATTCTGGGAAACACAGGACTCCTCTGACAGCTGGTTTTGGCTCAAGGATTCCCCATTTGGCCGAAATCGGTTTGGCTCAGTGGATAGAGCTTCAGTGCGTACTGAAATGTCCCAGCTTCGATTCCGGTCAAGAGCAAGTACATTGACTGTGGGCACATCCCCAATAGGGGGCATGCAGGAGGCAGCTGATCGATATTTCCAACACTCTATCTCTTTCCCTTCCGCTCTGTAAAAAAATCAATAAAATATATTTTTAAAAAAGGATTCCCCATTAGCTTTGCTGAAACTTTATAGAACAACACAGCATTCTAATATATTTCCTACTCAAATTTATCTTCTTCTTAATATTTTTTATTGATTTCAGAGTGAAAGGGAGAGGGAGAGAGAGATAGAAACATCAATGATGAGAGAGAATTGTTGATTGTTGATCTGCTGCCTCCTGCACACCCCATAGTGGGGGATCAAGCCCGCAACCCAATCCTATTGCCCTGACTAGGAATCGAACAGTAACCTCCTTGATTCATAGGTCAGTGCTCAACCACTGAGCCATGTTGGCTGGGCAAATTTCTTTTCTTTTCTCTCTCTTCCACAGTGGTTAGACATGCTTCTTCTAATCCTCTCTGGTTCCCTCCCCATTTTCGCTTCATAAATGCTTTCCCCAATAAATCTCTTAGACATATAATCCCATATTTTAAAAAATATATTTTATTGATTTTTTTACAGAGAGGAAGAGAGAGGGATAAAGAGTTAGAAACATCAATGAGAGAGAAACATCGATCAGCTGCCTCCTGCACACCCCCCACTAGGGATGTGCCCGCAACCAAGGTACATGCCCTTGACCAGAATCGAACCTGGGACCTTCTAGTCAGCAGGCCAACACTCTATCCACTGAGCCAAATTGCTCAGGGTATAATCCCATATTGACATCTACTTCTCAAAAGAACTGAACAAGCATATATAGATTGTTTTCATTAGAAAGAACTTGCTACATTCTTTGCTACCTTGTTTCAAATTTTAATGGCCAAGATTCTAGATATTTTTTCATGCCCTGCATGATTGGTCAGTGCAGAATGTGAAATATTGCAAGGAATAGATTAAAGAACAGGTTTTACTGAGGAAACTTACAAGGCAAAGGTAGCAAGAGATGGCATCAATATCCTGATACTCCCGCCTTTCTGCAAAAACACATGCCTAAGTGAAGTGGAGGGACACTGCTTGCCTCTTGCTTTTGCTTGTGGCAAATATGAGAGCAAAGCCATCAATGTGGGAACAGATTGTTGTGGCCCCAGGACATTAAGTTGTCTCTGGAGACACTGAGGCTCATGACAGGTCTGTTGTCCCTCTTTTCAGTAGTAGCAACTCATGCATTCTTGGAGAAGCTGAGTGACACTTTATCTCCTCCCCCTGAGAGAACAGGGGATCCCAGTTCTCAGCCAGCTCCTTGTCTAGCAAACTGAAGTAAGCTCCTGGGAGCACATTTGGACACTTGCTCATTGCCCCTTCCCCACTTTAAAATGTTATTTGCTGGTGGTTCAATATATTATTTTTCATGATCCAGAAGCGTCCCTATTTTATATTCATAGAATTCTTAATATTGAAAGCCATCTTTTCATTCCTGAGATAGCCCTCTATTTCTCTCAGCAGATAAATCACTTAATGAACAATTGAGTGTGTTTCCATAAAGTCAGATCTTCTCATTTGAATTTACTTGAGATTGGACGATTGTGGAACCATGGTTTTATGTAGATATGGGTATGTGTGAGTGCACATGAGCTTATGCCTGTCTATTACCTTTTTCAATTATTGACAGCCTACCTGTGCTCCATTAAAAAGTAAATTGCTTAGCTTTCTAATATTTTCTATAAGACTAAACAGTTTATTTAGCATGGGAATTTCATAACAAAAAACAACAAATCATCTTTATTTAGAGCCTGTTTGAAATCTTTGATGTATTTTTCAATTTCTTCCATGCTAATTTGCTGGATCATTTTTTGTCTATTTATGTCCAGATAGATAATTTATTTTTCCCATAAAATACTTTATTTTTTTCAGATTGATGGAGTTATGTACTCTGTCTCTATTTTTAAACAGCTCTGTAGTTTTTAATCTTTTTTGCTCCAAAGTTTATATATCAATGCTTTCTATCATTACTTAACTTGCCAATATTTTATATATTAAATACTTTTAGAAAATAAGTACTGCATTCTATTTGTTACATTGTAATTAATTTTGCATATTTACATTTATTAATTTACTAGAGAGGGGGTGCATAAAAATTCATGCACGGGAGGGAGGCTCCTCAGCCTGGCCTGCCCCCTCTCACAGTCCGGAAGTCCTCAGGGGTGGGAGGCAACCCCTGATCAGGGGAAGGCAATGCAACATCACACCTCTGCTGCTGCCACTGCCAGCAGCACAAGCCTCAGATGGCCCTGGTTACCTGAGCCTTGGGCAGCACTGAGCACCTGGGCAGCTGAAATATGAGACTTGCCTGCACCTTGGGCTGGCCCTGGGTGGCTGGGGGGCTTAGGGGACTGGGGGATTCTGGAAGTAGGTGCACTGAATGGCTGGGCCTGCCTGGGGGAAGGCCCAGCCTTACCATGTGCCTGCCACCCTGTTGGGGCTGAGGGGACTGGCAACTTCCATCTTATGGCTGTGGGTGCCACCATCTTTGAGGACAGGACAATCAATTAGCATATTCCCTCCTTATTGGCTGTGAGCACTGCCATCTTTTTGATGGGGTGAAGGTCAATTAGCATATTCCCTTTTTTATAGATAAGATGCTCTATTATGTTCTGATTTTCCATGCTGTTCTTCAGTTAATTTTTTCTAAAATTGAACATTTATTTAATTAAATTTTTTAAAAATATGTTTTTATTGATTTTTTTAGGGAAAGAGGGATCAAGAGATGGAAATTTCAATAAGAGAGAAACATCGATTGGCTGCCTCCTGTACACTTTCTAGTGGGGGTCCAACTGACAATCCAGGCATGTTTCCTGACCAGGAATTGAGCAGGGACCTCTTAGTTCATGGGTTGACAGTCAACCACTGAGCCACACTAGCTGAGCTAATTAATTTAAATTATGTGTTCTCCAAGGAACATATTTAAACCTATGAACTTTTTTTCAATGAGTAGTCACTTTTACCAACTTTCTGTGTTTTTTTTTAATTGATGAGAGAGAAAGAGAGAGAGAGAGAGAGAGAGAGAGAGAGAGAGAGAGAGATCAATTGTCTCACATATGTGCCCCAACTGGGGACCAAACCTGTACCCTGGGCATGTGTCCTGACTGGGAATCAAAGCCACAACCCACAAGAATAAGTAATATTCTTGCTATTTTATGAATTATCTGCAATTACATTTTCTTATGCTTTTACAATTTACATGTTTTAAATGTAAAAAAAATGCATGCTTACTGTAAAAAAATCAAGCAACACAAATAAATGTATCTTTATAAAGAAAGTTATCTCTTCTACCCCAGATTACCAACGTTATATGTTTCTTTAACATTCCTTTGTACTGTCCTTTGTGCTTCTGTAGATATATTCAAATATACATAAATGCATGGTTGTTCACTCTCATCTATGTGTTTACAAAGATGGGATCTTCATTTGGTTTTTCTCAGTATTATACTATACAATTGCCTTCCATGATAACATATGTAGAGCTACCTTATTATTTTTAAGTTATCACTTAATATTCTCTTTTATGGGATTTAGGCTCAGGCTACAATTCTTTTTTGATCGAGTTTCATTACCCCTGGGAACAAGTGAGATTCTTTAAAGGTTCTGCCAATAAGTTTCAGTTCATTTAATTTGGGGTATGTTGACACATTTTGTATTGTTGACTCCTTTTTCCTTTGTCTTTGGCTCGGCAGGTATTATTTGGAAAGAATATGAGTAAAGATATGCTGGCAAGTTCTAGCCAGATAAAGTTTTAAGTTACTAGTCTCTCTAACTTTTGTGTCTATGTGTTATTCATTTCAACAAACCCCCCCCCATTGTTTTCATTTATACAGTTTGTTTCTCAAATAAAGTTGGAAATCAAACTTCTGCCTGGTTGGCATGGCTCAATGGTTGAGCATTGACCAATGAATCAGGAGGCCACAGTTTGATTCTTGGTCAGGGCACATGCCTGGGTTGCAGGCTCTATCCCCAGTGTGGTGTGTGCAGGAGGCAGCCGATCAATGATTCTCTCTCATCATTGGTGTTTCTCTCTCCTTCTCCCTTCCTCTCTTAAATCAATAAAATATATATTTAGAAATCAAACTTCTCAGCAAAATGTATATATAGAAGATTACCATGATATCTTATCTCCTCTCTTCTACCTCATCATCAGCCACTACCCATTTCCAAAAAATCAGACACTATCCAATCATTTTCAATCTTAGAATTTTCTTCTTCTGGACTTCTTTATCTAAACTTATGTGTGTTTTTTCTGCCTTGAATATCTTTTCTCCTTTTCTGTTTCTGATTAATTCTTACACATTCTCAACAATTAGCTTAAAAAGCACCACTTCCATAAAGCTCACCTCATCCTCACCCCATTCAATTATAGGTTCATTTGCAACTGTCTATAATAGCATCTATTATCCTGTTGCTGTATCTGATAGTCCCTAAGGTGTTTTTTACATTTTCCTGACTCCTTAAATTCTCATTATACACCTCCTCTTTATCTTCAAGAGCAAAAAATCATAGCACAAAATTTAACATTTAAACATAAATAATAAAGTATATGAAACACACACCCATATTTATATATAGACTAGTGACCTGGCTAGTGAAATTGCCCCTCCCACCCATGCACTGCCCCACCTTGACACCCTAACCTCACGACCCAGAGCTGAAGCATGTCTGGCCCCACTCCCAACAGCTCTGGCCTTCTCTGCCCTCTGTCCTGCTAGTCGCCTCAGGTTGGTCCAGCCTCCTCTGGATGACTCTCCACTTCCATCCTGCTCCAGAGCAACCCGGCGGCTCCACCCTGCTGAGCACATGCACACAGCTTCCTGCTAACATGTCTTTACAGTATGAGGGTGTCACAAGCACAGGCTTTTTATAATATAGGATGGTATATAAATAACAAATAGAAATACAAATATAAATCTCAGATACCGTATCTAGAAACAAAATGCAGTGTGAATTAATGGATATATGTTAAGTGACAGGTGATCTTTCCTTACTTCACAGTGAAGAATTATTCTTATATGGTCTTCTATTTTAATATTATGTGAAATTAAGTTTTTAATGGCTAGGTTGTAAGGAAGGGACATGGATGCTTCATATAGAACAGGGTACAGATTCTGCTTATTAATGAAGACTATTCATTAATCAATAGAATGACAATTTACACTCATTTCTATTTTAAACAAAAGGTAATGTTGAGAATGATTTAAGAAATATAAGTTTCATTTTGAAAAAAAAATAAAAATATGGGAGACAACAATTTTGTATGGGTATTTTTAAAGATATATTTTTATTTATTTAAAAGAGAAAGGGAGCAAGAAAGAGAAATAGAAACATTAATGATGACAGAGAATCATTGATCAGCTGCCTTTTACATGCCTTACACTGGGGATCAAGCCACAACCTGGGCATGTGCTCTGATGGGTAATCGAACCTTGACCACCTAGTCCATAGGTTGATGCTCAACCACTGAGCCATGCTGGCTAGGCTTAATTGTCTCTATTTAGCATAAAAAGAATGAGCATTAAAAGAAAGGAAGAGGTTAACATCAACCTATGAACCAGGAGGTCACGGTTCTATTCCCAGTCAGGACACATGGCTGGGTTCCAGGCTCCATTCTATCTCATCATTGATGTTTCTAACTCTCCCTCTCCCTTCCTCTTTAAAATAAATAAAATATATTTAAATAATAAAAAAAGAAAAGAAAAATAAATAAATAAATAAATAAGTAAAATAAAAGAAAGGAAGAATTAGAAAAGTAGACAAATTTTGTATTATCGATATATATGTACTAGAGTCCTGATGCACAAAAATTCATGCAAGAGTAGGCCTTCCTTCCCCCAGGCTGCCAGCACTTGGGACCCATGCTTCCCTCCTCCACCTTCCTGCAAGCACCCAAGACCCAGGCTGGCTTCCCTAGGGCCACCTGCAGGCACCCGGGACCCGGGCTGGCTTCTCTCCAGCCCAGGCTTCGTCAGGAAGGATGTCTGGAATGACTTCTGGTCTAATTAGCATATTACCTTTTTATTATAACAGATATATTTATTACCTTATAAATTACTAGAGGCCCAGTGCATGAAATTCATGTATGGGGGGTGTCCCTTAGCCCAGCCTGCACCCTCTCCAATCTGGGACCCCTAAAGGGATGTCTGACTGTCCATTTAGGCCTGATCTCAGTAGTATAAGGCCTAAATGGAGTCAGACATCCCTCTCACAATCCAGGACTCCTGGCTCCCAAATGCTTGCCTGCCTGCCTTCCTGATTGCCCCTAACCGTTTTTGCCTGCCAGCCTGATCACCCCCTAACCACTCCTCTTCCAGCCTGTTTGATGCCTTACTGCTCCCCTGCCAGCCTGTTTAACCCCCTCTGCCCTCCCCTGCAGGTCTGGTCCCCCCCCAACTGCCCTTCCCTGCAGGCCCAGTTGCCCTCAATTTCCCTCCTCTGCCAGCCTCGTCACCCCTAACTCCCCTCCCCTGGAGGCTTGATCACCCCCAACTGCCCTCCCTTGCAGGCCTGGTCCCTCCCAACTGCCCTCCCCTGCTGGCCATCTTGTGGTGGCCATCTTGTGTCCACATGGGGGCAGCCATCTTTGACCACATGGGGGCAGCCATCTTGTGTGTTGGAGTGATGGTCAATTTGCATATCACTCTTTTATTAGATTGGATAATGTAGAATTTATAAAGATAATAAAAGATTTGTAATATTAAACAAAGCTTATAAAATGGCTTTAAGACACAGGCAAAGCTAAAATGTCACTTAGCCTGGATGGTGTGTCTCAGTGGTTGAGCATTAACCCAGGAGGTCAAGGTTTGATTCCCAGCCAGGGCACATGCCCAGGTTGCAAGCTCCATCTCCAGTAGGGGATATGTGGGAGGCAGTCAATGAATGATTCTCTCTCATCACTGATGTTTCTATCTCTCTCTCCCTTCTTTCTGAAATCAATTTTCTAAAAAACACATTTAAAAGGCCACTTAAAGAGCCAATTTTAAGCTAGGGGAAATATTGGTAGAGAGTAATCTGAATAAAAATATTACCTATAGAAATATAACATGGAATCAGAAAACTATTATTTCCAAAATTATGAAAATTATCTGATTACAATGAACCTTAGTTTCCTTTACTACGAAATGGCACCAAATGGCATGCCTATCTCGTAGGTCTGTTTAAGTGAGATAGGTACTGTAAAAGTTCAACAATAGCACAAATCTATAACAATAAAAGCATAATATGCTAATTAGACTGGACATCTTTCTGGATGAAGCCAGGCTTTCAAGGGAGCTCAGGTCCTGGGTGCCAGAGGAAAGCCAGTGCCAGCAGCCAGGGGACGGAAGGCTGACCCTTGCATGAATTTTGTGCATTGGTCCCCTAGTTAGTATATAACATGATTCTCAAAGGAGAAGGAAGAGACTAATGTCCCCAGCAGCAAAATCACCTATTGCCATCCAAATTGAACCTGTACTTGGAAGTGATTTTTATTGTGTTGCAAGTAATTGGTGAATTGTGAATCCCTATAGAAATGCTATTTTGGGGAAGTCAAAACAGGCTTGAAAAGTTTACTTTGTCTAAAATGGTCAAATTAATTAAATTTCAAAATGTTCTTAAGTAAACATTGTACTGGTGCACCTGTTTGTAACAATAATCGCCCCCATTTTGTAATGAGCAGCTGAAACTAATGAAGGCAATTTAAATTTTTTAGAACACTAAATTTGTAAGGAACATGAATGATTTTCCAACAAATGGAAGTCAGTAATGCAAATTATACACATGTGCATACCTAAGTATACTGAACATCATGAAACTTGTTCATCTGTGTTGTATAAAACATGTACATAGTAAATGTTTAAGACATATTAGATAAATGAACTTTGTATTGGATTCTGAAGGAGAAGGAAATCACAAGAAGTAAAATTATTTAAATTAAAAACAAAGCAATTACTCCAACTTGAGCAAGTAAAATGCCATGTGTTTACATCAAAAAGTTTGGATAGGATTAATACACAATGAAGTATGCATATTCTTTTACAGAAGACTTATACTGTGTGGCCAGATTATTATGAACTTTGAATGCATAATAATCTGGCCACTCACAGTGTGTGTGTGTGTGTGTGTGTGTGTGTGTGTGTGTGTGTGTGTGTGTGTGTATTGGAGGCCCAGTCCATGAATTCGTGAATGGATGGGGTCTGGCCAGGTTGGCCAGGGGGAGGGGTCATGGGAGGTTGGCTGGCTTGCCTGCTGGTTGAACTTCTGGTCAAGGGGACAATTTGCATATTAGCCTTTTATTATATAGGATATACACTGAGTGGCCAGATTATTATGCGTTCAGAGATCATAAAAATCGGGCCACTCAGTATATACTGTAGCTATACTTGGGTAAGCATGTTTGTGATTGGAATGTAAATGTAAAATACTAGTGGACTCTGGGACAATTCCTTCAGTCTAAGTCTTGGTTTCCTCATTCCTAAGATCAGGAATTTGGGTCGGATATTTCATCCAGCTCTGGTATCCCAAATTTCTGTGATTCTGACTTTTATTTAAGTAGAACAGGCTCATTAGATAACCTGGGTTTTATGGCTGCAAATGGCAAGCATATATTTAGTAACAATAGTACATAATAAAGATAATTTATTTGGTTATGCCTTTTGCAGTTCATTTTTACCTCTTTCTTATTTTACAGAATCCATGCATATTTCTTGGTATAAATTTTATTTTTCTTGCAACTATACAAGCAAAAATGTGCCAATTACCATATTTTTCTGTGTATAAAACGGCCCTATGTATAAGATGTCTCCCACTTTTCCAACCCATAATTAAGAAATCAATATTTCAAACATAAAACAGAACACATTTTTATTTAGTAATTTGGTAAATTTACATACCAGTACTATGTTATTATGCAGCATATCACTTTATTCAGCCTCTGTGGAATCACTGCTCTTTTCTTCATCACTATTTATTCCAGACATAACAATTTCTTCAACTTCTACTCTATCCCTGCTGTCTTCTGAATACTGTCCATATATGTGAGATGATCCTCATGAACTGTTTGTATTTTCTGAGCTAACTTTGTTTGTGTTCTCATGGACAACCCTTCTCTCCTCATGAGCTTGAAGCACCATTTTGCCTTCCCTGTAAAATCTACAGTGTTCATTTATTTGCAAACATTCTTGCCTGACATTGAATAAGCTTGACATACAAAAGTCACTCTGGCACTACTCCATAATCCAAGTCTTAATCGTCTGCTCCAAGTTTGCCCATTTTTCTGATTTTCCTCTGAGGGCCTTCTTTTTTTGGCACCTTCAGGAATTGTTCTTCCTGTTTTCTCCACTGACTGATCATACACTCAGTCATAGGAGGTCCAAATTGTCTCTGCGCAGCTCTATTTCTATGCTCTTTTGCAAAGCTGATTGCATTCAATTTGAATTTTGCTGAGTAAGACAATCACTTACCGGTATTTATCTTTTTATTTTTTTGACATCTTTACTGGCTCAGAACACTCGGGTCCCTGTTGCATCTGCACACTCTCCACCTCCATCTCCAGTTATGGCATCAGCTGACGTCAGTAACAATAAGGCTTCTGATTGGAGAAAGCCTTATGGACAGCTACACACTCCCATAGCTTCCTCCTCAGCTGACTTCCATGTATAAGACACCCCTCTATTTTCAGTCTAACAATTTTAGTAGAAATCAGCATCTTATACATGGAAAAATATGGTACTTTTTTAAAGGTTGTAAAAATGACTTAGTATAGGAGAGCTGAAAGTGGTAACAATAAGAAGAATTTCTGTTTTTAAATTCATTGTTTGTTATGGTTCCCAAAGGATCAAAAAGTGTTTTTAAAGCATAGTGCAAGTTCATGTTCATGACTAATTGCTATGGAAAATGTTGTGCTTATATAGTATCAATATGTGTAATACAGAAAATCCAAATTGAAGTTTGACAGCACCCATCTCTAATTTTTTAATTGCAAAAACAAAAACAAACAAACAAACAAAAACCATCTATTGAATTTGCTGAAGCGCAGTTTCTATGGAACCACTTTTCTGAGTTTTATCTCAAATGTTGCACAGTACCAGGGAAGAGTATTATCTGCTCCTCATACAAATCTAGCCTTGTGCGAGTATCAAAAGCTACACACCTATGGAAAGAAAAATTCATACAAAGTTAAGAAAAAATGAACTTATTTTGCCCTCGCTGGTTTGGCTCACTGGATAGAGCGTCGGCCTGGGGACTGAAGGGTCCCAGGTTTGATTCTGGTCAAGAGCATGTACCTTGGTTGCTGGCACATCCCCAGTGGGGGGTGTGCAGGAGGCAGTTGATCGATGCTTCTCTCTCATCAATGTTTCTACCTTACTATCCCTCCCCCTTCCTCTCTGTAAAAAAATAAATAAAAACATATTTAAAAAGAAAAATGAAGCTATTTTTATTTTAATGAAAATAATAAGTGCCTAATAATCTGAGATTTTCTTTTTGCTCACCTTTGTCAGGCACATAAACCTTATCTGGATGTATTTGAGTTAAATTCCTTAAAATTCACTTCTGGGATAAGAGCAAGTAAGACATGTCAGTTCCCCCTCCCCCCAAATAAAATTGCAGGACAAATAACTGAAGCAAGAATATGGAAGGGAGGGGCCATCTAAACTCAAGTTATCTTGCTGATCATTTTAAGCCAGAGGAAAACCAATTATAGGGAGTGCTCATCTCAGAAGACAGAGAGAACCTAAGGAACAAGGAGAAAAATGTAATTTGAAAACATAACTGACTGTCTATGCTTAAAATTAATAAATCAAATAAAAGAAACTTTTTATCAGCCCACAATTCTATGTTTTAAAAATCTGAATTTGAGCCCAGACGGTGTGGCTCAGTGGATGAGCATTGACCTATGCACCAGAAGGTCATGGTTTGATTCCCAGTCAGGGCACATGTCCCGGTTGTGGTCTTGATCCCCGGTGTGGGGTATGCGGGAGGCAGCTGATCCATGTTCCTCTCTCATCATTGATGTTTCTGTCTTTCCCTCTCCCTTCCTCTCTGAAATCAATAAAAATATATTTAAAAAAATAAATGAAATAAAATCTGAATTTGAATCCCTTGAAGTAACAGAATTTACTTGAGAGCATTCTAAGGACCGCTGTCACTACAGAAAGTCTTAGTCTAAACATGAGCAGAGTCAAAAGTCCTAGCCTAAAACTGCTGCAAGTAGCTAATTAATTAAACTTTCATGACTTGACAATTGTGATAAAACATAGAGTTGCATACCTACAAGGACAGAGTAGTTTGTTTTCATGTCTATTTTAAACTAGGCTTGAGAAGATAATGCCTTTTTAAACAGCATCTGGAAAACTTACAAAAACAAACAAAACAGAATTGTAATGTTAGAAAGAAAATGGAATGATCTTTGATTGCCTTCCACCTCTCCCTTCTCCATTAAAAAAAATCCAGAAACTGAAACTGTGGAAGGATAAATGACCAGACCAAAGATTTCTGTTAGCCCATCTCAGGGCTGGAATTTAATTTTATGAAACTCTGCCCTTGGGTTTCCCTACTCACGATGCTGATTCCAATATTCAATTGTACCATTTCCCCCTTTGCATGGTATGTGATTTTTCTCTTCATTGCTTACTAGGAAGCAAGATTACTCAGCCAAGCATGTGTGTGTGGTTTCCCAGACAATTTCCCAGCTGCTGTGACTGTGTGTCCAGGATGTCAAGGCTTTACAATTCAGTGGTTCTCAACCTTCCTAATGCCTTTACCCTTTAATACAGTTCCTCATGTTGTGGTGACCCCCACCCATAAAATTATTTTCGTTGCTACTTCATAACTGTAATTTTGCTACTGTTAATTAACCGTAATGCAAATATCTGCGTTTTCCGATGGTCTTAAGCTCTACAGCAGCGGTTCTCAACCTGTGGGTCAGAACCGTTAGCAGGGTTGCCTAAGACCCTCAGAAAACACAGATATTTACATTACGATTCATAACAGTAGCAAAATTACAGTTATAAAATAGCACCAAAAGTAACTTTATGGTTGGGGGTCACCACAACATGAGGAACTGTATTAAAGGGTAAAGGCATTAGGAAGGTTGAGAACCACTGCTTTATATAGTCCTGTAAGTCCTGAGAGAGGCATGGTCATGTCAAAGACCAAATGGCAGGAGCTTCGCTATTGTCCTCCTCTTGCCTGATACGGTCCCTCTCTGTGTGCTTTCCATCCCTTAGGATCCATCCCTGCTTAGTGATGATGAGAAAACTCAGGTTAGGTTTTTGTTCTTGAGGATGACCTCCAGATGTTTCGATCATTCATGCCTTGGGCTGACTTTCCCTATCTGATAATTTCTTGCTCTAACCTCTGTGTATCCCCAAACAAGGCAGCAGTGTGATCCAAATGTGCGGTTGGAGGGTCAAGAGATGGGTTTTGGGTCTTTCACCTGATTTCTGATCCAACATCATACTAGTGCAGGGATGACACATAGTTCTGGAGCATAGTTATTAAGAGCTCAAATTTTGGGTTCAAAGACTGCATATAATCTCTTGAGAGCTCTGTGCCTATTTCTTCATCAACCAAATAAGATACTAACAAAACATAAATTATAGAATTGTTGGGGAAAATATTGGAATTTTTTTTTTGCCTGACAAAGAGTAATGCTTGAGCCCAGCCAGCATGGCTCAGTGGTTGAGTAGTGACCTGTGAACCAGGAAGTCACTGCTCTATTCCCAGTCAGGGCACATATCCTGGTTGTGGACTCAATCCCCAGTGTGGGGCATGCAGGAGGCAGCTGATCACTGATTCTATCTCATCATTGATATTTCTATCTCTCTCTCCTTTCTTTGAAATCAATAAAAAAAAATAGGTATTTAAAAAAAAAGCACTGCTCATAAAATGTAGTTATGATTATTACTGTTAGTTTGGTGGCTTTCTATCACCCATAAATACTACCACCATCAATTTCCTTCTTAGAAAAAAGTTTATTTAAATCTGTTGCATGAGAAAGGATGGGTTTTCATTTTAGTTAGAATGACCTGATTTAAAATATCAACTATACAAGATCCTAGGTTAATAAACTCTGGATAAATTATTCCCTCTCTGCCGAAACCGGTTTGGCTCAGTGGAAGAGCGTCGGTCTGCGGACTGAAAAGTCCTGGGTTCGATTCCGGTCAAGGGCATGTACATTGGTTGTGGGCACATCCCCGGTAAGGGGTGTGCAAGAGGCAGCTGGTCAATGTTTCCCTATCATCGACGTTTCTAGCTCTCTATCCCTCTCTCTTCCTCTCTGTAAAAAATCAATAAAATATATTTTTAAAAAATTATTCCCTCTCTCACAGTCCTAGTAGTCCTCATATGTGGCATTAAGGTTGTATCAGATAATTGTTTTACAAAATAAAATGAGAGATGAGAGAGAGAAAGAGAGAGAGAGAGAGAGAGAGAGAGAGAGAGAGAGAAAGAGAGAGAGAGAGAGAGAGAGAGAGAGAGAGAGAGAGAGAGAGAGAGAGAGAGAGAGAGAGACAATTGTGCTTCCTACAAGTGGTGATGCGGAGAGTAAGCCTTATGGAAAATATGTGTGTGGAAGATGGTGGGTGGATGTATGACTAACAGGAAATTCAAAATCCTGTAAGGGGCTTAAGGAAATAATTTAGTTCTGGTCATACTACTATTTGTTTGTTTGTTTGTTTGTAGTACTTATGAAGTTTTGTAGGAGTGACATAGAAAATAAATTTCGCAAATCCTATATAATAAAAGAGTAATATGCAAATTGACTGAGTGGCAGAACAACTGGTAGCTATGTCACACACTGACCACCAGAGGGCAGACGCTCAATGAAGGAGCTGCTCCCTCATGGTCAGTGTGCTCCCACAGGAGAAGCACTGCTCAGCCGGAAGCCAGGCTCACAGCTGGCAAGCACAGTGGCAGCACTAAGGATGTCTGATTGCAGTTTAGGCCTGCTCCCCACAGCTGCCAGAGGGATGTCTGACTGCGAGGAGCAGGCCTAAGCAATCAGTGGGACATGCCCTGAGTTCTCCCAGACTGTTAAAGGGTGCAGGCCTGGCTGAGGAACCTCCCCTCCCCTCCATCCCATGCAAAATGTCATGCACCAGGCCTCTAGTAAAAAATAAAAGAAGATATTATCTGTTATCCTGTTTAATGTGAAACAGTATCTATGGCAGTTTGCAGCCATTTGTGACGATGCTATGTGTGTTAAATATCTCAAAGGTCTTTGGAAATTTGAATCCTCAAAGCTAATAAAGCAGACAAATGAAAATGATCATGTTGAAGCTTCACTAGACTGGTTTTGGGATATTTTTATAATTATAATGTTATGGTCTTCTCTTACTAAAACACTAAGAATTCACTAGGTGGCTTGCCAACTAGAGTAAGCCCATCATTTGACTTGTTCCTGTGATTGCAGAAGAGTTTGAGTGTTTCTGAAGCAGAAACAGAAAATAAAAGGCTTATTTAAAGAATTTACTCCAGACATGAAATAGAGAGGGGGTAAAAGCTTTCCTGGTATTCAGGGCTCATCTGTGGCTGGTCCAATTTGCATGACCTTTATAGGCCCTTTCCAGAAATATAGCTCCCATGAG
The DNA here is from genome assembly GCF_964339955.1 of Pipistrellus hanaki. Taxonomy (NCBI): domain Eukaryota; kingdom Metazoa; phylum Chordata; class Mammalia; order Chiroptera; family Vespertilionidae; genus Pipistrellus; species Pipistrellus hanaki. Next base: position 88,713,574 of record NC_140524.1, read on the forward strand.
ATATTTGAAACAATACATTTGTCCTGTATTTGTTTGTTGTTATTGTGTCTTTTTCAAAATAAAAATATTTCTACACAGGATAATATATCAAGTCTCTAAATTGTGACTTAGCTTCTTACTAATTGATTTTTCCCCTCTAGACTCTAGAGTCTAGAGCAAGCATGTCAAACTCAAAGGCTAACATGGGCCAAGTAAACAAGGTTTAAATTTATGTGGGCCACAAAAAAACAAAAGCTTAATTTTCATAGAAACGTAGGTTTATCTCAATAGAGACATGCCAAATACAAAGGGCTAAATAAATGAGTCATCATTAACATAAAATAATGGAACATTTCAATTAATATTTTTTCTTGACCATTAACTTACCAGACATTGAATAACTGCACAAGTTAATATGCTTAACTCAAATAAACCTATTTTTTTTATTCTCCAAAAGCAAAGTATTTCCTGTTATGCACACCAAATGAGTCAGTACAAGATTAATGACGTGGCAATCAGTTGCTAAAATACTCTCTGTTAGTATTAGTGGAGAGAAATGGTGCGCCTGCACGTAAGGCACATAAGGGAAGTGACTGCAACACGATTCTAGTAATCAGTCACTAGCGAATGTTGTAGTTCATTATTAATAATTATGATAATGGGATATCATAAAAATTAAGTTATGAAATTTTTATTAAAACATTTCTTACATTCTGTTATATTGGCTGGGCTGCAAAAATATTCGTTGTGGGAGAGAAACCAAGATGAAGGCATAGATAAACATCTAAATTGCTGCCTCGCACAACAATATCAAAAATACAACTAAAAGACAAGACACCATCCAGAACCACAGGAAAGCTGGCTGAGTGGAAATTCTACAACTAGAAGGAAAGAGGAAAGCACATTGAGACTCAGAGGAGCTGAAAAAGGCTGAGGTACAGAGACTTGTATGAGCACATGCACGCATGCAGAAAGGATGGGTGGCTGAGTGCATGAGAAGCTGAGTGTGTGGCTGGCTTTCTAAAGTGGAATTGAGATGGAAGCACCAGACTGCACTGAACTCCAATCCCCGCGAGACTCTGGGAAACCAAACTCATTCGTGGCGGGGGGGGGGGGGGGAATCTCGATTGTCAGGAAAAGAGAAAGTACACTGAGCTCAGGGGAGCTGCGGAAGGCAGAGGTCCGGAGGCACGCACATGCAGAGAGGCCTGACTGCTGAGTGCACGGGCAGCTGAGTGCCTGGCTGGCTTTCTAAAGCAGGAGGGAGATGGAAGCTCCTGACTACTCTGAACTCCAGTTCCGGGCAACTTTCTGGGAACCCAGACTCATTCAGGGAGAAACTAGATTGTCTCACAGCGGACAAAACTCAAGGGCAGCTTTCTCTCAAAGGTGCTTGCAACATTTACCTAGGGACACTGAGACACAGGGGCCTATTAGGGCAGAGCTGATGGGAAACCAAGGCTGTCTGCTCTGCCCTGAGACTCCACCCCATCCAAGCTGAGCACAGAAGCATTTGCAATTTTGCAAGTTTTGAACAGAAGGTCTCCCAGCTTAGACACAGCTGATCCTCACAGCCAATTGACTTGGAGGTCAATTCCTCCCAGTGATACCAACAACAATCAAGATTTAACTACAACAAGGCGGTGCACACAGTCCACAAAGGGGTGCACCAAATGTGTCACCTCAGGTAACTGGGGAGGCTGACCCACTGGGCCCTATAGGACACCTACCACACAAAGCTACTCTACCAACTCAGGGAATTAGCGAAAATGCGGAGACAAAGAAACAGATCACAAATGAAAGAAATGGAGGAAAGCAAATGACTGAATATAGAGTTCAAAACCATGGTTATAAGGTTTTTCAAGAATTTCATAGAAAAAGCTGATAAATTTAATGAGACCCTCAAGTATATGAAAAAGAACCAACTAGAAATTAAACATACACTGACTGAAATTTTATATATATATATATATATATATATTATACAGAGTCTTAACAGCAGACTAGAGGAACACAAGAATCCAAGTCAAAGATTTAAAATACAAAGAAGCAAAAAAACACTCAACCGGAAAAGCAAAAACAAAAAAAGAATCCAAAAATTTGAAGATAGTGTAAGGAGATTCTGGGACAACTTCAAGCATACCAACATCCAAATTATGGGGGTGACACAAGAAGAGGGAGAACAAGATACTGAAATCCTATTTGGAGAAATAAAGACCAAAAACTTCCCCCACCTGGTGAAAGAAATAAACTTACAAGTCCAGGAAGTGCACAGAACCCAAACAAAAGGAATCCACAGAAAGACACATCATAATTACAATGCCAAGAGCAAAAGACAAAGAGAGAATCTTACAAGCAGCAAGAGAAAAACAGTTACCTACAAGAGAGCACCCATATGATTGTCAGCTGATTTCTCAACAGAAACTATGCAGGCCAGATGGCAAGAAATATTCAAAGTGATGAATAGCAAGTACCTACAACCAAGATTACACTACCCAGCAAAGCTATCATTCAGAATTAAAGGTCAGATAAAGAGCTTCACAAATAAGAAAAAAAAAAAAAAAAAAAAAAAAAGCTAAAGGAGTTCATCACCGCCAAACCAGTATTATATGAAATGTTGAAAGGAATTATTTAAGAAAAGGAAGAAGAAGAAAAAGGTAAAGATAAAAATTATGAACCACAAATACATGTGTATCAAGTGAATCTAAAAATCAAGTGAATAAAAAATCTGTTGAACAGAATAAATTGGTGAATATAATAGAATCAGGGGCATAGAAAAGGAGTGGACTGACAATTCTCCGGGGGGAAAGGGGTCTAGGGGTGTGAGAAGAGACTGGACAAAAATCATGCACCTATGGATGAGAACATTGCCATTAGAATATTTCTGAACTAGGCTTTCGGTTTAACAAGGAAGAAGGGAGATACATGAAACAAATCTGCTATAGCCAAGTCCAGCCTAAACCAGGAGATCACTTGTTTACTCATTGATGCATAAGAAATAAATGTGTAGTGTTTACATAATCTAGATTTTCTATTTGTTATACCATATATCATGGCAATAAAGAACTGATATATTGGGGCATACTGAAAACCAGTTTTGCCAATTCTCCACAATCTTTTCAAGTTCCTTTCCCCTTATCTGAGGTTTGAAGTAATTGGTTGAAGGGAATATAGCATAGACATGATTCCACTAAAGTCTTTATGCATCTTCCAGGCCCAAGTAAACCATCCATGATTATGTTATCTCTTGAAGTATATATCAAATTGCTTCCTTAAAGTTTGTTTGTTTTTTAAAATATATTTTTATTGATTTCAGAGATGAAGGGAGTGATATAAACATCAATGATGAGAGGGCATCATTGATTGGTTGCCTTCTGCTCGCCCCTGCAACCCGGGCATGTGTCCTGACCAAGAATCAAACCGTGACCTCCTGGTTCATAGCTTGATGCTAAACTACTGAGTCACGCCAGCTGGGCTACAGCTTGTTGTTTTTTATTTGCATCTATTGCTATTAATCTACATCCTTTCATAAAGAATCTCATAATCAAAACAAATGATCAGTAATGTTTCTTTTGCTCTGGCTTTCTTGAATCTTCTCATGGTGATCTATACAAACTTACATTTTTGCTCGGATTTTATATTGAAATCTTAAGTCTTTAGTCTTAATATTTTCTTCTTTAGCTCATTTTTACTATTTGGTATTGTATGAAAAACTCATTATTGGAGCTTTCAAAAAGTATATGAAATGGAAATAAAGCATATTCATCTTTATTTTGATCCTTTCAGATATGCTCTCTCATTACTTGCACAACTTAACCCATTGTGTGGATATATTCAAACTCTCTTTCATCTCTCTAAACAAACATAAATTACAAAGTAAACCAATTCAATTACAACTAAAGATTAACACATAAGCTTTCCTCTCCTCTCTATTCAGACAACTCCTGCCAGTTTTGTAAAGGGAAATTTTAGAACTCAGTCTAAAATTTCATAACTTGGTAAGTTATTAAAAAGTTTCAGTATGTTGAGGATGATACTTAAGTGGAGAAGCAGAACTTGCATAATACTTTCTACATATTTCTGGCATTTGCATGGTTTGTTTAAAAGTTGACCCATAATGTTATTTTTCAGGTAATTGTTTTCTCTCATTTGGGCCTTCCCCTTTTATGGTAATATTATACCTTGAAAATTATGAATATTACAATGTGATACTTTCTTACTATCCACTGTTAATATCATTAGAGAATCTTTATATGCTCCAAAGAAGGCCTTCCCTACCTCCACCTTTAATTCTGATCCAAACTTCACCAATCCATGCTCCACCTAATAATGAGTGATATCTTAAAATTCATATCAGATTATCACATTTTTTACATAAGCTTTTTAGTCATTTTTAAGTGCACTTGGAAAAAAATTAGTGTCTTAAACATGGCCTTAATTCTCTCTTTCTCCTGCTTTTCTTTTATGTCAGCCTTGCTGTCTTCTTTCATATCCTCTGAAAACCCCATTTCTAGAAAACCCTTTTCTCATCTCAGGCCTTAGCAAATAGCATTTGCAAAAACTTGGAAATAAAATAATAAATAGAAAATTCAGGAAAGCAAATATTGTCTTTATGAATGTGGCATCCTAAATAATAAAAGGCTAATATGCAAATTGACCAAATGGCAGAATGACAGGTCGCTATGACATGTACTGACCACCAGGGAGCAGACACTTAATGCAGGAGCTGCCTCCAGGTGGGAGTGCTGCTCAGCCAGAAATCAGGCTCACAAATTGGCCATGATGGGAGTGTCTCCTGCCTCAGTGGCAGTTGGCCATCCCCCAAGGGCTCCTGGGCTGTGATAGGGTGCAGGCTGGGCCAGGGGACCCCCCTGAGTGCATGAATTTTCATGCACTGGGCCTCTAGTAGGAACATATTAGGAGTGGATGCAAAGATTAGCTCACACTTGCTCATATGCTACAGAAGATACCTATTTGTGTTAATGTTTGTGTAAGAATGTGTGATAAACTATGCTTTATATAAATGCAATATCATATGTTTCTTGGTAGCAAGCATGATCAAATGTTTCTTATAATACAGGTGATGAAAATTATTTAACCTCCGGTAAATCATTTTAGCCTGAGATGTCTCATTTAAAATAAAAAGGAGCCTGGCCAGCGTGACTCAGTGGTTGAGCGTCAACCTGTGAGCCAGGAGGTCATGGTTCAATTCTCAGTCAGGGCACATTCCCAGGTTGTGGGTTTGACCCCCCAGTGTGGGGCATGCAGGAGGCAGCCAGTCAATGATTCTCTCTCATCATTGTTGTTTCTCTCTCTCTCTCTCTCTCTCTCTCTCTCTCTCTCTCTCTCTCTCTCTCTCTCCCTCTCTCTCTCACTTCCTCTATGGAATCAACAAAAATATATTTAAAATATATATTTAAAAATTAAATTATAATAAAAAGGAATTATTATACCTACTCATGGGGTTGTTGTATTTCAGAGATTATTTTTTTGTAAGGCACACACAGCACTCAGCATATTGGAGCTATTCTATACACATCAGCGAGTTCACTGCAATGAGGAATGTTAAGCACAAAACAGGGATTTTATTTCCAATGAAATTATAAACTCTCTTAGAACAGAAATCCTTAAAGGGAAAAGGGATAAGTACCCATTAACCTACTCATATGTTAATAATAATGACTAAAATATTAAGAGTTTCTGGACTATTTCATTTCCCAAATGAAGACTCCTGCCATGTCACTGAGGAAAGCTTTGATGACAAGCATTGACCTAAAATATTTAAAGAACTAAATTCACCATGCTTGTGTGGTCAGAACCTATTCCCTTTAGATTCAGAGTCACTATATATTTCTCTCTGATTAAGCACCTGTTCTAATATTAACTAACATTTCTAATTTCATTATCTTTTGCTAACAAAGCTTTCAGGAATGCTTTAGCCAGCTTCATCATTTAAGAAAACAGTTTCAAATTGCTACATTAGATTAATTTTTAAAATATTTATGAGCAGATCAGGTAATGGACATGATTGTAATGCCTAAAAGAAAATGAATATAGAAAACATATAAGAAATAGGGGGCATGCAGGAGGCAGCCAATAGATAATTCTCTCTCATCTTTGATGTTTCTATCCCTATCTTCCTCTATCTTCCTCTTTGAAATCACTAAAAATATATATATATTTTAAAATATATTGAATCTTGTTCTTTAAAAATTCAAGTCTCAAAACTCACAAGAACAGATTTTTTTTTTACTAAGTTGTTAATGCCACTGTTAACTACTGTGAGAGCAGTTTGTATTGTATTATTCCTACCTTCAAGGGTATTATTTTGGCCAGAATCCATAGTTGGAGGTAAAGGTTATTAAAAACAAATTTATCTTCAGAATGTTGAAGTTCCACTTTGATACTAAGAAAAGCCTATCATAATAGGATGCAAATATTAATCATGAGTTAATAAACTGTGTAGTGCATCTAATAATAATTTATTTCATCTATTATAAACATTAATTTTTTTTAATTTATTTTATGCCAAACACAGGACTCAAAGAAATTCCTTAAAGCACAGTATTCACTTTGAAAAAGAGGACTTTCACAGGATGAATATGATACAGGAATAGTTCTCTACACTTGGTGTGAGTAGTTTCATCAGTTAATTTGTTGAGCAAATTACATAACCTCTCCATGCCTCAGTTTACTTCTGGGGATAGGCCCTTGTGATGATTTGATGAGACAATAGCTATAAATTGTATGTGTTTTTGCAGCAGATGGAGTTCCCCAGGAAGCTAACTCTGACTTGAAGATGAAGGCATATTCTTAGGATAAACACTGTGGAATGGAATGTTACAGAATTTATCAGGCAACAGAACAATATTCTGGAGTACTTGGAAGTCCAGGATAAACCTATTTATTTTCAGATGTTTCACAAGTACTAGTACAGTGACTCAGGGGCTCAGTTCTCCAAATCCTGATTATGGAGGAAGCTTTCTTTTTATACCCTTAGTTTCTTTGTTTTCTATTTCCTAACTACAGGCTTTTGTGGTGGGCTTCCACAGCCCCTCCTGAGTCAGTTAGCATGGGGAAGTTATATTGTATCTAAATGCCTGATCTGGGTGGTGCCAGTGACCTCCCCTCCAGCTAAACTGTTATAGTCTTTGTTTAAGGCCCCTTTGTAAATTTGGAGTAACTAAGAAAACAGGACTTGCTAGATCAGATTGAGGAGAATGGGGGCAGTGACTTAATTACAGGCTATCAAGAATGTACATTAGGTTACTGTCACTGATTCAGATTCCTTGCCCCCCAAAATGTCTTATTTTCCCCATCAAGAATAGACAGAAAGAAGATTAAAAAGAGGGAATTGAACAGCAGTGCAGTCTAATGAAAGCCTCAGCCAACCCATGGAGAGTTCTAGAGATGGGACGAATATTCAGAGGAATAAATTTAACAAGGGAAGTCGAATATCTATTCTATACTATACAAATTTGGAGGGGCGGGGGAATAGAAGAAGAGACAAGTAAATAGAAAGATATCTCATGTTCATGGATTGAAAGAATATTATTAACATATCCATTCTACCCTAAGCCATATATAGATGCAATTCAATTCTTATGAAAATTTCAATGGCAACTGGAATAAAATGCAAATATAAACAATTAATGAATCCAGTAAAGGGTTTTCTTGCAACTTTTCTTGAAGTTTGAAGTCATGGAGGACATTACGCTGAATGAAATATAAGACAGACATGGAAAGACAAAAGTTGCATGATCTCCTTTAATAAGTGGAATTTTATATATTCAGACTCACAGAATCAGAGAGTAGAATGGTGATTGCCAGGAGCAATGGGCACGGGGAAATAGAGGAATGTTGGTCAAAGGGTACAGATTTCAGCTATGCAAGTTGAAGAAATTCTAGAAAGCGAATGTTAATAATATTGTATTATATACTTGAAATTTTCTAAGAAGGTAAATCTAAATGTCCTCACCACAAAGAGAAAGAAAATGGCAACTGTTGGAGGTTATGGATGTTAAATACCTTGATTGCATTGATCATTTCACAATGTATACAACACACAAAGTTATAAACCGTAAATATATACAGGTCTCCTTTGTCAATTATGTATCAATAATGCTGAAAAAATAGAAAAATAAAACATTAAAGAATGGAAGAGAAGGAAGCAACTTAACTACCTAATTCTTAAGCTTATAAAAATATAGATTAATAAACCATCAAGCACTAAAACAGGCAATAAGGATCAAATGTAATTGAAACTAAGTATCTTCATCAGGAATGTAATTATCTGAGAAGAAATGTTTGAAAGTAATAAAAAACCTTCAGTTAAATAGAGAAATGGGATATGTTAGTTTAATTGTGTTTTTAATAAAAAACAATCAAGTGGATAAAATAATATATTGTGGCTAATACTAATATTAAAATATGTTGGCTTTTGCACAAGAAATATCCATTTTAATCATAAGAATGTTTCCTTTTTAGTGAACCTGCTTTGGTAACTTTTGACTAATGTAAATTAAGCACTTTCACATTTATTATTATTTTAAATCAAGAAATCATACTCTGAGTGAAGTGTATCTCTATTTTGTAGATGATAAAACTGAGGCACAGAGGTCAAATAACCTGCTTAAGAGCTTGCAGGCAGTATGCTTATTGTATTTCATACCCACACCAGCCTGATTTTAATCCCATATCTTAACCCTATGGCATGTAGTGAAAGGTGATTCATTAAAGCATTAAAAATAAATTGGTAATAGCCAGGACAAATTTCAGTGAAAAACTAGATGGGATTCCTCTTAGTAGCAAAATGGATTTTGAACTTTGCTTTGTAATGAAATACTAGCCCTTTACAAATGAGAAGTTTTCAATATTCAAACCATGTCTCATCTCAGGCAGTTTAATGAAGGGGGAAAATACTAAAAATGGAAGGAATACAAGGAATACTGTTTTTATCCAATAACTAGAGGCCCAGTGCATGAAATTCATGCATGGTAGGGTTCCTAGGTCTGGCTGGCAATCAGAGCTGATCAGGGCCTTCCTTCATTCCGCACCACCCCTGGTGGTCAGTGCACATCATACTGACCAGTTGAACTCCTGAGGGGACACTTTGCACCTTAGCCTTTTATATGGCTAATATAAAAGAGATGTGCTAGACATAAAAATGATTAATTGAAAATTTTCACTTTCCATGTACTTTCCCTGCTACTGAACAGTTTTAGACTTTACTTCTGCCCCCAAAGTAGAAATAAACTTGAAGAAACTCTTCTTGGCGAGAGTCTCGAAACTGCTGCAGTGTTTTGTATGACAAAATATCGCAAAGGCGCTCCTCTCCCTGGGACAGCTATGAGAAGCCCAGGAAATATGCCAATAGAGTAAGTGATCCATCAGTCTGGGAAGATATACCTCCTTGTATTTTTCATTTTATTTTAAACAGAATCATACAATGAATGTGTGTCATTATTACTGATGTGCAAATGAATTTTTGAAGTGTTATGTAACTATTGCATATAGAAAATAATTATGAAGTAATTATTTAATCAATTATTCAGTACATTAATATTGCTCCACAATGGAGGCTTTCAAAAGTGCATTAGAATTGCCTAGGGGGCCTAGAAGCAGATTGCTGGAAGCCAACCTTTGAGTCTATGATTTAAGTTTGAGGCTGAGCTTGATCATTTCTATTTCTAACAAGTTCCTAAGGTATGCAGCTATTGCTAGGCTAGGGACCACACTTTGGTAATCATTGGACTAAAATACATGAAAGATTTTTATATTTTGCCCTAACTTGTTTAGTTCAGTGGATAGAGCGTTGGCCTGTAGACTCAAAGGTCCCAAGTTCGATTCTGGTCAAGGGCATATACCTTGGTTGCAGGCACATCCCCAGTAGGGGGTGTGCAGGAGGCAGCTGATTGATGTTTCTCTCTTATCGATGTTTCTAATTCTCTATCCCTCTCCCTTCCTCTCTGTAAAAAAATCAATAAAATATATTTTAAAAAGATTTTTAGATTTGCAAACTAATATTCTTTATAAATGAAGTGATTGTTGATCATCTATAATCATTCAGTCCTTTGTACTCAAGAAAATATTATAAATATGTAAACATCACTTTCTTTAAAAGGCTGTGTCTCCAACTGGTTAGTTAATTGAACTTGGACCTTGATCTTCCTTGTCCAATATAGTAAACATTAGGTACACATAGATATTTAATTAAATAAAATGAAATAAAATTAAAAGTTCAGTCACACTAGCCACATTCAAGTGCTCAATAGCCACATGTGGTTAGTAGCTACCAGTTTATTTTTATTTATTTACTAGAGTCCCAGTGCATGAAATTCATACACTTGAGGGAGTCCCTGAGCCTGGCCTGTGCCCTCTCACAGTCCAGGAGCCCTCGTGGGAAGTGGGCCTAAGTTGTCAGTCGGATATCCTTAGCACTGCTGCAGAAGTGGGAGAGGCTTCAGCCACTGCCCCTGTACACACCAGCATTGAGCCCAGCTTCTGGCTGAGCAGTGCTCCCCCTGTGGGAGTGCGCTGACCAACAGGAGGTAGCTCTTGCATTGAGCATCTGCCCCCTGGTGGTCAGTGTGTGTCATAACGACTGGTTTTCTGCTGCTGTTTGGTCCATTTGCATATTAGCCTTTTATTATATGGGATTTTTAAAAGTATATTTTAAAAATATTTTTATTGATTTCAGAGAGGATGGGAGAGGAAGAGAGAAATAGAAACAACGATATTAGAGAGAAACATTAATGATGAGAGAGAATCATTGCTTGACTGCCTCCTGCAGGCCCCACACCGGGATAGATCTCTCATCCTGGGCCTGTGACCTGACCAGGGAATCAAACCTTGACCTCCTGGTCCATAGGTCGATGCTCAACCACCGAGTCATGCTGGCCGGGCAGTAGCTTCCAGTTTAGACAGAGGAAAACATTTTCTTCATCGTTGGAAGTTGTATTGGATAGTTAATGGAGTCTTCCCTAACTTTTGTAAGTAGCTTAAAACCAAGCCAGTCTTAACATAAACAGAGCATGCAGATCCGTCTGTAATGTGATTTTAGGCATTTGACCTTCCTTACCATCCCTCTTTATCTCAGAGCATCTGTGTATGAGCATTTGCACACAATTTTCTCACCCCAAATCTAATATCTAAAATATAACTTTCAAGACTTGGATCCAGTTTAAAGTTACACTGGAATATTGAAACAAAAAAACATACCATTTAGCAACCTGTAAAATATTTTATTTTACTTCATTCTCTTCTAAATTGGTCTGGATATTATATTGAATCCTCACTATGGTGTTAATTTGACTATAAAGAATAAAGAGAGGGGGCTGTGGCTTCCTATAAAGAATGCTGCATGTCCTTGTACCTACTCTACTGCTTTTCTGTGACATCATATGACATCTTTGCATCTCATTGTCTCCTTGTTTATAAATTAGAACCCATATGATTGTTGAAAAGCAAACATGAAAAATGTGAATCTGAATGTACTTAGTATACATTGCTTATTAAAATTCTATGTATTGTATTTCTCTCATGCTAAAAGTTGATCTTTACATCTATAGTTGTAAAGAAAATGAATAAATAGCCTCAAAAGACAGTATGGCAAAATAGTCCCAGAAATTTTCACCTTCATCTCTGTGAAATAGGACTGCCAACTCTGCACTTCATGGCACTGTCCCAAAGATAAATAACAAACCATTTCAGTTTTTTCAAGCTCCACACATTAAACTTAGAAAGATAAGAGGGATGTGATGGACAGGATTCTACAAAGACCTTCAATGACCCTTGCCCACTCATTTGAGTGTGGGTAGAATCTATGAATATAATGAGATATTACTCCCATGAATATGTTAGATTTCATGGCAAAAAGGATTTTCCAGGTGCCATTAAGATATTAAATCAGTTGATGTTAAGAAAGGAAAATTGTCTTGGGTTGGTCTGACCTAATCACGTGAGTCCTTAAAAGGCAGTAAGCTCTTCCTAATGCAAGGTTGGAAGTGTGAGGATTTGATGAGAGGAAGGGTCTCTGCTATCAGCATTGAAGTTGGAGAGGGGCTATATGGCAAAGGATGTAAAGAAGCCTCTAAAACCTGAGAGTAGCCAAGAGGTAGCCAGCAAGGAAATGGAGACCTCAGTCCTACAACCACAGGCAACTGAATTCTGCTATAAACCTGAATAAGCCCAAGCTTCATATGACAACACTGACACTTTGATCTCAGCCTTGTGACATTATGAGCAAGGGACCTAGTCATACTAGCCCAATCCTGACCTATAGACACTGTGAGCTAATAAATTGGTGTTGTTTTAAGCTCCTAGGTTTATGGTAATTTGTTTCAGAACAGTAGAAAACTAACACAGTGGATCAGCAATTAGGCAGTTTATGTTTTAGTATCTATTTTTTTAAGAGCAGGAGACAATTTGACTTCAACATATTATAAGGTATTTTAATCATAGCATGTTATTTATATTCAGTGTGTTTCAATTCCTCAAGATTCAGAGTAGTTAAGAGGAAGTGAGTACGAAGAGAATAGAAAATTGTTCCTAGGCTCTAAATCAATAGATCCAAGGATGTGGCCTGCATTTAATGCTACCAGAGAAAATGTATCAATGGGTTCTGGAAAAAAACATTATATATATATATATATATATATATATATATATATATATATATATATATATATCACTAAGTATCAATAATATCCTAAACCTACTTATAATTCATTCATCTTTCACTCAAACTATAATAACAATCAGTATTCTGGAGGAAAGAGAGTGTAGACAACCTTACCACAGAGGTTTCTGCTTTGAAACAGCTGATATTTTAAATGGCCATGATCAGGCTATCAGGCTTGTGGTCATCTTAGGCTATACATCCAATATTTTAATCCTATGTTATTCTTCTTTCAAAAGTTATAGACTTAATATTATTACTATTTTTTAATTGAGGATGATCAATTATCCCTACACGTGTGTTTGGTATTCAACTCAATTAGCTGAAAAAGCAAGAAACATAAGGAAATCATATTAAAGACTGCTTATTAAAAGCCATGATGCCTTAATATATGAACCACAACAATGATGAAAAGATTAAGCATTTTCTATTGCTTTACAGTTTCCGTATTTTCTGGCATATAAGAAGACCCCCTAATTTTACAGTTAAAACTTAGGTTTAGGCCTATATTCGCTGTATAAGACTACCCCCCACTTCAAAGAAAAGAGTTACTTTGCCGTCAAGATCTGCAGGTAATTTTTGTGCAATTTTGGTCTTTTGCCCCCGATTTTTGGTTGACTTTTTTTCGTTTCAAAAGTCGTCTTATATGTCGGAAAATACGGTAATTATAATTGTTTTCTCTAGTATTAATATTGGACTTCCACATGTTTAATTATATTTCAATACCCCGAATGCATATTTTAATAATTTTTTAATTTGAATCTATTACAGCTGTTTCATTGATCTACCTTTGACAATAAATTATAGGAAGTATTGATAAAGGACTCTAACAGTGGCTGAGAACTAATGTGATCAGACCTACCATAGTCAATGTTAGAAAGTTATTAGTTCCTCCTATGGAGTGAATGAAGCAATATTGACAGTGAGCTATTATTATAGGGGTTCATTCCCCTTGAAAATTTTCTCCTAGGCATACAGTGGTGTTTCTGAAAATTATTCCTGGCCACCACACTAGAATCGCCTAGAAAGCTTGCTAAAATGCAGGTATTTGACCTCACCTCAGGCCTATTCAATTAGTCTTTGATTTTAGTGCCCAGGATTGCGCATTTTAAAGAAGCTCCCTAGAAGATTCTTATGAGCACCTAATTCAAGAAATAGTGATAAATGGAGGGTAACAAGTGGTATTGTTTTATTTCCTAGTCAGGTAGACCCACACGCCTTCAATCTCAGCACCCCCTCTCTTCTGCGTTTTATGCAGCTTACCTTCACGGTCTCTTGTTCTAAGATATGGTGACAAATCCCAAGTCAATATTATGAATGTCTTTGTACCCTCTGTCAACAACCTACCTCAAGTAAGGGATTATTTCCAACTTGTCTGCAATTTCTCCCATTTTTATTTAGAAGAGTAAATCATTTAGATTGAATGTCTTCAAATATGATGTCATTATTTTATCCTAGATGGGTTACGATGCCAGGCACATTTGGAATTCTGTGTGCTTCAGGACTTCACATTGATATCTTTCATGAGAGCAGAATAAAGTATGGTAAAGATCTGAGACTCTTTAGTAAAATGGTTCCCAGTGTGGGGTACATGATCCACAAAATTTGATTTTTAAGAGGGGCAATTCAAGAATGAGTTATTAACTGAATTCTTTGCATTTTGTATGGTTCTAGGGGCCTCATAGATAGTATATAAATATATATTGTGACATATTTATACATTTCAGTTTTCTATTATATGTTTTGAAACTTTATTTGCTATTTTTCATATCACTTCATATTATTTTTTTTTTAACAATGTCTTAGTGATTTCTTCCTCAGTACTCAACTGTCCTTTTATTTCTTTATTTTTCTTTCATGGATGCCATGTTCTTTGGAATCTTGTTTAGACCAAGTGAATGGCCTTTTAGGCCTCCTCCACACGAATATAGGAGTTCACTTTTTGAATAATAAGAATTATATGTTACGGGGGAGGTCATCAGGATTTTATTAAAAAGAAGTTTGGGTTGGGAACCACTGCTTTAGTACAAAGCAAGTCTCAAGAAAAGTTCTGTTAAATCATGTCATGAGATCATGTGATTGACACAAAACTTCTGGGAATCAAAACAGAGTTGATTAACTTAGGTGATCATGGATGGAAGAAGCCCTTCAAAAAAGTCAAGAGTTGCCCTAACCGGTTTGGCTCAGTGGATAGAGCGTTGGCCTGTGGACTGAAGGGTCCGGTTCAATTCCAGTCAAGGGCATGTACCTTGGCTGCGGCACATCCACAGTACGAGGTGTGCAGGAGGCAGCTGATCAATGTTTCTCTCTCATTGATGTTTCTAACTCTCTGTCCTTCTCCCTTCCTCTCTATAAAAAATCAATAAAATTTATATTAAAAAAGTCAAGAGCTGAGTTTGCATTTATGCTTTTCATATACACGCATATTAATATATGCATGTTATATATAAAATATAAATATAAAATATAAGGTCTAGAGTATTGCTGTGACATAAGACAGTAGAGTAAGGTAGAAAAGTTTGGGTTTTGGAGACAGACAGACTTGGAATTGAACCTTTTTACTGCTACAGTGTTATGTTTAAATCCTGTATGTCTCAGTTTTGTCTTCTATAAATCTTTTGTGTGGATGTCTTTATTTTGTCATCTATAAAACTCACCTGCCTTTAGGGTGGAGTTTCCAGATAAAATATAGGATGTGAATTTCAGATAAACAAATAAGTTTTAGTATAATTGTGTCCCATGGAATATTTGAGACATATTTACACTAAAATATGGTTTGCTGTATATCTTAAATTCAAATGTAACTGGACATCCTGTACTTTGCTAAATATGAAAAACTAAGTTTAGGAATAAAATTGCATAGGTCTAAGGGTTTTTGGAACAATTCAGTGAGCTGGCACATGCAAAATGCATAAATGAAGGCTTTTAAATATTTGGCACTGCTGTATGCATTTTCCTACTTCTTATCGTTAACTTCTGTTCCAGTTTGGGCATTCTGCATAGGCATAAGCTCTGATAGGGAGAGATATACTGTTCTTCAAATTTTCCCATCTGAGTAAATACTGCTTTTGTAGCTAAATTGCAATTAGTTTTCATAGCTTAGCTGTATGTAAATTCCCATATTCTACTTTGAAAAAATAGCACAGATCAGATGAACTAAACATTATTTTATTTAACCCCTGGAACAGGTTAATGAATGTATTTAATATAAATCAATGAAAACCTCTTCTTATTGACATGAGATGTATAGGTTTGGGTATCTAAAGTATGGTTTGATATATTTGGATCTTCAAAAATTCTTTTCATAATCACACAACTGTTTTTTAATGCCATTGATCTTATATTCAAATAATATAAGGATGATGCTTATAGCTTTGCTAAGTATCCCACATGGTTATTTAGTGTATCCATCCAAAAAAAGGATGATTTTACCTCCAAATAGCCCTCCCCCTGGGAGAATTTATTTAGAGAAAATGGATTCTGATGATGATAAGATCTCAGGATCCTAACTCTAGTAATGATGCCTGTATTACATCAGCTTGAATATCCTAAAAAATGTAGCTGTGATCATTTGCTTATTTTCAGGGAAAGTGGATTAAATCATGGATGGAGGATTACGGCGCATGATAAACACATTAAAACTGTGTTAGAAGCCCTGCCCAGATAGCTGAGTTGGTGAGCACCTGGTCCCCATATGTCAAGGTTGCAGGTTCTATCCTTGCACATATAAGAATCAACCAATGAATGTGTAAATAAGTGGAATAGCAGATCACCTTCTCCCTCCCACCCCTGCTCTCTCTCTCTCTCAAATCAAGAAATAAAAATTAAAAAATAATAAAAAGTATACACATACCAACCATAGCATGTGCCTATACACACACAGGAAAATACACACAGTAAATTTCCATTTATTTCACATTTCATATAGAGCAGAAAAATACTCATATTTGTTCTTTCCTTTCTACTTTGCTTTTGTAAACAATCCAGGATCTATGGCAATGAGATGACACAAATATATTACTCTGTGTAGATATGTGCATTAACGACAATGGTAAGTGGGTTGAGATTGATGACACAGAACTGCTCCAGCAGTTGATCTGGCATTGTATGCTCTTCTCCTCTAATGAAAGAAGGAGCTACACATGGATCATAATTATCAAGAATTATCTGTTACTGTCAGTGACAAAAGGAAATCGCATTCAGTTTCACTGTATGCGCATTAGATATTACTGCTGAAGATTACATAAAGGTACTGGCTTGTAAATACAGAAGGAATATATTAAAAATTAGCTGAGATATTTATAAGATGCCACAATAGGAAGCAAGAGGCCAAGGCATTATCCAAGGTACTGATGATTTTGCCATTGAACATGACTTAAATGTTCATGCAATAGTAAACATTTTCTTGCATCAGAAGTTTCTTTATATGAATTAAGTGCATTAGGGAAGTAATTAAGCAAATGCAATCTTTCTGAACATTCTCTAGCATCTGAAAAATACCCTAAATTATATGGCCATAGCGTTAAGTACATGACCTATTTTTACACACACACATACACACACACACACACACACACACACACTCACTCACACAAAATCTGAACAGGAAGAACATTCATTTTAAATGTTTTTAGGGTTAAAAGAAGCAAAAATCAGTTTTGTCAGGGAATAGTGATGTATGTAATTTTAAGTTCTGTAATTAGGATGACTTTATTATGCTTTATTTTTAATTTACTTTTTATTGAATTTATTGGGGTGACATTGGTTAATAAAATTACATAGGTTTCAGGTGTAGTGGGAGAAATAGTGATATTATGTTGTTTTAAATTGTCTTTAAGTTCAATATTATTTAACTTTGAAATGGAAATGACATAGGGGGATACTATTTACATTGCTGCATATAAATCTTCAAATACTCATAATAATGAAAGGGAACCTGGAAAACACTGATTTCAATTAAATTTGGATTCGGCATTGCAATCACCTATTTACAACCCCATTATGCAGCTAAGTAATTTTTCTATTACCTGGTAAATTATCTTAGATACCCATGCAACTATTCTATGGCTTAGATTTATGATAATTTAACAGTTTGCTAACTGAGGAGAAAGTGAATGATCTCCTATCACATTAATCAAGTGCTATGATTGATAACACTGAGCAGAGAGAATAAGTAGAATCCAGAGCTCCAGAATTTCCAATGGATCCTGTTCATTAGTGCAGCTGTTGTACTTTGCGGGGTACATGAAGCAGGACAGCTTGGCCTCCCTAATCACTCCTGCGGCTGCATATTCATGCTATCCTCTGAAGCCCACTTTCACAGAAGCTCTATTTGCTGGATTTTGGTTTATGTGTTTGTGTGTATTTTTGTTGTTTACTACTGTGGCAATTAAAAATGCATTTCTTATATGTCTAGACAAATAAGTTGATGCAGAATTCGTAGTTAACTGCAAAAAGAGAAGCCATCAATGCATGTTCTATAGAGGCATTCCAAGAGAGGAGTAGAGAGTGTGATGTAATCATCACAGGACTTAAAAGAGTATTATCATAATTGAAATAAATGTTGTATAGTGGTTGTTTTTTGTTTTTGTTTTTGTTTTTTTTTGCTGTTATTATTTTTATACTGTTATTTTTGTTTATTTCTCCTTTTCCCTATTTTTCTGGACTAAGTTGCTTTGCATCCTTATCTTTTTCTCTGTCATTTAGAAAGCAAAATCTCTTTTTTAAAATTCCATTGGAAAGAATATGACTGGAATGTTTATTATCAAGTATTCTCAAGGATATAGAGTTTTAGAGCTCTTACATTGCTAGTGATGATTGAAATTTGCACGGCTGCTTTGAGGTTAATATTAAAGCATTTACTTAAGCTGCACAGCAATTTAAACAACTACTTATGAATATATACCCAACAGAAATAAGTGTTATTGCATGTACAAGAATGATCACAGAAATTTATCTATAACTAGGGGCCCAGTGCACTGGGGGGTGGGGGATCCCTCAGTCCATCCTGCTCCATCCAGCCTGCTCCTTCCAGCCTGCTCC
Organism: Pipistrellus hanaki; assembly: GCF_964339955.1. Classification (NCBI taxonomy): domain Eukaryota; kingdom Metazoa; phylum Chordata; class Mammalia; order Chiroptera; family Vespertilionidae; genus Pipistrellus; species Pipistrellus hanaki. Next base: position 88,732,274 of record NC_140524.1, read on the forward strand.
CTCTCGCAGCCCAGGACCCCTCGGGGGATGTCCACCTGCCTTAGCAGTGCCACGGAGGCAGGAGAGGCTCCTGCCACCACCGCTGCACTCGCCAGTCATGAGCCCAGCTTCTGGCTGAGCGGTCCTCCCCCTATGGAAGCGCACTAGCCATCAGGGGGCAACTCCTGCATTAAGCATCTGTCCCCTGGTGGTCAATGCATGTCATAGTAACCAGTCATTCCACCTTTCGGCCGATTTGCATATTAGCCTTTTATTATATAGGATAGCTGAATGTTAGAAACAACCTAAACGTCCATCAAAAATTGAGTGGATAAACAAACTGTGACATATTTCTGTAATGGAACACTTCACAGCAATGAAAAGAGCAAACTGCCAATGAGTGCAACAACATGGTTTAGTTTCAAAGACACAACAAGGAAAGCAGTCAGACACTAAAGAGAGCACACTGTATGCTTCTGTTTACATGAAGTTAAAAAGATATGATTGACATTGAACAGACCATCAGACCTCAGAGGGAAGGCTGGGAAGGGTGGAGGGAGAGTAAGAGATCAACCAAAGGACTTGTATGCATGGATATGAGCATAACCAATAGCCACAGTCTGGGTGTGAGGGCATGTGTTGGGGGTGGGAGCTACTGGGGAGAGGACAACATGGGAAAAAAGGAGATATATGAAATACTTTCAATAATAAATAATTTAAATTTTTAATAAAGATATGATTGGTCTATGGTGTTACAGATCACAATAGTATTTATCATCATATCATGCTACTGCCTGGGCAGGGGCATGAGAAAGACATCTTGGATGCTGGAGATGTCCTGTAATTTGATGTGGGTGATGGTTACATATGTGTGAATATATGTAAAAATCCACAGAACTTAAGATTCACTTTTTCAATTTAATGTAAGTAATTTCTCAATTAAGAAAAATAGCCCTGGCTGGTGTGGCTCAGTTAGTTAGACTTTGTCCTGAGCACCGAGGGTTTGCTGGTTAGATTCCCGATCAGGGCACATGCCCAGGTCGCAGGCTTAATCCCCAGTGGGTAGGGGGTGTTTCTCTCCCCCCTCTATCTTCCTCTGTATCAAAAAAATCAATAAAAAAATCTTTTTGTAAAAAAAGAAAAATGTACTGGAAATTATGTATAAATTTCAACAAATATTGAGTAATATTTTGTTATTTAGCAACTGTAAGAGTGAAACTGCACCTTCTGACATTTTCTATGCCCATATGTAAAATATAATGGATACATTTTCTCTAGATGTTGTTTGTATATATAGTCTGGAATTTCAGACTCGATATCTTAATTTCAGACATTTTGGTTTCTGTTTTTCCTTACAAATTTAAGATTTAAAAGTGCTCTTAAATTTGAAGAATCTAAAATGCTCCTGATTTCTCTTTGTGATAATGTTTATAACAATTACATAAAACTAAATTTTCACTAAATGGTTTTAATAATTTCTTCCAGTCCATACCTTTTTTGTTCTTGAGTATTTTTAAATTTATCTTCAAATACTCCTTCAAAGTTGAGTGATCTATTTTCTAAATCTTGCATGTCTGACATTTCATGTTAAACAAAGCCTCTTCTTTTTCATCCAAAACTGCGCATATTGTTTCTTTGATTTCTACCCTTTAATTTAAAACAGGAGAAGACAGATCAGTAAGGCTTTTTTTCTTCTTCTTAAAGTTATTTTTTTTTAATTTTCAATTGTATTGAGAAGTAATTGACGGACAAATTGTATATAGTTAAGATGTAAAATATGATGTTTTTATACACATGCACATTGTGAAATGATCATAACAATCAAGGTAAATAACATATCCACGAACTCATATAGTTACAGTTTTCTTTCTTTCTTGGTTAGAACACTTACTAGTAATTACTACCCTCTTAGCATACTTCAAGTGCAGGAAGTTCGCACTTACCATCCTCAGTTTTTTTTTTGAAAACTGCCACTTTAACCAATTTTACCATAGATTAACTGATGGAAACAAGAGTTCATTTCCTATGGCATATTTCTCTATATCAATTAGCCTATGATAAAATTACTTTTGTGATTACACTGTTTCACTTAACATTGCTGTTTTCAAGAACTTATTGATGACAAGTTTAACTGAAGACTTACTGTGTTCAGTATGTACAGTATTGTTAACTAGTCACCATGCTGAGCATTAGATATCCAGAACTTACTCATCTTGCATAACTGAAGTTTTATACCCCTTGATCAACATTTTCCCATTTCCTCCTCCACCTTGTCTCTGGCAACCACCATTCTACTTTCGGCTTTAATGAGTCTGACTATTTTTTTTTAATTTAAAAAAAAATGTATTTTATTGATTTTTTACAGAGAGGAAGGGAGAAGGTTAGAGAATTAGAAACATCGGTGAGGGAGAAACATCGACCAGCTGCCTCCTGCACACCCTCTACCAAGGATGTGCCCGCAACCAATGTACATGCTCCTGACCGGAATCGAACCTGGGACCCTTGAGTCCGCAGGCCGATGCTCTATCCACTGAGCCAAACTGATTTCAGCGAGTCTGGCTATTTTAGAGTCCATATAAAAATGAGATTTTGCAGTATTTGTCCTTTTGTGTTTGGCTTATTTTACTTAGCATCCTCCAGAGAGATCTCACTGCCAATTTCTTCTCCATAACCGCTGGAGAAATGAATTACCAACCCACTCTAGACCACAGCAAATGATAGGATTCTAAAGCAATAAATTAGAAAGTAAAAGGATGAAAGTAGCCCCCTTTTACCGCACCTGTTTATGATATCCACTGAACAAATAAAGGCCTAGGAGGGGCAGGTGTGGGATGTAGTGAATGGCATGAAGTATTCGAGGTAATGAAAAGCAAGGATCTGAAACCACGGTTATTATATCCAGCAAGGCTATCACTCAAAATAGATGGTGAAATAAAGAGCTTCCTTGACAACAGCAACAAAAAAAGGCTAAAGGACTTTATTACCACTAAACCAGTATTGCAAGAAATGCTAAAAAAGACTGTGTAATAAGAAGAAATAGAGAAACATAGGCATAAATAAGTACCCATCAATAATAACCTTAAATGTAAATGGTTCAAATGCTCCAATCAAAAGATATAGTATAGCTGAATAGATAAGAAAACATGACCCAAATATATGCTGTCTATGAGAGACCCACTTCAGAACAAAAGACTCAAAATGGATGAGAGTAAAGGGATGGGAAAAAAATGTCCATGCAAGTGGAAATTAAAAAAGAGTTGGGGTAGCAATACATATACCTGACAAAACAGGCTTTAAAATGAAGGCCTGCACAAGAGAAAATAAAAGACACTCCGTAATACTAAAGGGATCCATCCAACAAGAGGATATAACCCTGGTATTATGTACTCAATATAGAAGCACCTAAACTTGTAAAAAGAAAACTTCTGGAGGACTTTAAGAGAGACATTGAGAGCAATACAGGCATAGTAGGGATCTTCACTGGATAGATCGCCCAGACAAAAAATTAACAGGAGAACATTTACTCTAAATGATACACTGAATCAGATGGATTTAATTGACATTTACAGAACATTTCACCCCAAAACTACAGAATATATATTATTTTTAAAGTGTACATATGGGTCATTCTCAAAGATAGATCACATGTTAGGATATAAAACAAGTCTCTACACATTCAAGAAGATTAAAATCATATCTAGCATCTTTTCAGATCACAATGGCATAAAATTATAAATGAGCTACAGCAAAAACACTCAAAAACACTCAAACACCTGGAGATTAAGTAGCATGTTATTAAACAATGAATGGGTTACCAATGAAATCAAGAAAGATATTAAAAACTTCCTGGAAACAAATGAAAATGAACACACAACAACTAAACATCTGCTTATAATCCTATATAATAAAAGGCTAATATGCAAATAGACTGAACGGTGGAACAAAGGAACAACCAGTTGCTATGATGTGCGCTGACCACCAGGGTGTGTGTGCGGAACATGGAGGGCATTGGCCATGGTGAGATGGTAGAGCAGGTGAGCAGAGCTGCCAGACCAAGGCAGGGCATCGGTCGCTGTCATCAGGGCAAGCCTCTGGTGATTACTGAAAATTCTTTGCTTCTGTGCACTTCTGTCCTGCCTGGTGCTTACACCCACTGCCAGCACCAGCAGCTGTTGCCCAGCACTGTACCGATGACTCAGTTCCATCAGCAGGTGCAAGTGGCAGCTGCTGGCCCTCATCATCCCTGAGGGCTTCTCCACTCTCCCCTGCTCCTGAGGGGTGATCAGAGCAGTAGCTGCTGCTTGCACCTGCTGACAGTGCCAGCCCCACTCAAACTGCTGCTGGTGCTTGCTCCAATCACTCCACACAATCAGCAGGTGTGAACAGGGCAGGTGCTATCAGCAAGTAGGAGCAGCAGCAGTGGTAGCAGGGCTGCCAGCAGAAAGGGGATGGGGAGGAGAGGGGGTTGGCAGGAGGGGCAGGGCAGGGGCATGGAGTATGGGCTGAGACCCACCCTGTGCCCCTGTGCCTACTGCAGCCTTGTGGCCCACAGTTCCTTTCAAGGTGCACGAATTCGTGCACTGAGCCCCTAGTTATAATATAAGTGAGAACTCCTTAATATCATTTATACCAGTGGTCAGCAAACTGCAGCTCAAGAGCCACTTGCAGCTTGTGAGTCTCGGTTTGCTGCCCTGTTGACTAATGAGTTTGCTGTCCACTGCCTCAGGAAAAAACACTTAAAAAAACATTTTAATAATGTACTAATGTCTTTTACCTGAAATCAAAACTTCTGGGTAAGGTAATGCCTTATGTAGTGGTCGGCAAAATCATTAGTCAACAGAGTGGCAAACCGCCGCTCTCTAGCCACAAGTGGCTCCCAAGCCGCATTTTGCCGACCACTGACCTATACAGTCCTTTAAAACATGTCTCTTACTTGCCCGTTTGACACAGTCCCTTCTCACTTGCTCACTCTGCTCTAGCCACTCTGGTCTTCATGGTTTTCATTGCATGTTGCTCACCTCAGGGCCTTGCTGTTGCTCTTCCCATTAGGAATTCTCTTCCCAGAAATGATAATTTCTAGTCATTTAGATCTCATCTCAAACATTACCTTAGTGAGATCTTTCTTAATCAGCATTTAACATTTTCAATTGCCCTCTCTTGTTATGTTTATTTTTTCCCAAAAGCAAATCTTGAGACAAGGACCTGCGTGTAGGTAGTTTTTAGGGGTTGATTCCAGGAAACACAATCGAAGGAGTGGGGCAAAGTGAAGCAGAGAAGTAAAGCAAACGTATAAAATAGGTCTTAACAAGAAGGTTTCTGCTGTGAGCACCTGGGGCTATTCTCTTCTGGGAAACTCTAAGAATCTGTGTAATGCACCTTAGAATTGTCCCACCAAAGAAGGAGGTTGGATGAATTAAATCCATCTGATCCAGTGTGTCATTGTAGAGCCACTGTTTCCCTGATATATAGTAGCTCTCCTCTGGCATTGGCTGAGGATGGAGGTGATCTCCACCCCCCTGCACTTCTGAGTTGTGCTTGTGTAAGCATATTGCTGTGCTGCCAGAGAAAGCCCCAGGAATGTGTGGGTGCTTGAGGCTTCAGGAGGTGGTTCTGCCTTAATTGCAGGGGAGTTCAAAGGCAGGCCAAGGAGTTATGGGGCAGGGCATTCATAGCATCACACACCTCTGTCCCCCCAACATACATATACACTATATGTGTCTACATATGTAGTTACTCGCACATCTCTGTATCTTCTCACTTGTCATTATCAAAGTTATCTTCTTTATATTGACACGCTTGCTTGTTTGTTCTCTCCACAAAGAATGTGAATTTTATAAAAACGATTGTGTTTTTTATTCACTATGATTTCCTGAGTGCCTTGGACAGTCATTGGAATGCACACAGCAAATATGAAGGAAAAGGGCAATGCTCTCTGCAAATTCTTACTGTAAGTACCAGGATTATTTTCTAAAACATTCTAAATTAAGGTCTACTTTATTATGCTTTTATAAGTCTATGATTTTCCTAAATTTTTTTTTGTAAGAACAGCAACTGTGCCTTCTAAATAGTGACTGTCTTGCATTATTTACTACTGGAAATATCAGCATATTTTATGCCACTGATGATACTTCTCAAAAAAAAATGCCATCTGCTAGCCATATCAATCAGTAAGTGATAAGAGAAATATAGAAAAATACCTTTAAGCTCAAGTGACAGGAACATATATGCATGCATATCACCAACTGTCCCCAAAAAGAACTAAGTGCTGTACACACAAGGAAGTCAAAATAAAACTGAGATATGAGGAAGATCCAGAGAGACAGAATATAAATATCATTAAAATAATAGGAGTGATAGATCCCACATGGGTTCTGGCTTAGAAACCGTAAAAGGGAGATATTTTATGTAAAATTCGAAGGTGCATAAAGATATGGGTTATAGAGAAAAAATACATCAGGTGAAGGTATATGTACTTGTCCAGTGGTGAGTGAGGGTGCATTAAAGATGAGGCAGCCATTTTAACATTAATTGTGGGGAGAACAACCTGGGTTTTGTGGGGAGAATGGGAATCAATGCTTTCAATCACAATTAATCAGCCAAGCTCTGTAGACACAAATATGGATGTTGGTAAATTCTTACACCTGTAAAATGGCCCAGGTTGTTAGAAAATCTCAGCAGGAATTATGATACCTGTGAGTTAAAAACCTACTGCTTCCCCGCTAAAATCACTACCAAATTTGTTTGTTTTTAATCCTCACCTGAGGATACTTTCCCATTGATTTTAGAGAGAGTGGAAGAGGGAGGGAAAGACAGAGAAAAACATCAGTGTAAGAGAGACACATCAATTGGTCTGACCAGGCCGGGGCTTGGGAGGAGCCTGCAACTGAGGTATGCACCCTTGACCAGAGTCAAACCCAGGACCCTTAGATCTGCAGGTCAATGCTCTATCCACTGAGCCAAACTGGCTAGGGCACTACCATGGTATTTTTTATTTAGGATGAGTTGCTATGGTGATTCATGACTTAAGCAGTCCTACCAGTATAATTCATGATTATCTGGATTGTTACAGTGGCTTAAACAAAGGCTATTTCTGAAGCAAACTGTAGTATCTCTTATTGATTAAGTGTAGAAACCCGTTTTTGCCAGTAAGTCCTCGGCTTTGTCCCTTACCTTTGTTTCCAGATCAGCCTTTAAATCTTCTGCTTTTAATGCATGGAAGTATTTGGCACACAACTTCTGTAGAAATAAGAAAAAGGAGGATAAACAACTTGAAATATTTTCTTGCAGTATTTTATACATCAGTCATGGTGGATATTGTTGGTAAAATGCCTGAAAAGCAAAAGTGAACGATTCTTAAAAGCCAATATTTTTACTCATTTCTATCCACATACATGGATGTTCACTTAAGAGCATGAAAATGTAAGCACTTCTAGGAAAAGGAATAATTTTGCTATATATTTTTTTATTCCACTGGCAATAATATCTGAATGTCTATGTAAGTTCTTCCATTTACATACATGTGAAGAATCAATGTGCAGGGTGTGTGAAGCATGGCACAACCAGGCAGAAAGGGCACAGAAATAGATTTCAGTATCCCCCACATTACAGCTTCAAGCGGTGTGTGAAAGGACTGCAGATGGAGGAGGAAGCCAATGGAAGCTGAATTCTTGCTTGATGGACTCTTTTAATCCAAGAAATTATCCATTTGAGAAAAATGAAAATACAACTAAAATATTAAGAGGGAGAGTTAAAAAAAAATCATCAGGTTTCCAGAGAACAGCTACAGATACGAATAGAGAGAGAGATTTCAGCCATAGCCAGTTTGGCTCAGTGGATAGAGCATCGGCCTGAGGACTGAAAGGTTCTGGGTTCTACCCAGGTCAAGGGCATGTACCTTGGTTGCAGGTGACATCCCAGCCCCCAGCGCCATATGTGGAAGGCAGACAATTGATGTGTCTCTCTTACAACAATGCTTCTCTCTCTCTCTCTCTCTCTCTCTCTCTCTCTCTCTCTCTCTCTCTCTCTCAAAGAGAGAGAGAGAGAGAGAGAGAGAGAGAGAGAGAGAGAGAGAGAGAGATTTCAGTGGCGTGTTTGGGGTGGAAAGTTATTGGTCCTGAATTGCTCAGGCCAGACATAGATTCCAATCATTTAAAATAGCATCACCTTTAAAATGGAGGTTGAAAATAAATATGAAATGGGCTGCCCCGTTGACATTCTAATGCACAACAAAAAGGCCCTTCCAAGGGTTGGCACGCTGAACTGGAATTGGTTTCTGGCAGTCATCCTCAAAAGTGAAAACCATGACAGAATATGTAATTTTTAGCAGATGTTATACAGACAGAGAATCGAGTGAAAATCGGAGAGAAGAGAAAGGGCAACACTGCGAGATAGGAAAGAAAAAGGGAGGGAAGAATGGATGCTGGAAGGAAAGAAAAAGAAACCAATATTCTTGGCATGGTTAATTAAGTTTTGGACTCTGATTGGTGTTTTGTACAAAACAATTTAAAATTCTGCTTGCAACTTTGCACATAGCACTCTAAAATATCTAGTAAGTTTATTTGTGCATTCATCTGCCTATATTTGGACTCTGTAACAAGTTATGTAAGCTTCATGAGGGGAAGGAGTTTGTCTTATTCATCACTGTAGCTCCTGTGTCCAAAACAGAGTCTGACTCATTGAAGACATGAAAAGGACATTTGCTAAATAAACATTCCAAAAAGGATTTTCCCCCAGAAAAGGTGATAACTGAAGGCAGAGCTGCTGGTGGTGGGAGGGACAAGGGAAGAACTGTTCCACCGAAAACCACTAAAATTCAGAGTGATTTTCTTCTCTTTTGTTATTTTTAAATTAAATATTGTTTTCATATGCCTGATGTCCACCATCAAGGCCAAGGTTCTTTATTCCTGTAAGAACAATGTACATTCTTGTCTAGGCTATAGTTATTATTAATTCTATTTTAAACTCTGATGGTATCATTTCATGTTTTAAAAATTCATCTGACTCCACTAATTCAAAAGGTATTTGAGATGAGGACGATGACGGCTGGCAGGACAGGGGTGAGGGAGAGGGTGTGAGTGAGTGAGGGTATGAAAGGAGAGTGTGTGGATGTGTGTGGTTTGTGTGTGAGTGAGTGACGGACAGTTAAATCCGGCAGGGGCAGCAGGGGATGGCAGACCAGGCTCTCCTGGACAGGGAGCACCTACCACCTCTGTGGGTACTCCCTGGGCTGCTGGGCTCAAGCACGGAGCCCAGGACATTTTTGAAGGGGAGAGGGGACTTTTTTAGGAACTCATCAGCACCACCACCCAGACTGACCTTGGGCACTGCCTGTGATTCTGCAGCCTCTCCAGCCAAAGTCCTGCTGCCCACCCACAGACTTATGAACCCTAGGACATCCACCTCCAAGGGTTCATGACTCCCACAGCAGTAAATGCAACTTTCCCCCTCCCCAGAGGACCTCTGGATACCTCAGTTGCACCTCCTGAGCCTACTCCTCCACAGGCTGCTCTTGGGTGCAGGTATGAGCGCCTGCTGAGCAAGCTCTTATCAAAACAAGGGTGCATAGCCCTGGCAGTAGAAATTCAGAATCCCCCCCTCTCTCTGGCTGCCTGCCCACAGACAACTCAGACAAGCACTTCAGTGCAAGGGCCCCTCTGTGAGCCCCACCACCCCAACAGAAGAATCCTGGGTGCCTCTGTGAGCCCCCGCTGGGCATGTGCAAATTCTTCCAAGGATGGAAGGCAGCAAAAATTAGGACTTTCCCCTCCCCGGCTCCTGACCTCTGGACACCACAGGTGCGCCTTGCCAGGACGCAAGCCTACTGAGTGCACTGCCCCTATAGTGGTCTCCTGGGTGCCTCCTTAGGCCCCACTCACACCCAAACTAGGGTGCATGGCCCCAGCAGTAGATATTTGGACTTCCCCCTTCCCGGCTGCCTACCCACAGACACTGTAGTCCTGTGGTTTCAGCACGCAGGCCCCCTGAGGCTGCTGCCCCAGCAGGCAACTCTCAGGTGCCTCTGTGAGCTTCCATTAGGCTCACTTGTATCCAACCAAGGACACAAGGCCTGGCAGCAGAAACTCAGACTTCCCCTTCCCCAACTGCTGAGCTCTGGTCACTGCAGTCGCACAGATCCAGCGCACAAGCCCCTTGGGCCTGCTGCCCCAGCAGGCAGCCCCCGAGTGCTTCTCTGAGCTGCTGCAAGACACAACCCAAGCTGCTGTCATCCAGTCACCACGGTAGCGCTGCTCCAGCACACAGGCCACCTGAGCCCACTGCCCCAGTAGGAAGCTCCTGGGTGCCTCTGTAAGCAGCCTCTGAGCACGCATATCCAACCAAGGTGCACATCCCCGAAGCAGAAGCTGGGACTTCTCCCTTCTTCCAATGTGTGGGCCCATGAGCACACACCCCGTGAAGATGGCTCCTAGTCTCTTCTGTGAGCTGCCACTGGGCATGTGCCTCTCCAACCCTCAGCAGGATGTATGACGTCCTCCTCCCAGCTACCTACCGAGTTGCTGAGGGCTTGCCTCCCTGGACCAAGTCATATTTTTTTCAACCACAGACTGCAAGATTCCAACATCCCTAGCTGCTGGATCCCGAACCTCCTCGTAATTCAGAGAGGGAAATCACTTTGGCCTGAGTCCTTCTGCCTCAACCACAGACTATCAGACACTAGCCTCCCACTGTCACGGCTCCGGGACCCTTGTAGTGAGGTACAGAGTGATGCTAATTCAGCAAGTGTCACACCACACTAGCCAAAGTCCAGTACCTGAGCCTCAGGCCCTCAGGCTGTGGACTCTGGGAATGCAGACTGGGGCAGCCACTGTGGAGAACAGTATGGCATTTCCTCAAAAAACTAAAAATTGAACTGCCATTTGACCCAATGATCCTACTTCTAGGAATTTATTCCAAGAAACTAGAAACACCAATCAGAAAGGATATATTCACCTCTATGTTCATAGCAGCACAATTTACAATAGCTAAGATTTGTAAACAGCCTAATTGCCCATCAGCAGATGAGTGGATTAAAAGACTTTGGCACATCTACACAATGGAATACTGTGCTGCTGTAAAAAGAAAGGAACTCCTATCATTTGCAACAGCATGGATGGAATTGGAGAGCATTATGCTAAGTGAAATAAGTCAATCAGAGAATGATAAATATCACATGATCTCACTCATTTGTGGATTATAATGAACAACATAAACTGATGAACAAAAACAGACCCAGCCAAAACCGGTTTGGTTCAGTGGATAGAGCGTTGGCCTGGGGACTAAAGGGTCCCAGATTCGATTCCGGTCAAGGACATGTACCTTGGTTGTGGGCACATCCCCAGTTGGGGGGTGTGCAGGAGGCAACTGATTGATGTTTCTCTCTCATCGATGTTTCTAGCTCTCTATCCCTCTCCCTTCCTCTCAGTAAAAAAATCAATAAAACATATTAAAAAACAAACAACAACAACAAAAAAAAAAAACAGATCCAGAGACAGAGAAGCATAGATCAGATGCTCAATCCTCAGAGGGAAGGAAGGGGAGGGTGGAGGTAAGTGGGAGAGATCAATCAAAGGACTTATATATATTCCTATAAGCCTAACCAATGGACACAGACAACAGGGGGGTGAGGGCATGAACTGGAGGGGGGGGTGAGTGGCTGGATAAGGACACATATATAATATCTGAATCAAAATAAAAAAATGTATTTGAGAGTAGAATCTATTCTTTTCCCTCCCCCGCCCTTTTTAAAATATATTTTAATTGATTTCAGAGAGGAAGGGAGATGGAGAGATATACAAACATCAATGATGAGAGAGAATCACTGAGTGGCTGCCTCCTGCACACCCAATGCCGGGGATACAGCCTGCAACCTGGGCATGTGACCTCCTTGTTCATAGGTCGATATTCAACCACTGAGCCACACTGGCTTGGTGGTTCCCCACTTTTTTTTTTAATGCTCTTGGCTCTTGTACCAATTAAAATTCTATCAATAATGTATGAGAGTGCTTTTTAAATAAGTAACTTTTGCATGTTGTCAGAAAAAAAGGGCCAAATGGAGTTATATTTGGAGCTGCAACAGTTAGATTAAGGAGGTAAATACAATTTGTATAGACATTTGACAAATGAGAAAATCATAATGGCCCTTTCAGAATAGCCTTTGATTTGTATGTAAGTACAATTTGAGTGAAATGAATGAATTTGCACTTGAGCATGTTGGGTTTTTATTCATAAATAAAATGCAATTCAATTCTAAAGAGTCAAAAGCAAAAGTCTTACTTAAATGTTACATTCCAAAGGATAATTATGCCGGCATGTTTACTTTGTCTCTTTGAACTAGGCTCTTTACATTGATCAAATTACCTAGATGCTTTACAAACATTTGCATGTGCTGGATAACCTGGCCTTTTATTTGACAAACAACTCTACAATCTCCATGTCAGTTGTTTGTAATCTGCTTTGAGCTAAATTCTAACTTCCACTTCCCTATTTCTGATTATTTATAATTGCACCTTGCCTATCAATAACTTTCTTACTTAAGCCCTTGCTATAACTTACACATATTTATCAAATTCTTTTTCTTTCATAGAAAACATTTTGACAGTTAATTCCATAGTCTAAGTACCATTTTGTAAGGAAATTTTGCTTGAACTGCTTATAGAATAATCCCCTTCTCAAATTTGATCGATAAAACTCTTGTTTTTCTAATTAGTTATTACACTGGCTCAAACAGCTTACCAGAATCAATCCATTCTTTTCTATTTCAAATCTCTGTACCATGCAGTGATCTTACAATTTCATTTCTTTAACTCTATCAGTCAACTCTGACTAATCTATCTTTATAATTCATACCCACAAACTGAACTATTTCTGTGGCTTCTGACCTAACCCTTTCCATCTCTACTATCATTTTCCTAGCTTCATAAGACTGGAGGTAAGGCTGCTATTCCAAATATGATACTACCTCCTTTTAATGAGACAGACCTAATAATTTTGTTTAAAATATACTTTATGCCCTAGTCAGTTGGCTCAGTGGATAGAGCATCAGTTCTCAGACTGAAGGGTCCAGGATTTGATTCTGGTCAAGGGCACTTACCTTGGTTGCAGGCTCGATCCCCAGCCCCAGCTGGGGTGCATATGGGAGACAACCAATTGATGTCTCTCTCACATGGATGTTTCTATCTCTGTCTCTCCCTCTCCCTCCCGTTCTCTTTAGAAATCAATGAAAAGGTATCCTCAGGTGAGGATTAACAACAAAAAAATACAAAATATTTATATATATATTTTTATATACACTTTATATTTTTTCAGTTTGTCCTTGATTTGAATATAATATTGTTTTTTGTTTGATCCATTGTTAATACAAAAAAAACCACAACAAATAAGTTTTTCTTAATAAATCTGAAACTTTTATGTGATTCAATGTGCCACTGCTGAGATTTATTAGTAACTTATGACAAATTATCAAATTAGTATTATATTTTATTCCTTCTAAATTATTTTATACTACAAATAGTAAAATCCACTGTTGGCGATATGCAATTTCATCAGTTTTGATAAATATACAGAATCATGTCTTTACAACCTAAGTCATAACACAGAAGAGTTCTATCAACTAATAAAATTTCTTGCCCTAGCTGGTTTGGCCCAGTGGATAAAATGTCTGCCTGCGAACTGAAGGGTCCTGGTTTCCATTTCAGTCAAGTACACATGCCTGGGTTTCTGGCTCTATCGCCAGTAGGAGGCTTGCAGGAGATAGCAGATCAGCTTCTCTCATCAATAATATTTCAATCTCTCTCTCCTCTCCCTTCCTCTATGAGACTAATAAAATATATATTTAAATAAGCCAGTCAGTGAAAGAAAAATACCACATGATCTCACTCATTTGTGGAATATAGAGAACATTATAAACTGATGAACAAAAATAGATACAGAGGCAAAGAAGCAAGGAACAGACTGTCAAACTATAGTGGGGAGGCTGGGGAGGGTCAGGGGGGAGGTAAGAGATCAACCAAAGGACTTGTATGCAAGCATATAAGCATAACCAATGGATGCAAGACACTTGGGGGGGGGGGGGTTAGGGCATGTGTGTGGGGGGGGAGAGGGTAGGGGAGGCTGCGGGGAGGTCAATGGGGGAAAAAGGGAGATACGTGTACTACTACTTGTAATACTTTAAACAATAAAATAACATTTAAAATATATTTTTAAAAAGAAAATTTCTTAATTCTTTATCTTTGTGGTCAACTTTTTCCCCTACCCTGAACTCCCAGCAATTACTGATCCATTCATATAGCTTTGTTTTTTTCCAGAAAGTCATATTAAGTAGAATCTCCCTCTGTCTATGAACTCAAAGGGAGCCACATTCTCTTGACTGTCCCCAAGTGTCCTCAACTAATTTGTTAACAATCTCAGCTGATTTTTTATTTTTTTTAGATTTAGGTCTAATTAATTACCCTATAACCGAGAAAAGTTGCAGACTTGCAGTTTATCCATTTTTGGTCGTGGTTTTTGTAAGGATAATGCTTTTCTAACTTTCTACTTCCCAAGTAGAAACCAGAATTCCTCTTGTTCTGTTTTTTTTTTTTTTTTTTTTTTTTTTAATGTGATTTTGCATTTACCTATGTTGGGGGAGTATAATTAGAAACAAAACAAAAAAATCTTTTGGAACTCAGAAAACTTCACTACAAAGTTAGAAGAGAAAGAAACAAATTTTGTTATTGAGTAAGCATTAAACTGGAATGTGATGCCCATCACTGGCAATCAAAAAAGATTACAGACATGCCGAGACCGGTTTGGTTCAGTGGATAGAGCGTCGGCCTGCAGACTGAAGGGTCCCAGGTTCGATTCCGGCCAAGGGCATGTACATTGGTTGTAGGCACATCCCTAGTGGGGGGTGTGCAAGAGGCAGCTGATCGATGAATCTCTCTCATTGATGTTTCTAACTATCTATCCCTCTCTCTTCCTCTCTGTGAAAAATCAATAAAATATATTTTTTAAAAATTACAGACATAAGCTTCATCTTTTATAGAGCCATGTAGATGCAGCCCATTATATTCTTGCTCCAAAGATAAACAGCAACTAGTCCTTATTTAAGAGGACTTGACAACACCTTTTCTCACACATAGTTCAACCTAAATTCACCTGATAATTGGAGTGACCATTTGTGTTTGGTAATTATCTTTATGCAAAATAAAAATAGCCCAGCCTTTGTGGTTCAGTGGTTGAATGTCGACCTATGAACTAGGAGGTCACAGTTTGATTTCCAGTTTGGGCACATGCCCGGGTTGTGGGCTCGATCCCCAGTGTGGGGCGTGCAGGAGGCAGCCAATGAATGATTCTCTCTCACCATTGATGTTTCTATTTCTCTTTTCCTCTCCCTTTCTCTCTGAAATAAATAAAAAAATAAAATAAAAAGAAAAAAGAAGGCTGTGAGGTTTGAGAAAAGAATTGATATGATCAAACACTTTTGAAAGTTCACTCTAGCTGAGAAGATACTACGTTGGGGCTAGGGCAGGAGCAGAGAGGCCAGATAAGAGACTACATGCAATCCAGCTAAAGTAATGTTACAAAATAGGGGGAAACGTCCCTGCATTGATTTATTGTTATAGTTTTAAAATTCACTTTTTCAAAATTTAAAAAATATTACAGGGGTTACAGTTAATTATGACACCATATAAATAGGAAATATTGACTTTACTACATCTGAAAGACATTTGCATAGGAAGCATTTCATTGATATTGCTTGTAGAAAATAACTTCATATTGCCTGGCCAGTGTGGCTCAGTGGTTGAGCATCAACCTATGAACCAAGAGATCACAGTTCTATTCTTGGTCAGGGCACATGCCTGGGTTGCGGGCTCAATCCCAGTGTGGGGAGTGCAGGAGGCAGCCAATCAATGGTTCTCTCACATCGTTGACATTTCTATCTCTCCCTTCCTTTCTGAAATCAATAAAAAAAATTTTTTTAAAGTAACTTCACATTTGCCTAAGATAGGCTGAGGCCATGGCAGAATGAGTCTGTAAGAACACTCTGAGCTGTATTTTTCAAATAAGAGTTTACTTGATAATTTATCAACTTGACAATATGCAGAGTGAAAGAGCTCGCACATCCAAATTCATTTTGTAGTAACATTTGTAATTGTGATTAAGGAGAGGTGTACTGAAGTAAGTTCGAATTTGCTTAGGAAATGATGACACGTGATTTACATTTGTCAGTTTCTTAAATGTTAGTGAAATAGGTATTGGTCCACTAATAAACTTTGCAGAGTATCTTCCACAAATTCAGTGACATCTTTTCTGTATGGTATCCCTATTTTTATCTTAAATGTGACAAGTTTATATAGAAGATGAGATTCCTCATCTTTAGAATAGTCTTCAGGTTTCTTAGTATATTAAGTAAAACTTTATCCAAAGGTCTTTAAAATCTCTTTCTAATTTCACTAAGATCTGAAACGCGATTTTTAGGATCTTTCCACTTTATTAAATTGGCAATAGTTAACAGAAAGCTTTGTAAGGGAATCAATATTTTAAAATGCTTCTTTCCTTTTTGTAATGTTAGAATGAAACAAGAGAAGTGTTGAGATCTTTTTTCACCTTTAGATTTCTCATCACTCTCATAGCATTTCAGTTTCCTAAATCCTTAATTGAAGGACCATTATAGGCACTAGGATCATGGGTCTTTGTAAACTGATGTAATTGAACAGACTTCTTGTTCCTTAAGGAAAACTTACCTTTTATTGTTCAGCTTATTTTCACATTAATGGGTGTTTGAGAAGCAGCATATGTTATTTTTCTTTTTTCTATTTTTTTCACAGCTTTTAACATAACTTCTTCTTTAGATTTCTCCTTCTCTTTCCCCTCACCCTCCTGTCCTCCTCCTTCTTTATTATTATTATTATTATTATTATTATTATTATTATTATAAGGATCTAATCCTATCCTCATAAGACCGACTATAATAAAAGTGTCATCAACATCCCCATGGCTACAACATAAGTAAATCCAGCCCAAATGAAAAGCCATCATCTTCTAGAGCTTCATTTCTTCGACCTACACCTAGATATTTTTCTTTCTCATTTCAGTATACAAAGGTACCCAGCTGGAATTGGTCAGTGGTTATCAACCTATAACCAAGAGGTCATGGTTCGATTCCCAGTCAGGACACATGCCTGGGTTGCGGGCTCGATCCCCAGTGTAGGGAGTGCAGGAGGCAGCTGATTAATGGTTCTCTCTCATCATTGATATGTGTTTTTTTTCTCTCTCTCCCACTCTGAAATCAATAAAAAAATAGATATCTATTTTAAAAGGCAACCTTCTTCACTTTTACATCTTTCTAAGATCCTAGGAACAAGAGCCTCTATTCCATAAATGCACTCATTTGATGTAATTTGTATGTACAGCATACAAATACAGTGGTATCATCAAAAAACATAAAGGAATAGTCATTGTACGTTAGGATCAGATATCATTTAGAGCTACATTGAACCCTCCAGATTTTTGCCAGCCATTTTATTTTATTGCTGAGGAAATCAAAGGTCTGAGGAGTTAAGCATCACATTCCAGAATATACAATAACGTGCACATAGCGAATTAGAACAATGATATCTTCCCTGCCATTTGGTGTTTCTGCTACCACCCCACAGTGATTTCACCTACATAACTAGCCATAGTAACAGTATAATGAAACCGTATTTAGGAAAGGAGAATTAAGATTATGTTGATGATGGTAGTTATATTACTAATTGTCTACTTGGATATGCCATTCCTACTTTCTTCTATGCAAATTACCATAATAGACAGAATACAAAGCATTAAACAGATATAGTTGATGTCTTGGAGTAACTTATAAGGAAGAAATTACCATGCGTATTATATAAATAACTTCCAGAAATGAACCCAATTATGGAACATTTTCAAATGAGGAAAGTAAGCATTCACTTTATAAAAAATTTAACTAGTAAGGATTTCTTTGATCTGAAAGAGAAGGAATCACAGGAGGTTCAAGAAAAGTTGAATATGCCCTTTTATTTTTGTTTTAAGGAGAATAAAAATTTTCAGTGATGACTGCTATGTAAACTTTACAATGTAGAAAGTCATAAAGGCATAAGAATTCTTAGAGAGAATCCAATAAAATGGCAATTCAACAGTGAACTCCATTTATTGCATTCTTACTTTTTGACAGATGTTTCCTGGGTCTGGGTGTTAGGAGAAAATGAGACTCCGTTTCAGATCTTTAGAACTTCAAAGTCTACTTGGGAGACTATTATCAAAATTAACACATTATAATTTAGTTTTCTACAATAGTTACTACAATGTAGATAGAAAACATGATACAGAAGTACAAAAAATGGAAGCAGTTTATTCAACCTGTTAATGTCGAGAAAGGGCCTGCAAAGAAAGTGGTGATTAATAGTGTCAAAAAGTAAGAGTTTACCACAGAGATGGGAAGAATATTACATCCCAACAGAGGAAGCAGTCTGCTTGATAGTATAAGCCTTATACTATAAGGAAAGGGGACATCAAACAATGTGACATGTTTGAGCAAGGGCAAAAATTGTCCCTTCTGGGTTATGCTAATAATGTTACAGGAAGGCCCAGCTGCTGTGGCCCAGTGGTTGAGTTTCAACCTATGAACCAGGAGTTCAAGGTTGGATTCCTGGTCAGGGTACATGCTCAGGTTGCAGGTCCCCAGTGAGGGGTGTACAGGATTGAATCAATGATTCTCTCTCATCATTGATGTTTCTCTCTTTCCCTCTCCCTTCCCCTCTGAAGTTAATTAAAAAATATTTTTTTTTTAATTTTTTTTTAAAGAATGTTATGGGTGGTGAGGATGTAGAATTAGACAGAGACCAGTACTTTGGAAGTCTTGCTCTACTTTTGCGGAAGAAGGAGAGTTGAATTTGGGTGGTGAGTGCATGATGAAGTATGCAGATGATGGGCTATAGAGTTATACATCTGAAACCTGTATGGTTTTTTAAAATATATTTTTATTTATTTCAGAGAGGAAGGAAAAGGGAGAGAGACAGAAACATTATCGATCAGCCACCTCCTACACGCCCCCTAGTGGGGATTCAGCCTGTGACCCAAGAATGTGCCTTTGACCTGAATCAAACCTGGGACCCTTCAGTCTGCAGGCTGAAGCTCTATCCACTAAGCAAAATCAGCCAGGCCATGAAATTTGTATAGTTTTATTAACCAATATTACCCTAACAATTTCAAAAAAAGAGAAAAATATACACATTGGTGGACCAAAATAAATAAATAAATAAATAAGCATATTTGGGTTTGTTTGGGTGAAATCTGTTGAAGTAAAAACTCAGGATCATGAATCATATATATATATATTGCAATGAAAAGTAATACTTTAGGAAAGATAAAAAGTCATTCACAGTTGCATCATCATTTACTTTGACTTTCTTGAAGGGTGTTGACATCAGACTTTCCTCTACATGCTCCTCCTCAACTCATGTTTCCCTGAATCCGGCCAACAACAACAGCTGTTCTGCTATCATGCCCATAACTTAGTGACCTGAGTAGAAAAGAAGCTTTTAAAGTAATCCCTTGGGGCCCCAACCAGTTTTGCTCAGTGGGTAGTATCAACCTGTGAAAGAAGGCTCCTGGATTTAATTCAGGTCAAGGGCACGTACCTAGGTTGCAGACTTGATCCCTGACCCTATCCAGGGAGCATGTGTGAGGCAACCAATCAATGTGTCTCTCTCCCATCGATGCTTCTCTTTCTCTGCATTTCCTCTTCCTTTCCACTCTCTCTAAAAATCAATGGGAAAAAAATATCCTCAGGTGAGGATTAGCCAAAATTAAATAAATAAATAAAAATAAAGTAATCCCCTCCCTAACCGGTGGACAGAGCATTGGCCTGCGGACTGAAAGGTCCCAGGTTCAATTCCAGTCAAGGGCATGTACCTTGGTTTCGGGCACATCCCCAGTAGGGGGTGTGCAGGAGGCAGCTGATCAAGTTTCTCTCTCATTGATGATTCTAACTCTCTATCCCTCTCTCTTCTTCTCTGTAAAAAAAAAAAAAAAAAATTAATAAAATATATTTTTAAAAAATAAAGTAATACCTCAGCAAATAAAAATACAGCCAGGAAAAGAAGGGCCAAAAATGGATGTTAAATGAGAGACTCATGTGTAAGTTGAGGAAAAATGAGGAAGATGTAGCAATTTGTTTGAATGAGACTAGATGACTAGGACCTAAACTAAGATCCTCAGAGCTGTATTTTAGATTAAAAGTACAATGTAACAGTAATTTGAAGCAAGGCTAGTGGAGTAAAATATAATAAAGAGGCCAAATTGACTGTGCCTTTTCATAAGCAAAGGTCATAAACTAGTGGCATTTTCTTTGTAATAGGAGCTCTATGGGGAATCTAAGATCAATGCTGGATATAGATTTACTTGCATTAAACATGCTGATTCTACACCATTTTTGAAAGGTTAAGAAAAGATTTGAGGATCCAATTGCAATGAAAAGTGTTTGCTTATTTCCTTTTTAATCTGACTAGATTGACTCAAACCCTAGACTGAATCTGTAAGATAATGGTTGTAGCAGACACAGTTGGTGACTCACTCATATACTTTCATCATTGCCATCTTGGTTAATATCTGTAGACTTTAAATGGTCAGCTTTTGCCGAGATCGGTTTGGCTCAGTGGATAGAGCATCGGCCTGCAGACTGAAAGGTCCCAGGTTCGATTCTGGTCAAGGGAATGTACATTGGTTGCTGGCACATCCCCGGTGCGGGGTGTGCAGGTGGCATCTGGTTAATGTTTCTCTCTCATCGATGTTTCTAGCTCTCTATCCCTCTCCCTTTCTCTCTGTAAAAAATCGATAAAATATATATATATATTTTTAAAAAAGAGAGAAAGGAAAATTTTCTTTGAAGCCTAGGCTGAAAAATAGCGCAATGTAACTTTGATCACATTCCATGGATCAAAGTAATAAGGGGAACAGCCCAGATTCTAGATTTGGGGTAATAAACTGCATCTTCTAATGGGAAAAACACCAAAGTGATTTTGCAAAGAGTATATATTCAGGAAGGGGAGAAAAATTGAGTCTCTTTTTAATCTGTTTACACAATACCAAATTAAAATTAAATGATGATCAACAACAACAACAAAAAAGAATAAAAGGAAGCAAAAATATGTTTTTGTGTATATTTCAAAATTATATTTTATAAAATTTCCATATTAGTTATAACACAATACAAAATATTTACCAAAATGAATCATAAATGTGAGATATTTTTCTATGAATACTTTTGGAAGTGCCTAGGGGGGGCAGTGTTAGCCAAAGTTAAGAAGAATGAAAAGCCCTTAATGCAGGTTTTGATCTCAATTATCTACAAGTTATTAATGATCAATGTGGAACCAACTAAATTTGTTAGGAATAAAATGCCATTTAGAATCACTTTGAATATATACTATGTGTCTGAAGAATTATTTTTTTATAGCTAAATCTTAACCCCTGAAAAGATAAAAATAGAGTGGAAATGGTGACAGGTCCTTAATTCTGATAGAACTCTAAGGTACTCTATAATTATAATCCCAATTGGCCTATTATAGTAGGAACAAAAATATTGATTTCATTCATGCAGCTCATTATCTTTCTCTTCTCTATTATTATGAATGACTGAAGTTTGCAGTTTTCCCAACTTCTCAAAACATATTCTGGACATGGAATGAGGGTCACTTTAGCCTTAGCATTCCTAAACGAGCCATGCTAAATCCAAACTCTATAGCTAAGGTGAAAAAAGTGGGAATAATAAGGTATTTATAATAGTCATTTAATCTTTGAAATATAAAAGCATTTTGGACTTTTCTTTAATTCCTATGATGCCACAGATAAATCTGTAGATGTTGGAAAAGAATATTTTCTTTAAGTCATACAGAGTCTCCAATAAAATGAAACTTCTCCTCCCTTCCCCAACACACACACATATATACACTAGGTTCATTTAGTGATCTTTCTGTTAGGCATTCTATAGTATGTTGATGGCCAATAAAATATTTTTATAGTATGAGGTGAACTTCCTCCTAGAGAAATGGAGAGAAAAATATGATAATTAGGTGGATAAGAAGTCAATCATCGTAATAATAGATACAATTTACTGACCACTATCCGCAAAGGTTACAGAGCTTGAAAATGGGAATACACCCACCCGGCCATTGCCCATATTCCCAGGGTGGTGGTGGTCCCGGGGGCAGTCTGTGCAATCCATGGGCAGCAAGCAGTGAGGGTCACAATGACAGATGATGGTGAGTAGCAGCACATCTACCCAGACTTCTTTACAGCATTAGCAAAAAATACTCCCAGCTTCACCATAACTGTGACATCTGCCTATTATTCCAGCAAAATCTAGAAGATAATGATGTCTCTGGCATTTGAAATTATTAGCATTACAAGCAGAAGAAAACCTTGGTATGGTGAGGATCTTTAGTTTAGTGACAGCTGTGCAAGAAAATTAAATGATAGAGTCAAATTTAAAAACCAGAAGCAAAAAGAAAGAAAAAGAAGTGGAAGAAGCTGAAAAACAATTATTTCATGGCACTCCTGATACAATTGGGAATTTCTTATGTTGGAAAGCAAAGTCTGAGGCAGAACTCTTGGAAATTAAAAAAAGAAAGAAAGAAAGAAAGAAAGAAAGAAAGAAAGAAAGAAAGAAAGAAAGAAAGAAAGGAAGGAAGGAAGGAAGGAAGGAAGGAAGGAAGGAAGGAAGGAAGGAAGGAAGGAAGGAAGAAAGAAAGAAAGAAAGAAAGAAAGAAAGAAAGAAAGAAAGAAAGAAAGAAAGAAAAGAGTGAAAGAAAAGAGTGAAAGTAGAAGAACAAGCAAGAAAAAATAATAGGGGGCGTGCAGGAGGCAGCTGATCAATTATTCTCTCTCATCACTGATGTTTTTATCTACTTCTCCCTCTCTGAAATCAATAAAAATATATTTTAAAAAAAGAAATTAAGTGGGGAAACAGCTATTTGAAACAGTGTTCACACATCTGATATTCACTTCTTAGAGGATTCTGGAAATACTGTGGAGGTAGATGAGTCTGTGTTCCAGGAAATGGATGACTTGGGGCTGGAAGATGATGAGGATGATTCAGAATACAATCCTGCTGACCCAGAAAGTGACTTGACTGATTAATGGACTATTCCCGCCTGCAGAGAGGCTTGACTGCTACAGCAATGGTGGCAATGCTGGCAGACTGTTGATTTCCTTTTTTTTTCCCTAAGAAAAAATAATTTTCAAAACAATATTCTTCTGACAGCTTTCATCATTGAACTTAATAAGCTGACCTTAAATGTTCAAATGAGAGAAAAAAAGACAATGGGGTTAGAATAGGATCAATATTGTATTCAATTGGTGTTATCTACAATAATCAGAAACCTTTTTAAAAATCCTTAAGAACATAAAGAGAATTTATATTGGAAGAATGGAACCTTTTCATTTGTTTAGAAATTTTGAATTCCTTTTTCATTGCAACGACAGGTTTTGTGTATATTAAAAATATTACTTTTCAGCTCTTCAATTTTGAAGAAATTGCTTTTCCTATGCTTCAAACATCCTCTCTGGTCTTATCCCTTTACTATATATATTATTGATTTTTTACAGAGAAGAAGGGAGAGAGATAAAGAGTTAGAAACATCAATGAGAGAGAAACATGGATCAGCTGCCTCCTGCACACCCCCTACTGGGGATGTGCCCGCAACTAAGGTACATGCCCTTGACCGGAATCGAACCTGGGACTCTATAGTCTGCAGGCCAATGCTCTATCCACTGAGCCAAACCAATTAGGGTGTCCCATACCTTCTTATGGTACTTTAGAAAAACCAACAAATAAAATTCCCAAGGTATTCAAGTATTCTTATTGCTTGACAAGAACATAACTAAACACTAGTTTTGAGATCTATAAGAGCATATGGGGCAGACAGTGGATCAATAGGTAAATAATGTCTATATTATGTTTGTTTACACCTACCCATGATCTATTTCTGTATATATGAACACACATTCACATACTAGAGTCCCAATGCACAAATATAATATTTGTGCAAGAATGGGTCTTCCTTCTCCTGGATGCTGGCACCACCTTCGCTCTGGCTGGAGCCGACTTTCTGCCTTCCCACGCTGCCCAGAGGCCTGGAGCGGCTGGGGTGGTACGGAACAACTGCATCCCACCCCAACCCCAGCCACTCAGTGCCTGTGTATGGAAATTAACCCACCATCTTTGTTGTGTTAATTTGCATACTCACACCTGATTGGCTGGTTGGTGTCACAAAGCTACAGTCAATTAGCATGTTACTCTTTTATTAGTGTAGATATATACAAAGGAAGAGATTTTTTTTTCTTAATTTTTTTTGCCATATTATATTTTCTTATGACTTATTTTAAAACTTTCTATTATTGGCCGAAACCGGTTTGGCTCAGTGGATAGAGCATCGGCCTGCGGACTGAAAGGTCCCAGGTTCGATTCCGGTCAAGGGCATGTACCTTGGTTGCGGGCACATCCCCAGTAGGGGGTGTGCAAGAGGCAGCTGATTGATGATTCTCTCTCATCGATGTTTCTAACTCTCTATCCCTCTCTCTTCCTCTCTTTGGAAAATCAATAAAATATATTTAAAAAAGCCTTTCTATTATTGGATATTTAATAAAAGAGTGAATTAATTTCTGACATCTGTATATTGCTTGATTATTTATTCTTGGGACTAAAGGCAAGAGAAAGAAGTCAAGGAAAGGGACATAGAATGAAGAAATGAAATTTGTTTCTACCAAAGAACAATAATTGACAGTGATAGATGAGATTTTGTTTCTCTTTCTAATTGTATCATATATGAGTATGAAAAGAAGTAAACTTAACATTTTGAACTTGATCCTATTAAATTACAGAATATAAATGATATATTTCTGAAAGGGAAAAATGGTAAAGTTAAAAGTTTCTCCCAAATATCTTAGCATCTATAATTCAGAACTTCCACAACTACAATATAATTCATTTTCTACAAACCCATAGCAAAAATAGCAAATCTTATTCTGCATATTTACAGGCTTCCTATCTAAATAACATCTGTAACAGTTCTACAGATGACCTCATTTTGATAACTGACTTGGAATATTAAACTGTAGAAACTGAAAACAACTCCCAGCATCCCAAGTGATACATACAAGTGTGTGCTGAGTGGTTGAGTGGAAGGGGATATGACACGCTGTTTTTGAACATGTCTATACCATTGCACAAATTAGGACCTCTATCACTGCAGTGTTTCTGGCTATTGGTTAATGGAAAGCAATCATTTTGGCAGTTTAAATTCTGTAAATATAGAAATACTTTAACAACGTGAAGTAGTTGGACAAGTCATCAGTAACTTTTGACATTATGATGAAAAATATTTGGTTTGTTGATCATTTCTTTTCTTACTGTAAAATATAAGATATGACCATCAGAAGATTTAGCTTTGTCAGAACTGTTGTGGGCCTTATAAAAGTGTGTGTGTATATATATATATATATATATATATATATATATATATATATATATTAATCCTCACCCAAGGATATTTTCCCATTGATTTTTAGAATGAGTGGGAGAGGGAAAGACAGAGAAATATCAATGTGAGAGAAGCACATGGATTGGTTTCTTCCTGCATAAGCCCTGACCAGGACCCAGACCAGGGAGGAGCTGCAACCACAATAGTGCCCTTGACCAGAATCAAACCTGGGACCCTTTGGCCTGCAGGTCAATGCTCTTTCTACTGACCCCTACCAGCTAGAGCTCGAACTTGGAATTATGTAACTACTAGAGGCTCAGTGCATGAAATTATTGCATGGTGGGGTCCCTCAGTCCAGCCTGCACCCTCTCGCAATCTGTGACCCCTCCGGGGATGTCTAACTGCCAGTTTAGGCCTGAACCCTGCTGTTGGACATCCAGCAATCAGACATCCCTCTCGCAATCTGGGACTGCTTGCTCCTAACCGCCCACTCACCTGCCTGCTCACTCCTTATTGCTCGGCTTGCTGCTCCTTAGCACTGCAGTGGCGGTGGGAGAGGCTCCCACCACCACTGCTGCACTAACCATCCGTGAGCCTGGCTTCTAGCTCAGTGGTGCTCCCACTGTGGGAGCACACTGACCACTAGGGGGCAGCTCCTGTGTTGAGCTGTTTCTTGGTGGTCAGTGTATGTCATAGCGACCGGTTATTCCATCATAATGGTCACTTAGGCTTTTATTTGTAGAGATGGAACATCAAATAATTTCCCAAGTAATATGTAAACCTTTGAATATTGATATGGCCCCTCTCAGAAACTAATGTAAAAAATGCGTTAGGCTCATGGTTTCTTTGTTTTTTAAACCTGATAGATTCTTCACTCCTTTTCTATACAGAGCTTTCCAAATTCCAGGTTTGCCTCCAGAAATAACTATGGATTCATGGAATGTGGTGTCTGCATCCACTCAAATTGTGCTGTTTGTTTGTGGTTCTGTCATAAACATGAATGAAGGAAAATCTGAACTTGGTTGGAATCTACATTTGTAGTCAGAAATTAATGAATCTAGACTAGCCTTTTATTATATTTTACCCTAGCCCAAACTTCTAAAACCTTGTTTTTCACTAGTTATCTACTTCATACAGCTAGTTCTTGTTCCTTAAAATTCTTGAGAGGAATAGTCAAATCCACTGATATGTCTATCCAGGTTGCTACTAGAAATAATAAGTATAGATAATTTTTCCTAATATATATCTGCAAAAATAACCAAAACCTGCTTAAATAATACAGCTGTATTCAATTATATCAAGCAGGAAGTCTCACTGTTTTCAATCAGACTATATAAGTCATTTAATGATTACTTGTATTCTTTTCCCAGCCATAAACATGATTCTGATTATCTCTAGATTGAAATGCTTCTTGGGAAATTTCCTTCAGTGAGCCCCAATCAAATCCCTTTACAGAAGCAATCAATTTCCTTTTCTTTTCTCCCTTTCCAAACATTTTTATGGACCAAAGTGACACAAGGATACATGACAAAGGGTTTTCCCGTTGCTGTCATAGCTCATGGAAGATGCAATTTTATGTATGTATGTAGTGTTGGGAATTGAGAGCCATTTAATAGTTTCTGGAGATGATCCCATTTGAATTTGTATAGGATGCTCTCCTAAATCCAGTTTTATATGATTCATGATTACTTTACAATGCCTTTTCTTACTTTGTTTACCAAATATTTTTACAAGAGTAATCTTTTTTTTTTCCTACTTGAATTGTGGAACACACACCAAGAGAATCAAAATTTCCTAAAATGGTTAAAAATGGAGACTCTCACTTGCCCAGACTTAGTGAGAATCTGTGTTAAAAACAAAACAAAACAAACAAACAAACAAAAAACCTTCTCAAGTGATTCATATAATATGCATATTAAAGTTTGAGAAAGTGTTCAAAAGATATTTCTATATCTTTCACCTTCTCCCTTCCTCTCTGAAATCAATAAATATATTTTTAAAATACAAATTAAATTAAATTTCAGTTCCTCAACCTCTGTAGTCATATTTTAAAGTGCAGATTGAATCTTGGATAGTGCAGATATTGACCATTTACATCATCACAAAAAGTTCTATCGGACAGCAGTTGTTTAGAGACTACCATATTCCAAGTTAGGCTTTGAAACGGTCAGTTTCAACACCTTCCAGATCAGACTGGCAGCTTCAGTGAACCAGGATCACCAGTTGAAAGAGAAAATCTATTGAACTCAAGGGGTTATTCCCAGTGCACTTGGTCTACTTCTGAAATATCAAACTATTTCATGCCGGTTAGAAGTGTAAGAAGAAAAGTCGAATAAAATGCTTCCTCTGCTCACATTCCTCTACCACAGTGGTTCCCGAAGTGGGGCACATGTCCCACAGGGGGGTAGTTCGATTTTTAAAGGGGAAGGCAAATGGAGAATGAGTTTTTAAAAGTGAATATTTTGCATTTCTTATGGTTCTGGGGGCCTCATATACAGTATAGAAATGCATACTGTGATATATTTATGCATTTCACTTCTCCATTATGTGTTTTGAAACTTTATTGACTATTTTTCGTATCACTTCATATTATTTTTTAAACAACTTCTTAGTGATTTCTTCCTCAGTACTTCAAATGTGCTTTTGATTATTTATTTTTCTCTTTCATGGATGCCATGTTCTTTGGAAGCTTGTGTAGACCAAGTGAATGGCCTTTTAGGCTTCCCCCATGTGAATAGGAGTCACTTTTTGAATAATAAGAATTATATGTCACCGGGGTGGCATCAGGATTTTATATATGCTTAGGTGGGGCGCGGCCAAAGAAAAGTTGGGAACCACTGCTCCACAATTATACAGAGATCATAGCAAGAGCATTCTCCTGAAATGGGGAGACTTGGAAATGGGAGCAGAGGCTCCGGTTCCCCATCAATCACTGAATGTATGAGACTAGGTAAATTATTTAACATGTCCAAGTTTGAGTGTATTTATCTATACATTCAGGATATTGCATTTGGTGACCCTTAAGTTCCCCTCCCTTTCTGTAATGCTCAAGACCATGAGTTAGAAACTTCTAGTACAGCTACCCCAAATCAGCCCATTATTACCATGGGTATCGTTTAATGAGGGATGTGAATTTAACATACATCAAACACAAATGCTAGGGTTACATATAATTTTTGAAGTATCTGCTTTAAAGGAAATGATCATCTAGAGGGGTGGTCCATAAAGTAAGAGCTTACACCTCAAGAGAGACCAAGTTGATACACAAAACTAAAGGAATGGCCGAAACCGGTTTGGCTTAATGGATAGAGCGTCAGCCTGCATACTGAAAGGTCCCGGGTTCGATTCTGGTCAAGGGCATGTACCTTGGTTGCGGGCACATCCCCAGTAGGGGGTGTGCAAGAGGCAGCTGATCGATGATTCTCTCTCATCGATGTTTCTAACTCTCTATCCCTCTCTCTTCCTCTCTGTAAAAAATCAATAAAATAAAAAAACTAAAAAAAAAAAATCTAAAGGAATGATATGTTAAAATTACACTCTATATTCATTGTTTAGGATGCATATATGTGAGTGAAATATTTTCAAGGGATATATATATATATATATATATATATATATATATATATATATCATATGCAAAATATTGCATATGTTTATTAGAAGTACATGTTAAGAAAGTTTTAAAATATACCCAGTCAGTATGGCTCAGTGGTAGTCATGTTTGACCCGTGAACCAAAAGGCTGCTTATTCTATTCCTGGTCAGGACACATGCCCAAGTTGCAAGCTCGATCCCCAGTACGGGACATGTGGGATGCAGCCAATCAACATTTCTCTCATTGATCTTCTGTCTCTCTATCCCTCTCCCTACCTCTCTCTCTTAAAATCAATATCTAATTTTTTTTTTAAGTTTTAGAAGTTTGGAGAGCACTTTCTTAGAGGAGAGGTAGACAGGAAAATAATAATACAGAAGATGTGAGAAAGAACTGCTTTAACGAGAATATAGGATTCAATAAGTGCACAAAAGAAGCACATAACAATGAGTGGGGGTCAGGGAAGGACAGCTTTTCAGAAGATGTGATCCTTGACTTGAATCATCATCGTGAGGCACAAACATTGTCTGAAAAGAATCAGGGGCATGTGCAAAGTCACAGGTACCCTAACCAACATTAGGTAACATAAGAACCACACTGGTTCAGGGTGGCTATAAGCTATCTGTATGAAGGAGTAAGAAACAAGCCTGGAGAGGAGGTTAAAAGCCCTAAAATGATATTGTACTAGAATCTGTGCACCAGTAGCTCCCTGCCGCCCTCCTATATCTTCCCCTGCCTCCCCTCATAGCTTGCTGCCCTGCCCCCTCCTGTAGCTCTCCACACACTGCCCCGCCATCCTGTAGGTCCTTCCATCCCCACGGCTTCCCCCCTCTCATAGCTTGCTGCCTGGTCCCCTCCTGTAGTTCTTCACCACCCACTTGTAGTTCGCTGCCCCACCCACCTACAGATCTGTGATCCAGTTGTTACACGGTTGGTCATTATGCCCCATGATGCAACGAATAATTAGCATATTCCTCTCTTATTATATAGGATAGTTTTCCAGAATAAAAGGAAGTTTCCCTTTCAAAATGTTTCTCAAAGTGTTTCAGCTGTCATCTTTTCTTTGGCCAAAATTAATTGTTTCTTAAATATTAATTTTATAAATTGGGATTATATCTATATTACTTTTTAATCATTTGAATCATTTCCAAACTTCTACACAGAAAAAAAAAGAGCACTGTGAAAACTGTGCAGGTTTCCATGTTTTATTAAACTAGTTCAAGTTTAGTGCAAACACTGAAGAAAACTTGAGACCTCTGGAAATTTCTAAGGCTTTTCCAAATGCTTCCAAACATAGATGTATTTGAAACAGTAGGCACGCATCATGATTAATATTTCTAATTTCCAGTGATTAGCATTATTTTTATTTTCACCCTCATTTTTATTATTTTTGCAATCCTAATGTTTAGAGAATAAGAGATAACCTGGGACTATGACCTTGATTTTTTCTCAGGAGAAAAAGGAAAAATTAGGATTTTTCTACATCATGTTATGCAACTTACATTTAAGAAAAATGGTTGTATGTTTATAATACCAATATGTATCCCAGTATATACCAATAAAATATAACTATTATCCAGAATAACTTTATTAACCTATTAATTTACTAATTACTATTAAAATCATTAATTTAACAATTGTGAAAATCATGAAAATTTTAAAATAGATTTATGTTTAAATGATCTCATAGGAAGTTATATTTCCCTGGGAATATATGGCCTACTCATTTGAAATATTTGTTTATTTAAGGAGTAAAGGTACTTGATGGTTAACTTTTTTCTGCCAGACCATAAATAGTATAAGAAACACCATTGCATTTCCTGTTTTATTCCCTTCACTGGTTGTAGACCTCTGGGCTTGGAAACTTAACTGAAATGTACATGATTGAAATCAGATTAAGACTTAAATTGCCTATTTTTAGTGTGTTGGGGGCTGATCACATTCAATTCACTCTTAGGTTTGTATTGCAGAGTAATTATATCTACTTAAAGACCCTGTTAGGAAAATACCCACTACTGATTATTTCTAATTTTCAGGCATATTGAAAATAATAGTACCCGACTCTAAATATTCTACTTATTAATGAGGTTCCACAAATTTTACTTTAAACTGTAAGAAAGACATATGTATTGTGGACTATGAGTTCAAAAATTGTACCAATTGTAAATTTGCATCTCAGCAGATTTCTTAAATAACTGGAAAAGTATTTTATCCTGAGTTGTGTCAACTTAGTTGACCATGAAAAACAACCTTTTTGTGATATTTCCTATTGATTAAATTCAAATAGAGTAAACAAAGAAAAATTTCCTTTCAGAAATTGTTAAAGAACAGTTGCAACGCTACTGCTTCTATTATTGATTCCAGGAGTAGCAAAACTCCAAAAATGCTGATGAAGGAGAAATTCTTTAAACCTTGCTTTATATGGCATATTTTCTTGTTTGTTCTCTATTTTACAAAATTGTTTGTAATATCAAAGCACTTTTTTAAATATATTTTATTGATTGTTTACAGAGAGGAAGGGAGAGGGATAGAAAGAAACATCGATGAGAGAGAAACAGTGATCAGCTGCCTCCTGCACACCCCCCACTGGGGATGTGCCTGCAACCAAGGTACATGCCCTTGACCAGAATCAAACCTGCGACCCCTCAGTCCGCAGACCGACACTCTATCCACTGAGCCAAACCGGTTTCGGCTCAAAGCACTTTTAATTATGAAGCAGAAGAATGAAATGCTGCTGAATAGATTTTTTTTTTTCAGCTTTCTGTTAACAATAGATGAATATTTGGGAACCCATAAAATTTTACCAAATTCACATCTATATTAATGACACTTACCTTAGATTACAAGCTCTAAAGAGGAAGATGTTGATAGACTCTCTCTTCTCCCACCTGGTGGGCAATAACCAGCAGCCCAGAAATACCTGAGTTCCTAACCATGTACCTTATATGGACTATACATTGAACCACCAATCAGCACCTGCCAAATACCCTAGGCCCTTGTTCCTAAGTACCTGAGTGTCTAATTATGTACCTTTTATGGACCATACATTAAGCCACCAATCAGTGCACACTGAGTACCCTAAGCCCCCATTCCTTCGCATTCCTTCCCTCAAAAGGAGTGCTCACCTCTGCACGGGTTGCTCCTCTCCCCAGTGAGACAGCCTGGCAGGTCTTTCTCCTAATAAAGCCTGTAATACCTGTTTTTTGGCTCCGGACTGGTCTTTCATTCTGGTGCCAAACCTGGGAGGGGCAAATGTGGACTCGGACGAATCCCCAAACCTTATCCCAAGCATTTCAAGGAAGTAACTCCCTGACTTTGCTCGGTGGTGCGGTTCTGGGTTAATTGGCCTTTCCCAGCCCCCTCTTGAACCCTGCTGAACCAGGGCCTGTGGGGAGCTCTTCACCTCCCTCCCTCCAGTAAGCCTTTGGACCCAACTTACCACCCACCCACACACACTTTTTTTCTCGCTCCCTGTGACCTAGAGGGGCATTAGGGTCTCAGAGTTTCCCATCTACTTGGCTACTCATACTACGAAAGCCCAGGCGCTTGGACAGAAATACTCTTTTAAAAAATATTTTATTGATTTTTCACAGAGAGGAAGATAGAGGGGTAGAGAGTTAGAAACATTGATAAGAGAGAATCATCAATCAGCTGCCTCTTGCACAACCCCCCACTGGGGATGTGCCCGCAACCAAGGTACCTTGACTGGAATCGAACCTGGGACCTTTTAGTCCGCAGGCCGACGCTCTATCCACTGAGCCAAACCAGTTTCGGCAGGAATACTCTTCTACTCCACAGGAAGTGTCTCGGGTTGATGATCTTGAAACCTTTTCCCGGCTCTCTCTCTCTCTACAGGTTGGGTAAGGGGAACAGGAGGACATTTCTTGTTCCTTCCCCAACTTCTGATAGCCCTTCCCTCCAGTCTTGGGGACCTCTCAATCCAAACCCCCTCGAAACACACCCTTAGGCTGTCTCCTTGCCAATCTCTTGACTCTTGGTCTTTCTGGCTACATCAAACCAAAGAAGCTCATTTTTTCTGTAGCATTGCCTGGCCACCATATAAACTCAATAATGGCTCTCAATAGCTCGAAAACGGCACTTTCAATTTCAATATCCCTTGAGACCTAGATAATTTCTGCCACCAAACAGGGAAGGCCTCAGAGATCCCCTACGTACAGTCTTTCTTTTTCCCCTGCTCCCGCCCCTCGCTTTGCTCCTCATGTTCCGCCCATCACATCTTCCTTGCAAAGTCCCCTTCACCCCCTAACTGGTCCTCAGCCCCTTTCTCTGTCTTCTGACACTTTTGACACAGCCAATTATTCCTCTCCACCTCTCCCACCAGCTCCCACCCCTTATACATTTTCTCACTCACTTGCAGTAGATTCCCAAAACCTAGACTCTCTTAAGCATCAGCCACCTTCTCCCCAGTCCCTGAGAGCCCCAATCCTGAGAACGTTAGCTTTAAACAGCCTTTCCCATCTAACACTCATTCTCAGGCCACCCAAAGACTGCCTTCCTCAACAGCCTCTTCTATTCCTGGGTCCGTTCTACCGCTGAGGGAGGCAGCAGGAACTGAGGACATAGTCTGAGTCCACAGCCTCACACAGATTGAGAGGCATCTCAGGTCTTTTTCCACTGACCCGACCACCTTTACTAAGAAGCCTGACCCAGTCCTATGTCCTGACTTGGCATGACATCATCTATGTCCCTCTGTCCTCCTCTATCACCTCAGATCCCACTTCCCCAGAGGGAGCCCTTCTTCTAAACACCCATTTTATATCCCAGTCAGCCCCCAACACACACCATAAACTTTGAGAAATAGACACAGGTCCACTAATCCCTCAAAAAGATCTCATTAATCTGACATTGAAGGTCTTTAATAATAGAGATGAGGATAACCAGATCTAAAAACAAAGGCAAGATCAGGCCAAGGCTGAGGCCCAGAAAGAAGCCTTCCAGCTCCTAGTCACCGCTCTCAGGAACCCCAAACCAAGTGCCGGTCCTCCAACCGTGGATAAGTCAGAGGCTAAGCCTCCTTCGGGCCCATGCTTCAAATGCAGCAAGGAACGACACTGAGCCAAGTCCTACCCAAACCCTAGACCCCCATCTGGGCCCTGACCAAGGAAAGGCCACTGGAAATCAGACTGTAGTCTGGCCCCTCTGGTCCAGGCCTCAGCCAGTCCACCAAGGCCACCCTCTGAATCCACTTTGGAGTTCCCAGACCTCCTGGGACTGACCACTGAAGACTGAATCTGCCCAAGCCCTGACAAGGCCCCCAGACTTACATCACCAGGACATAGCCTTGGGTAATGACTGTGGTGGCAGGTAAGCCGATCTCCTTTTTAACTGGGTCTGAGGTCACTTATTCTGCCCTCTTTGAGTTCACTGGGACCCTTGTCCGCTCCTCAGTCTCTATTATGGGGGTTGACAGATCACTCTCACAGCCATTAGCCACCTCATGTCTACACTGCAACTTACTCAAATCTCCCATTCACTCTTTTCTCATTCTACCTTGGTACCTGGCCAGGGCTACCATGCATCCCCTCATAAAGCCCAGTTTTCCCAAACCACAGTCACTTACCTCAGTTTCACCCTGTCACTCCACAAGGCGGAGCCATTCCTTGGGCTGTAAACACCTTATCTCCTCTGTGGCTGTCCCCTCCTCTGAACAAGAAATTTTCTCCTTTCTCAGGCTCTCTTGGTACTCTTGCCTCTGAGCTAACAACTTTCGTGTTCTTGCAAAGCTCCTCTGTGACATGACATGGTGAAGGGAGCCCCTAACTGAGCCTTTAGATCCCAAGGCCAACATTCTCACTCCTTTAATGCTCTGAAAACTGCTCTGACCTCAGTGCCTTCTCACCCCACCCCACCCCCACTCCACCCTTCCCAAAGAACCACTTTCTTGACTGCACAGGCTTACTTACCAGGCTGGCTATTATCAGAAACAGCTCATTATCTCCCAAACCTTGGCATGTTATCTCTACAGAAAAATGTAGCAGTTTTGAATCCAAGCAGCTAGAGGCCTGGGAACAGGCTTCAGGGCCTGCTCCCTCCTCCCCCTGCCTTTTCTCCAGCCTCATATGCCTATACATAATTTTCCAAAGTCTTTATTAACTTAGGGACTTTGGAACATTGTTGGGTTAAATGGTAAACTTCTAAATATTTTTAAATAGCATACAATACTGATACATTGATTGCTAGACATGTTTTAATTCACCTGCTCTTAGCTTCTATTACAGAAAGCCTCTTGTACTTTGTTGAATGTATATTTTCTGAGTGCAGTGTCTTACTTCTTATCCGACCATCTAGGTACCTGGCTTCCACTGCTCCTTTCCTTCCCTTGGATTACAGCCCATTCTAACATTCCCTCACACTTTCCCTATAATGCAATCTCAAACACTCATCTGTCACCCCTTATTGGTAGTGCCATGGTGACTACACTTCAGCTTGGAGCGTGGAACTGGAAAAGGGAATCTCATGCCCTTTAGTCCACCTCTTCTCCTTATACCTTTCAGCTTGCCCCCGTGATCAGGGCTTTTTCTTCTTCTGTGGGGAAATCACATACATCTGTCTCCCCATCAGCTGGATGGGAACCTGTACTCTTATCTCTCATCCACGACATCATCCCCACTTTGGCTTTCTGATGTCTCTTCAATCTGATAATGGCCTCACATTCGTCTCTCAGATAATACAGTTGGTCTCTCAAACTTTAAACATCAAATGGAACTCCACATCCCCTACCACCGTCAGTCTTCAGGTAAAGTAGAAAAGGCTAATCATCTCTTAAAAACCCATCTAACCAAGCTATCCTTAGAGCTCCGTATGCCCTGGACTGAACTACTCTCCCTGGCACTAATGAGACTGAGGGCCATACCATGACAACCACTACTTCTAAGCCCTTCGAGATCATGTATAGGCAGCTTTTGTCCTCTAAACCCCTGAGGACAATTACCCATCTCTGGGAGACTACTTCCCTGCTTTTGCCCATAGGAGGGCACTCTTAAAGCAACACACTGATAATCTCCCCCTTTCCTTTCCTACAATTTCTACTCATCTTTCAGTCCTCCCTGGGCACTGGGTCTATGTCAAGAAAAAAGGAGTCATCCTTAACACCACATGGGAGGGGCCTTTCCCAGTCATACTATCTACCCCTGTGACAACAAAGGGTCGAGGAATACACCACTGATATCACCTCTCACACATTAAGCCATACAAACCTCTACACAAAACACTACCTTCCTACACTTCTACCCCCACAGGACCTATCTCTCTCAGGCTCACCGAATGTCTCCCCAACATCCCCAAAGAGGACTCAGTGGTACTATCTAGGACATGATGACCCATCACTCCTCACAGGCTAAATTCTGCTATTTCCTGCAGTGCATCCTGGAGGACTGGTCCTGGTGGCGACTGCAATCTGCTTCCCCAGAAGACTTACACTCATGGATAGTAGATCTTTCCTGGAAAGGGATCCTCTGAGTTTTTATTCCAGAAGAAGTTCAGGTTTGTTATTTCCTTTTACATGTCTCATCCTCTCTCCATAATCCTCCTATGGGCAGCTAAGAATGAATGCACCAATGGAGGTTTTTGGTCTTTTCAGGTGAAACAGTCTTGGGATGATGAGGGAGTCATCAATTCTACTATCTGGGATGGGAAACCCGCCAGTGTCATTCTCTATGCCTTAGCAGCCATGGCCCTGGGGTGGTCTAGTTGCAGTGGGTGGCATCTGAGCTATGCCACCAACCAAAAATATCTATGTATGAAATACCGCCAGAAGGGAGACTGTGACAATATAGAGGAGTTCTATTGACCATACGGGCAGTGTTCTCACTACCACTCTGGTACTTTAGGTAGTCACTAGTAAACCTCAGATCCCCCTCAGACTGTGGCTCCCTTACATGTAATCCTGTCAGCTTTACCATATCAAATCCAGCAGAATCACTCTGGAACCAGGCCCAGCCAGCAGGAATTAGAATATATGGAGGGGACAAGGATCATGGGGGTACAATTGTCCTCCTCAAAACCTATATTAATTCCCGACCTATCCCTCCCCCACTAAAGGACATTCTCTCTTGCCCTATGAACTCTGGACCTACTCCTTTTCCCACCCTCATCAACACAATCTTCCATCTACTCTCTAACATCCTGTTGGATTTGTCAGTCACTGGCTTGAACTCTCATCATAGCTACTCTTACCTATACCAAACCTCAATGCACCCTGTACAACATCTCTCTCTTTAATACAGAAAACACTACCTGTTTAACAAATACCTCTCAAACCACTACCTCAACTACTCCTACACCTTACTACTGTGCACAATCTATAAATTTACCCTCTCCCTTAGCTTGCCCCTCACCGGGTATTTTTCTCCGCTGTGGGACTGCAGCCTACACCTGTGCTCCTCAGGACCTGTCACACTCCCTCTGCCTTTATGTCTTCCTAAACCCCAATCTTTCTATCAGAATAGAGGGAGAACTTGAATCCTCTTTGGGTCTTCTCAGGCCTTACACAAAAGGTTGGTTCTTTTTCCCTCTTACGGGGTACGGGAGTCCTCACTGCAGTAGGGACAGGGGTATGAGGCATTTCCTCCTCTGTTCATTTCTACCACAAATTGTCTACTGAATTTTAAGAAGATATCTCCATCATTAGCAATTGCCTTGAATCCCTTCAAAGGCAGGCAGACTCCTTAGCAGCAGTAGCCCTACAGAACTGGCAAGCTTTAGATCTCTTAACAGCAGAAAAATGGGGGTATCTGTGTCTTTATTGAGGAAGAATGCTGCTACTTTGTAAATGAATCAGGAATTGTCAAAGATCACATTAAATCCCTCTGGGGCAGGATTGACCAAAGACGATGTAACGAGCTAGAAGGGGGGTAGGTCATCTTTGGCTCACTTACTATATGCCTCCTCCCACTAGCAGGCCCACTGGTATTTATTCTTTTAATTTTGCTCTTTGGCCCCTCTCTCGTGTGCTGTTTCGCTAGTTTTTTTGCAGAACAGAATGCAGATGTTCGCCAAGCAGAAGGTGGGAGAGATCTATCTGGCCTTGAATTCAGAACCTAGAGACACTTATGCCACCAGAATATTTGAGACCCCGATAGATGCTCCTGACGCTGTCCTCTCTCAGCAGGAAGCAACTACTGAAGATGGACCTTTGCCCCCTGACCTTGCCTGGACTCCAATATTTTTACTATTACCAAAAGTTCCTTCCTGCAACTGGTGGGTGGAGTATGACATAACTTGCAGCCTGGAATTCCTGAGTGCCCAACCATTTACCTTATATGGACTATACATTGAACCACCAATCGGCACCTGCCAAATACCCTAGGCCCTTGTTCCTAAGTACCTGAGTGCCTAAGTATGTACCTTTTATGGACCATACATTAAGCCACCAATCAGTGCACTCTGAGTAGCCTAAGTCCCCATTCCTTCACATTCCTTCCCTCAAAAGGAGTGCTCACCTCTGCACGGGTCGCTGCATTCCCCCTGTCAGACAGCCTGGCAGGTCTTTCTCCTAATAAAGCCTGTAATACCTGGTGTTCAGCTCCTGATTGATCTTTCAGATGTGATCAGCTATGATGGACTTTAAAGTGTAAATGAGCAATCACATTTTATTTTCATCTAATGTCTTCGGATGTTAAAAATAAATTTTTATTTAATACAAAAATTTTAGGACATACCATGGATGGCCTGTCACTTACTAGGTCATTACTTAAAATATGTTTTTTCACGGATCCTTTGAAAAAGTATGGTAACTCTTATCAGCAATTAAACAAACTATGGTTCAGAGAAAATAAGGCAGAATAGTGAGCAAATACATGGTAAAACACTATATGAATATCTAACCCAGATTTTCTGAGTTCTGGTATACTCAGAGCTGCTTCTGTTCATTTGAATAGGTATTTAAAATTTAATTTTTTTCCTTCCTAAAATTTTAAGTTCATCATAATTTGTGGATGCCATATATATGCACATATATAAGAAAATGTTATTCTCTTTAGCAAAAATAAATAAATAATAGATTAGTCAAGGAGATAAAGTACTTGGAATGAGAATAGGTAGGTTTTACCTTTGAGTGTCTTGTGATTTGCTACATAACCTTGAGAAAGTTTCTTTTCTTCCTCTGTGCCTTGGTTTTCTTAGTTCTCCTTGTAAAACTCAGGTCTCTAGAAGCATAGCCCAGAAGGCAGAATCTCAGAGGGAAGGTGGGGGAGGGTGGGTAGGTGGGTGGGAAGAGATCAATTAAAGAACTTATATGCATATATGCATAACCCATGGACACAGAGAGTAGAGTGGTGAAGGTCTGGGTCATGGGATGGGATGGGGGTGGGGCTAGTAGAGGAGGTCAATAGGGGAAAATGGGACAGGACATATGTAAAACTTTCAACAATAAAGATTTCTTTTAAATATCAGGTCTCTGCTACAATGATGCTGCAAAACAACTCCTAAATTTCAATGGCTTAAAAGATTCTTTTCTCTTGATGACAGGTTTTCAGGTCAATCTGGTTGGCTTGGTTTCAGGCTATAGGTTGGATCTAGGTCTCCTCCATAAGACTTTCATTCTGTGAGGAGCAGTTTGTAGTTCATGCACAGAAAGACAAGAAGCCAAGCCAAAGCACAGCAACACAGTTAAAGTTTTCACTGGCATCACATCTACTCACTAGCCATTATCCAGAGCGAGTCATATGGAGAAGCTCAAAGTCAATGAGGCAGAAATGTAAATTCCACCTCTTTTATTAACAGGCACTACACAATTGCACAGTAAAAACATGTGTGCAAAATTCTGTTAGAGGGAAGGAATGAAGAATTGGGAAAAGCCCTAGCCAGTTTGGCTCAGTTCATAGAGAGTCAGCCTGTGGACCAAATAGTGCTGGGTTCAATTCCCATGAAGGGCACATACTTTGATTGCAGGCTCCTCTCAGGCCCAGGCCCTAGTAGTTGTGCATGCAGGAGGCAAACAATCGATGTGTTTCTCTCACATTGATATTTCTCTCTCTTCTCCTCTCTCTTTCACTCTCCCTAAAAATCAATGGAAAAATATCCTCAAGTGAGGATTAAAGAAGAGAAGAAAAGAATTGGGAACAATAATTAAATCTACTCCTTTCTTCTTCAATCATTGGATATGTAGCTGTGCTTTCTTATACGAAAAGTTGTTTTAACCAATTTTATTTTAAGATGCTGCATATTACACATAGCTTTAGAAATAATGTGGATATGTAAAGATCCTGTAGTAGAATTATGGGTGTGTTATTTAGACTACTAAAAAGTACACCTTAGAAAAATATGTTTACTTGAACAAATGTTTTGTTTGAGTGATGAAACTATGGAAATGCCTTTTTTGTCTTTTCTATAATACTCACATTTTCTGTATATATATTAATATCCTATATAATAAAACCGTAATATGCAAATCAACTGAATAGTGGTTGCTATGACAAGCACTGACCACCAGGGGGCAGAAGCTCAATGCAGGAGCTGCCCCCTGGTGGTCAGTGTGCTCCCACAGGGGGAGTGCCACTCAGCCAGAAGCTGGGCTCACAGCTGGTGAGTGCAGTAGCAGTGGTGGGAGCCTCTCCCACCTCTGCCTCAGTGCTAAGGACCCCTTGATGAGCAGGCTGGCAGTTAGGAATGAGGCGTCCTGGACTACTAGAGGGATGTCTAACTGGGGAGCAGGCCTAAACCATCAGGTGGACATCTCCTGAGGGGTCCCAGCCTGGGAGAAGGTGCAGGCTGGGCTGAGGGACAATTCCAGTGCACAATTCCAGTGAAATTTCGTGCACTCGGCTTCTAGTTGTATTTTTTAAAATAAAAAAAAAGACTTCATCAAAATACATGTAAATAAAAGAGTTTCCAATTTAAAAAAAAAAACAACAGCAACAACAACAAGAAAAATAGCCCAGATGGTGCAGCTCAGTTGTTGATCATCAACCTATGAACCAGGAGGTCACAGTTTGATTCCCAGTCAGAACACATGCCGGGGTTGTGGGTTCAATCCCCAGTTGGGGGTGTGCAGCAGGCAGCCAATCAATGATTCTCCCACCATTGATGCTTCTCTCTCTCTCTACCTCTCCCTTCCTCTCTGAAATCAATAAAAATATACTTAAAAAAAAAAGAAGCATATGTTTGCTTTTAGAGGATTAAATTTTAAATGCATAATATGTGTCTCTGATAGCATTAATTATTTATTTCCTCAACAATGTCATTTTATTTACATTCTTTCAAGAAGTAGAAATCTTACAGAAACCAAGAGATTAAATGAATAGATATGATTTTTTATTTGGTTCTCTCTATCTCTTTTGCTAAATAGGGCATGCAGTTTTCTGGACAGTACATAAAGCAAAAATCTCCCTATTGGTACCAAGTTGGCATGCAATTTGGTTTTAGTCCTGTCTGGAGATTGTGCATTCCCATACATTTCCACTCTGCTCCTGTAATGGTCATCTGTTATGCTGTGATTACATGGATGAACTGCAAAAAGATCATTAGACTAAATTGTCAAGTTAAGGGCACAGCATATGTACAAAGGAAAAATGTTACAACTCAAAGTAAAATAGGCTGTGATTTACAATGAAGTTTGACACTTTAAAAATAATGCAAATACTCTGCTATAAAAAGCCTACCCATGAAAATATTCGAGGGAATACTTTTCTGCATTGTTGAAAATCTCAACAGATTGGCTAGATTCAAGATGCATTTGTGACCCTAGCCAATTTGCTCAGTGGATAAAGCATTGGCCTGCAGACCAAAGGGTCCCGGGTTCAATTCTGGTCAAGGGCACATACCTTGGTTGCAGGCTCCTCTCTGGCCTGGGCCCCATGGATATTTCTCTGTATTTTCTTCTCTCTTCCACTCTTTCTAAAAATCAATGGAAAAATATCCTCTGGTGAGGATTAAAAAAAAAAAAGATGTGTTATCACTCTTTTAGTTAGTAATACTGAATCTAGAAAGTGCTGAGAAATCACATAATAGCTTCTATAGAACCTGATGGAGTTGAGGTTCATGTAACATTTTTTCTACTCTATTAAGAGACAAAATATTGGTTAGTCCAAGCTTTCCCAAGGAATATTATATTTCCTGGTTCTAAACACCATCACTGCCTTCAGTGCCTCCTTCCATCTCTCTATATAAAAGGCTAATATGCTAAGTGTCCCTCTGCCCATCCAACCGGTTGCTATGATGTACACTCACTACCAGGGGGCATATGCTCAACACAGGAGCTGCCGAGCTACAGTGACTTGGCAGGGGCAGTTCTCAGGGTGACGCACCCTGAAACCAGAGAGGAGGGAGCCCGATTCCTCACAGGGCCACGTGATTCCAACTTTGGCTGTGGGTTATGTCTTTGCTGGGGCACAGTCAGCCCCGAATGTGGTTTACTGCATACTTGTGTTTGCATTCCACACCCTGTATGACAGCAACTTTGCAGAGTGCCTTCTCATACTCCAGAACTCCTTTGGGAATGTTGGAGAGCTGGTTTTGGTCTTATCTACACAGGCCAGGCCGTGGGACCTCACCTGCCAGAGGGACCCTGCTCATTCTGCAGATGCGGGGGAGGGACTGTGGGAGATTGGCTCCAGGGCATGTCCAGCCAATCTCTCCTAGTCCCACCCCAAGAGCTACCTTCTAATTAATTTCCTATCAATGTGCACGAATTTGTGCACCAGGTCACTAGTGTAATAATAACCAAAGATGAAATTTGACAAAGACCCAATGATTCTCCAATAATAGATACAAGAGGTTGAGCCTAAATCCAATCTCTTTTGGTATATAAGACTTGTTACCCTATTCTCTTCTGCTAGCATTGTAGAAGCATGAGATAACATTTTTACTCATGCTTTATCTGGAATGTAAAAAAAATTGGATACTTCCTAACCATGCCTTGCTTTTGATATCTCTATGTTCATCTCCATGCATAGGACCTCATGGACACAACCTAACATCTGAGTTCCTCTCAGAATCTTAAGGGCAGTTCATTTTACTATGCCTTCTATCCTTTTCTTGTTGTCCACTATCATTTGGTGAGGTTTTTTAAAACATTTTATTTTCAAAATATCTTTTTATTAATTTCAGAGAGAAAAGGAGAGAGAGAGAGCTATAAACATCAATGATAAGAGAGAATCATTGATCGGCTCCCTCATGCACGCCTCCCACTGGGGATTGAACACACAAGCAAGGCATGTGCCCTGACCCAGAATCGTATTCAGGACACTGCAGTCCGCAGGTCGACTCTATCCACTGAGCTGAACCAGCTAGGGCTAGTGAGGGTTTTCTAGATCATCTAAGTGCTTTCCATGCATCATACCACACTTGTGTACTATCTATTAGTTAATTGACCTCTGCCTAATTATCTTCATCTGAAAATTGAAAATTTTAATGGTAACCATCTACTGGGGTTGAATTGAATAAAATTATGGATATAAAGTGCTTGGAAAAGAAGTACCCATCATATAGTAAACAATCCTATATAATAAAAGGCTAATATGCACATAGACCAAATGGTGGAACAACTGATCTAACTGGAACAACCAGTTGCTATGACATGTACTGACCACCAGGGGGCGTGTGCAAAACATGGTGGGCATTAGCTGCAGCAGGATGGTGGAGCAGGTGAGCAGGAATGCCAGACCAAGGAGGGGCACTGGTCGCTGTCAGTGGAGTGAGCCTCTGGTGGTTACTGAAAATTTCTTGCTCTCATGTGCCACAGTCCTGCCTGGCACTTGCACCCACTGTCAGTGACAGAGCCACCACTTTCACCCACAGCCAGTGCCAGAGCTGCCATTTGCACCTGTTACCAGTGCCTGGCACTGATCCCAATCACTAGTCCCATCACTGGCCAAATTATTAGTGGGTGTGAGTGGCAGCTGCCAGCCCTGATTTTCCCTGAGGGCTTCTCCACTTCCCCCTGCTCCTGAGAGGTGATCAGAGCAGCAGCCTCTGCTCACACCTGATGGCAGCGCTGGCCCCACTCACACTGCTGCTGGTGCTGGCCCCAATGGCTCCAACCTGTCAGCGGGTGTGAGCAGGGCCAGCACCATCAGTGTGTGGGAGCGGTGGTAGTGGGAGCAGGGTTGCAGGCAGACAAGGGACTGGGGTCCATGGCGGGAGGGGCCGGGTGGGGTTGTGGGAGATGGGCCAAGACCCGCCCCTGTGCCTACCACAGCCTTGCAGCCCACAGTTCCTTTCAATGGGGACGAATTTGTGAACTGGGGCCCAATAAAAATATAAAGTATTTCCGTTGATACATTTAAAAACTAGATAAGAAGCATCTACTGCATGGCCAAGTCCTTTTCTGGGGACTTGGAATTCAATTTTGAATAAGATAGACATGATTCCTAGAGATGACATTTCAGCGAGATGACAAACAAACATAAAACAAACATGATAGATACAACATATTTATTTTGTAAATGAGGAGATTTAATCTGAGATAAGGTATATAATTTGCTGTCAATTAGAAAGGTAAAAGGTAAAGCCTGGATTTGAATCTAGGATTCTGACATCCCAAAGCCCAAGCTTCAAGCTTGCCGTTATCCCCATGCTGTTATGCTCATTATAATCTCTGAAATTCTTTTCCACTGCAGTCTTCCTCTTTTTCCCTTTATACTTCATCCTCTGAAATCACTATACCATATTGTTACTTTTACTGGAACTTGATTTTCCTTGGAAGTTTATCAGTTATGACAGTGTTTCTCAAACTTCACTGCAAATTGGAATTACTTAAGGATGTTTAAGACAATACTAATGCCTGGAATACCCCCCAGAGATCCTGATTGAATTATTCTGGGTTTAAGTCAAGTGAATCCAACATGCAGCCTTTTAGAATGATGGCTACTAATACTCTGTATGTATCTAATGTGTGATCATCAGGTTTCCTCCTTTAAATTCTCTCTTGAGACAATTTCCTGAGTTCTTTGGAAATTCATATTATTAGGGTCACTCCTGCATTTT
The DNA here is from genome assembly GCF_964339955.1 of Pipistrellus hanaki. Lineage (NCBI taxonomy): Eukaryota > Metazoa > Chordata > Mammalia > Chiroptera > Vespertilionidae > Pipistrellus > Pipistrellus hanaki. The sequence goes on from NC_140524.1 coordinate 88,777,267, forward strand.
CTTTGGACAAATTTGATTTTTCACACTGCCAAATCATCCCTTTAGCACGTTTCAAAACTCTAGATCTTTAATGTACATCCAGTACCTTGATTATGGTGTCTGACCCCCTCTAAATGACCCTGTATTGGATAGTCTATTGCTCCCTTTATTTTATTCCAATTTTTTCACTGCATTAAAGTCGACCTTGTGTTTTCCCCAGTGAGCACTCTATTATTCTGGCCCCATTACAGCCAAATTTCTGAGAAGTGTCTCTCCATTGTGTCTTCACTTATTCATCTTCCAGTCATCTCTAATAGCTGTGTTTTTATTCAATTTGCATCTTTGTTTTTATTGCAATTTGCAGAATATAGAAAGTACAACTCAGGTGATGTAAACAGAATACAATTTTATTTACGTCTCACCTTGCCCATTTTATTCAGTAGGATAACGTAATGCTACACCTGACCAGGACTCATGTTGGCTCTCTCTTATATCGAGTCCTTAAGACAGCCTTGAAATTTTTTAAATGAATATGTTTTTTATTGATTTGAGAGGAAGTGAGAGGGAGAGAGAGATAGAAACATCAATAATGAGAGAGAACCACTGATAGGCTGCCTCCTGCATGTTCCACACTGGGGATTGAGCCCACAACCTGGGCATGTGCCCTGACAGGGAAGTAAACCATGGCCTTCTGGTTCATAGGTCAATGTTCAACCACTGAAAAATGCCTGCTGGGCCAGCCTTGAAAATTTCATACTCCCAAAGACTGTAGGCTGAACCCTATGCAGCCACCAAAATCCCATTTTTTTTTCAACCAGGAGTCAATCACAGCCTCTCTATATCTCAGACTACAGATATAGACTGAGTGTCCATGTGAAAGTTCCCAACAAGACATGACAAAGGAGGAGGAGGTGGTGAATCACAAATCACCAAAGAAATCTCTTCCTTCTCTCTTATTTGACTTACTTTTAAAATGGAGTGGAATGGAATGGAATGGAGTATATTACACACTTATAATGGAATTCATTCTCACATTATTTTCTTCATTGCTTCAGCTGACCCACTAAGATCAATCTTAACACAACCAGACATCATGTGCCCTATGATGTGATGTAATAAATTACCCTTACTTAAAAAAAAATTGTACCTAGATCAAATCGGCCTCTAGATTTAATTTAGAGTTTATAGGAAATATATGGTTTTAAGGAACAAGTTAAATGATACTACTAGAAAGCTTGGAACTAAAAAAAAAAAAAAAAGTAAGAATCTTTATAGGATAAATGACCTAGTTTCTCCAGAAAATCAATTTCAAGAGGAAAAGGAAATGGGGATGTGTGGCTCTTATAGAATAAAACAGACTTAAAGGACAAAAGAGCCAAACATGATAAGCAGATCTTGTTTGGAACCTAATTAAAAAGAAAGCAAAAACAAACAGCTAGCTGTAAAAATGATCTTTGAGAAAATCAGAGCATTTGAATATTGTCTTATCATTAGATGTCATTAAGAAATTATTATAAAATCTTTTAGGTATGAAAATAGCAAAATCATTGTGATAAAAATCAAGAGACCTTTATCATTTACATATCCTATCTAATAAGAGAGAATGTGCAAATTAACCATCACTCTGCTACACCCACAACCACACCCACAAGCCAATCAGGAGTGATTATGCAAATTAACCCAACCAAGATGGCTGTGGCCATGGAGCAAGTAAAAAGCTTGGGTTTCCCTAGCAATGGAGGAAGCCAAGCTTTCCACACTCCCTGGCCTGCCTTGGCCTCCACTCAAGGCTACAAAGTTTCAATTATATTATAGAAGATAAATAAATGCTAGATACCAGGGCCTCTGCTTAGGTCACTGGGGGGCATGGCCAGCCTGCAAACCACCACAGACCCCTCATCCAGGCTGCCTCATGCCCCATGGGAACCCCCACCCTAATCTGGGACACCTGTCAAGGCAAACCAGCCGGTCCCCACCCATGCACCAAGCCTTTATCTTATCCTATCTAATAAACGAGTAATGTGCAAATTGATAGTCACATCACTCCAACACACAAGATGGCTGCCCCCGTGTGGTCAAAGATAGTTGTCCCCATATGCACACAAGATGGCCGCCACAAGATGGCCAGTAGGGAAGGGCACATGGGAGGGACCAGGCCTGCAAGGGAAGGCAGTTGGGGGCAATCAAGCCTGCAGGGGAGGGCAAGTTAGGAGTGACCAAGCTGGCAGAGATGGGAAGTTGGGGGCAACTGGGCCTACAGGGAAAGGCAGTTGGAGAGATCCAGGCCTGCAGAGGAGGGCAGTTAGGGGTGACCAGGCTTACAGGGAAGGGCATTTAGGGGCAAACAGGCTGGCAGGGGAGCAGTTAGGCATCAATCAGACTGGCAGGGGGTGATCAGGGTGATCAGGCTGGCAGGCAGAAACAGTTAGGGCAATCAGGATGACAGGCAAGCAAGCAGTTGGGAGCCAGCAGTCCTGGATTGTGAGAGGAATATCCTGCTGGGATCTGGCTTAAACAGGCAGTCGGACATCCCTGAGGGGTCCCAGATTGGAGAGGGTGCAGGCTGGCCTGAGGGATATCCTCTCCTGTGCACAAATTTTGTGCACCTGGCCTCTAGTATATAATAAAGTATATATATGTAAAATTACATAATGTCTGGTATTTATTTTTAAAATTTCTACTTCCTAAAGTTTTGGAGATTAAAAAAGAGGACAAATTTGGCTCAGTGGATACAGCATTGGCCCACAGACTAAAAGGTCTCAGGTCCAATTTAGGTCAAGGGTCAACGGCACTTGTCTCAGTTGTGGGCTTGATTCCTGTCCCCAGTGGGGGAGCATGTAGGAGGCAGCCAATCAATGTGTTTCTCTCACATTAATATTTCTCTCTCTGTCTCTCCCCCTCCCTTCCACTGTCTCTGAAGAATCAATGGAAAAATATCCTTGGGTGAAGATTAACTAACTACATAACGAATTAACAAACTAACTAACTAAATATGAAATTAAATAAATAAATACAATTTTAAAAAGTGGACAATTACTGATCTTAGGACTTATTTAATATTCTAGTTTCTCAAACTTTGTATTTGCTTGGAAATTTCTATAATAAATTTGTAATATCATTTTGCATTCTTTTAATTTCATTGTTGTTGTTGCTGTTGAGTTTTGTTTATTCTTTCATAGCTCAGGGATCTGCATATTTAAAACTTATGCCAGGTGATTCTCCCTATTGGCCAGATATAGTTACTCATGTAGGAGATGAATCCCAACTGGGGGTTCAGCATCATTTCTCCATTAGCTCAGGTCTCATGGATTTATTTGAAATTAGACTTATTTAAGTCTTTAGCATTCAAGGAAGATAATCTTTTGTGTGACTATGCAAATGACCTTACTTCAATTGTGAGGAATTAGGAGAAATTGGTTATTATTGGGGTTAACCCATGGCTGCTTTCAACTATTAATTGATACAGACAGTGCAATGCACAAATCATAAGTGTATGCATACCCCAAACTCTGTTTCTCCCCTAAACTTGTCCAGCTGATGATGACCTAAAGAGTCATTTGTGCTTTCCCTGTTCTACATCATATTAGCTTATCTATAGAAGTCGGTTTTTATCCTTCATTCACATAGAAGAGTGCTGTGCAACAAAGTTTAATAAATTTGGGGCAGATGGGGAGGATTTACAGAGCTGCAATAAAAAAGTTAAAGCAAATAATGGACTATTTGTGTTTTGTGTTTTATTGTGTGTGTGTGTGTGTGTGTGTGTGTGCATGTGTGTTTTTTTGTTGTTGTTGTTTTTTGTTTGTTTTTTTTCCTGAAAGTCCCTCCATAATTTCTCCAACCCAGGCTTCAATCTCCCCCATTTTGTTTTCTATGGAATACTGCACACATTGTCCTTTTTTGTGGTGAGTAAATGGAAACCAAATACACTTGATATAATCTACATTACTTATCTGACACCTATCAAAATTGAAAACTTTTGCTATACAGAAGATTCAGTTTTAAATCTTAAAACTGAGCACTTTCTAAAATGTATAGGCTCCAAAGATTAGGGTGCTTCTTGCCTACTGAATATTTGGGTTTCTGTACATATAAGTTTGAAAATATTGAACAAAGTCTAAATTTGTGTGTATGAACAAGATGACAAAAAAATTCTTCATCATTAAAAAAATTAAATGTATCAATATAAAAATTTCATAGACAAAATTAAGTACAAATCACAAGAATGGAGACTTTACAGAATGAAAACTCAAACAGCCAATAAACACATGGAAAGATGTTCAAACTCACTAGTTATTTGAGAAGTGCCAATTAAACCTCAATAAAATGCAAATTAAAAGCATAATGAGTCGAGACCGGTTTGGCTCAATGGATAGAGCGTCGGCTTGGGGACTGAAGGGTCCCGGGTTTGATTCTGGTCAAGGGCACATACCTTGGTTGCGGGCATATCCCCCTTAGGGGGTGTGCAAGAGGCAGCTGATCGATGACTCTCTCTCATCGATGTTTCTAACTCTCTATCTCTCTCCCTTCCTCTCTGTACAAATCAATAAAATATATTTTTTTAAAAAAAGCATAATGAACTGCTATTTCAATACCCATTATGCTTAGAACAAAGTTTTTAATACTAAGTTTTCTGCCCTAGCAGGTTTGTCTCAGTGGATAACCATCAGCCTGTGGCCTAAAGGCTCTCTAGTTTGATTCCAGTCAAGGGCACGTATCTTGATTGCTGGCTCAATCCTCAGTCCTGATTAGGATCCTGTGGGAGGCAAGCAATCCATGTGTATCTCTCAAATATCTCTCTATCTCCCTCCTCTCTTCCACTCTCTCTAAAATCAATGGACATTGGCAGGGAATGTCTGGAGACCAGGCTGGCTTGGAAGGAGGCAGGAATGCCCAGGCTACAGACTCCTCCGAGAGAGAGAGTGCAGGGGCCCTACGGGTGGTTAGGCCTGGGACAGGGGCTGGACATGTGACCCTGCAGGCAGCACCTTGCCTGGGCTCCTGGAGCGCCCCAAGCATTGCACATCATGATGGAGCTGGAGCACAAGCAGCAAGAGAAAGGAGAGATGGACAAGATGAGGAAATAAGGAAGAAAAAGGAGACCAAGGAACAAATTCTGAAGTTGCAAGAGAAACTTTTGGCCCTACAGGAAGAGAAGCACCTGTTTTACTTGTAGCTTAAGAATGTTGTAAATGAGGAAGAAAATGGAGGCGAAAAGAACAGAATGACCTGACATCTCTGACCTCAGCTCATTGCCTCATCATGCAGGGCAGCCCAGGAGCACTCAATTGCCATGCAGGCACCCTCATGGTGCTGGTGGAGCCAAACAGATGTCCCCACCTCAAGTGCTTACCACCTGGCATTCTGTGGGAACCCAGAGCACAGGCAATTCCACAGCAGCCCAGGCAGTGCCTATGGAGCTGCTCAACTCCCACCTCACTATGGACCCACTCAACTCTCCTATAGTTCCAGCCAGCAGCTCAGAGCCCCTTCAGCGTTTCCTGCAGCGCAGCCCTTGTCTCAGCCACAGCCACAGCCCTAAGCCATGCACAGCCACTTTCATCCCACCCAGAAAGGGTGTCTCCAGCCTGGTGGTGGGTGCCCTGGCCTTGCAAAAGCAAATGGAACATGCTAACCAGCAGACTGGCTTCTCTGACTCAACCTCCCTGCACCCCATGCACCCCCAAGCTCCAAATCTAGCCTCTACACTCCTTGCCCGCCTCCCCACTGCCCAATGCAAATTCAACCAGCAGCAAAGTCAGGCTTTGCAGCTACGAGCCAACCTGGACCCTGGCTCCCTTTCATTCAGCATAGCCAGAACGTGCTATTCCACCACAAGTGACCATCAAATTTGATTTTTAACTTCACAACCCTCCTTGGGTGAATGTCCCCATTGTGTCCTAGTAAAATCTGCCATTGTGGGTGGTGGTGGTGGATATGAAGAGCACAGCTGAGTTGATATGAACTTCTCTTTAACCCAGGGGAGGGAAGACTCCAATTTGCTCTGAGCAAGTACACTTTTTTAAGTCTGAGAATCATTATCCCAGTTAATGAATGTGCATTGTGTCATAGCCAGTAGTCGACACTGTAGGAAATGAGACCTTAGCAGGACAGAGGACAAGCAAATATGAAAAACCACATAGGGACATTCAAAGAAGAGCAAGGTATATCTAGGGCCATGCTAGATATACACAGTGAAGCCAATTTTGGATCTAAGGAATTAATCATCAAGAATTTCTTATAGAGAATTCTAGAAGGATTTGAAGAAAGAATACACAGGGTGAGAAATGGTGGGCAAAGCACCAGGTACACTAACTGGTCTGTGTCTCAACACCAGAAAAAGGAAGGAAAGAAAACTGGTATTTATGAGCAACTGTGATAGGTCAGGTATTGTAACATTTACTTTGTTTATATTACCTTCATGACAATACCTTAGGTATTCATTAATTCAACCAGTTTTCCTAATAATTATTTGTTAAATGTCTATTCTGTGCCAGGATTTGTGTGAACCTCAGAATATATGAAGAATAAGAAACTGTCAAAGGCAAGAAACATAAAATCCTATAAAATAAAGAGCTAAAATGCTAATTAGACCAAACAGCAGAACAACTGTCCAGGCGATCTTCCCGACAAAGCCTGGGCTGCGAGGGCCGAACCCCTTGAACGAATTTCCTGCATCAGGCCTCTCGTATAAACACAATTTTTTTTAAAAAAATCTCCATTTTGACAATGAGGAAACTGAGACTCAGAGAGATTACACAATTTATCCAAGTTCACCAAATAAATTATTGACTGAACTAGTATAAGAACTAATGCTCACATTTTTACGTTTTCTCTAGTTATGTATGTAACATATGGTAAGAAAGAATTTATAGCACAGTAAAATGGTGAGATGAATTCCACCTGCTTAATGTGACAAAGTGTGAGCACTTGGTGGTATTGACACAAGTGACCCTTATCTTTTTATCAATAACTCTTTTCAGGAAGGTTTTATTTATTTTATCTATTTATTTAAATCCTCAGGTGAGGATATTTTTTCCATTGATTTTTTTAGAGAGAGGGAAAGACAGAGAGAACTAGCCATGTGAGAGAAAAACATCGATTGGTTGTGCCCCGATCAGGGCCAGGCTGGGAAGGAGCCCTTGACTGGAATGGAACCCGGGGCCCTTTGGTCCACAGTCTGACGCTCTACCCACTGAGCCAAACCCACTAGAAGATTTTTTCACATTTTCACTTACTTCACTTGCTATATATTGTTGGTAACTTCTGAGTGTTGCCTAGAAATATTGCCTTAATATCATGGGTCAAGTGAGTTCATAACACCAGAGATACAATGTTTAAAATAAAGAAAACTTCCTGTTTCTCTTTCTGAGGGGAAAAAAGGACCTAAAAATCATCTGCTGGATTAATCTGAGTCAAAGTAAGAAGGCTCCTGTATTCAGTAGGAACCACCTAGCTTATTTATTACATATAAATCAGAACATATCATGATTATCTTGGATTTTGTCTCTTTAATTATTGTCAGTATTCCTCTAAAAAATATAAACCCTGTTAAGCCAAGAATCAGATCTACTTTAATCACAAGTGTGTTCCTATCTTTTAACAGAGAAACCTTAGCAGAGAAAATAGTTACTGATTAATAATCTTTTAAAATAGATAAATGATTAAGAATTTTGACATGAGTGTATGATGGGGAGGTAAAATGAAGATATAGTGAGGTCTGTATTGAAGCTAGTTGAGGGAAGAGCATTACATTTCTCTTTCAACATATAGATTAGAATTTTTAACCAACAATTTAGCTCAATACAATTCAGTTTAATTAATAAAATCCCTGATTTTGTCAATACCATACCTATTTGAGAAACCATATATCACACCCATAAAAATCCTCCTGACTTCATATAAGAAATCACCACCTTAAGGTCTCCCAGTAAAAATGTGTTTTTTATTCATTGGCAGCCAGGAGTCCACCCTAATATCTTGCTAGCCTCATGTAGAGACAAAATGAAAAAAGAATATCTGCTCAGCTGGTGTGGCTCAATGGTTGAGCATCTACCTATGAACCAGGAGGTCATAGCTCGATTTCGGTCAAGGGTACATACCCAGGGTTCTGGCTCAATCCCTAGGGTGGGGCATGCAGGAGGCAGCTGATGTTTCTTTCTCTCTATCCCTCTCCCTTTGTCTCTGAAATCAACAAAATATATTTTTTAAAAAGAACATCTAACATATTTAGATTGCAAACATTATTCTGGCTAACTAGATTAGCTAATGCTAGAGGCCCAATAAATATTTTATTTCTAGCCTAACCCTTTATCCCTTCATCCCTTCATGCATTTGTCCTCCATCATGCCTCAGAAGTAAAAACAAGTCTCCAGGAAGTACTCTCATGATGGGCCTTGTCATTGGCTGCTTTATCCATCACTGCATACCAGGGACAGTACCTGGATCATTCTAAGTATTTCATAAATATTTGAGTGGATGAATTCATTGATTTAATCCATCAAGAGTTGAATAATCTCTGAAGCCTTCCAAGATCAAGTCATAATTGGATATATCTGTTTCTCTGGTACCATTCTTTCTTTTTTAAATCTTTATTGTTGAAAGAATTACATTGGTCCCCTTTATTCCCCCACTGACCCCATCTAGCCCAAGGTCTTCACCACCCTATTGTCTGTGTCCATGGGTTATCTATAATAATAAAAGGGTAATATGCTAATTAGATGGGTATCCTTCTGGACGACCTACTGGACAAAACCAGGGCTGGGAGGGAAGCCTGGGCCCCAGGTGCCAGAAGGAAGCTGGTGCCGGCATCCTGGGGAAGGAAGGCCTTCTCTCTCTCTCTCTCTCTCTCTCTCTCTCTCTCTCTCTCTCTTTTAAAATATATTTTATTGATTTTTTTACAGAGAGGGAGAGGGATACAGAGTTAGAAACATCGATGAGAGGAACATCGATCATCTGCCTCCTGCACACTCCCCACTGGGGATGTGCCTGCAACCAAGGTACATGCCCTTGACCGGAATCGAACCTGGGGCCCTTCAGTCCGCAGGCCGATGCTCTATCCACTGAGCCAAACTGGTTAAGGGAAGGAAGGCCTACTCTTGCACGAATTTCGTGCATCAGGCCTGTAGTTCATATATATGCATACAAGTTCCTTAATTGATCTCTTCCCACCCACCCACTCTGGTACCCTTCTTTATATACTTAAAATAGTATTATCAATCCAAAGTCCCATCAGGAACATGTCATGCTGTAAAATGACAATTTAATGTTTAATTTATACTTTTTTTTCTTAGGAATAAAAACCATCAAGAGTACTTGACTGTCTTTCATTAGGGCTTTGCATACTCCCTCATGGAATTTATTGAACTAATATTTTGAATGGTCAATTTGGCGGTTTTATTTCCTAACATTCCATTTATTCATGTTTTCATTTGATTATTTTTCTTCTGAATGAGATTTTTTCTTCTTTTTCTTTCTCATAGGGCATCAGCAGTTGCCATCACAGTGCCTCTTCATGAATTTTCCATCATGTTAATGATTCAATGTCCCAGCCCCTGCAGAAATGGTGCATAACACAGATTTAGTCATAGAGCCAGAGAAAATGCTGCCACTTTCTGTTGTTAAGGACATATTTTTTTCAAGAACTCAGACTCACAACTTATTGCCCAACATTATATTATAAAAGATCTCCAGCATGCAGAAAATTTGAATTTTACAGTGAACATTCACATACCCAACACCAAGAGCTGACAATTAACATTTTGCTATATTTGTTTTATCACATATCATTTTATCTGTTTACCCCCCTACTGACCCTGTTTCCCCGAAAATAAGACAGTGTCTTATATTAATTTTTTCTCCCAAAGTTGTGCTAGGTCTTATTTTCAGGGGATGTCTTATCTTTCCATGCGCTAGGTCTTATTTTCGGAGGATGTCTTATTTTCGGGGAAACACGGTATCTATCAAGGGTCATCTTATTTTTGTAGGCATTTTATCATAAGTTGCACACATCAGTATACTCCAGCCCTAAATATTTTAGCATGCAAATCAGAAGCTAAAGTTCAGCACTTGTTTGCAGTTTTTTAATGTGAAGCAAAATTTAGTTAAAATGGTATGTACAAATTCTAAGCGTGTGATTTGATGAGTTTTGACAAATAACACAAACTTTTTTCACAATATAGAGCATTTTATTCACCCCAGAGAAGTTTGCATATGTCCCTTTCTGTTAAGTCTCCACCCCACCCCTCCTTTAAGAAGTCACCACTATTCTGACTTTTTTCCATCATAAATTAATTTTCTCTGCTTGTTCCAGCACTTCCTATGAATTGTATAATTCTCTATGAACTCTTGTCTAAGGCTTCTCTCACTCAGCATTATGTTTTTGACAATCATCTCTCTGTGTAAAGAACTTACTACTTTGTAATACAATACTAAGTAGTATTTCATTATATGACTATATTGCACTCTATTTATTCCATGATCCACACTGTGTTTCCAGTTTCAGCTTTAATGAATAAAGCTCTGTGAACATTCTTGTACAAGGATTTGTGTAAACATATGTTCTCATATGGCTTGGGTAAATATCTATCGATAGTAGTACACTTCCTGGTTGCGGCATAGGCATATCTTCAACTAAAACTGCCTGATCTTGCCCTGGCTGGTTTGGCTCTGTGGATAGAGCGTTGGCCTGTGGACTCAAGGGTTCTGGGTTCAATTCCAGGAAAGGGTATGTACTGTGGTGGCAGGTACATCCCCAGTAGGGGGTGTGCAGAAGGCAGCTGATCCATGTTTCTAACTCTCTATCCTTCTCCCTTCCTCTCTGTAAAAAAAATCAATAAAATATATTTTAAACAGGCAAGCAAAAAACAAACAAACAAACAAACAAAAACCTGCCTGATCTTTACTCCAAGGTACTTGTTTCATTTTACACCCTTACCCAACAACGAATGGAAGTTCAAGTTACACATCCTTGACAAATTAGGTGCTATCAATCTGAACTTAACCATTCTGATAGGTTTAGTGGGATCTCATTTATGATGTTAATTTTCATTTCTTAGACGACTAATCTTGAAATTTTTATTTTTTATTTTTTGCTACTCCTGGGATAAATAACATTTTTTATTCAGTATTTTTTTTAAAGAGTTGATTTTAACTTGCTAATATATTGCTAAATATTTTTATGACAGTATTAGGGACACTCACTGAGTGGCTACATTATTATTATCTCTGAACTCATTATAATCTGGTCACTCAGTGTATATTCTACATAAATAAAGGCTAATATGCAAATTATCCCCTCAACCAGGAGTTTGACCAGCAGGCAGGCCAACCAACCACCCATGTCCCCTCCCCCTGGCCAGGCTGGCCGGACCCCACCCATGCACAAATTCATGCACTGGGCCTTTATTATATATATACTGAGTGGCCAGGTTATTATGCATTCAGAGAACATAATAATCTGATCACTCTGTGTATATTTTTATTGCCTTTGTCAAGTTTTGATCCATCTAGGTAGAGCATCATTTGACGACATTATCTCACAAGATGTGAACACATAACCACTAGTTATTGCCTCTAGGCTTGTAGACTAGCAGGTTCGTGGCTTAAGCTTAATATTTTTGTTTCGTCTTTGGTCCATGAATATAAGTATTTTAAGCCTGCTGTTTAGTTTTTATTTTCTGTTTTTAATTTTTTCTATGTTTTTGAAGTATTGAAAATGCATCATATGTTTTCTGTATTGTCATGACCACAATTGACAGTTTTAACCACGACATCATTAATTTCAGATTTGATGTCACCCTTTTTCTCATTCAGTAATTATAAGATATAAAGGTTCTTTTGATGGTAGGACACAACACAAAAACACTTGGATGGTACTGAAAGGCCGAACTTTTGTTACTTCCAGCTCCAAATGAAAGAAGGCTGCCCCAGGCAGGGACACACAAAAGGTTGCATAGAGACAGGGTAACAACTAGAATTACACAGGACAGTTTATGTATGGCAAGCAGGGTGAGGTTAACTAGATTTCTCAAACTCTCTATGGATTGGATAATTTGAATAATTTCAAGGACTCTGGGGTAGAGGCTGCACTAGTTGTCTGGTAACAAAACACAGAGTGACTGGACTGGAGCATAGTGGCTCAAAGTGTGAGATCTAAAAAGAGAAGTTTGCCCTAGCCTGTTTTGCTCAGTGGATAGAGTGCCGACTAAAGGGTCCTGGGTTTGATTCCAGTCAAGGGCACATGCCCCAGTTGTGGGCTTGATCCCCAGTGGGAAGCATGCAAGAGGCAGCCAATCAATGATTCTCTCTCATCATTGCTGTTTCTATTTCTCCCTCTCCCTTCCTCTCTGAAATAAATAAAAAATATATATTTAAAATAATCATAATAATTGCAGTCTCAAAGAGATATTTGTACACCTACACTTATAGCAGCATCAATAGCCAAAAGGTGGAAGCAACTCAGTTAGCCATCAATGCATAAAAATGTGGTATAAAAAGTAAGGAAATTCTGTGACAGGGTCCAACATGAATGAACCCTGAGGGCAGTATTACTGGCATCTAGTAGGCAGAGACAAAGGTTACTAAACATTCTACAGCTCACAGGACAGAGTCTGTGGAGAAGCACAGAACTTGGTTGGAAAGTATGTGAGGAGGATTCTCTGAAAGGTTGGAGGCCTCTAATGGGACCTTGCAGAAGGCGGGCCTTGACTTTTCCAAACAAGTCTGAGCCCTGGGTGTTTTGCTGGAATCTTTATGTTTGTTCTTTAAACGTCCTTGCTTAAAGGACACTGCAGACGCACGTGTCTTCTCAAGGATGCTTACCCTGCTGATAGTATCTAATAGTTAATTTTAGTTCAAGCTGTTGCTACAATAAAATCCTATGCAGGCAGGCGAACAGGGCTGTCTGGTTCCTTTAGCCAGGCAGTCGCTTAGCCCTCTCTCTCTCTCTCAGAAATGTCAGAGTAATCATTCACCCACCGCTCAGGGTCTGCCGGTCAGCCCTGGCAAGAGTCCAAACAACAAATAATTATTCAGTCCAAAATGTTAATAGTGCCAAGGTTCAGAAAGCTTGCACTAGAGGAGCTTCCTAGTCCAATGTGTCAAGGCCAACATATGTAGTTGATAACAGAACTTGGCTACAGCTGGAGACTAACATTTCTTATAGATGAGTTCCATCTGTGAAAAGGAAATAAGATACAATGTAACATTTCTTTGGCCCAGTCACAAGGAGTCCTGTAGTTTTTTGTTTTGTTTTGTTTGTGTGTGTGTGTGTGTGTGTGTGTGTGTGTGTGTGTGTGTATGTGTGTGTGTGTGATCCTGACTATTGTTAACACAATGAACCTGCCAGAACAAATCATTATGAAGTGATGTCTAGCCAACTGGATCTATCTTCCAAAGATGTCCTTGCAGTGCTATCCTCAATAACTAACTATGTGAATATGGCAAAGGTTTAAATTTGAGATAGAAGTGATAAAATAATAAAGAGAAATGAAATGAAAAGTGGACCTTCTATTTTAGTCAGCCAAGTTTGGGTTCAGGAGTAGGCAGAGCGTGACATGGTGGGACCAGCTTGGATTGGGAGAAAGAGGAGGGGGGAGGGAGGAAAGAAAGAAGAACAAGGAGAATCCAATTCTTTTGTAGGTTGTTTTTTTACAATCCAGTCTCTTTTTCTTCTGAATTCTATCATTTGGAGGAGAATGGAAGATACTCTAACAACTGATATTTTTTTTTTGTCCCACAAATACCTCATGCCTAAATATGCCCGATTTCCTCATCCATCAAGCCAAGTGGTTTGATACAAGCATTATGCATGGCATTTCTCTCTCGGGGGTTAATCATTTGTATTCCAAATGCCGATTTCTAAGATCAGGACTTTCCCAACTATTACTTTCTCTGGCCTTGATTGAAAAGCAGCAATGCTTTTTATGGCAGGTAGATTTGCTTCTTAAATTTATTGTCTAGCTATATTCCACTTTAACTTGCAAATTGAGCACTGGGCTTGGGAAGAGAGATTTTTCTAGTCCTCCCAGCTCCATAACCCGGTCTTCTTTTATTCAGGAGGTAATGCAGTGGTCCCCGGCAGCCAGGGAGAGGGGATGTTTGAGGCTCAGGGCTTCTGCTTCATGCCCCAAGCTTCTCTAGTTGCTAAATATGCAGTCTCACAGCATATTTATTGCTAACCACATCCTTTATTATGCATTTTCTATTTTCATAGACAAGTATAAATATAAATAAAACAGCAGAGAAAATAAATGTAAAACAGCATGACAGAGAGCATTTAAATGGGAAAACTGAAATAAGGGATTCTGAGTGCGGAAATAAGACAAATATCATTTCTATATTTTGAAGAATCCAATAATTCAATCTATTTTATAATATATATATTATAATATAAAAGTATAAACCTGCTTTAAATCACAAGAGCAATATAATTTAACCATCAACATTAAGAGTTTCATTTCATTTGTATTTGCCTATCCTTAAGATTGCTTCATAGATGGCCAAAGAAAATGAATTCCTATCAACCATGAAAATTTCTGGTCCCCAGCCACTTCTCTGGGGATTCTAGTCTGGTAACTATTTATTTGAGAAATGTAAGAAATTAAGTTTCACTAACAGAAGAAATTATATTCTTTCTCTATCTCTGGATTTCTGCTGTGTAATTTCCATTAGACTTCTTATTCAGGCAGCTCTCATTTATCTATATTTCAAAGGACTGTAATACACTTCTGATAATTAAAAAATCCCAAGCATTGCAAGCTCTTCCACTTAAAAAAATTATAGAAACATTTAGAAAGAAATTCATTAAGACTGTTTATTTTCAGTTTTGACTAGTTAACAGTTCCACAGAGAAGATAGAAGTGGTAATGAAATTACCTCAAGATAAAGAACATAATGGGGCGTGAAAATTTCTTCAATTAGGTAATAGTGAACTCTACAACACTTAATGGTCTTCCGGAGCATTCAGTTTTTGAGAACTGGAAGCAACCAGAAATTAGTACACTCTTCTGATTGGAAATTAAATTTTCTTTACAACAGTCAAGGAACTAAATCTTTCTGTTTACTTCACCTTGTCCCAATATTCATTGCTTTTTAAAAAAAAATCTTTATTGATTATGGTATCACATAATAGTCCTCATCCCCCCATTCCCATCCCAAACCCCTCCCCACATATGCCCCCACTCCCCTGTTGTCCATGGCCACTGGGTAGGCTTATATGCATGCACACAAGTCCTTTGGTCGATCTCTCCCCCTATCCCCACCTCCCCTACTTTCCCTTTGAGGTTTGACAGTCTGATCGCTGCTTCTCTGTGTCGGGGTCTGTTTCTGTTCATCAATTTATGTTGTTCATTATTTCCTCTAGATGTGTTAGATCATGTGATACAAGAAATACCCTTATAAGAACCGAAACTGAGACAAGCCATAATGGTTACGCTGAGAGGCAAATGAATCAGTCTGTAGTGAGTTCCTTTCTGGGCCAACAGTTCTTATGAGTCCCAATTTCTATGTCGAACAGTTCCTTATGTGTACATGTCAGTCATGATATTTCAGATCTGGTTGGTGGACAAATGGTGGTGATGCAGGTCCGACCGTCTCTGGTTTGGTCTTGGGCATCCTTCACCAATGCACAGCTGCATTGCTTCTATGAAGAGATCCATTATCTGGCTGGCTGGCGTGACTCAGTAGTTGAGTATTGACCTATGAACCAGGAGGTCACGGTTCAATTCCCAGTCAGGGAACCTGCCCGAGTTGCGGGCTGCTGGCTCAATTTCCAGTGTGGGGCGTGCAGGAGGCAACGGATCAATGATTCTCTCTCATCATTAATGTTCCTATCTCTCTCTCCCTCTCCCTTCCTTTCTGTAATCAATAAAAATATTTTTTTAAAAAGAGATACATCCTCTTTTCTCTCTAACCATAATTCATGCTCCAGAAAGCAATTTTGATCTCAGCATGCTAAATGAAGTGAAGTGGTTTCCTCTTATAAAAGCCTACATCTCTCTATCATTCTCCACCTATGCAACTATTCATCTATTCATTTAATTAAGATGTGAGTATATATACAGTATATTCAGCACCAGTTGTTTATCAAGCAATGGATAGGAGACAGCAAACTTGTGCAGCAAAGGTCCAGGTAGTAAATACTTTAGGTTCTGCAGGCCACATGATCTTTGTCACAGCTACTCAACTCTGTCTGTAACTCTGGTATAGAATCAGCCAAATATAATGTGCAAATGAACTGGCGTGGCTGTGTTCTAATAAAATTTTGGTAACAAAAACAAGGGGTGGGATGGATTTGTCCAATGGGAGGTAATTTGCTGAACTCTGGACATTATATGGTTTATATTGAGCAAATATAATCATAGGAATCAAAATGATAATAGGAAAATTTAAGAAAATAAAAAAATGCAAACCTTTTGTAAGTTGTTAAAAGTACTAGACATCTGGATATAGGATTGTTAAAGTAATATATTCATATTTTATCCAGAATCACAAAGATAGAGAGAGAGAGAGACAGATGGAAAAAGAGAGAAAATGAAGGAGGAAAAGAGAGAGTTAATATAAGAATATCACAGTTTTCTTTAAAGCTTAAAATGAACATATTATATACCTTATTTATAAAAAAATACATTAAACATCCATTTTTTGTTTTTTTAAAAAGTAATCACAATATAAAATACAATATGCAATACAACAGAAATACTATTTAACAAAAAATAGACATTTCATATGTATACATATATATAAATAATTGCTAAATTAATTAACCATCTAAATAGTCCCCCTGCCCCAAGTGGATGCCTGCAACCATGGATAGTCCCAAACCTTATATATACCATATATATATATATATATATATATATATATATATATATATATATATATACTGAGTGGCCAAGTTATTATGATCTCTGACTGGGCCAGTGCATGAATTCATGCATGGGTGGGTCCAGCTGGCCTGGCCAAGGGGAAGGGACATGGGCAGTTGGCCAGCCTGCCAGCTGGTCGAACTCTGGTCAAGGGCACAATTTGCATATTAGCCTTTTATTATATAGGATATCCACTGAGTGGCCAGATTATTATGTGTTCAGAGATAATAATAATCTTGCCACTCTGTGTATATTGCTTCCCTTTGGCATATCCTAACTACCACCATCACTACTCCTGCCCCTTGTGGTCATTATTAAGTTAAATAAAGGTTACTTGAATACAAGCACTGAAATACCACAACAGTCAATCTGATAACCTAGATGGTTACTACATACTAATCCACAGGTTTCATATATAGCATGGATATACTGATTTATGTTCAAGGTGGGACAGAGCAGGATGGTGTTCGATTTCATCGTGTTACTCAGAAGGGCAATCAAATTAAAATTTGCTTCTGGAATTTTTTAGTTAATATTTTTGGATCATGGTTGACCATGAGTAAATAAAATTTTATGAAGCAACAGCGTGGATAAGGGGGGGGGGGCAACTGCAATCTGCATGCCAAAGTGGCACGTTCTGGAGTAGCTTGTTCTATATGCCTCCAAGACAGAGTAACTGGACAACACAACTCAGAATTTGACATAATTTATTACCCATATTAGTTTCCCATTGTTGCTATAACAAAGTACTGCAAACTTAGCTGCTTCAAACAGCACAGATGTATTCGCTTACAATTATAAGGCCAAATTTTTAAAGCCAGTCTCACTGGATGAAGTCTGTGTGCAAGCAGGGCTGGTTGAGAGGGGAGTGTAACAGTCAGGGTTCTCCAGAGAAACAGTAAAATCATTTTTTAAATGGTTATTATGTGAGGTGAGGGATGTATTAACTAACCTTGTGGTAATCGGTTTACAAAAACTATGTGTATCAAAGCATCACTTGTATATAATGCAATATTCAGATATTGAATTATGGAATTGTACACTTGAAACTTATGTAACCTTATTAACTGATGTCAGTCCAATGAATTTAATTTAAAAAGATTAAAAAATTAAAAATCAAAACAAATGAGCAAACAAAAAAAAAAAACAGACTCGTAGAAATAAAGAATAAATGGTTGCCACAGGGAAATCTGTGGAAAAGATGAAGAATATAGATAACTAGTGGCTCAATGCACAAAATTCGTGCAAGAGTAAGCCTTCCTTCCCCTGGCTGCCAACAATGGCTTCCTTCCAGCCGCCAGCAGGCAACCGGGACCCGGGCTTCCCTTGCAGCCTCAGCTTCATCCAGAAGGTGGTCCAGTCTAATTAGCATATTACGCTTTTATTATTAAAAATAATAGTGTGATAACTTCACATGGTGGCAGATGGTGATGAGACTTAGTGGGATGAGCACATTGTAAGCTATACAAATGTCAAATCCCAATGATGTACACTTGAAACTAATATAATACTGTATGCCAACTCTACTTTAATAAAAACAATCAAACACTAAAGAGTATTTTGTAAATGTCATAGTTCACCGTGCCTTGACCAGGATGTTCTTAATGTTCTCCTGGGCTTACCTAAACTTTAAACAGGCTTTTTCCTGACAATAGGCCTGATTTCCTTTTTGTAGAGCATTTACTTTAGAAAACGTGCAATTGTAAACTTTTTTCACTGCCCCTTTGAGATATAAAACTTTTATAACCAAAGAATGTTTTCCTCAAGGACCTGGGAGCCATCCCTTTGAAATGTAATCATCATGAAAGCACCCCTTTCTCCCAGACGTTTTGATAGTTGGGGACTTAGATAAGCACCGATTAGCAAACTCAGATAGCCTAATGACATCGACACTCTTTCCTGTAATGTCCTCTAGTATTTTTCCATTAGCTCATCTCAGCCTTTAAAATCCTGCTGCCATTTGTTTGGGTGGAGCTGAGTTAAATCTCTCTCCCCCCTATTGCAATAGTCCTGAATATTTTCTTTGGCCCGATTTTTCCTTTCTAGCACAGGAAATGCTCTTTCTCCCTAATTTTATGTGAAATAAGTTCAGATATTGCAGCTATACCAAGGACCACAATCAAGAGTAAACCAAACATATCAGAGGAACACAGTAATTTTTTAGAAGGAAGTTACACAGACTTTATGATTAAAGCCTATTCTTAGAAAAATTCAGTAAGGTTTGCACAATCAGAGCTACGAAGCAGAGATCTATATCCTGGTGCAAATTGCATGAGGTGGGCCCAGAGTCGCTTTTGACACTCAGAAAAGCCCAGCTGGCATGGCTCAGTGGTTGAGCGTCAACCTATGAACCAGGAGGCCATGGTTTGATTCCCAGTTAGGGTACATGCCCAGGTTGTGGGCTCCATCCCCAGTGTGGTATATGCAGGAGGCAGCCAATCAATGATTCTCTCTCATCATTGATATCGCTCTCTCTCTCTTTCTCTCTCTCTCTCTCTCTCTCTCTCTCTCTCTCTCTCTCTCTCTCTCCTCCTCCTCCTCCTCCTCCTCCTCCTCCTCCTCCTCCTCTCCCTTACTCTCTGAAATCAATTAAAAAAACATTTTTAAAAAAACACACTCAGAAGGGGAAGCCACCTGCTTAACTATTATCTTAATTCACTACCTGAGAAGAAAATATAAATTGTTCAAAACATATGATATATTCTTTATAAGCTGTTGAACATACTAGTATATGTGTATATTAAATTGTTTGTAGTCTGAATTCTAGATTTTGGCCTCAATAATTCTCAGGAAAACTTCATTTTCATTTTATTTTATTTTTGTTTTCTTGCTCAATTTCTTATAACCTTTCTATATATTGTTGTAGGTACATGATTGATCATTAAAAGTAAAGTTATAAATTCAGAAGAGAAAGTGTTTCCCACCTCCATTCCCCCCCCCACACACACACACACACATGAGATATCTTTGTGTCATATATGTATTTCAGAGAGGAAGGGAGAAGGAGAAAGAGAGAGAAAATCATTGATCAGCTTCCTCCTGCATGCCCCCCACTGGGGATGGAGCCCACAACCCAGGCATGTACTCTTGACTGGAATTGAACCTGGGACCCTTCAGTTCATAGGCCAACGCTCTATCCACTGAGCCAAACCAGCTAGAGCTCCACCATACATTTTACCTTTAGTACAGTACACATGTGGAGTCTCTAGCTTAGCACTGTGCAATAGAACTTTCTGTAATGACGGAAATGTTTCAATAAAGTTACGTAGCCACATTTGGTTAATGAGCACTCAAAATCTGACTAGTGTGACCAAGGAACTTAAAAGTTAACTTTGTTCAATAATGAATTTAACTTAAATTTAAATAATTACATGTTGCTAATGGCTACTATAGTGGGCAGTGCACTAGTTTATCTCAATCATAAATCTCAACGCCAATTGGTTAGAGCTTACTAGGAGGTTAATCATACAAAGCTTTTTAAAATATTTTCATAGTAGAAAATGAGATCCATGCCTGCCTAGGTCATTTTCTCAATCTTGGTACTACTGACAGTTTAAGTCAGATAATTACGTGGTGTGTGTATGTGGTGGGGAGGAATGGGGGGGGGGGCAGGTATCCTGTGTATAGAAGATATTTAGCAACAGCCCTGGCCTCTACCCTCTAGATCACAGAAGCACTTCTGATCTGATTACGGCAACTGAAAATGTCTTCAGACATTGCCTAATGTCTTCTGGGCAATAAAGGAGCATCCACACAAGCACTACCTTTAATCCTAATTATTTGTGATGGAATTCTCACCACTTCTTCAGGCAATCTGCCTCCAAGACCACCTGGCTCAGTTAAGGAGGTTCATAAATATACCTCCTGTGATGGATATCTGAAGATATTACTGTGAAGTAAGAGGCAGACAGAAAATACTATAGGAAAAAAAGGAAGAGAAGAAATTCTTTCATTACAAACACAAAAATATTATTTTTTATATAAGACTAGTGGCCCTGTGCACGAAATTCATGCACGGGAAGGGGTGTCCCTCAGCCTGGCCTGCACCCTTTCAATCAGAGACCCCCCGGGGGATGTCCGACTGCTGGTTTAGGCCCAATCCTTGTGGATATCCTTCTTGCAATTGGGACTGCAGGCTCTGAACAGCTCACCTGGCTGCATGCTTGATCACCCCTAACCATTCTACATGCCAGCCTGCTTGCCCCCAACTACCCCCCCCCCTGCCAGCCTAATCACCCCCAACAGCCCTCCCCTCCTGGCCTGATTGCCCCTAACTGCCACCATGGCTTTGTCTGGAAGGACATCCGGAAGGCCTCCTAGAAGGTCTCCTGGTCTAATTAGCATATTACCCTTTTAATAGTATAGATACTTTGTGTCCTTACATTTTTAACTTTGCAAAATGACCTCATCCATATTTCCTAGTATGTTTGATTGCCTGGAATTACCACCCATTTAAAGGGTTTCTAACTTTATATTATTTTGGCACATTTAATTTAAGAAGTATTTAAATAGCATTCTAAATCTCACCCCTGTGAGACAAGAATAGAAATAAAATTCTGTTCTAAATCTGTCAAGGGTCAGAGTCATCCTTCTGACTTCAAATGAAAGCAAATCAGCTCAGTACAGGGGAAGAAAGGTTGTGTATGGCAATAACTAGGGAAGGGGAGGAGGGCGTCATCTCTGGGCATGTTCCTGGACACAGACATTTTGGAAGCAATAGTCAAATACAAACAGTCAGAGGCTATGGTTACTAGTTTCTGGTCTGGCATATTCAAACTATATGACCTTCAGCATTTATGCTCCTTCATCTCTGAATGTTTTCATTTAATTGCACTAAGGCAGACCCTGTCCAGGTACTTTATCTTTAATTTCACATTGAGAAAGAAAAAATGAAATGAGTGTTTGGTTTGTAGCAATATTGTAAAAACAACTAGAAAAGTATCTCTTACGAAGCTTCCCAATGCAGTCTGGGCAGCAGTAACTGATAGTTATGTTCATAACGAAGATATGAACATAATATAATAATTACCTGTGCTTTCCAGAATGCATACTACATATTCACTTTCAGTAAGATATTTATCACTGATATGAAATTTTCTACCCTGGACTGGCAAATAAGAATTGATTGCACAGGTTACCATGTATCAACGTGCTACTATTTTGTTTTATTTTTAAACTAAAATATATAATATCTATGATGATTTTTTAAAATTTTTTCAATTACATTTTTACATTCACTGTTATTTTGTATCAGTTTCAGGTATACGGCATAGTATTTAGGCAACAATATACTGTACAAAGAGTCTCCCCAATAGTTTCAGGACCCATTTGGCACCATACACAGTTATTACAATGACTACATTTCCTATGCTGTACTTTATATCCCCATGACAATTTAACACTACCAATCTGTACTTCTCAATTCCTTCACCTTTTTCACCCAGTCCCCCAACTACCCTCCCCTCTGAAAATGGCAAGATTTCATTCTCTTAATTTTTTTTATATTAGAGAGAAGAAGGGAGGGAGGGAGGGAGGGAGGGAGGGAGGGAGGGAGGGAGGGAGAGAGAGAGAGAGAGAGAGAGAGAGAGAGAGAGAGAGAGAGAGAGAGGGAGAGATGTGAGAAATATCAATCAGTTGAAGGTGTTTCTTGCATGTGCCCCAACTGGGCATCCATCCTGCAACTTGGAAAGATTTAAAACCTATCTTTCACAAAATGTTCCCCCAAAATTGAAGAAGAATCAATATTTCCTAACACATTTTATGACACCAATATAACCCTGATACCAAAACCTGGCAAAGATAACACACACACACACACACACACACACACACACACACCAAAAAAAAAAAAAAAAAATTACAGGCAAATATTACATAAATACAATGCAAAAATCCTAAACAAAATACTAGAAAATTGAAAACAATAGTACATAAAAAAATAATACATCATGATTAAGTGGGGTTCATTCCAGGGGCACAAGGATGATTCAACATATGCAAATTAATGTAATACACCACATTAACAAAAGATAAAAATCCTACATTAGCAATAAATGCAGAAAAAGCATTTGATAAGATACAACATCCATTAATGATGAAAACATTCAATAAAATAGGAATAGAAGGAAAGTACCTCAACTTAATAAAGGCATCTATGATAAATCCTCAGCTAATATACTCAATGGTGAAAAACTGAAAGCTTTTCCTTTAAGATCAGGAAGAAGACAAGGATGTTCACTCACCACTCTTATTCAACATAGTGCTGGATGTCCTAACCAAAGCAATAAGGCAAGAGAAAGAAATTGAAGGCATCCCAATGGGGAATGAAGAAATAACCTATCACTTTTTGCAGATGAGATGATTCTATATATATGGAAAACCTTAAAGGCTCCAGTAAAAAAATGATTAGAAACAATAAACAAATACAGTAAAATTTCAGGATACAGAATCAATGTGTAAAAATCCATTGCCTTCCTGTATACTAACAACAAAACATAGGAAAAATAAATGGGAAAAAATTCATTTTCCAATTGCTACCAAAAGAATAAAATAACTGGGAATAAACTTAACAAAGAATGTGGAAGACCTATATCTTGAAAATTACAAAGCATTATTTAAAAGAGATTGAAAGAGATACAACCAAATAGAAAAATATTCTATGTCCATGGATTGCAAGAAGCAACGTAGTTCAAATGACCATATTATCCAAAGCAGTATATAGATTTAATGCAATCACCATCAAGATCCGAATGTTATTTTTTAAAGAAATGGAGATATCATGCTACCTAACTTCAAATTATACTACAGAGCTATGATAATCAAAACAGTGGGGTATCAGCATAGGATCAGACACACAGATAAATGGAACAGAATGGAAAGCCCAGCTATAAAACCACAAGTAAATTAACAGATAATTGTTGAGAAAGGAGCCAAAAGCACACAATGGAGTTAAGATAATCTCTTCAATAACTGGTGCTGGGAAAACATGCAAACGAATGAAATTGTGTGTCCCCATATACAAAAATTAATTCAAAATGGATCAAAGCCCTAAATATAAAATCTGAAACAATAAGTTACATAGAAGAAAAAAAACTTATGGAACTTGGTCTTAGAGAACATTTTATGAACTTGACCCCAAAGGCAAGGGAAGTAAAGGCCAAAGTAAATGAATGGGACTATATCAAACTAAAAAGCTTTTGTACAACAAAAGAAACTGACAACAAAACAAAGAAGCAGCCAGATGGGAGATGGTAGTTGCAAACAGCAGTCCTGACAAAGGTTTAATTTCCAAAACATAGGAAGAAAAGAACTCATAAACTCAACAAACAACCCAATCAAAAAGTGGGCAGAGGACTGAAAATACATCACCTCTCCCAAGAAGACATAGGAACAACTGATAAATGTATGAAAAGATGTTCAACCTCATTGGCAATTAGGGAAAAATAATCAAAACTACAACAAGATACCACCTCACACCTGTTAGCGTGGCCATTATTACAAGACAAGCAATAACAAGTGTTGGAGAGGTTGTGGGAAAAAGGGAACCTTCATTCACTGCTGGTGGGAATGCAGTCCAGTACAACGACTATGGAAAGCAGTCTGGTGATTCCTCAATAAATTGAGAATAGACCTACCTTATGACCTAGCAATTCCTCTCCTGGTTGTATACCCAAAAACGTTGGAATCATGTATTCTCTAAGATATATGTGCCCCTATGCTCACTGCAGCATTATTCACGGTGACTAAGACATGGAAACAACCAAAGTGTCCTGCAATAGATGATTGGATAAAAAATGTGTGGTACATATACACAATGGAGTATTATTCAGCCATAAAAAGGATGAGACAGCACCACTTGCAACAACATGGATGGACCCTGAGAACATTATGCAAAGAGAAATAACTCAGAAAAAGCTAAGAACCATACAATTTCATTCATATGTGTGATATAAACCTAAAATTTGTGAATATAACTAGCAATGTGGTGATTGCCAGAGGGAAAGGCATGGGAGTAGAAGGGGTCCTAAATATATGGGGACAAAAGATTTGACTTTGGGTAGTGAACACATGGTACAATATACAGAGCTTGTCATATAGAAACCCACACCTGAAACCTTTATGTTCATGTTGATCAATGTCACCCGATTGAATTTAATTAAAAATTGATATTATATTTAGAAGAGAAAAATAATAAACAATTTAAAAATATAACCCTCTTATCAACAAAAAAACAAATAAAAGTTGACTGGAATATATAACAGAGGAATAAAAGTATCAAAATAAATAAGAAGACGGAATATTTAAAAGGACAGAGATAATAAGTGGTGACAATATGGTCCTCTAATTAGAAAATCCAAATGAACCAGGACACAAACTATTCAAATGAATAAGAGACTCTAAAAGCTATTGTATAGAAGATTATTATGCCAAAATCAAGAGCCTAGTCACACAAAAGTAATAACTAATTAAGATAATTAATAGAAAATATGCCCCCCAGAAGCAGCAGCAATGTCCAAAATTTACATAAAAAGAAACCCGAGAAAAAGACACACTATCTTTTTGGAGGTCACTATTAAAAGGTCCTGATAGATTTAAGGAAAGAAATCACAAATAAATACAGGAGTCCACTGTTTTTATTCACGAAGAAGAGAATATTGTCAAGATGTCAATTCTCCTTATTTACAGATTTTCTACCTATCTGTACTGAAATTTGTCCTCCCCGCTCCTTTTTATATATTGACCCCTAATCCCCAATGTGACTGTATTTGGAGCTAGGGTCTTTAAGGGGATGATTAAGGTTAAATGAGGTCATAAGGGTGGGGCCCTAATTCAATAGGGTTGATGTCCCTATAAGAAGAGGAAGACATCAGAGGTCACTCTCTGTGCTTGCATTTGTGAACAAGGGTCCACGTGAGGACAAAGCAAGAAGATGGCTATGTGCAAAGCCAAAAAGAGCTCTTAACAGAATGTGTATCTGCCAGCACCTTGGTCTGGGAATACTAGCCTCTAGAACTGTGAAGAAAAAACATTTCTTTTAAGATACTCCAACTGTGGTATTTTGCTATTCCTTTGCCCGCACTGATGAAGACATTGCCTTGCATGTAGCTTCGAAGATGGCTACCCGACTTGGGCTGCTGTTTCGGGAAATCAACCCTGACAAACTGTAAAAGAAGGGAATGAAAGAATAATATCACCCACAGCAAAACAGCATAAATGAGAAGCCCAGGGAGAGACTCTATAGGGAAGTAGTGGGCATGCCCGGGAGTTGAGCTAGGTCTGTAGCCTGCAAGAGAGACAAATGACAGGGTTTGTGGGAGGAGAGATTTTAAAGTTCAGCCTGGCTTTTTCCAACATGCCCTAGGGCAATGAATTTCACCTGCTTCACTGAAGGAACCTAGAGCAGATCCTCAGAGCCTGCATGCCGGGACCATGGGGTATTATCAGGATGACACCAGAGTTTGGGGTTGTTTAAAAAAGTGTGAGTCCAGAAGCTGTGCAATAACCACCTGATACCTCTTTAGTGGGCAGGGACAGACCTTTAAAAAATTAATATTATTCTCAAATATAAGGGATGGAAAGAATGTATCACAAACACGGATATGCATTGTTTCATGAAACACACACACACACGCACACACACACACACACACACACACACACACACACACACACTTGTTAGAAATATATTTCTTACTATGAATGAGGATCAAAAATAAAAGTCTCCACACCAGATGGAGCATTGTTAGAAAATGTCAAATTAGCTGAGTCTCTCAAAATCATGTAGCACAACCTCTTTCCCTTAGAAAAGAGATAATCTCTCAGTTTGGCATAGTATTTTCCTGGTCCCTCCATACTGTCCCAAAGGGTAAGAGATCCCTTTTTTTTTTTTTTTTTTTTTTTTTACAGCTGCATGGTATTCCATAGTAGAAAGGTACCACAGCTTTTTTATCCACTCATATGCTGAAGGGCACTTGGGCTGTTTCCAGATCTTAGCTATTGAAAATAACACTGACAACTCAGAGTCAAATATCACATGATCTCATTTGTTTGTGGAATCAAATGACCAACAAAATAAGACTCGAAGCAGGGAGGAATGGAACAGAAGGACATACCTTGATGTGGGGTTGGGGGTTGGGGGGAGAGACAAGAAGAGATAAATCAAAGAACTTATATACTTATATGCATAGTCCATGGACACTGGCAATAGGGTAGAGAAGACCTGTGTGTGGGGGGTGCATTGGGGTTGGGAGGAGGGGGAGGGAATGGGAGATACCTGTAATGCTATCAGGAATTAATTTTTTTTTAAATGGAAGGAGATCCTTTAGGGTAGAAGGTTCTTAAAGACTGTCTGGCTGAAGGACAATGCTATGATGGATCAGTGTGTTTTCCTTACGGCCCATCACCCATCACAGGACCCTGTCTTGCACTGAGACTTCCCCTTCTCACATGTAACCTGGGGCTCTTATCCATTTTATGCAAAAGGTTTGTAGTAGGGAAACAGCTCAGTTTCAGAACTGGTATTTCCCAGGGAGCCTTACAGGGAATGGTGAAGAGGACAACCTCCTCCCTACCCCCCCGCGGAGGACTAACAGGACAACCCACACAGAACAGAAGGGCCGCACAGAGCCCCAGGCAAGCTTTCATTCTTGTAAGCCTTGGACAGAGCTGATAGCGTGAGGTGCTGGCTGACTTCTACCTTCAGGGTGTCAGGTCTTGGAGGAGAGAAGCGATGCTGGCCACCCAGGTGTGGGCTCTCAGACCTGCGGAAAGGGGACTCCCAGGCTCCCAACCATGGGGTCTTCCCAGAATGCAGCGCCCTGACCCTAACCCTAACCCTTACCCTTCTCCCCCCTCCGCCGCCCTGACCCCACCCACCCCCGCCCCCGCGCATGCGTGCTCACTCACAGGCTTGAGGTCTGATTGTTGACGCCAACGTTCTAGTCCCTCATTCCAGTCTCAGAGGCGTTTTCAGGGAGTGAGGACTGATCTTAGTATTGAGCTGGTACGACTCAGATCAAAGAGAGAAGTCCCAGTCTTCGTTGGCGGTGGAGGAGTGGGAAAGAAGACCCCAAGAGGACCGAAGGTACTCTCAACCTCATACCCCTGCCCCTGAGGTCTACCTGGGGGCGGGTGGGGGGGGGGACGGGCAGGACTCTCACTCTCTGGGAGGGGAGGGAGGTGGGAATGACATCTTGGTTTAATGGAGGTGGTGGGGGGTCTTGTTCTAATGGTATTGGGGTGGTGTGAGTCAGTGTGTGGGAGTCGGGGCTTGATCTTATGGGGGATGGGATGGTGGTAGTGGGGTTTGGGGAATGGAGTCTTGGTCTGATTGGAGTGGGGATGGAGTCAGTCTAATGGGGGTTGGGGTGGGGTCTTGGTCTAATGGGGATGAGATGGTAGGGGCATGGGGGATAGGGTAGGGGTGGGGTCTTGGTCTAATGGAGGTTGGGGTAGTAGGGGCATAGGGGGTGGGGTCTTGGTCTAATGGGGTGGTGGGGGGTGGGGGAGTGGCGAGTAGGGGCTTAGTCTAATGGGGGTTGGGGTGGTAGGGGCATAGGGGGTGGGGTGGGGTCTTCGTCTAATGGGGAGGGGAGGTTGAGGAGTGGGTGGTGGGGTCTTGGTCTAATGGGGATGAGATGGTAGGGGCATAGGGGTGGAGGTGGGGTCTTGGTCTAATGGAGGTTGGGGTGGTGGTGGAGTTGGGAAAGGGTGGGGGTGGGGTCCTGGTCTAATGGGGGTGAGATGGTAGGAGTATTAGGGGGTGGGAGTGGAGTCTTGGTCTAATGGGGGTTGGAATGGTGGGGGAGTGGGAAGTGGGTAGTGGGGGCTTAGTCTAATGGGGATTGGGGTGGTAGGGGCATAGGGGTGGGGGTGGAGTCTTGGTCTAATGGAAGTTGGGATGGTGGGGGTGTTGAGGAGTGGGTGGTGGGATCTTGGTATAATGGGGGTGGGGATGGTGTCTTGGTCTAATGGGAGTGGGGGTGGGTCTTGTTCTACTGGAATTTGGGGGGTGATAGTGGGTGTAGGGCGGTGAGGTGGAATTTTGGTCTAATGGGGATGTGGGTGGGGTCTTGGTCTAATGGGGATTGGGGACTGGTCATGGGGGGTAAGGCGGTGAGGGTGGAGTCTTGGTCTAATGGGAGTGGAGAGTAGGGTCTTGGTCTAATGGGAGTTTGGGGATGGTGGAGGGTTTGGGGTTGGGGAGGTGAGTTCTTGGTATAATGGAAGTTAGGGGATGGGGAGGTGGGCGGAGTCTTGACTCTTGGTCTAATGGGGATGGGGGTCTTTATCTAATGGAGATGTGGGTTCTTGGTCTCATGGGGGTGGGGGTCTTGGTCTCAAGGGGTGGCCACAGGAGTGAGGATGAAAACCTAATAATTACTTTGCAAAAAGAGATCCCATAAGACACTGCTTCTGATGGAGCTCTAGGTGCGCAGCCTCAGCAGGGTGATGAGATAGGCTCTCCCTCCTTTCCCCCAGGCCTCACAGGGGGTAAGGCCATTGGAGTGAGGAGTTTAGTTCACAGCGGAGAGGGGAGGAGGCCGGGCCCTGCCACTAGTTGTTCCACAGGACGATCCTGGGAAGGAGAAAATCCTCCTCAGAGCACAGGGGACCCGCAGAGCCTAACCCCGCCAGCACTGCTCTCAGCCCCAGGTGCACCCTAACTTCCTCTGCAGGGTCATAGGGCAGAGACTGGGCAGAACAGGAGCCCCGGGGGCCCCTGGAGCACTGCCCTCAGACCCTGCAGACATGGCCTGGGTTAAGGCCCAGGTGCAGTGTCCCTGCTGAGGGTGCCCAAGCCATCTCCCTCTCCCTCCTCCAGGGGCCCAGTCACCTCCTCTCCGGCCACACGGGTGACTTCTGTTCCTGACCAGTGTCCTCATGCCTCGGGGAAAGAAGAGTAAACACCGGGCCCGAGATAAACGCCAGCAGGCCCGGAATGAGGCTCGCAGAGTCAGGAGTGCTCTGGCCTTTACAGAGGAGGGAGAAGACTCCGACTCCTCCTGCTCTTTTTCTTATGGGGTTTCTTCCCTGAGCACCCCTGAGCCTGTGCTGTCCCAGGAACCTCAGGGAGCCGCAGCCGCCACTGGCTCTATCAAGCCAAAAATCGCATGGCCAAGTTTTGACACCAGTGCCGAGAGCCGCAGCAAGGAAAGTGCAAGTGCCTCCCAGGCAGAGTCAGGGTCTGAGGGTCCCCGCAGGAGCCCTCTAGACCAGAAGGCGATGCTGTTGGCGCAGTTCATGTTGCGCAAGTACAACATGAAGGAGCCCATCATCAAGGAAGACATGATGAAGCATGTCATCAAGAAGCACAAGCTGTACTTCCAGGAGATCCTCAAGAGAGCCTCTGAGCTCATGGTGCTGGCCTTTGGCATTGATGTGAAGGAAGCCGACCCCGGCGGGCACAGCTATGTCCTGGTCAGCAAATTGCACCAGGCCGGGGATAGCAGGCTGAGCGGGGAGATCATGCCCAAGAAGGGCCTCCTGATGACAATCCTCTGCGTGATCTTCATGAAGGGCAACTGTGCCACCGAGGAAGAGATCTGGGATGTCCTCAACGCCATGGGCATACATGCTGGCAAGCAGCACAACCTCCATGGGGAGCCCATGAAGCTCATCACCGAAGATCTGGTGAAAGAAGGTTACCTGGTGTACCGCCAGGTGCCCCACAGCGATCCTCCAAGGCACGAGTTCCTGTGGGGCCCGCAGGCCTGCGCGGAGACCAGCAAGATGGAAGTGCTGCAGTTCTTAGCCAAGCTTCATGGTACCCAGCCCAGCGCCTTCCCACTCTGGTACGAAGAGGCCCTGCAGGATGAGCTGGAGAGAACCCGCCACAGATTCGCGGCTGTGGTTCGCACCAGCACCTTGGCCACCTTCTGCAGCCCAGACAAGTATTAAAAGCTGAAGCACTTCTCTCGCTCTGTGCTTGAAGTGGGGTGGGGGTGAGGTGGTGTTGGGGGGAACGCAATGCACATCATATCTGTGATCCTGTTATTAAATTGTTGCTTTATCTTACTGTTGCCGAATGCTTTCAAATATTGTTCTTTAAAACAAGTTTAATTAGCATCAGAATCTAAGTGCACAATGATACTGGTTATGCATTTAATGTAGTTTATGAGGCTTAAGAGTAAGAGTTTTGCTTTTTACTAAACAAATGTTGTAACCTTCCGCCTTATGTAGTGATCTGGAACGAGATAACATGGCATTAGAAAATGTATTTCCTTAGAAATGTGACAGAAATGAGTGGCAAAATAGTTGTGATAAACAAGTACAGAGAAAAGTAAAAGATGATCAATTCTTGGTTTCTCTTACTCCTTGTATTCTGCTGTTCTATAAAATAAAAGTTATATGCCTGCACTTGCTTTGTTTATTCAAGTACATAAGAGAAATGAAATCATGATGAATTTCATTTTTTTTAATTCCTCAATTGAGCATCTGCTCTTGGGAAGGCTCCATGGTGGTTGGGGGATGGGGAGAAAAGAAGACAGAGCAACTGCCCCAGAATGATGGAGGCTATGAGCAGCTCCGGTGAAAGGAAGATGGTGAGATACCTCTAAGACAAAACTCCGGTGAAAAAAAGCATGAGGAGGGGAGAAGAAGGAGGTCATGATAAGGGCAGGCAATCTGGGGTCCTGGGAAGCCTCAGTCCCTTCAGTGGGAGATGCTGTTATGTTGAGGTGGGTGGGGCCTCAGAGGAGGGTGTGTGTGGTGAGCAAGAGCCAGACCCTTGGGTGGTGGGTCACGGAGTTGAGCTAAGCCTCCAGAGGAGATGTGCTGTTAGCAGTGTCAGTGTCAGGGACCCTGGATGAAGCAGAGAGAAATCTTCAGCCAGGGCAGGGGTGGAAGGTGCCCTGGGCTTTGGGCCCGGAGCAGGAAAACACAAGGCTCAGGATCTGCATTTTATCACCACCATATCCAGGGAGTTTCTGAGAAATCAGGGCAGTTCTTCCTCTGGATAGGATGCCAGGGAGCCACTGTGCTGGTGCTCTTTGCCCTGGGCTGGGAGAAACAGGGTGTCTCATAAAAAGGCCTTTTAGCTGGTTTGTCTTGAGTACAACTTGTCAACCTCTAAGGAAGGCCTTGATTTGGGGAGAGGGTAAATGAATGAAAAATGGGGTGATTTAGAGCAAAGGGCAGCTGGAGGGAGGAAAGGAGAGTTGTTATTGACACAATTAATTATTTAGGAGCTTTGTGTAATATGCAGATGAGGGGATCCCCTAACATGCAAATTAAATACTATTTCCACTAAGAGGAATGCTTTGTTAAGGCATTTTTTCTTGCTAAGCAGAATTTTTGGCAGAGTTAACTGCTCTTTAGCACTGCATATTCTCAGACATCTTGATTAACACAACAACACAAAGACAAAAATCTTAGCAGGAGGCTGGGTCTTATTTAAGGTCCAAAGAAATCATGGTAGTAATTGCCATTCTTTGCAATCTCAATGCACATCAGTCACTGTGCCAGTTGCTTTGCACACATCACACACATCCCAACAGTCCTAGGAGGAAGGAGGCACCAAGCCCAAGTCATTGATGAGGAATCTGAGGCTCAGAGAGTTGGAAAGGTTCAGAATTCACAAGGCTAGTGAGTGCCAGAGCCCTGGACTGACTTGGTCAAGAACCCACACTGCTCCACTGCTCCCAGCCTTGTGTGTATTCATTCCTTTCTCTTCTCACCATTCCATGATGTTTCTCAGATGGTAAGAAGCAGAGGCCTGTGGGTAAAGTACTGAGAGCAAGCATAAAGAAGGAGTGGAAATGAGAATGAAGCACAATGCAGGGATTGTCTGCGGTTCATTTACCCAGGATCCACCTGCCCTTCCCCCCGCCCCCCCCCATCCCCCCCGCCCCCTCTCGCCCATCTCCTTGAGAGCTGACTCTGCCCTGGGCCCAGCACAAGGGTCCAGTCCCAGCCCTTTGCTGCATTACAGCGCCCTTCCCCGGGGGTCTTCCCCAGTGTGCCTCCTGTCCAGGCTGGAACCTGTCCTGCCATCCAGCTCTTCTCCACATCCTCCCCTGCAGGCAGCACCCTGTTCCCCTGAACACACAGCCCATGTCCCCTGCCTCCCGGACCTGGAGCATCCAAATCCCTGCAGATTCCCTCCTTCTCTGAGGACCCCTCAGGCAGCAGCGGCCCTTTCCATGCCATTCCTCACTTCAGATGGGGAAGTTTACACACCTCTCCACAGCCCCTCTGGCTGCCTCCACCACATTCTCAGAATGCTTTCAAATCTCCTGAAGACTAAAGTCTGACTTGGCACAGAATCCACTGTTTCTTTGCAGTAGAATGTTAATGGGCTGAATTCTTTGAGATTGGCCACTGACTACATAGATGAATAAATGAGTTTACCTTGTTGGTCAACATGAAGCAAAGGTTATCATTTCCAGACTGAGGCATTTGAGCGTGCCTGCTTTCTGTTCAATTCAGCAGCAAGCACTGAGAGCCTGTGCTGAGAGGTGGAATCACATGCATTGGAGCAGCCTTCATTCCTGGGCCACTTGACAGCATAGACCCCAGCATAGACTGCCTATGCCAAATTTAATGTGCATAAAAACAAACTTTTGTGGTGTTAGGTCATTCAAATGTTAGGCTTCTTCCGTTCCATCCACTAGAAGTTACTTATCTGAATAACACAGGGCTACTATTTATGTTGTTAGTCTTATTTACATAGCCTAATTGCCACAGAAATAGTGTATATATTGTTTATGTTGAATATATGAGGCAATCATAACTCTGCCTCCCTTCTATGGTCCTGTAAAATTCAGGTCCTATTAAGTAATCACAAATACAAACCCTGTGTGTATAATTTTTAAAATTTTTCTAGACTTCTTTTTCTTACACTTATGTGCTAGAATAGTACACTGTTGATAACTTCCTTTCAAAATGTCTCCAGTGAGCAATGAGGCTCTCGAGGGATCACAGTAGGGAGGGAATCCCATTCTCACTCCAGCTTACCATAAATTGTATCTATATTGCTTCTACATGGTACCTCACTTGTGATAAATAGGTTTTATCACTCCTGCCAGATCAGAAGTTCTTGAGGGTTCATGTTGGCATCTCTCTCTTTTTAAAAATATATATATATTATTGATTTTTTACAGAGAGGAAGGGAGAGGGATAGAGAGTTAGAAACATCGATGAGAGAGAATCATCGATCAGCTGCCTCTTGCACACCCCCCACTGGGGATGTGCCTGCAACCAAGGCACATGTCCTTGACTAGAATCGAACCTGGGACCTTTCAGTCCGCAGGCCGATGTTCTATCCACTGAGCCAAACCGGTTTCAGCGGCATCTCTCTCAGAGTGGCCAGGAATAAGAGCCAACTCAACAACACCTAATACGCACAGGTAATATTTATAAGCAATGATAACGAGTAAAACTAAGTAGACCACAGGAAGTAAATTCAAATACCAATCCTTTAAGCAAGCACCAAACATAACACAAAATATCCGCAGGAATTATTGTTCTACTTACTGTAGCTATAATACATGCACAGTAAATTTAAAACATACTTAAGAAGTAATTGCTCAAAAGAAATAGAAAAAAAGAAGTAATTGTTCCTTTATATTTTTGTACATCCTTTGATGGATGTTATTACTTCCATTGTTAATACTCTTCTATCATTTCATAGTCAGTTACCAAAATTATAATATATTAAGTGTAAGTCCATCAAGTTTGCAAGATAAACATGCAAAATCAATTTTATCTCTATACAGTAGCAATGAACATGTAGACAATAAAATTAAAAATACAATGCAATGTGAAATTGCTGAAAAAAAGAAAATGCTTAGGTGGAAATCAAACAAAATATGTGCAGGCCTTGTAATCTAAAACTCAATCAAACTAATTTTAAAAATCTAAGATATATAAAGAAATACGATACATACCTTGATCATGTATCACAAGACTCAACATAGTAAAATAAACATTTCCATTCTTCCCAAATTGATATATTGCCTTCATCCTACTCCTAACAAATTATAACAATGTTTTTTAAAGATACAGACAAGATTATTCTAATATGTATATAATAAGAGTAAGGAAGTAGAATAAAAACTGTGAACTTGCATGATCTCACTTATTTATGAATATAATGAATAACAAACTAATGAACAAAAATAGATCCAGAGACAGAGAAACGTCAATCAGACCATCAAACCTCAGAGGGAAGGTAGGGGAGGGTGGGGGTAAAGGGGAAAGATCAACTAAAGGACTGGTATGCATGCACATAAGCATAATCAGTGGACACAGACAACAGGGGGATGAGGGTATGAGTGGGGGGATGGGGGAGTAATGGGGGAATAAGGACACATATGTCACACCTTAATCAATAATGAAATTTTAAAAAAGAATCACTCTGCCCAATTTCAATGCATATTATATAGCTACAGTGATCACAATAGTGTGAAACTGATAGAGGGATGGAACAGAAAGAACACCAAAAAAAATAGCCCCCAGTACAGCCAACTGATTTTTTATAAAGCTGGAAGAGCAATTTAATGGAGAAAAAAAAATAAACTTTTCAATAAATGGTGCTCACGCAATGGGATATTCATAGACAAAAATATGAACTTCTATCTAAACCTCACAACTTAAACAAAAATTAGCTTATACTGGATCATAGAATTAAATGTAAAATTTTGTTTCCAAAATAGCGTCAATATGGCTAGCCTTAACACTGACGACATGACCCATAAAGGACAATTTTGTTAATTTGGACTCCATATTATTTAAAGATTTTACTATTATATTTAAAATGTTTCATCATCAAGTAAGAGTATGGACAGAAAAGTTACAGATTTGGAGAAAATATATTTTAAAATATATTTTATTGATTTCCTAGTGGAAGAGGGAGGGAGAGTTAGAAACATCAATGATGAGAGAGAATTGTGCCTTGACTGGGAATCAAACCATGATCTCCTGCTTCATAGGTTGATGCTCAACCACTGAGCAACACCAGCCGGGCCAGAGAAAATATTTTCAAATAATATACTCAATAAAAGATTAGTATCTCATAATAGAAATGAAACAATAAAAGTAATTTATTTTAGTGACATAAGAAATACAAAGAGAAGATTGAAAATGCTAAAACTTTTTGGGGGGGTCTGGGGGATGAGTGGTGGAAAGGAAGAGGACTTATATAAACCTCTGGCTGGACTGATTAAGAAAAAACACACAGATTAAAAAGAAGAAACATGGATTCAATAAAAATGATGCAAAAAAGAAAATCCTCATGCCAAATTCCAGCAACACGTACATAATGATATAAATAACTTTATGCTATAAAGTTTGATCTATGAACAGAGAAAATTCCAAGGAAGACATAGCTTGATGAACAATAAAACTTACAAAATCTCAATTGTCCTATATCTTGTAAATAAAGTATGTCTATCATAAAATGCCTTCCTACAAACGAATCCCATGTGCTAGTGACTACAGTCATGAACTTTTCCATACAGTAAAATGGAAAAAGAAATAACAGTCATTTCACACAAGCCTTTCCAAATAGGAGAAATAGTAAAAATGTTTCCCAAAATGCTTTGTGTGACCCCTATAAACTTGACACCAAAACGATAAGGAAAATAAAGTTAGAAAAGTCAATGTTATATATGCCTTATGAAATCCTGCTTCAACCCCAAAAGCACAACTTATATTTGACAAAAAAAACAAAGCTACTTCAGCCATAGCAACCCCAGGAACATCCTGAGTTTAAACCAAGAATGAAATCTAGTGAGATTAAAAAAGTCCAGCATTAAACAACTGTAATGAAACAAAGGGCAAAATCATATCACCATCACAATAGAGAGAAACAATATACCCAAGTTTACCATCCAGTAAAGATTTTAAAAAAATACTTTAAAAGTACAGAAAATAGCTTGACTGGCGTGGTTCAGTGGTTGAGTGTCAAGATTCCCTGTCAAGGCATATGCTCGGGTTGTGGGCTTGATCCCAGTGTGGGGCATGCAGGAGGCAGCCTATCAATAATACTCTCTCATCATTGATGTTTCCATCTCTCTCTCCCTCTCCCTTCCTCTCTAACACACACATACACACACACACACACACACACACACACACACACACACACACACACACACATCGTGTTTCCCTGAAAATAAGACCTACTTACATGTTTCCTTCTGAGTGAAATATAAGGCATCCCCCGAAAATAAGGCCCTCCTAGGCTAAACATGAGAGATTTGGTCCACTGATTCTGAAAGAAATGGAGTCACAAGAAATTCTCCAGGAAATTCAGGAATTGGATTGTTATGATGATGTTCCAGAAGATGATGACGTGATTGTCATTGAATAAATGAGTAAATTCTTGATACTGTAGTATTCACAGTTTGTCTGGTTTGTGTTGACAACTACCGTACTACGGTATTGTATACAGGTAATAAATTTCCTTTATTTTCATTTAACAATAAATGTGTACCGTATTCTTTTTCATGGAAAAATAAGACATCCCCTGAAAATAAGACCTAGCGCATCTTTGGGAGCAAAAATTAATATAAGATACTGTCTTATTTTCTGGGAAACAGGGTATATATTAGAGGACCAGTGCACAAAATTTGTGCATGGGACGGGGAGTCCCCCTCAGCCCTGCCTAAGCGCTCTTTCAGTCCAGGATTTCTCACTCCTTATTGCCCACCTGCTCATTGCTCCTTACAACTTCATTCACTGCTTCTTAGTGCTCCCATGGAGGTGGTAGAGGCTCCTGCCACTGCTGCTGCACTTGACAGCTGTGAGCCTGGCTTCTGGCTGAGTGGCACTAACCCTGTGAGAGCACATTGACCACCACAGGGCAGTTCCTGCACTGAGCGCCTGCCCCCTGGTGGTCAATGTGCAACATAGCGACCAGTCATTCTGGTCGTTCCACTGTAAAGGTCAATTAGGTTTTTATTTTTTATATATATAACAGCAAATATTATATCTAATAGTGAAATATTAAAAAAAAAAAAACCAACCCTCATCGATCATTGAAATTAAATAGTAAATTTAGCAAGACTTTTGGATTCCATACAGTTAAATATTAACACATTTTTCAAAGAACATTAATTTCTACTAACCTTCTTACATATATCATAAGAAATGGCACATAAAAATGTTGAATCACTATATTGTACACCTGAAACTAATATAACCAATATAAGAATATATACCAACTATACTTAAATAAAAAATAAATTTAAAAAAGTGAAAATGGCACAAAAATTCTATAGCATAAGATTATATCCTTAGCCTTTTTCCATATGCTGATTAGACAATACTTGAGAAGGTTTTAACCCTTATTGTTGTCATTTTATTTTTCTATTATGATAATAGAGACCCCAAGATATTTACTATACACTCAACATTTAATTCTACTAGAACAACAAAACAGATTATTCTTTGTGACCAATTTCCTAATAACCCTTGCTTAATGATATTACTATGAGTTTAACTTCACAAATTAAATTATTTTCCCTCATATCTTATTTAATTTTGCTTATTATTTTCCCTTTCTCTTTTTTAAATCTCCTGTCTCACTTCTTCACAATGTCTTATCTCAAGACATTATGGACTACTTTAACATAAGACAACAGAGTGTAGATCCTTTAAGTTTTATTGATGATATAGCATCATTGCATGTTTTATTATTTTTTTATTTATATCTTTAATTATGTATGTTATATTGGTCCCTTCACACTACTATAACAAAATAGCATAGACTGGGTAGCTTATGAACAATAGAAATTTATTTCTCACAGCTCTAGAGGCTGGTAAGTCCAAGATCAAGGTGCCATCACATCCAGTGTCTGATGACAGCCCACTTCCTGATTCATAGATAATCATATTTCCCTATAACTTCATATGGTAGAAGTGATGAGAGAGCTCTCTAGGACCTCCCGAATGTCATCAATGTCTCTAATGTCATCACATATGAATGTTGGTACACAAACATTCAGTGTGTAGCATACATGGATGGCATGTATACAGTATAAAATTTTTCAAAAAATGATGATACACTACACTTCAGAATTGTCATTAGCTGAGAAGTATAACAGACATAAACATACGCATAAATTAACATGAATAATATATTTACATACATGTATGCATATCTGTATATAAATTATCATCTGATTTCTTCATTAGCAATATACCTTGAAGATATATTTTGTAAATATGTAGCATCTTCTTAATTAGTTGTAAATAATGCATAGTATTCATGGTATACACATCATATAATTTATCAAAATAGTTGTTTTAACTTTTATTTATCCACTAGAGGCCCAGTGCATGAAATTTATGCACATGGGGATGGAGGGTTCCCTCAGCCTGGATTGCAAGAGGGCACAGGCCAGGTAGAGGGACCCTACCAATGCATGATTGGGACTGGGGAGGGATACAGGAGGTTGGTCAGCAGGGGAGGGATCATGGGAGGATTCCAGGGTGTGTCTGGCCCGTTTCATTCAGTCCGGATTTGCGGACCCCAGCAGCAAGCTAACCCACTGGTCTGAGCATCTGCCCCTTAGTAGTCAGTGCACATCATAGCAAGTGGTTGAGCCACCTTAGCACATCATTAGCATATTACGCTTTGATTGGTTGAACGGACGACTGGACACTTAGCATATTAGGCTTTTATGTATTTTTTATTTTTTAAAAATATATTTCATTGATTTTTTTACAGAGAGGAAGGGAGAGAGAGAGAGTTAGAAACATTGATGAGAGAGAAACATCAATCAGCTACCTCCACATGCCCCCCATTGGTGATGTGCCCACAACCAAGGTACATGCCCTTGACCGGAATCGAACCCGGGACCATCCAGTCCTCAGGTTGATGCTCTATCCACTGAGCCAGACCGGTTTTGGCCAGACCACTTTTCTTTCTTTCTTTCTTTCTTTCTTTCTTTCTTTCTTTCTTTCTTTTTTTTTTTTTTTTTTACTGTCTTTTACTTTTATTTTATTTTTATTTTTTATTAAATTATTATATGTGTACATATATTTTATTATATAGGATACTTTAATGCACATGTGTGAGTAGCTGTGTCTGATATAGTTGTAAGTGGTGGATAATATAGATAAATTTGTAACATGGTTAAAAAATACTGAAATGCTTCCCAAAAAACTGGTTTCAATATAAAATAGGTATCCTGTTACTTAAATAATTACTTCAAATATAAAGCATACTTAATAGGTAATTGCCCATTTATATTTATTTTTTGTATATCCTTTGATGGATGTTACTAATTCCATTTTTAATTAAAATTTTTTATTATTGACACTATTACAGATGTACCCCATTCCCACCCCCCATTGCCCACCTCCACCTAGCTCCCACCCCCTCCCCCTGGCCCTCACCACACTACGGTCTGTGTCCATGTGCTATTCACATATTCTTTGGCTAATCTCTCCACCTTCTTTCATCCAGTTCCACCCTCCATCTTTCCTCGGACCTCTGTCAGTCTGTCCCATGTACCCATTTTGCTCATCAGTTTATTTTGTTTGTCAGTTTATTTTGTTCTTTAGATTCCATGTATTAATGAGGTAATAAGGTATTTATCTTTCTCTGACTGGCTTAGTTTGCTTAGCATAAGAATTCCCTTTTAAAACTACTTTATCATTTCCTAATTACTTGATTACCAAAATTATTATACATATATGAGGTCTAGCTAGACAGGAAGATATAGATGCACAAACACTCCCTGCTTTCACTTATATTCTATACCGTATATTGCAAAATACCTAATTGATTATATGTGTTATGTCTATATAAATAATTTTGCATGTAAAACATATTTTGCCAAATAAAAGTATTGTATATTATAGAAAACATATATAATTCTAAGTATAAGATCAAAAAAGGAATGCAAGCATCAATCCCTTGAGCCCTAGCTGGTTTGGCTCAGTGTATACAGCATTAGCCTGCACACTGAAGGTCCTGGGTTGATTCCAGTCATGGACACATGCCAGGTTTGTGGGCTTGATCCCCAGTGGGAGGCATGCAGGAGGCAGCCAATCAATGATTCCCTTTCAGCACTGATGTTTCTATCTCTCTCTCCCTATCCATTCCTCTCCAAAATCAAGAAAAATATATTTTAAAAATAGATATCAATCCCCTGAGAAGCCACTAAAAATAACACAAAAATATATAGGTAATATGCTGGTTCTTATTAATGCATTACAAATGGCCACAAAATTATCTTCTATAATATACTGCATGCTTGCTTGTCTGTTTTCCCACTAAGCTGTCTCTCAATAATGTAACTGCTGCACATGGCCCACACCTGGCACATGGTGGGAACTGGAGAAATATTTATGAGATGAATGAAATAATTCAATTGAAAGAAATTAAGCAAATGATGACCAAAACAAGTCTACTGCTTATGAAGATGACTGGCTACAAAAATGTTGGATATCTGCTTCTAAGAAGAGGAAATAGACATACTTTCCTTATTTCTCTTAAGTATAGCTAAAAATCTGGATGTTACCTACAAAATAAACTAGGCTCTGAAAGATACTTGTTAGGGTTCTCAGAACCCAGTGAACAAAACAACCCCCAGCCCCCATTTTGTTTTGTTTGGTTTTGCCTTATACATTTTCCAGAACTGCAGCTGAAAAATCTGGC
This sequence comes from Pipistrellus hanaki, assembly GCF_964339955.1. NCBI lineage: Eukaryota > Metazoa > Chordata > Mammalia > Chiroptera > Vespertilionidae > Pipistrellus > Pipistrellus hanaki. The sequence continues at coordinate 88,818,724 of NC_140524.1, forward strand.
AGCACAGAAACGCCAAAAGATTCAGACAAAAGGCTGCAACAAAAGCATGCTTTCTGTAAAGAAAAGGCTGGAAAAGAACAACCTAACAATACTCAAACTTTTAGACAATAGCTGCATTATATTGTAGTTGAACACTATCCTCATGCATGCCAGTAAAGGCTGAGTGAGGAGCCTAAACTTCCACCCTTACTAGGCTGTCACCCCAAAATGCCCTTCTAGTTGCAGAGATGGTTCAATACATATCTTAGACTTTCATCCTTGATGGATGGTAAAGAGCACTCGCCCCAAGTGAGTTAATGGATAGCATGTGGAGAGCCTTGACTTCCACCCCCTGAAAACAAAATGAGAGTGAAACTACAAAAATGAAAATTACAGACTAATATACTTTGAATTCAGACACAAAATTCTTAATAAAATATTAGCAAATAGAATTATCCTATATAATAAAAGCATAATATGCAAATTTGGCCAAACAGTGGAACCACCATCCAGATGACCATCTGAATGACCATCCGGATGACCATCTGGGACCACGCTATGATACATACTGTTGCCAGGCCAACCAAGGCAGATGCGATGTGATTAATTGGGGGCCTGGCCATCGCCCCATGATTTCCCCACAAAGGGAGGCCAAGGTCACTGACCAATAGGCTATGGCAGGTGGGCAGGGCTTCCCTCTCTGAGGGAAGCCAAGGTCCCAGGTGCCAGAGGGAAGCTGGTGCAGGTAGCCTGGGGTAAGGAAGGCCTACTCTTACACATCAGGCCTCTAGTGCTTATCTATACTATTGTATAATGAAAGGGTATTATGCTAATTAGACCAGAAGACCTTATGGACATATTTCCAGACAAAGCCATGGCGGTGGGGCCAAGGCACAGGCAGCTATGGGTGATCAGGCCAGCAGGGGGGCAGTTGGGGGTGAGAAGGCTGGCAGGCAGAGTGGTTAAGGGCAATCAGACAGGCAGGCAGGTGAGCAGTTAGGAGCCAGCAATCCCATATTGCAAGAGAGATGTCTGACTGCCAGTTTAGGCCTGATCCCCTGAGGGGTACAAGATTGGAGAGGGTGCAGGCTGGGCTAAGGGATACCCCTCTGTGTGTGAATTTTGTGCACTGAGCTACTAGTGTATATATATATATAAAACACTAATATGCAAAGTGTCCCCACGGGAGTACAGCAGGAGACTGAGAGTTCTATCACTTGCTATGACATGTAATGACCACCAGGGGGGCGACATGGAATGAAGGAAAGCCCCAGCCAGCAGCTGGAAGGCCCCTATTGCCCCTGATTGCTGGCCAGGCCTAGGGACCCTATATGCACGAATTTTGTGCACTGGGACTCTAGTATACATATATATGATACAGTACACCATACATATTATATACCAGGTTTTAACTCCATGTTTATCAGGCTGGTTCAATAACTGAAAATCAATCAATGTAGCTTACCATATAAATAAGCTAAAGAAAATAAATCCCATGATCATATCAATCCATGAAGAAAAATTATTAACAAAATTCAACACCAATTCACAATTTTAAAAAACCCTCAGAAAAATATGACTAGAGGAGAATGTTCTGAAAACCCAGCTTAACAAATCAAAAAAACTTAAGAAGTCTCAATTGTCCTGTATCTCACAGACAAGCTTTGCCTGTAGTATTGAAAAACACTCTTACAAATGAATTCCAAATCCTGGCACCTGAGGTCATGTACTTTGCATATAATAAGAAATAACACCAATCTTGCACAAGCTCTTTCACATAATAGAAACACTTTCCAAAATAATTCATATAAGCTTTATACACTTTACACCGTGATGATAAAGACATTATAAGAAATGAAAAACAAAGATTTATATCCTCAGAAAACCAACTTACTAGTATGTTTGTCAAAGGACATACATAACCCCAAAATGCTTCAGTTATATAAGTCCATGAACCAACTGGGTAGAATCCAAACATGAATTATTGTTGAGGTAACACTTCAGAATGAAACTAACAAATGAAAGCACAGCATCATGTCACTATTACCATAGATAGAGAGAACTCATATGACAAAATTTACCATCAAGTTACGTTTAAAAAACAAACAAACAAAAAAAAAAAACTCTGAGAACTGCAGCAAATATCAGTGGTTAAGTACTACCCCACCCCCACCTGAGATCTTAAAAGAGATAAGAATGCCTACTATCACCAGTTCTATATACTAAACATTTTAGGGAGGGCTTAGACAGGGAAAAAAATGCAAGAAAATGCATAAAGATTGAAAAGAATGAAAAGAAATCACCTTTATTCACAGAGCAGATGTTCATTTGTAGGCTATGGAAAAGCAACCTATAGGCAAATATATTAGCATTGATAAGCGAATTTAGCAAGATTGCAGAATTCCATAGGGTTAAACCTAAACGCATTTTTATAGAATAGAAACTCTTACTAAGCATCATTACATACCTCATAAGAAATGGTACAAAAACCTTACAAGACAAGGCCATATTGATAGGAGCGGAAATAGAATATTGGGGATCAGCTGTTAACGATGATTGTTTTGTTCTGATTAAAGAAGGCAGTCTAACCTGGCTGGGAATTGTAGGAGGGACCTGAGAGCTCACCTAGAAATGCAGCCTGTCCTCCCATTTGGAACTGCCTATTTTTTTAATATATTTTATTGATTTTTTATAGAGAGGAAGAGAAAGGGATAGAGAGTTAGAAACATGGATGAGAGAGAATCATCAATCAACTGCCTCTTGTACACCCCTACTGGGGACATGCCAGCAACCAAAGTACATGCCCCCAACCATAATCGAACCCGGGACCTTTCAATCCACAGGCCGAGGCTCTATCCACTGAGCCAGACCGGTTTTGGCTGGAGCTGCTTATTATTATGGAAAGTTTAACAACTGTGCTGCAGAAACCAGAGCCACCAGCCCTTTGGAGCCCCCCCACCGCCCCCCCCCCACCCAGCCCTTTGAAAACCCTCAGGCTTTTGCAAATCTCCAGCCTGCATTATCTGTTAACTGTCATTTGACATATCCTATGCCTACTTCCCCATGTAATCTTTGTCCTCCTACCCAACATAAGCAGCCGGCTTGTGGTGGGTGTGCAGAGCAGATTTTTGTGGATGACCTGCTGCTCTCCCACACTGCCTGCAGTATTGGAATAAATGCTCACATATGATCCAACCCTGTCTCTGCTGAATTGGCTCAAGTAGTGACCGGCAGCATGGACCCATTGATTATCCAGTTATAATATTTTAAAGGTTTTGTCTTATATATTTATCAGATAAAATTCAGGAATTATTAAATTCTGATTATTGTTTTTCTGATATCATGGTACTGGAGGCCCCCAGATAGATGACAAACCTCACAATATACTTGCTACTTAATCCTTCCAGAGCAATTTTAAAGAGCATTCATTGTGCCAATTTTATTTATGGTCCCCAGGTTAATAATTTTAACTAATTAGAAGTGAGGTACTTCTAAATATTTCACTATATATCATATTATTTTCTTTACATAAATTCTCTGTATGCTTTCTTACTTATTTTTTTTAACTCTGTTATATTTCTGGCCTTAAAGATAACTTCTTGGCTATTCTGTACTACCTTATAAAAGAAAAAGGAAAAGAGAAAAAAAATTTAAAAAGAGTGACTCTTTCAGAAAATCATTAGCGATATGATTTCATGTGACTATTTGGTTTCCTTTTACTAAATATGAATGTGGCACATGCTCAGTGTAAGTTTCCCCAAAAAAGAAATGCATCTCTTCATACATTTTCTCTGCTAACCATGATTAGTAGGGAAGTATATATATAAACAGGTATATACAAAAATACTGGCATAAGTAATACATTAATAACTTGTAACACAAATAAAGTACAACTTGCTCTCTTTTATTAGCAATATGCCTTTGATATATCTTCTGCAATTATATAAGACTATATATTTAATCATATATATGTGTGTGTGTATATATATATATATATATATATATATATATATATTCTTATACATTTCAACATTAGCAATACATCAGCAACTGTAGCAACAACCATTTTAATTGGGTGTAAAAATTACATAGTATTCACTGTATTAACACAGCATAAGTTATTTTACAAAAAATATATATGGCAAAAGAGAACAAAGAAAAGAGAGAGCAAATGGATTATACTGTTGTGAAGTTACATTTACACAAAGTGGAACATTCCTAAGTAGAAGTAGAACAATGTAAGTAAAGGATTCACATGCTAGTCCCTAGAGCAAAGAGTGAACGTAATGTAAAGTGGCATAGGTAATATTCTGATTGCTACTGCTGCAGAACATATCACCTGCAATATACTTCATATTTACTTGTTTGTTTTTCACAAGGCTATAACTCAATAATGTACCTCTACCACATAATCCATATCTGGCTCATGTTGGAAACTGGGAAAACATTTAGGTAATTAATAAAACAAAAATTAATTGGAGTGCATTAAACAAAAGAAGAGTTTCACTGATTGGGTAGATTGTTGCCATAAATTTATTTTATCTTATTGATATAAAAATGGACTTAATGGGCTATAGAAGTAAAAACAAACAACTAAAACCAAAAACATATTTCCCCCAAACAGCATGTATTAAGCTGTCTTCTTCCATTAATGACACGCCAACCTTTTCTACTCAACCATCCTCCTGAGAAAAATTATGAAGGCTTAAAGATATTCAATATTTTGTTTGAAGACACTACAAACTCAAGGATGCAAGCATTTGAAGAAACTGAATCTTAATGATAAGGGTTAGCTAGCTAGCTTAATTAAGGAGATAGGATAGGGAGGGAAGGTCCAGGAAGGACAGAGGTATCTTTGGAATGAGCAATTAAAGCAAACTTAAGGTAGATCAAAAGCAGTGCTGACCTGAGCAGCTGGGAGAGCCATAGGGGTAATGAAACATCTCAGGCCACGACAACTGAGAGAGCCTTAAGGGAGAGCAAGAGCAACTCCAACTTGAACAGATCAGATGGATATGTGAAGGGCACCAAGTGGGCTTTAGACTTGGGAACTAATGCTATGTAGCAGAGTGACCAATGAGGAAAGCATGGGCTCCTAAATTTAAAAAAGGGTTCAGTTAGAAAGGGTCAAGTTCAGACAAAGAACTGCAGCCTTTATAAACCTGGAAACAAAGCGACTCGGCCAGATTATTTAGATTTTTTCCTATTAGAGAGCAAGAGAGAGTAAGCCTTTTCCATTTGAGGGATGGAGTTTGTATATGCTTCCAGTAAACTTCTACATTTTTATTAAAGAAGCCTTCAGTCAGAGAGTTTATTCTTCAAACCTCGTAGGGCAAGAAAGGACCCACGGAAGAAAAGTCTGCACCCTGGCTGAAGCCGGTTTGGCTCAGTGGATAGAGCGTCAGCCTGTGGACTGAAAGGTCCCAGGTTCGATTCTGGTCAAGAGCGTGTACCTTGCGGGCACATCCTCAGTAGGGGGTGTGCAAGAGGCAGGTGATCAATGATTCTATCTCATCTCATCTCATCTCATCGATGTTTCTAACTCTCTATCCCTCTCTCTGTAAAAAATCAATAAAAGATATTTAACTATTATTAAAAAAATAAATAATAAATAAAAAGAAAAGTGTGTACCCCAAATCCCACATTTCATTAATTAGAAGGGAAGCTCAAGTGATGAGACCCAGGTCTGGTAACCCTTTTCCCTCAGGTCTATTTTACTGACTCCAAGGTGGTAACGAAGAAGCCCAGGTGCTAAGTAGAAAGTTTTAGCTGAGAAGTTGAGCAGCTGACCAGGGCTTTCGGCAGTCTCACCAGCCCAGCAGATTAAACTGATAGAGTTCATGGTCCACCAGAGCTGAGAGTATCTGGAAAAACTCAAGGACTGATTCCGTATCCTTGATGGGCTATGTTCTCAGTGTCAATGTGAACCAGAAATAGAAAATTCCTCGCAAAACATGACAAGCAGCTTCAAAAGGACTGAAGTATTGATTGAGATGAGATGAACTACCTCACTTTGCCTTTCAAAGAAAATGCTCCCAGAACAAAAATAAAATCATCCGGAATCTTCTAGTTCCTCTATAGCATTTTATACAGAAAATGTAGCACACAATAAAAAAACAAACTATGCATTCTAAATATAATCAGAAGGAGAGGGTTAGGTTCAGGGTTACATGCATGTTCTCCATTTACAGGAGATACCTTGAACAGAAGGCACTAATACTTGGTTATAGCCATGCAATTTAAAGTGACAGTAAGATATCACTGCACACCAATTAGAAAGTCTCCGATGAAAAATACTAACCAGCCTGGCCAGCGTGGCTCAGCGGTTGAGGAGTTCATGGTTCGATTCCCCATCAGGGCACATGACCGGGTGGCAGGCTTGATCCCTAGTGTGGAGTGTGCAGGAGGCAGCCAATCGTTGATTCTCTCTCATCATTGATGTTTCTATCTCACTCTCCTTTCTTTTCTGAATTCAATAAAAAATATTTTTTTAAAAAAAACTAACCAGAGCATATACTGGCAAATGGAGCTCATACTGCTAGTAGAATGTAAAATAGTACAATAATATTGCAAGACATTGACATGTTCTACAAAAAATTAAATACACACCTGTCATGTGTTGCAGCCACTCCTTTCTTTGATGGTTTTTCCAAATCAACAAACAAAAAGTATATGTTCACACAAAGACTTGTGCAAGACTGTTTACAGCATATGAATGAGGGAGCAGCTTGGATAGGAACAGGAAGGGGAAGTACAGTGGTGAACAAGGCAACTTTGTGAGAGGGAGATGGATATTTACACTCTCTGAATTGTGGTGATGGCTTGATAACTATACAGACATTTCAAAACCTATACCCTTTATTTTAATGTTGTGCAGTTTATTTTAAATCTATTATACCTCAATGAAGCTATTAAAAATCATGTGGATACATCAAAACATGTGCTTAAGGGAAAGTGTATATCATTAATGCAAAGGAGGAAGTCCTGAAAATTTAAGATTTGATAATACACTTCACAAAATAGGAAAATAAAGCAGAAATATAAACAAAACCTAAAACATAAAAATTAAAGTATGATCAATTAATTAAACTGAAAAATGGTCAACAATACTAAAGTGACATTTTTAACAATGAAAAAAATGAACACAATATAACTTACTGAAAAATAGATCTTTTATCATTTTTTAACCATACTTTTGTGCACATTTGTGACTATAATATTGGGAGGAAAATAACTGCTAAGAAAGGGCAAGACATTTTTAAAATTTGCTTTAAAATGCTAATTTAATTTTTAAAACCCCAGTGCCATTTTTTCTCCCTCAATGATTTGGTATACTATTAATTTAAAATCCAATATTATTAAGCATATTTAATTTGGTAATTGGCCTTCCATACCTTTTTTTATTGTTAGAGACTGAATGATCAGAGATCAGACCATACATAAAAGTGATAAAGGGGGGGGGGGGGGCGTACAATGACCAGATTACATATAAAAACAGAACTCTGACCCACAGCCTCTGCAGCAACCAACCCCTGAAGCCAGACTACAAATTCTGCAGAAACTGGCCGAAAAAAGTGAGGACCTGATCAGTCACTGCCAACCTCCCTACTTTTTGGTTCTACTTTTAACCTTCAATGAACACGAGAAAACCAAATCTGACCCCAAACCAAATATACACAATGCCCCACCTCTACCTCTTCCCAGGCCAACTACATCCAATCAGGGCACACCTGAAGTTTGCCCTGTTTCCCACCAAAAAGCGTTCCCACTCTGTAGCCTGCCTTTGATTCTCTGCCAAAGACAAGTGATGATGGCATTTTCTTGCTCTCATTTTTTTAAAATATATTTTTATTAATTTCAGAGAGGAAGGGGGAGAGATAGAGAGAAACATCAATGATGAGAAAGAATCATTGATCAGCTGTCTCCTGCATGCCCCCTAATGGGGACCGAGCTCACAAGCCAGGCATGTGCTCTTGACCGGAATTGAATGTGGGACTCTTCAGTCCCCAGGCTGATGCTCTATCCACTGAGCCAAACCAGCTAGGGCTCCTTGTTCTCATTTTGATTATATTAATTTATTCTCAGAATTGCATGATTATTTTACTATTCTATTTGTTAGTCTATTGTCTCATTAATATTTGAAATACAAAAATTAATATATCCTGTATATATAAATCACATAAACAAGATATCCTTTTTACTTTCAGTCACATATATATATATATCTATATATATATATGTATATATATCCTGTTAAAAATGTATTCCACTATTTATATAAATCATTCAGACATAGACTATGTCTGCCAAATTGAATGTTAATATATATATATATATTATAATTATTATATATATAAAATATTACCCTTTAATTAGTATGTAACATTATTGTTTATCAAGAATTTTATATGTTTGCATACAGTTTCTCATGCATGTTAATATTAGTATCAAATTAACAATTAAAATAAAATTTTCTGATATTTTGTATGTAATTTGCATAACTCATTTTAATTTATAGGTAATGTGTTCAGATATTTGTATATTTTTTAATGAACAATTAAAACTGAATATTTTCAGCCCTGGCAAGGTAGCTCAGTTGATTAGAATGTCATCCTGATACACCAAGGTTGCATGTTCAAATCTAGATCAGGGCACATACAAGAATCAACCAAAGAATGCCAAGTAAATGGCAAACAAATTAATGTTTCTCTCTTTCTCTCTCTCCCTCTCTCTCTCTAAAATCAATCAATAAAATTACATATTTTGGATTTTGTAAAATATTTTTTCACATTATTTTTTTTTGCTTTTGTTTTGTTGCTCTTGTCAATCCAATAAAATATCTTTATTATATAATGGGCAGGTGGGATTAATAAAGGGCAATATTGGATTGATAAAGTCATTATTAAATTTTTAAAATATTTTATCAGTAAAATGTATCTCGAACATCTATGTGAAATATACATATTTCAGTGAAGTATATAAATGTATACCAGCAAAAAATTCTGAAAAACAAAGCACATTAGTTACCAAGAAGAATGACCTAAATAATGGTTGTATTCTCAACAAAATCCTTAGAGAAATGGCAGAAATGGAGTAGCAACTTTCCAGTGCTGAAAGAAAAAATAAAACTATAACCCAGAATTCTTCATTCCCCAAAATTATCCTTTCAAATGGAGAATGAAATAAGATAGAGACACATAAACAAACTTGAGACAATTTTCCCTTTAAAAAATAATATGTAAAACTATAGGAAGTTCTTCAATCTGATAGGAAAAAAAAACACAACACAAAAATACCTGAGAGAAACTAAAGAAAAGAAAGAAGAGGACTAGATATAGGAAATATGTAGATAAATATAAAAGACTACTTTTTTATTTTTTGTAAAAGAACCAAACTGATTCCTTGAAGTAAAAATGATAAATAGTATAATTTACAAAATTAATCTAAGTGTAAGCGTAAGCTTTATTCATTTAACTGAATATACAACAAATTAAATTTAGGGAAATAAAAGGGCAAAAATAAATTATATATAATCGGTTTATGTTTTAAATAAGAATATTTAAATAAAATATTTGACAAAAGAATAAAAAATGAAGAGAATAAGTAAAATCATCTTGTGAGGTTACACATATATAAACTGGTACTAACTTAATCTAATAGATCAAGATCATTTAAAGATTCATATGTCAAGTTTCTTTTCATTTACAGTTTACATTCAACTTTATTTTATATTCATTTCAGGTGCACAGCATAGTGGTTAGACAATCATGTGCTTTACAACATGTTCCCACCTGATATATCCCATACCCACCTGGCACCATACATAGTTATTTCAATATTATTGACTATATTTCCAATATTATTGACTATATTGAACTTGACATTCCTGTGACTACTTTGTAACTACCAAATAAACACCCAGAATGGTGCCCAATAAATGTTCAATTAATGTGTTTCTTATTGTTATTAAGTATATTATAAAGTAATTTCTTCTCTTTTTAAAAATTTATCTTTATTTTTTAATATATATTTTATTGATTTTTTACAGAGAGGAAGGGAGAGGGATAGAAAGCTAGAAACATCGATGAGAGAGAAACATCGACCAACTGCCTCTTGCACACCCGCTACTGGGGATGTGCCCGCAACCAATGTACATCCCTTTGACCGGAATTGAACCTGGGACCCTTCAGTCCGCAGGCCAACGCTCTATCCACTGAGCCAAACCAGTTTCGGCAAAATTTATTGTTGAAAATATTACAGCTGTCTCCCCTTTTTTCTCCATTGACCCCCTCCGCCCAGGCGTTCACCACACTATTGTCTGTGTCCATGGGTTATGAATATAAATTTTGGGGTTAATCTCTCCCCACCCACCCCCACCTGCCCTCTGAGATTCATTAGTCTGTTCATGCTTCTATGTCTCTGGATCTATTTTGTTCATCAGTTTATTTTGCTCATTAGATTCCACCTATAAGTGAAATCATATGATACTTTTGAATAACCAGTAAATACAATACAAATAGGTATAAGTTAAATTTTGGTTGTTATTTTAGCATAAAAATTTACCACAAAACTTATCTCCTATAATATACTCCATATTTAATTGTATGTTTCCCATTAGGCTATATTTTAATAATATACAATAGCTGCATACTTAGCATATGTAAGGAACTAAAGACACCTTTTGGCAAAAGATTGGATAATTGATTAAAGGAGGAAAAATAATTAAAACTAAATCACATTTCAAAAAATAGTATGTGCAGAGCCATCTTCTTCCAATTATGGTAGATAAGATATTTCTGCCCACCCTTCCTCCTGAGAACAAAACTAGGGGAAAGCTGGAAGATATTAAACTGCCCAAATGAGCAGTTTACAGGTAATGCAGACTGGAGAGTTGCAAAGGCCTATGGGTATGCCCACTGTAAAGGTTGCTTAGGCTTTTATTATATAGATTTGGAATCATATGCCATGAGAAAATTTCAGAAAAAAAATAGCTTAACAAAACAAGAAATATAGAAAATCCTATGTTTTAATTAAATTGTATCTAAATGAAAATCCTTTCTACGAATTATTTCTATGGCCTGAGATCTAATTGTGTGAAATTTTCCATAAAATTCAGAAATAAATACCACCAATCTTGCACAACCTCTTCCACAAAGAACAACAGTAAAAGGGAAAACAGTAAAAAACACTCAACAAAATATTTAATTATATCCATCCCTATAAATTTTATACTAAACTGATAAGGGCATAAAAAAGAAAGGAAAATCAATGGTTGATAGGAATCTTTGAAAGGAAGTTTTAGGGGTGAAATAGGCAGGTTTAAGAAATTTTTAAAAATTAAGGGGTCTATGCCAAAACCGGTTTGGCTCAATGGATAGAGCGTCAGCCTGCGGACTGAAGGGTCCCAGGTTTGATTCCGGTCAAGGGCATGTATCTTGGTTGTGGGCACATCCCCAGATGGGGGGGTGTGCAGGAGGCAGCTGATCGATGTTTCTCTCTCATCGATGTTTCTAGCTCTCTATCCTTCTCCCTTCCTCTCTGTAAAAAATCAATTAAAAATATTTTTAAAAAATTAAGGGGTCCATGGAAAAAACATAGGGCTACAGAGTTGCAAAGGAGTAAATTTGCATAAGACAAGGGAGGTGGGAGTGGCAGAACTTACATTTCCATAAGACAGAAGTTATATAAGACAAGGGGCAGCATAAGTTACATAAAACAAGGGAGCAGCAGAAGTTACATTTTCATAAGACAAGGTAGCTGGGAGCAGCAGAAGTTATATTTCCATAAGATAAGGGAGCTGGGAGTAGCAAGAGGTACACATTTACAAAGTAAGAGGGAGAAAGAAAAGCCCAGAGAGAATGTGAGAACAATAAAGGAGAACTTCACATACTTCAAGTGAGACCAGAGCTCAGGAGTTGGTATAGTGACCAAATCAGAGGGGAATAGTGACCAATCAGAAGGGATATTGAAAGGCACAAAAACTGTAACCTTTATAAACCGTGGAAAGGGGGATTTGGTGGGACTGTTTCCCCCTCCCCACGTGGGACTTTGTGCTTGTTTCTCAATAAATTTCCACCTCTGTTATACCATCTTCCTTCTGTGGTTTCATTCTTCGACTCCACTGGACAAAGAACTTGGGAAATCAAACTGCCCAGGGGGATACTGCACATTTCCAGTTCAAATTTCCCGTTTCATCATGATAACATATGGAAAAAAAAACTTATTCTTAAAAAGCAGAATTTAAACACACTTCAATTATAATAACCATGGACAAAATGGGTTTAATTCTAGAATGGTTTCATAGTGGCTTAACAATTTAAAATCAAAACTCTGACAAAAGACAAAATCATGTCACTAGCACAACAAATACAGAGAAACCATTTGGCAAACTTACTATCCAGTTATAAGGAAAAAACTCAAAAATTATAGCAAATATCATAATTAATGATGAAATATTGAAAAATACAACCTGAGATCAGGATGGAGGCAAAGATACCTATAATTACAGGCATCAGGCCTAAACTGGCAGTCGGCCATACCTTTCACAATCCAGGACTTCTGGCTCCAAACCACTCACCTGCCTGCTTGCCTCATTGCCCCTAACCACTCTGTCTGACTGCTCGCCCCCAAATGCCCCCCTCACCAGCCTGCTTACCCCCAACTTCCCCCCCTCCACCAGCCTGATTGCCCCCAACTGCCCCCCTGCCAGCCTGCTCATCCCCAACTTCCCCCCTGCCAGCCTGATCGCCCTCAACTGATTCCTACTGATGGCCTGCTCACCCCCAACTGCTACCCACTGTCATCCTGATCACCTCCAATGCCCCCCTCCCCCGCACCAGCCTGATCACCCACAACTTCCCTCCCCTCTTGGCCCCTAACTGCCTCTACTTCAGCCCTGCCACCATGGCTTTGTCCAGAAGAACATCCAGAAGGTCTGCTGGAACATCTTCCAGTCTAATTAGTATATTAACCTTTTATTAGTATACAGTCTTGGTGCATGGGTGGGGGCCAGTTGGTTTGCCCTGAAGGGTGTCCTGGATCAGGGGGCGGGGTGGCCTGGGCAAGGGACCTGTGGTAGTTTACAGGCCAACCACTCCTCCATTGGAGTGGAGTTCCCCATTGGGGGGGCATGGCGAGCCTGGGTGAGGGGCTGATGGCTGTTTGCAGGCTGGCCATGCCCCCCAGCAAAGACCCTCACCCCATAAGGGCATGGCCAGTCTGGGTAAGCGGCTAAGACCGTTTTCAGGCTGGCCACGACTCCCAGTGGGGATCCTCTCCCCAATGTTGGCCTGGCCAGCCTGGGTGAGGGGCTGAGGGCCATTTTCAGGCCCCTCCCTCGACAGCCAGCCTCGGTGACCCAAGCATCCCACTCGCTCTGACCTTTGGTGGCCAGCCATGGCAGACAGGAAGCTTGGCTTCCTCTATCGCTGGAGGCAACCCAAGCCTCCCACCCACTCCAACTGGCTCCATGGCAGCAGCCATCTTTGCCCCACTAATTTGTATATTTCCTCCTGATTGGCTGTGGGTATCATGGAGTGATGGTCAATTACCATATATCTCTTTTATTAGTATAGATTAGAACTAATAACTGCATTTGTCAACATTGGTAGATTCCATATAGTACAATTTATCTGAACAGCAATTCTTACTCAACGTTTTGTATACATCATAAAAAATGGCATGAAAACCCTACATAAGATCATAGTTTTACTGTTAAGTCTTTTTCCATATACTGATGAGATAAAAATTGAGAGGATTTTAAACCTGATTACTGACATTTTTCTGATATCATGGCAATATAGGCCCCTGAATATTGAATAAATTCTACATTAAACTTGACATTTAATTCTAGAACAGTAAAAAGAGCATTCTTTGTGACAATTTTACTTATGGCCCTAGTTTAATGATTTCACTTATTAATTAGAAGTCAGTTTCCTATAAATGGTTCATAACTAATTTAAATTATTTGTCCACATACATTTTATGTATTTTTTCTTATATATTTTTTTCCTTATCTAATTCTGGCTTTAAGCATAACTTCTCACTATACTAAACTATTTTTTTTAAATATATATATATATTTTATTGATTTTTTACAGAGAGGAAGGGAGAGATAGAGAGTTAGAAACATCTATGAGAGAGTCATGGATCAGCTGCCTCTTGCACATTCCCTACTGGGGATGTGCCCACAACCAAGGTACATGCCCTTAACTGGAATCGAATCCAGGACCCTTCAGTCTACAGGCTGACTCTCTATCCACTGAGGCAAACCAGTTTTGGCTTAAAGTACTTTTAAAAATGAAAAAAATAGATGGTTCAAAAGATTCAGTAATATGCTATTATGTGACAGTTTTTTATTTAATGATTATAAATAAGATGTGTACTCAGTAGAAATTTTTCAAAAAATACAGGTACATATCTTTCATAGAAAGAAAGCATAATTAGCAGTAAAGACTGTAACTTAACAAATATACATATGAATATGCATTTATATAAGTAGTATGTTTATATGCTTGTGAACACATTAAATAAATTATAATTTGCTTGCTTTTTATTAAAAATATGTCCAAGAGAGACATTCTGCAATTATTTAAGATTTATCTGATTGGATGTAAAATCTGCAGTGCATAGTAGATAGAGCATGAACACAATATAGTCTATTAAAAATACATATTTTGACTTTTATACATATATATTTATATTTATTTTTATTTATTTCAGAGAGGAAGGGAGAAGGAGAGATAGAAACATCAATGATAAGAATCATTGATTGGCTACCTCCTGCATGCCCCACACAGGGGATCGAGCCTACAACCCGGGCATGTTCCCTGACCAGGAATGAAATTGTGACCTCCTGGTTCATAGGTTGATGCCCAACCGCTGAGCCTGAGCTATATATATGTTTTATGCACATGTTTGACAAGTTATGTCAAATACAGCTATAGAAAAACAATTACTATTGAAATGGGGAGGCAAATTGAGGAGTATTAAATGGTACTCCCTCCAAAATCTGGTATCAATATATTAAAAAAGGAGAGGAAAGAAGGACAAGTAATAACACAGGCAGAGATGGGAGTGATGCAGCTAAGGAAGTTAAGGAAGGCCAAGGATTGCTGGCAACCACAAATCTTATGTAATAAAACCCTAACATATAAATTGACTGAACAGCAGAAAGACCAGTTGCCATGATGCTCACTGACCACCAGGGTGCAGATGCTCAACACAGGAGCTGTCCCCTGGTGGTCAGTGTATTCATGGCTGGTGAGCCCAGGGGCAGTGGCGGGAGCCTCTCCTGCCTCCGCAGCAGAATTAAGGACCCTTCAGGGGATGTCTGCCTGCAAGCTTAGAACCTTTCCCTGCAAAAGGGCACAGTCCGGGCTAAGGCACCTCCTTGCCCCCACAGTGCACAGATGTCATGTACAGGGACTCTAGTTTTAATATATTTACTAGTATATAAATATTTTCTTCAATATGTTCCCCAGAGTAGAATTTTATTCTATTCTATATAATAAAGAGGTAATATGCAAATTTACCATCATGCCCTTGCACAAGATGGCCACCCCCATGTGGTCACAAGATAGATGCCACAAGATGGCTGTCAGGGTAGGGCAGTTGGGGGTGACCAGGCCAGCAGGGGAGGATAGTTGGGGGTAACCAGGCTTGCAGGGGAGGGAGGACAGTTGGGGGGGGGGGGGACGAAGTCTACAGGGGAGGGCAGTTAAGGCCAACCAAGCCGGCAGGCGAGGGCAGTTGGGGGGGACAAGGCCTGCAGGGGAGGGCAGTTAGAGGCAACCAGGCCTGCATGGGAGGGCAGTTAGGTGACAGGGCTGTCGGGGGAGCAGTTATGCATAAATCAGGCTGGCAGGGGAGAGGTTAGGGGGTGATCAGGTAGGCAGGCAAGTAGTTGGGAACCAGCAGTCCCAGATTGTAAGACGGTGCAGGCTGGACTGATGGACACCCCCCACTTCTATGCAGGAATTTCGTGCACTGGGCCTCTAGTATTATAAAAGTACAGTATATAGAAATATTTGTTCTACATAATATTTCACTTCATTGTGTTTTGTTTTTTTTAATCAATGAAGTCCTATCTTACAGATTCTTAACCACTTCAATGTTAGGATCAGAACAACAATAACAACAAACCATTTTGATATTTTGCTCATGAATGTGCTTAAATTATTTAATTTGTATATAATCTATGCATATTTTACATGGTTTAGCAAGAGAAAAATGAATGCCTTGGCATTTACTTTTTTCATGTGAGTTTTTTTTTTTTCTTTTGCTTTATTCCGTTACTATTGTAAAACCAACGAAATATCCTTTTATTTATACAAATGGGAAATTTTGGATTGATGAAATAGCTATTTAAATTTTAAAATATTTTTGTAGTACATTACATATTCGGTATGCATAAACAACATAAAGAATATTAGTGAAGTGTACAGAACTGAAACTTCTAAGAAGTAAAGATATGTTACCACCATAGGAACGCCGATTTAAAATAGACTGCCCTCTCAACCGAAGCCAAAGGGAACCTGAGATAATGGAGCACAATCTTTATTATGAAATAAAACTATAAAGAGAAGTAAAACTATCCTTAGAATTCTGTATCCAGAAAAATTATCTTCCCAAACTGTGATTTACAAAGCATCCTCATAAACAAATATGAGACGATCTGTCGGTTACAACTTGTTACTTTACTTTACAACCTAGTCGTTTACATTACAGCCTGTTCATTTGTGCGTTTATGGTGCTACCAAAAGTGCAAAAGTTGAAGGAAAATGGCTCTTGATGGAAACCTAGAGCAGGGAAGTGCCTTAACAGCACTGGCAGGAAGAACAAAGTAGCGCCCTCTGCTGGTGGAGGTTGGTAACGTGAGTTGGCTGGAATTTCAGCCCAGGAATTTATGTAGCATCAATTGTTGCACTGCATTGGTACAAAGTTCACTAAACTTGCCCCAGAAACCTGGGATGAGCCATAAGCTCATTACATAAAGGAAAGGATGTTACAGAATGTGTGGACATGTGGGACCCAATTATATGTTGTTTATATGTGAAGTAATTTAAATTGCAAGATGCTGTCAGCATGAAAGTAATACTATAAAAAATAATAGACCATGTAAAATTAAGCAGAAGAAAGCTTTATTGGGTATTTCAATGCCAAAATAGACTTCAAGAAACAGAATATAACTGGTAGATTTAGAGGGGCATTTCATTATGATTAGCACATACATTTGTCAGGAAGACAATAATCCTAAATGTGTAGGCACCTAACTATAGAACCTCAAATACATAAAACAACACCTGATTTTTGTTTGTAATTTTTATTTTTCTGCTAAAATTCTTAATTTTGTCTTCTTTTTATTTGAACATATCAGGCATTTTTAATGCCTATCTAAGAGGTCCTTTATCTTGTTGACTTAAGGTTCTATTCCCATTATCCGCTGTTTCATTTGAATTTTTTTTTAACCAGGGGACAGCGCGAACACAGTCCTCCACTACTACAAATTATGCAGTCGAGTTTCCCACATTTGGGGAAATCGCAGGGGCCAGCATACCTGGAGTGCAATGGATAAGCCTCGCCCTGGGAAAACCACCTTCATATCATGGTATCTCCCCTGCCAGGTAAGTATCATTTGAATTTTGATCACATGATCTTTTCCCCTACTTATGCTGGTCATTTTCAACTGTATGCCAGAAACTATATATGAAAATTGTAGAATGATTTGAATTTATTTTTATTCAGCCTGAGCAACTAGCGGCATTATAATTTCCAAACATATTCAAATGATTCCAAGTTGAGCCTATTAAGAGCTGGTTAATTTCAGGTTTACTGTTGCTTTCAAACCATAGCCCTCTGTCTCACTCAAACCTAGTAGGGTTTACAGCATCTTATCCTGCTCTGTATCACACATAGACACCGATGAACAAATCCTGAAATCTGTTTCCTCTGCGATCTGCTGAGTTTGTTGAAGTTTTGCTCATTGTCTGTCTCTAGCTAAACTACCTTAATCTGTAGATCACTCAAGAGGAAAGATAGCTGCCAATACTCTACTGAGTTCTATGGGTCTTCACTTTATAATTTCTCTGGCAGAATTGCCTCTGTTAATTCTTCAATATTTTTTTTCCTAAGATACATGCCTGTCTTTTAGCCCTTATCTTCTCTAAAATATTTCCTTATTTACTTTACTGTTTCCACATTAGGCAGTGACCTATCAATGCACCTGCAATAGATAGACCACACTTGGTGCGTGTTGAGAACTGGAGAAACATTTATGGATTCAATTAAATTTTGTTAACTATATTTTTTATTGATTTCAGAGAGAAAGGGAGAAGGAGAGAGAGAGAGAAACATCAATGATGAGAGAGAATCATTGATCAGCAGCTTCCCGCATGCCCCTTGAGCCAGCAACCCAGGCATGTGCCCTTGACCAGAATTGAACCTGGGATCTTTCAGTCTGCAGGTCGATGCTCTATCCACTAAACCAAACCAGCTAGGGCTCAATTAAATTTTTAAATGAAGGTAAATTAGGCAAACGATGACAAAAAGGATTGAATTATCAAGAAGAACATTTGCCTTAAATAATTTATTTATCTTGCTAATGTCTAGTTTAGAATAATTGTCCAAAAGAAGCAAAACTATTACCAACTAATAAATACTTTTTTAAAAAACAGTATTTGTAGAGATGTCTGTTTCCAGTAATGGCAGACCAGATGTTTTAGTGTAATCATCCTACTAAAAAAAATAGGAAAAATGGAAGATACTAAGGATATTACTCAAAGTCACTAAAGACTCAAGAAGAACAAAACAGGATTTCAGAGAGAAGAGAAGCCTAAGTAATGAGACCCAATGGTGGTGTGGAGAGAGTCAGACTGAATATTTAACTACATGGAGATTTGGGCAGGTAACAGTGCATTCATTATCTATCTTGTTTCATTAATATAAACATATGTTCAAATCATATCACATTGTAGATTTTTAAGTTGAGCATGAACAGTTTATCATATATCAGTTAGACTTCAAGAAACCTTTCAAACATATCTGATGCACCAAAACATACATCTAAAGATAATTTTCCACATTAAAAACGTGGAAAAAGAAAATGCTATAAAATTCAGAATCTGATTATTCCTCACAATACTTTTTAAAAAATGACAATATAAAATGAAATAAACAAAATTAAAATAAAAATTTAATAAAACTTAAAAAATAGAGACTTTTAACAAAATCCAAGAGTTGTTTTTAAATTTAAATGAAATTGATAAACACCTAGCAAAACTGATAAAGAAAGAAGAGAAGGCACACACAATCCTTACTAGGAATATAATGGGGGTCATCACTACAGATTCTAAAGACAGAGCCATAAAACTACTAGTATAAGCAGTTGTATCCATTAAATTTGACATGAGCTGACAAGACAAAATTCCAAGAAAAACACACTTAAAAAAATAAAACTAGAAAATGTGATCTTGCACAACCTCTTCCAGAAAATAGAAAGAGTAAAAAGTTTACAAAAAGCTTTAATTAGACCCATTTGCAACTTATAGCAAATCAATAAGGATTTATAGGAAAGGAAACTCAAAGGTTAATCTCTTTTATGACCAAATTGGGGGGGGGGGGGACTTACTGGGTGAAAGCTCAAGAAAAAAAAAAAATCAAACGTACCACAAACTAATCAAGATACCACAAGCAAGTAATTAAAAATTACATTACTATAAAGATACCATTTACAAAGGCATCAAACTTAAAAGTGTAGGTTTAATAAAAGATGTGTAAGATCTGTACACAGCAAATTGTGGGGAATAGTTGAGAAATATTAATAGAGATGCCAAGAATTGGAATGGCATAATACTTTTATGGATTAGAAGATTCAATATTTTTAATCTTTCCACACTGAGTCACAGATTCAATATAATCCAAATTAAAATCCCATCATTTCTAATGATGTTAAATTTCTTCCCCTGCATGCTAGTCGCATGAGTGTTTTAGGTCTGAATTTTTTGTAAAATAATATTTACTCTACAAATACTGGTGAAAGGCTTCAATTCAGAAATGTGGCACACTTATTAGATATCTGAATTTTAACTGGAGACTTCATGGTCATTGAATATTAAATTATTAATAAGGCTCAAATTTATATGTGATACAATTTTTATAATTAGAAATAAAATATCATTATGTGAAAGTAACATTATTTAGGTGAGGATATTTTTAATGACATGATGTTTAACAATTAAAAACTATAATAGAATGTCATAAAAAATCCCTCTAGTATCACGTAGAGTGCATAGTCTCAGGAAATATGAAATAATTTTAATGATTCAAAGAAAATTATCATTATAAAGTTATTTTAATTACTGATATGGTCTGGTGGGAAGACTGCAGTATTAGTAAGTAAAATAACTTCATTCTATACTCTATAAGACCTGCATTTTTTTCTTCTGAAAAAGAAAATTATATTACTCCTATCTACTTTACAGAACTTTATAGAACTCAGTAAAAGCATAAAAAGGTGAGATTATTACTGTGAATGAAAAAAAAATCTCAGTATCAGGAAGAAATAACATAATTTCTTCCTTTTCACCATTTTTAAATTTAAAAGATATTAAGGAGTAGTAAAGCTTATATGTTGCTTTTAGGTATCTTATCATTGCTTCCTGTAAGTTAGTGATAGATTTTATGGCCCAAGATGGATTTACCATAAGCTTATGTATGGCAATGATGAGGGGATGCTGAATATGAGATTACTTTAGCAACCTGAGTGGTTTAGACAGAAATTAGGGGTGTAGAAGGTGGAGCTAGAATATATAGAGGAAAACCAGGATAGAAATAAGGAACTAACAATTTGGGGACAGAATAAAGAAAAAAGATTGGGTGATATGTGGTATTTAAAGGTAATCATAGAAAGCAAATGACAATGTTCCATTAAAAAGAACTGTTAGCCCAGCTAGTGTAGCTCAGTGGTTGAGCATTGACTTATGAACCAGAAGGTCATGACTTGATTCTCAATCAGAGCACATCCCTAGTAGAGGGCATGAAGAAGGCAGCTGACTGGTGATTCTTTCTCATCATTGATGTATTTTCTTTCTCTCCCTTTCCCTTACTCTCTCTGAAATCAATAAAAACATATTTTTAAAAAAGAACTATTAAGTCTAGTAATCAGTCACTACAGCATCTAATCAAGGAGATGAAAATAAGTGCCTTCAGCAGCTGATTGAGAAAAATGAAAATTAGGAGACAAATTTTGTCAAGAACTGATAAGAAATACCATTTGCTTTCTTGCTTCTTGGCTTTCTTCAAATCATAGCCAAGAACTTCGGCAGACTTCCAAATGCCTGTTGATTTCAAATTATGAACATTCTATATAAGCTAACAGTTTGTACTTTTAGCTAACTTTTTATTTATTTATTTATTTATTTATTTATTTATTTTTATAATAAATCTTTATTGTTCAGATTATTACAGGTGTTCCTCTTATCCCCCTCTTCCCCCATAGCTCCCCTCCACCTGATCCCCAACTCCACCCATGCCCTTACCCCCCACCCCTGTCTTCTTCCATAGGTGTAAGATTCTTGTCCAATCTGTTCCTTCACCTCCTGAGAATTGTTAGTCCAATCCCTTTCTATGTCCCTGATTCTATTATATTCACTAGTCCATTTTGTTCTTCAGATTTTTTATTCACTTGATTTTTAGGTTCACTTGTTGGTAGATATGTACTTTGTCTTTTTGTTGTTCATAATTTTTACCTTTACTTTTTTTCTTCTTCTTCCTCTCCTTAAAGAATACCCTTCAGCATTTCATGTAATTCTGGTTTGGTGTTGATGAACTCCTTTAACTTTTTCTTGTCTGTGAAGCTCTTTATCTGACCTTTGATTCTGAATGATAGCTTTGCTGGGTAGAGTAATCTTGGTTGTAGGTTCTTGTAGTTCATCATTTTGAATATTTCTTGCCACTCCCTTCTGGCCTGCATAGTTTCTGTTGAGAAATCAGCTGACAGTAGTATGGGTGCTCCCTTGTAGGTAACTAGCTGTTTTTCTCTTGCTGCTTGTAAGATTCTCTCTTTGTTTTTTGCCCTTGGCATTTTAATTATGATGTTTCTTGGTGTGTCCCTCCTTGGATTCCTCTTGTTTGGGGTTCTGTGTGCTTCCTGAACTTGTAAGTCTATTTCTTTTACCAGGTAGGGAAAGTTTTCTGTCATTATTTCTTCCATTAAGCCTTCAATATCCTGCTCGCTCTCCTCTGGCACCCAAAAAATCCGGATGTTGGTATGCTTTAAGCTGTCCTGGAAGCTCCTTACACTATCCTCACACTTTTGGATTCTTCTTTCTTTCTGCCTCTCTGGTTGGGTGATTTTTTCTTCCTTATATTTCAGATCTTTGGTTTGATTCTTGGGGTATGTTGATCTATAGTTGAGTTTCTGTATATTCTTTATTTCAGAGATTGTATGCTTAATTTCTGGCTGATCCTTTTCCATTTTTTTTGGTATTCTCTTTAAGGTCCTTGAAGGTCTCACCAAGCTTCTTGGGGGTCTCAAAGGTTTTTAGAAGATTCTTGAGTAATCTTATAAATGTGATTCTGAAATTTCCTTCATCTTTCCCATTCGTGTCATGTTTCTGTGTCTCCTCCCTGTGTTGATGGAGTGGCTTTGTGTGGTAGGTGACCTATAGGGTCCAGTAGTTCAGCTTCCTCAATCACCTGAGGTGGTCGCTTTTGGTATATCCCTTTGTGGGCTGAGTGCAAAGTCTTGGTGTAATTAAGTCTTGATTGCTGTTGGTACACTGGGAGGAATTGATCTCCAGGCCAATTGTCTGTGAGGACCTGCTCTGTCTATAAAGGAAGAACTGCTGCGCTGGAGACACGGTTTGTTTCAGTGGGGCTTTGGTGCTCACTGAGTCCGACTCCCGAATGTGTCACTTATGGGTGTGAGGAGTTGAAACTGACCACTAGGAACACTGGCTTCTGGATCACCAATGGGGTACAGTTCATTTGCTTGGGACTTGTTGGTTTTGTTCCTGGAGCTTTGTTGCTGGAGCTGCAGTTTATTTCCTTAAGCTGCCACAATACCAGCCATTTATATGCAAAAGCAGCTGTGTGGTGCCTGGGTGGGTCTGTAGAATCTGCTGGCTGGACCTCAGGGCAGGGTCTCAGGGCAGGGCGGGGCCTCAGGGTGGGGTGGGGTCTCAGGATATCATTAGGTTGGGGCGTGGCTAACAGCAATGGCTGTCCCAGCCCCTCCCCCCCCCCCCCTGTTTCCAAGTCCACGTTTCCCTGCCTTCCAGTGCAATAAACAATGATTGCTGCGCACATCTCTGTGAGTGTTGCCCTCACTTCGGACTGATGGCCGGCCCACAAACCAGCTTCTCCCCATAGGCGTCTGGGTCCCCCACGTGACCCCAGAAACTTGATTTCAAAGTGATAAGGAGCTTGTTTCCTTTCGGGTTGAAAAGAAAAACCATGTGCCCAGTCGCTCGCAACCAGCCCGATTCGTGTGCCTCCGCCACCAGCCTGTTTTGCCACCAGCCTGATTCGCGTGCCTCCGTACATAGACTCCTCAGCTTTTCAGCGCTTGTGCTCCTTTCTCTTTCAGCCAACCTTCCCGTGGTTTTGGATGATAGATGTCCTTTATATTAGTTTTAATTTTTAAATTGTTGTGGGAGCAGCAGATGAATTGCTCACCTATGCTGCCACCATCTTGGTTTCCAACGGGGAATCTTAGCTAACTTTTTAAACATGCATACTGGTTGAATAGACATTTGGAAGATAGTCAAATGAATCTATGCTGTAGTTCCTTGAATCTCATAGGAATCAGCCACCAGTGCAATTCAGACAATAAATCTAAACACATTTTAAAAATCTCTATGTATAAAAGGCTTATATGCAAAGTGTCCCCTTGGGAGTTCAACTGGGAGAGCAGAAGTTTAATAGCTCGCTATAACGTGCACTGACCACCAGGGGTGAGGGGGCAGCAGAATGAAGGAAGGCCCTGGCCGGCAGCTGGAAGGCCCCCATCAGCCCTGATCACTGGCCAGGCCTAGGGACCCTACTTGTGCACATATAATTTGCTTTATTTCTTTTGTAGAAATCCTATCAATCAGCCTATTATTATTGGGATTTTTGCATATGATGTCCTGAGAGACAGGTTATTCTTTCCAGCCTCATCAACTTAAAATGATAATGTTATTAATGATGATAAAATAACCTTAGAAATATGCTCCCCTTTATTATATTTAAATTTCCTATTTAATATACATAAGCTACCAAATCTTTATTTTAAAATATTTTAAAATGGATTTTCCCCTTTGAATTTCCAGTTCTGAAAAGTTTCTGATGTTTGATTAAATATTTCAGGAAATTTACTTTGTGTAAGAGGCCTGATGCATGAAGATTCATGCAAGAATGGGCCTTTCTTTCCCTGGCTGCCGGCACCACCTTCGCTCTGGCAGGAGCCACCTTTCCACCTTCCCAAGCTGCACAGAGGCCACAGAGAGAGATCCATATGGCAAGCTGAGCCTTTATAGTCAGAGGTAAACAAAGGAGTGTTCACCATAGTTACAATGTTCTTGTGAGTTTCACTTGTTCTAGCAGCACTTGCTGCACCTCCCACAGCCAATTAGCTACCTAGATAGAATCTAGGGGCGACATAAGGTCAAGCTTAATTATGCTAAGAGGACTGTGCCCTCTAAGCTGGGACTTGTTTGTGGTTTTGCCAATGGGTCAGTCTGAGACTTAACCCTATAGCTGCTCCCCATAAATAACTATTACGAAACTTTGAAGGAAAAAGAGTTTATGACAAGAACCAACAAGGGTCTTGTGTCCTGTTTTTATTGGGGTGGGAGGTGGGGACCTAAGATTTCAAAGGCTTACTCTTTATTGGTGAATTTAAAATGTGAGCAGCAATTCAATGACGAGGAAAAGAAAAAACAAGTGGCCCCAATGGTCAGCTATCAAAATTAACCAAGATCTCTAAAACAAAGAAACCTCAGTGGGAGGAAAGTGGACTGTCTAGTTATCTAGTTCAGTGGTTGGCAAAATATTTATTTGAGATAGTTTTCACTGAAGTGGGTGCCTTTTAAAAATGACTGCCTCAGAAATCAAAGCTAAACTCAGGCACTGACATTACAAAAATAAAAATCTGTCAGGGCTTACAATACAATTTACTCAAGTTTTTGCATTGATGCTGGTGTACAGAAACCTACTGCATGACATTTGTATAAAAGTATAGAACAATAGAAATTACAGTAGGAGGCTATATTAAATGTGTAACAATGGGGAATTGTAACCCACCCCACCGTTCTTTTGACATTTTTCTGTAAATGCTGACTCTGACTAATATGTATTTTGTAGATAAGCAGCATGTTTGTATAAACATCCAAGGAACTAACTTCAGAAAATTCAGACTTCAACCTTCAGTAACTCCAGTTCCAGAGACTTGCTGACCTTCAAATGTAAAACCATGATGACATAGAACCAGGATGATAAAAATCAGGATGAGGCACTAGACCATCACTTGACCAGTTTCAAGATCTTATCAGAATGGACTCTGCTGGGATGCAGGTACAGAATTTTTCTTTTTTAAAAATATATTTTATTGATTTTTTTTACAGAGAGGGAGAGAGATAGAGAGTTAGAAACATTGAGAGAGAGAGAAACATCGATCAGCTGCCTTCTGCACACCCCCCCACTGGGGATGTGCCCACAACCAAGGTACATGCCCTTGACTGGAATCATACCTGAGACAGGCTGATGCTCTATCCACTGAGCTAAACTGGTTTTGGCTACAGGTAGAGAATTTTCCAACCCTCTCTCTTGATCCCTTTGTTCTTCTCTACATCCTTATAAAAACCTCTGCCTAAACTGAGATTTTGAGATGGGCTTTGGACAACAGCTCCTCATCTTTTCAGGTGACCATCACTTGAATAAACCTCTTTCTTTTTTCAATAGCACCTGTCTCATAAGTTTGGCTTTTGTGAAACCAGGCAACTGAACCTTGGTTTTGGTTACAAGTACACTCTATGATGTTTGCACAAAAGAGAAAAAACCTAAAAACACATTTTTCAGAACAATCCCTATTTTATGCAGTGCATGAGTGTATATTAAAGTTCTCTGACTTTATAACACCTCTATGAGAAACAACCCTTAATCAGATTTCCCTCAACCATATTTTTCAGCTGGATAATTGTGACACATTCTAAGTAAAATTTTATCTTTTTCTTACACCTTTCCTTAAACTCCTGATTATTTAACTGCTAAATTGGTAGATTTCTAAACCACTGTTACACATTTTTATCATAGGATGGTTTACTATGCATGTACACATATATTTATATGTGGAAATACGTTATTTGTAGTACTTCCGAATTTTATAAACATTTGTGAAATCTAGTTGCAAGTTTTTCCATCCCCATAAGTACAGCACTCATAGGAAAACCTAGATAATTTTAGTTATTTAATGAATAAGTAATAAATTCCAACTTGTGAATCAAATACTAGTAATCACAGAAAATAGCCATGATTAAAATGTGTAAATCTCCATGTAAATACAAGCCTCATTATGGATAAAATTGTGATTTTTTTAAAAAATTAGGTCATGATCATACTATACCCAGAGCTCAGAGAGGGCAGAGCCTTTAACCAGTCTTTAAAAACTACTTTTATATTTTATGCAAATGATAAGTATCTATTGAATAAATAGTTCCATGAATGAATGAACTCTCATTGTCTGTCCTAATGTTGACTAATGTTATTGACCAAAATATTGAGGAAAATCTTTTTAAATATATTATTTGACATAAACCTGAGATTTTTGAGAAATGAAATAGGGCCTTTCTTTCACTGGTTCTGTGAATATAATTGCCTGTGAATATGAAGAGTTACCAGCCTATTATTTAGAGAGCAGGCTTAAGCCATACCAGTGTACAGGATAATTTGAAAGTTGTAGCAAGAAAATGCAACACAGCATGGATGTTACTTCATGTACAATGGAGTATCATCAGAAATTCATCTAGCTTTCTACTTTAAAATATATTTTTGGTTAATAGTGGAAACTTTCTGATCAGTATTTAAAATGTGAAAGACAAAAAGATAAAACTTGATGTCATAATTGTTGATCATTTGGGGATTAAAAAGTCAGGCCATCTCAAGGGAGAAGAGAGGACACACATTCATTTACATATTGCTTAACCATGGGCAAACCTCCTCCTAAGAGCAACCCTACTAGATAAGAGAAGGAAGTCATAGGGTGATATATGTCTGGAAGCTTTGATTGGAGCATTGAAATAGTATAATTATTAAAGCAGGGATGGGACTCAAAGCTGGTAATATCTGATTGTTGTGTACAATTAATCAAAAAATAAAACAACCCTTTTGACTGAGATCCTGTCTCTTAAAATTCTGAACCTTTCATTCACTGACTTGTAGATAGTACACACTTAATACTATAGAGATCTGAATGGAAAAAGGGGTGCTCCTTGATTATTGTTCAAAAATGCCCCACAAATATTTTTAATTAAAATAGCTTTGTAAAGTTACTTCCACAACTAAGATGTATTATGCTCAGATAAAAAATTAAGAGATAATAATTTAATTTTAGTTTTATCTTATTTGTCATAAAAATGACAACTTGAAGTTATAGAACACGATGAAAACATTCCATACAAATATATCACCACAACCAAAGAAAAACATCATATCACATCAATTTTCTTTTTTTTTATATATGTTTATATTGATTTCTTTAGAGAAAGAAGAAGGGAGAGGGAGAGAGATAGAAACATTGATGATAGAGAAACATTAATCGGCTTCCTCCTGCATACCCCCTACTGAGCATCAAGCCTGAAACCTGGGCATATGCCCTCACCTGGAAATGAAACAGTGACCTCTTGGTACATGGAATGATGCTCAATCCACTGAGCCACACTGGCCAGGCCACATCAATTTTCACATGCTGAGACAATGGAACCATACTTGGCTCTATCTTGCAAGAAAAAAATGTCATTGCCTCATGTTGAGAGAAACTGGTGTGAGAATTCTGCTAGTAGAACCATCTCTTGCTACAACAAAGAAGCAAGTTAACAAAGGCATTTTCATAAACCGTTATTTTATTAAAATAATTGTAATCTTCTGAAAATGTTTTGATTGATGTCTATACTATTTGCTTTAAAAATAATTTTTAAATCACTTAAAGTGCTAGCACCACAAGATATAAGTTTCTATTGAAACATTGATATATTATTAACTGGATAAAGGAATTATATAATTTGGGTCTTGCATAAATTATCAATATACAAACCTCTATTACAATGGAAATATATTCTGTTTGAGAAAGGTTTGGGCTTTCAGCATGAAAAAATAATCAGCAACCCTGTTTATGCTCAAACTAATGCAAGTTCCTATGTTATTTATTTTGTTGTTCAGCTGTACTATTTTACACTCTATTGTCTGATGCATCTACCTAAATTTTATTATCTGAAAAATATTTAGTCACATTATGTGTTTTTTAAAAATAGGTAACACATCTATAGCAGTGGTTCTTTTTTAAAATATACTTTGTTGATTTTTTACAGAGAGGAAGGGAGAGGGATAGAGAGTTAGAAACATCGATGAGAGAGAAACATCAACCAGCAGTCTCCTGCACACCCCACACTGGGTATGTGCCTGCAACCAAGGTATGTGCCCTTGACTCTATCCTATCTAATAAAAGATTAATATGCAGATTGACCATCACTCCAACACACAATATGGCTGCCCCCATGTGGTCAAAGATCCTGCCCCTATGTGAACACAAGATGGCCAGCAGAGGAGGGCAGTTGGGAGGAACCAGGCCTGCAAGGGAGGGAAGTTGTGGGTGATCAGGCAAGTAGGGGAGGGCGGTTGGGAGGCACCAGGCCTGCAAGGGAGGGCAGTTGAAGGTGATCAACCCTGCAGGGGAAGACAGTTAGGGGTGACCAGGTCAGCAGAGGAGGGAAGCTAGGGCAAATTGGCTGGCAGGGGAGAAGTTAGACATCAATCAGGCTGACATGAGAGTGGTTAGGGGGTGATCAGGCTGGCAGGCAGAAGCGGTTAGGGGCAATCAGGAAGGCAAGCAGGCAAGCAGTTGGGAGCCAGCGGTCCTGGATTGTGAGAGGGATGTCTGACTGCCTGTTTAGGCCCGATCCCACGGGGCAGTCAGACATCCCTTGAGGGGTCCCATATTGGAGAGGGTGCAGGCTGGGCTGAGGGACAAATTTCCCCCTCGCCCCCATGCACTAATTTCATGCACCAGGCCTCTAGTATCAATATAAATATGTATTATTTATATTATTTAATTGAAAATTATTTATCTATTAATACAAATATTAGCATATCTTCTATTGTATTAGAAAATAGCAAACAGTAAGTTATGGCAATCCCCCATTAGGAGATATAAAAGTCCATCATACAGACACTAAATACGGAAAACAAATAGAATGTTTGTACTTTTCATAACTTTAATCTTCCTGCTTTATAAACACTTGAATGCACCATGTGCTCTCTTCTTATTCTTCAGATTTAATTTTTCTCTGCTTTGAATGCTATCCGATTCATGTTTCAGATTCAATCCCTAGATCACTTACCTCCCAAAAGACTTCCCTGTGGTCCAGGTGGTGAAGCTTGATGGCTGAGCGCCCACCTATGGACCAGGAGGTCTTGGTTCAATTCCCTGTCAGGAATGCAGGAGACAGCCAACCAATGATTCTCTCATCATTTATGTTTCTATCTCTCATTCTCTGTCCCTCTCTGAAATCAATAAAATATATTTCAAAAGAAAGACTTCCCTGTCCCCCAGCTCAAATTGAGTGTCCTGTTAGGTGCTCCTGGAACATCCATACTTCTCTATCATAACATTTCTCAAATGTAAATTTTTTACTTGTTTCTCTTCTGCCACTATTGTTTCTCTCTGTTAAGGGAGCAGTTGAGTTTACCTTACTCATCTTTGTGACCTCTGACCCTATAAGAATACCTTAAATATAATGTATTTCAAATAAAATATTTTTCACTAAAATAGTATTAAAATCAGTGTCTAGAAGATGTCTAGAACCTAATACTCAAAAAATATTTGTTTAAATATGCAATACTATCTTTAGAACTCCCACTCCTGCTACAACCATAATTTCACTTATGATGTGAAATTGAAAGCTTTATTTTATTTCAATTCCCATAAACTTTTTATTCATAAGTCATCAATATGTACCATAAATGGAAGAAGCAATATGGTATTGGATTGTATAATGAAAGAATCATCATAGATCTAAGCATGATACTAACCAAGACGCAATTTTTATAATAAGAAATGTATTGAAGAATCCTGAAAAAAATCACAGTGAAATTCTCACATGGCAGGATGGTATAAAATACCTTGCCTTGGCTCACACAAAGATTTCAGAGATTGCCCAACTATTGCTGCTCAGTGGTTGAACTTCAATCTATGAACCAGAAGGTCACGGTTCCATTCCAGGTCAGGGCACATGCCTGGGTTGCAGTCTCAACCCCTAGAGTGGTCCTTACAGGAAGCAGCCAAGTAATGATTCTCTCTCATCGTTGATACTTATATCTCTCTCTCCCTCTCACTTCCTCTCTGAAATTATTTTTTTTAAGATTTCAGAAATTGTTTTCCTAAGCAGGTTGCAGGCTCAAGCTCAGTGACACGATAGGTTATTCTCACCTGGAGTTATTCTAGTTTATGAATTGTGCTTTTGGATATATTCCAGAGCTAAGATCCATGAGTGAACCTGTAATAGGATTGAAGTCTCACTTGAATTGTCAGAAGTTGACCCATTGCCAACCCACTCTTGAGTTTGGAATGAATAATTCGTCAGGCAACCTTCTAGCTTTAACATATTATACCCTCTGTAAATTATACTTAAGGTGATATAGTTTATTCTTTAAAATCCTATGAGCTTTTCAGCCTGAGGTTATAGAGTGTGTTTTCACATGGCCTTGAATGTCATTTTGTTGAGATTTACATTTTGAATTTCTTTTATAGCCAATTACTTAGGGAAAGTATAAAAGAATTAATATTTTAAAATATATATTCATGTGAACACAGGACATCATTTCTTAACTGTTTATAAAATTTCTGTTTTAAATATTAGCTAGATATATTTATGGATATATATTTGGAAGCTATGAATTGTTTTAATTATCATACCATGCAAAAAGTAATTTTTATAAATTGTCACCAGCATAATCGATGATATGATTACAGTGTTTTACTTCTTTGATTGCACAATTGGTTCACACAATGGATACTTATTAAGTGCCTACTACCGGTATGTTACAATAACTTCTTAATAGCAGCATTTAAGGACTTCAA
The DNA here is from genome assembly GCF_964339955.1 of Pipistrellus hanaki. Classification (NCBI taxonomy): domain Eukaryota; kingdom Metazoa; phylum Chordata; class Mammalia; order Chiroptera; family Vespertilionidae; genus Pipistrellus; species Pipistrellus hanaki. The sequence continues at coordinate 88,850,033 of NC_140524.1, forward strand.
TCTTAAATTCATTTTCTCACTCTGTAATTTCAATTAATTCTATCTGATAAAGGAGTTCATCAATAAAATAAAATTTTAATTGTAAATTAAGTATATTATGATTCTTAATTTGAGTCTTTGTCACTCTGGGTATATCAATGACATTCAAAGTAAAATTCAAATACTTGTAAAGTCATCAGCTATATAATGAATGATACAATTAAGTAAAGACAAGTAAAATATAGAGTGCTTAAAAACACATAATTGATAGATGTACTTCACAGTTCGATTCTACATATAATTTTTCTCCATATAAAATTTGATTAAATTAATCTGTGCCATAATCTAAAACCAAGAATAAGGCAAAACTGTGCCCTTATGACACACAAAATGCTAAAACAAGTTACAGTTTAACCTTTCTCCTGAAGAGCAGTACCCATATTAGTACAATAACAAATATAAGGCTGGTGCTCTAGTTGGTTTGGCTCAGTGCATAGAGCGTTGGTCTGCAGACTGAAAGGTCGTGAATTTGATTCCAGACTAAGGGCACATGCCTGGGTTGTGGGCTTGAGCCCCAGTGGGGGGCATGTAGGAGGCAGCCAATCAATGATTCTCTCTCATCTTTGATGTATCTATCCCTCTCTCCCTCTCTCTTCCTCTCTGAAATCAATAAATATATGTTTTTTAGAAATAAGGTTGGTTAATTGAATAACAAATGATTGAATTTGTGACAGATTTAATATCACTTATCCAAGTCCTAAGAGAGAGAATTGCTTTACATGTCAATTGTGGACATCCACTAAAATATCATGTTTTCCTAATTTTATATCAGGCAACTTCCAACCGTCTCATTTTGGAGACTTCTGGGAAGTTTCTTATTATTTTGATGAACATGATTCCAAAATAAAACCATTTCCCCAAATTAATTAATCATGTATAATTTAAAAACTATTATGTTTATATACTATTTTATCATCTAATTTTAATAAAGATAGAATTAGTTTCCTATTCTTTATAAGTTTGTGTGTTTTTTGTTTTCTTCCATGGAGTGCTATTCAACAGAAAACTCCAGAACACTACCTAGGGGACATGAGACATCAAATAAATGACTGTTACAAACCAGCCTCTATCCCCTGACCCACCCCCCTATCCCTGGTGTTCATTGATTAGATTAAATTCAATCTTTCTATTATATAAATAGTTCCCTTGTTGAAGGTATTGTAGAATCTTCATTTTCATTAACAATGACTGTTCATCATTATAAAGATTTTATTGCCAGAACCTGTGGGATTAATAATAGCAGGTGCTTGAGGAGCTCACTATATTTATCAGTGGTTGTACAGTACTGGCAAATAGCAACCACTAGTCCCTTATTAGCTATAACTATTTCCTTAGATAATCATGAAAGTCATTTTTATGCTGATTATTAAATTTTACTCCTTAACTGCAATGGCTTTAAAACACACACACACACACACACACACACACACACACACACACACAAAAAAAGCCAAGGAATTCCACCAGATCTTACAGTAAGAACCCTAGTTATACATTTTTTAAATTATTAATTTTATTTTTGCTAGCTTTTATATATGTAGACGATCCAAAGCTAAAATGACTTAAGAAATTGTCTCAACTATTAGCGGGCTTAATATTTTGTTGACTGAACTTGACTAGGGATTGGAAAAATAATCAAAGTTAATAATTTAATGTATTTGTATTACCCTGGCATTCCAAAATGGGTGTACAATTCAGGACTGTAGCACAAAAGTCTTCAAATAGTATATCCAAGTTAAAAGAAATGGATGAAATGAATAAAGGATAAAAAATATCATTAAAAGAGCTTTACATTTTCTTGTTTATTTATATTGTCCCAAATTTATCTTTCCATGGTAATGGAGAGTATTTTCAAGGCCATGCTATAGATAGATTGATTGTAAAGAAATATTTCAAAAAATTGAATTAAAACAAGCACCTTTTAGATGACCTAAGAATGAAAAGAGAGGCCACCCTCTGCTTGCAGAAAAATATTATTCCTCACAAGAGTGGATATTATTCAAGTATTTATTGTGTACTGGAAGGGGTTGTGTAAATTGGGTTTATTTTTTCCTCAAATGTTTGTTGTATTTCTTGAATGAAGCCAAATGGGATTGAAATTTTCTTGTGAAAATAATTTTGATAATGTATTCAATTTATTTAATAGTTATATAACTATCAATCCAGTTTTTTTTTTTTATTTTTTTGCAATTTGCCAATTTCATCTACTTTTCCCAGTTTATTGGCATAGAGTTTGTCTTCCCAAAATTCATATTTGAAAAGGAGACCCAAATGTGATCCAGGTAGGCATTTGGAAATAGGGTCTTTAAAAGATGTTTAGCTGATGAGGGTGGAAACCTCATGAATAGGATTATTGATTTTCTAAGAAGAGGCCACAGGGTTCCTGTGTCCCCTTCTGCCATGCAAAGACACAGAGAAAAGATAGCCATGTATGAACCAGGAAGCCAAAGCAGGTTCTCACTGGACACTGAATATCCTAGAGCCTTGATCTTGGATTTCCCTGTCTCTAAAAGTGTAAGAAGTAAATTTCTGTTGTTTATAAGCTACCTGTCTATAGTATTCTGTTTATAGCAGCCCAAATGGACTAAGAGTTGTTCATAGTATAATTTAATTATCTTGCTTAATGTCTACTGGATTTGTAAAAATACTACCATCTTTTCTAGAGGCCCAGTGCACAAAATTTGTGCAAGAGCAGGCCTTCATAGCCCCAGCTGCCTTGCCCCTCGCAGCCCTGGCTTCATCTGGAAGATCATCTAGATGGTTGTTCCACTGTTCAGCTGTTTGGTTGATTTGCATATTATGCTTTTATTATTATAGATGGCTATTCTGTCTTATTTTTTTTCATTTCTCTGATTAGCTCTCTGAGATAGTCAACTGATTTTGGTTTAATATATAATATCCCATTGTATATGATCATTTTCTTTATTCTGTTTGGGGTTTAGTGTTCTTGGCAATATTCTGTTGTTTTATGCTTTCATTACATCTTCATTGTAACAATGCATGGATGCTACGATCATATGCCAAGAATGTGGGTACAGGGAAGTCACGACTGCAAGCAGAACTTTTGGGGGATCAAGCGCTAGCTGGTTTTGCTCAGTGGATAGAGTATCCACCATGGACTGAAGGGTAGAAGACTCTATTCTGGTCAAGGGCACGTACCTCACTCACAGGCTTGATCTCAGCCCTAGACAGGGCCCATACAGGAGGTAACCAATCAATGTATCTCTCTCACACTGGTGTTTCTCTCTGTCTCTCCCCCAACCTTCCACTCTCTCTAAAAACCAATGGAAAAATATCCTCCAGGCTCTTTGTCCATTTGAATCAACGAAAGAAATGACAGACAGAAAATGATAGAGGAAATGTGGGAATTTATTGAAGAACAAATACAGACTCCCACATGGGGAGGGAGGAAAAGCCCCACTGAGTCCCCTTTTCCACAGTTTATAAAGGCTGCAGTTTTTTGTGCCTCAGTATCCCCTTTGATTGGTACCATCCCCTTTGATTTGGTCACAATAACAATTCCTGAGCTCCAGTCTCACATGATATACATGAGGTTCCCTCTTTCTTCTCCTTTATTGTTCTCCTATTACCTCTGGGCTTTCTTCCTCCCTTCATTCTATAAATATAAACCTCGGTGGTAAACCAATGGTTCTTGGGAAGGATGGTTCCAAAAGTGTACCTTTTGCTACTCCCAGTTCCCTTATCATATGGAAATGTAACTTTTGCCACTCCCAGCTCCCTTGTCTTATGGAAATGTACCCTTTTGCAACTCTGTAGCCCTGTGTTTTGTTTTGTTTTTTTTACCATGGACCCCTTCATTTTTTAAATTTTTCTAAACCTGCCTGTTTCACCCCTAAAAATGTTTTTACCCCTAAAATCTCTTTTCAGTACCCAACCCATATGTCCTACTTGGAACCATTCCTCCCCGGAACCATTGGTGTTCTACCATGAATTTAAAAGATACTTTCATTTAAATCCCTCTAGACCCTGCATTTCTTTTTTTTCTTTTTTTTTTTTTTTTTTCCTTTTCTGTTTTTACTTTTGAACGGAACTTCTCTAACAGAATTTATCAACAACTTACCTAGGAGTTCAGGACCATTGTTTCTCTCAACTGGCCCACTCCTTGCATGGAGTTTATCTTCAATAAATCACATTTTGCTTTCCTTTCCTTTTTGTGTTGACCTTAAAATCTTTTCTGCATCAAGAAAAACTGAGGTCCCAGCTGGTAATGCCAATTGGTAACAGCCAGAAACTCCTTCCATCTTAAGGATCAGGAACTAAAACATATCTTAGGTCAAGATGTTATCTTTGGTCTGCCTGATATCTGGATCTTGTGACATTTAGTCTGGATCTTGTGACATTTAGTTCTGGGCTCTAGTCTCCTGTGGCTTCAGGGGTTACTGATGTAGGAAATGGGCTTCTGTCATCCATCTGTAGCATGGTTGGCTTTTAATGGAATTTGATGAAAAAGATTGCTGAATTTCCCCAGGGCAAACAGAGTGTAGGGATGAGGGAAGAGGATATATAAACAAAGAATGGTGGGTATAGGTCAGCATCATAATGGAAACCCCCAAGGCACCTGCCTCAGCTAGATAGGGGGAGGTAGAAGCAATTCTAAAAGGCCTCAGCCCAATTTTTAAAAACGAACCAATGGGAAATAGCAAGACCTAGGTGACTTATGAGGAAACAGATGACCCCATAGTACTCAGCCAATGGGGAACCAGAGGAGGGTCTGAATAAATTGGGTGTGCTCATTGCCCCAGGTGTGCCTGTACAACCAGACACCCTATCTCAGTATTAAAAGCTTCATTTTGGCTATACTTCTATCTCTGAATTCTTAATTTGAATTCAGACAGGTGAGCATTTCTCACACTGATTATCAAGAGGAGAACCTAGGTCTATGAGGGGTGTAGAAAGAGGAAAAAAAATATTTCTAAAGCTTTCATCACAAATCAAATAAAAATTCTGAGGACTCTTGGTTTCAGTAGGACAGATTAGCATGATACAAAAAATTAAAGTTTAATAACATGTACACACCCTGTATACATAGGAAAGACCCAGGAAAACTGAGAAAATAGCCAAAATGGAGGAAGCCTCACTTTAAATACTACCTTCAGCTCAAGACAAAAGAAGTTGGGGGTGGGGAATGAGTTATGAATTTACCAGGAAAAACCCAGTCAACAAGGGAAAGAGTTATGAAGATTTAAGTCCTTGCCTTCTCCACTGACAGTGAAGAAAACACCCTTACAGATGGAGATTTCCCTTACAATGCAAATTTCTTTACCGAGAGTAACTACTACTTTACTACTTTGTTTTCATGGCTGCAGTTTCTTAAAATTAACCAGGCTAAAACAATCAATATTCCCAAAGAGGCATATTTTGGGCTGCTAAACTCCACTCTCTTTCAGTTACAAAAATAAATCCACAGGACAATGTTGTAGCCCTGTAAAAAAAAAAAATTAAAAAAAAAAAAAAGGAGAGAGAAAGAGCGAGAGAGACAAACTTCTAAAATGGAGTCACTTTTGCTAAGCCAAGTCACCAGACCAAAATTTAATAACTAACCTAATTATAGTTTTAGCCTGTTTCACCAACGTAATTTTAAACCACTCAATCTGGAATTTCCTCATCCAGACTAGTGAGATTGTTGCAGATAAACTGCCAGGTGGCTGGGGAGAATTAATCAGCCAGGCACTCAAGAGGATAGTTTCAGAAAAGTAGCCTATATTGCACTACTGCTGTGACTCAGGGGCGTCAGTCTCCAAATCCTGAGTGAGGAATATGGACGAAGCTTTCCCTTTAATTTCTTTGCTCCCCAAATATGGGTCAGGCTTCTGGACCCTTCTCAGGCATTGCAGTGCCACCTCTCGCCCCCCATGAGTTGGGATGGGGGAAGTGAAACCATACCCAGAGGCTTGCCAGCACTGGCACCAGCCTCTCTGAGGTTGTATATGGTTCAAGGTTTATGGCCTCTATAAAATGGGAGTATTTCAGGAAACAGGTTCTGCAAGGCAGGACAGGCATCACAGATAAGAATGGAATTTGATAAGAATGGGATTTATCAGCAAGCAAGAGTGTAAGTTAGAAGGCAGGTTAGTGGCGCAGATTCAGATAGCTAGACCCCAAATGCCTTATTTTCCCCTTCAAGATAATCTGCCTGAGCTGAAATCGGTTTGGCTCAGTGGATAGAGTGTCAGCCTGCAGACTGAAAGATCCCAAGTTCCATTCTGGTCAAGGGCATGTACCTTAGCTGCGGGCACATTCCCCAGTAGGGTGTGTGCAAGAGGCAGCTGATCTATGGTTCTCTCTCATTGATGTTTCTAACTCTCTATCCCTCTCTCTTCCTCTCTGTAAAAAATCAATAAAATGCATATTAAAAAAAAGATAATCTGCCTGATAACACCCCTGATTCCCCATAGGGGAAGTTGTCCTTGCAGGAAATAATCGACTCTTTTAACTTCATAGTCCCACTCCCTTTCTGCCTATAAAAATCTTCCCATTTTGCACTACTCACCACAGTAGCCTTCTGTAACTGGGCAATCAGTGGGTCCATGCTCCCTGTCACTACTTGAGCCAATTCAGCAGAGACAAGGTTGGATCATATGTGAGCATTTATTTCAATACTGCCCGCAGTGTGGGAGAGCAACAGGTCATCCACAAAAATCTGTTCTGCACCCCACCACAAGCCGGCTGCTTATATTGTGTAAGAGGACAAAGATTATATGGGGAAATAGGCAATGGGTATGCCAAATGGGCAGTTTACAGGTAATGTGGGCTGGAGATTTGTAAAGCCCTGCAGATAGACAAAGTGCTGGGTTTTTTTTCAAAGAGCTGGTGGCTCTGGTTTCTGCAACAAGGTTGTTGATCTTCCATGGCAATAGGCAGCTCCTGGATGGACAGGATGGGCCACATTCCCAAGTGAGCTTCTAGATCCCATAGGCAACTCCCCGCCAGGTTAGAATGTGCCTTCTTTCATCAGAACAAAACAATCACAGTTAAAAGATCATGATTAATAGTTCTTGTAATTATAGCTGGTCCCCAATATTCTACTTCTGCCCTTGTCACTTCTAGTTACTAGTTAGGTTGCTGCCTGACTCGTGAACCACTTAATAAAGACAATTAGTATCTTAAAATTGAATTTTGTTCTTTTTTTAATAACCCTTAAAACTTATGCCCACAGGCATAAAACATATTAAAATTTATATATCCTATATAATAAAGAGGTGATATGCAAATTGACCATCACATCCTCACACAAGATGGCCACCCCATGTGGTCAAAAGATGGCCATCACAACAAGATTGCCTGCAGGAAAGGGAAGTTAGGGGATACCAGGCCAGCAGGGGAAGGCAGTTGGGGGTGACCAGACCAGCAGGGGAGGGCAGTTGGGGACTACTGGGGCTGCAGGGGAGGGAGAGTAGATGGAGGGACCAGGCCTTCAGGGGAGGGCAGTTGGGGCTGAACAGGCCAGCAGCGAGGACAGTTGGGGTGACAAGTCCTGCAGGAAGGGCAATTAAGGGCATCTGGGCCATCAGGGGAGGGCAGTTAGGGGCAACCAGGCCTGTGGGGAGCAGTTATAGGTTAAGCCTTGGACTGACCTGCTGGCAAAGCCGCAAACAAGTCCCAGCTTAGAGGGCACAGCCCTCTTAGCATAATTAAGCTTGACCTTATGACCCTCCCTAGATCCTTCCTGGGTAGCTAATGGGCTGTGGGAGGTGAAGCAAGTGCTGCCAAAACAAGTGAAACTTACAAGAGCATTGTAACTATGGTGACCACTACCTTATTTACCTCTGACTATAAAATAAAGCATCAGCTTGCAGTCTGGATCTGTTCTGTGATCTCAGCCAGGCAGAGAAGATCCACCTAGACCCAGCTTATCCCCTTTGTCTATCTTTTCTTCTTCTCTGGCCCTCCCTCAGGCTCGCCGAACCCCTGGCTGTGCTGGCGCAGCACAGAGGCCTGCAGGGAAGGGCAGTTGGGGGAGACCAGACCTGCATGGGAGGGCAGTTGGGGGCAAACAGGCCTGCAGGAGAGGGCAGTTGGAGGGACGAGGGATGCAGGGAGGGCATCTAAGGGTGACCAGGCCGGCAGGGGAGGGCAGTTACAGGCAACCTGGCCCGCACTGGAGGGCAATTGGGGGCAATTGGGCTGGCAGGGGAGCACTTAGGCATCAATCAAGCTGGCATGGGAGTGGTTAGGGGTGATCAGGCTGACAGGCAGAGCGGTTAAGGGCAACCAGGCATGCAGGCAGGGGAGCAGTTGGGAGCCAGCAGTCCCGAATTGTGAGAGGGATGTCAAACTGCTGGTTTAGGCCCAATCCGACATATATATTTTTGTTTTCTTATTTAGAGTAGAATGATATACAAGAATAACTTTGAAAAGTTAAAGTTATAAAGTGAACACATGTCAAATATTTATTCAACTCAATAATGAGGGAAATAATGAGGGAAACAGCATATGGGAAAGCTGGTTCAAAGGAGAATTCAAACAGTGGTTATGGTGTCAGTTTAAGACAAAGCTGTTTAATATCTTACTGGAAAAATAAATGATTAAACTTATGTTCTCTATCTGAAAGAAATACTGTGTCTCTACTGAATACTGTTTATAGAAGTCAACATGTAACTTCACAAAGCACAAGCCCAAATGACACCCCAAATGGCAAGCTCGGACTCTCCTGGCAGGTACTTGTCTCGTGAATTTTGAAGAATAAATTCGCGGGCTAAAAGATTTAGTGTGGAAATTTGTGGGAAGCTTATGCAAACTCCTTAGGTAGGGAAGGGTTCCCAAGTGAGTAACTGTCTGGGGAGGGATCCCCCAAGTGGGCCCTCTAGGAAGGGGTCCCCAAAATGGGAGAGCCCTCCCTCTCTTATATGGAAAGAAACAGTCCAGTGAGTCTCTTTGTCTATGGCACATGTGTCAAACACAAGGCCCGCGGGCCAAATCCAGCCCGCCAGGCCTTGCAATGTGGCCCGCACCGCGCTGTCATCACTGCACTCCGCTGTCAGTTTATGACATTGTCAGTTTATGACTGTTCAGTAAACCATTCGGCCCGCGATTTAGGCTGGATTTTAGATTTTGGCCCCTTCTCTGATTGAGTTCGACACCCCTAGTCTATGGGCTTATAAATGCTGGCAGCTCTTTGTCTGTTCATCCTACTCCCACATTTAAGACAGTTCCTTGTCCCCTGTGCTTTCCTAATTGGCCACTTCCCCCCTTTTTCCTACTTGGTATCAGTTTCCAAGCTCACCTGCTGCCTCCCTCTTCTTCTTCCCCTTATCTTGTAACATTCTTGTAAACAATCTTGTGGGTTGGAGTTGTCTGTGCTCTTCACACATGCATTCCTCTCCCGGGGGTCCTCCTTTTAGATGCCCCCAGCGGTCTGGCAGCAAGCAATCATTTATGCATCCTTTCCAGGTTGAGGGAAATTCCTTCAACCATTTCCAGATGATCCAGCCCTGCTGGCATGGTGGAATTGGCTTTGCATTAGTCACTTATTAGCCCTTATGTCTAAGTATTCTTTAGAATTTGTAAATGTCTCTAAGTCAGAAACTCCTAGCATTGATTTGAATTTTCTCATGAAATGATGCTATTTGCATTCAATTCCCACGTGTCCCAGCTGTCCTGTCCAGGGAATATTCCTGTACTATAAACTCCTGGAGGTGACATTGCAAGAGTGGTGTCTTGCCTCTCCTGCTTCTCTTGCCCCTAAACTCCTTTCACTAATAAAGGTAACCCACATGAAGGTGCAATTTCTGAAAGAATCAAATAATTCAAAGTAAAGCTTTTGGACAGCGCTCCGGAATTAAAAAGGGGAAATATGCTCTCTTTGCCTGACTTCAATTTGGAGTCCTTTCTAGTCTCAAACATCTTATTTCTAAGGTGTTTTTTGTGTTTTTTTTTTGTTAATTTTCCATTATCGGTGATCAATAAAACATGTTCAAACTTAAAATCGATTAGGACCATTTCCAAGAGGTAATAAAAATATATAGAATCTCTAAGTGTAAAGATCTTGTTCATACATTTTTTTAATGGATGATAAGTAAAAAGTCATGGTGATTTTTAAGTTCCATTGGTTACAATTCGAAGAATGATGTCATGGTTTTATGATATCTCACAATTTTTAGAGTATGTCTGAAATTAAATCATTCACAATGATTTCAAATTAGCTGAAAATTATATGCCACTTAAAAGATATGGGAAGGGGTATATAATTTTTTTAAAAAATAGATTTTTATCGATTTCAGAGAGGAAAGGAGAGGAAGAGAAAGATAGATACATCAATAATACCCCTACTAGGGGTTGATCCCGCAACCGAGGCATTTGCCCTGAACCAGAATCAAACCTGGGACCCTTCAATCCACAGGCTGATGCTCTATCCACTGAGCCAAACCAGCTAGGGCGGAGGTGTATAGTTTTAAAAAAATTCTTATAGGCAGGATGTGAGCAAATACATTTGATATTCCATCCTTAAGAAATATTTTTCTCTGTTGACATTTCTCTACCAGTGTGACTCTATCGACATTCACCCTTCCTGCAATACCTCATATTATCTGAGAGTGGTCGGCAAACTCATTAGTCAACAGAGCCAAATATCAACAGTACAACGATTGAAATTTCTTTTGAGAGCCGAAAACTGACTTCTGCGCATGGGCCACAAAGTTTCAACCATGCTGTACGTGCTCGCCCACACGTGGTATTTTGTGGAAGAGCCACACTCTAGGGGCCAAAGAGCCGCATGTGGCTCTCGAGCCTCAGTTTGCCAACCACTGATCTAAGAGACAGTTCCTTGTTCTCTAGCACTATAACAAATAGTCACTGGGGAGAGTAGTAAGCAAAAAAGCCTAGGCACCCACCCTCATAGTCCTTACATTCTAGGAAAGGAAATTGAGATGAACACAATGACTACTCACAAAAAAATAAAATTGTAATTGAAGCATATGCTATGAATTGTGGGTAAACAGAGCCTTGATGTGAGGAATGAGGGAAAGGAATTTTGAAAGAGTGTGCTGAGATCTGAAGGAACTTGACAAGGTGAAGAAGACAAGGGATTCAGTCCTTCAGAGATTTATTTTTCTCTGTCAATTTTTAGATTTATTTAATTCATTAAAATATATTTTTATTGATTTCAGAGAGGGAGAGGGAGATAGAAACATCAATGATGCACCCTACTGAGGCACGTGCCATGACTGGGAATCGAATCTTGACCTTCTGGTTCATGGGTTGGCACTCAACCACTGAGCCATACCAGCCAGTCTCTATCATTTTGAAAGCCTCTTAAATGAGAGAGAAGATAGATATATGTATAAAACTATTTTTTTTTGGAATTTTTATTGTATTTTTTTTGCCGGACAATTCTACTTGTCACATTTGTGACTAAGGTAGAATAACAGTGACTGGATTTATACTGTCTGAAACATCCAAAACAGACAACAGTTGCAATATACACTGAACATCAGTCAACAAAGTACAGAGCTTCTTTTTTTCTTTTTTCAAACAGGAAGGGAAAGGAAGACAGAGACAGAAACATCAATGATGAAAGAGACTCATTGATCGGCTGCCTCCTGCATGCCCCACACTGGGGACTGAGACCACAACCCGGGCATGTGCCTTAACTGAGAATTGAACCATGACTTCCTGGTTCATAGGTCAACACTCAGCCACTGAGCCACATCAGCTGGTGCAAGATTCTTGAGAGGGGGCATCAACAGGGTGAGTTTAGAATTGCCCAAGCTTACTACTGGCCATAGAGTTTCTAGGCACTGCCCCAGAGTATCTCTGGGATGGAGTTGAAAGTCCAGGGAGATTGTGGTGGCCATTTTTCTCAAGAAAGAATACTGGAGAGAGATGCACAGAGAGAGAACCCCAGATATCTTCAGAAGGTTCCCCTCAAGTGCTCAGATTATTATTGATCAGCAGATTCACGTGACAATACACTGCCCAAGACTGGGCAAAGAACCACTGAGAAGAATTCATCCATGTAATGTTTGTGATGGTTCTTAAGTTCTTTTTTTTTTTTTTAAATACATTTTATTGATTTTTCACAGAGAGGAAGCGAGAGGGACAGAGAGTTAGAAACATCGATGAGAGAGAATCATCGATCAGTTGCCTCTTGCACACCTCCCACTGGGGATGTGCCCGCAACCAAGGTACATGCCCTTGACCGGAATCAAACCCGGGTCCCTTCAGTCCCCAAGCCAACGCTCTATCCATTGAGCCAAACCGGTTTCGGCGGTTCTTAAGTTCTTGGTGTCTCATAACCTAACTTCTAGGCTCTCCGGACTAGAGGCCCAACTTTCTTTTGGGTAACATTTTCGGGCCAAGTCCTTGCTTAGATGGCTTCAAGCTATTTTCTATTTCTCTCATTGCATATTCACATTCTAGTTTGTGGAAAACACACTCACAGCCCTGCTCATTCTGTAGGTGGAAGTGCAATTTGTTCTAAATACGACCTTTTTTTTTTTCTCTCTCTCCGGATAATTCTACAGCCTCTTTAGAATTCTTGGGTATGAGTCAAATACCAGCTCACTGTGTTCCCCAAACTACAGTGGACATTTTTCAAAATCTTCAGCTGGTTTCCTTAAATAAAGTCCCTCTCAGTAAACTAGCAATGAAAAGTACTTTCTCATCCTCTACTTCCAAGAGATAAGTGCAATGATGAAATAAGGAAGTATTAGTGTCCTATTGCAAATATCTCCAAAGAAATTCTCTCTTTACTTAGCTTCAATTTAAATTCCTTTATAATGTCTCAAGTGTGGCCTGTAGGTCACAATCCATTTTTCATATAACTTCCTTATATGAACTGCATAAATAGATTAGAACTTCACATTGACAATTATTGTTCTGCTGTCATAAATAAGGACTTCAGCTGAAACTGAGACAAAAATATCATTTAAAATGATCTTACATATGTGCATATTATGCTATAAGTATAATATTATAGCTAAAATATTATGGTATAATTCTAGTCACTCCACTGTATTACATTAATGAATTTATGTTTGGAAAATAGAATTCCTCACAATGCTGATTTCCTGTCCAAAATCAGGGCATGTGAAAAAAAGTGAATAAATAAAAACAAAATCAGGGCATGTGATTATTAAAGGATTGTATTAAAAACTAGTGGCCCAGTGCATGAAATTTGTGCACATTAAAAGGGGATAAATTAGAGGAAATATTTTAATATTGCTATTTGCCCTTTATCTATAATAGAAGTGTCATAGATGAAAGAAAATTAGTAAAATGTATATGAAAATCTTCCTCCTGTTAGAGTCTGGGGTGCACCATGGGACCCAGAGTCAAGTCCCCACCTACCCATGGCACCTCAAAATTGCACAAGACCCAGCCCCAGCCAGCCCCACCCCCATTGGGCGAGATCCACACCTGGCCAGTCCCACCCTTGTCAAGATATATGTGGGGGTGGGGGCAGCCTCAGGTCCCCTGGCCTGGTGCTGGGCTGGGAGGTGCAGCCTCAGGGCCCCAATCAAGCCCTGCAGGGTGGGGGGCAAAGCCTCAGGACTTCTGGAAAGCCCTCAGGTCTCCTGGCCCAGTGCCATGGCAGGGAGCATGGCCTCTGGTTCCCTGGCCCAGCACTTAGGTAGAGGGTATGGCCTGAGGTCCCCCTGGCCTGGTGCTGGAGCTGTGGGCATGGCATGACCTGACATCCCCCTGCCCGGGCAGGGTGGGGAGTACGCTTTGAGGTCGCCCATCAAGCCCTGCCAGGCAGGGGGCATGGCCTGAGGACCCCTGTCAAGCCCCACTGGGCAGGGCATACAGCCTGAGGTTCCCCAGCCCTGCACCAGGGTGAGGTGCGCACCTTGAAGTCCCCTTTCTAGCTCCACTGGGTGGGGAACACAGCTATAAGTCTCCCAACCCAGTTCTGGACACGGGGCACAGATTCAGGTCTCCCAGCGCACTCTGAGGTCCACAGCCCGGCACTGCGGTAAGGGGCGCAGCCAAGGTGGGGGGCGCTTTCTCAGGTCCCCTGCCCCAGGGTAGAGGTTGCGGCCTGAGGTTCCCTGTAAGCCCTGTTGGGCCAGGGGCACAGCCTCAAGTCCCCCATCCTGGCCCAGGCCCATGCAGTCTCAGATCCCTGCTGATTGCTCATTAAGGCTCTTTACAGTTTATAGTAACCCCGCCTCCACTGTGGCCACAGCCATCTTGTGATAATATGATGAAGCAAGGGTCAATTTGCATATTACCTCTTTATTTTATATATATATATAATCATTATGTTGTACACCTTGAACTAATTCCATGTTATATGCCAATTATATCTCAAAAACCAGGAAAAGTTTAACAAAAATGTATTTATCTAAAAGAAATGGATATATCACATAGTGTGATTTTTCTTCTTAACATGTAATCTATTATACTTACATTAAAAAGGATATTTATACTTACAATCATTATAAATCATGTAACATTTCATTATATTTGAAGAACAATACTCAAATCTGGGAAAATATGAATAGCTTTTTTTTTTCTTTTTTTTTTTTTTTACAGAATATCTTATTTTTGGCATGAAATAAATCTACAGTTCTTTGATATTTCGCAATCTTTGGGAATACACTAAAAATACTGTGTGTTCTCCACTGGCAAATGTGATAGACTAAAGCGCTCTTCAGATTTTGTAGTATCTTTGAAAATGTGTATATCAGAAACATCCCAATATTATTGTATGGCTTATCTGGCTCCTCATATGTTCTTTTCTATAGGGTTGCCTTAGTAACTGTCCAACAAAAGTAATTTTTTTGTAGTTTTCTGCAAATACTAAACACATAATTGCTCAATTTAGTCATCACAGTGGGGATCAGAAATTATCTAACTCAAATTGGGTTTGCTTCTGATTCCTATAGTTTAGAGACCAAAAACCTTCTAGTAAAAACCCTTAAAAGTGTCAGATATAATAAAAAAGCAAGCACATGCAATGCTATAGAGGAAATATGGATATAAAATGATTTCCTTTATTTTTCCAGGGAAGGGTAGACTGAGTACATTTAGTCTTTATGCCTGGCTGGTGTGGCTCAATTGGTTGAGCATCATCCAGGGCACTGAAAGGTTGCCAGTTTGACTGCTGGTCAGGGCGCATGCCTGGGTTGCCAGATGGAACCCTGGTAGAGGATCTGCAGGAGATAGCTGATTGATGTTTTGCTCTCACATCGATGTTTCTCTCTCTCCCTCTCTCTTCCTCTCTCTCTGACAATCAATAAAAATATTAAAAATAAATTTATTCTTCATAAAATGAAGTGTCTGTGTTACAATTTAAAGGTAACTAGCTACCAGATTAGATTAGAAAGAATAACTTCTAAAGCAATAAAGGGGTAAAGGGCAAGAGACACTCAAACAATCCAATTAAATATAGAAGGAATGCAAGTAGATGAAAGTCTAATGGCTAAGAAATGTCCTATATACTAACGATATGGAATATATTTAATTTCAAGTGTTATATAATGGGACATAATTTCTATTGCAGCCCATATTCGTCAATGGAGCTGAAACTTAATCTCTGCAAATTAATTAGGCATCTGTTCTCAACATTTTTTTCAGATTAGCAACTAAATTTTATCATGGGTAATGTATGAGGAGAAGTGGTGAATTGAACCTCTATTGCCAATGTCAAAATATTCCACCACACATATAAAGCACTTAGTATGGTGCCTGGCACCAAGTGAAAGTTAGCTATTTTATCTCTCTTGACTTCTGAGGCAAGAGTGAAAATGTCACTAGCTATCTCTTTGGTAGCTCCCGTGGTGAGTGTGATGACAGTGGTTTGCAGTGTTATGCTCTGTTTTTGTGGAGCAGAATTCAAGCAGTGTTAGCTTAACCTGACCTTTGGAAGCGTGAGTAAAGCAAAAAGAGGGGTATTGTTACTACTTATGTGCATTGATTGTTCATAAACCTGACATAGTGACTTTAGATTTATATTTTATTATTAAAAAATCTATATGGTAGGTACATATAATGGTTTTAATGTTTAAAGTACTTTTACAATACATTATAAGACACATTATACTTAAAAGAAATAACTCAGTTTATAGGGTCAGACAAACATCTGAATAGTCTCACTAGTATCCTATATAATGAAAGCCTAATATGCTAAGTGTCTGGTCATACATTCAACCAATCAAATTGTAATATGCTAATGATTATGCTAAGGCCACTCAACTGGTCACTACAATGTGCACTGGGGGCAGATAGTTGACCAGTTGACCAGTCACTATGACATGCACTGAGCACCAGGGGCAGTGCTGCTGGGGTTCTGCTGATTGGGACTGAGTGAGGCAGGTCAGACACATCCTGGAGCCCTCTCTCAACCTCTCCCCCCAGCCAGCCCCACACCTGATTGGCCCCCAACACCCCAGTTGTGGGTGGGGCCAGTTGGCCAACCACCTGTGGCCCCTTCCCCTGGCCGGCCCCATTCCCATTGGACCCCCATTGGGGTGGGCTAACCAGACCCCACCTGTGCACGAATTCATACACTGGGCCTCTAGTTAGTTATATAATTCTGGGAAGAGCCTTCTGTGTGCCTCTGTTTCTTTTGTAAAATAGAGTCAGAATAATACTGTGTTAGTTCAGGTTCTCCAAGAAGCAGACCACCTGGGAGGATTTCGCATGCAAGACTTTTCTTAAGTAAAATGCCAGCGAGAAGCAATAGAGAACAGGCTGGAGGATGTTGGATGCATCATCAGATCATGACACACTTTGAAGAATAAAGAGAATGATAGAAGCATCCCAGATCACCATGCAGTCTAAGGAATGCCCTGGAAGGCCTTCGGAAAGTCCTCAAGTCAGTCTCCAGTCAGAGGGTCTCCCATATCCAAGGAATGAGCCTATATTAGTATCCCTGTCATCCCAACTGCTGGCTGGGAACAGTCCCTAGGAAGCATGACTGGGGAGAAAGCGAGGCAATGATTGAAGAGCACAGTGGGTAGGACCATTCATTTTACTCAATTATTCTCCCTTTCTACAAGGTGCATTCTCATGGCCACCATATCTACCTTGAAGATTTATTGTGAAATTAGCAATAATGTAGGTGCATTGCTTAGGAAAGTGTACTTGCCACATAATACCCATTCAATAAAGAATAGCTATCATCATATCTCAATTGTGAACTATCATAATTCTGTGATATTCATAAAGTACATATTTCATCCCCTCAAAACTTCTTCCTATTAGGTGTTTGTATTGGTTTGCTAAGGCTACCATTCCAAAGTACCACAAGCTGGGTGGCTTAAACAATATACATTTGTTTTCTAATAGTTCTGGAGGCTAACGTCCCAGATGGAGGTGTTGGAAGAGTTGGTATCTTCTGAGGCCTTTCTCCTTGGCTTATAGAGCACCATATTGTCTCTGTCTTCACCTGGTCTGCCTTCTGTGTGTATAGCTATATTCACATTTCTTCTTCTTCTAAAGAAACCAGTCATACTGGAGTTGGGTTTACCCTAATGACCTAATTTTAACTTAATTGTATCTTCTAAGATCCTCTCTTCAAACACAGTCCCATCTAAGGTAGTGGGAATTAGGACTTGAACATATGAATTTGGGAGGACATAACAGTAGTATTGTTAGGCATACATTAGAGATAAGAAAAGGGAGAATTAGATGTGTCAAATAAGAAGCCATGGTCCAGCTGGCATGGCTCAGTGGTTGAGCTTAGACCTATGAACCAGGAGGTCACAGTTTGATTCCTAGCCAGGGTATATGCCTAGATTTAGGGCTTGATTCCCAGTGTGGAGCATGCAGGAGGCAGCTGATCCATGATTCTCTCTTATCATTGATATATATATATTTATATATCCCTTCCTCTCTAAAAAAGAAAAGAAAAAAAAAAGCAGCACCTGCCATGGTTATACTTACAATGAAACACAGAAACTGGATCTCTTTAATTCCAAGCAAAGTCTATTATGTTTTTATGAAAGTACATTATACACCTGACCCTGTATATATTATATATTTGGCCCTTTTAGGTAGAGGCTGAAAATAAAAGGTGACATGGCCTAGTAGATGTGGACCTAATATCCACAAAGTGAAGCCCTTGTCAAAACTGGTTTGGTCAGTGGATAGAGCGTCGGCCTGCGGACTGAAAGGTCCCAGGTTCGATTCCAGTCAAGAGCATGTACCTTGGTTGTGGGCACATCCCCAGTAGGGGGTGTGCAGGAGGCAGCTGATGGATGATTCTCTCTCATTGATGTTTCTAACCCTCTATCCCTCTCTCTTCCGCTCTGTAAAAAATCAATAAAATGTATTAAACAAAAAGAGAGAGAGAGAGAGAGAGAGAGAGAGAAGCCCTTGAATCAGTCTCCGCACATCTTTAAACTAGGTTCACTAAAGCGGGTGATTTTAGGCCCTTGAGGGATATTTAACTTCTTCTGGAAACACTTTTGGTTGTCACAGTTGGGGATGTGCTGCTGGCATCTAGAGGGTATATGTCAGGAACGCGGCTAAAAACCCCATAATGCACACAACAGCCTCTTGCCTCAATGAATTATCTGGCGTAAAATGTCAACAATGATGGGGTTGAGAGACCCCACATCAGAGTAAGGCAATATGGTCATTAAATCAGGACAGGAAATTGTATAGATCTCCTTTGAAAATTTAGGTCATGATGCATACTTGTAGACTTGTCTGTGAAGCAGAACTGAACTCATTATTTTTTAATTTATTATGTTGCTATCGATTTATTCCAGAATATAAGATTATTGCTGTATGAGCATAACTTTTTATATTAAATGCTTATACCTGACTTTCCCTATTTCTTGGAAATGATGGTACTGTTGCTGGTAATAGTTTTGAAAACCTACTTATTTACTATTATGTTCTTAGTAATTTACATAGTTTCTAATTTTTAAGACAAGATGCATTCTGGCTAGAGGAGAAAATAAGTAAGTTGCTAAGGTCATGAAACTGGTGTCAGAGCCTGCATTATTCTCAAGGGCTGTTTGAATATGAAGTTTTTGGTTTATCTGTTACATCACCCTCCCCTTGTTGGTGTGTGTGAGTCATAAAAATCCCCAAAGTCATGTATTAAAAGTCAAAACCTTATCAAATCCAAGACGTCTCTACAGAAATACTCACCCGAATTTTTTTGTAAATACAGGGCCATTCCAAACTGTTTCTTCTTTTCATAAATAAACCAACCACTTCAGGGTACTCTTAAAATTAACTTTTAAAAACTCAGAGGAAATTCAACATTTTTTTTACATGGTCTCTTCTCACATAGAACATCTAGAGAGACAACATTTTGCTCAATTTTTCACTCAGTGTGCAGACAGGAAGGATTGCTAGTCTGTGTTTTGTTGCCCTCTTAAATGTTCCCTTAATAGTAGGTTATGCCGTGTGATGGGCAATTTGGCTTTGCACCATTTTGCTTGTCATGTTGTTTTCCTAGCATTAAGTAGCTGAGACTAGAAAAGGGCTCATAGAGGTTACACAGCTCAATAGAATGCCTGTCCTTTTTTCTTTTGTTGTTGTTGTGTGTTTTTTTCAACTTTCCATTACACTTATGCCCTCCTTTGTCTTGCCTTACAAATTCATTGCGGACAACACAATAAAAATGCAAAAATTCATTTTTCCTCCCACAATGCTCATTTTTTATGTCTGATTAAAACTAGCTGAAGGGAAGAGAGTAAGCAGAAAGAGTGTAAAAAAAAAATTGTTCTTCTCTGTCTAAATGTAAATAGCTGCTCTGTTAAGGAAGTGGGGCTATTCCCATCAAAACAAAGAGTGAAGCCTATTTTCTTCAAAACAAAACTCTGTGTATAAATGCAAATGTTTGTGCTATGGATAGCATTCCCCATGACAATCTAGCCAGAAGGAAAATATGAAATGCTTTTTAAACAAACTGCCTTTTTTTTTTTTTTTGACAGACACGAAGTCACTTGACTTCGAATAATCCCATTACATTTAACTTAGCATGATTTGAGAGGTGTGAAAATGCAGTTCCCCTGCTGTGTCATGTCCTCAGTAATGTCTGATGACATCTCCTGAGGTCACGTCCATACTTTGACAGACTCTGTATCCGGTGAAATGATTGCTTGATGTTTTAGGAATACACTCTTTTTGTAGCTCTTAAATAACAGTCTCTTAGTTTTGCATGAGATGTATCACCTATTGGCACAATAATACATTTGAAATGGTCTTACTTTTGGAAATAAAGGGTCACTTTTTAATTCCTGAATTGTATAGTTCAGTATGAATATCATCAGTAAATGGTATAAAAGAATTTTAATGGTATTTTTAATACAAAAAAAAATCTGTCTTCTGGAAAACTATACTTTATATATACACAGACAGCCCATCTTAATCAATGAATAAAATTGAAATTAACTTTAAAATCTTCAAAACAGAAGATACTGTTTCAATTTAAGCTAATCCAGGTTAAGTGGACCCAGTTAACTTGCTCCTGTAAAAAAATAAAACCTCAACTCTTTGCTACTATTTTTTTAGAAATTCGTTTGCATTCACTCTTTAAGAAAGCACCTTTCATATTACATGTTGTTTGTTTATAGAAAAACAAACTTCATATACTGTATGTGGAATTTGACATCTAAGTAACCTTTTCTTGGCCCCAAATGGTTTCTAGATATTAAGCGCCACTTCATTTAGTGCTATTTTTTGTATATTAGCACTTTGTAAATTATATTTTAAATTTTACATTGCTGCTCTTGTCACACACAGCTTTATTAAGGAATCAAGAAATGACTTCCAAGTTTTAAAGCATTCTGTTCTACTACTCCCAAGGTCCTGAAGAACATCATTTTAGAATACTATGGAACTGGCTTTTGATACCTCTTATCAATATAAACAAAGACACATTAACAACGGAATATTTTGAAACCAGCTTCCTTTTTTTATTATGAAAATACAAACTGAAAGTTACTTCCCTTCGATTACCCATTAAGGCTGAACTTCTGTTAAATCTTCATAGAAATGTAAACAGCTTAACTTTTTTTTTTATTGCAGTTGACTTCGTTTCCATGAAAACATGAACATTAATTTTTGTTTCAAAGAAGGCAATTAAATAAAAGAAAAGCATAGTCAACTATTTGGGCAAGTAATGTTACAGGTTGTGCACTGTACTGTTAACAGTTGTTTCTAATATACACTGGTGGAACAAAACTACATTGATATTATATTATCAGCCTGTTCTCCCATCCACTCCAAACACAGATTTTTTTCTTACTAAGAAATTATTTATATTCTGGTTAGTTTTTTTTTCAAGATGATAGGAAGCTTGGTTTTTACAGAACTAACCCTTTCTAGATAATACTAAACATCTTTGTCACAAGTTGCATAATTATAAGTTCAAATGAGAGTTTTAGATTCAGAATTTTTAGCTAATTGATATTTATATAATTTTAGTAATGTAAACTTTGATAATGTTGACAGTTTCTCATAATGATTTTATGGATTAAAATGTGGTCTTTTCCTGAACTTCGCTTCATCTTCCTTATCTTCTTCTTCATCATCATCCGAATAATCCACTAATCTCATTGCGTTATCTGTTCCATTGGCATCCCCAGCAGAATGGGAATAAGTAAATTTGATGTCACCAGAAGATGTTCTTTTAGGAACATTCACCTTGTCTTCATTTTTTGTTGTGTTTTCAATCTCCATAGATATGTCATAATCATCTTGAAAATCACTTTCCATTGGTCTCATACCTGAATGTTCTTCCTCTAAATTTTCTTTATCTCCTTTATAAGATACTTTATTCTTCTCCAAGTCTCTGGCCCTTTTACTATTCTGCAGAGAATTCAAACTCTTTTGCCTCTTGCGCTCTTTTTCTCGTTCATATTTCATCTTCATATTTTTGAATGTCTGAACATAGTCAATCCATTCAAGAGTTTTGTAAAACTTTTCAACTACATGTGTAAGCAGAGACTTGATATTTTCTTCTCTTATATAGTCAAACAGTTCAATAACAGCCGAATTCAACATATTGTATCGAGTTCCATTATTCAGAAAGGCGTTTACAACTGGCTCAAATAAATTTCCCTGGATGATGTAACAATTATAAACTTCATCTTTAAGGCCAATTATCCTTCTCATAAGGCGGAGAGCACATAAGACCAAGAAAGTATGTCTCGACTTCATCAAGATCAATACATTTCTCAGCAAATCTTTTCGCAAAATATAGTATTTTATGTAATATGTGTGATTTTGCACACAAAAAGTTAGCAGCTCTAAAATTATGCCAAGCAGCTGTGCTGTTTGATAATCATGGAGGCAATATCTGCTGTTTATGTCATCTCCAAGTATATGACCCTCTTCAAATATATCTTCTGATGTAGTGGCCAAAAGTGGTACTATTATGTTATGCATACATTGTTTATAAAAGAAATTTAGAAATTTACTTCTTTCACATTTTTGTGGCATCGCTATCATGTTTTCTGGATCAAGTATAAAACGAAGAAGTCCCATTATATGTAAAGCACCTGCTTTCTCAGGATCAGTATCACAGATCATTTGTTTAATGATTAAATTAATGAGAAGGCTACCTTTTTCATTCTGCTGCTCTTCTTCTAGTAGGAATTCTCGGATCACTGATGGATTATGCTCCACCAGATGAGCAAATATGTCAATAGCAGATGACTTTACTTGATAATCATCCAGGCTCATTATAACTTTAATAGTGGGAAGAATTCCCATTTGTGTTAATGTTTTGAATAGTGCATCCTTGCTTCGAGGCTTTAATACCTGAGCAAATGAACCAAATTCCTTGAGAAAAAATAACAATTCACGCCGCTTATCGTTATCAATAGTCTTGTCTTTTAACTGTTCAAATATTTGAGGCAAAAAGTTATCATCTGCCTGCAGCATGTGAATTATCTCCATCTTGTTGAGGAAAATAAAAGTTTTAAGAGCAGAAAGACAATTCTCATCCAATACTGATGGTGTAGGGAGAAGAATGTCTTGAATATACTGTACTCTGTATGTCTGATGTATTCTTTGTCTAAGTTTACAGGTTGTTATCGGTATAACTTCCTTGAAATTTGCATGTTGGGTCAAGAATTCCCTATGTTTTTTTGGCTGATCGAAAGCAGGGTCATATTCAAGGCATCCTATCACATTCATGATGCACTCCTCAGAAAACAAGATATCAAGCAGAGCTGTCTTGTCGAGGAAAAATATTCCTTTAATAATTGTATGCAAATGGTATAAGCCTTCAGTGTATCCGACGCTCTCACAGGACTGTAACATCTGCAGTAGTTTTTTAATATAAGTCTCATTTTCTAAGACCAGAGCCAGCCTTCTCCTACGGAGAGGTGAACTGAAGGCTGAGGTAACTAAGTTAGCGATCTGTTTAAGTTTACTGAGTTCACAGTTAGGCAGTTCGTCCAAATCATCGGTTTCTAGGGTTTCATCAATTTCTTCTTCTAAATCATCTAAAAGGTCTTGTGTGACGTTAACAGAGGGGTCTCGACCCTGAACCCGACAAATGGCTTCCCAGGTCTCGTAACAACTTTCCGAGTTTCGGAAACTCAACGCCATGCCGTGGTTCTCGGCCTCGGACCAAACAATTAATGTGTCTTTTTGTCTCTGATAGGGCGTGTCTGGGAGGACCTCAGACTCCAGGATCTGCGTGCCGCTGGACTCCGACCTAACGACCAGAAACAGGCCCTGGGATTCTGAGGCAACTGAGGTGACGTTCCCTGAGCCTAGATAATCCCATTGTTTGTACTCATTCAAGGTGTAAAGCTTTACCCGGCGATTGGGCCTGTCCGCCATGGCGAACGTGGGGGTCTTTACCTTAGCACCGCTCTCGGAGGCGAAGTTTTCCGAGGAGCGAAGCGAAGCGCGTACACCCGGAACTGACCCGAGGTGTGGCTGCTATGGCTGCTACAGTGGCCGAGAGGGCTCCTTGCGAAAAGCGCAGCAGAAAAGATGGCGGCGCAGTCGAAGTCGGGACCACGCAGCCTGGGCTTAAGCGAGTGTCACACCGGCGCTGGCGGCTCCTGAGGTCAGTAGAGTTCCCCGGAGTCCTGCTACATCTCACTGCCTTCTCACTACCCCCTGCCTCCATTTTGTTCCCCCATACTTTCTTAATTTGCGCTTCAAAAGGGAGGCTCTCTCAGCCCTCTTATGGCTGCCTGGGAAAACCCCCGTTTGAGCAGGATTCTAATGATTGTCCCAGGATTCCACTCAAAGGAACGTTGTATACGCATCAATGCACAATGCCTCCCGGCTTACAAATGGAGGCTTAGGCATTGGAGCCAAGCACAATGCTCTTCCCTTGATGCGTTTTGTACCCACTACCACCTAACACCGAAGAACCATTTTCATTCATTGGGTGTCTGGGGGTGGAGCCTTGGGACCTTACACAAAAGAAAGCTTAATCATTCATGTCCTTACCAAGTCCACTCCTGGCATTTTATGTCAAGAAAAGGCTCCCCTCCCTTCCAGCCCCCCTCCAAAGGAGAAGAAGCAAGTGAACTATGAGCTATTAACAATAGCCACAGATGTGCAGTTGGGTCTTGGCTTAAACCTGTATCCACTCACTACCTATTCTCTAGGAGAATATTGTTCCAAGAGAGTAAGGTGACCAGAGGTCCTGCTTTTGGTGGGACAGTCCCAATTTTTAACAATTTGTCTCACGTCCCTCGGCGTTTTGAAAAAGTCCCGATTTTTGAGGGACTTGGCAACTCTTTCAGAGCTTACTCTGAAGGTCTCTCTTTTGGTGCAGTGGGAACATTTCCCCCCCTCAATTTTCTGTAATCTACCGTGTTTCCCCGAAAATAAGACCTAGCGCATGGAAAGATAAGACATCCCTGAAAATAAGACCTAGCTCAACTTTGGAAGAAAAAATTAATATAAGACACTGTCTTATTTTCGGGCAAACAGGGTATAACCATATTCCTAATTCCTAGGAAAGAAATGGGCCAGACAAAAACAGTCAAAAATAGCCGAGAGTGAAAATTGAGTATCACAGAGCAATTGCTTTATTTTTTTAAGGTTTTTTAAGAGAAAGGAAGAAAGAGGAACATTAATCAGTTGCCTCCTGTATGTTCTGAGACCAGGGATCAAACCTGCAACCTGCATATGTGCCCTGACCAGAAATGGAACTGGTGATCTTTCCATGCATGGTAGAATGCTCAACCAACTTAGCCACAGCAGCTAAGGCCAATTGTTTTATTTCTTACTAAATATGGTGAAATTAACAACCACAACCAAGTAATAGCACTTGAGCATTTTTTATTATTATAAAGAAAAGTAATAATATAATTGAACAAATATACTTGAATGCTTATATGTTTAAGACATTGTTACAAGGACTTTCATATATTTTTACTTGATTTTCATAATAACCATAATATAGGGATATTAAGCACCCTTTTAATATGAGGAAACAAATTTAGAGAAATTAAAGTAAGTACCCAAAGGTCACACTGCTAATAAGCTGAAAAACTCTGGTTTGAACACATCTTTCTGATTCCAAAATTGTTTTTCTCAGCCACTGAACTATGCTGTCTCCTTCTTTTCTTGGCCTTCATTACACTTTATTTCACATTCCTTCTATCTATATAATTTGTAATCAACAAAATTATCAAGAGAAGATGAAAGTCACGCACTTCCTCCTTTAGATTCACATCTGTGTGTAGCCAACTGAAAATAGAAACTTGTCGATGGCAACTCTGTTAAATATAATTTTAATAGTAACCAAGTTGATTTTTGATGTAGCAGCAATTTCTAGTTTTCTTAAAAAAAAAATCCCCCCAAAAAACTTTAACCCTGTTATTGCAAGGGAAAAACTGAGAATTTGGCCATCTCAAGTACATTTGTACTTAAAGAGTCCTGTTTGTAACAATAACTTCATTTTACATAGAACTGAAGGTGTGTGACAATTCTTTTTTTTTTTTTTAATATATTTTATTGATTTTGTACAGAGAGAAAGGGAGAGAGATACAGAGTTAGAAACATCGATGAGAGAGAGTCATCGATCAGCTGCCTCTTGCACACCCCCCACTGGGGGTATGCCCGCAACCAAGGTACATGCCCTTGACCGGAATCGAACCCGGGACCCTTCAGTCCCCAAGCCGACGCTCTATCCATTGAGCCAAACTGGTCCTGGCAACAATTCTTAACTAGACACAGAAAAACTCTCACACACCTCTCTTGCAATGTCACCTCCAGGAGTTTATAGTACAGGAGTATTCCCTGAACAGGACAGCTGGGACACGTGGGAATTGAATGCAAATACCATCATTTCATGAGAAAATTCAAATCAATGATAGGAGTTTCTGATTTAGGAACATTTACAAATTCTAAATAATACTTAGACATAAGGGCTAATAAATGACTAATGCTGGAAGCCAATTCCATGTCAGCAGGGCTGGATCATCTGGAAATGGCTGAGGGAATTTCCCTCAACCCGAGAAGGATGCATAAATGATTGCTTGCTGCCAGACAGACAGCTGGGGGCATCTTAAGCTACATGTTATTGCCTCCCACTGGCCAAACTCCTGAACAGCCAAAGGCAGTTCCTCCAATCTGACAATGGATTCTGTATACCAAGCCTTACCTTTTGATGTACATATATATTTTATTTCAGGACAAATTGTGTTGGGGTCCAGAGAGACAAGAGAACGTGGTTTCTTTACCCAAGCTCCTCTGGCCCCCCAAAATGCCTTCCAAAATGATGTTTCATCTCTGGACTCTATTAATTACACACAGTGCCTTCTCCAGATTCCTGAACC
Organism: Pipistrellus hanaki; assembly: GCF_964339955.1. Lineage (NCBI taxonomy): Eukaryota > Metazoa > Chordata > Mammalia > Chiroptera > Vespertilionidae > Pipistrellus > Pipistrellus hanaki. Next base: position 88,876,765 of record NC_140524.1, read on the forward strand.
CTTCAAGATGCTGGCAGACTAATACAAAAATTGATATATGTGCTAGTTTGAAACTCCTGTCTTATTTCAACAAGAGAAAATATGCAAATATATGATAGCAATAATGACATGCATATTCATGCCCAATTTTTTTTTCTCTGCTGTGATTATATTAAAGCTTCTTTCAGAATCAATTATAATGCTTGTCAGTTGTCTGAATCTGTTCTCAGGTTTTATTCTCTGAGAGGTAGTCAGCACAAATCTATGTGTTTTCACAATTTTATCACAGGGAGTCTCCCTTAGGCCAGTGAAGGTCCCATTATCTTAACTAGGTTAACTGGAATCTCTTTACAGTCTAAAAGAGCCTCAAGTTCGCATTTCTTATTGCTATTTCTGCAGTAGATTCTTTCAGTCTCTGTCTTACTTGGTTTGGGAATTAGAACAATGCTCTTTTTTTGCTTCAATAGTTCTACCAACCTAAGGTTATCATTTTGTTTTGTTTTTGCTTTGTTGTTTTGCACAGAGCAAGGTAATAGGAATTTTAAAATGTCACATTCCTGGAGCTGTGTAAGTCCTTCCTGTAGGCATTATTTCTTTTTTATTTAATCCTCATGCAATAATGGCTTGAGGAAGATATTATTACTACCATATCAGAGAGGAAAAACTTGAAACTCCAAAACTGAATTGAGCATTTGGTTCAAACCTCTGCAGAAAGTGATGATGCTAGGATTTCAAAGTAGGCCTGTAGCATTCCAATTCGCTATTCCCAGTGTACCATGCTTGTTCAGAGACTACACATAGATTGTTATAGCAGATGTCTAAAACAATATGATTTTTATCCCAACTATCATTGCTATTTGAAGGAAATTCTTTGAGGCTAGTTTAAAATCAAAATGGCTAGGTTTACTCTTTTTTTAATAATATATTTTTTATTGATTTCAGAAAGGAAGGGAGAGGAAGAGAGAGAAAGAAACATCCATGCTGAGAGAGAATCATTGATCCGCTGCCTCCTTCATGCTCCCTACTGGGGATGGAGCCCACAACCTAGGCAAGTGCCCTGTCCAGAAACTGAACCCTGACCTCCTGGTTCATAGGTTGACACTCAGCCACTGAGCCATGCAGGCCAAGCTCTAAATGTCTTTTAAAAATAATAATAACGATATTTTTTATTGATTTCAGAGAGGAAAGGAGAGGGAGAAAGAGATAGAAACCTCCATCAAAGAGGAACATTAATCAACTGCCTCCTGCACACACCCTACCAGGGAATGTGCCTGCAACCTGGTGCTTGGGACAATGCTCAACCAACTGAGCCATATCAGCCAGGTTAAATGTCTTTTCAAAAAATTTTCTGTATTCTTTTACCCACTCTGAACTCATAAAATATCTTTGTAAACATAGGTTTTATAGCCCTTTGTTTTTTGCATCATTCAATGGGATGATTCTTTATAATAATTACATTAGGGAGCTTGCCATTAATTTTTCAAGTTATATCGGGTCTAGTAATAATTAATGTCGTTTTTAACATTCGTTTAAAATCTTGCTTGGCGTTGACTTGTATTGACATAACCTCCAAACACGTGGTATCTACAGAACGTGTGAAGTGCAATTAACAAGTTTTGCTTGAAAAAGTTTGTGTTTGGTTTGGTTTTTGTTGCAGAACTAGGGCTAAGAAGATGGCGGATGAAGAGCATATTCGGCACTGCATGCTTTACGAGTTCCAATTAGGAAGAAAAGCAAGTGAGGCTGCAAAAAACATCTGTAGTGCTCTTGGTCAAGATGCAGTTAGCGCCAGAAAATGCCAGCGTTGGTTTGAGAAATTTCGCGAGGGAAATTTTTCGTTAGATGACAAGAGTGGTCGAGGCCGTGTGTCCAATTTTGATCAAGAAGCTCTTCAAGCTCTTTTGGTGCAAAATCCTCAAATTACCCAACAAGAGCTTGCAACAACTTTAAATTGTTCAGAAAAAACAATTTCCAATCATTTACTTGCACTTGGCAAAGTCCAAAAGTTTGGAAAATGGGTTCCTCATGAGTTGACCGACAACAACCGTAATCAAAGAGTCACAATTTGCAGTTCGCTCCTCTCTCGTCAAAACCGTTTGCCGTTTTTAGAGCAAATTGTTACTGGAGATGAAAAATGGGTGCTGTATGTTAATTTGAAAAGGCGGCCTCAATGGTTGGACAAAAATGAGGCTCCGCAGCCCATGCCAAAACCTGACTTGCATGCGAAAAAAGTGATGTTGTGTGTTTGGTGGAATTTTAAAGGAATTCTTCATTATGAACTTTTACCATCTAACCAAACCATTACAAGTGCAGTGTATAGTGCCCAATTGGAAAGGCTAGCCCAAGCTTTAAGAGAAAAAGAACCCGCGCTGATTAATCAGAAGGGCGTAATTCTTCACCACGATAACGCACGGCCGCATACTGCAAGAATCACTGCTGAAAAACTGCGCCAGTTGGAATGGGAAGTTCTCCCTCAACCTGCATATTCTCCTGAGATTGCCCCTTCCGATTACCATTTGTTTCATTCTTTGCAAAACTTTCTTCTTGGAAAAAAATTTAATAATGAAGAATGCCTCAAAAATGCATTGACAGAATTTTTTGCATCAAAATCACAAGAATTTTACAACAGAGGGATTAAAATGCTTCCTGAGCGTTGGGCACAAGTAGTAGAAAACAACGGCAACTATATTGTTGATTAAATTTTGTTGTATTGTTTAAATAAATTTGATTTAAAAAAGTATTAGAAAACGACATTAATTATTACTAGACCTAATATCTTTTTTAATGCAGCTATATATGAAAAAGCTCTTTTTAAATTTTTCATTTGAGATTATCTAATTAATACCTTTCTTCTCGCTCCTACACATACAAGCACATGACATCCACAGCTAGAATTGGATTCCTTAAAGTGGCTTCATTATCTTAGTAACTATTCTTTTTTCTTTGAAGATCTCCAGGTAAAGATATATAACAACTTTTGTGGATAGTATTTTCTAATATCATTCTCTTTGTACCACTAGGACATATATTTTTTTGCCTTTCTATAAAATAAAGCTTCCAGTTTTAATTTCTTCCTATTCTCCGTTCAATGGCAGGTAGAGAATGAAGGCTCATACAGTATAAACTACATTATTTTCCTCCATCTTTGGGTAAGTACCAATCTTCTCCAGACCAAACACTCCTGACCTTACCATTGCACTTATAATTTTATTTGTACTAGTAAATGATTGTTAATCTGACTTCTTTTTGTTGCATTTTCTTTCTTCACAATAAATTCTAATTGCATATCTCAAAGAGAAATATCATTCCAACATTTAGCAATTCTAAATATCTTTAAAGAAATCCTTCATTATTCTATAATTATACTTTCTTAATTATCTAATCCTCATGTCAAGTGTACTTACGTTGCCTGTGGCAATATAAGTCTGTGTTTCACTTTAATTCAACAATGGAAACGAGAGGAGGAATATGTCAGTTTTGCACTATTCTTGAAGTTGCTCTGAGTACATACTTACAGGAGTCTTTGCCATTTATTAAGAATAATCAGTAAAGGAAAGTAAAAAAATGATAAGGCACATCCATTCCCTAGGGCTCTAATGTTCAGGCTCAATGGGAGTCCCCAGGGTATTTTAACACCTAAGGCCTCTGACAATAAATCTGTCCCTTAGGTCTTTTCAGTTATTTCAGGGAAGTGTCAGTAGCTCAGGGTAGAAGAAGCAATTATCCCTACACAGAATATAGTTCAAGAATATAGTTCAAACCTAGTTAGTGATACAAGGTACTGAAAGAAGAAAACTTATAAAGAAAATAAAGCAGCACATTGAAAAAAGTACAGTGATATACACTGAGTGGCCAGATTAATATGATCTCTGAATGCATAATAATATAATATGCAAATTGTCCCCTCGACCAGGAGTTTGACCAGCAGCAGGCTGGCCAACCGCCCATGTCCCCTCCCCCTGGCTAGGCTGGCTGGACCCCACCCATGCACAAATTCATGTACTGGACCTCTAATCCTATATAATAAAAGAGTAATATGCAAATTGACCATCACTCCAACACAAAAGATGGCTGCCCCCATGTGGTTAAAAATACTGCCCCTATGTGGACACAAGATGACCACCACATAATGGCCAGCAGGGGAGGGCAGTTAGGAGGAACCAAACCTGCATGGAGTACAGTTGGGAGGAGCCAGGCCTGCAAGGGAGCACAGTTGGGGGTGATCAAGCCTGCAAGGGAAGGCAGTTAGGGGTGTCCAGGCCAGCGGAGGAGGGAAGTTGGCCTATAGGGGAGAACAGTTTAGGGGGAGCAGGCCTTCAAGGGAGGGAAGTTTGGGGTGACCAGGCCTACAGGGAAGGGCAGTTAGGGGCAAACAGGCTTGCAGAGGAGCAGTTAGGCATCAATCAGGCGGCAGGATAGTGGTTATGGGGTGATCAGGCTGGCAGGCAGAAGTGGTTACTGGCAATCAGAAAGGCAGGCAAGCCGTTGAGAGCCAGCAGTCCTGGATTGTGAGAGGGATGTACGACTGCCCATTTAGTACCGATCCTACTGGGATCAGGCCTAAATGGGCAGTTGGACATTCCTCAAGAGATCCCAGATTGGAGAGGATGCAGGCTGGGTTGAGGGACACACCTCATCATGCATGAATTTCATGCAACGGACCTCTAGTACACACACACACACACACACACACACACACACACACACTGAGTGGCCAGATTATTATGCATTCAGAGATAATAATAATCTGGCCAATCAGTGTATATTTATTACTTGTTTTATATTCAAAAGATAAGTGTAGATAAAGTAACAAATAGCTATATTCATTTCTAGCTACATTTGCATCCATATTCATACCTTACTCTCATATGCACACATATGGAAACAGACCTGGTGATTAAGAGCTCAAACACAAAAATGTAATACCATGGCTCTGCCAGGCATTAGTCATGTTACATGGACAAAGTATTGACTGAAAGAATTTTAGAGACAGGAAAGGCAGTTTTAGGAAAAGGGGTCCATGGGAAAGGAATGCATATGTGATGCGTAGAGACAGCTCCTAGCCATATTTATTTTCCATTCACAGAGGATGGAGGAATGTTACACGGTAAGGTGAAGAAGAAGAGGGTGGCATCAGGTGGCTTTTGAAACTGATAACCATGCAGGAGAGTGACCAATTAGGAAAGCACGGGGGACATAAATTAAGGAAGGATCCAATTAGAAAGGGTCATGAAGAGACAAAGAATTGTCTGAGACAAAGAACCTGAGAGGACTGATTTTTTTTTTCCATTAGAGCAGCTTTTCTTCATTTGGGGACCCCTCCCCAGAGACTTCCCCTGTGGGGACCCCCACCCCAGGGGGAATTTGTGTATGCTTACAATAAATTTCTACACTTTTGCCTAAAAATATTTTAGCCTGAGAATTTTATTCTTCAAACTTTGTAGGACAGGAACTCACAAGGAGAGTCCACTCACCAAACTCTGCATGTCACTACTATGTCTGGGCTTCAGTTTCTATACCTCTAAAGTGGAACCATTTTACCTGCCTCATCTGGTTGTTACGGGATTTAAAAAGGTAACATGCATAAAATACCTAGACTAGTGCCCAATGAAGTTATTATTTAAACATGTTGGTTCATTTAAAAATCATATACCCGGAGAGGGGTCAGGAGTGGAGAGGAGAGGGTCAATGTGGGGGAAAAGGGAGACATCTCAAATATCTATAACAATAAAGATAAATTTAAAGATAAAATATGTTTTAAAAATCATATACCTGAATAACAAAAATGTGTTCTTTAACACATTTCATTCTTTTTTAAGGGGAATGTGTCCAAGAAACTGAAGGCTTCTTGCTGTTGGGTGAGTGGCTAGGTCTTAAATGCTGATTTAGCAAGCCTTGGCTATGCTTACCATAAGAAAGAAGTGAATATTCAAAGACCTGAGGGTGTTGCATAAAAGATATGAAATCCCTCTCCCCACTTCCCTGGCCTGAGCACTATCTCGGGTGAAGTCAGCCAATGGGGACCTCTAAAAAAGGAACCTCAGCATTGACTTCCTGCCTGGGAGGCTTTGGAGGCAGAGCTGGTCCAGGAGGATTTTGGAGTGAGATGGTGAGTGCTGTGTAATAAGAGTCCTCCCCAGAAGCCCTTGGTGCTCAAGGTAATCTTGCCCATTCTCAGTGCCCTTGCTTTTAATTGGTTTTCTTGTGAAAATAGGTCAAGCTGTCCAGTTTCATTTACAGCTTGAGTCCAAAGTAGAGTCAATTTGTGCAGTCTCAACCTTTTCGTGGGTTACTACTTAAACAAAAGGTTTTCAAATTGCCGAGAACCTCCGTTAGGGATAAGTATTCTACTGTCAGTAATGAACTTTCCTACATGGCATTTTGATAATCAAAGTCAAGTTTCCCAAATCTCTTCAGTTAACAATTTACTTTTCAAATTTTCTAAATTTTTCCATTTTATATTTATATTTGAAGATATTTATATATCTGTTATAAAAAAATAACATTCATCTTCAAGGGGCTAGCAGTTTTGCAAAATACATTTCCCCTCATGAATTTTAAAGAGCACAGCTCAGGAACTAAGCAATTATATTAGATTCAGAATATTCAGAGGATTAATTCTGGATTTATTTTAGATTGTCAGTCCGTCACTTGGGTAAGTCACCTAACTCCACTTTTTTGCCTCAGTTTCCTTTATGATATGATTGGAATAATAATAAAACTTCTGTTCTGAGACTGGATGTGGGAAATGAAGTTTAAAATATTTTTGCACCAAAATTTTGCTACAGAAGGGCTGAAAATATTAGAGAACTGGATTTCATGCTCAACTAACAAAATGAATTGCAGTAATGTTTAAATGCAAACCAACATGCTGTCAATGATTAGACAGTTAAAACTGGAATTGATATTTATGAAAGTTAAATGAAGTTATTTCAAGTATCCAATGAGTATTGTGTGCTTCCTATGAGCCAGAGAATTTGCTGATGACTCAAAGGTGAATGCTAAGATGAATGCGCACCCTTAGTTTTAATTTTCAGTCTTTAAAGGAAGACAATTAAACACCTGTAATATAAGCCATTATAGGAGCACACAAGGCAACCTAGACATATCAGGGAAGTCTTCCAAGAGAAAGTAACAATTAAGTTGTATCTTGAAATAAAATCAGGATTACAGATGTGTGTGTGAACAAGAGGAGAAGGAACCACAAATAAAAAGAAAAGAAAAGCAGGTACGAGGCTTTGAAAATCATGTAAACTAATTCAACTTGAAAGGATGAGCCTGGCCATTCCTATCTATATTACAATTGTGTGGAGATGGAGAAGGAAAGCAAGCCAGGAATATTAATAAAGAATGTTGGGAAATCTTAGTGAGAGATGGTTTTGATTGTGACTACAATTTTAACAAAGGGTAAGGAGAAGTTATTCAAGAGGCATTTAAAGGCTTTAATTAACAGAACTTCCTGATTGATTAGAATAAGGGCGATCAGGGCAAGTGGAGACACAATCCTATGTAATAAAAGCCCAATATGCTAAGTGTCCAGTAATCTGGTTGTCCATTCAACCAATCAAAACATAATATGCTAATGATATGCTAAGGCTGCTCAACTGCTCTCTATGAGGTGCACTGACCACCAGAGGCCAGAAAGTCAACCAGTCACTATGATGTGCACTGACCACCAGGGGCCGATGCCCAGACCTGTATGTTAGCTTGCTGCTGGGGTCCAGCTGATTGGGACTGAGTGAGAAGAGCAGGACATGCCCTGGAGCCTGCCTACTCTCTGTCCCCAGCTGGCCAATCTCCCGCTCTGATCATGCACTGGTGGGGTCCCTCAGCCTGGCCTGTGCCCTCTCAGGGGATATTGGAGAGCCAATTTCAGCCTGATCTCACAGGCTAGGCTGAGTGATCCCACTGATGCACAAATTCGTGCACCTGGCCCTAGTAAAAAAATAATTACCACCTTGGTAGATGGTGATGTATCTCAATTAGAAATATTAGTGGGTTTAGGGGGAAAGATAGTTTAGTTTGGACCAATTGAGGTTGAGGTACTTATAAGACAGAATATCACAGTAATAGTGCTGTGATATGATATAATAATTCTTTAATCTTTTCATCCTATTTATATGGATGTGACACAGTGATATTCTGCAGAGAGCCTTTGGAGGGACTTTAGAAATGATGAACTGAACTAAATATTTGCAGGCCAGAGAGCTGTTCCATCAGAAAAATTCAAGTTAACTCTCAAGGCTAAAGAGAGAAGTGTCTGCATATTCATAAAGAATCACTGCAATATTGGCAAGTGAGATTATATTTACCTCTTGGTTCTCTTTTCTCTTACTTAAAACATTGCTTTTCTTCATCTTTTTTTTTGTTTGTTTAATTCCTGCCAAATGCTATCAGTGTATCAAGATATAAAACTGTGATTCATAAATTGTGAATGGGCAAGTTGAGAATTGCTGTCCTCCTCTCTCTTCCGCTTTTACACCTGAGGACAAGTTGAAAGTCGGCAACTCATTGAAAGAAAGATGATACATTCTGTGCTTTTTCCTCACTCTTAAATTCCTGGAAGTAATGGTGAACAAGAGCTATAATAAGCTGCTTTCCTTGAGTAGATTTAAAATAGCATTTTTATTGGTCTGGAGTTATCTGGAATTTGCACTTTCTTGTTCTGCAAGGAGTGTTGAACAGAAATGATTCTAGGCAAAGTGGGGAAAGAATATGCTTCAGTTTGTGTATTTTAGCTGCCTCACTAGACTTTATTTTGACCTTTTTCTGTGCAGTCATTTGCCCAGTACACTATTGCTGACCCAGTGCTCTCTTTGAACCATCATTTTGCCATGTAAACCTCAAGATACTACATGTTAGGCTATAGAAGGGAGGATGTCAATGGACTTTTGCTAATTAGCAAAGTTAAATAAGCCCATGTACAGTTATTCAAATATAAGAGGGTTTCACATTTTTAACTTAGTAAGCATTCTTCAATAAATCTGTCCATTCTTTTTAGAATGAACATGCTGAAAATGTGGATTATTAGCTCACCACATAAGTGACCTGGTTGCAATGACTCCATTGATTTGAGTTCACTCTCAACTATGATTTTTGACAAATATGTAGTCTCCTCTGTCCAATTCTGCTTTGTAATTATTTTATTTGGGGATATATATTTTTAGACTTGATATCCCAGAAGGCAGTGCCTTTCTCCATTACATACAAAGATTTAAATATTGTTAACACTGTGCCTCCAGGTAAGGCAAACTAGTAAGCGCTCCCCCCCCCCTTTTTTTGAGTAGTAGCTGTTGTAATTATAGGGGAGGTACAAAATTAAAGATCATTTTGAAAATGTAAATTCCCTTTGCTTGTTATTAAATTATATACAAGCTAGAGCGTAGATTCATGCGTTAGTAAATCCTTTTTATTTGCCTGCTGAGAAGAGAACGTTGTCTTTTGCTAGAGCCATTTAATTCTTTAAAAGTAATGAAATATATGAAGGCATCTCTACTTAGTTTTAAGAGAAATAAATATAGGGTGTCTCACCCATAATGAGTTAGGATTACATTTGTTTCCTTTGTGTGAAAGATACGTAATTTACAAGCTAATGAGTTGTAAGGGTCTTCTCATAAGTTGAATCATATTATCACTCCCAGGAGTAAGATAGTCAAACTGTTCTGTAGTAACTCATTCAAGTTTATTTTATCTGAACCTATAAAACAAAATTCCTTTTTTTTTACATATGCAATGAAAAAAATGCCCAGATAGAAAGTTCTATTTTCTAGGGTGAAAATAGAACTCATAGATGACATTCATATAATTATCTTTCAATGAAGAGAAAATTCAATTGTTAAAAAATTAGGAATAAAATTATTGACTGTTTAACAACTAAAATATAACTACCATTAGATAACTTAATTTTTTTTTCAATGAGCTTATTTTCTTTTGCTTTTATGGCTTCATCCGTATGGTACAGAACCTTCTCTAATGACTCCCAATGATCCTGCCTCCTGGTATTTACACTTTTGTGTGAACCCTTCATTTGTGTACAACAAGCATGTCAAACTCATGGCCCTCAGGCCCCATGTGGCCCACAACAAATATTTTTGCAGCCCAGCCAATATAATGGTATATAAGAAACGTTTTAATGAAAATGTTGTGACTTAATTTTTATAATATCCTGTTATACATCATTATTAATAATGAACTACAACATTGGCTAATGACTGATTACTGTAACCGTGTTCCATTCATTTCCTTTACGCACCTTATGCGCAGGCGCACCATTTCTCTCCACTAATACCAGCAGCCAATATTTTAGCAGCCGATTGCCACGTCATTAGTCTTGGACTGACTTGTTTGGTGTGTGCAGCAGGAAATATTTTGCTTTCAGAGAATAAGAAAAATAGGTTTATTTGCAGTATGCTAATTTGTGTAGTTATTCAGTGTCTGGATGAGAAGGCTAGAGACTTCCCAGAGAAGTAAAACCAAACTGTATAACTGTATTGTCAACCTAAGCTTAGTAACCTCTATTTTGTAAAATGGCTATTTGAAATTCTCTGCCTTTTAGATGGTCCCTTATTCTGTGAGTAAACTCTGCTATTTTTAGATGGTCCCTTATTCTGGAAATTAACTTTATTTTTTAAATAGATTTTTATTGATTTTTTTACAGAGAGGAAGGGAGAGAGATAGAGAGCTAGAAACATCAATGAGAGAGAAACATCAACCAGCTGCCTCTTGCACACCCCCTACCGGGGATGTGCCCGCAACCATAGTACATGCCCTTGACGGGACCTTTCAGTTCTCAGACCGACGCTCTACCGCTGAGCCAAACCAGTTTTGGCTTAACTTTACTTTTTAGCTGCTTGAATAATAGGGAAGATAAGCTTAGCTGTCTGACTTCGTAGACTAGTCATCTAATGTAAGGTCCAGAAAAACCCTTATTTGAGAACAAAGTGCGAGAAATATATAAAAATGGAAAGCTTCCTCCATGTTTTTGCTCAGAATTGGAGAGACATCTTTCTCTAAGCCCGCCAGCATAATAAAGTGTAACTCCATTTCTCTAAGTGTTGCTTGGTTTTTCTCTGGTCTTCTGTAACATGATAAGTTAATGTTCAAGAAAAAAAAAATAATAGTTTTTATTAAAATGTTCTATTATTTTGTGTTAACAATGACTCATTTATTTCAGCCCTTTGTCTTCAGAATGTGTCTATTGAAACAAACCTACATTTCTATGAAAATTGAGCTTTTGTTTTTTTGCAGCCCACACAAACTTAAACCTTGTTTATTTGGCCCGTGTTAGCCTTTGAGTTTGGCATGCTTGGTGTACAGGCTTAACTTAGTAGTGACTTACTTCTAAAGAACAGAATATGGGAAAAGTGAGGTAACCTCACTTCCAAGATGAAGCTATAAAAGACTGTGACTTCCGTCTTGCTTACTTTCTCTCTCTCTCTTATTCTGGTCCGCTGTCTTTTCTTTCTTGCTTGTCCTGATGAAATAAGATGTCTTATGAACAGGCCTTTGTGATAAGAAACTAAAGGTAACTTCTGACCACCAGCCAGCAATAAATTGAAGCCCTCTGGCCAACAGCCCTCAAGGAACTGCATTTGGATACAACCATGTAAGTAAGCTTGAAAATAGATCCTTCCCCAACGTAGTTTTCACTGGACATCATAACATTGTACAGCACCTTATTAAACATAATGGTCCCTGAGCCAGAGGATACATGTACTAGTAAACTCCACTTGGTTTCTTGGCCCAAGGGCCAGTGAACTAAAAATTCTGTATTGCTCTAAGGGAGTAATTTTTGGAATAATTTGCTATGGAGAAATATGTAACTAATAAAATCTCAAATAAATATGCATTGCTATACTGCATTTTATGTATTTGTATTTCTATTGTGTGTAAATTTATCAAAGCCCAGTGACATCTGTTATGTAAATTAAGTCTTTATAAATATGGAACGTGTATATAATTCCAGAAGCCATTTTAAAATTGGGTTGTTTTCATGCTGAGCTTTTTTGTCACCAAAGAAAACCATTATTTTGAATATGATGGACAAGTAAATTCTCTATCCAGTATAATTTTAATCTGTGGTCCTGAAAATCATGGTAGATCATTAAAGCATTTTGAGTGGGAAAACTTTCCTATTCAAGAAGTTTAGCCTGGCCAGTGTGGCTCAGTGGTTGAGCACTGACCATAAATCAGGAGACCATGGTTTGATTCCCAGTCAGAGCACATGCCTGGTTGTGGGCTCAATCCCCAGTAGGAGGCATGCAAGAGGAAGCCAATTGATGATTCTCATCATTGATGTTTCTATTTCGCTTTCCCTCTCCTTTCCTCTCTTTGAAATCAATAAAAACATATTTTGAAAAAGAAGTTTATATTATCTGATATTCGGAAAACAAAAATACAACCAAACATTTCCACATCCACCTGGAGAGTGTCTATCATATTGTTTCTGGATGAGAAGTACAAGAAATTCCTGGATGAGTTTCAGTTTGTCTATGAGGCCCCTTCCCCCAAATCAATGTCAAATACTGTGTGCTTGTGTGCATTTTTCCATTGAAAGGGGCATGACTTTCTTAAGATCCTAAAAAAGGCTCATGATCTTCAAATATGTTTAGAGTGATTGTAAGACACCACAGATTAATTTTGTTATGGTGGTTGAAAGATTGTTTTAAATATTACAAGAGTTAGTTGATTGATTAAATCAGTTTTTTATTTATTCAACACCTTTCCTGAGGACCATGCTAGGCATTAGAATTACATCACCAAAAAGACACGAGTGATTCCTCATCTAAGGAGCTTACACTTTAATGGGAAAACAGACATTAATCATGAAGAGTTCTGGGAAGACAAATTAGAAAAATATTTGGAAGCATATAACTAGGTGTGCCAGTTATTTGCCTGTTTGCGCTCAGATCCACTCTCTTCCCTTCCTTGTTCTGTTTTGTGTAGGCTCCTCTACCATCTGGTGTCTATGGGTTTGAGTAGGCAGAAGTTTGGACATGGATACTTCTCTCTTTTCTCTAGGAGGATCTCTTAGCAGTGGCTCTGTTTCCTCCTTGGGTGTAGCTCCAACTGGGCAGTTTCTACCTCTGTGCTTCAAGTATCCTTTTGGTGGCTCCAACTCATGATACCTGGTAACTATTTCTTCCCTCGACACCAGCTCTAGTCATGTTGGCAGCATCCTACAGGTGTGAATCCATGGGTATCTTATCTTCTGTTTGTTCTGTCAATTAATCTAAATAACACTTTTATAACTTGTATTATATAAAATCCCATCTGTTGACCTACCCGGTATGGGTTTTATTTTCTAACTGGTACCTAATTGCTACACAAGTCACTGAATCTGGTTAGGGAAGACATGTGTAAGGAAGTCTTTCCTTGAAGATGTTAGATTTGAGCTGAAGTATGAAATGTGAGTATGTATTCACAAAGTCAAAATGGGGAAAGACAGACAGGAGAACATTCCAGGAAGAGTATGTGCTTTTAATTTTCCAAAACTTGAAGGTCTGTGTTATTGATGTTTGCAGAGCTATGGGGAAGCATATTATGAAATAAAATATATAAATACTAAATTTTGTAAGGCTTTAGTCAATTTTAACTATTTTGGTCTTTATCACGACAGTGATAGAAAGCCTTTCATAGGTTTTTGGACAAGTGGTTTTGAGTAGTGAGGTGACATGTTCAGATGTGTATTTTTCAATCTGTGTGTTTTCTAAATGTGTATGTAAGGGTTTAATATGTGGAGAATAAATTAGGAAGGAGTATAAGGAGATGCTAGGACAAAAGGTGAAATGTTATTATAATAAAGAGGTGATAAGCTGAAACCGGTTTGGCTCAGTGGATAGAGCATCAGCCTGCGGACTGAAAGGTCCCAGGTTTGATTCCGGTTAAGGGCATGTACCTTGGTTGTGGGTATATCCCCAGAAGGGGGTGTGCAAAAGGCAAAAAGGCAGCTGATCGATGATTCTCTTTCATCGATGTTTCTAACTCTCTATCCTTCTCTCTTCCTCTCTGTAAAAAAAATCAATTATACATATATATATATATATATATATATATATATATATATATATATGTATGTATGTATGTATAGTGATAATAGTTTGGGCAGTGTTGGATAAAATCCTAAAGCTATTCAAAGTACTTAGTGATACTTTGTATAAGGGGATGAATCACATGAGATAATTGATTCTCCTTGGCAAAATGTGAATGATGATACTGTTGACTGGGTTAGACAAACTAGAGGAAGAATTTTGGGAAGAAAAGTTTGTTTTGGATATCTTGACTTTGAATGTCTTTGGAAAATAATAGAAACATTTATTTGTGAGGTTGGCAGGATTGTATTTATCATTAATAATCCCATTAATTTCATTTATTTACTTTCTTTTGCTCTGTTGGGTGGCCAACTAGCAAAGAGTTGATCTGAACATATAGATATACCATCTGTGATTGTTAGTAGATGACTTTGTTAATTGTGATCTTGGTAAGTTAAGCATTTCTATTATAAAATATTTTAAATAACTTAGCTTGGAAAGTGTAGTTTTCTATAAGCATATATTATTCATTTTAGTGCTTCTATTTCCCATATACCTTGACATATAATAGATGATTAATAAAGTTTTAGAAATTTGAGTCTAATGATGTTTGTTTAAATGACACCCACTTTTGTCCCCTTCCTGACTACCATTGTTAATTTTATGAATTTTAGAAAGCAACGATTCTTTTGTTGTGATAAACATAGACCAATCTGAAAATTTGGGTGTGAGGAAAAATCAGAATGTCACGTATTTTCTACATTTCAGAGGTAAGTCAATGGAAATAATCCTAATTTCAAACTTCAGTACTCAGAAAATATAAATTCCTTTAGGTTCCATGAAAAAGAGCTGATTACCTCTACTTGTATACATTTTTTGGCATAATTTTTATCTGTATTCTTTCTTCATAACTCATCCTTAGACATAATATTTCAATATTTTTCAAAGTATGTGGAATGAAAATGTGTATATATGTTTGAGTCAAGTCACTAGAGACAATCAACAACTTCAACTATATCAGGAGAAAAAAATCTGATTTTTCAACTTGGCTATACATGGCACTTTGAGAATGCTCCTTAAAAAAATCTGTAAATATTTTAAGTGAACTATCTTATTTTAGGCTTTTGTAGAATGTAAGTAGAAAGAACCTGTGGAGAAAATGTGGAAGGCAACTTCCCTTGACGGCAAGTTATTAGATTAATTCACATGTCAGTTTCATTTCATTAACATTTTAAACTCTTTTCTTTATGTCAGGAAAAACATCAGTCAAAATCACATACATAATCTGCTATTTTGAGATGATCATTCTACCTTTGCAGTAGCTTCTCATTTATGTTTTAAGTATGCCTCCTGCACATGAAAGGGTAATTCTAAACTGTTTTGTTTGTAATTTGTTTGTCTGGGTGTATTTTTGGTGTCTTCATTCTGTGTATTATGGTTTTATTAAATCAGTGATAACACAACATTCCAAATAGCTATCTCCTCTTATCTGGGAGCTGTTTTTCCTTTTTTTTTTTTAAGCTGCTCTTTCAAAGATACATTTTTAAAATATATATATATCAGCAAGGAAGGGAAAGGAAGAGAAAGATAGAAATGCCAATGATAAAAAACACAAAAGAAAAAAAAAAGAAAAGAAACAGCAATGATGAGAGAGAATCATTGTTTGATTGCCTCCTGCATGCCCCACACTCAGAAACTAGCCAGCAACCTCGGAAAGTGCCCTGACTGGGAATCAGACTGTGACCTCCTGGTTCAGAGGTCAACACTCAACCACTGAGCAGCACTGGCTGGGTTCAAAGATAATTTAAAACAACATTACATTGACCCAGACCTCTTCACTTACAGGTTTACATTAAACATTTTATATATGTTTAACATGAATTTTGATAAAAACTTATGTGAGTAATGCAAAGTTATTTCAATAAGAGATAGTGTTCTACCTCAAATAAAAGAGACTACACTGTTTGTTCAAACATCTGTGCATAGTTTTTGGATTTTTCATAATCCAAAATATGGAACATGGACTTGGAATGTTAACCATTTATTAATACAAGACATGATGAAAAGGTGATTTTTCAAGTAATAAATGCATAAATGTTATTCAACTTTTTGTTAAATACTGTGTAACTGGTGCTGGGAAAGAAAATCAGATTAATTGAATGGCTTCATTTGCAAGATTATAATAAAACCATTTAAGAAATACTTTGGGCCTGGCCAGTGTGGCTCAGTGGTTGAGTGTTGAACTATGAACCAGGAGGTCATGGTTCGATTCCCAGTCAGGGTACATGCCTGGGTTATGGGCTGATCCTACACATTCCCAGTGGAGGGCATGCAGGGAGGCAGCTGGTCAATGATTCTCTCATCATTGATGTTTCTGTCTCTCTCTCTCTCCCTTTCTCTTTGAAATCAATAAAAACATATTTTAAAAAGAAATATTTTGGTATTAAATTACACTACATCAAATTATGTCACTTAATATAAAAATCAGGTCCTTTATCCAGATTTGAATATATTTATTTCCACTTTTGTCTACTTGGCTTTATTATGTTTTATTAAAGTATGAGACAGTGTTATTGTATGCAGTCATGGTTTGAGTGTTGAAATAAAAGGTATGGCTAGTTATAAGCAATAACAGTCTACTCCCCCCCCCCCAAGCTTCCCACTCCTATTCATACACCATTTTTCTTTTTCATTTTCTGATTGAGTGATTTTTCTACGCTGTCTTCTAATTCACTGATCCATGCCTTGGCTTCCCCTAATCTGCTATGTATTCCTTCCAATGTACTTTTTTTGTTACTGCTATAGCATTCTTTATTTTCAACTGGTCATTTTTTCAGTTTCTATATCTTCTCTCCTGCTGTTGAGCATCCTTATAATCATTATTCTGAACTCTTTATCTGATATATTTCTTATCTCCATTTCATTTAGTTCTTCTGAAGAATTATTTTGTTCTTTTATTTTGGGGCTTGTTTTTTGTTTTGTTTTCTTTCTTTGTCTTCCCATTTCTGCTGCCTGTATGGGTTTGTTTCTATGTATTAGGTGGATCTGTTGTGACTCAGTCTTTTTAGAGTATCTCTGGTGGTCACATGCTGTTTGTGACTGGCCCTGAGTACCCTGTTTGGAGCTGTCAGCAATCTGCAGGCTGCAGTGGGGCTTGGTGCCTTTAGAAAGGACCAAGATGTACACCAAGATATGTTTTTCCTAGTCCTGGGTCCAGAAGCAGATCTGGCAAAGACTCAAAGTCTCCAGAGGTCTGCCTCTGCCTTCAGGCTGATTGTTATTCCCTGTCTCTTAATGAGACCACAGCAAAGGGGTAAACTCCAAAGGGTGAGTCAAGAGGTTTTCCAACAGGATTGGTCAACTGCTCTTCCCCCAACCCCAGGCAACAGCTGCTTCAGTCTTAAAGGTCTGTTTGAGAAATATCTCCTCTGAAGTATGTAGGGAAAAACTCAGAAACTGAGCAGCTGCCTTCTGAACTCTAACCTCCGAGTCCCTAACCTTGGATTCTCCTTACACAACTCTAGTCCTCTTTGCCTTCCCTCTGTTGGAGTCCACGAAATTTTGTGCATTTGGCCCTTTAAGAGGGTGCCTGCCTCTCCAGCCATCTTTCCTTGGCAGACAGCAACCCTGCTGTTTTTTACAGCCAGGTGTTATGTGGGTACCCTTCTCAGTTCTGGAGCTCTCTGAAGGGGGGCCCAGCTTGGGGTTTAGACCCCAGAGATCTCAGTAGGATTCCCTCACAGTTGACATATTCCTCCAGAACTTCAGCTGTTGTCTGTGGGAGCCCAGCCAGTCCTCTTGCACCTCTGTATTTCCTACCAGTCTCTATGTGGTCTTCACTTTATATCCTTGGTTATATGAGTTCTCTCCAGCCAGTCTTCAGTTCATTTTTCACGATAGTTTTCTATATTTTAGTTGTTATTATCATTTGGTCTTGGGAGAGTGTCAATGTAGCTTCCATTTAATCTGCCACCATTTTGGAAAGTATTTTTATATTTTAAACATGTTCCTTTTATTTTGTGAGGAAATATTATTATATTAGACACAGAGGCTACTGAGTGTGCATTATACATATAAAAGCACTTCTAAAAAATCTTAAGTTGTTCTGAACTGTGTAATGAAAGGAGAAAAATAACAGCAGATACTCAAACAAGGCACCAAGTATGAACCAAAGCATAATGATCACAAAGTTATGAACACAAAAACAGTGAAAAAAATAATCTACTATAAAAGGAAGCCAGAAGGAATTTGAACCATCTCTATAAAGAGAACTGAAATGCAGATATAACTTGATTTTGAGTAGAGTTAGTTTACTTCAAGTTATGAACACTAAGAATTTTCATGATTTGAGAAAAGAATTAAAATGTTTATGCAGAACCTAAAATGGAAATGATCAGACAGTATGTAATTTCCTTAAGAACCAAGTCTGTTGGTGATACAGTATATAGTGTGTGTGTGTTCATGAGATTATGCAGACATAAATTAGTCTCAATCTTGAGGTTAGAACTAGAAAGATAAAGTTGTCAAGAGCTTTACTAAATAAGACTCTGAATGTATAATATCTGAATGTATTAAAATGTTTGCATGCATGTTGTTATTATCAAAAGTTCCACATATTCTAATAAAATTGATTTTATGGCTTTTGGGTACGGGTGAACTACAGTGAAGGGTGGCCGGTATAGAAAACACAATCACAGTAAGGGTATGCTATTGGCCTCTGCTCAAAATCAAGTTATAGCTGCATTTCAGTTCTCTTTATGAAGAGCTGGCTCAAACTCCCAATAGTTTCCTTTTTATAGTGGACTTTTTTCACGGTTTTTACATTCATACCTGTCTGATCATTTTGCCTTTGTTCAGACTTGATTCCTTGCTTGAGTTTCTGCTGTTCTTTTCTTTAGCTAAATTCTTTAATTCCTGGGTAGTTGACATAAAAGCTAATTAGGGATGACGTTCAGTATCTTTTTGTATTAGAGCCATCTGTTTTGGTTTTATCATCATCTGGGATCTGAAGAATAAAGTAAAAATAATAAAAAAATATTTATTATTCTAAGTATGCTTAAGAATATGAAGGAATAAGTTGATAAAACAGTTTAAATCAATAAAGCATTTTATAGGTTAATCTTTGAGTTACACTAAATTTAGCCTAACATGTACAATCTGTGCAATGTTAAATGATAATTGTGACACAAAAAATACTTAATCAAATTTTACTGCTAATCAGGAGTACATGTATTAAGCATTATCTCATATCATAATATTTGATGTTACTGTAGAATATGTGCCCAATTATTTTTTTAAATAATATATTCTATTAAGATGCATGTGTGGACACTGATATAAGACCTAAATTATCTTCATTAAATCTAGTAGAAAGTCTTCATCAATAACAATCTAGACTATTATAATATTGTACTATGTTCACTAAAGTTTTTTTCTTAATAATAAATGAAAGAAGGAGATGCAAAGTAAAAATTATTTCAATATTGGAAATAAAAGTAGCAAATATGAATGAGTTTCATAACAAAGTAATTTCTATCTCTAAATTTCAGTATTTTCTCAATTTCATTTTCAGGTTCTTCATTTGTAGTATACAGAAATGCAATTATTTTATAACTTCCTTTAGGTACAATTTATATACCATAAATTCTCCAATTTTAAGTGTGCAGTTCAATGACTTTTCGTAAATAAACTAAGTTGTGAAGCCTTCACTAAAATCTAACTTTTTAATGTAATCATAATTACTTTTTTCATGTGCTTTTTGTTTATTTGTATATCTTCTTGGATGAAATTTCTATCGGATCTTTTGCCCACATTTAATCAAGTTGTGTTCTTCTAGAGTTGAAAGGGTAATTTATGTATTCTGAATACAATTCCCTTATCTGATATAAAATTAGCAAGTATTTTCCCCAGGTTGTGACTTATATGTGACTCTCCATTCTGTTCCATTAATCTATATGTCTCTACTGTGGTCAGTACTACACTATCTAGATAAGTGCAGATTTCTGAGAAAGTTTGATAGTCAGAATAAATTCCCTAATTCCTTCTAATTTTTAAGATTATTTTGGTTGTGCTGGGTCCTTTAGCTTGCCATGTGAAATTTATTTGTCAATTTCTGCAAAACAGGCAAGTGACATTTTAGTAACAATGTGATTGAATTTTTAGATCTGTTAAGATTATTGACATCTAATCAATAATGAACCTTTGAATCTATTTACATGGAATATCTCTAATTATTTAGATACTCTTTAGTTTCAATAATGTTTTCTAGTTTTCAGTGTACAAGTCTTACCGTACTTTTTTATTTTGTATTAATCACTCTCTTCTGATCCATGCTGAAGATATGCTAATAGCTTCTCAATTTTTATTTCTTTTTTTAATTTTCTTTTTTTGTTGTTTATTGGTTTTTAGAGGGGGAGAGGGAGAGAGAGACTGATTTGTTGTTTTACTTATTTATGCATTCATTGGTGGTTTCTTGTATGTACCCTGATTAGGATTGAACACAACCTTGCTATATCGGGATGATGCTCTAACCAACTGAGCTATCTGGCCAAGGCCTCAATTTTTCTGATTCTCCATTTCTTATAAAGAGAAGTGGAATTGATTTTTTAGGAATTTTATTGAGGTATAATTCATATAGCATAAGATTCATGGTTGTTAAGTATAAAAATCTACACATTTTAATAAATCTAATTTTTAATAATACTAGCATTGCAAGGAGAAACCTTGGACCTGCTTCCAGTCACTTCTCTATATTTTCTTTCTCTAGACATTTTATATCCAATATATGATTTTCAAAAGTGTTCTGGGTCAGTGACTTATTACTACTCTTTCTTAATATTGATATTCATTGTCCAAAATGTTCTAATTTTGAAATGCAAATTCATTTCTTTTTGTGTGTATGATTTTGATGTTGTATCTAAGCAATTGTTGCATATTTCTGGGCCACAAAGATATACTACTCCAATGTCTTCTAATCGTTTTAAAGTTTTCACTTTTACTTATAAGTTTATTATCATTATTCATCAATTGTTTTTGGGAGAGGGGGTTGAATTATGGTTCTTTAGTCATTCTTCCCATGATGATGTGGCATCATTTCAACATATTTTATGGATAAAACTATCATTTCTGAATGTAATCATTTGGCAACTTTGTCAAATGTCAGTTATTGAAAAATACATACATTTATTTTGGACTGGAAATTCTATTCAATTAGCCTATATTTATATCCTATTACCAGTATCACTTTCTATAATAAATTTTGAAATCAGCAGGCTTTCATCCTGCCCTTTGCTCTTTTTTTCAAGATATTTTAGCCTGTTCTGGAACCTTGACATTAATATTATATATGAATTTTAGTTTCATTTAAATTTGCATTTCCTGCTGGTTAGTTTTTGTGGATCTTTTCAGGTGTCTTGATTGTTAATATAACTGCTTATTTTGAAAGGTCTCTTAAAATTTTTGCCTCTATTTAAATTGGGTTATTTGTGTTCCTCTTCTTAAGTAAAGATGGTCCTTCTATGTTCTGGAATCACATTATTTGTTATATTATTTTATTTATTTACTTATTTATAAATATGTTTTTATTGCTTTCAGAGAGGAAAGGAGAGGGAGAGAGAGATACAAACATCAATGATGACAGAATCATTGATCGGCTGCCTCATGCATGCTCCCCACTGGGGATTGAACCATGTCCTGGTTCATAGGTCGATGCTCCACCACTGAGCCACACCTGCCAGCCAGGCTATTATATGATTTTAAAATAAGTTTCTAGTTGGTTCTTGTCTTTGCTGTTTATTGATGGAGGCTTTAGGTTTGCGATGGTTTTAAATTTTCTAAATTCTAATCCAATTTGCCTTCCCTGCATCTTCGTATACATGTTAGAAGATCCATTTATGCAAAAAACTCTTTTTGGTATTCTGACAATAATGACCTTGAATTTGTATATCTATTTGGGAATATTGACAAGTGAGACATATTGATTCTTCAAATCCATGAATCTGGACTCTTTATGCATTTATATAATCTTTTATTGCTTTCTGTTATGTTTTATAGTTTTCAGTGTACAAATATTGCTCATCTAAAATTAATTTTATAATAAATCTCTTTCATAGTATTAACAATGGCAATGTGTTCTCAATTTCAACTTCAAATTATACATTGCTATTATATAGAAATGCAATTGATGTTTTAAAATGAGATAGTTTGCATAATATTTACCCATTACATGTATAATTCCATGATTTCTTTTTAAATATACCAAGTTTTGAAATCCTCAGCAAAATCTAAATTTTAGAAATTATATTATTGCATAGAGAAAACTTGAGCCTATTTGCTATTACTCCTCCTTTTTACCTGAAAGTCTGAGCAACCACTAATCTACTCTATCTCTATCGCTTTGCCTTTTCTCAATAATTCCTATAAATGGAAATCATGCCATGTATGGTCTTTTGTTCCTGGCTTCTTTCATGTAGCAATTATCACAAGGTTGTTTCTTCCTAGTATAGAATCATATGCCTTTGTATGTATGCAAAACTTTTTGATCAGCTATTCACTCACTGAAGGACATTTCATTTTCTCACTTTTTGGTTATATGTATAATGCTTCTACACAGCTTTGCCTATCAGTCTGGATGGACTTATGTTTCACTTTTATTCTGTAGAAACCTAGTTGCTCAATTGCCAAATATTATGAAAACTGCTTCTCAAAGTGGCTGTAACTGTTTTTATTCACAACAGAAAGGCTTGAGAGTTCCCACTTATAAAAAGGAATGATCTGTTGATGTACGCAACAACTTGGATGCATATCTAGAGCATTGTGTTAAGTGAAAAAAAGTCAATGTAAAAAGTTATATGCTATAAGATGCCATTTCTAAAGTTTTGAGAAGACAATGTGTTAGAAATGGACTTAGATCAGTGGTTTCTAGGTGTTTGGCAGGATAGGAAAAGCTTCTAGAGGGAGATAGATGTGGATATGAAAACTCCAAATGAGTGAACCTTGAGTGAAGGTTTCATTCTTTATCTTGACTTTGTTAGTAGATGCACGAATCTGCACATGTACTAAAATCATATAAAGCTAAAAACACTCACACAGGCCCTGGCTGATTTGGCTTGGTGGATAGAGTATTGACCCATGGATTGAAGGGTCCCTGGATAGATTCCAGTCAAGGGCACATACCTGAGTTGCAGGCTCGATCTCCAGTTACGGGACCCTGTGCAGGAGGCAAGCAATCAATATATCTCTCACACTGATGTTTCTCCCTCTCTCTCTCCCCTTCCCTTACACTCTCTCTGAAAATTAATGGAAAAATGTCCTCAGTTAAGGATTAAAAAATAATAATAGCACTCACACAGGAATATAAATAAGACTACAGATGATAATAGTCAATATTTTAATATACTGGTGGTGGTATTATACTACAGTTTGTGTGTTTGCTAAAAACCTCATAACAAAATTTACTACATTAACGATTTCCAAGTGTCCATTTCAGTGATATTAAGTATATTCACATTGTTATGCAACCGATTTCCAGAACTTTTCATCTTGAAAAACTGAAACTCTACACCCATTATACAACAAGTTATGAGCACTAAGACATAAAGGTCAAGGGTCAGGTAGATCTGAACAGAGGTGGGGCTATCTTGCTACTGAAGGAATCCAAAAGAGCGGGACCTGGTAGTTTTTTTGGACCCTGGTGAGAATGGGGTTAGGCCAGATACAAGAGATAAGAGCTAAGAATGGAAAAGTATTGAATTCTGCATCTGAATTTTTTAAAATATATTTTATTGATTTTTTTTACAGAGAGGGATAGAGAGTTGGAAACATCGATGAGAGAGAATCATCAATCAGCTGCCTCTTGCACACCCCCTACTGGGGATGTGCTTGCAACCAAGGTACATGCCCTTGACCGGAATTGAACCTGGTACCCTTCAGTCCGCAGGCTGACGTTCTATCCACTGAATCAAACCAGTTAGGGCTGCATCTGAATGTTGAAAAGTGTCTCCAAGTTTTCCCTTTTCTCTCCCCAGTAAGGAGGGCTTAGCAGAGGCACCTGAAGATGACTTCTGTCCAAAGCCTCAGGTATATAGACCTAGAAATGAAGGCACAGGGGCTAGGAATATACCATAAATATGTGAACTAGCATGTCCAGCCACAGGTCTGAGGCTTTGGCTGCAACTCCCTTCAGAGACTGAGATGTATTGACTGCACCAAGTCTGGTTTGGGGAGGACTGCTTTCCCTCACGAGGCCTGTCTGCTAAAGCCATTGTAATGGCCTATGGTCAGGCCTGAACAATCCCACATAGGTTATCTAGGAGTTGGACTCTTCAACAAATTATTCATTTGCGCTCTGAATTTAACACATCTTGTGAAGTTTGCCTACGGCTTACAAGATACTTGCCTTACTTATTATTGATTCTTAACAAATCCTGTGAGCTTCACCTATATTACCTAAGCTCCTTGCTTAACTTATTCTCTATGCTTAACACTTTCTATGAGTTTCATCTATTCCATTTGTTTACTTGCCCTCTATAGCAGATTTGAATGTTCTCAATACAGAAAACTGATGTTGCCAATGTATTTATTTTCTACATTTTTTACGTAAAAATTGTTCAAGAGGGAAAATGAAAATTGAACTCTAAAAATAAGGGGGGAAAGCTGATATAGTAACTCAATGTCATTAAGATATTAGTTTTCTTCCCTGATTGGTTTGGCTCAGTGGATAGAGCGTCGGCCTAGGGACTGAAGGGTCCCAAGTTCGATTCCAGTCAAGAGCATGTACCTTAGTTGTGGGCACATCCCCAGTAGGGGGTATGCAGGAAACAGCTGATAGATGTTTCTTCTTTCATCCATGTTTCTAACTCTCTATCCCTCTCCCTTCCTCTCTGTAAAAAATCAATTAAATACATTTTAAAAATATATCAGTTTTCTTGTAGCTTCTTGAATCACCATCCTGATTGAGTTTTGTCCTCCTAATTTCAAGATGGCTATTGTATTTCCAAACATTACATATTTGTCCATGAAGAGGAAAGAAAAAATTAGTACTTCTATTGGTGAAGCAAATATTTTTCAAAATATTTTCATATTCTGCTCCATCAGTCAGAAAGGTCCATGCTGGAAATCTTTGGTGGAGTGGCTATTCCTGTTCTGATTCTTAACAAATCCCATTTGTGAACTAGATTTATGTTAGTGACCTTTTCCCACTTTCTTACTGGATTGTTAATTTTCTTAGTATTGAGTTCGGAGAAGTCTTAAATATTCTTTTTTTATTGAGATAGTAGAGGCCCAATGCACAAAATTTGTGTAAGCAGCTTGGCCCTCACAGCCCTGGCTTCTTCTGGAAGTTTGTCTGGAAGGTCATTCGACTGTCCAGTCTAATTAGCATATTATGCTTTTATTAGCTTTTATTATTATAGATAATTGACATATAACATTGTTTAAGCTTGAGGTATACAACATGTTGGTTTTATATGTTTACATATTTGTCAGATATGTGATTTCCCAATCTTCTTCCAAGTTTGTGGTTTGCCGTTTAATCTCCTTAGCAGTATATTTCATAAGGCAAAAAAAAAAAAATTGGTAATGTTCAAGTTATTCATTTTTTTTATAGATTGAGATTTTGGTGTCATGTCTTAAAACTCTGCTTAATCCTAGGTCATGAATATTTTTATCTGGGTTCTCTTCTAATACTTTGATAGTTTTGCATTTTACATTTAAGTTTGTAATTTATTTTGAGTTAATTTTTATATAAGTTGTGATACTTAGATTGAGGTTTTTTTCTTTTTCTTTTTGACTAATGAAGTCTAATTATTCATGCACTGCTTGTTGAAAAGACTACCCTTCTTCCACTGAATTGTTTTTACATCTTAGAGAAAATCAATTTGTGTGGGTCTATTTTTCCTCTTTCTTCCATTACATTGTTCCTTGTGTCTCTGTCAATATCACACTGTAGCTATATAACAATTCTTATCATCAAATACTATGATTCCCTTTTTAAAATTGTTCTAGTTCACATTAGCTTATTTATTCAGCTCCAATAAAAGTGTTTTTAGGTTGCCTACACTGCGTTTACATAGCATTACATACATGTATAATATATACCACTCATTCCTAGCTTTACCTAAAAGGACATACTAAACACACACAAAAATGGAAAATATAATTTTCTTTTCTTTATAGCTTTAGAATTCAAAAGCAAAAAAGAATGTTATGGTTGAATTTTCTTGCTCATCATGTTAAAAATGAGGAAACATAGACCTAGCGATTGTGTTTATGAACCTGAATTTTCTGGCTTTATTATGTGAGCTGCAGTAATTAATGTGCAACATCCAGTACATTTGGTTGTGATAAAATAATTGTTTGCAACATGGAAACACAAAATCAAATATAAATGATCACAAAGCGTTTAAAAAAGTTTATTAAACTAAATGATTTTGTTACTTTTTAGATTGATCTAATCCATCCACAATTCTAGCATTTTATTATCACAAGCATTACTAGTATAGTGGAAGTTCACTTACTTTAGAGTCAGAAGAAAGACCTATGTTTAAACCAAATATATGCCGTTTGCTAACTTTGTGATTTTAAATATAGCTCTTAAATCTTATCATACTTAGATTTCTATACAAATGATATAATCACTAACTCATAAAATCAGAAGTAATACGTGGGATGTGTTGGTGTGTTGGTGTGTGTTTGTGTGTGTGTGTGTGTGTGTGTGTGTGTGTACGTACATGCGTACACATCCAACGATGTGTGTTGTTCATTAAAATGCCTGGCAAACAGTAGGACATATGTACTTATTTTTCTTTTAAAGAGTCATATGTTCATGAGCCAGTAAGTCCATGGAAAATGAAATGAAGGGCACATATGAGGGTGAAGTAGATAGACATCTTTCTCTGACACTGTGTTATCACCCAGTATGTTTGTTTATAGCATCCCTGATTATAATATTTTATTCTAATGAATAGAACATGGCAAAATGATGGGATATCACATGTGATTAGATGGCAGAAGTCTGTGCTTTTTATTGTGCTGCAACTCTTTTTTGTTGTTGTCACTCTCTTTTGCCCTCTTTTTTAAAAAAATATATTTTATTGATTTTTTTACAGAGAGGAAGGGAGAGAGATAGAGAGCTGGAAATGTCGATGAGAGAGAAACATCGACCAGCTGCCTCTTTCACACCCCCTATTGGGGATGTGCCCGCAACCAACGTACATGCCCTTGACCGGAATCGAACCTGGGACCTTTCAGTCCGCAGACTGACGCTCTACCACTGAGCCAAACCGGTTTCAGCCTCTTTTGCCTTCTTAGTTGATGATAAAGCAATCTGCTATGTTGTGAGATGCTCTGTCAAGTAGAGCCACATTGCAAGAAACCAAAGGAGACCTCTAGCCAATAGCTCATGAGGACCTAAGGTGTTAATACAATAGTCCACAGGAAACTCAATGCTGCCAAACACCACATGACTAAAGTAGGAAGCAGATCCTTCCCGGTTGAGCCTCTATGAAGCCTTGGGAGAAACCCAAAGCCAGAGAAGGCAGATAAAACGTGTTTGGATTCCTGATTCACAGTAACTATGAGATAATTAATGTTGGTTTAAGCCACTAAGTTTTGGGAAAATTTGTTACATAGCAATTAATAACTCATACAAATAAGTTTTTCATACTTTTTTTTAAAGTTTTATTTTTTTTTATTTATTTTTTTAAATATATTTTATTGATTTCTTATAGAGAGGAAGAGAGAGGGATAGAGAGTTAGAAACATTGATGAGAGAGAATCATTGATCAGCTGCCTCCTGCACACCCCCCACTGGTGATGTGCCCACAACCAAGGTACATGCCCTTGACCGGAATCAAACCTGGGACCCTTCAGTCCGCAGGCTGACGCTCTATCCACTGAGCTATTCATACTTTTTAAGACTGTTTTATTCTGGTGATATGTCGGGCTAGAACCCTGTATCAAAGGGAAATGTGACCTTGAAGCACTTACCAAAATACTAATGGTGAAACCTTAATCTTGGTAATTCAGAGGAAAATATAGGTTGGCTCCACTTTTTTTTTTTTTTTTTTTTTTTTACTAAGTCTTACTTTGTCAAGATTTAAGCAAACAGCAATGAGAAAAAAAAATCATGTTTATTACTGAAGTCAAAGACAAATCATGTTATCACAGAATGTATGCAACAGTGAAAATGCTTTCATTCTCACTTCAAATCTTTGTTAAGAAAGAGAACATACCCATGTTAAAATATTTACAGAGTGAAAATGGAAAGTTTCACACAACTCTCTATTCCAAATAAAACTTGGTGTACTCTATGGCCTATGAAAAGATAAGTGTGTGTTTTCTTTTTTTCTTTTTTTTCTTTTTTGGTTTGATTTTGTTTCTCTGCAATGAAGATTTTAAAAACAGAGTGTTAGATCCCTAGGACTGCTGTAAGGAAGTATAATAATCTTGGTGGCTTAAAACAACAGGAAGTTATTCTCTCTAAGTTCTGGATGGTAGAAGTTTGAGATCAATCTCTTGGCAGAGTCTGACTCTCTAAGAAGCCTCGGGGAGAGGATCCTTCCTTTTCTCTTCCAGCCTCTGGTAGCCCCAGGTGTCCCTTAGTTTGTGACAACATGACTTCTATTTGTGCCTCCATCTTCACTTAAGTGTCTTTTCTTGTGAGTCTGTTTTCAGATGGCATTCTCCAGCCTGTGGGTGTCTGAAATTTCCCTCTTCTTATAAGTACACTAGTCATATTGGATTTTTAAAAATATATATATTTTTTATTAATTTCAGAGAAGGGAAAGAGAGAGATAAAAACATCCATAATGAGATAGAATCATTGATTCGCTACCTCCTGCACACCCCACATTGAGGCTGAACCCACAACCAGGGCATGCATCCCAACAGGGAATTGAACCATGACCCGCTCCCTGGTTCACAGGTCGACACCCAACCACTGGGTCATGCCAGCTGGGCTAGTCATATTGGATTAAGACTCGCTACAATCATCTCATTGTAACTTGATTACATCTGCAAAGATCTGTTTCCAAATAAGTTAACATTTTAGATTCCTGGGGTTAGAACTTCAGCATATCTTGTCTCTTGTCACAGTTCAACCATTACCAAGTAGTATTCCTTTCCTTTGTCTTATAGTCTTTTTTTCCCACATCTGTCTTTGGCTTTTTCACATCATTCAACTTTTTTATGCTGATCAAATAAATCGTTCTTGTTTAATATAACAAAAAGTTTCTGTAATATAACTGTCTACTATACCACTTTCCCTGTAATATTTTAATTGTTGTATCTTTCAAGAGATTATGGTCATTTTGTACCAGGGTTTTCTTTACATAATTCAGTAAAATAATATATTTATCTTAAATGAGCATTTTAAAAAGCTTACCTGTTAAATGAGAATATGATTTACTTTATTATACCTGGTCTAAACATTCCAAATTTTATTATAATTTTAGGCGTTCTGTGTGTTGTGAGTTTCTCAATCACAGATGTTAATATAGGGTGGTTGGGTTGTCAGCCAGATGTTTTCCTATTATCCACAAGTCGATTGATATTACACCCCTTCTAGAGGGTGGGAGAATAAAATTATATTATCCCAAAGGAGCAAACTATAAAAGTAGTCTGAGTGGCAGGCATGCAGGAGGCAGCCTATCAATGGTTCTCTCTCATAATTGATATTTCTATCTCTCTCCCTTCCTCTCTGAAATCAATTAAAATATATTTTTTTAAAAGTATTCTGTATGCATTAACCAAATATATATACTTACAGATTGTCTTCTACTCACTGAATTAATTAGAAGTAGCATTGTTAATTGAAAGATTATAGACTTTAGAGTCAGACAAACTTGGATTTCAACACTTGCTTTTTTATGTACTAGTAATTCTAAATATTAATTTCTTTCATCAATTAAATGGGATAACAGGACCTAAAGACATGTTCTAAAGATTAAATATGATGGTATTAATACATGCTTTTGATAATATTGATAAAATGTCCTTAATTCCTAGCAATTATATTTAATAAAATTCAGACACCACCCTCTCAAAAAACCAATCAGGGCTTCTGTTTTTCTTATGTAAAATGAATATAGTCTCACCCACCAATCCCAACCCTTTCATGAGTGGAGCAACCACTCCATCCCACCCCACCCTCGCCAACTCCTCAATGAAGCTCCCAGCTTGCCTCAACCCCTCTGTGAGCAGACCGAGTGGCCCTCCATACCTATCATAGTGGCGAATGGGGTGTTCTGCCCTTCCCCTCCACCAGCAGAGCAGCACCTGGCCCTTCTAGCCCTCTGTACCAGTGGAGTGGCCAGAATGCTCCACCACCTTGACATGTGACCAGCCTACACTCAGGGACCTGCCACCCTGAACCAACATGCCCAACCTAGTGCCCTTGGACAACTGGCCCTGCCAACATGACCCAAAGCCCCCAGACGCACTGACCTGCTACTGTTATCCACTGCGCCTGACCCAGCAGGTTAAATGTCCCTGGCACCTGACACTGCTCTATAGATGTGACGTGATGCACCACAGACTTGCCATAGCACCCCGGTGTACCTAACTCAAAGATAGGATCCAAATCAAATCAGAATGAAAGTGGCGAAATAACACTTGACACCACAGAAATACAAATAATAGCAATCAAATACTATGAACAACTTTGTGCCAATGAGCTGGACAATGTGGACAAAATGGACAAATTCCTAGAAAAATACAATCTTCCAAAACTGAATCAGGAAGAAACAGAAATTCTGAATATGGCAATAACAACCAATGAAATTGAAGGAGTAATAAAAAACCTCTAGCTAACAGAAGCCCTGGCCTCTATGGCTTCACAGGAGAGTTTTACCAAACATTCAAAGACGAACACTTAGCCTCCTCAAACTATTCCAAAATATCCAAGAGGAAGGAGAACTTCCAAGCTCTTCATGAGGCCAGCATTAACTAACACTACAAATAAAGAAAATTACAGGGCAATATCCTGATGAATTTAGATGCTAAAATCCTCAACAAAATATTAGCAAATTGGATCCAGTAATATATTAAGATCATACCACATGACCAAGTGAGATTTATTCCAGGAATGAAATGCTGGCACAATGTTTGCAAATCAATAAAGGTGCTACATCATATAAAGAAATTAAAAGATGAAAAATCACATGATCACATTAATAGACACAGAAAAAGCATTGGACAGAATTCCACACCCATTTTTGATAAAAAAAAAAACTCTCAGCAAGGTGGGAATAGAAGGATAGTACATCAACATAATAAAGGCCATATATGACAAACCTACAGCCAACATCATACTCAATGGGCATAAACTAAAACCATTTACCCTAAAAACGAACAATATAGGGTTGTCTGTATTCATCACTTTTAACATTTGAAGCCCGGAGCATGAAATTCATGCACAGCACTGGGAGCCAGGGGGTATCTTCAGCCCAGTATGCATCCTCTCCAATCTGGGACATCTCTCTCACAATCTAGGACTGCTGGCTCCCAATCGATTGCCTGCCTGATTGCCCCTAACCGCTTCTACTTGCCAACCTGATCACCCCATAACTACTCCCCTGCCAGCCTGATTGACGCCTAACTGCTCCCCTGCTGGCCCAGTCACCCCTCTAACTGCCTTCCCCTGCCGGCCTGGTTGCCCCCAATTGCCCTCCCCTGCAGGCCTGGTCACCCCTAACTGCCCTTCCCTGTTGGCCTGATCTCCCACAGTTGCCCTCCCCTGCTGGCTATCTTGTGGTGGCCAACTTGTGTCCACATGGGGGTGGCCATCTTTGACCACAGGGGGCCAGCCATCTTGTATTTGGAGTGATGGTCAATTTGCATATTACCTCTTTATTATATAGGATAGTAACAGAAGACCTAGCTACAGTGATCAGACAAGAAGAAAACATTAATGGCATCAAAGTTAGAAAGGAGGTGAAAATTCATTATTTGCAGATGACATTATATTCTACATAGAAAACACTAAAGACACCTAAAAAACTACTAGATATAATAAATTATTTTGACATTGTAGTAGGATATATAATTAACACTCTGAAATAGAAGTATGTGTGTGTGTGTGTGTGTGTGTGTATGCCTAAGTGACCATTACAACCAAACAACCAGAACAATTGGAATGTTTGAGGCCTATTGGGGCAACAACTAGGGGAGAGGGGCCACGGGATGTTGGCTGTGAGAGTACACTGACCATCAGTGGACAGCTCCTGTGTTGAGCTGTTGGTCAGTGGGTGTCATAATGACTGGTTGACTTGTCATTCCAATTGTTCTGGTTTTTCGGTTGTAACGGTCACTTAGGCTTTTATATATAGAGATTGATTTCAGAGAGGAAGAGAGAGGGAGAGAGAGAGAAACATCAATGATGCGAGAGAATCATTGATAGGCTGCCTCCTGCATGCCTCCTACTGGGGATCAAGTCTACCACCTGGGGATGTGCCCTTAACTGGAATCAAACCTCGGACCCTTTAGTCCACAAGCCAACACTCTTATCTACTGAGCCAAGCTGGAGAGGGCTTAATCAATTAGTGCCAAATTTACACACATAGGGGTTAGAAGAAAGGGCGGGGTCTTTTGAATTAAAACCAAATGTACAGTAAGAGAAACCTCAGACAACTAGATTCATACTCTAACAGGAAAGCCAAAGGCACACTTTGAACATGAAACAAAAGCTCAGTGAATTAAATGTGATAACCAGAGAGAGTGTCAAACTCATGAGACATAGTACGCCTTACCCAACGTCAAGTTTACTTCATTTTAAGAAGGGTCTCGGGTTCGATTCTAGTCAAGGGCACATGCCTGGGGTTGTGGACTCAATCCCAGTAGGGGGTGTGCAGGAGGGAGCCAATCAACAATTCTCTCTCATCATTGATGTTTCTATCTCTCTTTCCTTCTCCCTTTCTGAAATCAATTAATATATATATATATTTAAAGAAGGGATACTGGACAAGCAGCAACACAGCATGCACAACAATGTTGTGGTGATCTGGTGATTCATAACACCATTTCTAGTGCCCCTATCACACCATCTTTAGAACATTCGTGATCACACTAGGTGAGATTGGATTAGCGCAGAACACTTCAGTTTAGGAAATTCAGTAGCTCTGAGAGCTCTTTAACTTTTGTACCTGGCTAGCCATGTAGCTCCTTCAGGGTAAAAAAAGGTAGCTCCACTCTCTGGTGCAACTGCATCTCATCACTATTAGTTACACATCACTTGATAAACTGCCTTGACAACGAAGGTACTTGGTCTGATTCATAGTGCCCAGGAGAGGTTCTTGGATCTCATATACAACCATAAATTCCTGGAGCTAGTGTTGCAAGGAAAATTGGACTAGGTTAAAATCCTCAGGCATTTTTGAACATAGGATGGTCACAAAACCCACTGCAATGTCAGGAATAGCTGTTCCAATAGAACAATAATTCATGTTTTTTTCTACTAGGTATCATATGATGGATACAACCTTCTGCCTTTAGTTACAGTGGCTTTTTGCTGGTCTTTAGACTCGCAGGGGTCCTCAAACTTTTTAAAGTGGGGGCCAGATCACGGTCCCTCAGAGAGCTGGAGGGCCGGACTATATGAACTACTAATTCCTACTGTAACACCTCGGCTGCGCTCACTGCCCAAAAAACCTGGCGGGCAGGATCAGACTCCTCTGCGGGCCGCATGTGGCCTGCAGGCTGTAGTTTGAAGACCCCTGCGAGGGTCAGGTTGGAGACAGAGATGATATAAGAAACTCAGAACCTGAGATTTGAAGCATTTCCCTTAGCCCTGAGATTTTAACGGCATGTCATGCCTCTCCCGTGGTTTTCACCTGCCTTTCCTTAGTTGAATATGAGATTCAGTCTTTAACTTGGCACCAATGATTAATTTGTAAGGATTTGTATAAAGCTGCTGCCTGCTTAAAAACCTCTTTCAACTCTGAGCATAGATATTGCTATAAATCTGGGATATGAGAACATTTGTCAGCCAATCTGACATTTCCCAACTTCTGAACCTAAAATTCTGTACAAATATTCTTGTAAATGAAAATTTAAAAAGAAAAGCAATTACAGGTTGTCTAAAAAGTATTGTGTTTTAGAAAATTTAAGGTTTATTGTATGCCATTTCTGTGAACGTTCACTGATTTCTTCCCATTCTGTGTGAGGATAGATGTAAATTTCTAAATGAAACGCAAACCAAATTAAAAAATGAAAACCAAATAAATCACCATGATACGCTTAATTGTTTTGTTCCTTTACTTACAGCAAAGTGTGTTAAATATTAAGACTTTCTTTAATTATAGTTTTTTTTAAATATATTTTTATTGATTTCAGAGAGGAAGGGAGAGGAAGAGAGAGATAGAAATATCAATGATGAGAAAGAATGACCAACCAGTCACCTCCTGCATGCTCCCCGACTTGGGATTGAGCCCACAACCAGGGGATGTGCTCTTGACCGGAATTGAACTCAGGACACTTCAGTCTGCAAGCCGAAGCTCTATCCACTGAGCGAACCCAGCCAGGGCTTTAATTTTAGTTTTGAACATCAATGAAGAGAGTTTGTACAACATGATAGGTAGAGCACAAAGTAAATAAGTATACAGTATACATATTGACTATGGAAGTCATAATAATATCTATAAATAATAGATTCTTCAGTTATAGAATGAGGATGAGATGGTTCAAAAATAATGAGGCACATGTTTTTTCCCCCCTTTAATTCCTCAGAAAAAGCCTGCTTAATTAAAGGTATTTATTACAACTTGATCAAAAAATTCAAATTCTGTGTCTGACATAGCTACTCTATCTAGGCCTTGTGGGTCTGAAGATTTTGACTTGTTAATGAAGTCATCAAAGGAATAGGCTAAGTCTTTAGTTCAAACTGTTTGTTCCAAGATGCTCTGCAAAATGTGCTCCAGGCTTTTCCAAGGCGACTCTTTCATTTTTTTTTTCTCTCTTAACTTTTAACTAAAGCCTACTTGTCATGCTTAATTAAACATTTGAATCAAATTAATGATTTTGTAACCAGACTTGTGTGTAGGATGTAAATTTCAAAATTAGCAATGGGGCATTAATTGAAGAGACAAATTGTTCTTTATAAAATATGATTCTCTTTATTTGCCTTCAAAATTACAATATATAGAGAGTCCTGGCTGGTTTAGATCAGTGGTTAGAGTTGTCGGCTCATGGACCAATGGGTCACAGGTTCAATTCCTGGTTAAGGGCATTTACCTGGGTTGTAGGTGCGATCTCCAGCCTCAGGGCAGGAGTGGGAGGCAACCAATCGATGTATCTTTCTCATTTCTCTCTCTCTCTCTCTCTCTCTCTCTCTCTCTCTCTCTCTCTCTCTCTCTCTCTCTCTCTTTCTCTCCCCTCCTCTCCTTCCCTTCCTCCTTCCTCCCTTCTACTCTCTCTAAAAGAAAAAAGAAAAAACAAACACTGAGAAAATATCCTCAAATGAGGATTTAGAAAAAACAACCACAATATATAGAAGCTAGGAATGGACATGAAAATTGTCCAAATTTATACACAGGTTAAAAATGAGAAATATCCCACCATGCTTAGCAAAGAGAAACAACTGATATGTGTGTGTGTGTGTGTGTGTGTGTGTGTGTGTGTGTGTGTGTATTTATACTCAAACTCCTTTCATTTAATTGGGATTTTCTTTTTTTGTCCATCCATTCTCTACTTCTATGTAAACCATAAACATAGTTATGTAAGAAAATGCCTGATGAATTCTTCGTACTGATTCTTATTATCTTAGAACATCAAGAATGATTCTTGTCAAAGAAAGCCTGTTGTTGAAAAATGACATCCATCTGCTCAATTTTTTATTGGCCTACTGATAATTCACTTTGAGATAATCTGGGTCAGGACCTCTTACTCTGCACAGAAATGCAAATTATGCAAATAGGGTAACTGATTCACATAATGTTACACTTTGGGAGTACTAACTCTCTTAGTTTTAAAGAAGGACCAGAAGTCAAAGTAATATATACAGTCAGCCCTCCATATCTGTGGATTCCACATCCATGGATTCAACCAATCGTGGATCAAAAATATTCAGGAAAACAAAATGTTGCTGATGTGTATTATATAATTAGACCTATTATGGTTGTGTCTATGTTGAATATGTTCAGACTTATTTTTGTTATTGTTCCCTAAACAATACAGTATAACAATTATTTACATAGAACTTCCATTGTATTAGGTATTCTATCTAGAAATGATTTAAAATATACGGGAGGATGTACATAGGTCAGCAATTTTCACCCTTTTTCATCTCATGGCACACATAAACTAATTACTAAAAATTCTGTGACACACCAAAAATATATTTTTTGCTGATCTGACAAAAAACAGGCATAACTGATTCATTTACATTGGATGGCTATTGTATTGGCTGTTGTCATTTTTTAATTTGACAATCTAAGGCAAAAGAGGTTAATGTCCCTGGCTAATTAATCAGGTATTGCATATTTTAAAAATCTTTGCAACACACCAGTTGAAAGTTGCTGTCTTAGGTTATATGCAGATACTAAGCCACTTTATATAAGGGACTTGAACATCTGCAGATTTTGGTATCTGTGTGTGGGGGGGGGGGGCGGGGGGGGTCCTGGAACCAATCCTTGTGTACAACTGTGCTCTGTGTCTTTAATTTGATTTTCTATATTATTATGTCAAGCAATGTTTTCATGTCCTCATAGATAATACTTAAAAGATTCAACTGCTAAAAATACTCCAGGTCTTGTAATCGACAAGTAAAAAAATATGTGCAGGAGCTAGTACAAATTTCTGCATGTGTCTTGTAGAGTATCATACAATACAGTTTTTAAATGTCAATTACTGTCATTTTACATTAAAGACAAAGCTTGCAAATGAAGACTTAATCTCTTTATTGTTGACAGCCTGTGGGTGGGAAGCTATGTAATTTAACCACCTTAAATAATTCCCAGAGCAGTTTCCAGTTTCAAAGGTAAATTGACTTAATTCTCTTATCCTTAGAATCACCAGAATTCTATCTTATACACAGATTGAATTTTGTCACGTGTGCATTCAAACAGCTGTTCATGTTTTCAAGCACAAGTGGAATATAAGTTCCACTGTATACAATCTTAACACTTATGAAATATTTTTAGTAAATTGAATAAAATAGAAGAATTGCATGCTCTATGAGTGAGAAGAAAGACGAATTACCAATTCTTTAATAAAAGTAATGTTGTGGAATGATAAAAAATTTCTAAACCTGAACTTTATGTTCTAGACCCCTTATACAACATCTGAAATGGAGAATAAGTTCTGGATCTGCCACTTGATTGCTCAGTAATTGTAGGGTATGTCATTTTTAAATTTTATACCTAAGCTTATGTATCCAAAACGGGAAAATGGTGATAATTTTACCTGTTCAATCTGTTTAATAGACAGTGTGGGTGATAAACATTAGAGATACTGAATGTGAAAGCAATTTGACAACAGTGAGGTGAGAACAGAATAGGGATTAAAAGACTTGTGAATAACTATCTTTATTATGATGTTTTCATTACCTTCATTAGAATATTAAACTTTTAGCCCCAACCAGTTTTGCTCAGTAGATAGAGCATTGGCCTGCAGACTCAAGGGTCCCGGGTTGGATTCTGGTCAAGGGCATGTATCTTGGTTTCGGGCACATTCCCAGTAGGAAGTGTGCAGGAGGCAGCTGATTGATGTTTCTCTCATTGATGTTTCTAACTCTCTACCCCTCTCTCTTCCTCTCTATAAAAGATCAATAAAATATATATTTTAAAAGTTTAATAAACTTTTTAAAATCAAATTGTCAGCTCTAGAGCATATTAAAATATTGATAAGTTAGATAAAAATATTAAGTTTCTATATTTATAAAAAATTTGTTTTTATTTTAAAAATGCATGTTTCTTATATAGTACATGAGCTAAGACTTTCACACATTTATTTTTTTACATATTTAATTTTACTTTTTATATTTTAAGTTGACAAAAACAATAGAAAAATAATATTTCATTGACACATGAAAATGTTATAAATTTAAATGAAGTTTTATTGAAACACACAAAAAATAAACAATTTTTCCTGGGAGTTTGTGTTTTTTTATTTTATGGGTTTTGTTATATTCACTTGAAAAATGCTATCATTATAGAGAGCAACCAAAGGACTTGTATGAATGCATGCATATTAGCATAACCAATGGACACAGACACTAGGGTAGTGCGGGCTTACCTGGGGTGGGAATGGCTGGGGGTGGGGGTCAATCAGGAAAAAAGAAGACATATGTAAATCTTTAGACAATAAATTTTTTTAAATGCTATCATTATAGTGTAACTAGAGGCCTGGTGGTGGGGTCCCTCAGCCTGGCCTGCACCCTCTTGCAATCCAGGACTCCTCAGGGGATATCAGAGAGCTGGTTTCTGCCAGATCTCTGCAGGCCAGGTTGAGGGTCCCCACTGGTGCACAGATCTGTGTACTGGGCCTCTACTATGCATATAAAATCTTTGGTTAATCTCTTCCCGCCCTCCCCACTGCTGCTTTCCCTCCGAGATTCATCAGTCTGTTCCATGTTTCCACGCCTGTGTGTTGAGCATCTGCCCTCTGGTGTGTCATAGCTACAGTCTGAACAGTCAAATGGTCGAATGGTCGCTTAGGCTTTTAAATATACAGATAACACAACTGTTTAAAATGTAAATTTCAAGTAACTTGACCATTTTATTCTCCAAAAGAAAAATTAAACTTATTTAATACATGGATGAGCAAAAGTAGGCTTACAGTTGTGAGTAAGCAAACCAGTTTATTTTTGTATTATTTATTAATTATTGCATTCTTTTCTATATGCAACTGTAGACCTACTTTTGCCTACCCCGGTGTAATTAGTGTTTGCTTGTACTTTCTTTTTTTAAAATACATTTTTATTGATTTCAGAGAGGAAGGGAGAAGAAGAGAGAGATATAAACATCAATTACGAGAATCATCAATCAGCTGCATCCTGCATGCCCCCTACTGTGGATAGATCCTGCAACACAGACAGGTGCCTTGACCAGGAATCCAACCATGACTTCCTGGTTCATAGGTCAGTCACTGAGCCACACTGGCCAGGCTGCTTTTACTTTCTTAAATATATATTTTTAAAAGAGACAACTTCATATTTTCTTCTAATCCTCACCTGAGGATGTATTTATTGAGAGAGGGGAAGGGTGAGGGAGAAGAGAAAAAGAGAGAGAAACAGACAGAGACATCTATGTGAGAGAGAAACATCTATTGGTTGTCTCCCATATGTACCTGACTGGGTATGAAACCCAAAATCTAGGTATGTGTCTTAACTGAGAATTGAACTTGCAGAATTTCAGTGTATGGGATAATGTTCCAATCCAGTGAGCCACACTGGCCAAGGCAGGAGGCATTTCATTTTAGGACCTAATTTTGGGGGAAATGAAAGACACAGAACATGAATATTAAATCCAAATATTTGATGTTTAATCAATTTATATTTAGAATTACATTGAAACATTTTTTAAAAAGATGGAGAGAACATTAATGAAATGAATGGCAAGTGCAGAATGAAATTATTCTTGTCAATTAATATTAGTGCAATTTGGAAGTTTCATAAGACTTATGTTTAGGTGTGAATTTTTAATTTTTTTAATCAAATGTCTCCTATTTTCAATTAATACTGCTGTGTAAAATGCATTTTAAGTTGGAAGAAAGAATCATTTATTTTATCTTCAAATAATAACGAGCACAAGTTATTAGTAAATAGGTCCATTTCTGCTCTTGTGAGTGTGTAATTAGTTGCATATGACAGTAAAATATATGTTAAATACCTCTTGTTTTGATAAAATAAAATGGTGAAAAATCGTGTCAATAACTAAATATATCTCTTTTCTAAAAATCTACACCAAGAACCAGAAATGACAAGAATTATAAGTCATCCTCTTCCTAAGACTTTAATCCAATTTACTCTCAAAGTCTTATTACTTACTAATATGTATATTTTAAGGATATATAGAGTTGGGTTTTTTTAGGAGAAATATAAAACAATTAATCCCCTGGGGAAAAGAAAGAAATAATTTTTCATTTGACTATTTTCACAATATATCATTATGATTGCCAGTATAAGTATAAAGTCCTGACACATAAATTCAAGTCTTTCATGAGCTCTAACAATAATAATTGTAAACTTAATTTTATTCTACTCATTCATTCCCATAAATACACA
Organism: Pipistrellus hanaki; assembly: GCF_964339955.1. Lineage (NCBI taxonomy): Eukaryota > Metazoa > Chordata > Mammalia > Chiroptera > Vespertilionidae > Pipistrellus > Pipistrellus hanaki. The sequence continues at coordinate 88,916,989 of NC_140524.1, forward strand.
TAAATTTATTTTTTAAAAGATTGAAAGTGAACTAAATATATCCCCTTATATAATCCCTGGATGGCCTTCACCATTGTGTGACATTGAACAGACGAGCTGTCTATATTTTTGCCTTATTCCAAGTTTCAAATAATTTCTCTGACACCAGAATTCTTTCAAAACACATCTTCTAAAAGAGATTTGGATGTATGAAGCAAAAGTCTACTGTGTCAGTTAAGAAGCTACATTGAACTTCAATTTTCAATCTTCCTGCTTTGCCGTACTTCTGCAGAAATAGCTTATGTTTGCGCACATCGCTGTCTCTTCCAAGCTATTTCATTCTCTGTTGCTTAACCTGAAGTCCTGAAGTTAAGCTTTAATCTCCATAAAACACTTCAACAGCAGATAAAAGAAAGGACATTTCAATAGCTGTAAAGAAAACTTTGGAGAACACAGTGGAATGTAGAAATGCATGATTCCACTATTGCGAGATTTTTGGTCAAGTGTTATAAATATATTCACAGGATAAACTATGAAATTATGTAAGGGTCCAAAATTATCATCTCACAATTATAGAAAAGGAAAAACTTTTCTCTCTTTTTTGACATATTGCTAGACATATGTTTCCCACTTTTCAAAATCCTTGTCATAGGGGAAATCTGTCATAAGAGTAAAATTTTAGAATTGGAAAATACATCTCTATTGGAATGGGAGGGGGGGAAGGCCCAGATAAATTAAACGTTTGCCTTTTTTTTTTCTTTCTAAATGAAATGGAATGATGTTACTACCAATACAGGCAGGATAACAAATTTCAGGACATCTCATTGGAAAGACTCGTTTTGCTAAAAGGATACCATATCTTTGGAATATTTTTATGCAAATTTGCCAGATAAACCCTTCCTCTGCCTTTCCATCCCCTCCAGAGGCCTTCACCCGATTGTTGTCTAGGTACATGAGTTATGTATAAATGCCTATAAATTCTTTGGTGATCTCTTCCTCCAGGTCCCCCTTCCCTCTGAAGATCCTCCTTATGTTGCATGCTTCCATTTCCATGTCTCTGGATCTATTTTGTTTGTCAGATTATTTTGTTCATTAGATGCCACATATAAGTGAGATCGTGTGACATTTGTCTTTCTTGGATTGGCTTAGTTCGCTTAGCATGATAACTCTCCAGGTCCTTCCATGCTGTCTCAAAGGGTAAGAGATCCTTCTTTTTAACTGCTGTATAGTATTCCATGGTGTAAAAGTACCACTGCTTTTTTATCCACTCATCTGCTGATGGGCTCTTAGACTGTTTCCAGATCTTAGTTATTATAATTTGTGCTGCTATGAACATAGGGGTGCATATTTTCTTTCTGATTGGTCTTTCAGATTCCTTAGGATATATTCCTAGAAGTGGGATCACTGAGTTAAATAGGAGTCCTATTTTCAATTTTTTGAGGAACCTCCATACTGTTTTCCATAGTGGCTCAACATTCTACATTCCCACCAGCAGGGCAGTAGGAGTCCCTTTTCTCCACATCCTCACCAACACTTGTTGTTTGTTGTTGATAGCTATTCTGACAGGTGTGAGGTGATACCTCATTGTCATTTTAATTTGCATCTCTCGGATAATCAGTGACGCTAAGCATTTTTTTTTTCATGTGTTTCTTGGCCATCTTTATGTACACTTGTTCTCCCATACAGTGAGCTCCCTTTCCATTTTGTATTTTCTTTTGCTCTGGAGAAGCTTTTTATTTGTTTATTTTCTCCTTTGTTTCCCTTGCCTTAGGGATGTATTGCAAACGTATCGCATTAAGAGCTGTCTAAGATTTTGCTGCCTAAATTTTATTTTAGAGTTTTTATGGTTTCATGACTTACATTTAAGTATTTTGTCCATTTTGAATTTATTCTTGTGTCTGGTGTAAGTTGGTGGTCAAGTTTCTTTTCCTTCTTTTTTTTTTTTTGCATTTCCTGTCCAGTTTTCCCAACTACATTTATTGAAGAGACTGTCTTTACTCCTTTGTATGCTCTTGCATCCTTTATCAAATATTAATTGAGGCAAGCTCATTTGATTTCAGTGGCTTTGTAGTATAACTTGCTATCCAGTATTGTGATCCCTCCAACTTTGTTCTTATTTCTCAAGATTTCTGTGGCTATTCACAGTATTTTTTTTTATTCCATAAAATTTTTTGGAGTACTTGCTCTATATCTGCGAAATATGCCTTGGTATTTTAATAGAGATTGCATTGAATCTATAAATTGCTTTGCTTAGTATTGATGTTTATTCTACCAATCCATGAGCACATGAATACGGTATATTTTCCTACTCTACCATAGCCATTTCATTTCAAGGAAACAGCCTTAAGAGAGCAAGGTGTTGTTGAGACTGTCTGGACAGTATTATGTGACTAAACCAGTTAACACCTCCATATAAACTTTTAAGACTCTGGGGTCAGGACAGAAATCAGCTTGTATTGTGGTTGCCCCAAATGCCCAAAACAAGCCTCATATGTAAGTGCCTTTGCTTGTTAAAACTGCCACCCTCCAATCTGGAGTGATTTGCCTCTCTCTCTAGTCTCTCCTAGTTCTCCTTGTAAGGAGACCACATTTAAATTTTAACTAGGAAGCTCCCAATTTTGTACCAACAGAAAGATTTACTATTAAATTCCAATTGTAATACTGGATTGGGTCCTGGACCAGACTCAATCCTGTATAATAAAAGGGTAAAATGCAAATCGAACTGCAGAACTACTAATCGCTATGATGTGCACTGACCACCAAGGGGCAGACGCTCAACACAGGATCTGCCCCCTGGTGGTCAGTGCGCTCTCATAGGGGGAGCTTCGTTCAACCAGAAGCTGGGCTCACAGCTTGCAAGCACAGTGGTGGTGGTGGAAGCCTGTCCCACCTCCATGGCAGCGCTAAGGATGTCCTACTGACAGCTTAAGGGAGTGGGCCTAAGCTGTCAGTCAGACATCCCCCAAGGGATTCCAGACTGTGAGAGGGCGTAGGCTGGGCTGAGGGACCTTCCCCACAGTGCACAAATTTCATGCATTGGGCCTCTAGTGTTCTATAATGGACACTAGGGCTAATTGACATAATTAAGAAAAAGTTTTTTTTCTTTTTTTACAGTAACATTTGACTGTGATAAATGTACTGTGGTTATTCAAGAGAATGTTCTTATTTATCTAAAACACACTAAGTATTTAGAAGCATTATAAATGAAATTTACTCTCAAATGTTTCAGAAAACCTAGATGTATGTACATACATATATACATACATATATACATGTATATACATATATACATATACACTGAGTGGCCAGATTATTATGATCTCTGAACGCATAATAACATAATAATCTGGCCACTTGGTGTATGTGTGTGTGTGTGTGTGTGTGTGTGTGTGTATTACAAGCCCCGTGCATGAATTCAGGCATGGGTGGGGTCCAGCCAGCCTGGCCAAGGGGAGGGAACATGGGCGGTTGGCTGGCCTGCCTGCTGGTTGAACTCCTGGTCGAGGGGAAAATTTGCATATTAGATTTTTATTATATAGGATATACACTGAGTAGCCAGATTATTATGCATTCAGAGATCATAATAATCTGGCCACTCCGTGTATATATTTACAGAAAAGTAAAGAAAAAAAAAAAATATATATATATATATATATATATATATATATATATATATATAGAGAGAGAGAGAGAGAGAGAGAGAGAGAGAGAGAGAGAGAGAGAAATATATATATACAGAAAAGTAGAGAATAACCAAACCAATGTTTTAAAATTTTAACATTTGGGAAATCTTTACACTATTTGTGCTCTAAGGCTGAAGTTAAATGCCAAGGTCAAAGTTTCTTTTATGCCCTCATTTTTCTTGGTGGCACTTTCACATTTGACATTGCTTAACACTCCTCTTGAAAACTTATCCCCTGAATTATATGATACTGAGTTCTGTGATGTTAGATGCACTTCTCCAGGCAATTCTGGAACACAGCTTTTCCCTAGAGTTTCTGGTCTTTGTGAGCTATACATTCCTTAACTAATAGTATCTAGTTCTGTGTATTACTCTACCACCTTGGGAGTTAAGGAATTCTAAATTTATATATCTCAAGCCCCGATTTTTCCTTCTGTTCTCTACTTCTTTAACCATTTCTTACTGCATGCCTTGACCTTAATTTCCCATAGGCAAGTTATTCTGAAAATGTTCAAACCTGTATATTATCTTTCTCTTGAAACCCAGTTGCTGCTTCTGTGTTTTTATACTTATTCATTGCACCTGTCACCCCAATCAGAAACATGACTGCATCTTAAATGATATTCATCAAGTTCTTTACTGAAAATTCCTTAATCTCCTTTGTCACCATTCAAACTGACATTTATTCATTCAACAAATATTTATTTTCTATGTATTTAGTGCTGGGACCACAGCAGTGAACAAGATGTATGTAGCTCAGTTTTGACGAGGCTTGCTTTCTATTGGGGAAAGAAGACGATTAAATATGTCTCTTAAGCACTAAAAAATTTGGATTACCAAGTAACATACAGATTCAGTGTAGAAAATCTGAAAATAAAGGGGAAAAAGAAAAATTCAATCATCCCCTATCCATTGCCATTCTACACTATGACATTTATTGCTACCTGCATTATGTCACTTATTGCTACCAGTATGATCCCTTTAAAATGCAATTCTGATTATATTACAATTCCTCTGCTTAAAATTCTTTAGTAGCCCTTCACTGGCCATAGGGGAATCTCCAAACACCTTGATAAAGCTTCACAGTACTTCTTGCCCTGGCCTCTGCTTACCCAAAGGCTCCTTCTGCTTGTTTTTATTACGCTCATTCCCCCCACTTTCCTCATGTTTTTCTGGAGCTATCTTGAATAATTTGATTTTGCTGAGACAACACTGGACCTGTTGTACACTTCTATAATGCGAATGACACCCAATTACAGATTTTTATTTAAATCTTTCTTTACTGAGCTCCTAAAGGTAGAAAAGACTTATTGATTTTTTTTTTTACCCTTACCCAATGATATGCTTCCATTGATTTTTGGACAGAGTAGAAAAGAGAGGGAAAGACAGAAATACTGATGTGAGAGAAATATATAGATGGGTTGCCTCCTGCAGGAGTCCTGACCAGGGCCCGGGCCAGAGAAGAACCTGCAACTGAGGTACATGCCCTTGACCAGAATTGAACCTGGAACCTTTCATTAATAGGTCGATGCTCTATCCACTGAGCCAAACTGGCTAGGGTGACATTGATATTTATAATACTAGTGGATAGTTGGTGTCCACAAATATTTATTGAAATATATATATATATATATATATATATATATATATATATGAACTTTCTCCTTTATTACAAGTATATTAATTGATATCACTTTTTTGGTTAAGAAAAACCTCATGGTTTTCTTTTTGAAAGAAGAGGTTTATAGTTTAATAGATAGCTAAACGGTTGACTTGGCCTGCCTTGACTATGACTTAAAAGCAGTCAGATTGACTTAGGTTATCGATAGATCATGGCTGACATGGCTCAGTGGTTGAGCATCAACCTATGAACCAGGAGGTCAGGGTTTGATTCCTGGTCAGGGCACATGCCTGGATTGCACCTTGATCCCCAGTTGGGGGAGGGGAGGGGAGAAGGGGCAAGCAGAAGGCAGCTGATCAATGAATCTCTCTCATCATTGACGTTTGTATCTCTGCCTTCCTCTCTGAAATCAATAATAATAATAAAAAGAATCCAGCATAAGTAGCGGGAACATAAAACAAGAAACAAAACTAGAGGGGAAGCTAGTCAATATAACTGCAGGATGCCTTTTTGTCAGTGTTGTACTTCCTAGTCTATTCAATTTAACACCAGGTATTGAATGCTATATGTACTTGGGCTCACCTGTTTAAACTGTATCTCTCTAACAATGCCTGGAGGCGATCCTTTCAAAATGTATTTGAAAATAAAATTGTTAAAAATTTTTCTGAGACAATGCACATCGTGTGTGTATATATCTATCTGCATGTACACATAGGTACACAGTATACCAGTAGTTAACTAGTAAAGTTGGCCATAATTAAGTGCAGAATATTAGACAATCTATGTTTGGTGTACAGCTTGAATTAATTCCTTGCTTGTTTGTTTGTTTCTTAACAGAATGTTGATGCTGCCTGAACCAGGCATTAGAGAGTCTTCCTCGAGATTGAGGTCTCCATCTTCAGTTGAGGTCTGTATCTCTCAAATGTTGTAACCTCTATGTTCCACATTTTTTCAGCCTGTGCTAGTTGCTTGAGGCTATCAGAAATGTTAATTGCGGTAATTTATCAGTGTCCCTCTGCTTGCAGTAGCTTTCAGTCCTTAAATCTCTCTTCCTGGATACAGAATTAATCAACTGTACTACCAGGTCAGTCAGTGTTACTACTTCTTTTCCTAATTGCTGCTGTGCTCATCTGTATGATATTGGAACTGTCACAGCCACTGGCATGCAAGTACCTCTCCTCTGTCACATCTTTCAATTACTCCTGTCCTTTAACTGTGGCCTTTTTACTGCTGCAGGAAGGATATTTTATAGCACTCTTATTTTGGGTTGCATAGAAGATATTCTTTTTCCAAAACATACCCCCCGCCTTAAACAGCAAATTCAATAAACATTTACAGAACCTCTATTTTGACAGATACTAGATGCTAGAGATTCAGAAATGGATTGAATATGACCCCTGCCTATATGCCCCCAAGTACCTCTTAAGGGTCCCAAATAAAATTACCTAGAGCAGTCTGGCAAATAAAAAAGAAGTCGGTTGGATGTAAGACAATAATAAGTAACCAGGACTATGGCACATCAGGAGACACTTATCCGTTGTTGTCATGAGGGTAAATAATCAGAGGTCTTCCAATTGATGTGTGAGTTATCATCTTGAATTTGAATTTTCAGGTGTTAACAATTGGTCCAAAATTTTCAAATTGCTTTTCCTTGGAATGTCTTTCCCCACCTGAATTATTCATACACATATTCAATAATCAGCCACATTGACGACCTCCTTTGTGAAGTCTATGCCAATCCCTCCTCACTTACTTGTTACTCCCCATTGTCTCCACGGAATTGAACACTATTTGCATTACAGAATTCTGCATGCCTTTTTGTGTATGTGGCTGTCTCCTCCACTTTTTTTTAAATTATATTTTTTGATAAACATTTCAATAAACATTTACTCTTGTAATTACTGTATGAAGCCAATAATGCACAACCATGGGTTGGATAAAATGTTAAGACCACCAAAGTCAACTTTTGATGTAAGACTTTCACAATGTAAAGGTTTCTTTACTCTCCTGTACTTCCTAAAACAATGTTCTTTTATATGCGACTTACATGTTGATCACATAATCCAGATAGCTCTGGACCTCACTGATAGAGAAAGCATTAAGAAACTCATGAATTCAAAACCTAAGAAGGAAAATTATGGCTTGGGATATCAAAGATCGATAAGATAGCTTCAACTGAAGCTAATTATTTTCCAGGAACCCATGTTATAGTAATAGTAATAAGGATAAATATAATATTGAAAAAGTGTGAAATTGAAGTGTGATATCTGAAAAAAATTATGGAATGGAATGTAAACAAACTGATAAGCACCCTTGAGTGACCTGTATGTAGAAAATAGATAAAGTGACCTGTACCCCATAAGTAAGACCAGATAGCAAGGCTCCTGGGACCCACTGATAACACACACTGAAGACACCTCTGAGCACTGAAGACACATAAAAAGTGGAAGCTCCACAGAAGATCAGAGATGTCCCTTCTGCTCCTCCACAGAGGTTCTCTCTCTGCTTCCCCTGCCTGCACCCGTCAAAGCTCTGCCCGAGCCACGAGCCCTGAACCCTGAGCCACAGACAATGAGCTGTTGTGAGAGGCCTCAACTCAAGCCAAGCTGCAGCTGCAACGTCCTCCGAGAACCGTGTGTGCGTGTATCCCTGGGTGGCCTGCCTAGGATTCTGGAACCCACCTGGACTCTGATAAATAAACCATGAGTGATTCGTACATTGCATATTTGTCTCCTGAGTAATTTGTGCTCGGTGGAATTATTAATTAAGTACCTAGGGTCGTACGTGTCAGATTTCTGGCTGAGGCACCCTAGGTCACCTGTGCATACGTCCCTTATGGAGTTATTGGGACAACCCATGGAGGCATCACCATTTTCTCAGGATAAGAAAGAGAGAGAAGAGAGAGAGAGAGGGAAAGAGAGAGAGGGAGAGAGAGAGAAAGAGAGAGAGAGAGAGAGAGAGAGAGAGAGAGAGAGAGAGAGAGAAGCCAGGCAGCATGGCAATGAAACAGGAAAGACACAAATAATCAAATATATTCAATTGAATTACTCAATTCTTTTCCCTAAGCAAACATTTCTTGAGTTCCCTATGCCTTAACAGCACTAAGTTAGGTCCAGGGTTTACAAATATTTGCTGATGAAAATACCCGAGTCTCAGCACAATAGCAATGCGGTTTCTTCAGCAAGATGACTTGTAAGGGAGAGAGGGAAGCAGAATGTGTCAGGTAAAGAAACTAGGCAAGGACATGGTTTTAGGACAAGTTTAATCTCAGTTTGATCTCATGAGGATTATGAGTTATACCGAAAGAGTTTTCTAGTGCACAGACAAGGGGTGGAGGGAGTAGGCAATTATGTGCACACCTCAGAGAGATTGTGGGTTCCAGACCACTGTAATAAAGTGAGTATCACAATAAAGTGAGCCATAATCATTTTGCTGGTACAGGTGTTACCAAAGAATCAGATTTCTCCGTTGCTAGTGGGACTGGGGTGATTCTTAGGGTGTCACTGAAATAAGCATTTTCAGAAGACTCCAGGGGAGAATGAGATGTGGCAAAAGGCTCCATTTGTGTGCAGTTACATTTGTCAGGTTCCAAAATCCCCTGCCCCTTAAGCCAGTCCTGAAAGAGGGGCAGCTGGGGTTCCAGTAGAGCCAGAAGCAAGGCCAGTGTCCAGAGCTTCCTTCCGTGTGGCAGCCAGGTGTGGTTCAGCATTCGGGCTAATTAAAGTCTATTAGCCACGTGTGGAGGGAGCCCCACATGGCTGTGAGCCACGTGGGTGCAGGGGAGCACAGCCCCTGCAATAGGAGAGCCAGGAGCCCAGTATGCCTGGATTGGGGGTGGGAGGGAGAGAGAGAGAGAGAGAGAGAGAGAGAGAGAGAGAGAGAGAGAGAGAGAGAGAACTTCCTTTGTTCAGAAGTTTAAGTATTCAAGATTTGAGCCCTTGCAGTGGCCATGCCTATTCTGGCCACTGACTCATTTCCAGGTGTGACTGACATACAGATTGGCATCTTCCCAGGTCACTCAGACCTCCCTGGGCATGCGCCCAAACTGCCTTTGTCGAGTGCATTCCCCCACTGATCAGCAGGGAACAGATTTGGAGAGCATTACATTAGCAAAGCTGTATAAAAACGGCAGGCTGATATTATCTAGTCTTCCCTTTACTCCTTTCCTGTTAGTAATAGCCAGATTATTGCAACAGTATCAGAGAGTTTTGCCTTCAGTTTGTAAAACACACAACACTCGTGGAATGCAATAAAGTCAAGTGCAATAAAACCAGGTCTGGCGGTATCTCCCTTGTTAGAGCTGCTGGAATGGGGGCTATACCCTCCTTGTGCCAAGAGCAATCTTCCAATGAAGAGTAACAATGGAAGTCAATAACAACATTATAGCTACATGCCTGGCTCTATGGAGGCACTCCAGACAACAATAGAATATGTTACACTGAGTGTTAGAAGAGATTATAAATTAGTGGAAGAGCCTTGGCCAGTTTGGCCTGGTGGATAGAGCATCTGCCTGTGGACAGAGGGTCCCAGGTTTGATTCCGGTCAAGTGCGCATGCCTGGGTTGAGGGCTCAATCCCCAGTGGGGGGACATGCAGGAGGCAGTTGATCAATGATTCTCATCATTGATGTTTCTATCTCTATCTCCTTCTTCCTTCTCTCTGAAATAAATATATATATATATTCTTCTTTTTTTTAATTAGTGGAGGAGACAGCCAAGTACACAAAAAGGCATGCAGAATGCTATAATGGAAATAGTATCCTAATTCTGTGGAAACAGTGAGGAATAAAAAGTAAGTGAGGAGAGATTGGCATAGACTTCACAAAGGAGGTAGTCAATGAAGCTGATCATTGAATATGTATATGAATATTTCAGGTGAGGAAAGACATGCCAAACAAAAGTAATAACGTGTGTAGAGGCCTAAAGGACTGAGAGCATATTCAGGGGTTAAAGGTCACTGAAATCAAGAATGTGTCTTGAGGAGCTAAATGTGAAAAGGTTGCCTTAACTAGAAATAATCTTTCTTTTTATTATTATGCCTAGATATTTGGACTCTTTCTTCAAAGTGATACTGAAAAATGAAGGATTTTAGCCACGGAAGAGTAATTACATAAACAAGAATGAGAAATGTGTTCTGTATATGCCTGCACCAGAAGAGATCCAAAACAGAAGCAAAACTCAAGGCCTCGGCTTCCTGTTCGCTGTGTGAAAAGCATCCTACTCCTCTGGGTGATGGCAGAAAAGTTCCAGGAGTAAAAACAGGTTAATTGTTTTTATTATACAACCAGTGGGAGGAAGACTTATGTAGTGGACACTGCATTAATTAGTATATAAGAGAAATAGCTCTAATTTATCTCCTTCGCATTCCAAAGCAAATCATTCTTTTTAAAAAATATTTTTAAATATCATATGATCTCACTCATAGGTGGGATATAATGATCAACATAATTTGATGAACAAGAATAGATCCAGAGCCGAAACCGGTTTGGCTCAGCGATAGAGCATCGGTCTGCGGACTGAAAGGTCCCAGGTTCAATTCCGGTCAAGGGCATGTATGTTGGTTGCGGGCACATCCCCGGTAGAGGGTGTGCAAGAGGCAGCTGGTCGATGTTTCTCTCTCTTTGATGTTTCTAGCTCTCTATCTCTCTCCCTTCCTCTCTGTAAAAAATCAATAAAATATATTAAAAAAAAAAAAAAAGAAAGAAAAGAAAAAGAAAAATCCAGAGACAAATGGCAGGGTTGGGAAGGTTAGAGAGCAACCAAAGGACTTGTAAGCATGCATATTAGCATAACCAATGGACACAGACACTGGGGCGGTGGGGGCTTGTCCAGGGTGGGAATGACTTGGGGGGGTCAATCGGGGGAAAATTAGACATATGTAAGACTTTAGAATATATATATATATATATATATATATATATATATATATATATATATATAGAGAGAGAGAGAGAGAGAGAGAGAGAGAGAGAGAGAGAGAGACATTGACTGGCTACCTTCTGCATGTCCCTACTAGGGATCGAGCCTGAAACCCAGGTATGTGCCCTGACCAGAAATTGAACTGATGACCTCTTGGTTCATAGGTCGATGTTAAACCTCTGAGCCACACCAGCCAGGCATTTTTTTTTTTTTTTTTTTTTGTAAATAAAAAGTTCTCCTTAATCTGAAAAGTAGATGAAAAGGCCACTTCCGATGCACAAGGAATAGGCAGTGATTGCTTTTTCAGTTTGTGTAAAAAAGATTATTGATCACAAGCATCTTGAAAATATCTTCATGATGATATTTGGATAATCTCCATTCATGCCAGTAAAACAATAGTGGATAGCAGGACAGTAGCTATATCATATTACTATAGGAACGATGACTTTAAGGAAAGAAATGTCAGTGAAAGTTTATTGTGAAATGTAAAGATTGCCAAGGGAAAGAATATTTAGATTGAAAATTATTAATATTTTAATTAAAGTTTAATACATTCCATATTGAGGCCAGAGATTTCAATGGCAACTCAAATAAATAAGAGGAGGCTTGAAAAAATATCATTGAGAGCAATAATTAAAGTCCCATTAGTATAACTTTGTAAAAGTGGGTATACATATTATACCATTCAGATAGCTTCTTAACACTGATGTATAGATAAATGGTTGCATTGGCCACTGCGGAGAGCCACTCAGATTTTCCCTTCAGAACTGAAGCATTCATTTCCTCATGGGCTGGAAGTGTTATAGAGATATCCAAGAATTACTTTTAGCCAAATAAAGATTCCTCACTAAAGGTCATGACCTTATTAACTTATTTCTTCTCAGCTCCAAATTCACCCTTCAATAATTTCCCCTTTACAGTGAACACAATAGTAACCATTCTCATTAGAGGACATTGTAGTAACATTGTAGGAAGAATAAAATCTACTCATTCCAGCTGCTGCGCCATTGGTCAGAGGTGTGAGTTTGAGGACATCTGGTGATGTTCTGCCCCAGCCATGTGCCAACAATGTGTGGTCCCTTTGGGGACCTCAATGCTCTGGCCTCACCAGGTGATTGCTTTCTCCCAACCCTTGCAACACTAACATCACACGTTCCAGGCCTTCCTTCAGTACTGAAGGCCCACTCTCCGCACACCCGTGGGCTCATCCACCAGATGTTGCTTGGCTACTTGACCAGTGAATATGGACCCAGCTCTAGACCAGAGAAATCAGAAAACTTTTTTGCCATCCAGTGAGCTGCGACTTCAACTTCTTTAATGCAGTCTGCTTGCCTGCCTTGGAAAGGAGGTCCCCTTTCAAGTATGTATGTACTTGAATACTCTCCCCAGCCCTAGGTTGCTATAAAAAGTTCTCTTACATCTTACATTTATTTTTATATCATAGCTTAATATTTATTTGTGCTGCCCTAGACGGCTTGGCTCAGTGGATAGAGCATCAGCCTGCGGACTGAGAGTCCCAGTTTCAACTCCGGCCAAGGGCACATGACTGGGTTGTGGGCTTGATCCCCATTTGGGGGCATGCAGGAGGCAGCCGATCAATGATTCTCTCATTATTGATGCTTCCATCTCTCTCTCCTTCTTCCTTTCTCTCTAAATCAATAAAGAAATATATTTTTTAAAATATTTATCGGTGCCAAATTTCCCGTTTAGTTTCTATGGGCCCCAGTATCTATATATAAAAGCCGAGGCAACCATCTGACCTTTCAACTGGTAGCTTTGACATGCACTGACCACCAGGGGACAAATGCTTAACACAAGAGCTGCTGAGCTGCAGTGACTTGGCAGACGTGGTCTCCGGTGATGCACTGGAACCAGGGAGGAGGGAGCCTAATTCCGGGGTGTGTCATCAGAGAATCACCCTCTCGCAATCCAAGACCTCTTGGGAGATGTTGGAGAGTTCGTTTTGGCCAGGCTGGCTGAGGCCAGGCTGAGGGACCCCCATTGGTGCACAAATCTGTGCACCCGACTGCTAGTCTCTTACAAAACAGATATTAAAAACTGCCAAACATGATTGCATGTTATTTCTGAGAATCAACTGATATGATGTATTGTACAAACATTTTGTTATATGTAATGTGCAATATAAATGCAAGCTATTTTATTTTTGTATCAATAATGGTAAATTATTGACTTTGAAAATTTAATATCTGATTATTAATATAAATGTTTGGTTATTATGCCACCACCATTCCTGCTTCTGAAAAATGGTCTAGTTGTTTGTGGATTATTTCCAAATTACCATTCTCACTCATGCAGAAAAGTTGAAAATGCAAGCTGTGATACGATAAAACATCCCTTTCTCTGTCATAAAATTTTACTTAGAGGGAGAATTCTGACTGAAGTGCCATAAGAACATGATAAAGAGCTGAAGCCTAGAAGTGCAAAATCACCCAAGCAACTTTATAAAGCTTCGAAATCCCAGGCAGTTGATATTTATCACACTGCCAAATGCTAATGCATCCAGGAAAATCACATCAACTCCAGATGCAGCTATTAGGCATGCGCCGTGGGACAGGTCATCTGTGCTTTTCATCTGCCAAGCATCCTTTAAAGAGAGTGCATGATGAACTTTGGTGAGAAGAGAAATAAGGAGGGTGTGTAAGCATCAATATTAACTTTGTCTTATCTTTGAAAATACTCAGAACTCTCTAATAACCTAACTTAGGGTTGTTTTTCCGTTGGTAAATGGCTTTGAAATATTTTCAAGTATTCAGATCAGTAGTATAGAAAAAGATAAAGAAACTGAAATGTAAATCTTTGAATTGTGCAAGTGATTTTGAAATATTGTTAAGTATTCAATTCAAATGTGTAGAAAACAATAAAAAATAGTCCAAAAACTCAAACATAAATTCTTCTATACCAAAGCTATTTCTATCAACTTGAATGGTCAAAATAGCCTTTTTAAAGTTAGATTATCTTGTTATTACACAACTTTCAATGTTATTTTTTTTTTTATATCAAAGACAGTAAAAATGTGAAAGTTGAATTATTTAGCTTTGGTAATATTATACTTATTAAACTCTCCTATTAAAGCTTAATTTAGGCTAAAGTAATAATGATATTTTCATATATTAGGAGAGTATTTCATCAATTGAAAGGAATATAATGGTATGCATTACTACTTCATGTATCTCTGAATCTGAATAAAGCTTGCTATTAAATTTGTTGTCCCAGGTTGAATTCTCTAGAAGCAGATGTTGAAAACAGCGTTTGGGGACAGGATATTTGTTGGAGAAGAGGAGAGGCAGCAAAGGAACTCTGATGTAGGAAGCTCTGGACTGAATAATGCCTTTCAGAAACCTCATGTTGTTTGGTATTGGTTAGAGCTTTATATTCCTGCTTTGCTTAGTGAGAGATGAGGGCTATTCTGGGGAGAATGTGACCTCTGACGAGGAAGTTCTCTGCAGGTGAGAGAGACCTTAGGAGGTGGTGGGGAGAGGCTGACAACTGGAGGCCACCCTGTGTTGCTCCTCACAGCTAAATAGCAAGTCTTTCCTTGAAAGTGTATCTGGGTGTTGCACCTCCATGTCCATCTTCCACAGTCACTTGCTATGCCACATAGATTCAGATCTATGCATGTTGTAGTATAGCTCCTGCAAAGTTCCAATGGGCATCTCTTTCTGAGGAGAAACATAGAAAAAGTATGTTAGTGAAACAAACTATAGTCCCTGATGTTGCACTTGGGTCCCGGGACCACAGTTGCTATTCATCTGTCTTTTCCACTTTCAGTCTAGACAACCCCACCATCAGCTACCAAGCATGTTATCCTTAGTGGCTTACCTGTTGACATGACCCAGCTCCAAACCCGTGAGATCCCTGAGTACCTGGTCACTCTGCCATTCGCACATCAGGGTGGTCCTATGTGTCTCTTCAGAGTCATGAATGGGCAAGGAGCACTCAGGTGGATCACCTGTATTCTACATTTCTTTGTGTTCTCACTGTGTAAGCGACCCTACTTTCTCCTAATTAGAGTCAGTTGCTCCTGCCAAGACAGTGGCACCCTTTTCTTGTGTAGTTTACAATTCAACTAGAGGTCCAGTGCACAAAATTTGTGCACTTGGGGGGAGTCCCTTAGCCCAGCCTGTGCCCTCTCACAGTCTGGGAGCTCTTGGGGGATGTCCGACTGCCAGCTTAGGCAGGCCTCAGCCTTCAGTCGGACATCCTTAGCGCTGCCACGGGGGCAGGAGAGGCTCTCACCACCACAGCTGCTTTTGCCACTACCTTTGCCAGCCATGAGCCAGCTTTTGGCTGAGTGTCACTCACTCTGTGGGAGCACACTGACCACCAGGGAGAAACTTCTGCATTGAGCATCTGCCCCCTGGTGGTCAGTGAGTGTCATAGTGACTGGTCATTCTGCCCTTTGGTCGACTTGCATATTAGCCTTTTATTATATAGGATAGGACTCTACTGTATCTTGGAAAATCGTGCCCTCTTTTGAGAAAAGTATCACTCACTAAGCAGAGCCTGGAGTTACAGAAATGGGAGCATAAGAGACCCCACTTGCTCATTGGAAATAATGGTGAGTGGAAACTCCTGATTCCAATCCTTGGTTCCCAGGTATTTACTTACTGGCGACACTGTATCATACAAAGATTGTTCATTTAGGGTGTACACAACATCCTAAGGAACAGCTTCTGAAGGGGAGATAAATTTGGGGCAAAGTAGGCCTCTGGGGGTATTGATTATTTTAGGCTGGTTGTTTTAAGAAATAGCAGACAAGGGAGAAGGTCTAAAAGCCAATTAGAAGTTCCCTTTTATAAGAGACATTTATATTTGTAAGCTAAATCTCCATTTGTAAGGATGCCTTCTTCTCTGTGGCAGGAGGAGAAGGATGACTCTGTATCTCTAGAAACTTATAATGGGGAAAGCCAGGGTTTAAATCTACATAACAATCTTACCCTTGCTTACTGTGCTTTTCTCCCCAATCTCCCATAACTGACACCCTATCCCAACATTTTTCCCCCCTTTAAGCTGCAAATGGTATTTAAGGTAATGACTTTGCCATTTGGGCCAGTTATTCAGTTTTCCTGGGTCTCTCCCAGGTAGACATGTTATTAAACTTTAATATTTTCTTCTCCTAATCTGTCTCATATTGATTTGATTATTAGTTCAGCCAGAATCTTGAAGGGCAGAAAACAACTCCTGCCTACCCCACCCCCAGACACTTCTGCAGTGGTGCTTAAAGTATTCATTCAGCAAGGTGTACCAACACTGTCAAGCCTTCAGAATCTGAGTCATAAAATATGTGATATGATCAGTGGATTCCATGATCAAGGGCCCATTCCCCTATCACATTTGCTGAAAAGAGACCACTGGTCTATCTCTGTGTTATGTGGACTCAAATATCAGGATATAAAACACTGCATAAACCCTTGGACAATGGTGCTGGCTGAGGCCTACAGGCAGTAAAGGCAAACTCATACCCAAAATACACATTTCTCTTTCTTTCTTTCTTTCTTTCTCTTTCTTCCTTTCTTTCTTCCTTCCTTCCTTCCTTCCTTCCTTCCTTCCTTCCTTCCTTCCTTCCTTCCTTCCTTCCTTCCTTCCTTTCTTTTTTCTTTCTTTCTTTCTTTCTTTCTTTCTTTCTTTCTTTCTTTCTTTCTTTCTCTTTCTTTCTCTTCTCTCTCTCTCCCTCTCTCTCTCACTCTCTCTCTCTCCCTCTCTCTCTCTCTTTCCTCTCTCTATCTCTCCCTCCCTCCCTCCTTCCCTCCCTCCTCCCTCCTTTCTTTCTTTCTTTCTTTCTTTCTTTCTTTCTTTCTTTCTTTCTTTCTTTCTTTCTTTCTCTCCTCTCTTTCTTTCTTTCTCCTCTCTCTCTCTCTCTCTCTCTCTCTCTCTCTCTCTCTCTCTCTCTCTCTCTCTCTCTCTCTCTCTCTCTCTCTCTCTCCCCCCATCTCTCTATCTCTCCCTCCCTTCCTTCCTTTCTTTCTTTCTTTCTTTCTTTCTTTCTTTCTTTCTTTCTTTCTTTCTTTCTTTCTTTCTTTCTTTGTCTTCGTTACTTTCTTGTTTATTTTAGCTTTTCTTCTTTCAAATTCCATTTTCTTTGTTAAGTAACCCGGGACTTCTCCAGCCTTCTGAGATCTTGTTTCCTGTAGACTCCAGTAGTGCTCCCTGTCTATACTATTGATTTGATGGTTAAAGTATCTGTAAATGCACTGTCATATTTATACTAATAAAAGCCTATGTGGTCATCCACTAGGGCTTGCTGCAATATGCATCCAGCATCTTTTCCCATTATTGATATTTCCAACATGATAGTATCTGCCAAATTGCTTTTTAAAATATGTCTTTATTGATTTCAGAGGAGTGAAAGGAAAAGAGAGATTGAAACATCAATGATGAAAGAGAATCACTGATTGGCTGCCTCCTGCATGCCCCCCACTGGGGATCAAGCTTGCAACCTGGGCATGTGCCCTGACCAGGAATTGAACCATGATGTCCTGGTTCATAGGCCAATGCTCAATCACTGAGCCATGCTGGTCAGGCTGCCAAGTCGTATGGCCTAAGCAGAAATGCTGCTTGAACTGCACTATGGAACTGATGCAGAACCTATTATTCTCTGGTTCCTGTTCAAGTCTGGAAGCCTTTCATGCCCCAAGCTTTTTGTGTGGGTGCAGTGTTCAGAAGTGAGGAATATCCTTCTCTTAGAGCCCAAGAGACCCACTTCTTTTTGACTTTTGAGGGCATGTTCCAGCATGCCCTAACTAGAGGACTCCCAAAATTTTAAGGATGTGGTTAGTTCTGGATAGTTGTAGGATTTATCTCCTATCTCTGGAGCTTGTGTGCCTTTCCAAGGCCTCTCTGTGCTAGACATTTGTTGCTCCTTTAGATGTTACCCACGACGTATATGGGTTTTCCCGCCTTGCTTTCAAGTACCTGCTACGCTTCCTCAAATGCATGGTATCATTTTGTACTACAATCCTTGTATTTAGCTATAGCCACCTGTTTTCTTTTTTTTCTTTTTTCCATTAGGGAAACCCCTGCATTTTCAGGTTAGGATAGATTTAATCTTTTACCAACTTTATTGAGATGTGATTCACATACCTTATAATTCACCAATTTAAAGTCTATATACAATATCGTTTAGTAGATAGTTTTGTACGACTGTCACTATAATCTAACATAATGTTTTTGTCCCCCGGAAAGAAACCCATGTTAATTTGCAGTAACCCTAACCCCCTACTTACTATTCTTAGCACCGAGAAACCATTAATTCTTTTGTTTCTATAAATTTGCCTATTCTGGACATACAATATAAATGGATAAATACAATATGCAGGGTTTTGTGACTGGTTTCTTTCATTTAGAATAAATTTTTAAGGTTCTTTTTATATGGGTGGCACACATCAGTACTTCGTTCCTTTTTATTCTCGAATAATATTTAATTATATGGACACATTACTTTTTGTCTGTCCATTCACCAGTTGTTGGACATTTAAGTTGATTGTACTTTTGGCTGCATGAATAATGTTGCTTTGAACATTTCCACACATGTTTTTTTTAATGTAGATATATTGTTTTACTAGAGGCCTGATGCATAAAATTCTTGCAAGAGTAGACCTGCCTTCTCCCGGCTGCTGGCACGAGCTTCCCTCAGGCACCTGGGACCCAGGCTTCTCTTGGAATCCCGGCTTTGTCCAGAAAGTCCTCCAGTCTAATTAGCATATTATACTTTTATTATTATAGATTGTTCTTAGGTTAAAAATCAATGGAGTGTCATTGCAGGATCAGATAGTAACTCAACGACTAACTTTTTGAGGAATAGTTTTCCTAAGACACTGGGCCATTAAACATTTCCACCAGCAAAGTACGAGGGTTCCAGTTTTCCCACATCCTTATCAATCCTCATTATTATCTGTCTTTTTCATTACAACCATCCTACTTGATGTGAAATAGTATCTCATTGTGGTTTTGATTTTTCAATTACTTTAATGACTGATAATGTTCTGTCCTCCTTTATCCTTTCATCTGCTTTTTCCATAACTAGCACATTCTTAGTAAATTGCTTTGGCTAGAGTGTTTCCTTTCACTGATACATCCTCCCAACTCCCCACCAGTGAAAGTTTTAACAATTTAACACTTGGTGCCAACAGCTCACCATGCTCCACTTGCCGCCAGGAATCTTCATAGCAAGTTGGGTGCAGAGTGATCTAGTTCCAGAACACCATCTCATTGCCTGTTTTCTTAGATCACTCTTGGTGCCAACTATTACTGATTGAGGTTTTTCAGAAGCAGATGTAAGACAGGGTTTATGGTACAAGACATTTATTAGGAATCAAATCTGTTCAGGGAGATAGAAGGAGGAGAACTGAGCGGAGGAAGAAGTCAAACTGAGATGTAGGCTTGACAAACTTGGCTAAGCTGGTGGAGAGCTCTGGCACAAACTTGCTCATCATAGTGTTTGAGATCAAAATGGTCAGGTCTTTATAACTTTGCCTGGCTCAGCCACCTGAAGGTTGTTCTCAGAAGGGTGTAGCTCCCATAAGGCCATACTCTTCAGATGAGGCAAAACCAGAAGGTGCTGACAGCTGTCTGGTGACTTCCATCCCAGAAGCTTGGCATCACATCTTTTCCTTCCAGAGCAATCTGGGTATCACAGCATAATGTCTACTACATTTGTTCTGCTTAGATGCAATTTAGAGGCCTTCCTAATAATTGTTATATTTTATTAAGTAGCTTTTGGTCATGTTGAATAATCTCCAAACATTAAACAATTAAGGGATGAATATGAAGTGCTGATATATAACATATGCAGGGGTTAATTTCCTCTTTTCAGTTATTTACTTATTTGTAAATATTTATGTTTTACTGCCTATTTATCATTCTGTAGAAATAGATGTACAGACTGGTTTCTCCTGATGAAGCACATAAAATTGTATAGCTGAAGTGATTTACCTACTCTTGAGTGAAAAATAAATTAATCTTTCATATATATATATATATATATATATATATATATATATATATATATATATATAAATGCTTTTCTCTCATTGAAAACTCTCGTCTCCAACACACAGTTAATTTCATGTCAAAGAAGTTTATTATGAAATGAAAGGTAATATTTCATCCAGAGTTTCGTTAGCCTTCAGAGAGAACCATAGACACATTTCTCACATTTTTTTAGCCTTTTCTGTAATTTGACATTTTGATATTAGGACAAGACTCTCAATATTCAATTGTTACATTGTAAATGCACTGATATTTCATGTCTTGGACATTTACTCTTTGGTGTAGAATTGACTGAAATAAAATGTAATACAATTATACTTTGAAGAACCTAAATCAATTTAGGCAATTTTGCAACAGAGAAAGAAATTTACTTATAAAAGGCAAATTGTATTGGAATTCCTATCTTAAGTGGCAGGTACACTACCAATTTAAACTTAATACAAAGTAATTTCAAATATGCTGTGTAGAGGTGAATAACAAGAAGAAATCCTTTTTATATGCATTTTTATATCCCTATCTAGGCAATTACTTTCTCATGCAATAAGTATTTTATTTTTTTCTCAACAGGTAGACATTTCATTTGATTTGCTCTAATGGCTTCTGTATTTTAATAGCCTGTATATTTATTTAGCTAAAGAGAGTCCAGTGGAAGTCTCTTATTCTAAGTAATTTACACTGGTCTATGCTTTCAAACTTTAATTTCAATATATCTATTTTTTTTTTTTGCCTGAAATTTTTAAATTTCCAATGAGTTGGAATGAAAGTGAATTTCAAGTGTGAGAAAGAATGATTTTGTTCTTATTACAATTGAAGCATACCCACAGATACACACAAAGACATAGGGACAGCCATAGCACAGGCTTCTGTGCCATGTAAGGATACTTGGGAGTTTATTTTTCTTGTCCTGTATAGAACTAATCACAGTGAATAAGGGAGAGACTGAAAATGGGTTGATGGGCTCATGTCAGCTACCAGAATAATAGGACTACTTTTCACCCCAAAAGGCTAGAACCAAATTGTTGCCAAGGAACAGAATGGTGAAATTTCTTCTGTAGGAACACAAATGTCCATACAACTAGTAATTTTGGGACACACTTCCTTTAAAAGCCTTTTTATACCTGGCAAAATCCTGTTGAGACGTGACTTCTGTTCAGTGAAACTTTATAACTTCCTATTATTTCTTCAGCCTTGATGTTGAGATAAAAAGTAGGGCACAACTGAAATTGGAAGAATGAGATATTGAGATATTGTCAAGTTATCTGTCACTCATTCTTCCCCCCTGCTGTCATGTCTGAATTTGTTTGTATTAGCACTAGAGGCCAGCAATGGTAGTAGAAACCATTGCTTTATGTCTCACCTATCAACAGGATATCTAGAAAACTCAGGAATATATATTTGGTTATGGAAAAAAATCTGCTTTCATTTACCAAGTCATGCTTCATAAACAATCATCATATATGTTAGGCATGTATATAGGAAATCAGATAACTTAGAAAGCTTTCTTTGAAACTGTGGTTTGTGTCATAAAAAGGAGCAGTACGCTCTTTAAAGAGATCTAATAATCTTGCTTGGAGTTTTTTCAGATATAGAAGATTTTCCTTCCATAAAACTCATTTCTTCAAATCAACCTTCAAAGCTTTTAGCAGAAATGGTTTACTTCTGCCCATGGCACTATTTTTAAGAACCATAACTTGCCCTTAAAAATAATTTTAAATACTAAATTATCTAAATACATAAGTCATTTTTTGTGAGTGTTAACATTACAAATCTATCTTTCTCTTTAGCCAGTACTATGCTTAAACTGAAACTCAGTAATAACAGCCAGAAACCGGATTTTCTATGTCTTTGTCCTCATGACATTTTTAGTTAATTAAGAGTCATGTGGAGCAAGGACAAGATACATGAATTAGTTGGCACTCAGCTCCTAATTTCTCTCCCTTTTCTTCATATCTCACCTCTCCTCTGGAACTTAAAATGTATGAACAGGGTAGTGCATTTTTAGCCTCTGCTGTCACGAACAGTTTGCTGCCTGGAAACCAATTCAATTCATCATCCACGTATGAAGTACGCATTATGAATAAACCATTGTGTTAGGGATTTGAAAATGAAAAAGACATTACCTTATCCTAATGAAATTATATCTAACTAGAATTCCACATACTGCCTACAGTTAAAATGACTCCCTTACCACCAACAACCTCAAACATGTGTTTTTTAATATTAAGAACTAGACGTATTCGTATGGGTCCCTGCTACTGCTGCTACTGCCTGCTCTCAGATCTCTTTGAAGTCATTTTCTGTTGCCTATAGCTTGGATCTCTCTCCATTCTTTCAGAGCCCAGCTACCTACTGTTAACATGAGAAACATTTAAACCTGTGAAAATTCTTTGTGAGTTTATTTGTGCCAAACTGTCGGCAAATGCCACGAAGCAGAATCTCAACGGTTTGAGCTAATACTCTGGAGAATGGCAGTTTTGCACCTTGTTTTATAAATTACAATCAAAGGAGGAGATGTAAGTGAAGTAAATGAAATCCATTGGTCATAGATTAGAGAGGCGGGAGAAAGCAAAATGGGGAAATCACTGGGATTGGATGAAAAGTAAAATGATAGACACATGCTTCTCTTACATAGGTGGATGCAGGATAGTTAACAGTCAATAATGAACTCAGTAACAATGAGGGGATTTGTGGTCTCCACAGAGTGGTGCCTGTGCTTTGAGGGATCTGGAAAAGGGAAAACTACTTTGACGTTCCAACAATATGTTATCAGAGATGCAAAAAGACAATAGAGAGGATCAGTTAAGGTAAAGATTAACCTTTGTCAGGGGAGATACGGCCTAGGACATGACTGTCCACCATAAACTGCTTTTAGTTTAGAAAGTTTTAATTTCAGACTGTCCTATGTGGTTACTTTAGGTCTCTGAGTATTCAAGGCTGCCTCGCAGGCCTTCCCTGAGCTAGTCAGGTTATCATGAAGCCCCTTTTGGTCCACACTATAGGCACCATTTTGACCAAATGAATGAACTTGCTCTGACTCCCAGCAGACAGGATGCATATCTATACTAATGAAAGGGTAATATGCTAATTAGACTGGACATCCTTCAAGAAAAAAACATGGTGATGGGGGCCTAGGAAGAGGCAATTAGGGACAGTCAGGCTGGGAGGGGAGGGCAGTTAGGAGTGATCAGGCCAGTGTGTGTGTGTGTGTGGGGGGGGGAAGACAGTTAGGGGGCTATCAGGCCTGCAGTGGGAAGCAGTTAGGGGCAATCCAGCCATCAGGAGAGCAATTAGGGGGCAATCAGGCCAGCAGGCAGAGGCAGTTAGGGGTGATCAGGCAGGCAGGTGATCAGTTAGGAGCCAGCAGTCCTGGATTACGATAGGGTTGTCCAACTGCTGGTTTAGGTGGATTGGGCCTAAATCAACAATTGGATATGCCCTAAGGGGTCCCAGGTTGGAGAGGGTGCAGGCCAGGCTGAGGGACATCTTCCCCCCCTCCCCCCCATGCATGAATTCTGTTCACCAGGCCTCTAGTCTATTATATAATCACTAGAGGCCTGGTACACAGAATTTGTGCACTCAGGGGATAGGGTCCCTCAGCCCAGCCTGTACCCTCTCACAGTCCAGGAGCCCTCATGGAATGTCTGACTGCTGTGAAGATGGGAGAGGCTCCTGCCACCACCGCTATGCTACCCATGGTTGAGCCCAGCTTCTGGCTCAGCAGCACTCTCCCTGTGGGAGTTCACTGATCAAAAGAGGACAGCTCTTGTATTGAACGTCTGCACCCTGGTGGTCATTCCACCATTTGGTTGATTTACATATTAGTCTTTTATTATGTAGGATGTGTCCCAAATCAGTCAGGAATCCAAGTTTTAAATATCTATGGCCAATATTTTTTCTATCTTTCATTGACTTTATTGTTGTTTGGACTCTTTTGGCAGGATCCTTATATAATACTTCCTTGCATAAGGGAGTGTCTAACTACAGGAGGTTACATTCACAGAGATTTCAGAATTTAAATGTTTAACTCTGGTAAGATTCTCTATTTTAAAATAGTGTATAAATTAGGATTAACATAGGAGGAAGCCTTTCTAAAATATGCAAAATAAAACACACTTGATATAAAAATACCAATGTCTATCAACAAGACACAAGGTAAAAAAAAAAAAAAAAAAAAAAAAAAAACTAAAAAAAAACCAACAACAACAACAACAAATAATAAGACAGAAGGTATAAGTACAATGGATATTAGACAAGGTTTTGAAATTGAGTAAAACTATGTTAAAAGAGCCGAAACCGGTTTGGCTCAATGGATAGAGCGTCGGCTTGGGGACTGAAGGGACCTGGGTTCAATTCTGGTCAAGGGCATGTACCTTGGTTGCGGGCATATCCCCAGTAGGGGGTGTGCAAGAGGCAGCTGGTCGATGACTCTCTCTCATCGATGTTTCTAGCTCTCTATCTCTCTCCCTTCCTCTCTGTACAAAATCAATAGAATATATGTTTTTAAAAAAAACTATGTTAAAAGACTGGCTCCTTATCTTACAACCTGTGTGATATTCATCAGATTATCTGAACTCTCAGGGCCTGGATGTTGTTAAATGTGTTATGTATAAGAAGTAAAAAGTATCCTCTTCTGAGAGTTAATATAAAAATTGAAGCATAATATTTTTAGTTTAAACTGTATTAAAATTGCCATAATTCAATTTTTGGAACTCAACAATTTGACAATTTTCTTATGGTTCACAATGCAAAATATACAGGGTGGGGGGAAAGTAGGCTTACAGTTGTGAGTATGCAAAACACAGAGTTTATGCTTGTATTATTATTTATTATTATATTATTTTCCATATGAACAACTGTAAGCCTACTTTTGCCCCACCCAGTATATAAAGCCCTTTGTACACAGAAACTACTAAATAGCTTAAAGCTCTTGCTCTTTCTGTGGGAAAGTGATATGTTCAGAACCTCCCTTTCCACCACACTTTCCCCTGCATCTCCAGAAGCTCAGTATTGGAAACAGAATTTAGAATAGAGAAGAGCTTTGTTGTCTTCCCTACCTCTAAAAGTTATTGTTTCCAGAACACTGGTCTTTGGCTCTTGGGTTAAGTGTCTCTGTAGGGGAGGGGCCAAGGGAAAAGTAAGGGGCAAAGTAGGTGACACTTCTATGACTTAGAAACATAGAAACACAATGCGAGCTAGCTTGTGTCAAGAATGAGAAGAGACTGAGATTAACTGAGGAGAGATTTTGGGCTTCTTTTATATAGAATAAAAAAATATATATATTTTTATTTATTTCAGACAGGGAGGGAAAGGAATTCAGAGATAGAAACATCAATGATGAGAGAGAATCATTGAATGGCTGCCTCCTGCACACCCCCCACTGGGGATCAAGCGCACAACCTGGGCATGTGCCCTTGACCGGAATCGAACTTAGGACCCTTCAGTCTGCAGGCTGATGCTCAATCCACTGAGTCAGACCAGCTAGGGCAAGCTTAGGGCTTCTTCATATGTGAAGATGCAACCAATTCAGCAGGTTGGGAGGACGAATACCTATTAGCCATCTCTATCTTGATTTTTCTATATAGATTCTCTTCATAACTGCTTTAATGACTGACAGCCCCTCTCTTCTACAATTCCTCTCTTGTCCATGAGTGTTTAGCTGCCCAGTAAAGTAATGGAGAGCATTTGTGAAGAGTTCAAGAGAAACTCTCTCCTTTTTCACCTTTCTGTAATTCTTCCTATAACTAAAGGAAAGGAAAGTCTCTGAAGCAACCAAAAGGAGAACAGAATGAATACTCCATAGAGGAGAAATAAATATGGGCCTGGGGCAGCCCATTCAGAGCCCCTAGGCTGGGGCTAAAATATGTTTATAAATTTTCTCTGTTACTTTTAATTATTCACTTAACACCCATTTGTTGTCTTCCCAAATACACTGTCAGCAACCTAATTTCAGGGGGCACATCATGTTTGTGTGCATTTCCCTTTTTCCCCTTTCATCCTGCTACTTTATTTTTCTCATAAATTTAAAGCAGCCAAGTTTAATAATAATATACAAACTCCAAAACCCAGTCAAGCCTCTTTTACTTGTAAAATATCTAGTTCTCTAATAGACAGAAAGATCCTACCCCTGTTTTATCTGTTTTGATGT
Organism: Pipistrellus hanaki; assembly: GCF_964339955.1. NCBI lineage: Eukaryota > Metazoa > Chordata > Mammalia > Chiroptera > Vespertilionidae > Pipistrellus > Pipistrellus hanaki. The sequence continues at coordinate 88,943,342 of NC_140524.1, forward strand.
CACTTCCTCTTGCTTCAGCACTTTCTAAGTGGAGCATCTGCTTAATTTCCTTCTGAAGATATCCTCTCATACACTTGAAGACATCTATTAAACTTGGATAGCTTTCCTGTTGTAGCTCAAAAGCCCGAACACCTTCATTTTTGTTCAGAGATATAATTTCTTATCCTTTAATCTTTTCAATTGACCTTCTCTGAATTCTATCTAGTTTCTCCCATATATTTATACAATTGAGACGATTTAAACTTTGTTTCTAAGGATTCCCATGAAAAGTTAATCATAATTAATCACTCCCCCCCATCAAAGTTCAATTCCCCTTAGAACAACTAGAACAATACCATTGTTTATAGGTACAAGTTGACACTTTAACAACAGGGGGAATGGAGAGCAAACCATCTCCCTATCCCACACGGTCCGAATTCCAATTATAACTATGAAATCCTCCAAAACTTAAGTACTGATATCCTGCTGTTGACCAGAACCCTTACCTATAGCATAATCAGTCTATTAACATATATTTATACATTATATGTATTATATACTGTATTTTTAATTAATTTCTTTATTGATTAAGGTATCACATATTTGTCCTCAACTCCCCGTTCCAATCCCCCATCCCCCAACTCATGCCCCCACCCCCCTATTGTCCTTGACCACTGGTTAGGCTCATATGTGTGCACATAAGTCTTTTGGTTGATCTCTCCCTTTAATCCCCATTCTCCCTTTGATATACTGTATTTTTTAAAATAAAATAAGCTAGAGAATAGAAAATGCTATTAAGAAAATCATAAGGAAGTAAAAAATCCATTTACATTATTTATTGAAAAATATCCACACAATTCAAACCCATTTGTTTAAGGGTCAATTATTTCTGGGTGTGGTGCAGTTCATGGTCAACCAGAGTGTACCTAAGGTTTTTAAAATTAGTGCTGGAGGTCTGAAGTCTTTGGTGAGAGAGTCAGCTTCAAGAATTCCAGCTTTGTGAAGGATTCTGACTTTACAACTCCAAGTGCTAGGGTTATCGTTAGGCCTTGCGTAATCTCTACCAAAATGGGGCATTAAAGATAGACACACATTTTTGTTGTTGCTGCTGCACTTTCCATGAAGAGGTTAAGTCTACATTTCCTCCCCTTAAATGTGGGCTGACTTGTGACTGCTATGACAAATAGAATATGGAAGAAGTAATATAATGCCCAGATGCACGTTGCTTTACTCAGTCTGGGTTGCTGTAACAAAATACCATGCACCGGCTGACTTAAACAATGTTTATTTCTCATAGTACTGAAGTCTGGGAAGTCCAAGGTTAGGGTTCAGTAGGTTCAGTTCTTGCGGAGGACCCTCTTCTGGGATTGCAGACAGCCATATTTTCACTGTATTTTCACATGATAGAGAATTCTTCATTATTAAGGGTGTTAATTCCATCATAAGGGCCCCACCCTTTTGATCTAATCTAATCTTCATTACCTCCTCAAGGCCCCACTTCCAAATACCATTATACTTGGGACTGGGACTTCAACATAGGATTTGGGGGGAACACAAGCATTCAGTTCATAGCATGGGCCTAACCTTGTGCAGTGTTTCCCAAAGTGTGGTACGCATACCCCCAGGGGTACGGGAAGAGTTTGGTGGGAGTACGAGTTGCACCGGAGTTTGGTGGGGATATGCACTGCACCGTGCTTAGCTGCGCCTAATTCTACATTCTCATGAGTACGGGGGTACTCAGCGTTATGAAAATTATAGAAGGGGTATACATATGTCAAAAGTTTGGGAAACACTGTTAGAGGATTAGCAGTTACCACTTCTATCCTCTGGGAACCCAGAGTTGTCAAGCAAGAAACCCAACTTTTCTGTTGGAGAGAATTCATGCAGAGAAAACAAAGATAGGAAAATAGACACAGCTGAGTCCAACCTTCCAGTTGTCCCTTCCAAGTTGGTAAGAATGTGAGGGAAGCCATCTTGGATCCTCTAGTTCAGTCCAACCACCAGCTAAATACCATGGATTGATCATGTCAATGCCACGTGGAGCATGATAGCATTGTCTTGTCTAAATTCTTGACCTACAATATTGTAAAAGATAAATTGTTTTAGCAAGTCAATAGTTTTGAAATGATTTGTTATCTAAATATATAAAAGCCTAAGTGACCATTATGACTGGTGGACCAAAGGACTGGTCACTATGACGTACACTGACCACCAGGGGGCAGATGGTCAATGCAGGAGCTGCCTCCTGGTGGTCAGTGGGCTCCCACAGCAAACCCCCATGGTCAGCCAACCTTCCACAGTCCCACATCCCTACCCCCAGCTGGCCGGCTTGATCAGCCCCAATCAGCCTTGATCACAGGCCAGGCAGAGGGACCCCACCTGTGTGCAAATTCGTGCACCAGGTCTCTAGTATAACAATAGATATCCAGCACAAGAAAGAAACAACATTCTCTCTCTTAACATTGCTATTTTTTCTCGATGCCTCTCAATATTCCCTAACCTGTAAGTATTGAGTACTCTAAGTGGTTATAGTTGCAGCTATAACATATGGGGGTAATGTAGAGGATTTGATTATCATACAAACAATTCTTAAGTATTTCTCTAAGAACTTAGATTTCTATACTTCTTTGCTACCACAGTTAGTTCATCCAGGGACACTGGGGAAGACCAAAATACTAAACAGGCAATTTTATCTCTTTATGGCAGTTTCTGATTATTTCATCTTGGAGCCCTGAGCTTCCATGTGAGAAGAATGACTACTGCTACAAAGACCACATGAAGATAAAACATAACTTATCCATCATCAGAGGATAAATACAAAAGCTCTGCTCCAAACAGTTCTAATAAAAATGTGTTTTGTCTCATCTTTCTACATGCAAGAATGATTCTTAATTTAGTTTTATTACAAAAATATGATGGAGAAGTTGGTTAAACATGCATGTACAGGAGGAAGAGAGGCAAAACTGCAGTGCATCCTAATATTCCTTCGTCTATCCATATGGGTCATTAAAATTGATTCCTAAATCTCAAGGTCCTGAAATATACCTATTTATGGGGGCAAAGGGGTTTCCTCATGGCTTGTCTACCTAAAGATCCATTTTGGTTACATTTTCTGAAATCTTGCAAGTCTGAAAGCATGATCTGAACAAGCTAATTACGTGCTGCATTATTTCTAACTGATAAACAGGACTCAATCCTCCTAGAAAGATCTTCCTCTTCGAGGATTGATTTTTACAGGCATATGTCCCTCATTGTTACTGCATCAGATATAGAGGCTTATTCCCTATTGGTTCACTTGTCTAAGGTAGGGGAATCAAATTATTTAGTTCACATGGATCCAATTATTTTATAAACTATTTCAAGGTATGTCATTATAGCCAACAATACACTTTCACTCTAAGCAGTCACCAATGCAAGATGATTTTCACTTTAACTGCCAAAAATATGGTTGATATCTGCACTCTTTCTCCATTTCTTAAGGTGTGAAAATGACAGATATTTAAGAAATCACACACATACATATACACACAAAAGCAGACCTACACACACACACCAGCAGTTAGTGGGGCTGGGAAATTGGTGTGAATTTCTCTGTTTCAATCCACTCTCTCTTTAAAAAAAATAAATAAATGTTTATTGATTTCAGAGAAGAGAGAGGGAGAGAGAGATTAAAACACCAATGGTGAGAGAGAATCATTGATTGGATGCCTTCTGCAAACACCCCCATACCCTCCTTTGGAGATTGAGCCTGCAACCCAGGCATGTGCCCTGACACGGAATCAAACTGTGATCTCTTCGTTCATAGGTTGTTGCTCAACCACTGAGGCATACTACCTGGGCTAAATCCACTCTCTTATGCTGGCTTCTGGCTACTCAGAGGTATTTTAGGTATAACAGGAACAATGACCCTGGCTGAGGAACACATTTGAAACCCATCTTGTAGAGGCACCAAAGTAAGTCAATCCTGAAAGGCAGGACAAAGACAGAGAATGTATTAAACTTAGACCCTGGATAAATAAACAGATGGCTGGGACTGTGCTCAGGGCTTGCAGATCTGGTTATTAGAAAAGTCAGCAATAGGGCTGTCTGGTTGAATTGTTGGTGACAAAGATCAGAGGCTGGTTGAAATTTAGACAACCTTTGAGCTTTTCTGAATTAGAATTGATTTTGACCAACTCTTGGATTTTTTTTATGTGTATTTTTATTATTGATTCCGGGGAAGAAGGGAGAGGAAGAGAGAGATAGAAACATCAATGATGACAGAGAATCATTGATTGGCTGCTTCCTGAACAACCCACACTGGGGATGGACCCCACAACCCGGGCATGTGCCCTGACCAGGAATCTAACTGTGACCTTCTGGTTCATAGGTTGATGCTCAACCACTGAGCCATGCCAGCTGGGCCAACCCTTGACATTTTAAAATGCAACATGAAAAAATAAATAAATAATAAAATAAAATAAAATAAAATGCAATATGCAGGAGATACATTGGACTGAGGAAAAGACGTTTGGAATGGAAACTAATTACTGCATTTTAAGAATCAGGGATCTCTGAGATATCCTTAACTGAGAAGGGTTCTCTGAAGCTTAGGTCAGCTGAGTGCATATAGCTTAACCCTTGTGATTGCTTAATTATTGGATTCTTTGGACTTGAGGAGCCAATAGATTGGTATAAAGTAACTTTTAGGTCAAGGGACAATAGAAGATAGAATATGAAAATTACTGTCATAATCATATTACATTTCAACAGTACATGAAGAACATACTTACACTGAGTGGCCAGATTATTATGATCTCTGAACACATAATAATCTGGCCACTCAATATATATATATATATATATATATATATATATATATATATATATATATATATATATATATATATATTTAGAGCCCTGGTGCATGAATTCGTGCATGGGTGGTGTCCAGCCAGCCTGGCCAAGGAGAGGGGACATGGGCAGTTGGCCTGCCTGCCTGCTGGTTGAACTCCTGGTCGAGGGGACAATTTGCATATTAGCCTTTTATTATATAGGATATACACTGAGTGGCCAGATTATTATGCATTCAGAGATCATAATTATCTGGCCATTCAGTGTACGTGGGCATCCGGCAGAAGTAGATGTCCCATGAAGGCAAGGAAGCTCCAACTTCAAGATCCTATACTTGCTGGTGACTTTTTCAAGGGCCTCTTGCAATGTGTCCATATGATTGTATGTTTTGTTTTGTAAAATTCACAAATTAAGATGACTTTTTACACTGTTTCTTTCCATTGTGCCATGCTTTCTGTCACATTTTTCTTCTGTCAGGTGCCACGAGTGTAAGCCAAAGGATCATTTGGGATTTGACTAAGGTAAAGGAGGGTTGGGAAATACTGACTTTGGATTTACTGGGGTATACTTATGTGGCTTTCAGCCATAAAAAAAAAAAAAAGTTATTTCTTGTCATCCAGGCAGCAATGGCTTCCAGGAAAACTTCTATAGTTTTCCATTTTGTTTGAGCCGGTGTTGTGACAGGGATATTCTAGACCAGGGGTATTACTATGATAAGAATGTGCTTTAAGGAACTCAGCACTGAAGGTTTGTGGATAGCGGAAGAGAAACAAGATTTGAAATATATGAAGCCAGGAGCTAGTCCGTGGGAAATTCTTTCACTCATTTGTCATATTGCAATGGGAAGATTTGGTGTTCTTTGATGCTTGTTAAAGCAGACATTCTTTCCAGTTAGAAATATATTTGCTACCACTGTGTGTGCTATTATAAACACACCATATTTTTTATGTTTTAATCGGCGTCATGTAAAAAGGAGCTCATCTGAATTCCTTTTGGTGCCTGTGGAAGAAGGGGAAGAACCTGTAGTGTTTTTGCCAACACTTAGTAATGTTTGGAAAGTTGCATGCTTTATGCATCCAAGGCATTGGACTATGTCTTAATATACTCATTCTGATGAAGCAAAAAAGCATCCCCACTTTGTTGGAACAAGTTCTGAGAGATCTAGATAAAATAGTACACAAACACACCCGGTCACCATGGCTCAGTGGTTTAGCATTGACCTATGAACCAGGAGGTCACAGTTTAATTCTTGGTCAGGGTACATGCCTGGGTTGCGGGCTCAATCCCTAGTGTGGGGGATGCAGGAGACAGCCAATCAATGATTCCCTCTCATCATTGATGTTTTTCTCTTTCTCCCTTTCTCTCTGAAATAAATATAATTATTTTTTTAAAAATAGTACCAAACATGCCACACTTTCAGCAAAACAACAAGGTAAAAACAAGTATTCTAGTTACAATTCACTTTCTTCATTAACAAATCAAAGTATGAACATGCAGTAAGAGTAATTATCTAATATATAAAAGGCCATAGTTGTAATGACCAATCACAAGGCAAGGCTGACCAACCAGGAAGTCCTTCAGTCAACACTGGGTTGCCAGAGTAACCCATAGGGCTGAGACCCAGAGAGAGAAGCAGGGTGTGAGCCACAGCTTCCGTGGCAGCTGTTGATCAATACACCTCCCTCTCTCTCTCTCTCTCCCTATTTCTTTATGAGCTTTGCCAAAAGCTGGGCTTTTCTTTCTCTCCTAGCCTCTGGGGGCTGCTGTTAAGCCCCACATCTCTGATAAGGTCCAGAGATAAGCCTGGAGATGCTGACTGGCATAGGAACTGACCAATGAGAACCAAATGCGGGTGCTGTGAAGAACCAACGGCTATCTAGGAGGCAGAGCTTTTGACACTGACATAGAAACTGACCTATCAGAACCAAATTGGCCAGCAGAGAAGGGCAGTTGGGGGCAAGATCAGACCTGCAGGGGAGGGAAGTTAGGGGTGATCAGGCAGGCAGGCAGGGAAGGGCAGTTTAGGAGCCAGCAGTCCCAGATTGTGAGAGGGATGTCTGACTTCCGGTTTAGGCCCAATCCCACAGGGATCCTCAATTGGAGAGGGTGCAGGCTGAGCTGAGGGACCCCCCTCCATGCACAAATTTGATGCATGAATTTCATGCAGTAGGCCTCTAGTACTACATATTAGTTTAATACACTACAATGTAGTAGCAATTTATAATGCATTTGAATTGCTAACCTGTGGCTTCTTCCTTCACAAATATAGACATAGTTCAACCTGGATCTTATTAGCTTGTGTGAACTTGAACAACTTATGGAACCACTTTGGGCTTCTCTTTCCTTACCTTTAGAATGGAAACAGTATTTCTGTTCCTTATTATTAGGCTGTGTTAAGGGAAATCTGTCACAATATTTATTATGAGTATTTGTGTGCTGCAATGTGCTATCCAGTGTTTATAGTAAAGCATTTAGTGGTGATAGTTTGAAAAGGAAAATATATCCTCATTCTGTTTACCTCGTGGATTATCCCCCCTTTTGGAAAACCAGACTATGTTTTGTCTCAGCACAAATAATCACTGCAGTTTTATTTCTCAAAACAAAGTTTAAAATTGACCTCAAATCACCAGTGCAAAAATACAGAAAGAAAAACAAAACTTAAAATTTCATAACGCATCAGGCATGAGAGTTTTTGAAATTCTTCCTGGGGAATGCCATTTAAGTCTGCTTCCTGATTCTACTGAAGATACATTAAGCGTATTCAAAGTGGCTTTATCTAAAGTAAAATACTGTCCATTATAAGGAGTGATTTTTCTATATAAAATTGAACCCGAGCTATTGAACTATGAATAATATCTCAAAGATAAGCGAAAAGTGCCAAATGGCATTTTTACATGTAAGGGTGTTATCTGAAAACACACACACACATACACACACACACACACACACACACACACACACACACACCAAAAACCACACAAAACAAACAAAAGAACTGGCTGCTAAGGGCTCTCACCCAGTGGAAATTCCTTAATGCATTTATCATGATCCAGGTCTAAAAACTCAATATTTTCAGTGCTTTAGTGATCAAATTTAGGGATGTTGGCCCTGGCTAAACCACTCCCAGGGTATTACAGAGTAAAATGGGAATGTCAATCTAGTAATTTACAATGAGAAATACAACTGTTAACTTGATTGGAAAGTCAGGTCAGCCAGATCAGCACATTCTGTCTTTGTGGAAAACAACCAAAGGAAGTCAACTACAATTAGAAAATCCTGGTGAGAGAGCTGACTGTCTCAAATATGATAGCCCAAAACAGCTGTATCTCTTGGTGTGGCTAGCCTGTAGCAGGCTTAGAGTGGACCTTGCACAAATCTTTCCTGACCCAAAGAAAATAATTCACTAAGAGTTGTGCCTGGCACAATGACCAGCTAGAAGAAAAATGTGGAGAAAGAAGTTAATATAAATGTTAAGATTACTGCATAATATAAAATAGTAAAACAATTAACAGCACAATTTTTATGCCAACAAAATAGATACCAAATCAGAATTGAGGAAGCATACTGAGTAAATTCATAAACTAGATACTCATGATGTCATTAAATGAATTCATTTATGGACTCATTTATGAATATAAGGCTACCTATAAATCAAAGTTCTTGGTGTGGAAAGGGACTCATACATAAATAAGGTATGGTCATCTTACCATATTAAAATTAATCATCAGCAAATAAACACAATATTTTTACTTTATAACATCTATAATCAAGAGATAGGGAATTCATTATTTACTGATCACTTGTACTAAGGCCTTATTTGGCACCTTAAGGAGTTGTTCTTCCTGTTTTCTCCACTGTCTGATCATACACTCAGTGGGAGGAGGTCCAAATTATCTCTCTGCAGCTCCATTTCCATGCTCTTTTGCATAGCTGATTACATTCAGTTTGGATTTTGCAGAGTAAGACAATCACCTCTATTTATCTTTTTATTTTTTGACACCTTTATGGGCTCAGAACACTTGGGTCCCTATTGCATCAGCACACTCTCCACCTCCACCTCCAACCTCCAACAAGGTATCAGCTGATGTCAGTAACAATAGGACTCGTGATTGGAAGAAACCTGTTTGATAAGGAATGAGCAGGTATACACCCAAGGGGCTCCCTCCACAGCTGACTCCCCTGGATTTTCTGCCAATTTATTTATTTTTTTTAAATAGCATCTTATGCATAGAAAAATATAGTTACAACAAAAAGACCATTGGTGATGGTTTCAAATTCCATGTGACAAGTAACTTTTGAGAAATTGCCATTTGCACATTTGGTGTAGTGTTGAAAAGTACACATGCAAATATAGACTATAAACTAATCCTCCATTTTTAAAATCAATACCTATGTGAGGCCAGATTCATACACATCAGGCAAAGCTATATACTGCACCAGTTTAAATGCAGTAGAAGTTATGACATTCCAGTTGTCTTCTATTAGGCCAGACTTAGAGATTTTCAAAAAATGTAAGCAATGGCTTTCTTTTTTCTTTTTCTTTTTCTTTTAACTTTGTTGTTGAAAGTATTACATATGTACCTTTTTTTCCCCATTGACCCCTTCAAGCCCACACCTATCCTCTTCCCCAGGCCTTCACCACACTATTGCCTGTGTCCATGGTTATGATGCTAATTTTAACAACTCCAACAATCTGTGAACACAGTATATTCTTGTACTTGTTTATTTCTTATTGGTTATATTAACTATGATCATTTGGTTAAGGTATTTGTTTCCATGTTTTTCCACTGTGAAGTTACTATCTTTCCATTTGTGGTTGACAAGTATTTTTGAGGAGAGATTTTAAGATTATGCAAACTCTGTTCATCAAGTTTTCACTGTCTGTTTTACTCTCCATCTCTGTTTCTAGTTTTCATAAGTTATTACCACTGTGTCTGCTTAATAGTAAATTTTTCATTTCCCTCTTTCTTTCTGTGTATATCAATTGGAATTCTACTCTAAGAAATTGATGTCCCTTCTCTATTTGTTTATTTGGTAATTTCTTTATATATATATGGACCTAATAAATATTCATTTTATTTTGGGGTTTAAATCTAACGCTATCTTTTTGTTCCCCCACAAAATATTCCAGCTTTGACTGTTAGGAGTTTCTTAAGATGGCTACTATGTTCTGTCAATAATCTCCTACTTTTTTTTTTTTTTACTCTACACCACATTATTAAATTTAGTTAAAATAAAAAAGCTAGTTTCATTTTTTGCATGTACATATTTATTGGTTTCCTGTTACCATAAAGATAAATTTTAAACATATTTATGTAGCATGCAAAGCCTCATGATCTCATGCTTCCTTGCTACTAGTCTCATTTTCAATCAGCCCTCATTCACAAACATACACTATCATGATATCTTCGATTGCTCAAATAAGCCATGCTTTCCCGTTTCTCCTTAAGCCTTTATATGTATTATCCCTCAGCATGGAATAATCTATTTTCCTTGAAACTCCACCTCCAACAGCCTCTACCTTCCTTTTACCTTCCAAGTGGTGACAAGTTTGCAGAAAAAGTGACACTCTCATATATAGCTGATGCTAGTAGAAAGTGGGACAAACATGTTGAAAATCTGTTAGGTAATATCAACTAAGACTGAACATATACTAGAGGCCTGGTGCACAAATTTGTGCATGGGTGTGGTCCCTCAGGGTGGCCTGCAGGGATCAGGCCCCAGCTCGTGCCCCCAGCCTAACAGCCTTGCTGCCTTGCTTGGCACCCCACCATAGCCTGGTGCTGCCCCCTCACCTGCTCCACCTTCCCACCTGCGAGGTGATCAATCAGGGCCAGGTAGCCCACCCAGCTCCCTCAGTGTCTGGGAACTGGGCCGCAGCCCCACCCCTGTCACCACTGCTGGTCACTGTCTGCAGGGTGATCAGCAGGGTGATTGGGCTCACACTTGTACCCGCCTTGGCCTGGCACTGTCCGCTCACCTGCTCCACCATCCCCCACAGTGCCTGCACTGCTGCCCACTGCCAACACCACATCTCTGACACCCGCCATGTTCTGTGCCACCACCTAGTGGCCAGCACACATAATCGCAAGTGGTTGAATTCCTGGTTGAAAGACCACCTGAGAGGACAATTTGCATATTAGGTTTTTATTATATAGAATGGTCCAGATGCTCTACTCCTATATACACTGAGTGGCCAGATTATTATGATCTCTGAACACATAATAATCTTGCCACTCAGTGTATATCCTATATAATAAAAGGCTAATATGCAAATTGTCCCCTCAACCAGGAGTTCAACCAGCAGGCAGGCCAGGCAACCATCCATGTCCCCTCCCCCTGGCCAGGCTAGCTGGACCCCACCCATGCACAAATTCATGCACAAATCCACACACACACACACACACACACACACTCACACACTGAGTGGCCAGATTATTATGCGTTCAAAGGTCATAATAATCTGGCCACTCAGTGTATATAAACCCAACATCAACACTTATATCTATTTACTGAAAGGCAAGAATACAAATGTTCGTAGCAATATGGTTTATTTACTCCTCCAATATCTACTTAGATGGTATTTCTTCCAGGATTAGCTTTTCTGACATGCTTTACTGAAGTGATTGTTAAATTGTATGTGTCTATATATATAAGATGGGGCAGGGTATTAGTATTATATGCAGTTTTATATATATATATATATTTTATTGATTTTGTACAGAGAGGAAGGGAGAGAGATAGAGAGTTAGAAACATCGATGAAAGAGAGTCATCGATCAGCTGTCTCTTGCACACCCCCTACTGGGGATATGCCCACAACCAAGGTACATGCCCTTGACCGGAATCAAACCCGGGACCCTTCAGTCCCCAAGCCTGCACTCTATCCATTGAGCCAAACCGGTCTCGGCTGCAGTTTTGTTCTTATTCTCTACCCTAGCTCTTCTCTTCTATCTAAAGAGAGAGAACTGGAAAAAATAAAATTTTAGTTATTTGGTTACTTAATCAGGAACAAATAAATTTCTGTATATCATGTGGAGTTTGTTTTTAGACAATTTAACCTTAACACAATAATGGCCTGTCTACCTTTTAATTGCTCCTTCCTGACCAAAACATTCAAAATTCCATTGCATATTCTCAGAAATTTTTAAAAGATTATTTTTATAACTATTTTTAAAATCCTTTATTTCAAAATTTAAAAAAAATTAATTTAAATTTTCTAAAAGTTATATGCCATAGACACTAATATGTACTTATTTTTATACCATAAATCCTAAATTATGCCTTTAAAATGCTTTTAAAAGAAAGAAAAAACATTTTAAATATATTGTTACCAAAATATTTATAATTTTTAATAATATGGTATTTTCCACATTTATTTCTTATATTGATATATAGTTATATTTAAAGAAATAGATAGTATGCAGTACAAAATCCTTGGAAAGTTGTCAATAAAAGAACCACATAAAAAGTTTACTTTTACTGAGTTTATTGATTTTATTTTGGAGAAAATGTAAGAGGTGAAATGCAAGGTGCTGTGGTTTCAAATGTAACAATAGTAAAGATAAAATCAGAAAAGAGAGTCTTTGGGTTAGCTTTTGAAGAAAAGAAATAAGAAGTCTGTTGGGTAGTTTCTAATACACTCTCTATCCTAAACATTTAATATAACTTTTGGTATATTTCCTATACTTTCAATTTGATTTATCAGTACACTGCCAAATATAAGGTGAAATGTTGTCATTTTTAAATGTGGACATAAATGATTTAGAATACTTTCATTTTACTAATGTGTATAATATTGTTGTAAAACTTCCACTCAGGAATCCAAAATTGAAATAATATGTGAAAGAATATGTAACAAGAAGCTAGTTAATAGGTTGACAAAGCAACTGCCCCCAAGGGACTTAAGCATATTGCTCTTTCATGATGGTCAAATCCACAAATGAAAGTAAGAATTAGTTGCATAATGCTGGGTTCTTGATCCAGCATCTAGATGGGTTCAGGAATCTGGAGAAGCACTGTGTGTAAATTAACAGAGTCCAGAGATGAAATATAATTTTGGAAGGCATTATGGGGAGCCAGAGAAGACTTTGCTAAAGGAATTACACTGAGTGACCAGATTATTATGACCTCTGAATGCATAATAATCTGGTCACTCATTGTGTGTGTGTGTGTGTGTGTGTGTGTGTGTGTGTGTATGTATGTATGAGGCCTGGTGCATGAATTTGTTCATGGGTGGGGTCTGGCCAGCCTGGCCACAGAGGCAGTTGGCCAGTCTGCCTGCTGGTTGAACTCCTGGTTGAGGGGGCAATTTGCATATTAGCCTTTTATTATATAGGATATGCACTGAGTGGCCAGATTATTATGTGTTCAGAGATCATAACAATCTGGCCACTCTGTAAATTATCCTTGTCTCAGAACACCTTGCTTTTTATTAACACAAATTGCCCTAAGGCAAAGTAGATATACACTTCAAAGGCCAGGGTTTGGTACACAGAATACATTGTCAGATTGGAAGAATTACCTCTGGCTATTCAAGTGTTTGGCCAAGAGGAGGCAATAACATGTAGATTAAGATGCACTTAGCTGTCTGGCAGCAAACAATCATTTTATGCATCCTTTTCAGGTTTAGGGAAATACCCTTAGCCATCTCTAGATGATTCAGCCCTGCTGACATGCTGGAATTGGCTTCTGGCAGTTGGAAACTCCTCTTTCCAAAGTGGTACTAAGTCAGTGAATGAATCTTGGCAATACGGGATTTCTCCCTTTCCCCGTTCATCCAGCATGGCCTCAGTGTCCTCTTTATATAACCAGTTAGCAGGGCTTTATGTGCGCTGGGACAATCTATGAAACACAAATGATGTCATTACCAAAGTGACTTCAGTCGTGCTTATATCCAGTAGAAAGAGACATCAGAAGAAATACTGAAGGAGCAACTCACCCAATGAAGTGGCAAAAATTCATCTGAGGGAGTGAGAATGGGGAAGAGGAGTTTATTGAATGCCATCCCCATTCCGCCCCACCCCCAGCTTCTGGGGCACTGGAACCAGTGATGCCCATTTACAAAGACTCATAATGTTTTAGATTTCTTTATCAGGTAAAGAAATAAAAAAAAAAGTCTTATCTATCTCTAAGGCAACTAGTAGAACAAATCCTAAATCATTACTGGAATCCAAGAAGAAATCGAATTAATGTACTGGTTTTTTCCTAAAGGTAGTGGAAACTGTAAGGTCCTATTACCAAAAATATATTAGGATGAAAGTAGAGAGCTCCAACTGCAGCCACACATTTATAAAACATTGTTTCCAGACCATAGGAAGCTTAATAAAATGGTGTATATGGATTTTTACTGGTTTATGACATGGGGAGGACTCAGATTAATGACAAGAAGGAGGATTAAAGGCAATTTATGCCTTAAGATTGATAAAAAAATAAAAAAACTCTATAAAGTTATTTGGAAGACAACTTGTACTGTCCACAGAAAGGATGAATGATTTGATGGCATATAATAAATGCATTGATTTCAACACTTAGATGTGGAAGGCACTTCTTATATTTCTAGAACAATAAACACCCTTTTTGCATGAGCTAAGATAGGAGGGAGGAAGATTTATTTGCCTTTCTGGGTCTTGGTTTTCCTCAGAACTCCCATTCCTGGCCCTCGAGCACATAACCATCTGCTGGGCCGCATTGGCCTGGTCTGGAATCAATGCACTCAAGAAGCTTGCCCTGCTGGAGAAGAAGGCAGATTTTAGCCTTCTTATTCCTTTCATCCTATTTCTTCTGAATTTTCTTTGATCATTTCTTGTTTAAAATCTCTTCCTCCTCAGGAGTCAGCTTGACCAGCTTCTTGTAGCCCAGGGGCAGTGAGTAGTGGGCCTCATACCACTGTCGGTATGGTGTACTGTCAGTAAGGATAATGTAGTTCTTTACTCGGTATGGACCAGTTTGTGGTCCATTGATGCATTGTAGACAACATCAATAATCCTTATTTTCTGTGTACAACACTCCAAGCCCCAGGAGAAGCTGTCCGCATCCAGCCTGAAGGCTCGGTACTGCTTATTGCCTCCCTGCATGTAGATTGTTTGTGGGCCGTGGGGCCAATCCTAATGTTGGCAGGGCATCCCAGCACATTTTTTTTGCTTTTTGGGGTAGGGGTTCTCTTGATCCTAGTCTTGTGGAGCTTGTGCCAATTGTCCAGAGAGATGCCATGGCTTGGAGCCAGCTGGAAAGAAAGAAAGGCACTTTTTTAATTCTGGGAAAGGAAGGATTAATTTCTACTTCTGAAGACATCTTTCCAGTAAGAAGACAAGTCATTGGATTCATCCCACAATATGTTAAAGTTGCCTCAAAAAATATTGTGGGAGAACTAGCCTTGTTTATTAGTTTTAGAGAGAATTTTGCAATTACCTAGGGCAAAATAGTATAAGAAATCTTAATTATTTTTCTCTTTTCATGCACCAAAGTTCATTTCTAATAAAGTATATTGTGTCCCAGAAGTACCTATTACATTAATGTAAAAATATTTCAACAATATACAGAACATTAACATTGAATAGAAATAATTCAAATAATAAAGTTAGGTCATATAAAACCTGCAATAATTAAGAAGTATTTATAAAAGCTTTCACATTATATACATATATCATTTAGCAGGCTATGATATATTTCATAAAATATTTTAACACATAAGCATTTAAAAAGGAATATGCTTGGGTTATTATAAATGTTGATTTTTAGATCCAGAATTTAAAACTACAAGTACTGCTATATAATTCAACTTAGTTATTTCAAATATAAAAAATGTTTTTCAATAATATTTACTTGGTATAGCTATTGGCATTCTAAGTAGGATAATTCTTTGTTGGGCTGCAGTCTGCAGAAAGCTTAGCCTCTCAGCTTCTCACTCTCAAAAACACAATGGTACTTTCCAGATATTGTGACAACTGCTCCAAGTTTTCAACCTCCTCCTAACCCCCCTTTTCTCCATTTAAAATAGTGATTTAGAAGATTATGATGCTCTCTAATATCTATAATAATAAAAGTGTAATATGTTAATTAGACTGGATGACTTTTTAGATGAAGCAAGGGCAGCAAGGGAAGCTTAGGGTCCCAGGTGCCAAGGTTAAGCCAATGCTGTCAGCCAGGGAGAGGAAGGCTGACTCTTGCACGAATTTCGTGCATCAAGCCTCTAGTTATAAAAATAAAGGAATAAGTTGTTTCTTCTCTTGCTTTCTCTCTATCTCTATCTTTATCTCTAGCTCTACCTCTCTCTCTCTCTCTCTCTCTCTCTCTCTCTCTCTCTCTCTATCTCTGACTCTATCTCTCTCTCTCTATCTCTGACTCTATCTCTACCTCTGCCTCTACTCTCCTTTCTTTTTAGAAACTGCTATTGGAAACAGTAACAAAACATTTTTTCCACGATATTTTAGAGCTAGAAAAATTATTTTATATGTATTATGTTATTTAATTGTTGCATTATCTATATTAGGAAAGCAGAACATATATAATATTTCTCTTTTGATATGTTCAAAGACACCCACTAAGACTCAGGAAAGTTAGATTCTCTAAGTATCATACTGTAGCGAAGTTGAAACTGGTGTCTTAGTAATAACATTGAGATTAGTGACCTTTCAACTGCATCTGACTGAAATGTCACCATGTTCCCTGTCCTCAAGAAAACAATAATTTAAGTGGGGGAAAATATCAATCAACATACCAAGTCATGAATTTCATGATGCAGACTAATGCATACATCGCCTACAGAAAAATGATGGTTTAATGATTAACTGTTAAAGATAAGCACTGGGTAATCTGGTTTTACCTCTTATTCATAACAACGTATTGAAACCTGGTTTTTGTTTGGTGCTCAGCTTGATTCAGACACTACTGCACATAAGAAATAACGTAAAATTGTGTCTATAGTAAATATAGTGCATTTGAAATACTAAGCTACTAAGGGCCTGGATTTGGCAAATGGAGAAGGGCATATAGAGGGAAAAAAATAGTTTCAAATTTCTTTTATTGTGATGAAATCACATGCTTATGCACATTTAAAACAAATCATTTTTTTAAATTATTAATGCATTTTACAAATTTACAATTATAGCATTTCAGCACTACAAAGTCTGGCAACAAAATATGGGGTTGTTTTGATGAGTGTAGCTTATAAAATTGATACCATGATTGACAATTGCAGTCACTTTAACTTTATAATTTACCTTTATTTCTCAGTTTTATTTTTGTTACACAATCTTAAGATAATAAAATTCATATAGATAAAATTATTCTAATTGCACATATCATTTCATAGTTTATCTCATTTATTTATTTATTTAAGTTTTGATTATGTGACTGTTTTTTTATTAAATCTTTATTGTTCAGATTATTACAGTTCCTTATTTTTCCCCTCATAGCCCCCCTCCACCTGGTTCCCACCCCACCCCATACCCTTACCCCCCACTGTCCTCATCCATAGGTGTATGATTTTTGTCCAGTCTCTTCCCGCACCCCTATACCCTTTCCCCCCCAAGGATTGCCAGTCCACTCCCTTTCTATGCCCCTGTTTCTATTATATTCACCAGTTTATTCTGTTTATCAGATTTTTTATTCCCTTAATTTTTAGATTCACTTATTGATAGATATGTATTTGTTGTTCATAATTTTTATTTCTATCTTTTTCTTCTTCTTCCTCTTCTTAAAGAATACCTTTCAGCATTTCATATAATACTGGTTTGGTGGTGATGAACTCCTTTAGCTTTTTCTTGTCTGTGAAGCTCTTTATCTAACTTTCAATTTTGAATGATAGCTTTGCTGAGTAGAGTAATCTTGGTTGTAGGTTCTTGCTATTCATCACTTTGAATATTTCTTGCCACTCTCATCTGCCCTGCATAGTTTCTGAGGAGAAATCAGCTGACAATCTTATGGGTGCTCCCTTGTAGGTAATTAACTATTTTTCTCTTGCTGCTTTTAATATTCTCTCTTTGTCTTTTGCTCTTGGCATTTTAATTATGATGTGTCTTGGTATAGTCCTCTTTAGATTCCTTTTGTTTGGGATTCTCTGTGCTTCCTGGACTTGTAAGTCTATTTCTTTAACCAGGTGGGGGAAGTTTTCTGTCATTATTTTTTCAAATAGGTTTTTGATATCTTATTGCACGCACAGACACACACACGCACACACACACACACACACACACTCACACATACACACAGGAGTCTCAATATCTCTGCCTTCCACAGCTTATCTGAGTCTCAGTGTGCTTTTCTCATCCCTTATAGTAGTAGGATTTCCATTTAGCCAGCCTTCCTGTGGTTCTGGATAATGTCCGTTTTGTCTTTTAGTTGTAGTTTTGAAGTAGTTGTGTAAGGCAGCAAATTCAGGTGTTTACCTGTACCACCATCTTGGTTTTTCCCCTATCTGCCTGTTTGAACTAAGATTCATAGTTTATCCTTAAATTTTAATATGTTCTTCAATTGAATGTATTCAGAATATTGAAAGAATAGTAAGGATATATATATATATATATATATATATATATATATATATATATATATGCTAGTTTATGTATATGTGTGTATATACCTAAATTGCTAAAAACTGAGTATATTCTTTGATTAGATACTGGCTTAACTTTATCAATAAATAAGTTTGTAAACCAAATAAAAGTATTATTTCTTGGTATAAAAATGTTAAATGTTTCTTGCAAATTTATGAGATATTTAAAAATTTCTTTGTAAAAAAAATGAGAATATCTAATTACCAGTTACTATTATTAGCTGCTAACAATTTCTAAGTATTCAAATTTATTTTGTTTTCCTCATAAAAGCTAAAATTTAATTTGTATTTCCATTTGGTCTCTAATCCAAAGTTGTATTATGGTCTCATGAGCAAGAGTTTTTAATTTTGCCCTGACTGGTTTGTCTCAGTGGATAGAGCGTTGGCCTGTGTACTGAGGGGTCCCAGGTTCAATTCAGGTCAAGGGCAGGTACCTTGATTGTGGACACATCCCCAGTAGGGGGTGTGTAGGAGGCAACTCATCGATGTTTCTCTCTCACTGATGTTTCTAATTCTCTATCCCTCTCCCTTCCTCTCTGTAAAAAATTAATAAAATATATTTTTAAAATTATTTTTAATTTAAATATTTAGGCCTATTTCAAAGTCAAATAGAAAGCACCCTAAACTTACAGTTATGACTAAAATGATATGCCATACAATATTATAATGATAAACTAACCTATATATTTACTTATTATTTTACAACTGATTTCTAACTTCTTGTCAAAATGTGGCAAGCAGTTACAGCCACTTAGTCCCTGGTTTGTGAGTGTAGAACACATGTGCTTAATTATTGTGCTTGGTTATACAATATTTCATGAAGGGATATTAATAGTTTTCAATTTTTAAAAGGATCAGAGCACACATAAACTTACTAATCAATCTTACTTTTATGAGTTGTACAAACGATGAACAAAGATAGTATTCAAAAAGATTTTCTTTGTTTACTTGTGCTAAAAGGACAGAAACAAATGAGGGAGAAAGATTGAAGTCTCGAAGGAAAGGATATAAAATGTGCTTAATAAAATGTTCAGTTTTTAAAAACATGAGTCAATACCTAATATATTAGATGGAAAATCATAAAAATGTTCAGTTTTCAAAAACATGAATCAATACCTAATATATTAGATGGAAATTTATAGTAATCAATAGGACATCAGAGACTGTAATTATGGTCTCAAACAACAAAGCAAATTGCAATAAGAATAAAATGTAGACGTTTTGTTCAATTTTTTTATCACCCCGGAACAGAAAGTGAGATGGCTAGATGTAGCTGCTTTCTTTTTCACATGAAGATGACTCAAGTGTCTTATTTGACTAGATGCTCAATGTGAAACTAAACCAAAATATCTCACTACAGTTTAAACTTTTGAAAGTTAGACATCATAAGTTGAAGTGACCAAGTAAAAGAATGAAATATGGCCTGATTTAGCTTAGTGGCTAGCTAGAGCATCAGCCTTCAGACGGAAGGGTCCCAGGTTGGATTCTGGTCAAGGGCACATACTTCAGTTGTAGGCTCCTCCCTGGCCAGTGCCCTGGTCGGAGTTTGTGCAGCAGACAACCAATCCATGTGATTCTCCTACATAGATATTTTCCTCTATCTTTCCCTCTGTCTTCCACTCTCTCTAAAAAATCAATGGAAAAATTTCCTCGGGTGAGGATTAAAAATCAAATAAAATATGATTCTTGAACATGGAGGGGTTTTTACAGGTGTGGTACCAAATTAGAGAACAAAAAACAAATGAATGCTTTCAGATAAAAAACATGGTTGATGACATATATAGAAATCTACTTCGCTGGTGTTGCTCAGTGGTTATGAATAGACCCATAAACTGAGAGGTCCTAAGTTCGATTCCTGGTTTATGGGCTCGATTCCCAGTAGGGGGCGTGCAGGAGGCAACCAATCAATGTTTCTCTTGAACTGATGTTTCCCATTTCTCTATCCCTCTCCCAACCTTTCCCTCTAAAGAAAAATAATTTTTTGAAAAGTAACTAGAAATTCAATGATTATTACCAAAATATTGTGTCAGATACACCAAGGGATGAGGTGTGATGAACAGTTCTAAATCCCAAAGGATGGATCATTGAAGATCAAATTGTGAGACCAGATTGTCAGTATTTCCTACATGGAATAACATAAGAGGGGGAATAATAAGACAGAATGTGATATGTACCCCAAAAGTAGACTGAACACTATGTAGGCTCAAGGGAAGAATAGTAATCATGATTATTTAGAAGAATAAGGAAAAGATGGCCTTGTTTTCTTCAATCAGGCACTGATTACACTCATGCTAAGAGAGTCTGATTTTAGTTGCGCATGCATCAAGAAGTTTGAAACATGGACAATGAATTCCACTCTGCATAGGATGTAAAATGATGCAGAATATCTTTGCTCCTAGAATATAAGATCAATCCAGATAAACTAGAATTAATACTTTTCTAAAGGACTATCAGAGTACTGAAGAAACTGATGCCTAAATTAGATGATTTCCAGAGGGGGAAAAAACCCTTCTTCAGATAATAGTGAGCCAATGATGCTATTTGAGGGCAATTGCTGGGGTTAGCTATCAAGCTATTGATCAAAGTGTTAGCATACAGGACAAACTGAAGTCTGAAGTACTCATAAGTTCAATAATAATTCACTCATCCTCACAATGCTCCCCACCCCAGTTTCCCTGAGAAGATGACAACAAAGGCAAGACTTAAAAGCAGAAATAATTTGCAAAGTCTTATGGAGTCTTCAATGTGAAATCAAACCAAAATCTCTCATTACAGTTAAAACTTTTGAAAATTAGACATCATAGCCCTAGCTGGTTTGGCTCAGTGTATAGAGTGTCGGCCTGCGGACTGAAGAGTCCCAGATTTGATTCTGGTCAAGGCCACATGCCTGGGTTTCGGGCTCAGTCCCTAGTAGAGGTCCTGTAGGAGGCAGCCAATCAATGATTCCCTGTCATCATTGATGTTTCTATTTCTCTCTTCTTCTCCCTTTCTCTCTGAAATCAATAAAAATATATTTTTTAAAAAAAGAAAGAAAGAAAGACATCATGAATTGAAGTGACCAGGTAAAGAAATGGAATATAGCCCTAGCCAGTTTGGCTCAGTGGATAGAGCATCGGCCTGCAACTGAAGGTTCTCGGGTTTAATTTTGGTCAAGAGAACTTACTTGTAGTATCTTTGTACCAATAAATCCAATACTGAACTATGACCCAAACATCTCCTGGCTCAAATACAAAGATTAAGAAGCAGTCTGTTCTCTTTCTCTGATACCTGATATAACTGATATCTGTACTCCATAATTTCATTCCTATGCATTCACTCTGATCACTGGCCCTTTTCTATCCAATTTCTTCCATCTTATCAACTGACCTTTATTATTCAACTGCATAGAATCACCAATCAATTGACCTTCATGTTTTCCTCTCTCAACCCCTTAATTGTCACTTTCAACCTTATCCAACCCACATACACTTTCCGTTTCCTTGCTTCTCCTCTCTTCATTTTACTTGCCTGACAAAATCCCAACCACAACTAAATATAACTCTCTGCTTATTTTATATCTGCATCTAAGCAGCTGAAGTTGAATGGAAAAACACAGGATCTCATTGTAAATGCATGAGTCCTGATGGATTTATACCATATTTCCCTAATGCATTTGTTCTCCTACTATACCAGATTTCATACCTTCATTTCTCTTCACACACTATGAATATTTCCTCTCCTTATTTATTTTCAGTTCTTGACCTTTCTTATTTCCTAATGAAATAAAATAGAACTGATAAAAGAGTTCATTCTTACCACCACATCTACCAATCTGCTTTCATCTGGATCTATATTCCCTTTCTCTTCCTCTATTGCTCTCAAAGAACGGCTACAGATGCTATCCAAGGCTAACCCTCACACATGTGAACTGAGTCCTATTCTCTCTTGTCTGCTCAAAGACGAAACTCTCTTTCCTTTTTCTTGAGTTTGTTTTTACTCTAATATTTCTTAACAGCACATGAATAGCCTGTTCTCTCTCCTTTCCAAAATAAAACTCCTATAGCTACATATCTTCCCTCTCCATTTCTTTACCTCTCTTTGCATTAAAATTCTCAAAAAGAATTGCTATTTGCACACTGTCTCCAATTATTTCCCATTGTCCTCTCTTTAACCCACTCCAATCAAGCTTTTACCCAAACAATATGAAACAGGCTTAATGACATTCTCTCACGGCTTCCATTTTGTGAGTTCCAATGATCAATTCACAATCTTCATTTTACTTGACCAGTTAACATCTAACACAATTGTTCGTTCTCTATTACTTCAACCATTTTCTTCACTTGGCTTCCAGTACAACATTTTTTCTTGGTTTTCCTCTGATCACATGAGTCTTCTTTCTCAGTCTCTATTTCTATATTCTCTTCCTCTTCTCAACTTCAGCAACTGAAAAGCTCCAGGGCTCAGTCTTTTTTCTCAGTATTTACCCAATCCCTCCTAATCTTATATAATAAAAGCCTAATATGCAAATTGTCCCCTTCAGGAGTTTGACCGCTCACTCTGATGTGCACTGATCACCAGGGGGTGGCACAGAACATGGAGGGTGTTGTTGATGTACTGTGACCTCTCGCTGGCTACCGGTTTGACAGGGACTGAGGTGTGGTCAGAATGTAGGGTGTCTGAGAGCTCACTCTCACTCCTCCTGCTACCCTCCCCTGGGACACCAAGGCTAGCATGCCAGAAAATCCTCCCCATTACCCCCCACCCACGTGCTCAGGTGCTGTGCGCCTGCGAGGAGCCTGCCCTACACCTGCACAGCCTCTTCCAGGTGAGCTGGGCTGCAGCTGCTGGGAACTCAAGGACCAGTTGGGTTCCCCAAAGGTTCTTGCAGGAGCCAGTCTTTGAGGCCAGCCGGGAGAGAGTGTACTGCCTGCCCAGTTTCCTTGTGGGCACTGCTGGGCAGCCTAGAGGCCCATGTTGCGCCCCAGCTCTGCTGTGTCTGGCCACACTCACTGCATCATTTCCACATGGGGACTTGGGCACTGTGACTCAGGTGGAGGGGGGCACATGGGGACTCAGGGGCCCACATGCTGCCCAGGGCCTAAAGGTCAGCTGGGACCTGCCCTTCCACGCTAGATGCTTGTGCTTCGATTGCTGGCCAGGCCTAGGGACCATACCATATTACAGTGGTTGCCAAATTTTCAGACCTCACGGACCACTGGTTGTTGGCCGCTGAGTTATTACATAAAGACACATGGCTTCCGATATAATCTATATGTTGATAATTACCAAATTTATAATCCAATATAGATTTCTCACTAGAGCACTAGTCTGATGAAACTACAGTATATACATGATATCTCCCTTTGGATCTTTAAAAAATACATTTTATTGATTTCAGAGAGGAAGGGAGAAAGAGAGAAAGAGAGAAACATCAATAATGAGAGGGAACATTGATTGGCTGCCTCATGCGTGCCCCTGGGGATCCTTCGAGAAACCTGGGCATGTGCCCTGACCAGGAATTTAACTATGACCTCCTGGTTCATAGGCTGATGTTCAACCACTGAGCCACGCTGCCCAGGTGGTATACATGTTTTACTTCCTGACTACAGCTCACTGCTCAACTTTCCTGTAAGAAAAGAAGTTGTTTCCTGATTTCCCTTGATTTTCTTCCTTATTCACTCCCTCCATTACACCATTTCCTTTTTTTTTCATACCACTTACAACTGTCTGATATATTACATATCATATTGCTATATGTTTATTTTCTGTCCCTCACCTTAGCATGCAAATGTAATCAGACAAAAACAGGGGCTTTGTGTTTTTAGTTCAGTGTTATAGCCCCAAGTTTAGAATAGTACCTAACATATATGGTGCTTTAAAGATGTAAAAAATAAACATATTTTAATGAAGACCAAAATTTGTTTTGTTTCAGAAATTTGTAAAATCATTTTTAAACTAATTTTCTTTCAACTATACTTTGATGACCCTAAGGATTGTCAGTATTTATTTTGTTGACAGCAATTGTTTTTCCCTCTTTGTCTTACTTTCCATAATTAAGATTCTATATTTTCTTTTTGATGTACATTCTACAAGAAGACAGCTATGTGGTTAATAGAGGTAAGAGAGAAATATTTTAGAGATATTCTTATCCCTTAACTCTTTCAAATTGAGAGACTACACTAATTTACATACTGTCTGAATATGAAAAGGCCTAGAGGTGGTAGGAAGATAATTAAAACCTAGATCTGACAGGCTTGTTGAGGAACAAAGCAATTCTTGTTAAATTACTATATCATTGTAGTCTGGAGGGGTTAGAGATCTTGATATGATTATTAATATACTCACATTTGATTTGTTTAAGCAATTACATTGTTTAATGGGTGAAAAGCAACATACTTGCTATGAAAAGTTCACCTAACAGCCTTCTATATTTAATAGCCATACAATTGTCTACAAGAAGAAAGATTAAGCCAAAACCGGTTTGGCTCAATGGATAGAGCATCGGCCTGTGGACTGAAAGGTTCAGGGTGTGATTCCCGGGCATGTACCTTGGTTGCAGGCACATCCCCAGTAGGAGGTGTGCAAGAGGCAGCTGATCGATGATTCTCTCTCATGGATGTTTCTAACTGGATGTTTCTAACTCTCTCTTCCTCTCTGTAAAAAATCAATAAAATATTCTTTTTTTAAAGAAGAAAGATTAAGGCAAGCATGTCTGAACTAATGTACGAAGAGAGTCTCACAAGAAACAATTATATACAAAGTAATAAACTCTCAATATCATTTAAACTTATGTGCAAATATCGAATATTCAAATTAATATTCATAAAAATCTATAGCTATTTTATTCCATTGAGTATTAATATGGTTATGGATGCTGTTCATCAATTGTGTTTTGTCTCTTATTTTCAATTCTTTTTTAAAAAAAATTTTCTGTTGGCATTATATATAAAAAGTATTTTAAGATGTGCATAAGCCATTGGTTTAACAATCAGTATTCAAAGGATAATACTAATGTAAACAATTTTTCTGGGGAGCTAAAATAATTATATTCGTTTCCTGTCAGTATTAGAACAACGTTATTGCAACACTTTCATGGGCACAAATGCTAACTCGAAACATCTTTGCAAAGAAACTCACTATGAGGGCATTTAGATTGGTTTAACGTGAACATATTTGCAGCCATTTTCACACATGTAAAAAATAATTACCTAAGAATTATTTCAATGTTGATTATATATAGTACTTTTAATTAGATCAATTTAATGCCATTAAACTGGTATTAAAAAGCATGTTCTACTTTTCTAGCAGATAGAAGAAAAGACACTGGCGCATTCCTATGAGCTGAACTTAACAATTCTGTATTTTCCATTCTGATTTATCCCTAACTGTATAATGCTGATGTCTTTTCCTTGCAGTGTTTGCAGATTTCTTTTGAGCATCAGTTTCGCTCAGTAGTCAATTTATAATGAAGATTATGTAAAAGGTGACAGGTTAAAATCAGGCCAAATGTTAATGCCAGGTAAAAAGGCCAAACTAATAAAAGAATTACATCTGGGAGGAACTCTAGTGTGATTTACTTAGTAAACTATGATAAGGAGAAACCGCTGTAAAAGTAATGAATGTTTTCCTGAAAACATAAGGTGTTTTCTCCTCCTATTTGCATCCCATGGAAACAAGCTGACTTTCAATGAGAATGAATCACATTCCACTTTAGACTGATGAACAATACAATTCTTTATGCAGAACACAATCAAGCTGTGGAATTCAATTCTGCAATATATCATTGTGGTAAATAGTTTAGCAAAATCCAGGAAAGCATTAAATGTTGCTATGAATAAGAATGACATTTACAGCCATGCTAAGTAGGTCACAAGGTTTAAAGGGCTCTCTGCCCTCTAGCAATGGGGCACAGGAGAATTTGTTTGAAGGTCAGAAAGTAATGTTTTAAAGGAAAATAAACAAAATATTCTCCCACCGGAGGAGTGGAGAAATGGGAAAATTTGACAGATGTGGGAATTAGGAAAGGCAAAAATGGCTGAAACACAATATATTTTGGATGAAAAAATATTTCCTTCTGTAGCATAGCCACGTTCAGTCATCAGAGTGCTCAATGCTTACATTCACTCCTCCCATGCACTAAGATATGTAAGAGAATGGTCTTATATAAAAACCCAATTATAGCTAACCCAAATTTCAAATCAGGAGTCATATGAGAAATAATAAATTGTATATTGTTGCCAAGAAAAGTATACAACAATGAAAATGGGTAAAGAGAGCTGCATGCAGTAACATAGACACATCTAAAAGATACAACATGAAAGCTAAAGATTCTATTAACCTAAAAACAAGACATTCAAACCTGGAACAAACTTTTGTGAGTTTATTTTAGCCAAACTGTTGACAATTGCCAGGAAGCAGTTAAACGTATTAAAATAGTGCTCCAGAGAATGGTGTGTTTTTTTGTTGTTGTTGCTGGTTTTTTTGTTTGTTTGTTTTTACCTTGTTTTATACATTACCATCAAAGGAGGAAATTGAGAGGGCAGGGCGGGGCAAGGATGGGCTCCTGACTCCACTGTGAGACAGGGCTGAGTTATCCTCCATTCTGTAATTGAACCCTAGCCCTCACCCAACCAATCAGGGTTAGCCGAGGCACTGACATCACCACTGACCGGAGTAAAACCCCTGGAGTGGGCGAAATTCGCTCTCTCTTCTGCCATGCTGCCGGCGTGAGTGGGACAGAGCCCATGCTAGCATGGAAAAGGCTCTTTTGTTTATTGCATCGGACCCGGCTCCCTAGTGGTCCTTGGGGATCACGAAGTCTGGGTGTAACAGAAATGTTATTGGTAAGTGGATTACATGAAATCCTTTAGTGATAGACTAGGGAGGCAGGAGAAAGTAAAGAGTGTGTGTAGGAAAAACCTCTGGGATTGGATAAAAAAATAAAATGTTAGACACATGCTTCTCTTGCACAGGTGGATGCAGGATAGTTAACAATTAACAATTAACATGATAACAATAATAATGAGGGAATTTGTTGTCTGTACCCAGCACCATTTGTTGTGCCCTGAGGGGCTCTGAAAAGGGGAAGTTACAAGTTACCTTGACATTCCACAGGTATGCTACCCTTAGATGCAAAAAGACAATAGGCTCAGTAAAGGTCAAAGTTGATCTTTGTCAGGGACTATACTGGCCTAGGACAGGACTACCCACTACTGCTTTTTTTTTGCTTTAGAAATCCTGCTTTTACTTCTGTGACTCCTATCTTATGAACATAATAATTTAAAAAATTTCTTTATTGATTATGGTATCACATAATTGTATTTTACTGCTTTTTTTTTTTTTTTTTTTTTTTTTTTTTTTTTGCCATTCAGTGTATATCCTCAACTGTATTGTGCTTGGCCCAGCTCTATTACTGCTCAAGTCTCTGCCCCATAATCTAAGGGAAGAATGAAAACCATTCCTGATGGGTCATGGGCCCTGTCCATGGCAAGATGAAAAGTAGACCACAGAAGTCTATCTTTCTCCAAAACCGGTTTGGCTCAGTGGATAGAGCATCAGCCTGCGGACTGAAAGGTCCCAGGTTCAATTCCGGTCAAGGGCATGTACCTTGGTTGTGGGCACATCCCCAGTAGGGGTGTGCAAGAGGCAACTGATCAATGTTTCTCTCTCATCAATGTTTCTAACTCTCTATCCCTCTCCATTCCTCTCTGTAAAAAATCAATTAAAAAATATATATTTTTTAAAAAGAACTCTATCTTTCAATAGAGAAACAACACTTTCCCAGTGGGTGGGCGGGCAGGGGAGGGAATGCCTCACTGTAGGGCATTGTTCAATGGTTTTGTTCCCCTAACTGCCCACAATGGGATGAGCCTCCTTTTGTTATTTTGCTTTGTTTCTGTCCAGGTGCTTGCTGTGTGTCAGCCCCTGAGCACAATGCAAAACAGACTGAGGCACTGCCCTCAAGATCACAGCATGGGGACAGGATAAACAAACCAACACTTTCCATGTGTGATTGGCACCAAGCGGTGGGTCTGAGGATGTGGAAGGGGGGTGCATGTGATGGGGAAGCACAGAAAGGTTGCAGGAGGAGAGCCCTAAGAGGAGAGTGACTGTCCCTTACCCATAAACTCTTGCGGCAGGGCAAAAGGGACTATCAAAGACCCACAGAGCACCAGGTACCAGGGGGTGGGAAGACATGTCCGAAAGTGTCAGGGTTTGGAAGGGACATGAGTGGACTCTCCAAACATGGGGAAGAGCTTTTGCAGTTCCTCTCCCTGCACTATCAATTATTTACTGCTTTTTAATGAAAAAAGTTTAATGTCAGACCGTCCTTTGTGGTTACTTTAGGTCTCTTGAGTTTGCAAGACGGCCACGCAGGCCTTCTGTAAGTTAGTCCGGTTAACATGTCACCCCTTTTCATCCACAATCCCTTACAATAATATCTTTACAAAAAGAAAACACAATATTAAACTTAAGTATTTAAGAAAGCTTACTTATGTGACAAAACCATGTGGGAAAGTGAGCGGTTGATTACTATAAATGACAGGAGCATGATTATTTTTATGAGAGAGGATGGTTGTGTGAAGAAAGGAGCCACATGCTAACCTGACAAGCTCAGGGGAGGCCTGCATGGCAGTCCTGCAAACTCAGAGACCTAAAATAACCACAAAAGATGGTTTGAAAATTAAATATTTAAACAACAAAGAGGTTATAGTGGGTAGTCATGTCCTAGTTATTTTCCCTGACAAAGATCAACTTAGATCTTCTTTACTGAGCCCATTTGCCTTTTTGCCTTTAAGATAACATATCTGTGAGATGTCTGGTTAACTTGTAACTTCCTTTTTTTTTTTTTTTTTTTCTGGAGCCTCTGGGACACAACCAAATGTGGTGGGCACCAGGACAGATGCCTCAAATTCCTTCTTTATCATGTTAATTGTTCCTACACCCACCTAAGTATGTGTCCATCCTTTACTTTTTACCCAATTCCAGGGGTTTTCCACTGCTTTGCTTCCTTTCACCTCCTTAATTCATCACCAATAATTTTTTTTAATATTTTATTGATTTTGTACAGAGAGGAGGGGAGAGAGATAGAGAGTTAGAAACATTGATGATAGAGTCATCGATCAGCTGCCTCTTGCACACTCCCTGCTGGGGATATGACCGCAACCAAGGTACATGCCCTTGACCGGAATCGAACCCGGGACCCTTCAGTCCCCAAGCCGACACTCTATCCATTGAGCCAAACCGGTCTCGGCCATCACCAATAAATTTCATGTAACCCACCTATGTCCCTTCTTTGATTCCAATGTATAAATAGAAATGTAACCTGCCATTCTTCGGAGCATTATCTCAATTTATTGGCATATATTATGTCGACAATTTAGCTCAAATAAACTCACTAAAATTCTTTACAAGTTTCAATGTTTGTTTGTTTTTCGTTAACAGTTGTATCAAGGAGGTGACCAAAGAGAGACTCTTACAGTGCTGAAATGTTATATTGTTGTTCTACATTAATATTTATACTCATTCCCCCTCAGCCACACATTGTCATCTATCTCTGGGAAGCTGATACCTATAGTCTTCATCACCTGGGCTACCTAGGCCTCTGGATTCTGGTTTGGTTTGGCTAGTGGAAGGCACCAGCCAGAAATTGCAGTGCAAGAAAAGAGAGATTTAGTTTTCCTCTCTTCATTCCTGTTCTTTTTCTACTTCACTCTCAACTAATACTGTTAACGAAAAAAACCACTGAAACCTGTTAAGAATTTTAGTGAGTTTATTTGAGCCAAACTGTCGGCATATGCCAGGAAGCAGAACCTCAATGGATTGAGATAATGCTCCGGAGAATGGTGGGTTACATTTCTATATTTATACATTGCAATCAAAGGAAAGGGACATAGGTGAGTTACATGAAATTCATTGGTGATAGATTAGGGAGGTGGGACAAAGCGAAATGGGGAAACCTCTGGGATAGGGTAAAAGGTTAAATGATGGACATGAGCTTCTCTTACAGAGAAGGATACAGGATACTCTAATGTAATTAACAGTTGACAACTAACTTGATAACAATAACAATGAGGGAATGTCTGGAGGCCATTTGTTGTGCCCTGAGGGGTCCGGGGTAAAAAGGAAGTTACAAGTTACCCAGACATCTCACAGATATGTTATCTTAGAGGCAGGAAGGCAGATGGGCTCAGTAAAGTAGAACTGAGTTGATCTTTGTCAGGTGAAATATCTGGGACATGACTACCCACTATAACCTGTTTGTAGTTAGATATTTTTCAAACCACCTTTTGTGTTTATTTTAGGTCTCTGAGTTTGCAAGACTGCCATGCAGGCCTTCTCTGAGCTTGTCAGGTTAGCATGTGGCTCTTTTCTTTCCCAATACCTATGTTTTCATGGAGAATTCCTGATGACAAAATAACAGAAGTGAAAAATATGTAGGTCTGATTTAAAGATGGGTGTGCAAGAAATGCTGACAGCAGACATAACGTAACCAGACAATCAATGGGTCTTGCTGCCTGTCACTACTGGAGCCAATTCAGTAGAGACAGGGTTGAATCATATGTGAGCATTTGCTGCCTGCAGTATGGGAGAGCAGCAGGTCATTCCCCAAAATGTCCTCTGCGGCCCACCATAAGCAGGCTGCTTATATTCGGCAGAAGGACAAAGATTACATAGGGAAGTAGGCAAAAGGGTATGTCAAATGGGCAGTTTGCAGGTCTAGAGATTTGCAAAGGCCTGCAGGAATGCAAAGGCTGGAGGTCTTCAAGGTCTTGTGATATGCAAAGGGCTGGGGATCTTCAAAGGGCAGGGAGGGTCTTCAAAGGGCTGGAGGCTCTGGTTTCTGCAATGAAGTTGTTCATCTTTCCATGATAATAGACAACTCCTGGATGGGGAAGACAGGCTGCCTTTCCAGGTGAGCTTCCAGGTCCCATACAACTCCCAGTCGGGTTAGAATGTGCCTTCTTCAATCAGAACAAAACACTCATGGTTAACAGAGTATTGTTAATATTTCTTACAATTCTATGTGGGCCTCAATATTCTATTTCTACCCCTATCGATAAGTAAAGATTGCTGTCGCATTTGCTAAGTGGCAAAAGTGGCAGCCTGTGAGAGTTATTCTACACTGTCAACCCCCCACACACATAAATATATTCTCTGTCCTTATCTGCACTAATTAATGGTCTGGTAGGCTGAGCTCTGCTGATTGAATTTTGTGAACGAAAATTTTAGAGGTGAAATAGGCAGGTTTAGGACATTTTAAAAAAAATAAGGAGTCCATGGAAAAAGCACAGTGCTGCAGAGTTGCAAAGGGTACATTTCCATAAGACAAGGGAGATGGGAGTGGCAGAAGTTACATTTCCATAAGATAAGAGAACTGGGAGTAGCAAATGGCAAACATTTACAGAATAAAGGGAAGGAAACCCCTCATTCAAAGAGAGAGGAAGAAAGTCCAGAGGGAATAGGAGGACAATAAGGGAGAAGAAGGAGGGAACCTCATGTACCTCACTTGAGGCTGGAGCTCAGGAGTTGCTATAGTGACCAAATCAAAGGGAAATAGTGACCTATCAGAGGAGATATTGAGGCACAAAAACTGCAGTCTGTTAAGAAGCGAGTCCCCAAGAGATGAACCACTGGAGCCAATTTGATTAAGCATGCTAGAGTTTATTACAGATTCGAATCCGGGCTCAAACCTTGGCTGATGCAGCAGCTGGCAAACACCCAGGTGAGAGCCCAGATGGAGGGGCAGTCCCTCCTCTTATACCTCTTTTTCCCCACCCCTCCCACCATTGGTATGTCACTCTCAGATTGGCCCCTCAGGACAAAGACCTGGCCTTCCTGAGCTATTTCTCAGGTAGTTTACACAACCTGGCCTGTTTTTGCCTCAAGCAGAATGTCTGTTCTGACTTCAAACAGAAGTGCAGGATGCTGCTGTTTTGATGACGCCAATCTCCTAGCCAGGTCTGGAGGGAGGTCTGCATATCTTACTACAAAGGAATTCCCAGCACTGAGTTACAACTGACTTTATTTATTTATTTATTTTAAGTTTTCCCCTCTGGCCAGGTCTGTCTCCAGAGTCCTTATCTCTTGGGCAGATGGGGCGGACTGTCACACAGTCTTTGTAAACACTGGAAAAGGGGACTCTCTTTCCTCCTCCCCACGTGGTAATCTGTGCTTGTTTCTCAATAAGCTTCCGCCTTTGCTCTACCATCTTCCATCCATGGTTTCATTCTTTGAGTCCAACAGATAAAGAGCCTGGTATGCCACCCTGCCCAGGGGGACAACTTGTGTTTCCAGTCCAAATTCCCCGTTTCCCTAGCAGGCGCCCTTTCCAGCTGCATGTTTATTGGATTCAGGCCACAAGAGGCCCCATCTCAATCAGTGATCATGGAGTGGGACTAGAGAGATGCAGGGCATTTCTTTCCAATCCCAAACTCACAAGGACTACATTTCTAACTTCCTCCTCCACAAACATAGCTCCAGCTGAGTGCCTTCTCCTTGGCACTCGGTATTTTTGGGATCCAATAACAGAATTTGATCAGGGGGCGGGGCTAGCTGGCCAACTCCCCGAGGCCCCTCCCCCGAGCCAGCCTGGCCCAATCAGCCCAGATGGGGGCAGGCCACCTGGACCCCACCCATGCACAAATTTGTGCACTAGGCCTCTAGCTTTATAATATTACAAACAAATGAGGAGATGTAGGTGGGTTACAGAAAATCCATTGGTGATTGATTAGGGAGGTGAAGAAAGCAAAGGTGGAGGGAATAATAACCTCTGGGATTGGATAAAAAGTAAAATGTTAGTGCTTCTTTTAAGTAGATGGTTACAGGCTAATTAATAGTCAACACTTAACAAGATAACAATAACAATGAAGGAATTCATGGTCTCTGCCCTGGTGCATTGGTTGTGCCCTAGGGGGTCCACAAAAAGGGAAGTTACAAGTTACCCAGACATTCCAAATGTATTTTATCTAGATGCATAAAGACAATACGTTCAGTTAAGATCAAATTTGATCTTTGTCAGGGAAGATACTGGCCTAGAACATGAGTATTCACTATAGACTGTTTTTTAACTTAAAATGTTTTTTAACTTAAAATGTTTTTTAAATATGTTTTATTGATTTCAGAGAGGAAGGGAGAGAGAGAGATAGAAACATCAGTGATGAGAGAGAATCATTGATCAGCTACCTCCTTCATGTCTCACACTGGAGATCATGCTGGCAACCCAGGCTTGTGCCCTGACCTGAAATCAAATTGTGACCTCCTGGTTCATAGGTCTAAGTTCAACCACTGAGCCATGCCAGCTGGGATAAAAAGTTTAATTTCAGATCAGCCTTTGTGGTTACTTTAGGCCTCTGAGTTTGCAAGGCCACCATGCAGGCCTTTCTTGAGCTTTTCAGGTTAGCACGTGCCCCATTTTTATCCATAGTTGCTAATTTGTGGCCACTGTCTCCATCCTTGCTTGATAATTTAAATGTAGCCAAAATATGGAGGTTCTTCAAATAATTAAAAATGGAATTGCTTTATGATCTAGCAATTCTACTTCAGGGTATACACTGTGTGGCCAGATTATTATGCATTCAGAGATCATAATAATCTGGCCACTCAGTGTATGTATATGTGTGAATTCGTGCATGGGTGGGATCCAGGGGGAGGGGATATGGGCAGTTGGCCAGCCTTCCTGAGGATTAAACTCTGGTCAAAGAGACAATTTGCATATTAGCCTTTTATTATATAGAATATACACTGAGTGGCCAGATTATTATGCATTCAGAGATCATAATAATCTGGCCACTCAGTGTTTATCCACGGAAAACTGAAACAATGTGTGCACCCTCATGTTCATTGCAGCATTATTTATAATAGCCAAGATCTAAAAGTAATCCAAGTGCTGATCAATAGATGACTGGGTAAAAAAATAAAAATAAAATAAAATAAAAGATGGTGGTGCATACATACAATGGGAAATTACTGCTTATAAAGAAGAATGAAATCTTACCTTTTGCAATGGCATGGATGGACCTGGAGAGTATTATGCTAAGTGGAATGTCAGTCAGAGAAAGATTACTATCATAAGATCTCACTTATATGTGGAACCTAAAGAATAATATAAATGAACGAACAAAACAGAAACAGACTCAGATTGATTGTTGCCAGAGGGGTGGGAGGTAGGGGGACTCAGAGAAAGAGATGAAGGTATTAAGAAGTATAGATTGTAGTTAAAAAAAATAGTCATGAGAGGTAAAGTACAGCATAAGAAATCTATATATATAAAAGGCTAAGCAACAGTCTGACCAGCAGGCAGGTATGACATGCACTTACTACCAGGGGGCAGACACTCAATGCAGGAGCTGCCAAATTGCGGTGACTTGGAAGAGGCAGTTCTTGGGTGGCATGCCCTGGAACCAAAAAGGAGGGAGCCAGATTCTGGGGTGTGTCACCCAAGACCTGTCCTCTCACAATCCAGGACCCCTTGTAGGATATCAGAAAGCCGGTTTCAGCCGGATCCTCACAGGCCAGGCCGAGGGACCCCACCTCCCAGAAGGACCCTGCTCACTCTGCAGACACCCTTTGAGCCACAGTGCTGCCCCAGGTGCAGCCAGCAAGGGAAGGACTGAAGGAGGTTGGCTCCAGGGTGTGTCTTGCCCTTCTTGCCCCGTCCCTCCCCACTGGCCACCTTCTAATTAATTTCCTTTCAATGTGCATGAATCAGTGCACCAGGGCACTAGTATAGTCAATAATAGAGATATGGGAACCCCGAGCTCTTTGTCTGGAGGAGTCGAAGAATGAAACCAGGGACTGAGGATGGCATAGCAAAGATGGAAATTTATTGAGAAATAAGCACAAAGGGGGAAAGAGTTCCACTGAGTCCCTTTTCCCTAAAGTTTATAAAGGTGGCAGGTTTTTTTTATGCCTCAATATCCCCTCTGATTGGTCACCATCCCCTTTGATTGGTCATCAAGCCCATGTCACTATATCAATGCCTGAGCTCAAATCTCAAGTGAAGTACATGAGATTCCCTCCTTCTCCCTTATTGTTCTCCTATTCCCTCTGGGCTTTTCTTTCTCCCTCTTTGAATGAAGGGCTTCCTTCCCTTTATTCTTTAAATGTGTGCCTTTTCTGCTCTAAGTTCCCTGTACCTTCTGCCGCTCCCAGCTCCCTTGTCCTATGGAAATGTACCATTTGCAGCTCTGTAGCCCTGTGCTTTTCCATGGACCCCTTAATTTCTAAAATTTCCTAAACCTGTCTATTTCATCCCTAAAAACCTCTTTCAATAGTGTAATAACTATGTATACTACCAGTTGAGTACTTGAAATATTGGGTGAGTACTTTGTAAAGTATATGATTATCTAACCCCAATGCTGTACACCTCCAACTGATACAAAATAATATTGAGTGTAAAATGCAATTGAAAAATCATTTAAATCTCTTCACACCTCCATAAGGAGACTGTTATCTATTGTCACTTCATTTGAGCCACACTAGGCAGGTTCTGTGTCCTTCAGGACATTTACTGAAACAGAATCTTCAAGCTTTGGGGGATATGACCAGTACATTAATTGTTAATGTAAATCATTGAGAATGCTTTAATAGTAATAATCTGTAATAATAAAAGCATAATATGTTAATTAGACCAGACATCCTTCCAGACAACCTTCTGGATGAAGCCAGGGCTGCAAGGGAAACCCTGGTCCTGGGAGCCAGAGGGATGCTGGTGCGGCAGCTGGGAAAGGAAGGCCTACTCTTGCATGAATTTAGTCTATCGGGCCTCTAGTAGTAGTAGTAGTAGTAGTAGTAGTAATGAAGATTGTCTGCTCTTCTAGAAGCTTTACTCTCTCGGTCACCAATGTGAGAAGCATGAGAAACTTTCACCACAGAGCTCTGCAGGACTGGCATGGAGTCAGATAATTACTATAGTCAGTGATTACACAATGACCATCATTCTATCTATATTTTGATGCTCAAAAATATTATACTATTCAGTGAGTTTTCAAAAAAGATGAGCCATTAAAATACCTAAAATTGGGTGTTGTAATAGAGAAAAGGGTGGAAATGGAGGAAAAAGACACAAGAGGACAATATTCTTGTGCATAATAGGAAATACTAGACTTTTATAAAGAAATAAAGGACTAAAGGTAATTATATAAAATATGATTATAAAGCTAACCACTGGAACAAAAACAGAAATGTTCCTAAATATCAGAAGACTCTGTTAAGAGATGAAATTTACATACAGTAGAAGGAAATTTATTTCTAAGAGATTTTATATTTTTTTCTTAATATGAAAATTACTATCAGTTTTTTTTATGTTTTATTTTTTTTAAATCAATCTTTATTTTTCATATTATTACAAAGGTTCCTCATTTCTTCCCCCCTCCACCAGGTTCCCATCCCACCCTCCGCCCCCTCCACCCCCCATTGTCCTCATCCATAGGTGCACAGTTTATGTTCAGGCTCTTCCCGCATCCACCACTCCCCCTTTCCCCGAGAACAGTCGGTCCACTCCCCTCCCATATCGCCGACTCTACTACAATCAACAGCTAATATTGTTCATCAGGTTTTTCAATCTCCTTTTTTTGTTGTTTTTTTTTTAATTAATAAACTTTTACACTTCTAAGAATAAATTTTAAAATCGCATAATTTTAAACCTTGTTTTTTTCCTGCCCTGGGAATTGAGAAGCAAACTTGTTTACATGTAAACTTGCCCTTAAGCTATCAAAAGGTGTAGCCATTCAAGTGTAAATGGACACATTGTTTAAACATAGCTGCTGGTTGGAATTGGATTACCTGTTCTGAGTGGGAAGGGCTTGTCTTCCCCTTTCTCCATTAAAATTAAGGTGTTAGCTTTAAAACCTCTTTTTGGTAAGAGACCTTAAACTTTCAGAACTTTAAATTTTTCAGATAGTAAATCAGTTACTTAGCATTTTCTCAAATCAATAATATCTCCACATGCCCAAGGATACACTTCACACAAAAGACATTTCCAAATATTGTAGATCAACCAACCTCATCCAGACCCCACACAAGGCACTCACAGATCAACACCCCAGCGCTATACTAACTCAACACATCCAGATCTAAGCCTTCATCACTTGATTCAGCAGACCCTCAAGTTCTCCCAAAAGTTTCCAGCCATGTCTGAGAGGCAGCCTTGGGGTGGGGGCAGGCAAGGAGTTAGCTGTTTTGGGCCTGGATGCTCCAGGCCTGGCCTCTGTTGCTCTGGTCCGCTCCACAACCAGCTGCTCCAGGTCTGGCCACTGCCGCTCTCGGCCTGGCTGCTGCTGCTCTGGGCCTGGCTGCTCTGGGCCTGGCTGCATCCGACCCGGCTGCTCTGGGCCCAGCCGCTCCCGACCTGGCTGCTTCGGGCTTGGTGCTGCTGCTCCGGGCCCGGCTGCTCTGGGCCTGGCTGCTCCCGGCCTGGCTGCTGCTGCTCCGGGACTGGCTATCAGAAGTTTGTTAAACAGGAAAATTAGACTGGAACGCATGGTGTTCCCCTGGGCAGGATGATTTTCCAAGCTCTTTGTCCATTGGAGTTGAAGAATGAAACCACAAAGGAAAGAGGGTATAGCAAAGGTGGAAATTTGTTGAGAAATAAGCACAGACTCCCACATCAGGAGGGGGAAAAAGTTCCACTGAGTCCCTTTTTCCAGGGTTTATAAAGGCTGCAAGGTTTTTTTGTGCCTTAATATCCCCTCTGTTTGGTCACTATTTCCCTTTGATGTGGTCACTATAGCAACTCTTGAGCTCAAGTCTCACATGAAGTTCCCTTCTTCTGCTCCCTTATTGTTCTCCTGTTCCCTCAGGGATTTTCCTGCTCCCTCTTTGAATGAGGGTTTCCTTCCCTTTATTCTGTAAATGTGTACCTTCTGTTGCTCCCAGCTCCCTTGCCTTATGGAAATGTACCCTTTTCTGTTCTGTAGCCTGTGCTTTCTCCATGGACCCCTTAATTTCTACAATTTCCTAAACCTGACTTTTTCACCCCTAAAAACTCCTATTTTACCCCTAAAAACTCCTTTCATTTGGAAGCACAAAAAAACCTAAAAATTATCTCTCATAAGCTCACTTCTTAGTGAGAAATCATAGTAAAATGCTATACATTTTTCTTTACTATTTATGTATTATACATATATACATGTACACACTAACATGTACCACACTTATAATCTTGTCATCTTCACTTAATGTTTTATCTAGAACATTTTACCATGTTACAATATTATATATTCTTAATGGCAACATATGCTTCTTAATGGTTGTATGAAATTTCATCAAGTAGTTTTATTATACTGTCTTTTTATTGAATACTAGTGGCCCAGTGCACTAAATCTGTGCACATAAAAAGGGGATTAATTAGAGGAAATAATTTAATATTGCTATTTTCCCTTTCTCTAAAATAGAAGTGTCAGATATGAAAGAAAATTAGTAAAATGGCCAAAACCGGTTTGGCTCAGTGGATAGAGCGTCGGCCTGTGGACTGAAGGGTTCCAGGTTCGATTCCAGTCAAGGGCATGTACCTTGGTTGCGGGCACATCCCCAGTGGGGGGTGTGCAGGAGGCAGCTGGTCGATGATTCTCTCTCATCAATGTTTCTAACTCTCTATTCCTCTCTCTTCCACTATGTCAGTAAAATATATTTAAAAAAAAAAAAAAGAAAGAAAAAAAAAGAAGAAAATTAGTAAAATGCATATGAAAACCTTCCTCCTGTCAGAGCCTGGAGCACACCATGGGACCCAGAGTCAAGTCCCCACCTACCCACATGTGCTTCAAAATCGCGTGAGACCCAGAACCAGCAGGCCCCACCCCTATTGGGCTAGATTCAGACCTGGCCAGTCCCACCCTTGTCAAGCCCTGCCAGGCAGGAGGGTTCAGCCTGAGGTCCCCCAACCTAGTGCATGGGTGGGAGGCATTGCCCAAAGTCCCCTGCCAAGGCCCACCTGGTAGGGGGCACAGCCTGAGGTCCCCTGGCCTGGCACTGGGGCAGGAGGAGCAACCTGAGGTCCCCTAGCCCAGCACCAGGATGGGAAGTCCACCTTCAGGTCCCCCATCAAGCCCCGCTGGGCAGGGGTCATGGCCTGAGGTCCCCTGGCCTGGTGCCAAGGTGGGAGGACTGGCCTCAGGTTCCCTATCAAGCCCCACTGGGTGGGGGCGTGATCTGAGATCTCCCGACCCAGCACTGGGGGTGCATCTTGAGGTCCCCTGTCAAGATGGGTGGGGGGCACAGCCTGAGGTCCCCTGTCAAGCCCAGACAAGCAGGGGGGCGCAGCCTCAGGTCCACTGGCCCGGTGCTGGGATTTGGGGCACAGCCTGAGGTCCCCTGGCCTGGTGCAAAGGTGGGGAGTGCATGCTGAAGTCTCCTGTCAAGCCCCACTTAGTGGGGGACATGGCCTGAGGTCCCCCAGCCTGGTTCTGGGGTGGGGTGAGCAGCCTGAGGTCCCCTAGCCCAGCACCAGGTTAGGAAGCGCACCTTGAGGTCCCCTGTGAAGCCCCATGGGGGCGGGGGAGGGTGTAGCCTCAGGTCCCTGCTGATTGCTCATTAAGGCTCATTATGGGAACTTGGCCTCAGCTGTGGGTGCAGCCATCTTTGTGATGGAGTGATGGTCAATTAGAATATTTTCTCTTTATTAGATAGGACTAGGTTCTTCCCATATTTGCAAATCTTGCAATACAGATTAAGAACCTCACATGTGTGAATATGAGAGGAGTTAGAAATAGGGCTAGGCAGACAGGGTAAGGGGTGGATGAAGAAGAAAATACAGACATAACCACATGACCAAGCATGGCCAAGCTCCAAAATACAAGATTGTTTATCTTCCAAATGCAGAATGTAACAGGATTCCAGGTTAGGAGGAATAGGGAAACTGAGGCAGGCAAGTTAGAACAAGGCTAAACACTATGGGAAATTTGCAGCCAGTTTGTAACTAAAAAAAACCACAATTATCTTCCCCCCGCCCAGGACCCAGTGGTACCTCCCTAACAAGAGAATGCAGAAAGGGAGGGGGAAAGGAGAAAGGAAAAAAAAAAAGGCCCATTTTCACTCCCCCAGGGGTCCTCAAACTTTTTAAAGTGGGGGCCAGATCACGGTCCCTCAGAGAGCTGGAGGGCCGGACTATATGAACTACTAATTCCTACTGTAACACCTCGGCTGCGCTCACTGCCCAAAAAACCTGGTGGGCCGGATCAGACTCCTCTGCGGGCCGCATGTGGCCCGCGGGCCGTAGTTTGAAGACCCCTGCCCTAAGTAGAGCAGCCAGCAGTCTCAAGGCTTGGCAAGATAAAGTTGCCAGGTGTTTTTCATGAAGTCTGGGAAGGCCACAACAAATTAACAGGGACCTTGAGAATTAATCTGTACCAAAATAGTCAGCAGAGGAATTTTGACGCCTATAGACAGGAGGGTATGTATATAATGCCTCAGACCCCCACCTCACTTGCTCTTCAGATTAGCTGTGAGCCCGTCTGTGCTTCATAAGTCAGATGTACAGGTTTGCTTGCTTTGCTTTTGCTGTTTCAGTAAAGGTGCATGCTTTAATTGCTTTAATAAATTGGCTTTTCACAATACAGCCAAGGTCTCTCCTATAAATTCTCTTATATGAGAAGAGGAAGAATCAGGGTAGGGGCACCCCTCTCCCACTGACTCAGGGGGCTGTCCTGTCCCAGAACACCTCTCTGGTATTAGTATGAGGTGCCTATAACAACTGTTCTTGGTACCAATATGATTTTTATTTCATTTTGAGTCATTTTTCATTTTGATAAACTTTAATAGTAGAGGAAAATACAAAAAGCCCATATCCCTACTACAGACAGTCCTTGGGTTACATCAGACTCGACATATGTCATTTCATGGTCACATCACTATCTCCCATGGTCCCAAGTAGATCCTGGGAAAGGATCTCGGGTGTTTATCTAAGACGTCCCTTGAGATAAACTTTAACCATCAAGGTGTTGGGACATTCAAGTAGTTGCTAGCGAAAAGGCTACTCTATGCAAGCAGGACCAAGGACAGGACTAGGATCAAAAAGACCAGAGCTTTACTTTCAATTTTAAGCATACGCAAAATGATTCAATTAACTGCCAGGGGAATTACACCACATGAAACATATGCAATTGCAAATCACATAGCATTTTATTACTCACATGAGTTCCTGATGCTGTGGGCACAGGCTTGTTGGGATCCCAGTGGTGCTGTCCTCTGGGGTCCAGCAGCTGGACTGGTCTGGTTCAGATGCAGGGGGCCGGCATTCCTCATCCTAGAGTGCAGTTGCATCTTGATCAGGAGGTACTAGCCATTCTTCTGTCATCTGGCAGAGAGAAGAGCGTGGAGCAGCGTTGCTTGCAGGACTAGCGAAAGGACATGCCTTTGTGGCTGTCTCGACAGGTAAGCACCATTTCATACCCACAGTAGTTCAGGTGGCTATCAATGAATTACATCAATACACACATGTTAATCTCAAACAGGGCGAGGGGCTACATGTGGTTATCTGGGGAGAGTACATCACTCACACAAATGGTTATCTTAGCAAGTCACTCTGAGTCAGTTACTGAAATTTAAATCCTTATCTTTGGGGTACACACGCTTCAGGGAAGTGGGAAATGTGTCCTTAATATCACACAAGTTTCAGGAAATATTTCAAAACCTTCCTAATGTTTTTAGACATTCTTTAAGCAGATTTAAATATTTCTATATTTTACTACAACACCCATTTATTTAAAAAAAATTTCTGTCCCTTTGACATATGTATATATGTGCTTTGTGTTTTTTATTATTTACCACAAGATCAGAAATTGTTATCTTTCTTAAAAAAATTTTTTTTTTATTGTTTCACTTCATTACTGCTGTGTATGTGCTCCATGTGAGTGACGTAGGTGCTTATGTAGGTGGGTTCCAACTTACGGTGAAAATCGAGTTAAATGGTGCCGTAGGAACAGATCTCTGATGTAACCCAAGGACCTACTGTATACAAAATTAACCACTAATTATATATTTTTTAATTTTTAATTTTTTTTATTGTTTGAAGGATTACAAATAGTAGTACATATGTCTCCTTTTTTCCGCTTTGACCTCCCCGCAGCCTCCCCTATGCCCCCCCCCCCTCCGCATATGCCTTCACCTCCGCCTCTCCCCCCGTGTCTTGTATCCATTGGTTATGTTTATATGCATGCATACAAGTCCTTCAGTTGATCTCTTACAGTCTGCGCTCCCCCCCCCGCCCGCCCCCCCCCCCCCCCCCCCCCCCCCGTCCAATCATTATGTCCTAGCCATTTCTCTCCAGATATCCCCAATGATACTTGTTTGTCCATTTATTTAAAAACTAGAGGCCCGGTGCATGAATTTGTGCACAGATGGGGTCCCTCAGCCTGGCCAGCTATCAGGCCAATCAGGGCCAGCTGGTAAGGGGGAGGGACCACAGGAAGTTGGTTGGCCATGGGAGGTTGGCTGTGGGAGCGCACTGACCACTAGAGAGCAACTCCTGCATTGAGAGTCTGCCCCCTGGTGGTCAGTGCGTGTCATAGCAACCAGTCTTAAAAGTTTCTTAGGCTTATATATATATATACCGTGTTTCCCTGAAAATAAAACATCCTCCGAAAGTAAGACCTACTTACAGGTTTCCTTCTGAGTGAAATATAAGGCATCCCCCCGAAAATAAGGCCCCCCCTAGGCTCTGTCTCAGAATGAAAATTAATTTACCGTAAACTGGTCGCTAGGGCCGCCGAAACTGGCGTCTAGCAACCAGTGATGTTACGCGGAGTCCTGACGTCACTGCTGTGTGGAGGCGGAGTGGAGGTTGGAGTGAGAGGTGAGCGTGGGGCGGGAGAGAGGAGGAGACTTTCGCAGATGTGCTTAGAAGAACATGAGGATTAGAGCTAACGGGATGCGGCAAAGGTGGTGAGTGCTGGTATGTCTCTGGTGACACTACCTGATGCTCTCTGCCGCCCTCATGATGACTGAAGGTTCTCAGTCAGTGGCAGACCCTGCTCCAGCCCAGATCCAGGCCCCAGCAAGCCCAGTGACAGTCCCCAGGCAGGCCCCAGGGGGTAAATGTCTGATAAAGGCGTAGGGGGGATGTCTGGTGAAGGTGTTCAGTGGTACAGGGGTGGGGGAGGGGGATCACTTAAAATGACACAGGAGGATCAGAGGGGGCAATCAAATGACACAGGAGGATCAAAAGGGGTTACTAAAATGGTAATCCCCCCTCTGATTCTCCTGTGCCATTTTGATTCCCCCCTCTGATCCTCCGTGTGTCACTTTAAGTGATCCCCCTCCCTGCACCTTGATACCCCAATTCCTTTTTTTTACCCCTAGAAATGAGCGCAAAAAGAAAAAGCTACTCCGGGGAGTACAAGAAAGGAATCGTGGAAGACTCTTGGGGCCAAAATCTTACTGCTTTCTGCAAAGAGAAGATGTTGAGTATCCGATTGGTCTGAAAATGGCGAGCGGAATATGGTAA
Organism: Pipistrellus hanaki; assembly: GCF_964339955.1. Lineage (NCBI taxonomy): Eukaryota > Metazoa > Chordata > Mammalia > Chiroptera > Vespertilionidae > Pipistrellus > Pipistrellus hanaki. The sequence continues at coordinate 88,987,128 of NC_140524.1, forward strand.
CCTCATTGAACAAGTGGACAAGGGAAATGCTAAAAAGCACAAGTGTGGATCAGGTCAGCAACCATTATTTTCCGAGCTGGAAGACCTGATCTGTGAATGGGTTGTTGACAGGAGAGCAAAGGTTTTGGTTGTGAATAGGGCTCAGATTCAAGAATTTGCCCTTGCAATGGCACCACAGTTTGACATAGCCCCCGAAGACTTCAAAGCATCACAACACTGGCTGAATAATTTCCTTCAGCAAAGTGAACTGTCTTTAAGAAGATCTACAACATTGTTTAGGTTGGAAGATACTCAAGTTATTAAGTGAGCACTTGCATTCAAGTCCTTTATTGATGATGCTGACTTCTCTAAATACAATCTTTCCAACATGATTGCTATGGATGAAACTGCAGTGTTTATGGGCCAATCATCTCAAACAATTGAACAGCGGGGTGCCTCCTTAGTGTACATTTCCTCCACTGCTTACGAAACTGCACGTGTTTCCTGTATTTTGGCAATTCGTCTGGATGGCACTAAAATCCCACCTTCAATCATTTCTAAGAGCAAGAAGGAAAAGATTGAATGTGTTTTGGGTGTTTTTATTCTTGAAACTGAAAAATCCTGGGCCACACAAGCAGTTATAAGGAAGTGGATCTATTTAATGCTGCCGCTTGTTATGCAAGGGAGCCAAAGAAGTCTGCTAATCTGGGATGCAGCCAGCACTCACCACGCTAAAGACATGAATACATTTCTTCACGAAAGAAAAATAGGTCAGATAATGATTCCCGCATGAATGACGGCCTATCTCCAGACTCTTGATATTGCAATAAACGAGCCATTCAAAGACAATTTGCGCATGGAAATTAATGACTACATTGAAAATAGAATGGAGATAAATCAGCATGGAAACTTTGTGAAACCTAAACTGCAAGAAGTTGTGACTTGGGTGAAGAATTCATGGGAGAAAATCACTGACAGTTGCATTGCAAATGCACTGCGAGCAGGTTACCTTGACAAGAAGTACTCATTTAAAGACAGTGCTATTGCTAAACATGAGAGATTTGGTCCAGTGATTCTGAAAGAAATGGAGTCACAAGAAATTCTCCAGGAAATTCAGGAATTGGATTGTTATGATAATGTTCCAGAAGATGATGACATGATTGTCATTGAATAAATGAGTAAATTCTTGATACTGTAGGATTCACAGTTTGTCTGGTTTGTGTTGACAACTACCATACTACTGTACTGTATACAGGTAATAAATTTCCTTTATTTTCATTTAACAATAAATGTCTGCCATATTCTTCTTCATGGAAAAATAAGACATCCCCTGAAAATAAGACCTAGCGCATCTTTGGGAGCAAAAATTAATACAAGACACTGCCTTATTTTTGGGGAAACAGGGTACATATGTATGTATAGAGATAGTGACAGGCTCTGTCTTTTTTTATATAAATTTTTATTGTTCATATTATTACAAATGTTCCTTTCCCCCACCCCCCCACCCACCATTGCTCTCCTCCACCAGGTTCCCACCCCACCCTATGCCCTTTCCCCACTCCCCATTGTCCTCATCCATAGGTGCACAGTTTATGTTCAGTCTCTTCCCACATCCCCCTCTCCCCCTTTCCCCAAGAATCATCAGTTCACTCCCCTTCCATACCTCTGATTCTATTATATTCAACAGTTAATATTGTTCATCAGATTTTTAAAAAAATTTCCTTGGTTTTTAGATTCACTTGTTGATAGTTACGTATTTTTTTGTTCATAATTTTTATCTTTATTTACTTTCTCTTCTGAAAGAACCCCCTTCAGCACTTCATATAATTCTGGTTTGGTGTTGATGAACTCCTTTAGCTTTTTTTTTATTAGTGAAGCTCTTTATCTGATCTTCGATTCTGAGTGATAGCTTTGCTGGATAGATTATCTTTGGCTGGAGGTTCTTACTATTCATCACCTTGAATATTTCTTGCCATTCCCGTCTGGCCTGCATGGTTTCTGTTGAGAAATCAGCTGACAATCCTATAGGTGCTCCTTTATAGGTAACTACCTTCTTTGCTCTTGCTGCTTTTAATATTCTTTGTCTTTAGCTCTTGGAATTTTAATTATGATTTGTCTTGGTGTGGTCCTCTTTGGATTCCTTTTGTTTGGAGTTCTGTGCGCTTCCTGGACTTATAAGTCTAATTCTTTCACCAGGTGGGGGAAGTTTTCTGTCACTATTTCTTTCAGTATGTTTTCAATATCTTGCTCTCTCTCATCTTCTGGGACCCCCATAATTCTGATGTTGGTTTGCTTGAAGTTGTCCCAGAGGTTTCTTACATTATCTTCAATTTTCTGGATTCTCTTGCCTTCTAGCTTCTGTGGAGGAGTGTTTTCTGGCTCTTTATGTTCCAACTCTTTGACTTGATTCTTGCGATCTTCCATTCTGTTTTTAGGACTCTGTATAATATTTTTTATTTCAGTCAATGCATTCTTTATTTCTTGTTGATCCCTTATCATTTCTTGTTGATTCCTTATTAATTCTAGTTGATCCCTTTTCATATCCTCATAGGTCTTATCCATCTTTTCTAGGAATTTCTTGAAAAACCTTATAAGCGTAGATTTGAACTCTATATCCAGTCGCTTTTTGTCCTCCATTTCTTTCATTTGTGATCTATTTCATCTTGGCATTTTCGCAGCTTTCCTGAGTTGGTAGCCTTAAAAGTCTCTGTGTTCTGCTTGGATGGGGCGGGGTTTCAGGGTGGAGCCTACAGCTTTGGCTTCCATCAGCCCCGCCCTATGCGGATCCTTGCAAGCGCCTCTGAGAGAAAGGTGCCCTTGATTTTCGCCTGCTGCCAAAACAGTCTATGCTCTCCCCCAATGAGCCCGGTATTGGGGTTCAGTTCAGTTGGAAGTGGAGTTGGAAGTGGCATTCAGAGCAGTCTGGAGCCTCTGTCTCCTTCCCGCCAGGTCAATCCCATGGCACAGCCAACCGTCCCTTCTCTGCGCGCAATGTGCGCGCCTCTGGGACCTCCTCTAGGACAGGCTCTGTCTTTGATGCTAAAGACATGGGAATAAACAACATAAAGAACATCTGCTCTAATGGAGCTTAGCTTCTTGTGGTAGGCTGTGGAAGTTTGGAAATAGAAAATAAAAATATAAAAACTAAAATAGATAAATTGTCAGATTGTGATATTTGCTATAGAGATAAGTATAGCAAGGGATAGGAAGAGACGGAAGGATTTTATTTTTAATTTTTTAAGATTTTAGTTTTATTGAGGAATAATTGACATATATAATAGCATATATTGAAGGTATTTCACATGTTGATTTGGTGTAATTAACATTGTAGAATGATTATAAAGATCAAAATAATTATATATATCACTGCAGATAATTAACAGTTTTTTGTAGTGAAAATGCTTAAGATCTACTTTCAACAACTTTTAAGAATAGAGTACAATATTGCCTTAGCTGATTTGGCTCAGTGGATAGAACATTGGCCTGTGGATTGAAGAGTCCTGGGGTCGATTCTGGTCAAGGGCATATGCCCAGGTTACAGGCTGGAAGCCAAGCAGGAGACAGCTGATCAATGAGTCTCTCTCACCTTTGATGTTTCTACCTCTCTCTCCTTCTCCCTTCCTCCTTGAAATCAATAAAAATATATTTTAAAAAGGAATAGAGTACAGTATAATTACCTGTTATTCTGCACATTAGATCCCCAGAACTTATACTACTTCTGATAAATTGTACCCTTTTACCTACATAGCTCCATTTCTTCCCATTGTTTAAGTACATCACATTTTGTTTACCCATCTACCAAGTGATGGATATTTCTAGCTTTTATTTATTTTTAAATGTTTTATTGAATTTATTTGGTTTGCCTAATTTTATTGGTTAATAAAATTATATAGGTTTTAAGTGTATAATTCTATTATATATCATCTGTATATTGTATTGTGTGTTCACTATCCAAAGTCAAGTCTCATTGTTTCTAGTTTTTAAATAGTCTGCACGCATAACCACATTTAGTTCAACGATGGCCCATATGTATAGTGCATGATACTTGATAATGATGATAAATGTCTTTATTAGGATTAAAAATATATAACATATATCATGTCTTAGTGACAGTAGGAGTCTGATAAAGTAAAGGTACATGGAGAAATAAGAATATAATGCTTATTTGGCATAGTCTTGGGACTATTAGAACTGAAAAGAAATTACCCATCCTAACCAGTTTATTTTATTTATGCTGATGGATTATTTACCATAATAAAAAGGAGATGTATTTGTAATATGGAAAATGTTCAGAAAATAAAGGAAACATTACATATAATTAAATCACCTAAAATTATTTTTGGTAATATTTCAATCTAGATTTATTTATTCTCTATGCATTTATGTTTTTTTAAAGGAATAAAATTTGTATATTTATGTATAAATCGATCTATATATATATATACTATACGTAAAATGTGTTTACATTATTTTTCTTTTTAATTTATCTTTATTGTGCAAAGTATTACAAATAACCCCCTTTCCCTCCCTTTTAGCTCATCCACCCCAGCCCCAGGCCTACCTACCGCACTATTGTCTGTGTCTATGGCTCCCTGGTACCTCTCTCACTTCATCTCCTACTGTTGTCCCACACACATTATCCATTCCCACCACAGTGACATCCACAATCAGAACCATCCTCAACTCAATATCATTGTACTTCATGTCCTCTATCTCCTCGTTCTCTCTCACTGCCCTCTGCCCAGATAGCCTCATGACTCATTTCCCTTATCTCTTTCAGAGAGTTGACTTATTGTGACATTTGTCTTTCATTAGTTGCCTTTCTTGGCGACTCTATTTAAAACATCTCTTGGCTATTTTGATTTCGGTCCCTTCAGATTTATAGCCAGGAGTGAGATTGATGGAGTGTAAGGCAGTTCCATATTTGATTTTTTCAGGATCCTCCATACTGTTTTCCACAGTGGCTGTACCAATTGACATTCCCACCAACAGCATATAAGGGTTCCCTTTTCTCTTCATCCTGGCATTTTTTAATCTCTTGTCTTTTTGATAATAAGAAGGAATTAAATTCTTATATATTTCACAAGATAAATAAAACTTGGACACTTTATGGTAAGTGAAAGACCTGGTCACAAAAGACCAGATGTTGTATTGCTGCAAACAAACATATTTAATGAAACTAAAATTATTTAAAACAACTAAATTTTTAGACTTATATTTGAAAACATAATTACATTTATAAGATTTTTAGGCCCAGGCCAGGTAGCTCAGTTGGTTAGTCTGTTGTCCTGATATGCCAAGGTTTTGGGTTTGATCCTTGGTTAACCAATGAATGTATAACTGAGTGAAACAACAAATCAATGCACCTCTCTCTCTCTCTCTCTCTCTCTCTCTCTCTCTCTCTCTCTCTCTCTTTCTCTCTCTCTCAATTTAATAAATAAAAAAAATTAAGGAAATATATTTTTTATAATAACAAAATTACAAGTGACAGAACACTTACGTGCCCTTTAAAATTTTTCTTTAAATATTTGTGTCTGTACAGAACCCAGGACAGCAGTCCTTTTTATTTGGTTTAAGGGAAGTCTTTTTGTTTTAATTTTGTACATTTTCTCTTGGAGCTGTTGCTCCCTGTTAAACCACTTTGTGATTATATTTGAGATCTGGATGACAGCCTTTCAAACCTTAGCGTACCACTTTAAACTATTTTTAACCTACAAGACAGCTTAGGAATTTAAAGTGCCCTGGGACCATATTTAAACTGCATCATTCTAGTGGTTCACTTATTCACCTTTAGATGCTTTTTATGCAGCTCAAGGGAATTATTCATAGCCTGCATTATAAAGTTCAAAATGATATGAAATAACCCAAAATACATTTGGAGGCTTTTAATTCAAGAAAAAGGACACCAATCATACATAGTGGCAACTTATCCAAGAAGTTTTCATAGACCTAGAAGCAGAAATCATAAAACAAGAACTGATAGCACAGACTTACAACAGGAATAAAGTGTATTTTTTTTTTTTTGAAATACATTGTACTGGAACACAAGTCTTTCAACAATGTATCAGTCAGCACGGATTGCCACAAGTACTGAGTTTTATTTTGTCACCAGTGGACATGAAATGTATGCTGTTATCAGCAGGGGGCTTAGAGGGTTAGCTAGCTTTAAAGGCTGTAAGAATTTAAAGCCACCCTGTGATCACTTGCAATTTGTTATATTCATTGCCATGTTGGGAGATTTACCTCGAAACTTTTTTCAGATAATAACACAAAAACAACTAGGAACTGTTTACTGGCATTCACGCTTTCCACAGAATGTTGGAAAAAAGCTACAGAATGTTGCTATTTCCCAGATTTTCATTAATTGGTGAAATTTTGAATAACTGTACATAACGTATTTTCCGGCGTATAAGACGACTTTTGAAACGAAAAAAAGCCTGCTCAGATTGGCCAGAGTCAGAGAGGCGGTCTATTAAAAAAAGAACTGGTGTTGCCTCAGAAGTGGGGGGTAGTCTTATACAGCGAATATAGGCCTAAATCTATGTTTTAACTGTAAAATTAGGGTGGTCGTCTTATACACCAGAAAATACGGTAGTGATGTTTTAAGAGTCTCTGATATCTTGTATTTGACAGCAGTAATACAATTTTACCGAACCCTCCCAGTAGAGATTCAAACCTACTCTTCTTCATATTCTTACACAGGCAACAAGTTTTTGTACCCTCAGCTTTTTATATTCTCACAATAATATCAACTACAAAGATACTGGTGTTCAGGTACTGATCTTCCTAAAGCATGACCTTGTATCTTTAATTGCCATACATAGTTGACTATTCCTCCATTCTACATTTAGAAATGAAATTCAATGCATAATAATAATTTGCATAAGTTGTTAGGGAATTAAGGTGCTAGCCAATTAGAAAACTTTCTAAATGCACATGATCTTACATCATGTTCATACTCTGAACCACAGTGTCACTTACCCTTATAGTCTTCTTTTTTTTTTTTAAAGTATATTTTGATTGATTTCAGAGAAGACGGGAGAGGGAGAGAGAGAAACATCAATGATGAGAGAGAATCATTGACCCCAGCATGTGCCCTGACAGGGAATCAAACCGTGACCTCCTGGTTCATAGGTCAACGCTCAACCACTGAGCCACACTGGCTGAGCAGCATTGTTTCTTCACTTTAGTAATATGCTTGTAAAGAATGCAGACCCCACCACATCTTTCATTTTATTGTATCTGTCTTATTCAGTGTTGTAAATAGCTTGTGAATGAATTCCTTTAAGAATGCCTTCTATGTGAGATAATTTGAGGAACACAAGAAACATCACTTAACACAAATCTTTGTTTCTAACTGGTATAACAAAGTGAAGAATGTTACTCACCAAGTTTTCACACATTAATATTAATTATAAGAGAACTTGTAGATATTACTGCAAGGACCTATCTTGACTGCCCTCCATAAATATTACTTCCACCATGATATTACATGCCTGGTGATCAGAGGTAGAAAGTCTAGACATGCTTTGTGAGATAATGAATAATGAAGGAAGAAATAAGCAGCAGTCTGATCATGAACAAATTCCACGGAGAGTGTTGAAGCATAGATCCTAAGGTAAGGAGGTTGTCTTTTGTTTGTCCTTGCAGCTTAGATGAGTAGGGAGATGGAAGATGTTTCACAAATATTTATAGGATATTTATCTGTGAAGCATTATGGGAAACTCCTGCACAGCTTCCTTTAAGAAGATTTAGAGTAGAGCTACGTATTGGGTCAAGGTATCTAGAGTTGGTTGACTGTAAGATTGGACCTGTTTCTATTTGCCTTATATTTGGGAGTGTCTCATTGCACATCCTATCTAATAAAAGAGTGATATGCAAATTGATCATCACTCCAACACACAAGATGGCTGCCCCCATGTGGACACAAGATGGCCATCACCAGATGACCAGCAGGGGAGGGCAGTTGGGAGGGACCAGGCCTGCAGGGGAGGGCAGTTGGGAGGGACCAAGCCTGCAAGGGAGGGCAGTTATGGGTGACCAAGTCTGCAGGGGAGGGCAGTTAGGGAAATCAGGCTGACAGGGGAGCAGTTAGTCATCAATCAGGCTGGCAGGGGAGTGGTTAGGGGGTGATCAGGCTTGCAGGCAGAAGCAGATATGGGCAATCAGGAAGGCAGGCAGGTGAGCAGTTGGGAGCCAGCAGTCCTGGATTGTGAGAGGGATGTCTGACTGCCTGTTTAGGCCCAATCCTACTTGTATTGGGCCTATATGTGTAGTCAGACATCCCTCGAGGGGTCCCAGATTGGAGAGGGTTCAGACTGGGCTGAGGGACACCCTCCCCCCCATGCACTAATTTTGTGCACTGGGCCTCTAGTAAGTATATAATGTTCATTGAAATGAGATAAGGCTGCATTATTCACTCTTAGTGTCCCATTCTTGCAAACAAATTATGTAAGACTTGTGTTCATCACACAATATTCTTTCATAGGATACAACCAATATGTAAAAGATGGTATAACTCAGTGGTTTGCTGACCATTGGTATAACTGATAGAGGAGGACATTTAGCCCTAGATTAAAAAAAAAAAAATTAGCTGTATAGAGGCTACTAAATTAAAAAAACCTTGGTGAATGTTTTCATGAAAGTGAAAATTAGTTATTTTTTCTCTTAAAGCCACATGATACATATATAGACATATATATAAACACATAAAAATTCTTAAATATGCATTTATAATTTTATATACTGTACTTTATATGCTGTATTTTATTGTGTTATATTTCAAGATTTGGGGATTTTGGAAACATTGTAGCACATCATTCTTTTTTTTGTCTTTTTTTATTATTAAATTATTATCTGTGTACATATTTTACCATTGCCCCCCCCTCCCATACATACCCACCCTCCCAGAGTTTTGTGTCCATTGGTTGTACTTATATGCATGTATACAAGTCCTTCAGTTGATCTCTTATCTCCCCCAGATCTCCCTCCCCTCCCCGCTGTAATTTGACAGTCTGCTTGTTGCTTTACTGTCTCTATATCTATCTTTTGGTTCATCAGTTTATAATGTTTTTTATTACCCATAAATGAGTGAGGTCATGTGGTGTTTCTCTTTCATTGACTGGCTTATTTCATTCAGCATGATGTTCTCCAATTCCATCTAGGTTGATGCAAATGATGAGAATTCCTTCTTTTTATGGCAGCATAGTATTCCACTGTGTAGATATACCATAGTTTTTTGATCCAATCATCTGCTGACAGGGACCTAGGCTGTCTCCAAATCCTAGCTATTGTAGATTGTGCTGCTATGAACATAGGGGTGCATATATCCTTTCTGATTGGTGTTTCTGGTTTCTTGGGATATAATCCTAGGAGTGGGATTACTGGGTCAAATGGGAGTTCCATTTTCAGTTTTTTGAGGAAGCTCCATATTGTTCTCCACAGTGGTTGCACCAGTCTGCATTCCCACCAGCAGTGCACGAGGGTTCCTTTTTCTCCACAACTTCGCCAACACTTGTCGTTTGTTGATTTGTTGATGTTGGCTGTTCTGACAGGTGTGAGATGGTACCGCATTTTTGTTTTGATTTGCATCTTTTGGATAATTAGTGACTTTGAGCATGTTTTCATGTGCATTTTGGCCATCCTTCTGTCTTCTTTTGAAAATATTCTATTTAGGTCCATTGCCCATTTTTTAATTGGATCATTCATTTTCACACATCATTCTTTATGGAAAGATCTTTACTGAAGCCAGAATGTGTGGGTTAAATTTATCCTTGTACATCTATCAAAATAGCAAAAGGGCTGCCCTCATCTATTCAGATCAGAGTCACTCCTATACTAAGACATTTTCCCTGGGGCATTAGAAAGGAGGTTCTAAAGGACCAGGTTCCTTCAGGCATATTTTATAATGAAAACTTACTGAATTATCTTGTACCCATTTCAAACAGGGGACATATAGCTGAATTCTCACCAGGGCTGGAGCTAATCACAAAGTGACAAATGAGAGACTCAAGTAGTGGTGCCTGACAAGCAATGACAGGGGAGACTAAGTACAGAAAATGTTACACATGGCCCTGGCCAGTTTGGCTCAGTGGATAGAACATAGGCCTGCAGACCAAAGGGTTCGATTCAGGTCAAGAGCACTTACCATGGTTGCAGGCTCTTCCCCAGCCCAGGCTTTGGTTAGGCTCATGCAGGAGGCAACCAATCGGCATGTTTCTCCCACATCCATGTTTCTCTCTGTCTTTCTCTCTCTCTTCCACTCTCCCTAAAAATCCATGGAAAAGTATCCTTGAGTGAGGAGTAACAAAACAAAACAAAAAGAGAAAATGTTGCACATCTATCTCAAACTTGTGAAACTGGATGAGGTCCCAGGGGCCTGGCGTTAGGTGCATTTTCCATTACCTGTATTGATCTCTTAGATTTGGTAGAATTAACTTTGATGGGCACAAACTGACTTAATTTTAGCACAGCCTTCTTTTCTTGGGGGAAATTCTCTGCCCAGTGGAAGAAGAAAGGGAAGCATGACCTTGATAAAAGCTAAGTCACAAAGGTATAGTATGCTCTCTTTTTTGAAGAGATATAGAGCATTAATTGTCCTAAAATTGTTATATGAGCTTATCTTTATTACATACATTACTATGATGGAAGATAATCTTTAAGAAGTTCACAGATATGGTGAAGGCCTGGGAGGGGCGGGTGTGGGATGGAGGGGATCAATAGGAAAAAAAGACAAAGGGGGCATCTGTAATACTTTCAACAACAAAGATAAATATTTTTTAAAAGTTCACAGATAAGAACTGTGCACTCTTTCCAGTCCCCAGTGATACATTTTTCTTAGTTCAAATGTTTTATGTGACTTTCTTCTCTACATTTTGGTACATTATTCTGTACACTAGTACATTATTTCTCTAGTGATTTTCCTGATCCAACAATGATAGGGAAGATAAATTTAAACTTTTTTCTTTAAAAAAGTCAAAATACAGCCTTAGCCAGATTGGTTCAGTGGATAGAGCATCTACCTGAGGACTGAAGGGTCCCTGGGTCGATTCTGGTCCAAGGCCCATGCCCATTGATGTTTCTATCTCTTTTTCTCTCCCTTCTTTTCTGAAAAAAAAAATATTTTTATTCAATAAAAAAAAGTTAGAATACAACCCTTTCACTTGTGTTCATGCACTTTAACTCGAGAAGACCTCTCAGATGCTGAAAGAGGCTCCATTTACTCTTATCCTATCCAACATTCTAATAACAGTAGTTTGCTTTTCTGACTCCCTGAACTCTAGTATATTAGAAACATCAAGAGACTTGCAGCAGCAGGGACACATGTATAAAAAGTTGGCAATATTAAATCTAGGATGGAGACCTGAAATATATTAAAGAAGAGATTAGGATATATATCCAGAAGTGGTATTGTTCGATCATATGGTAGTTCTATTTTCAGTTTTATTGGGGAATTGCCACACTGTTTTTCATCGTGTCTGCACCAATTCACAATCCCAGTAACAATGTACAAGGGTTCACTTTTCTCCACATCCTTCGCCAGCATTTGCTATCTCTCCTTTTTTTGTGAATAGTCATTCCAGCAAGTGTGAGACAATATCTCATTGTTGTTTTGATTTATATTTCCCCGATGATGACTGATGTTGAGCACTTACTTTCTCATGTATTTTTTGGCTATTTAAATATCTTCTTTGGGAAAAAAAAGCCTATTCAGTTCCTTTGTCCTTTTTTTTGAAAATTTTGGAGAGTTTTATTTTTTACTATTTAAAAAAATTATTTAAATTTTCCATTACTCTTTATCCCCTCTATGTAACCCTCCACTCCCACAATCATCATACTGTCGTCCATGTCCATGAGTTCCCTATTCTTTTTCTGGGGGAGGGGTTCAGCCGCAACCCACCCCTCCCCCAGAAAGAGAATAGGGAACTCATGGACATGAGTAATAAACAACTTTATTTACATAACCGAGACATGGAGACAACATAAATATCTGCTGGCGTATGAATCAAATGAATGAATAAAGAAAATCTGGGAGATACATATGTATCCATAAAAAAGAAGAAAACCACATCATTTGTGACAACATGTATGGACGTTGAAGGCATTATTCTAAGTGAAATTCAACAGACAGAAAGACAGATATTGTATTATATATCACTTATACGTAGAATCTTAGAAAAACAAAGTCATAGAAACAGAGGAAGGATTGGTGGTTGCCAGGCAGAGTGGAGGGTGGGGTAATTGGGTGAAGAGGGTCAAAAGTTATAAACTTCCAGTTACGAGATACTAAGTCCTGGGGATGTTATGGATAACATGGTGAGTATAATTGCAATACTGTACTGTCTATTTTCACGTTGCTAAAGAGTAACCTTAAAAGTTATCATCACAAAGGGAAAAAAAAGTAACTATGTAACTAATGTTAACTAAAGTTACTGTGGTAATAATTTTCATATATATATATCCTTATGTGGTACACAAACTTATACAGTTATATGTCAATTATATTTCAGTGAAACTAGAAAAAAGAGATTAGGAACTTGAAAACTAGAGCAATGTAAATTCAATATATTTTAAATTATGACAAAATACTCTTGCTCACTGAGCTGTTTATAAAGGAAAGAAAAATAACAACATTTCAGAACAGCTTACATCAGAATAGCAAACAAATAATGTGGTTTTGGCTTTTGTTTTCAATAAAGGCAAACTTCAATACTTCTAAAAATACAGTGCTGTACGGCCTGAATTACCACCTGATAACAGAAATAATGAAACATGAATTATCGTCATAAATTCTTTCCTGTACAGGATATACAATTTCCTTAGAGATCTGCTGTTATTTTCTAGAATAGAGCTTCAGTGGTCTCAGTGGTTGTCATTATTTCTCAGAGCCTTCTAAGATGGGCTGAGTCTCTTGAACAAGATCTATGATTATTTAACGGAGAATTATTTAATCTCCAACTGGGCTTCATAGAGTTTTCGCTTTGAATACTAACCTGGCATGACAGAGGCAAGATCCTGTATTCTTGCTGCATGTGAACCATGATGTTTAGCTCAGTAGAAGTCGTCCTTTGCATGTGTTTTTCACAAATAACCATGGTTTTCTTTGCTACACCGAATTTAATCTTCTTTTGAAACCCTGTCCCAGGATTTCTTTCACTGAATTATTTTTTTGGAAATCTTTCCAAAGCCCTATCTCTTTATTTCTTTAACTGTATTATTTGTGCGTTTTGTTCCCTTCTTTCTCATTTGTGTTAACCACCATTTAAATACTTCAGTAACTGCACCAAGATAATGGCTGTAATATGAAATACAATTCAGAAAAATATATTAGAACTTGAATAATTCAGCTCTTAACTTAATATGACTAAGAATCTCTTTGCTTCCAAAGAGAAAAATAACTTATATGTTGTATGTTATAAATAATAGTTTAATTTAAACCTTGTATATTTTTTCCACTAGTAAATATATAAAGTCATATTGCTGTTAACGTAAGTACTAACATATTTTTGAAGTAATTCTAATTTAGTGTTATTTAGATTTCAAATTAAAGACTATTTGGTCTCAGACTTAATCAATTTTTCTCTGCAGAAAAAAAAATGTTTTCAAGGTTGTTATTTTCTTAGATAGAAAATACTAGTATAACCAACTAAGTAGGTGATGTTATTAAAATTTTTTTTAAGTCATTTACAATACTGACCGTGTAGACCTTAATATTGTGAGAAAGTTAAATAGAAGGAATTTCAAATATTAATGCTGGTAAAAGATACGATCTAGAAAAACTGTTTCACTTTTTGCTTTAGTTAAATTTCTTTTGAATCTAGATAATGGGGAATAAATAACTCCAGTTCACTTCAGCAACAATGTGCCTTTACAGAGTGGATACTGATACTGAGGTTTGTCATAAAATTCAAAGAAAGGCAACCCTTAAGGGAAAATCAGAACCAGGAATTTTAAAAGTTATAGACATGTAGGTGACCCTCTTCCATTCCATTCTTTCTGCTTTCTATCTGTTAAATTATTATGATTGATCTATCTATCTATCTATCTATCTATCTATCTATCTATCTATCAATTGATTTTAAAGAGGAAGGAGAGCCGAAACTGGTTTGGCTCAGCGATAGAGCGTCGGTCTGCGGGCTGAAAGGTCCCAGGTTTGATTCCGGTCAAGGGCATGTACATTGGTTGCGGGCACGTCCCCGGTAGGGGGTGTGCAAGAGGCAGCTGGTCGATGTTTCTCTCTCATCGACGTTTCTAGCTCTCTGTCTCTCTCCCTTCCTCTGTAAAAAAAAAAACAATAAAAAATATATTTAAAGAAAATAAGGAGGAAGGAGAGAGAGAAACATCAATGATGAGAGAGAATCATTGATCAGCTGCCTCTTGCACACCCCACAGTGGGGATCGCCCCTAAAATCTGGGCAAATGCCCTGACCAGAAATTGAACTGTGACCTCCTGGTTCATAGGTCGATGCTCAATCACTGAGCCATGCCAGCCAGGCATGTTAAATTCTTACTATCTTGAACATCATTTTTCTCTACGGCTTTTTGAAAATAAGGCGGAAGAAGGGTCCTCCTCTAAGATTTGTGAGTCCCTAAGTTCCAACATGTACAGAACCTAACTGCATTGCAACTTCACATTCCTAAAAGAGAGAATCTGATTAAATCAGCTCATTCCAGTTTTCCAATACTGGTCCAATCAATAGTATATAGAATGACTCCTATACTCGTACCATAGTTTCCTCTGCCCACATGGCTAGGTACTGGGGTTGGGGCAATGCTTCCTTGGCAAAGGGACTCCTCTTAAATTGAGATCTATATTGTTGCAGTTGTCAATCAGAAGAAGTAATGATACTGAATATTCAACAAGTATTGTACTCGTATCATGTACCAGGAACTATGGTCAAAGCGTCCAATTCATTATCTTGTGCTTTCCTCACGTGGTCCTTATCTCTATTTTATCGATGAAGAAACTAAAAATTAGTAGTGGCTAAATATTGTGCCAAAACTCTCAGAATGGTGTGGGGAAAATGACACAAATGTATAGGATATACATTTCTTTAATAGAGAAGAGATGGATGCTTATGAAAAAGAGAAGATAGTACATGATCCCAAGGAGGATTTACTCCCTAGATCTCCCAAATTTCTTTTTTTTAATGTAAACATATTTATTCTTATATTATTATTCATTAATTGTTGCATTATT